>NC_134861.1:49611198-50830573 GCF_049852395.1 Peromyscus maniculatus bairdii
AACCCTTTCCTCCCCAGTGTTTCATCATAGCAATGGTAACCCTAACTAGGACAACCCCTGTCATTTGGGAAGACTGAGTGGCAGGCATGTGTTGAGTTCAGGCAACAGTATATTTAAAAACAGTGTGTGAGAGCTGTGCTGTGGGATGGTCTGTATGCCAAATGTGTTTCTCTGATTGGTCACTAAATAAAACACTGATTGGCCAGTAGCCAGGCAGGAAGTATAGGCGGGACTAACAGAGAGAATTGAGAGAACAGGAAGGCAGAGGGAGACACTGCCAGCTGCTGCCATGACAAGCAGCATGTGAAGATGCCAGTAAGCCACAAGCCACGTGGCAAGGTATAGATTTATAGAAATGGATTAATTTAAGATATAAGAACAGTTAGCAAGAAACCTGCCACAGCCATACATTTTGTAAGCAATATAAGTCTCTGTGTTTACTTGGTTGGGTCTGAGCGGCTGTGGGACTGGCAGGTGACAGAGATTGTCCTGGCTGTGGGCCAGGCAGGAAAACTCTAACTACAGAGCTGACTGATGTCCAGGATATCAGTACCTTCACTTTACTGGCTCAGTGTGTGTGTGTGTGTTATATGCACATGTGCATGCTCCAAGGCCAGGGGAAGGTGTCAGGTGCCTACTCTAACTCTTTGTCTTATTTCTTTGAGACAAGCTCTCTCACTGGACCTGAAGCTAGGCTGCCAGCCAGCCATAGAAATCCTTGGGGTTAGCAGTGTGTATAGACCATGTCCCACTTGTTACCGGGTACTGGGATTCAAACTCTGGTCCTTGTGTTTGTGCGGCAAACATTAATCACTGAGCCATATCTCCATCCCCTGAACTTGACATTAGCTCTTTGTAAATGAAGGCCGTCTGGTTCTACACAGATGTTCCAGAGCAGAGAGTCCACATCTCATAACAGGGCTGCTGATGGGCTCCTGGTCTCCACACAGCTCTGTGAGTTAGATATTTCATCAACTTAGAAAATTAAGGTTCAGAAGAATTGGAAACATCCCAGTGGCTGAGCCCAGGCCTGAGCTGAGCCTTTCTGTCATCCCTTGCCAAAAGTATGGAGCAGAATTTGCTTTTTACTATGGCCAGGACTGTGGGTTGACTGTGGGTCTGAAATGTGAGTCAAGATATCTGTTATAGATGGCCAAATAGCCACAGCATGACCCTAGAGGGTCAGAGCCAAGAGTGTGTGTCAAATGATTCCAGGTCTAGAGTTTTCCAGGCAATTCCAGGTATCTTTGTTAAAGGGCACAGCTGGCCAGCGGGAGAGGCAGACACAGAGGGCTGTGGTCTTGGTGGGAGAACACAGCTCCTCAGTTCCACCGATTGACCCTCTTGTGTCACTGTGAATGATTGCACTTGGTGATCAAAAGCTCAGGCAGCGCAGAGTGGGCCCATTTGGACAATTGCTATGTATTTGCAAGGATGAATGTGGACCATTTGTCTATGCCTCGTTGTCTCAGCAGGTCTGGAGCCAATGCTAATGAGAACAGATCCATTTTCCTACAGCGTCATTTCTAGCATGTTACACCTGGCTTTTAGAAAAACCTCTCTGACAGCCCATTACCTACAGGGACAAGGCTCAGTGCCATGCTGGAATGGCACCCCGTCTCCAGAGCTGGAGTCAGCCTGCCTTTCCAGCTTGACCTCCCTCTGATTCCCACACATGAGGTGCTCTACCTTTTATGTGCAGGCCCCAGTCCCCTACCCTCCACCTGCCTCCAGCCCTTCCAGCTCAGTACCTTTGCCTGTGACATTGCCTCATTGTCCCCCATCCCCAGGTGAGGACAATGCCATACTCCGTTCAGGGAACCCTGTGTGCCTTTGTCTACTGTCCCACTAAGGACACAAACAGAACTAAGCCTGGGTTGGGCACTTACATGTACATTCATTTACTTGTTTAATGTTTATTCGAGTGCCTACTACATACTGGGTACTGGTAGGCATGGCCATTAGGCAGTGGGTTTCAGATAAGAAATAAATCTGACGTGTAGTATGTATCAGCTACCTGAGGCACCACAATGGCCTAAAACAACATACATTCATTTCATGGTACTACCAATGGCCAGACATGTGAAATCAAGGCACTGGCAGAGTCAATTCCTTCTGGAAGCTTCTCCGAGGAAGATTCTCTTTTGTGCCCCCATTGGCATCCGGTGGCTGAACCACCACCTTGGTGTTCTCTGGCTCGTGGAGGCACACTCCAGTTTCCACTCTTTGTCACACTATATTTTCTCTGGGCTTTTCTGTTTCTCTTCTCTCTTAAGGATACTTGTTTTTAGATTTAGGGTCCTTCCTACACCCGCATGATCTCATCTCAAGATCCTCAGCTTAATTACATCTGCAAAGACCCTTTACCAAAGGTCATGTTATTCACGGATTCCCAGGGGGAGGGTCCTATATATCAGGAAGGCACCACTCACGGTGTTTTAAGCAAGAAGGCATTCATTTTCCCTTAAGGAGAAGCTTCGGAGGTCGGTAGCTACCAGCCTTAATGTATTCCCTAACCTCTCTGCGACACTGTTATTCTTTCTCTCATCTGGGCACATAGTTACCTCAGCTCACTATATCTGCAGTGAGGGGTATGCATGTGGCAGGATCAGTCACACTGACCCCTGTCGTCACCAAAGCACAAGTTTTCTAAGATCCCACACAGCAGCTATCTCCTCGGGAAGAAAGGTTTGGGTTTCTCTACCTCTGAGGTGAAGATGGGTGAGGCAGCGGTTGACAGTGTTTACCAAGGGTAGGAGATCCATGGTGACTAGCATGGAGTCCCTGTCCTCAGAGAGCTGAGAATTATTTGTCTCAGTCCTCAGGAGGACCTCAGATTTGTTTGGGGCTGCAGGAAACAGATTCGGGGATGGTGAACCTCACATGCATTGTCCCCTTCAATGAGGGACTCTCGTTCCGGTTGCTGGGGTCACTAGCCACATTCTGTCTTCAGTAACCAGAACACTGGAGTCTCTGGTTCAGCTGCAGACAGTCATCTTGCCCACGGACACACCTTCCATAGCCAATGCCCAATCCTTACAAACCTCATCACTGTTGCCTAAAGGGAACAATTTTGGAGGCTCACAGAAGCACTTGGCTCCTTGGACCCCAGTCTTAAATACTCCTCTGTGTCTTCCCAACAGCCTCCTTTTTGCCTCAGCTGGTAGTGAGTGGAGGCAGAGGTCCAGGAAGACAGCCATACTAGATGGAGGTAAGCACGTGTCATCCATAGTTCAACAGGATAAACTACCAGGGATGGTCACCCACATTACACACTGGAAGGAAGGGAGGAGACAAGACTAGGGAGGGGGCCCAGGGAAGATGGTCAGGGGAATCTTAGGCCAGCGTGAGGACATGGAGGGAGGCAGGGAGCACCCTAGCTCACACCTTCCAGCGGGCTTCCTTTGTGATGAACCTGTCCTTTTCCAGAGAACCCACAGCCACCTCCACCTGAGACTGCCTGGTCCTCCAGGGGCCAGATCTCTATTCACTCCACTGCTTTCTTGTCTCCAAAACTTTCTCCACTTGACGTATTGGAACACGGACTGTATGGGGTCATTTGAGATCGTCCAGCTTTGTGACGCATAAGCTATTGCCCCGTTTTCGCAGTGGAGGACCACATGACAGATTTGGACTTTAAAGGAAATCGGTTGCCGTGGAAAGGTTGTGAAGGAAAATGATGCTCTTGTCAGTATTATTTTCACTTGAAAGGGAGGAATGGCTGGGTTGACACTGACCACAGGCACGTAATCATCTTCTAGAGGCCACACTTGGGTGTAGCTGACACTGTGTGCTATGATGTATATAGGCAGGCTTCATTTCTGTTTTTAGAGTGAGGACTTCTTGTCGGCCCTGACATCAAGCTCAGTGCAGAAGGAAATACTGTTGGCCAACCTACAGGATTTGTTTTTTGTGTAACTTTTCTTTGTGACAGCCAACAGCCATTACCTACCTTATTCTGTTAACAAGCCTCCTCTTCTGTTTAGAGGAGCTGATCCTCTTCCACAATGTGTGATGACCGTAAAACACATTCATATTTTCAGGGTTCAGGGTCTGCTGTAGGAAGAGGCTTGTGGATTGGGAAGGCAACTCTAAGGCCAAGCAGATTTCGGGGGCGTGGAGCTTACTCTTTTCCAACAGCGGATGAGATGAACCTGAACTTGTTTGTGATCCTCCCCACACCTTCCTCCCCATCACACTTTCCAACATCCCAGGCAAAGCGTAGCAGAGGGCTGATCTAGGGAGACCCAGAGAGAGGCTCTCTCAGCCTCGATATCTGTTCATGCCCGAGATGAACCCATGCTAGGAACTCCCAACTTCTAGACTCAGTAAATACGCTTTTGCTTATGTTGGCTTGACTTGTGTGCTTTTGCGGATTGCAGCCAGAAGAATTTCCACCCAAGACCAGCTTCCTCCAGACACTTTGTCATCTATTGCTTGCTCTGTCCTTGCCATTATCATTTTTTTCTCCCTGGTAATTTTAACAATTGGTGATAAATTAATGATGTACAGAAAAAAATCTAACTATGAGGATGCTGGTTATAGAGTTACTAATAAATAATATCAAATATAGAAAAACACCTAGCATGTGTAATAACCTGTTGTCTAGGACATGAAGTCCTGAGCATCATGCTCCCAGAGGGCTTTGGCTCCACACGGAGTTCTCAGGTCCTATCCAGGAGCCAGTCCCTTGACAATGTCGCATGTCAACTCAAGGATGGGCTGGCTTGTCGTTTTCAGCTCTGGCTTTATCCTTGAGACCCTCCCCTACGGGAGACTCTTGTGGGGAGGACTGCTTCTCTGTCCTTTGGGTGGGCTGCTAGAATTCTAAGGGTCAGAACTGAGCTGTGTCTCTTTTCCAAAAGAAGCAGAGAGGGAGAGTCTCCCCGACATGGGCTGTTAGATCATGTTCCCCTCCCTGTGTTCACCAAACTCCTCCATGTCCTGTCTTCTGCGAACTGACCCCATGATACAGGTCTGGCAGCCAGAACTTGCTCCCTCTGACAAGAGACTGACCAAAAAGGAGTTTGGTGATTTTGCCAGCCAAATATGGCACCCTGGTATGCTGACAATCTCACATTAAAGTCCCAACAGATGCTGAAGAAGGCTCTATAGAGAGTTCCTGATCTCTCTGAAGACCAGAGCTGCCAATGAAGAAAATAACTGACTTTGACCCTCTCCCTGGGGTTTCATGAGCTCAACTCTTAGGACAGGGAGGAAGAGTGAGGAGTGGTTCCACCCTGGATAGACGTTAGCACAAATTATTGTTCATCTCCAGGGTCCATTCAGTCTTCCAAAGAAAATCGTTTATGAACTATTCGGTCCTCTTGGTCCATTCATTCTCCCTAATAATCATTTCCTAGGCTTTGAAAAGAATGGCCTACATCCTCCCCACCCCCTTCCTCTGCTCTGAAGACAGATCTATGAATATCGAAACCTCTCTGGCTAAGTGGGTAATGGCACTCCGGTGACTTCCCCCTGTACACATTAAATACATCTGTATGCTGTTTTCTCCTATTAATCTGACTGTTGTCAGCTTGTTCCAGCAAACCTTCAGAGGATGAAGACATTTTCCCTTCCTCTCATGATGATGAATTAGGGGCTTTCAAGGAGATTGATGCCTGAGAGCTGCGGAGACAGATGCTGTGTTTGGCAGTGTAGTCTCCAAGCTGGAGCTCATGGCATAAACCTGGAAGAGGAAACTCAGGGAGCGACCTGATGACCTGAGTTCTACCACATGGACGCAGCCACTGGGGAAGCTATTTCCAGAGAAGGAGAATAGAGCAGGTGTGGGGTGATCAAGGAGGAGACAGAGTCTCTTCAGCCTCTCTTCTTCTTGGCCCCAGTTGCTTTTGGGGGGCTTGTCCTTTGCCTCAACGTGTATGTCAGGGGATACCTAAAGTCTGCACAATCCATCTCTGTCTCCACAGAACTTCTACCCTAGTTGATCTTTGCCTTTTGACCTCATGGGTCCTTTCTGACTCGTGAGCTTCTTGCCTTTCTTCATTGGATATCTGATAAAGCCATCCGCTTCTCCTTAGACACACTAAGCGACTGTCCCTTAGCAAACCCACATATGCAGCCAAATCCTGAGACATCAGCTCCAAGCCAGCACCAGGCATCAATCAAAGCAAACAAACAACAATCCCTACAGCAGCCTAGAACTTGCAACTCCCACCTGAAGTCTAAATATAATAAATGACTGTGAACGCTAACTTGGTCAAGGTTACCAGACGGAAGACATAGAGATGCCAATATTCCCATGGTGGTGTGACAGTATTTAGCTAAATGCTCAGGGCTACAGGTGAAGGAAACCATTTCCAAATACTTACTGTCCCGAGGGAAAGAGACTTAGGTGGGCCCTTCCCTTAGGTCCTCCCCCCCTGGTTTAGCTGGCCCTTGGTGTCATCAGTATGGCCAGGCAGAAGGAGACTTGTGCCTTTCACAAATGGCCTAAGCTTGAAGGCTTCTCCAGGACAAGCATAAATGAAGAGAACTTTGAAATGAGGACACGTAGGATGTGAGCTGGCCCAGGGTGTGGAGGGCAAAGGGGAGTGATAAAGCCAGGACTCTCCCAGACAGCCACCACTGGAGACCAGGGGTGCGGCAGCTAGGGGCCACCTCAGTGGTCCAAGAGCCAGGAGTTAGCAAGATGTTATCTTCTAAGTGCCTTGGGCAGCCTGCTGCTCAGAGACCACAGTGTTGCCGCCTCTGCCTTTCCAGGGGGACACTTCTTGTGGGGTGTCCCTACAAATTCAAACTGAGGTATGGGAACTCCCATGGTTTGTTCCATAGCCCTGAGGTTCCTGAAGCTTAGATCTTCCTGGGAAGAGCTCTCTGGGCTTTGATCTTTGCTTTCTATTGTTCATCTAGAACAATGGTTCTCAATCTGTGGGCCACAACCCCTTTTGCAGTGGTCACATATCAGATATCCCGAATATCAGATATTTACATTACAGTTCACAAGAGCAGCAAATTGACAGTTATTAAGAAGCAACAGAAATAAATGAGGACTGTATTTAAGGTCACACAGCGTTAGGAAGATTGAGAACCACTGCTCTAGAATAAGCATGGTAGGTTGGTATGATTCAGCTCTCCTTTCTTTTATAATCTTCTTGGGACTCTAGTTCAACTTAGGATTTGCCTGTTGACAAATTCCCCAGGTTGTGTGTGAACGAAAGAGCTGAGACACGTCTTGCTGTATTCTTGGTGCAAGAATCACAGCCTTGGGTCCTTCATGGGAATCCTCATGCTTACTAGCTTTTGGATCAAAGAGTAGGCGGGGCTTGAAATACAATCTACTCTTAACTTGCTCATCACCCGCCAACAGTTTTTAAGCTCCTACTGCCAGTAGGCATTAACATGGACCCAGCTAATGGCCTTCTCCTGCCATGTTGGGCCTCCCGGTCCTGAAGATTGGAGCATCATAGATTAAGATTTCCACTTCAGCAGGGCCTTCATGCTCTCAGTTACTCTCCTGAGCACTAGGGCCCAGGATTTCCCACAGTCCTTTACACGCTGCGGGATATGACCTCACTTCCCACTTCTGGAATACAACAGTTATCAGAGGAGGACATTTCTCTCCCTGCTGCCTCCAAGTCCTCTCCATCACTCTTTCTGAGGTGCCATGGTTCCATTTCTCACTTCTCAGAAAAGCCAGCGGTTTTTCATGATGCTCCCTCATGGGCCCTGAATATTCATTAGGGGTCTCCAGAGAAACATAACCAATAAGACAAAGAGTGGGGGGGAAGAGAGGAAAGGAGAGGAGGAGAGAGGGGAGAGAGAGGAAAGAAGAGAAGGGGAGGAAGAGTGAATTCCTCTTAAGGAGCTGACTCATGCATTTGTGCTGAATTCTGCAGGGCAGGTCACAGGCTGGAAACCCAGAGAAGACTTGATGTTGGAGTACAGCGTGGAAACAGAATTCCCACTCGCTTAGGGGGTATCAGTCTTTTTCACTTAGGGCTCTCACCAGATACGGGGAGACTCACTCACATATGGATTGCCAACTTTTCTTAAGGTCTGCTATTTCAGATATTATTCCCATCTTAGAAATCCCTCACATCTTGCCTGGTGTTTGATCAAATAACTGAATACGGTAGCCAATCCAAGTTGACACATGAAGTTGGCTCTTATACCAGCCGTGACAACAGTCAGCAGCTGTTACTGTGTGTATTCTATATGACACCTGCGTTCAAAAGCCACCACATCCAATATCTGATTTAATCTTCCGGATGCCTTCAAGAGGGGCTGCTACTGTTATCCCCACTGCAGAGATGGCAATGTTGAGTTCCATGGTGCTGACCTGAGACTGGATTCAAGACCCCATCTGCTACTCAGATTAGGCTCTGACTCACACAATACCACCTCCCTGATGCTCGCCATATTCTAGCTTTTTATTCTGTAATTATAAATGTGTCTTAGTTGTCTTAATTCAACAAAACAAACTTCCCATTATCTTCTTCCTCCCTCCCCAGTGAAATGTCTTTGAAACAGAGTTGCATGCCTCTGGTAACCCCAACTTCTCCTTCCTCCTCAACAAACAGTATCCTGATTCAGTCTCTACCAGACAAGGAAACAGTGTTGACCAAGGCCACAAATGATGTCATTGTTCCCAAAGCCAGTAGATATGGCCCTGAGATCTATACATTTATTGTCAGAATTATAATTATTGTTGCAATTATTCACTATTTTAAAAATTAGAAGAATACTTCGGGTCAAGGAGGGTTTGATATGAATCAGTGTGTGGCACCCATTCTGCTATGAACACAGTTGGAGATAAAACTTGTGTGTGTGTGTGTGTGTGTGTGTGTGTGTGTGTGTGTGTGAGAGAGAGAGAGAGAGAGAGAGAGAGAGAGAGAGAGAAGGAGAGAGAGAGAGAAACAGACAGAGACAGACAGACACAGAGACAGAGACAGACAGACAGTCAGACACAGAGACAGAGATGGAGAGAATATTCTGGTGTGTGTGTGTGTGTGTGTGTGTGTGTGTGTGTGTGTGTGTGTGTCACTGTGCACATGTGGAGGTCAGAGGACAACTTGCTGGATCCAGTTCTCTCCTTTCACCATGTGACTCCCATGGGTCAAGATTTGGTTGTCTGGCTTGGGGGCAAACACCTTGACCACTGAACTACCTCACCAGCCCATGCGGTCTATACTCTTCAAGGCATGCAAATGCAAAGCCACCTTTGTGGAGGTTAGTGTGGAAACACAAGTAGAATGGGCGTGTTGTCAACCCCCAGATCAAGACCCTCACCTGACAAGCCCATGCTTGTCAAAAATGCCCAAAAGCAAAGGGCATTTTAAAGGAGCGAGGTTTGGAAATTCCAGGTTGCCTGGGTTTGTTACTGAGTTTTAAGTGGGGAAAACCTATTGGGGAGTCCCAGCAGACAAGGTTGGACCACTAGTTCCTATCTCACCATACCTGAGTGAGTAATGGTAAGAGCAGAAAGGGAGATTTGATCCATATGGCCATACCGGGGAGAACAGACAGAGTCACAATCACCCCAAGTCCATCTCGGGTGACTGATATGAGCTTTAGCTTTGGAGGAAAAATCGGAGCCAAGGGCAAGGAGTGCACACAAGGCAGGCAGTCTGGTTAAGTTCCGGCTCGCTGATCTCGGTCGGTCGTGTTCATGGAGAAACAGGGTTTTGGGTGGGAAATGTCTGGCATGGGCTCCCGAGCGAGAACACAAGGTTGGTCCTCGGCTGGTCCTCAGCTGGTCCTCAGCTGGTGGCGCTGTCTGTAAAGGTTGTGAGGCGGAGCTTCGCTGGAGGAAGTGGCTTGCAGGGCCTCCTGACGTTATAGCCCAGCTTCACTTCCGGTCTACTTTCCGCTTCCTCAGTGTGGTTGCAGTGTGACTATCCTGCTCCTGCTCCTGCCGTCATGATGGATTGCATCCGCAGTATCTGTAACAGGATGCCTGGACTTGGTCATTAGGTCCAGCTGAGGAGTGCAAAGACATTTTTTCTGTGATTAGTACATGATTTGGTTCTTTGTATCAACAGTGAGTTCTATGAGAGGCTTCATTCATTTTTTACCACACAGCGAGAGACAGCATTTCCCCCACAGGATTCAGGACTGGTATTGATTGTTTCCCAGAATTCCATGCAACTGAAACTAAAACAGAACTAAAATCAAAATTCACTGAGGGGGCAAAAAAGAAAAAAGAAAAACCCTTTGAGAAGATCATCTCCATAAGTTTAAAAAAAAAAAAGTATTTCTTCCCCCCAAATGAGCCACAAAAATGTATGGCATTTTGAAGTCTGTGCAGGTGTGTGGGTAAGACTCAATTCAGAAGCTCAAAAAAAAAAAGTAGTTCAAGAAAAACAAGAGCTTTGTGTTATGGCAAAGTGCAGGATGGATCCATCTTCAGTCGTTGCTGTATCTGGGGGCTCAGAGGATGCTCTCCGAGCTGTCTTTCCCTCTCACCCAGCTCTGGGTGCCCTGGTGTCTCACAGGCTCTCCCCATGTGGCATCAGCACGACCTCCAGCAGCTTCAGGCTTTGATTCTGCCTGTGGCATGACCCTTTAGGAATGTGTGCTGCTTTCCCAGTGGTCTGCAAAAGCCTCAAGCTCGTCTCTCCGGTGAGAGTACTAATCAGGCCCAATGCTCGGCTTCTGAGGTCAGATGCGACCTGGTGCGTTCAGGATAGCATGCTGTAGACCCAGGCTTGTCTCTCCACAGCCTCAGTTGGATTTAGCATCTTTTGCTAAACTGACAAGTCTGGTTGACTAGGTCCCATCACCCTCTCTAGAAACAGGGTTGATGAGATAGACACAGCAAATTACATAGACTGAAACCTGGGAGAGGATCGGACTCTACGGAGGAAAGTTAGCTGATCTTATCCGAAAGGAAAATGGAAGGAGAAAAATCACGCCGGCTGGTTGTATAGACAATCACCTCCCAACCCTCCAAACCCATTTGCAGACATTTTTCTTGTGTGTCCACCAATTGCTAATGTTCACAGATGCCACTGTCCCCCGATTGGCTGTGGGCAGTCTGATTTATGAGGAGCTGTCCATCAAGGCAGAGGAGTCCAGGACTTGGCTCCCTCGATGCCCTGTGAAACAGAATGGGAAGGGAGAGTGAGCCTGGCAATTTGTTTTTCATATTTCAGCTTGTTCTGGACGCCACGCGAGCTGTATGCGTTGGCTCCTGACTAATGAAAACAGAGGGGAGCCAGGCTGGAAACCTGGCTGTGTTTCTGCACACAATTCGGTTTGTTTGTTTAGGTCTCTTTTTATTTGTTTTCAGATGACTCAGATAGGAATAGCTCGGGCCTTTCAGAGCGAAGAGCTCATAAGTGGATTCAGGGGCCAGGGCTTTGCCAAGGGCAGAGAGACTTGGCTCCTGGGGCATTTTCCCATCCAGGGGTTTCTCAGACTTTCAAGTGGGGCTGGAAGAATGCCGTTCCAAGCCAGATTATTTTTCTTAGCAGACCCCAGTCCAGGGTCGTAGCTGGGCCAGGGGTTGCAAACCTCTTACATACACAAAAGTCCTCCAACAGCACACAGGGCACCTATTGTGCAGATCTGGGCCAGCCTCATCTTGATGGCTTTACCGTCTGCATCCTTCAGCTTCTCTGGAAAGGGTTTCCTGTGCCTGTCTCCCTCTTACCAGACAACTCACTCCCTTCCTCATGCTCTGGAGGTGTCTCTAAACTACTTTCGAGGTCCTCAACTCCATTGTCGAGGTGCAGAGGCGGCAGCCTCCTGGAGCATGGGGGACTATGTAGAGCAGGAGAAGCAGTATGCACCGCGCTGAGCTCGTCCACACAGGGGTCCGGCTGTCCAGTAGATCTGGCAGTCGGGACCTTAGAAGAGGTGGACAGTAGCCTTGTTCTCCTGGAAGAACAAAGTGCGAGGCAGGCATCAGGAAGAACACAGCAGTCTCTCTCAGAGCTGGAGTACTCTTTCCAGCACCTTCCCCGACAGGATGAGTCAGGACAGCGGTGTAAGCCTGGTTCTTTTCAGATACTAAGAATTTGTGTACACATGAGAGGAGTGTTTTGTTTTTTAACACTCCCTGGAAGCTGGGGCCTAGCCCTAGCGGGGGTGATCTCCCCTGCCCCACCACTTCCAAGAAATAAAGAACATCAGGCTGATAGCTTGCCAGAGAAGCACCCTCTTTAGACCCACGAGGGAAAGTTCTGGTCACTGACCTGTCACTTTAAAATGCTTACCTCTTCAGAATCTGTCCACAAACTCATCAGCACTGATGACTCTCCACTTATGTTACTATAGTTGAGGAATTAAAAACCAAACCAAACCAAACAAAAACAAAAACAAACAAACAAACCCACTGTCCTTCACTTTATCACAGGACCCAGTACCACCTGTCTGACGGACTGCACCTGCTGCAGCCACATTTGGGCATTAGGTGATAGTGGGGCAGCAGTGGCCCACATCTCAGCAGACCCTACCATGAGGATACGGATGCAGGATCCTGGGGATGTGAGCCCGGGGTGAGATGAAAACTGGTACGATTTTGCTGTCTTGAAGTATGTTCCTGCAGTGGGCCCCAATAGACCAGACTGACAGTCAAAATGGCGTCACTCAGGCCAAAAGCCAGACTGAAAGGAAGTTATAATAATCCCATCTTCCCAGAAATCAGGAGAGAGCAACCTTGACCAACGTTCCCAATGGATCCCTTTTCCAAAGACTGTAACCCGAGGTAGCCTGCCGGTGGGCAGTTATTTCCACAGTCTGCTCTTTGCTCTTTATTTCTGCCTTCTTTCTCTCCCTTCTGTCTATAAAGATGCTCTTCTCCTTGGTGCATTGGGGCACATCTTTATTTTAGAGAATGAAGTGTTGCCTCGTTTTAGAACCACGAGATAGAGCCAATTAGGAGCTTCAGAATTCCAGCTGGCTCCCAAAGAGGAAGTGATTCTGAGAACTCAGGCAGGAAGCAGAGAGAGCAAATTTAATATGGGGCAACTAGGAACTGTCAGAGCCCAGCCCCCAGGGATGTACTTCCTCCCCAGCCTCCTAAAGCAGCGTACTGAGTGGGGACCCAACAAGTGTTCAAATACCCACGCCTATGGGGGACATTTGTGTCCAAACCACCACACCAACAGACAGCAGCTTAAGGGAGGAAAGGGTTATTTGGGCTTGGAGTTAAAAAAGAACTATAGCACCGGGCAGCGGTGGCACATACCTTTAATCCCAGCACTCGGGAGGCAGAGCCAGGCGGATCTCTGTGAGTTCGAGGCCAGCCTGGCCTACAGAGCAAGACCCAGGACAGGCACCAAAACTATATGGAGAAACTTTGTCTCAAAAAACGAAAAGAAAACAACAACAACAACAACAACAAAGAAAAACTATAGCCCACCATGGCACAGGAATGGCATGGTGGCACCATAATGAGGCAGCTGGTCACACGCTTGCTGTTAGGACACAGCAAATGGACAAGAAGTGAGGCTTGGCTATAAAATCTGAAGGCTCGTCCCCTGGGGGCACTCCCCCACCCCACCCCCCACCCGAGCAGTGGGTCTCCATCTCCTAAAGTTTTTTACAACTTTCCAAAACAGCACCCCCAGCTGGGGACTAGGCGTTAAACACATGAGCCTATGGGGGGACATCTCATATTCAAACCTCAACTTTGATGTAACACGTGCTGAAAGGAAAATGTTTCATTTAAACTCTCAGGTTTTCCTGATCCATTCACTTAGCAAATGTGTACGGACTGTTCTCTCATAGCAGGAAGTAGGGTGTGACGTTGAATGAGAGCTGAGGATCCCAGAAGATCACAAAGGTGGATCACAGATGAACCCAAGATCACAGCACACACTTGGGCCATATACCCAGCACAAGGAGAAATGATTTGTTAGTATTAACCTTTGCTTCTTTGTTTCAGTGTCTCTTTTTTCTTTTTCTTTATGTGTATACCTGTGTGTGTGTGTGTGTGTGTGTGTGTGTGTGTGTGTGTGTGTGTGTGTGTGTCCACATGCATGCAGGTGCCAGCAGAAGCCAGAAGAGGGTGGGCATTAGAGCTAGAGTTACAGGTGGTTGCGAGCCGCCTGACAGGTGGTGGGACCTGGTCCTTTGTAAGAACAGCAGGTGCTCTCGAGCACTGAGTCATCTCTCCATCCTGGTTTTGTTGTCTCTTGAGTCCACATCTCCTGCATCCAACTTGTTTCTTTTCATGGATCTTTTAGCAGCTTTCTCCTGGTGTCTATAAGTGGTACACTCTTGGTCAAGGGCTGATTCATCTTTCTGGAGGTCTGACATTGATGTAACTCGAGGTCTTCTTTAAGGAGAACAATCCAGACTTGGAGTATAAAATTAAAAATGGGAGCTAATAACAGACAGTGAAAACGAAACCTCAACAAATCCACTTCAGAAAGCTGAGAAATGAAATGAACACTATAAAAATCTAGAAACGTAATACTTTTAGTAGTTAACTATATCATTTTCCAACTTCTACGTATGTTGGTGACATTGGAATGACACAGGCCTTGGGAGGTGGGGAGACGTGATGGCCTACATCTATGTTCAGTTTTAGGTGCTAGATTTGGTGGTTTATAGTCATTTTCATGTATAGTGACATTTACACTAGATGTATGGGTGTTGGCCTGGCCCCCAGAGAGTCTCCTCTTGTACATATATTGACTAACTGGGCAAACAGTTTCAGGTTGGATGGCGATGAACCCTGAGATGCCCCGCACTTTAAACCTGAGGGTACCTTCCTTTCATCTTTAGGAAGCACAGGGGTCAACTTCCATTTCCAGATGCTGATACTGTTGGTTTTCCAGCCATCATTGTCTTCCACATGGCTCCACTGGGTTTCTCCAGGAGAGTGGGGAGGAGCCTGGAAGAAGGGGGTCTTGATGAAATTGTTGCTTCAAAAGGTAATCCTGGCTGCAATGTGAGAACGGATTTAAGTTGCTGGAAGAGTGGATGGAATTCACTTGCCAAGGTGAAAAATGGCAACCCAAATGAGAATAGGTGAGAGAATTTATATATGAGTTATTCATTGAGAATTTCATGCATGTATGAAATGTATTTTGGTCATATCCACAACTCACTTCCCCATCCCACATGGCCCGGCATACCCCCTTCCCATTTCTTGTCTTCTTCTTCCTCCTCCTCCTCACCCTCCTTCCCTCCTCTGTCTCCCCCCACCCCCACCTCCTTCTTCTTCTGTAAATAACCTGCTGAGTCCGATTAGCTTTGCATAGTGTGGAGCCATTGACTGGAGCACGGGCAGCCTACTAGTGGCTATAAACACCTCCAAAGAAAAATGACTCTCCCTGTGCCTAGTAGCCATTGCTTGCCAATAGCTCCCCAGTGAAGCATCCCCCTCCCAGATGAGATACTCCCGAGAGGCTGAGAGAACAGAACTTGCTGTATTAGCAGAGGGAGAGAGACAGCTCTAAGGATGGTGGTGGGGTAGGCAGCTTGGCAAGGAGAGCTGCCCTTTCCTGGGGCAGGTGGAGAAGATGGAGAGGGGGTTGAGAGATCCCTCAAGGAAAGCTGGGAAGCTAGCGTCAGCCTTGCTGAGATTCAGATACTCAAATAGTTGTATTCAACTTAAGTATGATACTATAGGTCGGACACGGGAGAGTGGGACGTACCCGGACACTCGGATCTGGGACTTGAGTGGCTGTTCACTCTGTGAAATGCTTCAAGTGAATGCCAGTGAAGGTCGTCACGGCAGGGTAGACAGAGGTGGAAAATACCAGTGCGCGGGCACAACGGAGCCTGGATGATGGAGAGAAAAAGCTGATGCTGTTAGCCTGCTGCAGGAGCTGACATGGGAGTCAGGGGCCTGAGGAGGGCTACTGGAACAGAGATCCAAATACTAATTAGAAGGAGCTTGGTGGTGAGGAGAACACTCCAGTCTGAGGGAGCAACATGCACAAAGACCCACCGAGAAAGGGCAACACTGTTTAGAAGCTAAATAGGTAACAGGTATGAAGAAGCCCAGGACACCTGCCTGGAAAGAGAAAAGGTTCCTCTGCGTGAGAATGAATGAGCAGCTTCTAAAAGCCTCTTTTTAACTCTCAAATTCTATAGTTTTGTCACCCTTTTGAGTTCCGGCTTTCTGGGAGAAGAAGGAACCATCCGGTTAATTATAAGAATAGAATAAACCTTTCTTAGGGCTTACTGTGCTGAAAAAAGTTTTTTGTCGTGTTTGTTTTTTCTATCATCCATCTATCTATCTACCTGTCAATCAACACATGGTATGTGCATAGATAATATCTGCATCCAACATGGCATACTTTATTTCTAGTCATGAAGCTTTTTAGAGCTACTACAGTCATCACGACCTTTGCCTTTAACTACTTCAGTACATGGCTTGCGTGATCACAGAAAAAGATCAAATTCATGACCGGGTCTGGAATGCAGAGCTCCGGAGCCCCTGGAGATGTGAAAGGCATTTGATAGCAAACCCATGCCAAGCACTGTCTGAGTGCCAGGTCTGGTCCCTTGCACTGTGGGCCCTGGCTGACAGATGAGGCAAATCAGTGAGTAGAGACTGGACCCAAGAAGGTCAGAGTGGTGGCAGGTGGAAGCCGAGGATGCCTGGGAGTCTCCTGGGTGAAGACGCCTCACGTCGACCCCACATCTGTTCTCTTCATTCTCACTAACTGTATCTCTCTACCACCCAAGTTTCCAATGAACTCAACCCCAAACCTGCCTTGAGACAACAAAGAGACACATGAAAGAAACCATGGGCTGGGAATTCTGCAGAAGTTTACGAAAGCAACCGAGCCCAGACAGTGAGGATCCACGTGCTTCTGTGCTTGGTCCTTCCTCCTTCCTGCTGTGAGGAATGTCATTGTGAAATCCAGGGTGCAGCAGCCATCTTGAAGCCATGAGATGACCTCAAAGATGAGGGACAAAGTTCAGGATGCTGGAGCAGTATGGTGTGACGCTTTTTCAGGAGAGATGTGACCAAATGTCCTCTCAGAGGAATGACAACAGACCAAAGTAATGATTATAACCAAGCCCAACCTTAAGAACCAATAAGATTATTGGGGTTACTTATGTGAGTGTGGGTGAGGGGACACTCACAGGAACATGAACCACTCAGAGGCCACCACATCATCCAAACCCCAACCTAGCATGGATGATGATTGTCAAAGCTGGGAGCCTGAAGCTTTCTGCATGATTGGCTGGCAGATCAACAGGTGGGAGATCTCATCTTCTGTTCTCCTCAGTCTATAGACTGGGGACTGAGGAGTCTTGTGAATCTGGTAAGTTTCAGAGATTTCCAGAGACTTCTAAGTCGCCTGCTTCCTGAATCTTAATGAGCCTCCCTTTAGAACTTTGGGAGTCCTAATAGCTCCCCCCAGGATGGACTATTTCCATTCAAAAAAGAAAGAAAAGAAAAGAAAAAAAAACACTGCTAAACAACAGACAGCAAGACACAAGCCTGAACAAGGTAGGGCCATTGTCAAGGCTGATTGCTAACTCCAATCTCCGTGAGAAGAGACATGAACTGTTTCGCTTAACTAGCGTTTGTGTGACATGTAGCTGCCTCTAGTCCCAGCTGAGAGATAACCTGCCTTGTCTTGAGGATCTGGGGTCAGTTCTCCATGGACCATGAAGGATAAGTAAGGAATAGATCAGAAGGTGAACTAAAGACTCCGCAGCATCGATTTTATCTTAAGGACAGCAGAGAGCCTCGCTGGTGTTCAAGGAGAATTTCAGTCCAATTTTAAAAAGCCTGAGAGTGGGCTGGGGAGGTAGTTAAGCTGGTGGGGCACAGGCAGGGAGGACAGAAAAGGCTGTGGTGATGTGCAGCTATAATCCTGGCACTTGGGAGGCGGAGACAGGAAGATCAAAAGTTCAAGGTCACTCAACTACTTGGTAAGTTGGAGGCCAGACCAGGATACATGAGATCCTGTCTTTAAAAAAAAGAAAATAAACCCCTATAAAAATCAATCAAACAAACAGACACCCCGACGGGCGGTGGTGGTGCATGCCTTTAATCCCAGCACTCAGGAGGCAGAGGCAGGTGGATCTTTGTGAGTTCAAGGCCAGCCTGGGCTACAGAGCGAGGTTCAGGAAAGGTGCAAAGCTACACAGAGAAACCCTGTCTCAAAAAAACAAAACAAAACACAAAAAGACAAACAAACAAACAGACACCCCAAACAATCAAACAAGCTTCTAAAAGGAAGCACAAGGAAGTCAGCTCTCTGACAACCAAAGAAAGGATGAGTCTGAAGACAGGAAAACTAGTCAGAGAGCAGATGCAAGGCTCCGTAAGGAGAGGTGAGTTCCTGACATGGTGCAGCAGAGCAGGGCGGGGCTGTCAGCAGGACCTGGGCCCCAATGGGCTTTGCTGTTGGCTGGCTACAGACATGGAGCAAACAGCTCTGCCTCTCTTTCGCTTTTCTGTTTCTATAGGATTCATTTGTTAAACATTTGTTTACTGTGTGCATGAGTGCATGCGTGTGCGTGTGCGTGTGCGTGTGCGTGTGCGTGTGCGTGTGCGTGTGTGTGTGTGTGTGTGTGTGTGTGTGCATGCCTTCCAGGGTGCACACGTGGAGGTCAGAAATTAACTTGCTCAGTGGGTTTCCTATTTCTACCACATGGGGTTTGGGGCTTGAACTCAGGTCTTCTGGTGTGGTGTCAAGTGCGTACACCTGCTGAGCAATCTTGCTGGCCCTTCGTGCAATTTTCTTGTTTCTTTTTTTGTTTTTCCAAGACAGAGTTTCTCTGTATAGCCCTGGGTGTCCTGGAACTCTCTCTGTAGACCATCAAGCTGGCCTTGAACTCAGAGATCAGCCTGTCCCTGCCTCCTGAGCACTGTGATTTAAGGCACGGACCACCACTGCCCGGCCCTTCCTGGGATTTTAAGACAGATCAATCAGGCTCCTGGGCCACAGTCCAGCAGCACCTGGCTTGTAGCACTCACTTACTCATTACCATTGCTGGAACCAGTGGCAGCAGTGAACGGTACTCTCTGGAACATCTAGGTAGCAGGTGCACCTAGCTTCCTGCCATCAGGAGAAAGACATGAGAACCAGTAAAGAAGACATAAGAAGCCACTCACGGAGGAGACCACGGGTCAGTCTGAGGTCTGTGGAGGTTGAGCGGACCAGAGTTTGAACATGAAGTAGACCAGAGAGCCCTGGAGACAGATGGGACCATATGCTTCAGCTGAACACACAATACAAAGAGGAGATGGTCAAGAGGGACCTCTGAGGCCATGGAGGTGAATGGAAAGGAGCCAGCCAGAGGAGTGGGCCAGACCAGATGCAAAGTCATAGGAAAGGCACTGGCAGGGGTCCCAGGACACTCCAGTGAGAGAGATGTTCAGGAAGGAAGTGATAACCGCCGAGGGAGAGCTGAGAAGCAGGCACAGGGTTGAGGTCACCATAGGGCTTCCAGGCACATCTGGTGCCTGGACCAAGTGGGACAAAGGAGCAGGAAGAGGAACCCATGGCAAAGACAAGAGAAAGTGACAGCGGGATGGGAGTCAAAGACGAACATGGAAGGAAAGAAGCCCAGGAAGGTGAACGGCAACATGGCTGACATCCTCCGGAGGAGCTGAAACGGGTTGCTTTTTCTACCTGACCATAACAGAGGGAAGGGCTCTCAGCAGGGTGGGGAGCCCTGATGTCCGTCTGGAAAATGAAAGGGGGAGTTTCCATTTGTACTTTAGGGGACGGAGGGTGCCGAGAACTGGGCCAGACAGAAAAAAGAAGGCGAGCGAAAAGGAGACAGACAGACAGACAGACACATATTGGAGACAGACTGTTTCTTACAGAATACCAACACAGGGCCAAAGATGGACAGACATCCTCAGTGCATCCCTACAGGGGGGCACCCCTGTCCCCCTTCCATAGAGCTCTGTTATTCACAGCCCATAGTGGTCCAAAACTATGAATGGATATTTCCGGAAATAAGCCATTATAGGTTTTAAATGGCTTGTCTTTCTAGGTAGTGTAAAAGGATCTCAAAGCATTCTGAGCCATCTGTCCCCGGGCGTGACCTGCCCCCGAGGCCGTGTCTGTCTCCTGTGAGCTGGCTCACTTTTCAGGCTGACAGTCACAGGGTCATAGTGCCGAGGCTCTAGGAACTCCTGTTTTACCTGGTCACAGCCTCAAAGGACAAGAGAGGTATTGTGGGAGGTTGGCTGTGCCAAGAAGAAAACACGACGCAGGGCTTCCTTAAGTAGAGATAGTAGACATTCTGAGAGAGAGCCCACACTCACAAAAGGTTTATTGCAACGTATTATTATAATCATCCTCGTTTATTATTAGTTAACTTGTTGGTTTCTTTCTGGGCATAACTTAATACTTTATTTATTTTGGAGTCAGGGTTTCACGTAGCCCAGGCTGACTTCAAGTTCGCCGTGTTGCAGAGAAGGATGACCTTGATCCTCCTGCCTGTGGCTCAGGCACAAGTCGCTGTAGCCGCGCTGGGGATGAGCCCAGGCCCTGGTACAGTCTACCAACTGAGCTAGCCCAGCTCTCTAGGCCCAATTTATAAGCCACACCTTCTACATGCTAGGAAAGAGCACTGCCTGGAAGCAGGAAACAGGGGTACCTTCGGGCCCAGCAAAGCTGCTGGTGTCCCAGATGATCATGGAACTTTTTGCGCACCAATAATGGGGTGCGGTGGCACCAAGTGGCCAGAGCTGATAGACTCTGGGGCCTCAGTCCCTGCTTTTCTAAGCCCACAGAGGCACCCACTCTGCCGAACTCCACTCTTGATGGGTGGGGGGGGGGGGGGAGATTAAATGGAGACCCAGGGAATGTTTCCCAAAGAGGGAAGACAGGTTTAATTGAGCCACCCTCACCCTATCCCCGGTCCGCACCTCCTAATACTGGAATTGCCTTGATCATTCCAACAAGTGCAGTATCTTTCCTCGGCTTTTGTTTTTAACTTAGGGGACAGTCTCCTTAAGTTGTGGAGACTGCCCCCGACCTCCAAATCCTCTTGCCTCAGCTCTCAAGTAGCTGGGCTTACAGGCGCAAGTTGACCTGGGTGATGATTTTAATGGGGATGCTGAACTCAATGGGAGTTCAGCCCATGGTGAGCGCCCTCTGGAGCGGGCAGGGCGTCTCAGGAGTGAGGAGCAGCTGCCGGCATCTCCCAGGAGAGGGCAGCAGCGCCACGTGCAAAGAGGACCGCGACTTCTGTAGGAGGGAGGGTCCCAGAGGAGGCGTGTGGGGCTGGGGAAGTGCAGTCGCGCCTTCTGCACCTCCCACCCAACCTGCTAGCGCCTTTCTTCCTGAAGCTGCTACCTTCTGGTGAGGCCTCCGGGCCTGGGTATCGCCTCTGCAGCGATTCTGTTTCCCTTATCCCCATCCCTGGCGGGCTCGCCTCTGTGGCCCACCCCACCCCTGCTCCATCTCTTCTCCACATGGCTCATGATTCTGCGCGACCTGCATCCCTGCCAGGGAGCCCAGCTGCATACAAAACTGGTCCTTTCTCACAGCCTTGCACACATCCAGCTTATAACTGTCCCTGCTGTCCCCAGAGATCTAGAGAAGCTAGGCTGGACAGAAACAACTCCGTTGGCACAAAGGATACTCGGGAGTCTTTCTTTTGCCTAGGGTTAATCTGGCCCCTCTCTTCTGAGCTCACCCACTAGTTACTGGCATGGGAGGAGAAGTTCACTGTCCAATGCAGTTAAAAGTCTGAAGTGGTATTTTAAGCCTTGGTTATAGCCGGAGTCTTGCCGTGGACCGCGGGGCCGGCGGGACCAGAGAAAACTGCCGCTAGCTACACTTGGTTGTTTGGGAAACCCTCAGTGGCTCTCACATCCCTGTTTTATCTCTCTCCTAGAGGCACTAGGTGCACTCAACAAAAAGTCCTTTTCCCCTTGTAGCAACCCAGCAGGGGGTTATTTGATTCCAGGATGGGTGTGACCTGAGTTCCCAGAAGAAGAAAAAAAAGTCACAGCTCTGTTAAAGAGTCTCCAGGGCTGATGGACTGATTAGAATTCCGTGGTTATGGAGAGTTGGAATGCTGCAGATCCAGACTCTGCTATCTTTAGCCCTCTTACTAGCCACTTATCACTTCCCTATCTGCTGTAACATCCTTTCTTACTGTCAGGAAATCCTTCTGGAATGCAGGAACAGAGCATAACCTGCACCAACCCTCAAACTAAGACCGTTACCAGATAGCGCCCGAGACCCTAATCATTTCCCTTGCTCTGGACCTACAGAGGTCTCAAAACTGTTTCCACATTGCAATATGTTGTTTGAGACGACCGGAACCCGCCTTCCCAGGCTATGGTCACTCATATTTGAATCATGGAAGAGTCATTGTCTTATTCCCTTTGAAGGGAGAGGAACACTTCTGTGTCGACAGGAAGAAGTCTGTGTTGCTCAGGTTTTGTACCTTCTCTTGGCCTTTCGATCTTCCAGCCATGGGCTAGACATCCCAGCGATTCAGCCTCCACTGGTCATAGCTCTAAAATCCTTCCTATGTATGGACACCGGCTTTGTTGCCTGGGAAATCCACCTCTCGTGTTAGTTCAGAGGTCGCCTTGTCTCACAGTACCAACGCTGTGGTGGGCCCAGGATGTCTGTTATCTGGGGGAAGCCACATTCTGGGTCCTCACTTCCAGGCTGAGTGGCTCCTGGTCTGTGGTGATAGCTTCCTGGGTCCTTTAAGGGAGGAAAAGCATTGATTCCTAAACCAGTTGCAATTGGCCACTTCCTTCTCTTTTTCTTTTGAGATTTCCAGGTACAAAGAAAGGGCAAACTTCTCGACTTCCCCACCCCTTCCTGGTCCCTGACCTCTGTGGTCCTCTTAGCTGGCTTGGCATCCTTCAGTATAGAGAGAAACACTTAGAAGCGGACATTTTGGACTTTATCCTGACAGGTGAGAGGTAGAGGAAGAATTTGAAAACCCCATCTCGAGGACACGGAGGGGAATTGCTCTCTGAATAATCCTATTTCACATATATTTATTTATTGTGAATGTGTGTGAGTGGGTGGGTGGGTGCCACGATGTGGGTGTGGAGGTCAGAGGACCACGGTGTGGGTGTGGAAGGGAGAGGACAACTTGTAGGGGTCGGTTCTCTCCTTCCACCGTGTGGATCCTGGGGATGGAATCCACATGGTCAGGTTTGCTGTTAGGTGCCTTTAGGGGCTGAGCCATCTTGTCAGCCCCGCACAATCCTACTTGGAAATACAGGGGCGAGCATCGTCCAGGACTTTCCCCTGGATTTCTCCCAGGAACCAGTTGGAGAGTATGCACACAAGGATCGGATGGCCTCTTTCTTGCTGCAGGCTCCTCATTCCTCCCTACAGGCAGATGGATATCTAGAAGTCCTGAGGGGGGAGCTGGAAAAGAAAAACCTATGTGCTTTCAAAACCGGATTCCCTGTCCTTTTCTTGCAGAGCTAACTTTTAGCTTTTCTTTATCTCCTACTGCTCTGGTGGGCACCAGTTCTCAATCCCTCCTACTCATTTCCCATAGGGGACCCGACAGCAGCCTTGTTCCTCAAGGTACCAGGTGATGACTGGGTGTCTTCCAGATGTAGGTGACTTCTCCTTGCTCTACAACACATGCAGGTCCACCTTACAGCCTCACATCCCTCCCTGCACCTTCAGGCAAAACCCCATCCCATTCCTCTGACACAAGTTGTCGACTTTGTCACCACCATTCCTGGCTCAGAACCCTGTGCTCTGTCCCCTGGCCGTGCCCAGGCTCACAGAAGTAGCAGCTCATGTTCGGAAGCCTTTCCAAAATCTACCACGGTGGGTTGGGACTCCTCCCTCTTCTGATGTCCTATCCCATTCTGGGCCTCTCAAACCCTGCCTTGCATTTAGGGACAGATAAATATAATCTTCCCCCTCAGCTGGAAACACTCACTCAGCTGTGTGTGTGTGTGTGTGTGTGTGTAAATCCTTCATGGGGCTCTGGGCTAAATTAAACGGAATGTGATTGTCGATGGAATAGATACAGTTAGGAATGAAAGAGGGCCTAAAGCGTATCAGTTCATGCAAATGATTAGCTTGCTTTGGCTCTGAGTGTCCTCATTTGTTAAACAATGAACCATGATATCATAGGGCATTTGCATCCCTGATACTCTGAGACTATCCAGGCTCTCTTACTTGGGGGAGAGAGAGAAAGAGAGAGAGAGAGAGAGAGAGAGAGAGAGAGAGAGAGAGAGAGAGAATGTTGAGCAGGGTGATTTGACTACAGGGGAAGATGAAGTAGAGAATTGGCCCTTCGGAGGAGACTGAATCGACCGGTTCGTGACTCCCCTGTGCAGGAACCTTGAAAAATGAGTTTTGTTGGTCCATTCAAGAGAGCATTTACTTAGGGCCTGCTGTGCACATGCGCTTGGTTGAGTTTTCCTCTTTGTAAGAGGACAGAGTCCGTTAGAAGGAGACTAACTATTGTCCTGAAGTAGAAAGACTAGATAGGAGAATGTGCAGGCCACAGAAGGGGCCCAGAAGAGGGAGAGGTGGATGGTAGGGACAGATCTCATTGGTGTGGGATGAGGCAGGACTTTCTGAGATGGGAGAGCAAGTGAGAGGTTGGTTGGGATTTCTGAGCAAGGGGAGCAGTCAGCCGTGCTGATGAAGCACAGGACTCTGGGATTGGCTCTAGGGTCCTAAGTGCCATCCCAGAGAGGTGGTCACAGTTGATAGCTAGCTCATGACCTGGTCCTTCCTTTCCCTGTCACAGTTGTATCACCTCCAGAGCCAGGCAGCTCCTCAAGCCTGTCATTAGCAGGAACGACCTTTGTCCCCAGCAAGTCCATTTCTAGGGGAGGAAACATACTTGAGAAGGCAATTATCACCTCAAGGAGTCACCTTCCCCAAAGTGCCCCTGCACTGGGGTCAAGGCAGACAGAGATCACAGGAGTTCCGCCTAGGGACCGTCTGAGAAGCAGCTGTCCTTGAAGAAGCTGCTTAAGGCTCACCGTGGTGAGGCCTGGCTGGCTCAGCGAGCACCTTTTCCCTGGAGTGTGGAAAGGGAGGTTGAGTGTGCAGGCTTATTGTTTTTCACAGTGCTCTTTCTCGTTAACGAACAGCCAGCCAGCCGTGCATTTTTGGAGTATTACACAGGCTTACACTCAGCCTTCATCAGAATAATTGGGATGAGTGTGGAGGCGGGGGTGGGGGAGGGGTGGGGGGTGGGAGGGGTGGGGGTGGGGTGCCACAGGGTCAGGGACAGCAGATGGGTCTCCGCTTAAGCAGGTTAGAAGTTCATCTGCTCCAGAGGAGGAAGACCAGTCTTTGGATGAGGGGATGGGGATGAAGGGGCATGGCGGGCAAGGAGGTGAGGGCCTGTGCTCCTCCTGCTTTCTGTAATGTCCCCCCGGGGCGAGTGACTATCTAGGCGGTTGTTTTCCTTTTTCATGAAGAAGCAGAGGCAACGGTGGCGGAATCAAGAAGCCGGAGGCCTGGTGCCATTCTAAAATAGCAGCCTTGCTGAGTTTTCCAGATGAGGAGTTCTCCTTGCTGAGCCAGAGAGTTTTGGAACATTATTTGAAAGCAAAACCACCCTCTTCCTGATTTTTCTTCCTTTCTTAAAGGAAATGTCTCAGGTGATGAAGTCAGGGTTTTTAACCCTTGAAGGGAAGCTGGCCAGGGTCTGTTGCGTCTATGCTGATGGGACCAGGACTCTGAGTGTGGGTCAGTTTCTCTTTGGTAAAAAGCCAGTTGGGATTTTGTAAAGGTAAAGGACATTTTTTTTTTTTCTAGGAGGGTTGGTCGACACATGGGAAGTGTTTGTAGTTGGTAGGGAAAAGGAAAAAGAAAGTAGAAGGAGAAGTCTGAGAACCAGCCTTTGCCTCCTGGCCAGTGACCTCAGACTCTGGTGGAGGCTTTGGAGAGCTAGCTGGATGGTGAAGAGCAATGGCTGCTCTTCCAGAGGACCCAGGTTCATTTCTCAGCCACCCACATCAAAGCTTGAAACTGTATGTAACTCTAGTCCCAGAGGATCTGAAACCCTCTTCTGGTCTCCACGGGCAGTTCATGCACATGGCACACATACATGTATGTAGGCAAAGCACTCATACACATGAAAATAAAATAAAAATCTGGCTGAAGACAACTGCTATTTTCTTTTCTGTGTGGTTCCGTAGAACAACAATTTGGTCCGGGCGCTGCTGGGTGTTTCGTCCTCTCACCTCTCAACCTGAACTGACTCCTCTGACTGCTTTTACGCAGCAGCTCAAATGGCGTTAGGTAGGTTACAGTGACCTTTGCCTTCTAGCAATGGATGCTGGCTGTTCGTGGGCCACGTGTCTCCAGAGACCTGTGTGGCTGTGTTGGCTGCTTCTACGGTGGCTAAGATCCAAAACCAGCAAGAAAGAGAGGCAGGCTCAACTCAGGCTGTTTTCTCCAGTCTCTGCTTGGGTTGTATGTGCTGTCCCATGACACATGACACATACATTTAGTAGTGCAGCAAAACATCAAGTCTGGGTGGGAGCGGACTACCATGAGAGTATGGAGCGGGGACTGGGGAGCCCCGACTCCACTGGGGGCCATTGTGCTAACTATCTACCCACAGGAAGGAAGGAAATGTGAAATGAAATTGACTGCCCTAACCTCAGCAAGATGCAAACCATGCGAGTCAGAACTCTTACGTGCTCAAGCTGAGGGCAGGAAGACCGGGGAATCATTTTGTTGGGGTTTTGGAACAAGCTTGCTATTTCCTGGAGACGTTGGGTTAGGGAGACACTTGGATTCCTAAGACTGGGATAACTCAAGGGGGAATCCTTTCCGGCATCTCATAACACTTGGAGCAGCACTGTGTTTCCTGCATGTGATAGATGGCTATACAAACAGCTAGACAGACGGAAGACTGAGCTGGTCTCAGGTTTTTTCTTGCTTTCCTGGTCTGTAGGAAGACACCGGTGCGGTTAGCGTCTACATAAGGAAACAGAAACGTACAGTTTCTGCAACAGAGAGACTTGGTTATACCTGTGGTGGAGAAGCAGGGGGCTAAAGAGGAATGAGTGAGACAAGCTAGGAGGATGCAAAAGCAGGGGAGACTACAACTCCAAGAGCAAAGAGGCATAGAAAATACCAACCCATAGACCAGGATGACAAGTACCACCTAGAGCCACCATCAACCTGCCTGGAGACACAAAGCCACTGCTGGAGAACTCAAGACAGAGGAAATAAGATGAGAAGTCTGCCTCCTCCCCTTCTTCAACCCTACTCTGCCAGGGCCTCCCCTGGCTGAGTCTGGTTCCTTCATTTCTGTAGGAACCTCAGAAATGAAGCCAAGAGGGCAGCCCCTGGAGTCCACAGCAAGAGTGATCTGCGGGTGAAGATGCCCCAAACCAGAACAGAAACGTTTTCAGCAGTGACCTGAATAGTACCCTGCTTGATGTGCCAAGAGTCCCTGTGCCCCACCAAGTCCCACTGGCAACTCCTGTGTATTCCTGGGGGCATCTCAGTGAGCTCAAGAATACCTACTCAACCCTCCTCATCAAGGTCCCAACCTAACAAGGGATGTCTTCCTGCTTGTGAATGATGCTCCGTCCCTGATGGCCATCTGCCATACGAAGGTAGCCTCTGTGGCGCGGCCCACTCCCAAGGCCTGGCAGAAACAGAGCCTCACTGGCTGACTCAGAAGGGTAGGGGTGCTGTTCAGACTCTGCGGTGTCTTTGACCACGCAACCCTCCTCAATCAGCTCAGTTAGCTTCCTCCTGCAGCTGCCCACAGACACACAGCTCTGGGACTGGGCCAGGGAGAGAGAGCAAGGCTGATGTCCCTTCTCTCATCTTAGAACACCTGTCCAAACTGCCTTGCATTCTTCCACCCACACACTGCCCTGCAAATCCACTCCTGGGACTACACACACACACACACACACACACACGTCACATACTTGGTACTTTATTCCTTTGCTCACGGAGACAGACGGCTCTTCAATAGGCCCCATTCTCAACTATAGCTGAGAAAACGGAAGTGCTCAGAGATTTCATGACTGGCTTGTGACGATTAATTTTGATTGTTGACCTGATCGGGTTGAGAGATGCTTAGATTATTAAAGCTTAGCTCTGGACACAGCCGCTGGGGGACAGTTGGATTCTGAGGGTGCTCTGGCATCAGTGATTTACCTATTAATGAGTTCAGAATTTCCACAGACTATCGGGAGGTGGTGAGCAGAGGCAGCGAGGGCCAGGATGGAGTACAGACTACTGGGACCTTCATCTTGCCCCGACCACTCCCGTTCTGCTCTACTCTGCTTCCTGTTCATGATGTGAGCTCTCCATCGCCCCTTCCCTTCCTGTTCTTTATGATGTGAGCTCTCCATTGCTCCTTCCCTTCCTGTTCTTTATGATGTGAGCTCTCCATCGCTCCTTCCCTTCTTGTTCATGATGTGAGCTCTCCATCACCCCTTCCCTTCCTGTTCATGATGTGAGCTCTCCATCACCCCTTCCCTTCCTATTCTTCATGATGTGAGCTCTCCATCATCCCTTCCCTTCCTGTTCTTCATGATGTGAGCTCTCCATCATCCCTTCCCTTCCTGTTCTTCATGATATGAGCTCTCCATCATCCCTTCCCTTCCTGTTCTTCATGATGTGAGCTCTCCATCACCCCTTCCCTACCTCTATGGACCCGTGTCTCTGAATCTGTGAGGGAAGACACTTTTCCTCCTCTTCTAAGTGTTTCCTTCAGGTATTTGGTCACAAAATAATAAAAACAACAACACATCCACAAACAAACAGAATGTCAGGAACCCTGCATAGCTCCAAAGTCAGTATCTTTCCCTACCACCCTGCCTCTCCATGCATGTGAGTGGCATATTTTTTTCTTGTGTTGGCACTGTTTTTTATTTTCCTAGAAAGGCATAAGCAAATGTTATTTCTAGGGCTTTTGTACCTTTGAATATGAAAGAGTACCATTTCCTAACGAATGGCCACTAGATTGTGTTTAGAAACTATCTGAAACTAACTGTGACCCATGCATAATTGCCCGTTCTCATGTTGTTTTCTGAGCATTGTGGCTGGCTGGCTGCCGCTGTTTTAAAAGAGCATGCTGGAGGGTCGTCCCTGGAGAGGCTACAGCCAGGGGATCTGGAGGCAATTTAGTATTGGTGTTGAGAACACAAACTCTGGCATGGGGCACAGACTTGGGAGAGGAATTTTCCATGTGCACACAAAGCTGCTTTGTAGCCGAGAGAGTAGGAGATGCCAGCGCACAGTTCACAAGAGGCTGGGCCAGCCCTGGACTCTCAGCTGCAGTATGGATTTGAGGGGACCAGGGAGAACCACCATTACAGTATACACACTCGGGCAGAAGTGATGGGTGATGACTGGTTTCAGAGCAAGGCGTCCTGGATGTGCAGCGCGGGTGTGAGAGAGTATGGCTGTTGCAAATGAGGAGCAGTGTTTCCAGAGAACCAATGCTCTCCCAAAGAGTCATCCTTCAGGTCCAGCGAGGGGCGTTCAGCCAGCCAGGTCTGATCCCAACGCTCAGGGCTGAAACCTTACCTCCTTTATTTGTCCCTTGTCTTAGGGTTTTTGTTGCCTTGATAAACATCACAACCAAGAGCAACTTGGGAAGGAATAGGCTTTTTCCACCTTACAGTTTGTAGTCCACCATGAAGGGAAGTCAGGGTAGGAAGTCAGGGCAGGAACATGAAGGCAGGAACAAAAACAGAGGCCATGGAGGAGCGCTGCTCACTGGCTTGCTCAGCCTGTTTGTTGTTGTTTGTTTGTTTTGTTTTAGTAGCATCCAGGACCACCTGCCCTGTGGTGGCACAGCCTACAGCAGGCTGCACCCTCCGGCAATGGTCATTAATCAGGAGAACACCCCCACAGACATAGCTCCAGGCCAATCTGAGAGAGGCAATTCTTTCATCGAGGCTCCCTCTTTCCAGATTACTATGTTAAGTTGACAAAGAACTAATAACTGGCACATGACCTTATCCCAGACACCTGTGCATTGCAGGGGCTCCGTAAATGCTGTCTGGGTAAATGAATAAACCAAACAGATGAATTTAACATTCTATTACAAACTTCGTTTGCCCCAAGTCCATCTTCCCATGACCATGTGCATGTAGCATAAGACCGAAAATGTCAATTCATCTCAATTAAAATGTTGGTTAAACTACTAAATAAAAAATAGTATCAAATGCCTAGAAATTAAATGAGAAAAAAATACCCATAATCACTCTAGTCTATTTGTTTCTTTGATGTCTTCTTTGGAGGGGGGGAGGCATCTTAGAACTCATTGTCCAGCTGAGAACGACCTTGAACTCCTGACCCTCCTGCCTCCATTTCTAGAGTATTGGGATTACAGGCGTATGTCAGCACACCTGGTGCATGTGGTGCTTGGATTGAACCCAGGGCTTACAGGAATGCTAGGCAATCACTCTACCAACTGAGCTACATTGAAGCCCCCCTCTCCAGTGTTAGTCTGAACCACAGGAGCATTGCATCTTAAGTACTCCTGTGTTGCTACCTAACCTACACAACCATTTTGTGTGACATCGTTCAAAGTCAGGGCTTTGCAAACCCAGCTTCCCCATCAGCGAAAGCTCTCCTCCCTAGACTCCTAGTGGTCTTGTGAGCCAGAGTCTCTTGTGTCTGGTAGCCCGAACTTTCCCTTTTCCCAGCAGAGCTTGCACCAGCTCTCCAATGTCACCCAGTCATATTCCCCTCTCTACTCCCGAATCTGTCCCATACAGGCTGTGGCCCCTACCAGGCCACGTGGTGCTCTTTCAAAGTCTCTACTGGCCTTGGTGGTGGTAAGTGCAGTGGTCGCTTTTCAAATGCCACCTTCTTGATTTATTGGTAGGATTTTTCTTCATTAAAGAGGCGTGTGTGTGTGTGTGTGTGTGTGTGTGTGTGTGTGCTATGTACATTTATGGGCTTACCTGCTCGTGTATGGAACAGTGGAGGTCAGAGGTTGGCATGAGGTGTTTTTCTCTATTGACTTCAATCTTATTTTTTTGAAACAGGGCTTCTCACTAAACCTAGAGCTCACCATGTAAACTAGACTGGTTGGCCATTGAGTCCTTGGGATCCAGTTCTGTAGCAGGAATCTTAAAAAGTTCTTATTAATAAAATCAAGCCTGAGGCCAGTTATTGGGGGGAATGCTGGAAGAGCAGAGAAGCCGAACAAGCCACAGCTTCCTCACCTTGCCAGTTCCTCAGGTGATCCTGTTTCCTCAGACTGGATGCCTCTCAGCTGAACTGTGCTGCTCAAAAGCCTAAAAACTTAACCAGCTAAAAGCTTCTAGTTTCTGGTCCTCACACCTTATATATCTTGCTGCTTTCTGCCATCACTCCCTGGGATTAAAGGCGTGAGTCACCATGCCTGGCTGTCTCCAGTGTGGCCTTGAGCTCACAGAGATCCAGAGGGATTTCTGCCTCTGGAATGCTAGGATTAAAGGCATGTGCTATCACTGCCTATCCTCTATGTTTAATATTGTGGCTGTTCTCTTCTCTGACCCCAGATGAGTTTATTAGCGTGCACAATATTTTGGGGGACACAATACCACCACACAGTTCTCTCTGCCACACAGAAGTGGGGTTATGGGTGTATGCTGCCATACCTGGCTTTTATGTGGGTGCTGGGGATTTGAACTCAGGTTCTCATGCTTGTACACCTGGTACTGTACACACTCAGTCCTCTCCGCAGCCTCATCGTTAGCAGGATTTAACACTGGGTCCAGCCCTCCCTCTTGCGAGTCCTTTCCGGTATTGAATTTGAAGGCCGCTCACTTGGCTTTCCGTCATTCCCCGCCTGCCCCTTCCTCTGTCCTCAGACTCTGACATGCTCTAGAATTCCACCCACAGAACTCACCTCTCCTCTGTCCACACTTGCTCCCTGGAGAGTTCTTCCATTTTCCTGCCGTGTGCCTTCAGTAGCCCCCCCCCCCCTCCTCCACAATCCAGACCTTTCTTCCGAACTTCAGACTCTTCTGCCAACTGCTTGTTCTGCCCGACCCTTGGAAGTACTTACAGGTGTCACGACCTTAATATGTCCCTAACTGAAACTACGGACCTTCCCCCTCTGTCCTTCTCCATAGCTTTCTCCAACTCAGTACCCAGCTCTGTCTCTCCAGATACCTGACTTTGAGCGCCACAATCCACATAAATATGCTAGGTGTGGTGGCATAGGTATGTAATGGAGCCAGGTTGATCCCTGGGACTTGCTGACCAACTATCATAGCCTAATCAGGGAATTCCCTGTCCCAGTCCCAAAACAAAGCGAGTAGTACCTGGGGAAAGACATGAGAAGTTAAATTCTGGTCACCATGTATGTGCATATATACACACATGTGTGTGTGTCCTGCCATCATATGCTCTGGAACATGCCAACACTCCTGCACATACACACACACACACACACACACACACACACACACACACACACACGAGGCTCTACCCAAACACCCAGTAAAAACCCAACCATTTCTCCTTCTTTCCACTGGTCCAACCTACTCTACTGTTACTCCAAGCAGCCCAGCCTCGCCCAGCTTCATCCCTTGTAACTCACAGTGCACAGCAGAGCCTTCTGGTCAACCAGGCCCTGTCTCTGCTCAGTGTTCCAATGGCATACAGTCCCACAGAGATTCAGTGCTGCTGTCCCCACCATCCCCAGGAAAGTCCTTCACTCCCGAAGTCCCACAGGACACCTGCAGGCTAGGCTCGTCACAGATGAGGGAACTACTTTTAAACTGGCTCCTCAAATGTCACCCAACACAGGACCTTGGATCTTGCTGACTCCTTTGTCCGGAATGTTCTTTACAGAGACGTTTGCTCCTTTGTATCTTTCAGTTATTTGTTTATTTTTATTTGCAAATGGGAGTTCTTCCCCAAACACTCTAACGGAAACCATGACCTAGTCCCGCTATGAGTCTCTCCCCTGCCTGCCTTAGGCTTCTCTAGATGATCCACTTATAATTTCTTTACCTGTTTCTGTATTGTGAGCCTCTCCTCTCTGGACCATAAAACTCCCTAGAGCAGAATTTTACCATTTCCTTCCAGTGCGTTGTAGCCAGTGCCTAGAATCTTCACAGCCTGGTGTACAATGGCTGCTGAATGATCGGGATCTGGCATTGGCAGCTGAAAGGTCCTGCCCATTTGACAGCTGGGTGTGTGATGACAAAGAGCCTGGCTGCCTGTGTGACTGTCCTGTCCACGGGCACTGGTGTCTTCTGGACTCAGGCTACATCTGTGATTTCCTTGAGGGCAGAGACTATTAGCATCTCCAAACTCTCTCCATGCATCAACAGAGTCACCTAATAATGACTTCATTAAAATTTGAGAAAAGCACTCCTGGGTGGATTGATGGCTCAGCAGCTAACAGGTGATTGGAGTGTTTGCTGTGACTGCAGGGGATCTGGGTTTGGTTCCCAGCACCCACACAAGGCAGCCCACAACAGCCTGTGCTTGCAGTTCTGGGAGATCCTATGCCACCCTCTGGCCTCTGTAGACACTACAAACAGCTGGCACACATACAGTGATGTAATCTGTACACACACACAACCTATAAAAGGGAGAAAAAAAGAACTCCTGAAAATGGGCTAGCCTGATCTGGTCAGGAAGCACTCACAGCCAGCTTAATCTCCCTTCCAGCTTAACTTGGGGCCAGCTGCATACCAAATTTATTCACTTATTTACTCAGCCAGCCAATTAAATGCAGCTTTGAAATCCTGCAATTGTTATTATTACAAACAGCTTTCTCAAAAAGAAAATAAAAAGTTCTGTTCCCCCTACTGCTTTCCTTAAATGCATATTTGTTCCAAATAGAAACATCACCGCCCCATCCCTTCTGTACGAACACCAAATGTACTGTCTAGCCAGACCCAGGACATTTTTAGCTCACCATCCCCTCTGCAGAATTTTGGAGAACATTTCCTTGAAGAAGGCGTTCTCTGCCTCATCCCTTAGAGGCATGGCTAGGTGCTCACTCACCACAGATGTGTGCCATACACTTGAGAGGGTGAGAGGGTGCAGGCCACTTAGTGGACAGATGGCAGCGAGTAAGTGCAAATGAGTGGACAGACAAACAGTGGAAGGCCCAGTGTGGTGACACAGAGGTGACCTCCCAGCCACTTGCAGAAGCTAAACTCACTCTTTCCTCCTCTCCTAGGGCTTCCCAGCTGCGCCGACCATCCACTGATGTCATAATCCATTTCCCTGAACCAGACAGCCAAAGGTAGCTGGGAAGCCCAACCTGCCCGGGACTGAGCAGCCTTGGCCTTCCTCCTGGTGGGTGACCTTCCCGGGGATTGACACCTGAATGTGCTACAGGACAGGCCACCCTGTGGCCCACACTTCCCATGCAGATTGACAGTGGCTGCCTCCAAGTGATTCAAGTGTCTTTTTTGAGGAGTTTATCTCAAAGGAAAATAAACCTGCTGGTTTATTTTGGGTTTACTCCGAAGCGTCACGCTCTACACAGACAGAGTGTGGTTAATCACACTGAGTAAAAGGGATGAAGCCATGAAAGTATTGCTAAGGCCTTCACCATTGTTTTCTCTGCATTAAAACAAAAATTAGTTATTTATGTGCATGGGAGAGGGGATGCTTGTGCCCCGGCACATGAGTCTGAAAGATATAGTTCTCTCCTTCCACCATATGGGTACCTGGGATTGAACTCAGATCATTAGGTTGGGTAGCAAGCGCTTTTCCTGCAGCACCATATTGACATCTGCGCTGGATAATTTTAAGTCAATTTGACACAGCTAAAGTCATCAGACAGAAGGGAACCTCAATTTAGAAAAACACTTCCATAAGATCAGGCTGCAAGCATTCCTGTAGGGCATTTTCTTAATTAGTAATTGATGGGGGAGGGTCCAGCCCATTATGGGTGATGCCATCCCTGGGCTGGTGGTCCTGGGTTCTATAAGAAAGCAGGCTGAAGAAGCCATGGAGAGCAAGCCATTAAGCAGTACCCCTCCATGGCCTCTGCATCAGCTCCTGCTTCCAGGTTCTGTTTGAGTTCTTGACCTGACTTCCTTTGATGATGAACAGTGGTGTGGAATAAACTCTCTCCTTCCCAAGTTGCTCTGGCCATGGTGTTACATCACAGCTTTAGAAACCCTAAGACAATATCCCTCTCTCCATTTTTTATATTATAGTTTCCTTCTGGATAGAGTGTTAGCCTAGAGGCATCTTCCATTCCTCCTCCTAAAAAGCTCCATCAAGGTTCATGTAAAGACTCCAAGAGAAAGCTGTAATCCCAGCACTCGGGAGGCAGAGGCAGGCGGATCTCTGTGAGTTCGAGGCCAGCCTGGGCTACCAAGTGAGTTCCAGGAAAGGCACAAAGCTACACAGAGAAACCCTGTCTTGAAAAAAAAAAAAAAAAAAAAAAAAAAACCTCCAAGAGAGCCACACCCTCCCCTCCCCTTTACCCCCTTACGGCACTCTCGGGTGGTTCTTTTTTCCTTGAGTTACTAATACTTTGCTTCCTTATCTTATCAATGATAAGAGACCCCACATGGCTCACCCTTCACCTCCAAGTGCATGCCTGCCCTCTCAACCCTTCATAAAATACTGAGTACAAATACTTTACCGACTTCCTCTATGTTCTTCAGGCCCAGCCTCTATAAGGACCCGGAATATTATCAACCATTGTTGACTTTTTGTTTCTATCGGCCAACAGCTGGTCTTAGAAGCATGTTCTGGCTGCCACAGGGTCCTTTTTCCTTGGGGTCACTAGGAGGTGACTCACCACAGTTCAACACTCAGAAACACTGGCCCCTTTCAACTGATCTATTGAGAGAACCCTAGTAGACTCTCTAGCTGGCAGAGTTTCATTCATACCTGCAACTGGGCAGACTCAGAGCTTCCTATTGTGCCTAAAGCTAAGGCCCCCGGGAGCTGGGTGGATCACAGTTAGTGTGTGTGCCCTGCTTCAGATTCCAAAGCGCTGTTTGCTCTTAGACAGCCCCTTTGCTGCAGGGCGAGTCTCTCTCTGATGGTTACAGGAAACTGACAGATCGTCTTAGCTCCAGCCGCTCTCCTTTTCTCATTGTTCTGGGCTCTGCTCCCTCTCTCCCTCGAAAAATACCTTAGTGTTGTGCTCTTGGTGCTTTCCTTGCCTCTGATCCTAGACCGTAGGAAGGAGAAAGCATCTCTCACCCACCTCAGAGGACAATGCGTCCGACACCCACAATGCACTGCGTCCCTCCGCCTACCCATTTGTTTGTTACTTTAGCTTCTTATTCTCCCCACTAGAGGAATCCAGGTTCCTGCTCGTATCTGAAGCCGGGAAAGCTCTCCCCCTGGACCAGGGAAGCTGCACATGGCGCTTCAGCAGTTCCCAGTAGGGCGCGGTGCCAATAGATTGTTGTGCCAAGGAGCGGTGAGTGGGTTCCCTGGAAGTCTGACTCATCCCATCTCATAATAACCTCTAAAATGCTGGGGCTAACTAACCTAGAGCCTCTGTCAGGCGGCACGGAGCGCCGGAGAAGCTCTTCCTTGCATCTGTCAGCCACTAAGGAAGCCAAGCATCCTCAGGGCTAAAGTCCTATCATTGCAAGGGACACGTGAGCCTTCTGTGTCAGAAACATCGGCGTACACACTGGGATCTTCCCATCATGTCGGACTGGACTGAGTCACAATAAATTCACAAGCGAAGTCAGTTTTGTTGGCTGCTTTTTGCTAAGCAGTCCGATTTCCCTTGATAGCTGACCCTTGGCAGACACGGGTTCATTTTAAAATGGTATTTATTTTTACTTGTTCTTTGAGGATTTCATGGGCGCACAGTCTTTTGATCACGTTCATCCCGCCCCTCCCCGTGTCTTGGATTCTACCCTCTGCCGTATTCCTCTCACAACTTCATGTCATGGTTTTTTTTTTTCATAACCCACCGAGTTCAATTAGTGCTGTCCACGGAGGCAAAGGTGTGAGGTTCTCTGCTGGGGCACTGTCAACCTATCAGGAACCACACCCTTGGAGGAAGCTGAGTCTCCCTGCTAGCTCCTCAGCAAGGGGTGGGGACTCACGAGTCCCCCTCCTCCATCCATGCTGGAGTGTTCACTGGCTTGATCTTGTGTAGGTCATGTGGAAGCGACCATAGCTGCTGTGAGTCCATGGGTCCTCTCAAGCCCAGGTTCTTTTTCTTTAACACTTTTTTAGATTTATTTATTTCGTGCGTATGGGTGTTCTGCCTGTATGCATGTCCCATGCACGTATGGCACCTACCGAGTTCAGAAGAGGGCATCAGATCCCCTGGAGGTAGGGATCGTTATGAGCCACTGTGTAGGCTCTGGACATTGAAACCTGGGTCCTCTGCAAGAGCAACAGGTGCACTTAACTGCTGATTCGCCTCTCCAGTTCCAAGCCTAGGTGTGGGGGACGCCCCCCCCTTCCCCCGCCCCCCCCCCAGGGTACTCTTGAGGAGTGAGGGATAAGAGATTTAGATAGAAATATAGAGGGGAGAGAGAGACAGATAGAAACACAGGATAACCTCAGGAGGGCATGAATCCTAAGCCACTGGCCGCTTCTGTCTCTTTTAAAGGAATGCCAAGGGGTGGAGCAAAAGACCTTCCCCCAGCACAACCAAGTGCAGACTCTTCCAAATACCCTTTAACCACCCCCTGGTCAATCCATCCCCTAATGCAGCCCTGCTGGGTAAAGCAAGCTCAGATCTCACTGGGAAACCTCTATGGGCTCCCACACCTAGGTTCTTTTATTCCCGTCTTAACCACTGCTAGCTCTAAGATCACATGTTATGTATCACACAGTGATTAGCTCTCTCTGCATATGTAGAGAGAGAGAGAGAGAGAGAGAGAGAGAGAGAGAGAGAGAGAGAGAGAGAGAATGAATTAGGCTGCATCAGCAGTGGGGACCTAACTCTGCAGAAGTACCTGGGCCAGTTGGGAGCTTTCTGCCCATCAGTTCTAGACATGCACACCAGTGGTCAGGTGAAAGACCGGTTGTTACTATCACAGTGACTATCCTCCTCTTTATGGGGTCCAGGTGAGGGTGTTACCCCTTTCCTCAGTCTGATGTGTTCAATCACTTTTGGGGTCTGGTTTTACTGATTACTGATTAGTACCCCATGTGCCCATATGGTCCCAGATAAGTTTATAGAGTGACACCCTTTTTAGTTTTATGAACAAGTTATCTACCAGCCTATGCCTGATGGGTGGTGGCATTTATTTGCCCACTTGGGTGCAGAATCAACCTGCCTCCGCATTTTCAAAATGGAGCCACATGGAGTCCCCAGGCGAGGCACAGCCTGAAAACGGCAGGTCAGTAACTTAGAGCCAGGCACAGCCTCATCTCAGCAACACTCTCAAAGTGTCCCTTCAATTTTTCCAGCTCAGAGTTTATGACGAAGCTTAGTGTGCCCAAAGGTGGCTCTATCTGCCATCTTTATGATGCAGAGTGAACGTGCCCACTGGTGTTCCAGTCCGCCACCTTAACCTTTTAAACAAATGCTCCATGACCCAAAGTTAAGCTTGCCCTAAAATCAGTGTGTTGGCGTTCCTTCTTCAGCGAGGACCTTAAGCTGAACATGGTCAGGAACAGACTCCTAAGCTGAGCACACTCAGGAAGGTGCCACCCCAAAATGCTTCCCACCCCAAAATGGACTTTTATTTGGGAAGGGCTTTTGAAATAGCTCCCTTCTTTACAGATAGTTTAAATCATTGGTTTGTTTGTTTTGGATTGCTCTAAGTTTTTTTTTTTTTTACTCACCAAGATAGGTAAGTACTCCCCTCCTCCCGCCCCCCCATTGTATCTGGTCTCACATCCTTGATCATCTCCTTCACCACCCAGTCAGTCTTCTCTTCCTGCCCCTTCTACCCTCAGTCCAACTACCTGTGTCAGGATCTACGTCACAGCCAGCTGGAGGTCAGAGGAATTCCAATCATGCACACTGAGAAAGAGGAATACGGTATTGAGATAGAAGTTTGTCCTGGGACTGGACTGTCTGGTTGAAAACCATCAAGAGACATTCCCAGGCACAGTGATAGACCCGACAGTGTGTTTTCCCCCGCCCAGGCAAAGCGTCGAACAACCCAGGGAACATAAACAAGTTCCTTTCCTTTAGTCTTTGAGCTGGAGGAGGGGGGAGCAGGAGGGGAGGAAAAAACCCATCTTCTCACAAAGAAGATGTAACGGGGGAGATAGGATGGAGTCCAGGGTGTCATTTAGGAGGCAGCTGTAGAAATCCAGGGCCCTGCATCCAGGCGGCGGCTGGATCACTGAGCAGCTGGGGGATGAAAGCTGGAGGAGGTTTTGAGAAAAGGACAATGAGCAGCTTGTTCATTTGGGTTGGCACTCTCTCCTTCCACCTGCGTCCACCTGGGTGTGTGCCTCTTCCTTCTCCAAGTCTGTTTTCCACACGGCATTCTGAGTTTTCTTGAGGACAAAATTGGTCAGACGTCATAAGGGCTTCTCCATCCACTTTTTTTTTTTTAAGTCCTCAAGGCAACCAAGGGCCCTTGTGCACATGGCCCCATCTGTCCTATGGTCACTCTATGATGATAAACTTCGGGGAAGCAGGAAGTGGCTTTGCCTTGGTTTTGACTCCTTTTTAAAGCCTGCTACAGAGTTGCTCCTAGAAAGAATAGGAAAGATGGGGCAATAGAGAAGGAGAATGGATGGAAGGAGGAGGAAGAGGAGGAGGGAATAACGAGATCCTGGCAGATGTTCCAAGCTACGCAAGCCAAGTCATTGACAGAAAGAGGGTGAAAGAAAACATGGGGATAAATGGATGTGCATGGCATGGGACGGTGACATGGGGGGGGGGGCGTTTCTCAGATGCCACATGAGTAAGCAAGAGTGAGCAAGCCCAGAGGCTGAACAGTTGTTGTTTAAGACCTTGGCCCCAGCAGAGAGCACAGGCCTGAGGAAGTCTTCCCTGAAGATGTGAAGGAAGACAAAAGGAAGCCCTTTTACAGTCCATCAGGGGTGGAGGAATAAGTTAAATGACACCAATGGACCCATGGGACAGACATTCTACAGGACAACTAGAACGATCTTTTAAAAAGTCAGTGCTGGAGCTGGGAGATGGCTCAGTGGGTAAGAGCATTTGCTCTGCAAGTGTGAGGACCCCAGTTTAAATCCTCAACACCCACATTTAAAGCAGAGCATGGCCGCACATGCTGAAACCCCAGCATTAGGGAGGGGAAACAGGTGGATTCCAAAAGCTTGCTGGCCAGCAAATTGGGATGAAAAGAGACTCTGTCTAGAGGGAAAAAATGTGGTGAGTGATAGAAAAAGTCACTGATGTCCTGCTCTGGCCTTGGCATGTGTTTGCATCAGGTCCCATATGCACATACTCATGTGCATGCACCATACACATAGACACCACACACACACACACACACACACACACACACACACACACAGAAACACAGAGACACACATACACAGAAACACACACATAGGCATACACACAGAGTCAACTTATTTTATACGTAAAAATAAGGTTAAAAAAAAAGACTGAATGAAAAGCTGCTTTTGTTTGGATCCATGAAAGCATTGTATCTTACTGTATCTGTGCGGCCATCTGGGAAAGAACCTCCTGAAGGGAGGCACTAATAGATGTGAAGTCCCCAAAGAAGGACCGTGCCTGGACTTTGGAAGGAGGGACAGGGTGGCGAGCATGGCTGGAGAAGAGCAGAAGAACTGGGGGAAGGTAGAAGACTCTGCTGTCAGAATCTTGAAAGCCCCTGTCAGGACTTAGGACTTGCCCACTTTTAGCCTGGAAGAGCTATTTGATGGGTGTGGAGATGCTGAGCAGGAAGCAGGCTCTACAAGCCTGCAATTCAGGGGACAAGCTAGGAAAAGTCATAAAACCTTTAAAGTCTTCACCACATTAGATGATCTCAAGGCCATTAGACTGGGTGAGATCATCAAGGGAGTGAGTGTAAAGAAAAGACCCAAAGGGTGAGAGCCAGGTCACTCTGAGGCAAGAGGTCAGGAGAAGAGGGACCAGCCAAAGTGCTTGTGACAGGCTGGCCAGGGTGAAGGAAGGTCCACCTCCCATCAGAAGTGTGTGTGTGTGTGTCTTGTCCTTGACGTCCTTTGACAAAATGGGGTCCCCCGAGACTGTGCATTAATGAGGCTCCAGACCAAGGAGTATCCACAAGGAGAAATGACTGGTCTTGACCTTGGTAGTGATTGAACCAGACTGGATGGAGTGTGGGAGAGATTCAAAAGGGGGTGACTGAGGACAGAGAGTCCAAATGACTGGACCAGGAGCAGAGACCTAGGGTCACCACCCGTAAGGAAGTGGGGTAAGGAGAAGTTCCAGGCTTTTTAGATTTCTCTCTCTCTCTCTCTCTCTCTCTCTCTCTCTCTCTCTCTCTTTTTTTTTTTTTTTTTTTTTTTTTGCTTTGATACTAGAGCAAAGATACCTAATGTAATTGGAGATGGGCTTGACTGCAGGAATGAAGGGGTGACCGCATGAGTGGGTTAATGAGTGTAGATTCGGGGTCAAGTGGGGGCTGTCTTTCCCATGGGAGAGAGCTGAGAAGTCCGGGAGATAGATGGCGATACGCAAGGGAGAGGATGGACGTACCTCAAGGGGCCCTCTCTGTCCTACTCTCCTGTTGACACCAACATCTGGCCCTCCCATCAGCCGCTTTGCCTGGAGCCCAATTAGGGCAAAGACACAAATTCTTCCCGCCGTGGCCCCATGAAGTCTGGCCTCCGGGCTGCAGCCCATTTGGAAGACGTCTTCATTTCATCTGTATGTTTTTTCAATTTGATTATTAAGTGCCGTTTAACACGGGCAAGGGGGAAGGCCTGTTTTCATTCCCCGATTCTCCTTCCTCTCTGGCCTGCATGCCTCCCTGGTGAGTAATGGGGAGGCTGCTTTTCTGGAACACAAGGGGAAACTTCCAGCAAATTGCAAAAGCATGTTTCTTCCTTGAAAAATCCTTTTCGCACTTGTTTAGCACCGGGTTTGTGAAGTTCACGAAAAGCCCCCATAAACAGGCTCTGAAGGGGCCTGACCTCCTTTGTTCTCCTGGAGAACTTTCCTTTCTTCCCCTACGGGGGTCTGTGGCTTAAAGGGATGATAATGGAAGCAGAAAGCCTGGCGTGGAGGGCAGTGGTGTGGCCAGGAGAATCAACACACTTTAGGGAGGTCAGAGGACAGCACGTTGGAGGATCCTAGAAGGGCAAATTCCTGTCTGCTCCATCCTCGCCATCCCTCAATTCCCGCATGGCTGGGGCAGCAAGGTAGACAAGAAGCTAACTAATAAGGTTCAGGAAGAGTGACGTCCTTCGTATAGGCAGCTTGCAATGCAAGGGGAGGAGACGGGAGACTAGGAAATAATGTCAGAATTGCCCAAGACGGGTTCAGTCTGAAAGTCAGAGGCGATTGTCCTCTGGCCAGAGAAATACACGGTTCTGAAAGAAGATGCATAAGGTACTTCCCCTCTGCAGAAAGATACTCACTCTGCTTTGGGTCATTGACAGACAAGGTAGCTTTCTAAAGGGTAGGCAGGTAAGGATGGAGCAGAAGGGTGGCGCTCCTGGTAGCCCATGGAGACTGTTGGTGCAAACCAGAGGAGGCACTATGAAGCTCTGTGGACAGTGCTCTGGGACTGGGTCTTCCGGCATAGCTTGCTACTGGCTACTGATCTAATCTGTTACTGGGACCAACACGTCCCAGTCCATGGAGGACTGGCTCTGCAGTGTATCTGTCACTGGCCATCTCGGCTCCACCACTGATGGACATAGTAGAGGCAGTGGCCCTACCCACCCCATTCCTGTTTCTCTATCGGGAGAGCCTGCCTTCCCACACGTCTTTTTTTCTCACCCATTACAAACAAAAACAAAAACACAAGCAATCAACCAACCAACCAAAAACCCCTAAAAACTGCTCAAGAAGAAATTGGGTATGGTGGTGCTTGTCTGTAATCCCAGCACTTGGGAGATGGAGGTAGGAGGATCAGGCATTCAAAGCCAGCCTCTCTTATGTAGCAAGTTCAAGGTCAGCCAGGACTGCCCGAAACCCACAGTCAAAACAACAACAATTACAGAAACAAGAACTGAGAAAAGGCAGGGTGTTCTGTTGGGACAGAGCCCCGAAGTGGAGCAATACATTTGCTTGGCTGGGAAACTGGAGACGTGAGGGATGGCAGCAGAGCGAGAACAGAGTGTTCCCTGCAGCCCTGGGAATTCTCTGAAGTTAGGTGTGCCTCCTTACTCCAGCCCTGTGCTCTGGGAGGACAGCCACCAGACCTGGGCCCTGAGATGTCCCCATGGTGCTAGGTAATGCAGCCAAGGCTCTGTGAGTGACAGGATGGGAAGATGCTTAAATGTACCAGAGCCCAGGGCACCTTGCCTGCCACGGGGGAACCAGCCATGGGGGAAACCAGCCATGGGGGATCCAGCAGTCCCTTTTCCTCCAATCAGAAACCGGGCTGCCTCAAAGCACCCTTCCTGCTGTTGAGGAAGCCGGGGATCCTCCTAGACTGCAGACTGCTGCTGCCTCTTCCTCTCCCAGCTGGCCCAGCCACTTACTCCTCCCTGTTCCGTCTTCTCCTGCCCCATCTCTTTTTCTCTTCCTCTTTCCATGCCTCTGATCTTCCAGTGCTCCCCCTCTGCCCCCACATCCTTCCTGTTCCCTTGACAGAGGGCACCAGTGTCATCAGGGGTTGGCCCGAGTGGCCTCTAGCTCAGGGCTGGCTTCATGCTGATCCTCTGTGCATAGCCCCAGAGAAGACAGCTTCTCCCAACTGCTGTGCTTTCGTCTTTATGTCCATTTTGAAAATGGAGAAACGGGTGCTAGACAGATGACTCCACCTCCTCTCAAGGTCTTCTGCTGCTGTAATTCTGCCTAAGGAATCATTTGCCAAACACACCTGATCCCCTCTTCTTGGAAAGCTCCAGTCTTTGGTTGCACCAGGGTTATTAACTGAAGCTCTACCTTCTGTATCCCTAAGACACCCAATTCCATCATGATCCCACTGCCTTGCCCCATCCCCAATTTAGCATAAGTCTAGTGCATGAAAACGTTGGGTCTTTCTATATCCCAGGCTCCTCACTCCAGCATCCATGGAGAATGTGCAATATCGTTTCCTTTTGACTGCACCAAGATCTCAAATTCTCTCTGCACAGTGTATTTGCAGGAGCTGGCTGTAGAATGGCTTCAGTTTTTGTCCAACCAGGACTGTTAGCACTCTCTGCTGAAACCACTTCCTTGTTTGTCTCGAAGCAAAAATCGATGCAAGGGGGATCTTGAGTCTCAATCATTTTTGTGGAGAAGATGAAGCTTCTCTGCTAATTATTCTGAACCAATTAGCCATCTTCTCAGGGAGTGAGTGGAGGCAGCGTTTGCACAGGTAGCCTGGGAAGCTGACCCCTGGCTTCTGGAAGCTTCTTTTCAGGGCACACAGGTATTTACACACACAGAGGTGGCTGTTTCCTATCTGGACTTGGGGGCCTGGCTGAGAGATTGCCACACAGTCGGCACGCGCTGCACCGTGTTGTCAGGAGAGAGTGTTTATGGGCCTCCCGGTTAATGATTCCCATTTATGGAACATGTGTGCAGCAGCCGAACAGGGCTGGCTAAGAGGGGACATTAGCAAGGCCTGGGCCTCACAGCCTGGCTCCACGCACGGGCTCAGCAAGGCGGCTGCTGGGACTGCTCTGTTACAAGCTGGGGGGAATCCGAGGCTCCCCACAAATCTGGCCTTGCAGCTCTATCAACATCCTAGTGAAGAAGGTCCTGTGAGGGAGGCCGGGGCCAGACTGACTGAAGTAATAATAATAAAGTAGTAATGAAAACAGCTGCGGCTAGGAGGGTCAAAGCTAGCATTTCCAGGGGGCTTGATGTCCCTTTCGTTTAATCCTTGCAACACGCCTATATAGTCCAGACAGGATTTTTGTCTGTTCAGTTAAGCTGCATGGCCTGAAAGAAGAAACACTCAGATTGAATACCCTGTCCAAGGCCATAGAGTTATAAAATAAAAACATTTTAATATGTTTAATATGTATTAGTGTGTATATACGTGTGTGTGTGTGTGTGTGTGTGTGTGTGTGTGTGTGTGTACTCATTGTTTACAATACAGGTTTTTCACTATGACATCTTCATGCACACATATCATGTACTTCGCCCCACCTCTTACTTCCTTGGCTCTTCCTCTCGCTTCTGGCTGCCTTCCACAGAGCTGAAATTAAACCTTAGTGTGACTGCAGAGCTAGTCTGAGAGGTGTGGAAAAGAGAATTCTGGAAGTCCATTCACATCATGCTGATCACAGTTGACATGACAGCTAAAAAGACACATTCAGGAACTCAGAAAGACCTGGATTAAGCTCCAGCTTTGCCTCTTAGAAGCTGCAAAGCTGGGGGCCTGGGAGATGGCTCGGCGCAGAAGAGCGCTTGCTTGCCAAAGCAAGAGAACCTGAATTCAACTCTCCAGCACCCAATCAAAAGCTGGGCCTGATTGCGCATGCCTGTAACTCTAGTGGGTGGAGATGGGAGGATCCCTGAGAGCTCCATAGCCAATCAGAGACTGGTCTCAATAAGATGGAAAGCCTTGGAGGTTCCCAACAATGCCCTCTGACCTCTGTGGGTATGTTACAGATGTGCATACTCTCACATACATGTGTGTATACTCCGTACCACCCAGGCCTCCCCACCACAAGTTACTTTGATTTTCTTACTAAAAGTGGGGGAGAGTAACAACCTCTCCCACTAGAGCGGTGGGAAGCCATATGTGGTTCACGGCCCAACCCAGACTAAATCCCAAGTAATTATTCGGCGATTTGACCACACCCAGGTCAGTGGAACTGTGGAGCTGAGTGAGGGCGCCCCAGACAGAAGCTCCTACTGGAGCTCTGCGGCCGGCCGCCACTTTCTCAAACACCCAGCCATTCATTAACTGAATAGGACAATAGGACCAATAGCGAGGGCTGTATCAGGAACCACTCGAGGCGGGGTGAGGAGCAAGAAAGCGACGTGTGCAAAGCACGCTGTGTATCTTTGAGGAAGTGCGGAGAGGCCCTTCGTTGTCGTTGGAAACCTCATTTGGCCCTCTCCCTTCTGAGCACAGCCCTGCACACGGCACGTGGTCATTAGGCACAGAGAAAGAAACAGCAGAAACCCAACCTTCAAAGGTCTTTGGTGCTCTAGGGGGAAGACGGGACCAACAAAAATAAAGCATTCATTAAAAACAACAACAACAAAATGACATGTCATATACACACATTCTGTAGATAATCACTACCAGCCGTGTGGAGGAGACGCGAGCAGGGGCTGTGGGATTGGGCCAGAGTGCCTGGGATGACATCTGAGAAGTTTCTGGAAGGAGGGGGGGGTTTGGAGGATGGAGGTGGGTCCCTCTAGAGGGGAGCTCAAGTTCACCGTCCTCCTATGTTATCTGTGCCTTCCCTAGTACACAGTAGGTGCCTTATGCTTGCTCACTGTAGAGAGAACAGGAAGTGGCAACTGGGAACTCCGGGGAGGGTGTGGACAAACAGTTCGCTAGTGACTCAGAGGGGGGCCGAGTGCTCCATGGATGTCCAAGGAATGAGTTTATTTTTCTTTAGTACTCTCTGCCAGCGGTTGGCCCATGACAGACCCAGAGGGCCAGTTTTTCTTTGGAGAGAAGGGGTAGGGAAGGAGAATTTTATTTATGCAGTCTGGTTACATCTCACTTTTCTATGTTTTTTAAATACACAGATACTTCCTAATACCAGAATTTCAAAATGAAGGAAAAGGAAAACATCCCCCCCTCAACCCCCACGGACACAGATAATTGTGTGTGCCTGCCCAGGGGCAGTTACATGGCATTGCCATGTGTCTTCTTGGCTGAGCTGAAGGTGGCTCCCCCGAGTCTCCTTTCCTGGGTGTTTGTAGTTGAAGCAGGAGAGTAGAGCTAAGAGAGACCTCCGCCTGAGATTTGGAGGACAAGCATGGCCCCCAGGAGAGCAGTGGCCAGGCTTGTGGGTTCACTTTGTCTGGGTTTACCTTCGTTGTCCACAAGGTCTTGCCTACAGATCTCATGACAGAGCGCACCAGCTTTTGAGGAACGGGGCCACTGATTCCAACTCCTGCCCATCCTCACAGCGTCTGTCTTGTCTTTACTCTCTTCTCCTTTATAGCCACCTTCTCTTTCCAGCTTCCCAGCCATTGGCCTTCATGATGCCTCAGCAGCCCTTCATGGATGCTTAATTAGTCCTTGGATGCAGAGAGTCAGTTCCTATTGAAAAATCCCTGAATCATATTCACAGTCAGAACTACTGAAAGGTGGGTATTATGCCTCCTGGTTGACCCCAGTCTGGTACAAACGCCATGTCCCCAACCTGGGGATGAATCCTAGCGGTATGTGCCATCGCTCAATGGGGATGGGTTTGGGACAGCTTTGTGACCTGGAACACCAGTGGCGGCTCCAGGGAAAGCTTTCCGTGATCTGAAACATAAATATAGAGAACGGTGGCCATCGGCCGCATGTGCTGGCCCACACCTGAAATCTTGGTCTAACTCTGGAGATGGGGCAGGAGGAACAGAAATTTAAGGCCAGCCTGTGTTACATGAGAACATCTTTTAAGAAGGAAAACTACGAGAGATGAGAGAAGAAAAGAGTGGATGTCACCAATACATCTGGACACCATGTTTGGAACAAAGACAGCATGCAGCCGTGTTTGTCTGTCACCTGAGGAACCCAGCCATGGGCCAGGAGAGAGGGAGCAGGTGAGAAGAATGTGAGCCACCATTATGTCAACTTTCTAGAAGTTGCTACTCCGGAGTTCCACTTTTGGGAGAAGATATATATTCCCCATTGTTTAAGCCTATGGTGGTGATGACTTCTTCCTCCTCTTCTCATTAAAAAAGTTAGCTTCTAAAAATGTGTGTGTGTGTGTGTGTGTGTGTGTGTGTGTGTGTGTGTGTGTATACCTGCCATGAATGTGCAGGTTTTCAGGAGGCCAGAAGAGGGCGCTAGGTCCCCTGGAGCTGGAGTTAGAGGCTGTTGTGAACTGCCTGATGGAGGTGCTAGGAACTGACTCAGGACCTGTGAGAGCAGCGAGCCCTTTATCTGCTGAGACATCTCTCTAACCTCTTCTTTAAAAAAAGCAAAAAACTGGAAAGAACAGATACTACACTTGATCTTAGCCTAAAGGCCGTGGAGCCCCCATGGGACTGGACCAGGCCCTCTGGATACGGAAGACGGTTATTTGGCTCGAACTGTTTGGGGGGCACCCACGCAGGGAGATCGGGATCTGTCCCTGGTGCATGGGGCAGGCTTCTGGAACCTGGTGCCTGTGGTGTGACACCTTGCACAGCCTTGGTGCAGTGGGAAGGGGCTTGGACCTGCCTAGGCTCAGTGAGCTGGGCTTGGCTCACTCCCTGTGGGAGACCTCGATTTGGGGCATGTGGGAATGTGGGGTGGCTTGGGAGAGAGGGCTGGGGGTGGGTGGGAGGAGGGAGGAAGTGGGATCTGTGGATGGTATGTGGAGTGAGTAGAAAATTTCCTAATAAAGAAAAATGAAAAAAAAAAAAAACAACTATCTTATTTACCCGTGTGGATGTATGTATGATGTATGTTGGGGGATATTCATGTCGCTACCAGAGGGCGACTTTGTGGAGATGAATCTCCCCCTCCCACCTTCACCTGGGTTGTGGGGATCGAATCCGGGTCATCGGGCTTTTGCAGGAAGCACCTTTGCCTACTGAGCCATGTCTCCAACCCTGGCTTCTCCTTTCTTGAAGCCAGAAACTTCTCCATCAAATTCCTTTAATGCCAGCACTCCGGAGGCAGAGGCAAGTGGATCCCTGTGAAGTCTGAGGCTAGCCTGGTCTACATAGTGAGTTCCAGCACAGCCAGGACCACATAATGAAAGCCTGTCTTTAAAAAAGAAAAAAAACAAATCCTACCCCAAAAAAGAAGTAGCAGCTTTTCCTCTTCAGCAGTTCCCGGAGTCTCCACCTGGCTTTTTCTTGCCAAGTCTTCGCATTTAAGACACTGCAGGAAAGCAGCCCAGCAAACCACAGAGGTCTGAGACGTCACACTGTGTGTTTGGGTGACCTGAATGGCGTGGGCCAGTGAGAAGGCTCAGCAGGGAAAAGCGCTTGTTGCCAAGTGTGAGGACTTGAGTTCAATCCCCAGGACCCACCTGGTGGAAGGAGAGACTCAATGCCTGCAAGTCGTCCTCTGATGGCCACACATTCACTGTAGCACATGTGTGTATGCACAAATGTGCACACCAAGTATTACGTGCTTAATTAAATATTTTTAAAACGTACTCTGGCAGAGTGGAAGGCAGACTAGAGATGAGGGCCAGAGGGCCAGAGTGGGCCCTTCCTGCCCTGTGCACCCCGCCAATTCATCTGATGCTCAGATGTGCCATAGAATCTTAGCTCATGGTGCCCTGGGCTACCACCTGCAAGCCATTCCAGGTCATCGGAATGGAACCTTTCAGGTGACGGGGACAATGGGGGGTCATTAAGTCATGGGGGACAGCATCCTTAAACGGATTAAGGCAGCCCTAGTTGGACTCTGTGTTAATTATGAGAGGGCTCTTGTTCTAATTAGCTTTAATTGTCAACTTGGCACAGCCTTGAGTCATCTGAGGGGAAAGCCTCACTGAGGAATTGCATTTATCAGGTTGGCCTGTGGGCATGTCTGTGGGGGGGGGTCATCTTGATTATTAATTGTCGCAGGTGGTCACAGCCCACTGTGGGCAGCACCTCTCTAGGCAGATGATGCTGGACTCTAGAAGAAAGCTAGCCGGGCGGTGGTGGCGCACGCCTTTAATCCCAGCACTGGGGAGGCAGAGCCAGGCGGATCTCTGTGAGTTCGAGGCCAGCCTGGGCTACCAAGTGAGTTCCAGGAAAGGCGCAAAGCTACACAGAGAAACCCTGTCTCAAAAAAACCAAAAAAAAAAAAAAAAAAAAAAAAAAAAAAAAGAAAGCTAAAGCATGAGCCTGAGAGAGCAGTGTTCCTCCATAGTCTCTGCTTCAAGTTCCTGCTTGATCTGCCCTGATTTTCCACGATGTCCTGTGACCTGGAAGTGTATGCCAAACGAATCCCTTCTTCTTCTAAGTTGAGTTAGATCAGCGTGTTTTATCACCGCAACAGATAGTAAACCAGGGCAGTTGTGGCAGCCTGGCACTCTGCTTCCTGTCCTGCTGTCTGGTCCCCACCCCCCACCCTGCCCAACCCCCCCTAACTCCCACCTCCAACCCCGCTCACTCGCACTCACACAGCGATGCCATCCACCATGATCTGAGGCAGCTAGCAGGGCCCTCAACAGAATCAAAGCTATGCTGTCTCAGATTTCAGTTCGACCCGTGACAAACATAAACCTCTCTTTATTTTTAAGTGCACACAGCCTTGTATATTTTGTTATAGTAAACAAACTCTTTGACTAATTTCCTGTATTTCGAAATATGTCGATTAGTCTCTTCTTTCTCGACTGGGCCCCCAGATAGTAAATTTATCAGGTCATTTAATCCCAAAGCCCAGATCAAGGAAGTCTTCTCGTACAGTTTGTTCCAGAGCGTTTAAATATGATTGGGGCCCATTCCACTACCTAACATTTTTTTTTTCAGCATTGATGTCTCATGAGTGAATCATTTTCAGGATGACTGCCTTCCAAGTAGCAAAAATGGCTGTAGTAACTCTATTCCTTGTTCAGTGTCTTGGTCCTACATTTCCAAACACAAGCTTTGAGTTTCACTTGGCTAATACTAACTTCCTTCATCTGAGCCAATCACTGTGACTAAGGCATGTTGATGACTCCTGTCCGGAAACAAGGTGGGGCCAACCTCATGAGCCACTGGATCCACAAAGGGAGTTATAATTAGATGTTGGGGAGCTCCCCCTCCCCAATTAACTATGTAGCCCTAGGTAGCCTGGTACTTAGTAGCCCAGAATGACCTTGAATTCATAGAAATCCTCCTGCCTCCACCTCATGAGTGCTGTGTGTGCTTACGCCCTGCTGAGGCCAATTTTATGCTCACACTTGTCCTCAAGTTCTCCAGAGCACCTCCAATTTCATGTTACTGTTGTGGCTGATATTCTTTTAAAGTATAATTTTTGTGGCTTCTTGTAAAGCATACTACCTTTAGCCAAAGATAATGTGGTTTTTATGTATTCTGGGTTATTATTATTATTATTATTATTATTATTATTATTGTCAATTTGACCCAATCTAGAGTTATCTGGGAAGAGGAACTTCAATTGAGAAAATACCTCCAATTAGATGGCCTGTAGGCAAGTCTATGGGTCTTTTTCTTGACTAATGTTTGATGTGGGAGGTACCAGCCCACGGGTATGGGGGATGCCACCCCTGGGCATGTGGTCCTGAGTTGTGTAAGAAAATAGGCCAAGCATGCCCTGAGAAGAAAGCCAGTAAGCGGCACTCTTTCATGGTTCCTGCCTGGACTTCCGGTCCTGACTTCCTTTGTTGATGGACTGGGATGTGGAAGTGTTTGATGAAATGACCCCTTTCCTCCCCAAGTTGCTTTTAGTCGTGCTATTTTATCACAGCAATGGATACTGTAACCAAGACAGTATTCCTTTTCAAATACCTTCAAAAGTGAGCAAACTCATTGCTCAACCTTGCGCTCCAATTAGGTTTCAAAGTGTGTTCTTCTTGTGTCCTGTGGTTCCCGGGCTGGCTTCCAAGCCACAGATATATCCTTTCCTTTCCTCTGTGGTCAGAGAAGTGATAAGGAGACACTGGATAGCTGTGAGGTCTCTAGGAAATGCTCCCCCTTCCTGCACCCCCTCTCTCTTTTGGACAGGGTCCCATCTAGAACAAATTAGACTCAACTCATCGTGTAGCCAGGATGATCTCGAGTCTTGACCCGGCTGCCTCCCTCTACCCAGTGCAGAGATTCCAGATGTGTGCCGGCTCACCTGGCAATGCTTTTCCAATTTTAGTTGAACTGGTTCCTGTTCATTGGAAGCATAGGTGGAGAGCTCACTTCTGTCTGGGCAGGCAGCAAGCTTACTCCAGACACGTAGAGTTTTAATGATTGGAGATAAGCCCACTACTGCCATGAGTCAGCTGGGTAATCATTCGCCTCTTCGGGCTTTTGGGGAGTCAAGTTGCTGTGTACTGACTGGAAAGATTTTGATCTCCATATATAGTTTGTTTTATGTGTGTGGTTTCACGTGGGTGCACCTGTGTGGGTAGGTACAGGCGGACACACCATGACCAAAGATCTTTGGGTGTCTTTTCTCAGCAGCTGTCTATCTTGATTTATGAGATAGCGTCTTTTGGTTGGCCTGGAGAACTCTGACTGGGCAAAGGCAGGATGCCAGGGTGCCCCAGGGGGGTCCTCTTGTCTCTGCTTCCCAGTATTAAGATTACAAGTGTCCATCGCCATGCCCAGCTTTTCACATCCATTAAACTCAGGTCCTCTTGCTTGCTTGGCAAACACTTTACACACTGAGCAGTCTGCTCAACCATCTCTGTTTTGAGACAGGATCTTACCATGTATTCCACATCAGTATGAAGCTCAAGCTGGCCTTGAACTCAAAATCCTCCTGGTTGAGCCTCCAGAGTGCTTGGATGACAGACAGATACAGATTGGTTCTCTGTCTCTGTCTCCCTCCCTCCCTCCCTCCCTCCCTCCCTCCCTCCCTCCCTCCCTCCCTCCTTCCCTTCCTCCCTCCCTCCCTCTCTCAAGGTTTAGGGAAATTAATTGGTTTTCCCTGAGTTACATAGCAAGTCCAGAGATACAGCTCAGTGGTAGAGCACTTGTGTAGGATATGTGAATAAGTGAAGGAAGGAAGGAAGGAAGGAAGGAAGGAAGGAAGGAAGGAAGGAAGGAAGGAAGGAAGAAATACTATAGCTCTAGGCGGTCCTGTATCCTGGGTGAGCTTTTCAGGAGACTCGACACACTTTGGGTCTTTCCTCAAGGGCTCAAGCTGCAGTTTGCTTTCATGAGCTAAGTCACACAGCAGTGACCTTCTTAGCATCGTGATCACCTGCCTGCACCAATTCTACCAGGGAACAACACTCACACTCTCATGATCCCTGCTAGGTGCCAGGTCATCTTCTCAACCCTACCCCCTGTTGAGACATGGACTCCTCAAACAGCCCTATGAGGTACCTAGTATTACCATCACCCCCTCAGCAGGTGAAGAAACTGAGACCCGGAGAGGTTCAGTACCTGGCCCTCTATTGCATTGCTGGGGTTTACACCCAGGCCAATCCCGAAAGGATGGAGGTGAAGAGGCTCCACAGAAAGGAAGAAGGACAGTGTTGCTGATGGCGTTCTTGTTCATGCTTTAAGCATATTTTCAACCCAAAAGTTTGCCCCATTCATTCATTCCATGTTAGTCATAATTCTAGACCAGTTCTGTTACTCCTGGGATTCCCAGAGAGAAACTCCATGGTAACAGCTGTCTTGGTCCATTTGGGATGCTGTAACAAGACACTAGGGATAGGACATATTACAACTAACAGGAGCCTGATCTGGAATACAGGATCAAGCTCCAGGTAGAGTCAGTTCCTTTGAGGGCCTGGTTCTTAGTTTATAGATGGCTCCTTCTAGCTCTGTCCTCACACAGGGACAGAGACAGGGACAGAGATGCTCTCTGGAGTCCCTGTTCCATGTGACTGTTGGAGGCCAGCCACGTGCGTGATGGATAGAGGCCAGAGGAGGATGTTATATGTCCAGCTATATCATGGTCTGCCTTATTCCCTTAAGGCAGGGCCTCACTAAACCTAGAGCTAGCATGTGGGCCAGCAAGCCCAAACCATCCTTCTCTGTCTTCATCCCCTGCCACCATGCTAGGGTTTTAGACTTGCATTCATCCAAGTGGACACATCAGGCTTTTTGTGGAGGTACTGGGGATTTGAACCCAAGTCCTCATGCTTGGCAGGAGGTGCTGTTACCCACTGAGCCGTCTCCCCAGCTTTGTGAGCTTGGTTTTACAAGGGCGCTAATCTCATTCATGAGGGCCCCAACCTCATTATTAGTCACTTGTTAAAGCCCTACTTCAAATAACCATCCTTGTAGGGAAAAAAATTCTAACATTAATTTTGTTTTGTTTTGTTTTTGGTTTGGTTTTTCTCTGTGTAACAGCTCTGGCTGTCCTGGAACTTGCTTTGTAGACCAGGCCAGCCTCAAACTCACAGAGATCCGCCTGCCTCTGTCTCCCAAGTGCTGGGATTAAAGGCATGCGCCACTACCGCCCGGCTCAACATGAATTTCTGGTGACAGGAATCTACCACAGCAGCAGGGAAGGTCACGTAGGCAAGCTTCCTTGTGTCTCAGAAGATGATGGTATTAAGTTAAAAACCAGAACAAAACAACAACAAAAAACAGGCTCTGAGAGTGGGTTCCTCAGATTGTGTGACAGGCCAGCTGTTGAATGTCTACGTTGAGCAAGATTCATCCTCTACTGCCCATCATGGCGCTAGTGACCCCATGGTGACGTGTGACTTTGCATGTCTTGGGACTGCAGGACCTCAGCCCAACAGCCACTCTCTGTGTGAGTGGACTGACTCATCCGTGATGACTTCAGAACAAAACCACCTTGTCCCCATCTCCGGTCCTTACTAAACAGAGCGAAGATACCAGAACTCAGAAACATGCTTCCCCAGCCATTCTGCTCAGTGCCCATGAACTGAACTCCTACTGTGTGCCCTGTACTAGGATGGGTAAACAGACCTTTTAAATGCATGAAACTCAGCCCCTAACCTGAAGGACCCCACGCCCCTCATGTCACCTGGTGACAACAGATGTGACTGAAGGGAACTGCCTCGGAACAGCCTCCAGATGTGTTTGCACTGCAGTTTTTAACCCTCCAGACTTTTTGACCCTGTTCCTCTACCATTAGAATTCTGGGAACACACACCGGTGTATGAATACCCTCCACACTCCTGGCCATCCATCCATCTTGATCCCTAGAGTGGCCCCCCTGGCCTGGTGAAAGGGCTTCCCCAGGCCTCCGCTCCACTGGATTGGGCCTGACAGAAGTTAAATAACAAGGCTTGTGCTGTTCTTAACTTGTCGGCAGCCACCACCCAGGGCCTTCCATGATGACTCAAGGGTGTTACCCAGGGCCAGGCTCAGCTCAGCGCCAGGGCCCTGTCACCCCGAGGGCCCCACTTTGGGTCTTGATGGAAACCAGGCAAGTCTCCCAATCCATGCTCGTTTTCTTTTTCCTCTCCATTTACCTCAGGGAGGTGGAGTGCAAGATGCCTGCTTGCTTACACGTGCCTGGAATGGGACAGAGAGCTGTTACCCCTGAGTGCAGAGCTGTCCCTTTGCGCATGCGCAGAGCCAGAATCGGCTCCAACAGCCAGCTAGCTGCAGGCCTGCGCGCTCCACGGCCATCACACACTGTATGGGACCCAGCTCCAGCCCCAGCTGCTCCCAAAGCCTTCCTGGCAGCCCCCTGTGCTAGCCTGAAGCAGAGCTTCCCTGCAAGGCACCATCTGATTTTGTAAGAAAACGATAGAAGGCTTTAAGTGGCAATTTAATTCTTGAATGGGGAAGTACGGCGTTCAAAAAGCTTAAGTGACGCGTGTGTGAAAAAGCCCTGATGAGTATTTACAGTTATTTTCCAAACACGAAATGAATTGGTAAAAAGAAGCAACATCACAGCCATTATTTAAATGCGGCTATGGAAGAAAAGTTTAACTCCGTGTGTTCAGGGATCGACAGCATGGAGAACAAGACCTTGCTCCTGTTCCTCCACCCGGGGTTTGAAGGCTCTTCATTTTAAAAAAAAAAAAAAAATATATATATATATATATATATATTGAATCTTATATGGTTCACATTGGCCTCAAAGTCTTTATGCACGCCAAATGTGACCTTGAACTTCTGATGCCTCCGCTTTCCAGTGCAGAGATCTCAGGTGTGGTCCGATGTGACTGGCCTATGCGATGGTGGTGATTGTGCCAGGGCAAGCACTCTACCAACTGAACTACGTCCCCAGCTCTCCATGAGACTGCGGAGGATGCCAGCGGGAGGCAAGGGCAGAGCTCGAGTTTTGCAGGCAGCCCTGGGCCTGCTTGATATCCCCTCACTCCCTGGAGATGTTCTTCAACTTGGGAGTGGTTCCCCAGAGGTGGCCTTGAGGCGACAAGAGACAGGATGGAGCTCATACAAGCGCGAGACAGGAGGGGCGTGGACACGTGGCCAAGAAAAGGGGGAGGGGCTTCCTTAGTGCCATTGACCTTGCTGTGATGACACCCTGACAAAATCAACTTAGGGGAGAAAGGGCTGATCCTAGTTTACAGGTTCAGGTTGCAGTCCATGACTATGGGGGAAGTCAAGGCATCGGCAACGGGAAGCAGCTAGTCACACCCACAGTCACGATTGGAGAGGGAATGGGTGCATGCACACCTGTGCTCGGTCCACATTATTCTTTTTTATATAGTCCAGGACCCAAACCTAGGTGACGATGCTCCACACGTTTAGGCGGGTCTCTCATTGCCGATGGAAAAGATCAGGACGATTCCCCAGTAGACATGTCTGTAGACCAACCTCTTCTAGACAGTCTCCCATTGACTCTCCTCCCAGAGGGCTCCAGCTTGTGTCAAGTTGACAGTTAAAACTAACCATCCCCGAAGCTTCCTGAGGACGTCAAGGAGCAGCTTGGTGGGAGGTGTGGTGATGGTACTGAAGCCAGCAAAGGGTCCGGAACAGGCTCTTTGTCCCTTGTGCCTCCCGGGTCCCCCTGGGAGACTCCTGGTGTTTACTTAGCAACTTTTCAGAGGGGCTGGGACTGACATTTTCCTGTTTGATGAACATTCTTGCAGAACAGCAATTGAACCCCTCCCTCAATAGCATCTCCAGGAACCCTAGACCTCTCAACTTTCAGTATGTACACGCCTTTTGTTTCTAACTTTCTAAGCGTCATCTTTTCAAATTGGTCGTGGATACACATAGGGAAAAATTCTTGTGATTGCCAAGGGAGGCAAGAGTCCTCGAACTTCCTATATCTGGAGACTTTATAGAGCGGTGGCCGAAACCAGACAAAGGTGGAGGTAATTTCTGTTGAGACTGGTTAGTTCTCTGGGCTATCATGGGATAAGCCAATGGAAAGCATACTAGTATGTTCTATGAACTGCCCTATGGCCCAACCAGGGAAACGGTTCTATAGTGGTCATGTACTGCCCACCACATTGGAGGTTAGTGAAGCCCTCCTCTGTCCATCTTAGAGTCCAGCCTTCACCAGGACGGCCTGCCAGCTGTTAGTCATTTGACCAGCTTTACCATCCTCTGACCTCCTAAGTGTCTCAAGTGCTGTTAACTACACTGAGTTCTCCATCTCCTCACGTTTACATAATCAGCTAGGAGCTGGATCACGATCACGGCAGAGAGTTAAGTCTCTCATGGCCACCGAGATGTCACTGCAGTCTTTCTTGGTTGCCTTGGAGTCCGTGGGGTGGCCTTCTACATGGAAGCCTCTGTCGGCAGCCACGTTTCTCTACAATGAAGTCTCTGACAGTTATCTGCATGAGGAGCAAGAATGTATAAAAGGACACCAGTGCTCTCCAGATGTTCTTCAAGGGCTTTGTGGGCCGTCATGTCACGGACTCAGAGATCTGTCCCTCCTCTTACCTGTCTAACCTGCTTATCTTACACCCAGCTACAAGTGTTCTTGTTCATCTTCCTCTATGTCTCATACTCTGCCTTGTCCACCATTAATCTTCCTTTAAACCTAGCCTCTGTTCTCACTGCAACATACGTGAAGATTTTGCAGCGTTCACCACAGATGAACCTTCCCTGACCACCTACAGCCAGCCAGCTCCTCACTGCAGGCAGCCGGGGGTCAGGTTGACCACAGGTAGAGTTGTGATGGACAGTTTCAGCTGTCAACTTAGTGAACTCCAGAATCCCACGGGAGCAAATGCCCACGGGGATTACCTTGATCAATGAAGGTGAGAGACTCAGAGCACCATTCTCCAGAATGAGACTCTGGACTGTCTTAAGTAGAGAAAATGAGTGGAGCCAACCACGCACTGCCCTCTGCTTCCAGATGGCTGATACAATATTATCAGCGACTTCGTGCCCTGCCGTTTTGACTTTCCTGTCACAGGGGAACTGTGAGCCAGAACAAATCCTTTCTTCCTGAAGTTGCCTTTGTCAGGGCATTTTACCGCATCAACAGTCAAAGAAAGAGGAAGAAAGAAAGACAGGAACTGTGCGTACTTTGCAGGCTGAACGTGTGCACGCTCATCTGTGTGCGCGCGCGTGTGTGTGTGTGTGTGTGTGTGTGTGTGTGTGTGTGTGTGTGTGTGTGTGTGTGGTCTGAGGAAAGCACAGCTGTGTGCAGCGTGCTGGGGATGAGCATTTGCTCTAAGTTCAAGGGTGGAGAGGAGAACACAGGCCAGGAAGAAGCAAAAGGATAAGAATGACGTGAAATTCAGAAATCCCTTCTCCAGGCAAACCCTAGGGGCTTCCAACGTGGAGCTTTGCCACCTCAGTTCTGTGGCAGCGTCTGACAGTGTGATGGGTATTCTTTGGGGGGGGGGGCTCATGTAGTGCAGCTCGAGCAACTGAACGTCTTAAAGTTCCCAGGTCCTCTCGCAGCTTCACAGAGGCCCTCCATTATTCAGGACTTCAGTTCTTCCGTGTGTTGGGAGCCACCGTGGCACCGTCTGCCCAGAGCCCACTGGTCCTTCTTTTGGTGAAACCCTAATGATCAATAAGAACTGAAAGTGTGAGAAATATGGCTTCCCAGAGCTTTTTGCTGGAGTGATTGTGGAGCAGATGTTCTTTCTGCCATACTCTCCATTCAGGAAGTCGGCTGGGGCTCAGGAAGGTCCTTTGACGGAAGAGTGTCTGAAGATGAAGCGGACAGAGACCAGCACCTGGATCCAGCTGTGCCTGACGCAGGCTGTATCTGAACTATTACGCTACAGAGGGCAGTAGATGATTTTGTGTGAGAGATCTCCTCTTGTTCTGACTGTAGGAGGCCTCCGTGGTGTGACTTGCACAGGGAGCTGGTGTTGTGTATGACATTGCAGTAAGTCATTGGCAGTGTGCTATCCAGGGAGAATGAGCTAACCCTCCCAGCTGGCCAGCTCCTGGTGGGTTACTCAAGGGCCAGGGGACAACATAGAGTTCTTAGCATCCAACAATCCCAGGGAGTCTGGGTTGGGTGCCAACAGCACCTACTGGAGAAGGCCTGGAGAGCGCTAGGGCCCCTTCCTCGCCTCCTTCCCATGTTTTCCTGCACTTCAACATCATGAAGGAGGACATCATGTGCAGGCACAGCAGTTACATTCCTCACTGCCGAGACAAAACAGCTGACAAAAACAACCTCTAGAATAGGCGATCCTATCTCCCACCCACACTCTCTGTCTAGTGCTCGCTTGGAACCCTCCAGGCACGACCATTACCAGGTATAGCCCTTTGACTTCAGACTTCCAGAGCAGTAAACCACAAAAAACCTTTTTTCTTTGTAAAGTATCTTGTTAGGTATATATCATTACAGTACCCCAGATACCCTAAAACAAGCAAGGTAGTGGATCAATGCTTCTCTGGTTTCAGTGAGTGTGTGATTCATCTGGGACCCACTGAGAAGAGGCAGGGAGGCCAGAACACACACACACACACATCACATACATATCACACACACCACACACACACCATGCACATACATACCACACACACAATTTCTTCAACTTGATTCTCTACTGCATTTTCCAATAACTACATCATTAAATTTAGCTAAAGCTTTTCAAGCGTATTTACTGTGTGTCAATAACTCTTTACTTAATATCTATTAACAGTTTAATTAGAAATGACCACAGGGCTGGGTGGTGGTGGTGCACACCTTTAATCCCAGCACCCAGGGAGACAGAAGCAGGAGTTTCAGGTCGGTCAGAGCTACACAGAAACCAAAACAAAAAAGAAAAGAAATAAATAACCGCAGGGTCAGTGGTCAGCAGAGAAAGGCACTTGCCTCCAAGTCTAATGACCTGAGTTTAATTCCTAGAACCCATAAGGAGCAGGGGAAGGAGGGCAGAGCCAAAAGGAGCTGAAGTATTTACCAAAGAGAAGGGGAGTGATGGAGGAATCTTCAGGTGAGTGGCAGTGTCCACCTGCCCTACAGAAGTCCCCACTGAGCTCCTTAGGAGATCAGATCTAAAGGCCCAAGTTCAAGGCTGCATGTGTATTCAAGGACCACACATTAGGACCACGTAGTCTCTGTCTGGGAGAAGCAAGAGATCCCACTAACCTGGGCCAGTGGTACCTCTGGCCTAGACCCAACCAATAGCCCTCTGACTAGTCTCACTAGGGCCTCTATCTCAATTAAAAATCAATTTTAATTTTCTGTGATAGACCTGTTCTTCTCAAGATTTGTTGGGTGGAAGTGATACCAGCGATGGAGCAGAAGGTGTGACTCGTGGCTTTGGGACATTATCAAAGGAAGTTTTGACTCCTATGACTTCAGTTCTTTGGTTGTACAATGGTCTATTCTTCATACTTGAGACAGTTTCTCAAGTGTCCTAGGTTGGCCTTGAACTCATTATGTAGCAGAGGATGACCTTGAACTCCTGACTCTTCTGTCTCCAACCTCTAAGTGTTGGAATTACAGGTTAGCATTACTCAGCTTATGTGGTACTGAATATGGAACCCAGGTCTTTGTGAATGCTAGGCACACACTACCAACTGAGCTACAGGCCTGGCCCATTGTCTATCATTTGACATGAGGTTTCTGCTTAGCAAACAGCCTGGCCCCCACAGTGGGAGGATGTCCTTAGGATTCATTTCACTCACCCAGGGAATCCCAGACGAGGCAGTCACAGAGGGAAGCAGTTGCAGACAATCCTGAGGACAGCAAGCCAGCCTCTTGCAAAAGACTCCCCAGACACAGAGCAGAAGAGATAATAGGCTAATAATCCAATGTGAGTTTGCTGGTTCAGCACCATTTCCCCGGGACCATTGAGTCTCCAAACCGATGGCCTTACCAGTAGATCCTTTTCTCTGTTACAGCATGTTTACACACCTTTCCTAGGCCATCAGTTCTTGCCCCTAGGAGTGGCAATTTTAGAGACATGATCATAAATAGAGCAACTCACATGAAGGCCATTCCCGTCTTCCTTTGTTGAAAGTGAACCATAAGCTGGGTGGTCAGTTTCACAGTACTGAGGCGACTCCCTTGAGCATAAGGGGTTGTAGCTTTGGGTCACTTAATCCCTCTAAGTATTAGCTTTCTCATGTACTTCATAAATATGGTAACAGAAGCCTGCCATGAAGGGTCAATTGTTAGCGTGAGATCCCGTTATACACGTTAAATGTTTGGCAGCATGCCTCCTGCTCTGGAAATACTATGCTCAGTAGGGATCATTACATTGTTATCCTTATTATTACTGCTATTATTTAGTTTTATGAGGAAGCGTGTCTCTCTGTAGCGATGCTGGTCTGGAACTCACAGCGGTCCTCCTGTCTCAGCCTCCTGAGTGCTGGGTAAAAGGGTGAGCCACAATGCCTGTCTTCTACCTTATCAGCGTCTTTTAGTTCTTGTTATGAGCAGAATATTTCAGTTCTAGTTTGATGTCCTGCTGCTGTGACAAAAAAACACTCTGACTAAAAGAAGCCTGAGAAGGAACGGGTCGATTTCGGCACACAGATTACAGTCTGTTATCCAGGGAAGAAGCTAGGGTGGGAGCCGAAGGCGGGAACCCGGAGGTTGGAACTTGAGCAAAAACACGGAGAAAGGCTGCTTACTGGCTTGCTTCTGGCTCATGCTCAGCCAGCTCTCTCATACAGCGCAAGACTATCCGCATGGGGTTGACACCACCCATGGTGGACTTGGCCCTCCAGCATCATCTATCAACTAAGAAAATGCTCTCCCAACGTGCCCACAGGCCGATTGTATCAACCCCTCAATTAAGACCCCCTCAGATAACTCTGGCTGTGCCAACAGCTGAAACGAACTAGGAGAACCGAAAGGGGCCTGCCCGTGTGTGTCAGCACAGCTACTGTACATGGTGGGTCTGTCGCAGAAAGGAAAGCCACTTCATACATGACTTTGTACGTGACTCCTGATGCTTCATCTTTGTCCTTGCAAGCCGTCACGCTCATTCACTGACTTCCTTTGGCCCCCACCTCATAAGATTAGCTGGACTGGGGACTGGCTCATCCCAGCCAAATGTTCAGCCCAAACTCAATTTTAATTTCCTATGACAGACCGGTTGTTCTCAAGATCCATTGAGTGGAAATGACAAGGGACCGGTGCAGAAAGTGTAAATCAATGGCTTTGGGGACATTATCAGGGGAGTCTTCAGTCTTCTGGCTTCAGCAGCCACACTCCTGGGCTCCACGTGACCCGTGGTCTCTACTTCTCCCATCCCTCTCGTGAGGTAGAAATACCTTGATTCTGGTTGTCTTCTGTCATCCCCCTCTGAGTAAGTGGGAAAGCTGCCCATTCATCCCTCCAGGGCTTTAATTAGTGAGGTCATTGGCAGGTCCCCCAAAGATGGAAGGAGCCGGAGATTCCACAGCCTAATCCAGGCCAGCATCATCTCCGGCCTGGACCAGGGCAACATGCCTCTAACTAGTCCCACTGAGCCTGATCTGACCTTTAACACACTCTGAAACAGAATTTTTCCCCCAAATGCAATATGATCCCATCTCTCTCCTGCTCAGGAACTCTCAACTACTTTTCAGGATCCTGAGATCTGGATCCTTGATCCCTACTGGAGTTTGACTCCTGCTGACTGGTCAACCTCAATGTCTGTGCCCAGTTAGGGTGAAGGCAGCCTTTGAACCTGTGACTCATGTGCTTTGCACATGCTGGCCACACCAAGGAAAGAGAAGATGCTCCATTCTTCTGCTTCTGCCCAGTTTTCCTCCTACGACCTCAGGGCTCCTTGCTGTCCCCGGTCTCCCAGATGGGTCTGGTCCTGCCTCGCCACTGCAGTGTTGACACCAAGAACAGGGGCTGTCCAACACCCACCACTTCCCCAGAGAGGCATCTGATAAAGGAGCGATACACACTTTGAAACACTGAGTCCTTACATGAAGATGGGAGTCTTAGCGGAAAAGCTCATATGGGAAATGAGAGGACACGTTGGTTGTAATTTCCTGGATCGCTGCAGGCTGAATTATTCAAGCCCCGAGCACACATCTGCTGATTTCTTTTTAAATACGATGCTGCCAGGAATTGCTTCCCTCAATCTTAATGTTCCCTTGCTGTCACTTACACACATTCTTCCTTAGGGGCTGCTGTCCTTCCTGCCCTCCCCACAGAGCCAGTCTCTGGTGGTGATTAAGGTAAGAGGAATGTCATCAGATTCCAACGGAGCAGGGGAAGAGCTCACCTCTCACCTCAGGACAGTTCCGCATCTCTCTGGGGTCTGGGAACGGGACTGTGTGGAGAGAGGGAGGAGAGGCTCTGAGATGTGCTACTCAAAATGTTGATGGTCCATGTTAAACACAGAAACTCAGAATTTAGTGAATTTTAGGGCAATGTCACTCCGCTAGGACATTCAAGCCCGCAGTGAGTGAGTGACCACAGGCAGTAAGGACCATTATTGGATGGTGTTGAAGTCACACACGTTGGTGCTGAGAACGTGGCTAAGTGGGTAGAAATAATTGCCACACAAGCATGAGGACTTGAGTTCAAATCCCCAGAACGGGATGTAGCAGTGCTCATGTCTGTAATCCCAGCGCCCCTAAAGGGAGGTGGAAGGTGGAAACAGAAGAATTGCTTGAAGCTCAGGGCTCAACTAGACTAGTATAAGCAGCCAAAAACAAAAAACAAAGAGACCCACCTCCAAACAAAGAGGAGGCCTAAGTCTGTCCGTTAATGTCTACGAGCCTTGGCACATGTACATGCCTGCATTTACACATAGGAATGAACACATATCTCTCTCTCTCTCTCTCTCTCTCTCTCTCTGTCCGTGTCTGTCTGTCTCTCTCTCTCTCTGTGTCACACACACACACACACACACACACACACACACACACAAGAAATCCACACATTAGGGTCACACAGTCCTTCTCAATGTTAAGGAAAAGCTCTAGCCCAGTGGTTCTCAACCTTCCCAAGGCTAAGACCCTATAATACAATCCGAATGTTGTGCTGACCCCCAGCCTTAAAATTATTTTTGTTGCTACTTCATAACTATAATTTTACTACTGTTTTGAATCGTAGTGTAAATGTCTGATACGTAAGATATCTGATGCTCAACCCCCAGAGGGGTCACACCCCACAGGTTGAGAACCACTGCCCTAGCGCCTGTACCACGGATAGTGTGAAACAGTTGTCATGAAAGATGACACAACTCTCACCAGACTATGAGGCAAAGACAAATGTCCAAGAAATATTCTGAAGCTGAGGCAGGTGTGTGTGTGGGTGTGTGTGTGTATTTATGAGCCAGAGCAAGCGTGAGTATTGTGACCAGCCTGGACGACACAGGGAGGCTCTGCCTCCAAAAGCGGAGAGAGAGGGAGGGAAGGATGGTGGCGGAGGCGAGTTTAAAAGCAGGAGTACAAAGAAATGGAGAGCGGCCACTGTGATTGAGGGAATCGGGGGTTCGACCCCTTAGTGATGAACCGTGAACTGGATCCACAGAGAGCTCTTAGTGAGAGACAAGGAGCACTAAGCATTTCTGAGAAGCGAGCAGGTGAGCTACAGCAGGTGTGGGGACGTGGGGGCTCACCACTCTGCTTCCTAAACTGATCCAGACAGGCCAAGTGGCTGGCTTTCTCCTCTTGGAAATCAGCATAACGACACATGTAGGGGAAAGCAGCCGGCTGGAGAAGTAGCAGTCTGTTCACACGGGGTCCACCATTCGCCTTCAGACTTTCTTTGCTTTGGTTGTGGGTATCCATGTATGTACATGTCAACGTGCATGTGAAGGCGTACAGGGCATTTGCAGGCCTGAGTGCACACAGGTCTGTGGGTGTAAAGGCCAGGTGTCTGTCATTCCTTAGGATGCCATTCAGTCTGTATTTGGAGGACAGGTTATCACCCTGGCCTGGAACTTACCAGTTTGGCTAGGCTGGCTGGCCTGTGACCCCCCATGACCTTCCTGTTTCTATCTCCCCAGCACTGGGATGACAAGTATGTGCCACTGAGACCGGCTTCTTTGCATGGGTTCTGGGGACCAGAGTCTGGGCCTCACCTTTGCATGCGAAGCTCTTGACTGGACTCTCCAGACCCTGCTTGTTTTCAGACAGGGTCTCACACCCGTAGTCCGTGCTGGCCTAGAGCTCGCTCTGCAGTCTTGCTCTCTCAATAATACTCCTGCCTCAGCTTCCCGGAGATGATAGGTGTTAGCCTCTATGCCTGGCTTCCACATTCTTAGCAACGATAAGATGAGAAATGGCGTCCCTGAGGTGGAGAAAACAAGCAGACAGCACCCTCACCAGTGGGTCAGAATTTCAGATTCCGAGTCATGAGAGTAATCGCCAGCACTTGCCTCCTAGCGTGATGCGATGGGAAGATATGGAGTTGCATTTGGTTTCTCTTCTTTATTTAAAAAACCTTTTTTCATCCAATATATTTTGATCATGTTTTCCCTCTCCCTCAATTCCTCCCAGATCCTTTCTATCTCCGTACCCACACAGCTTCATGGTTTTTTTCCTCTCTCTGTTTCATTTTTTCAAGCGTGTGTGTGTGTGTGTGTGTGTGTGTGTGTGTGTGTGTGTGTGCCTGTGTGTCCCTTGGAGGCTAGAAGAGGGATCAGCTACCCTGGAGCTGGAGTTTCAGGGGGTTGTGGGTCACCTGACATGGGTACTAGGAACAGGACTCCAGTCTTCTGCAAGAACAAGAATGCCTTTAACCACTGAGCCGCCTCTCCAACCCCAAGAACCCTGTTTGTGATATGAAACCCATAACCCGAATTTACCCACAGAGAACCATCAAACCAACTAATCAGAAAAACATTCCTCAAAATAACTGCAAAATGTAAACATCATAAAAGATGAGCTTTGCAGAGCTGTTGCGGTTTCTAGAGACTGAGGCGTGGCAGCTGGACAAACCTGTGTTCTGGAACAATCTTAAGTGATAACACTGGGACAGCTGGTGTGACTTGAACGGTAACAATAGGTATCAGTGTTCATTTCCCTAATGTGATCACGCTCTGTGGTGGACAGAGAGCACTCTCATGTTTAGGAAATACCGAGTATTAAAGAGGCATGACATTTTAAACAATTCAGGAAAACCATAAAGCTGATGAGGTTATAGTAGCTCTAGATGACCTAGGCTATAGATAGGAGATATAGCCTTGGTATGCAGCCCAGAGGTGCAATGTTAGCACCTGGGGACTGTGGGGGGCGGAGTGTGGGGGTGCATAGGGACACTCTGTGCTTTTGCGATCCTTCTGAGAATCTGAAATTGCATCAAAATAAAGCACCAGAGGAGGAGATGAGGCGTCGGGTCCCACTTGGCCTGTGCAAGTGTGTTGAGTGTGGTTTTTGGTTGAGTCCTTCCATCCCTCTGGATGACCTCCTGTCCGCTTCAGGATTTCCAAATGGAGGGTGGCCTCCCGATGGGACCCCTTCATTCTGGATCAGCACAATTAATTTCTAGATTTACACCATGCTCCTCATCCTACAGGTAGGATTTTTTTTCCAGAATATTCGCTAATGACTGAGTTCTTGAACTTTACAGCCTGAGACCTGGGACACCATGCAGGGTCTGTCTGCCCTAGTGTCTCAGATACTTTGAACCTCAGAATGTCTCACACACAGATCAAGATAATTCACACTTACAGAATTCACACTCACTGCAGGCGAGATACTGGCGGTGTCTCCAGTCAGTGTGGCTGTCTGGCTCTCTTCCCCATACACATTTCAGAGGCTGCCACAGGAAGTCAGTATTGAGTGGGTCACCCCCATGCACTGCCGGAGAAATGTGGAGCTGCCTATCTCTTTCCTGATCCCAAGCTTGGGTTATCTGCTCCCTTTCTCTTATTTCCTAGAATCTCTTTCCTCCCAACCATCTTCTTTACCCCCCAAGAAGGTGACATGAAGTGTGGCATGTTTTATGTCATTCTGGAAAATGTTTGGGGGAGGTGGGAGGACAGATCTCAACTCTTGGAGGTGCCAATTTAGAGAAAAAAAACGTGGGTATCAGATTCAGACAGGCCTGGGTGCAAATCTGGGTGGATTACTTACGGTTTGAATAAGTGTTCAGGGTTGAAGGTTTCTACCTGTAACACAAAGACCATATGCCATTCAGCTCTGAGAGTTAAATGCAAGACCTCATTCCAAACCATGGCTTAAGGCAAGGCTTGGTGGGACTCAGGGTCCCTTGCCATGGGTGACCTCCTCAGGATTATAGGAAATTTTCAGTTCTCTGTATCTGTCTACTTGTTCCTCTGTGGGTAACCCTCAAGTCACCTCAGAAGCGAGCCTTGTTTCCATGGAGATGAGTGTAAGGTAAACAGATGTGAAAAGGGGAAGCCCAGACACCCATCCCTACACCCACTCACACCCAGCCCGCTGCCTCAGCAGAAATGTTTCCAAAGAAATGCTTCTCAAAGCTTTTAGGGAGGCCCAGAATCCTTTCAAAGTCCTCTCGTGCATCTCCAGTGTCCTGTTCACGGAGTGAGCAATAATTAACAGCAGATAATAATGAACTTCACACAGAACTAGATCAAAAGTGGAATCGCACAGCTCTCTAATATAATTAGGCTGACCCATGTTGGGTCCAAGTGGATGGCTTTTCTCTTTCTCTTCTTTGCGGCATGTGCACATTTATTTGATGAGCTTTTAGTAGGCAGAGGAGTACAAGACTCCCGGGCCCTATATGGTGTCAGTTTTCATCCAACCAGCTTACTTTCTTCTGAAACTCAGCTTTTTTTCCTCTTTTGCTTTCTTGCTGTGCATCCCCCCCCACACACACACATCATTACTTGTACATTTCAAAGGAGAGCCGTGTCTTTCAGTGTACACAGAAGTCAAGGCACATAAATCACACTAACTGCACACACCGAGGAGCAGTAATCTCCCTGTTGCTTCCCACTGAACAATGCCTTCTTCGGTAAATCCTTTAGAGGCTCAAACATTATGCATCCCATCAGCTGGCTTTGAAAACTTCCCCCAAATAAATTAGCTGTCTTAGAAAGCCATTAACCCAAGCGGCCATTAGGTAATAGACATTGCTTAATTAGACTTAACTTTAGATCTCTCTTCACGCTGTGATCATCGCTTTATGGGGATGTTAACATTCACTTAAAGACCTAATGACAGAATGATTTCCTCCTGTCCCTGTCAAACACAAGGACCAGTTTTTGATGAGTGAAAATCACCCCCTGTCTTATCCATAACATCTGTCCCCAAGGTGTGACGCCTGAAATGACACAGCAGAGACAGAAATCAGAGGCAGAAACTCACGAAATGAGAGCTGGCAGCGGGGGGCGGTCTTGCTGTTACTCACGCTGCATAAAAGAGAGAGAAGGGGCATCTAATAAAGCCTCCATTTGTTTCTCTATGAGTCAGTGGTGCGGGTCTCGAATTTCCCACGGGGCCCCATCGACAAATCTAGAAGCAGAAGACTTCACTATTAGGTTCCCAAAGTGGGAAGAGGATTACCGAAAGATTTTTCTCAAAAAACAAGTCAAGTAGATATCCCTGAGCATACCAGTTAAAGCCACCATCCTCAAGATGAGCATGAAGCCTTAAGTGTCACTGAGCAGACCAGTTAATGCCACCATCCTAAAAGTGAACATGGAGCCTTAGTGAGGGCATGATGAGGACCTAGAGTCAACAGAGGGAAGGCCCAGGTGCCTGACCATGAACAGCATGAGCAGCATCCATCAGGATATGAGAGAAAGCCCAAGTCACTGATAACAAACAGCTCTAGCTCCATCCATTGACCTCAGGCCCAGAACAGAGAACCAAGGGGAAACCCAGAGTCTGTCCCTCTGCCTTCAAACAAATCTGCTAGATATATTGCTAGAAGCCTTGGGTCGCCACAAAACCATAGAACCTCCCAAGACTTGGAGCTGGAAAATTATAGAAGAGGAAACTGTAGTCAGAGGCAGTAAAATGACTCGCCCAAGGTCACAGAAAAACCACACTACCCTTCACCACGTGTGACTTGAATGGAAATCGCCTTTTCTTCTGACATAAACGGAATCAGACCGAATGAGTGTGCTGTGTGTCAGCAGATGCTGCCCCTCATGCAGCTAGCTCATTGCCTAACAGGGGAAATGCGGATTCGTAGAACTAGCTTCCTACTTTGAACACTATTTTTCCTGTAATTGGGCAAGGCTGGGGGCAAACTCTGGTCAGAGCCTACAGAGATAAAGGGAAGCTGTGCAAACAGAGCTGTATCAAACTGCAGGCCCAGGGAGGACTTCCAGAGCATGTATCCCTCCAGGTCTGCATGAAGCATGTCCAGCAGGGAGAGGCGGTTCAGACATACAGAACAAGCATAAGACACAATGGTTTCCTTCAGAAACAATTGAAACCACTCTAAGAGATCCGCAAAGATCAAGTACAGGACAGAGGAGGTAGCTCAGGCTTCAAAGCCATTGCCTTGCAGGTGTGAGGACCCAAATTTGATAAGCAAGACTCATATAAAACACATACATGAACACACACACACACACACACACACACACACACACACACACACACACACCTCAAGTGCAAAGGTTGGTTATCGGCCATGCTCCCCAAAAGAGATGGGTGAAATCATAGGGTACTGGAAAAATCCAGGGCAGCATGGCTCAGCTGAGATCCAGCAGGAACCTTGAAGGCTGGATTGGGGTGACAGGTGCAGGAGAGATGTGCTGGGAATCTCTAGAGGAACAAACTTTCTGACATGGAAATTAGTGTGGCCCTGAGGAGTCCGGTGCAGAGAAAGTGCCCTAGAAATAGGGTTTAAGGACATACCGGCAAACAACACTGGACCTGTAGGCGATACGATAACGGAAATAACACAGACCAGAGTGAAGACCTCTAGATTCATTTCCTTGGATGTCCCCTTCTCTGGGACATTAAGGGAAATGACAGATGGACTCATCCAAGTGTCATGGATCCACCTTCATGTCATGATGCAACCCAACCTCTGGGCCAGATATTGGCTAATATGAGCCCTTAAGTGATAATTCATTTTTAATTTTTTTTAAAAAAAATTATTTAGGTAGTTTTTCAGGTTTGAGTCCTCTGTCTGCATATCTGCCTGCAGGCCAGAAGATGGAATCAGATCCCATTATAGATGGTTGTGAGCCACGGTGTGGTTGCTGAACTCAGGACCTCTGGAAGAGCAGCCAGTGCTCTTAACCGCTGAGCCATCTCTCCAGACCCTGACAGCTAATTCTTTACACCACCAACCCCAAATAGGAAACCAACTACAGTTTTAGACTCCCTCTCTAGACCACAGGTCCTAAGTCAATGATAAAGCTACTAAATATCCATGGGGCTTTAAAAACCCCTTCTCTTTTGACCTTTGAACCAACCACCCTCCTTCTCTACCTTGCCCCTCCCCACCTGTCAACTCCCCCACCTGTCAACTCTGGCTACTGTTCCTCAGGTGTCAACCACCTAGCTTTTTGTTGGGCTGGAGCTTGCTGATTAGGCTAGGGTGGCTGGCTAGTGATGTTCAGGGATCCCCCTGTCTCAGTCTTCCTGTATTGCGACTGTAGCATGTACCACCATATCTGGCTCAAGGATTTTGGACAAGGAATTCAGGTCTTTGCATTTATAGTTCACCAACTGAGCTTTCTCTTAACACTTAAGTATGACCTTAAACTTAGCAATTCCTTCCATTGCTGGGGACTTTCTATTATCCCCGCTAATTTCAATTGGGGAGGGACATGGGGAGGTATATTGAGATGCCAAGAGATGAAGGATTCATCTTACTAGGAAACTATTTCATGGTTAAAACATGGCCTGCCCAAATACCTGATCTACACAAATGCTATTTACAATAGTTCTGATTCTAAACCTGGATTCATAATGAAGTTTGAAGCAGAAAGAGCAAAATTCCAGGCTTAAGAAAAACTACAGCTGTAAAAACCATTTTAAACTAAAACAACCACGAAAGCCTTCCAGCTGGTTACTTGCTTTGGGAATGGAGAGAAGGTGAAGGTTCGTGTCTAAGGAGAAACTGCTTTGGGGAGTGGGAGGGATGGAAAGGCTCACCTCCACCTGGTTTCGGGGGCCATCTGTAGTCTAGAAGCCATCTGAATGGAGGAGGGACAGCATCCTTCACCACCGTCTCACCAGGGCACGAGCAAGCAGAGATGTCTCCTTCCCTAGGAGGAGCCAAGTCCCAAATCTGAAGGCTCTGAAGGAGAGTCCCAATTTACCTCTGGCCTTTGGCCACCAGCGAACATGCCCCCTCTCTGCCTCTGTCCACTTTCAATCTGAAGGTATCCCGAGTTCCTCAGGAGGTGGATATTGGAGGTAGGTTAACAGAGGTGGGGCAGGGGGCAGAAACTGCCTCTTTCACCTCTTCTCTTCTCTTCAGCAAGAAGGCAAATTGTGTTCATGTTAATAGGCACTCACTATAGTTGTTTGTGTGTGTGCGCGCGCACACACACACACACACACACACACACACATATGGAAGCCAGAGATTATTAAATTGGTGTTTTCCAAGATCATTCTCCACCTTATATTTTGAGCCTGGAGCTCCCAGATTCAATTAGACTTTCTGGTCAGAAAGGCCCAGGGGTCCTCCTCCTGCCTCTGCCTCCCCAACACTGGGTTTACAGCTCTGCACCATTGAACTCCGCTTGTGTATGGCGCCAGAGATCGAATTCAGGTCTGAGAACCTGGGCAGCACACATTTTACCCACTGAGCCCTTTCCCCGGCCCCTGCTTGGTGTCCTCTCAGAGCCGTTTCTTTCTCCCCGTGACAGTCATCTGGATCAAGGGCAACACTCAGAGACTTCCAGCAACGGTTCAGCTCCAGCCTCTGAAAGTCTCCTTAACCCGACAGTCCAGGACACCCTCACCAGTGTGAAGTGGCGTGTGGTCCCAAGCTTGCTTATTGGGGTGGGGAGACAGACAGACAGACAGACATGGAGAGGAAATCAGCAGGAAGGCAACCCTTGCTGAGCGCTTGCTGCATACTGTGATTTCTCAAGGGGATGTGGGGAAGGTGTTTTATCACTAGTGTTGACGGCAGTACATGGAGCCGACGCCTGTCACCTGGGCATTGTACTGGAGTGGTCCTGGTGATGTATGGAAGAGTCCTTTGGCTCTCTAACCCATTCATGAACTGCCTGTATCAAGAACTGCACCAAGATCCTGGCCTTTCACAGGACTGGCCTTTCCTGGGTCTGGTGATGCAGCAAGGCCTGGAGTCAGAACATCGTCCTCCTAATGGCAGAGACCTCTCCTTGGGAGAGACCTCACCTCTAAGGTAGCCTGATGACATATGCCTGTAATTCCAGCACTTGGGAAGCTGAGGCAGGAGGATAGCCTTAAGTACAAAGCCAGTCTGGGCTACCCAGTGAGTTCCAAGCCAGTGTGGCTTACAGAGTGAGACTCTGTTTCAAATAAAACTGAAGGAAAACTAAAAGAAACACACAAAATACTCAAAGTAAAATTTGATATTACTATTAAATAGTTTAATATTAATTAATAATATTAATCTTTAAAGGGAGATCGGTACTATCAGCCTTCCTAAGTAATACATAGCATGCACTTTCTCTAGAAAAACAAAATTGACTCTTTTAGCCAAGTATGGTGGCACATACCTGTTGTCATCCCATCATGTAGGAAGCAGAGGCAGGAGGATTGTCCTGAGTCCAACGTTAGCCTGATCTTCACAGTGAGTTTTGGGTTAGTCTGGGACTACATAGTAAGAGCCTGTCTCCCAAAATATAAGTACATGAATAAATAAACAAATACTCTTTATTTCATCTAAAAGTCAAACATTTTAGCTGACAGTAGCAACATCAAATTTTAAATGCAGAGAATGATTATCGGGACAACTCTCCAGAGACAAAAAAGGTACTCCTGAAGCAAATCCTGGGGCGGAGAGGGATGTGGCCATGAAGTCCTACCCGGAACTGAAGAACTATCGGCAATAGATAGCTGCTGGGAAACGGAGAATCAGTTTTCCTTCAGGGTTGGGTTCTTGGTGCGTGGGCCACACTCCAGTGGATGGCCTCACACCCAGGAGTATATGGGTGCACAAATCGCAACTGACAAGGACTCAGAGTCGGGTAGGTCAAGAAGTGGGGGGTGAGTATGGGAGAAGTTGGCACAAGGCATGAATATAATCAAGACACACTGTTTTAAATTCTCAAAGGGTTAATAAAATACTTTTGAATGATATGCCCACCAAGGTGTGGTGCACATGCCTTTAATTCTACCACTTGGAAGGCAGAGACAGGTAGATCTCTGTGAGTTTGAGGCTAGCCTGATCTACACAGTGAGTTCCAGGATAGCCAGAACTATACAGCAAGGCTCTGTCTCAAAAAAAAAAAAAAAAAAAAAAAAAAAAAAAAAAAACAACAACCCAAAAAAGTAAATAAATGTAGTAAGATTTTTTTCTTTGGGCCGCCAGCTCACAATACATACATATATACATATATATGTTTGTAGTCCCAGCCCCAGCCAGGCCTCATGGCACAGCTTTTGATCCTGGCTCTTCACTAGCCTGAGAAAGAAGTGTCATAAGCCAGAGACCTATTTGGGGTACAGGGTGAGTTCAAGCTGAGGAACTTATTGAGGCACTGTCACAAAAATAAAAAGCATGCCCCACCATGGTGGCACACACCTGTAATCCCAGCACTCAGGAGGAATAGGTATTCAGATCTCCAGGTTCAAGGCCAACCTGGTCTACAGAGCAAGTTCCAGAATAGCCAGGGCTACACAGAGAAAGCAACCCTCACTCAAAAAAAATAAAAAGAGTATATATATTAAAAAAGCACAGAGAAGGCCTGGGGATACAGCCTGGGGATAGACTGCTGTCCTAGCACGTGTAAAACCCCAGACTCAATCCTCAGAATGATAAAGAAAATATAGTCTCATTCCCAACCTATTTCCTTCCTCTCTTAATGCAAAGACCAGAAGACGACTGTCCAAATTCATCCAGCTCCAGCTACCGTCTTTTGTTTTGTTTTGTTTTTTGTTTCTGTCTTTTTTTGGTATGGCCTGCAAGTTGAGAATGGTTTTTACCTTTTGAAATGAGTGAGGGGGGAAAAAAAAACAAAGAAAATGGTATTTCATGACATGAAAATTATATGGAATTCTTATTTCAGTGTTGCTCCAAGTTTTCTCAGACACAGGCACCTCATTCAGTTACCCACTGTCTGTGGTCACGCTCACTCAAAGGCAGAACTGAGTAGTTGCGAGTCGGGGCGTGTCTTTATGGCCCACGAAGCCTGAAATAGTTGTGATTTGGGCCTTTGCTGCAGAAACTGTCTACTCTTGTCCTGGTGGGTCACACCCAGTAGTTTCCAAAGCTTTGCTGTGGACAGTCTTGCCCAGGAACGACCCACTTCTGTTTGTGGGGCTGAGCAGATTTTTCTAAGAATCTACGTGGTGCCTCACGACTCTCATTTCCTCTTCAGGTGAAGTCGATGGAACATGCAGTGACCTCATGTCCATGCAGCTGCCTTAGGGGGCCCGCTGGGCTCCATGGAGACCCGTCGAGAAGCAAGAATTCAAAGGCTGCCATTGGCTGCTGTCTGCCACTTCAGGAATCCATCCTCTCAGGGAAGTGGGAGGAAGAACAGAGGATAGATAGATGCTGAGTCCTTCATGGGGTGAATAAGGCCTATAAGCTCACAAATGCCCAGGGTTGGGCAAAGACAACTTTTACCTTACTTGCTCTATTGTGATCTTTTGTTGGGTGAAGTACTGGCGATAACTCCCCAGGAATAATTTAGGAATGTAGACACCTGAGAACACTTGTACCAGTCCTCTGCCTGGAGTTATGGGAGAGGCCTCTCAGACATGTATCAGGACCATCAGACTTAATGGGCCAGATTCACCATGTTATCTTTGTTTTTAAATAAAGATTTATTGGAACAGAGCCATGCCTGTTATCTATGACAGCTTTTGTGCTATAATGGCTGAGCTGAGTTGTCTAAAATAGTGTCCTTCTAATTCTCACCCCCTTTTTAGGACACAGTTGGCTAACCATTGCCCTTGATGGTGGTTACAGCAGAGAAGCAAGGGACAGAACAAAACTGGCAAAGGACCTCTGAGACAGTCTTGGCTCTCCTACACCCCTCAAAAAGGAAAGCATCCAGAAAGCTCCCTTGCTCCTGCCATAAAACAGGCATCACATGGCCATAGAGCAGCAATGACCTGTGGGTCACAATCCCTTTTGGGGTCAAACAACCCTTTCACAGGAGTCTCATATCAGATATCCTGCATATCAGATAACTACATTACAATTCCCAACAGTAGCAAAATGACAGTTATGAAGTAGCAATGAAAATAATTTTATGGTTGGGGGTCACCCCAACATGAGGAACTGTTGTATTAAAGGGTCACAGCATCAGGAAGGTTGAGAACCACTGCCATAGAGGGTCAGCAGCTCTGAAGTCCGGGGGAAGAGGATGCATTTGAGATGAGGGCTCTGTAACAGCCGTGACCTTGGCAGGATGCTAAGTATGGTTGTTGGATGCCAATATGAACAGATGCCAGTGGTGAAAGACCATATCCCCTCCAGGCTGAGGATATGTGTGGATCGGAATGTCCATACCCCTCTCTTAGCATCTCGTTCCTATGCCTAAAGCATCCTAAACTTCTAGAATCCTAGCAGCAACCCCAGGACAAAGGGAAGGAAATGATGTTCTGAGTTGAGGGAATAAAACATCAAAGTGAGCGATCTTAACTTGGATGTCACTGTGTAGGAAGGTCCCTGCCATGGGCAGAAAGTCCTCTGTACCTACAAATTAGATTATAGAAGATGGAGAACTTTTACATTCTGCCCACCAGCTAAGAAGAGGAAACCCACACAGCTACCAGCAAGAAATTGGAACCTGGTTTGCAGAATCTCTGGAGACCTCAGCAGTTTAAGGCCCAATGGCTCATGACTCTATGACTCCACTCTTCTTTTTTACCTACTTTCTCCTTAGTAAAATAACTTAAACCAGTCTGTATCAGCCTTCCCCTACCTTAACTCCGAAGGTATTTCTGCACTGGTCCACATTTAGCCGATAGGTGGCGCTAAGACAGACATCGCAAATACTCATTATCTGATGATGAATGAGCTAGGCCCTAATTAAAGCCCCTTCATTATCTCTTCCCTCTGGTCTAATTGAACTGTTATTAAGTAGGTCCTGAGTGGTTTTACCTCCAGGCCAACTCTCTCTCCCTGGAGTGGTATCATGGAAAGAATTCTAGAGGAATCCTGGGACATGGATTTTGGCTCTCCTACTAATTAGATGTGTTGGCCAAGTCACTTAATCTCTCTGAGTCTTGGGATCCTTGTCTTTAAAAATAAATGAATTGGACTTGTTGGATTTTTGTTTTCCAGGTTTTTTAAAAAAATAAATTCTACGACCACTAGGAAACACCACTTCTCACCAAGCAACGTTAATACAGTCCAAGAAAAACAAGAATTCCATAAATGGGGTCTTTGACATGAAGCTATGGGGAGTCTAAACCAGCACAGACTGCTGAAGGGCCATTTGGCCATGTGCAGCAACGGTCCTCAAAGTGTATTTACAGCTCCACCACCAATTCCATGACTGGGAATTAAACACAAAGAAATAATTCCAGCTGTCTATAGCTAAGAAGACATTCAACGGAGCAGAGTGTTAGCTCCTTTGGAGGCCTGGCGTATCTTTGTTCAGTCGATTTTGAGTGTTCTTTTCATCTTTAGAAATGTAATTCAGTCTTTGTGTAAGAAAACAAGACAAGGGCTGGATGGAGAGATGGCTCAGAGTGCTGCCTTCCCTTCCAGAGGACCCGGGTTCGATTCCCAGCGCCCACATGACAGCTCACAGTTGTTGTAGCTCTAGTCTCGGAGGACCCAAGACTATGCGGTGCACAGACATACAAGAAGGCAAAAAACACCCAGACACGCACAAACAAATAAACACATAAATAAAAGTGTCTTTCTTTTAAAAAGCAAAGCATCGTGGAAGTGGACAGTGAGAAGCAGCAGCATAGGCTAGGACATGTTGAACACTTTTATGTGCCAAGACCCAACCTAGACACTTCTTTACAAACATGAACAATAATTCCATGTAAAACCTGCCAGTAGTCACATGCCTCTAATCCCAGCACTCCAGAGACAGAGACAGACAGACCTCTGTGAGTTTGAGGCCAGCCTAGGCGACTTAATAAGTTCCAGCTCATCCAGAACTATGTAGTGAGACCCTGTCTCAAAACCTGCTATTAATCTGTTATATAGGTAGGGAGCCCAAGGCTTTGACAAGTCAAGTTTCTGATCCAGTCACCCAGTGTTGAACAATGAGAGAGGAAATGTGTCTTCCGCTTTACAAAGACCAAGTCCCCCAGGGCCTTAAGAGAGCCTGGAATCGAGGTGGGGGGAAGAAAATACCCTTGGTGTCTGACTCTGCCCTGGAGTCAGAGTTGAGCCCTTCGGACCCGATGAAGAAGAGTTGTCCTTTCTATGTTTTTGCCAATCCTTTGTGTGGCTAAAAATGGAAGCCCAAATTGGTCTGTGGAGACTGAGGCTTTCTGGTAGGAAAAAGCAGTTAACTGGGCTTTTTATCTGTGCAAAGGAAATTCCATTCTGGAAGAGGAAGGTCTCCACAAGGAAACCCTCAAGCTCTGGGTCTACCACAGGAGACAGGGGGAGGGGCTTAGACAGGGGGAGGGGCTCTCCCGGTCATGGACTCGGGCCTTCTTCTGGCGGAGAGAGGGAAAAAAATTGTTGGCAGTTTGGCATTTAGGGGAGGAGAGAGACCGCCAAGGAGAACCCAGTGTGCTGGTGAGGAGGGAGCAAGGAGCGCTTTGAGTAAGATACTGGGAGCCTGAGGGTCGCACAGGACCCAGGGATGGCTCATGAGCAATGACTGAGATGTGCTTGGTCATGACGGTGAGCTTACATTTCCTCTTGAGTACGAAGGTTGAAATGACAGGTAAGCCTTGAGGTGCAGGGAAGCACTAAGTCCATTTTAGACATCAAAGATTCAGATTCCCATTCAGATGGGAAACATTCACACATGAATAGGACAGCTATGCCCATCCTTATTCTTTGGAAGAGCATTGAGCCCTGTGAATTCTGATGGTTTAGAAGTGGGAGTCACATTTTTTGGCACATTCTAGAAAAAAAACATGACCCTTGGAAGATTGTTATAGAATCAGGGACATGGGTTCTGTGTGGTTATCACATTCCAAAAACCAAGACTTACTCTAGCCTGCAGGACAGCTAAAACCATGCAGCAGAATGATTCACAACAGGGCTCACCTGTTCGGGAGACTCTCTAGGCTCAAGCTCTCACCCGATGTCAGCCGGCTAGGTGATTACAACATCACATCTTGCTCTAATGGGGAAAAGGCTTCCCCTCTCCCACTCACTAATCAACTTGCCGTTTTTATTGCATGATCAGTATCAAGAGAGAGAGAGTGACTCGGAGCTGTGTTAACTTCCTGGGTGTGAACATGACAGAAGGACAGCCATGTTGATGAAGAGAAGACATGGAGGACTGGTGGGTTAGGTTCCTAGGTCAAGACAGCGCCTTCCAGTCATAGGAGGACTGGGGGTAAGGAGGATGACTCTGATGGGAAAGGCTATTAACACTGAGCCATCTCTAGACACCTTGTCATTTGCTTCTCCTTATTTCAGTGTCAACTGTAGTCCATGCTTATTGTCAATCAGTAGTAGAGTCCTAGAAGAGCCATGACAAATTACCACAAGCTCGACAGCTGAAAGGAACAGAAAAGATTCTCCCATGGTTCTAGAGGCCAGAAGCCTGAATCCAAGTGTCTGTCTGGAGGTTCTCACTTCTCACAAATTCTAGTCAGTCTCGGTGGTCCCCAGTGTCCCTTTACCCACAGAGCCATCTCACCGACCCAAGAGAGTCTTTCTTAAAATTAACGTGCTTGAAGATTATTTGCAAATTTAGACTCAATTCTAAAGGGCAATAGACCCAAAGCCACCTCAGTGTGACCAGCACATCTTTGCATCATTAAACAAATGTTCCACAACATAAACAGATGTGACACACCTTAAAATAATATTCTGCAACAGTGATGGACTGGACCTCTGAAACTGTAAGTGAGCCCCCTCAATTAAATGTTTTACTTTATAAGAGTTGCCATGGTCATGGTGTCTCTTCACAGCAATAAAAACCCTAACTAAGACACCGAGATAGATCCTATCTCTTTCCTCATCATCACACGATCCTGTCCTCTTCTTTAAATACCAGGCCACCAAATTCCTCACTCAAGTCACAGTAGCAGCATCCTACAGATCTTCACCCCTGGTGTTTCCTTCCTCCAATTTATCCTTGAACCTCCAGGCTAAGCATTCTTCCTAGGTGAGTATTTAGATTTCTCAAAATCTGCTCACTGTCCTGAGGACACCACCCAAGCCTTTTGCTGGATATCCTAAGTCTTCTTTGAACAGCATCTTGCCTCCCTATCATGCCTGCAGTGTCTTGTACTCCAGCTGTCCTCACTGTCCGTGGTTTACAGACCCCAACAAGCCCACCTCCTTGCTTTTGGGCACTGAAGGACTCCTTGGCCTCCCATGCTTTGTTGCATAGATATGTTGGAGCCCTTAACTTCCAGACCTCCAGAATGTGACCTTATTTGGAGAGCAGGTCTTTACATGTAAGTCAGTTTAGGGTATCATAATGACATCATCCTCTGTGACCTGGGTGGGCCCTATATCCAATGACAGATGTTCTCATAAAAGAAAGACACATATTTGACCCAGAACCACGCAGAAGTGAAGGCCAAGTGAAGGTGGGCCAGGGCTTAGGGAGATGCCTGCTCAGATGGAGCCAGTGGAAGCTGGAAGACGCAAGAAAGGAGTCTCCCTGGAGAAGGAGCTGGCCTCGCTAACAGCTTGGCTTTGGATTTCTACCTCCAATATTGTGAAAGAATAGATTTCTAATGTTTTAAGCTACTTGGTGATGGATGGCCATTTGTTAAACAGCCCTAAAAAAATCCCCATAGGAGATAATTCCTGGACCCCAGGGTTCCAGTGACCATCTCCCAAGTGCACAGCTAATGGAGTGAGCGTATAAAGCTCCAGCTCCCACTGGACTACCCAACCAGATGCGGTGCACTAGAGGCCCCTGGCCAGAGGGGGTGCCTTTCCCTCATCCATAGAGAGGCACCCTAATGATACAGAAGCATGCCTCATTCTTGGGTGTTCTTTTATTTTTAGTTTACTTTCTTAAAGTCGTCTTCTTCTTCTTCTTCTTCTTCTTCTTCTTCTTCTTCTTCTTCTTCTTCTTCTTCTTCTTCTTTTTCTTTTCTCCTCCTCCTCCTCATCCTTCTTTTAACTGAGCAAATGGAAAAGAGCAGGAATGGAGAGATCATTTTCACTGCCAGTGCCTAGGCAGCCAGTGCCTGGATACACATCACATTTTCATGCTGCTGGGGAGCCCGTGGTCCTCCCCAAGCTGCTTCTCTCTCTGCAACTCGAAGGCTTAGGGGACAATGGCTCCAGTGCCACAATCTCTACCTTAGGAAAGCCTGTGGGCAAGCTGCATGTCCAGTATGGAGAATGTGATGGAGGGATCATGTGATTTCCAGAATCCCCTGGAAGAGGGCGAGGTTGGAAAAACTAAGAACGCAGTAAGGGAAAGCGGTGGTGGTGGGTATCCTCCGTGGTGCAGCTGCTGGGCCATCCCTCCAAGCAGCTTTCCCTTACTCACCGGCCACCACCCCAGGATTTTTGGTTCCTTCATCTGTCTGACAGATACATTCGTCCTTCTGTAGGAAGACTCTTTCACATTTCTGCCCCTCCTCATCATGGCAGCCAAGACTGTTCACATTCTCCTTCCCTACTATAGACTAGGTACTTAAAGAGAGCCCCTGGGAATGGGTGGACAGGTGGGAGCAACCAGACTTGCCTGAAACAGAGAGAAGGCACAGTCAGGGTGGGACAAGTGTCCAAGCAGTACCGAATAAAGGCAATTTCATGCTTGTCATAAGCCTGCTTAAGCCAGCCACCAGACAGACACTGAAGAGTGACCTAAACAGAGCACACCACAGGGCCATTAACGTTTCACAGATGCCCTAGCTGAGGCCCTGTCTTTATCTCTCTCCTAATTGAGGCATTTGTGCCTAAGGATGTTTCTGTTTGGACCAAATACACGTTCCACACGTCCAATGGGATGCACCGAGCTGCATTCCACATAGACATACACATGAGCTCATGCAAGTCCCAGGGTGCTCATCTGGTCCAGATTGAAGAGAAACTAGCTGGATGGAGAAAAACACGTCGTGTATCAACTTAATACCAAACAGATTTTATGACAGACTGGAACTGCTTTTGATAATCTACTAATATATATTATATATATACCAGGGGGGGCTAATGAACCAAAAAAAGACCCACCTAATCAGTGCATCTTTGAGGTCTGGATAATATTTGTTGGGCCACAGGGATGCTAGAAATACAAAGAGTCAGGGAGATTAGGGAAGCTTATCCGAGAGTTCCCCTGCCCCCAACTGCTAGGAGCAATCCTGTCTACTGTAGCCAGTGGAGTATTTTGCCAATTTATGAGCACAGATGAGTTTTTTTTTTTTTCTGGCTAAAAGTCAGGGTGGACTTTTCCAGAGACAAAGAAAGGCTATGCCCTTTCTACTCCCATCCCTGATAGACAAGAGTGACCATGGATGCCACAGGAAAATGAATCAACACATGAGAGCTTCCCATGCGACTGTCTCAACCCCTCAGTGACATCCTCATCAGCCTCATCAGTGAGTATTCCCCATGAACTGTCACTCACCCACAACAGCATCCCAACGTGATGTCTCTGGCTGCATAGTCTCTACAACACACACACACACACACACACACACACACACACACACACACACACACACTCACACCCCACTGCCCACTCCGATGCCTCTCTCCCAGCACCACCTGGTTTTATGAATGGCAATGGAAGAACTGGGGAAAGAATGACTTTGAAACTCTGGTCCACCACTTGGTGATGTGAGCTGTGACAGAGCTACTCAATTCCCCTGGCCTCCATTCCCTCATTGGAAAAATAGACATGCAAGTGATGAATGGGCTAAGAATCTGGGACTGCTATCAAAAGCCAGTTCTGGCTGGACTGAGAGCAAACAGGTACGTGCAGGGTTAGACACTGGAAAAATAAGCCCAACAAAGTGAGGGCGGGTGTGTGAATCCCTGGGAAAGGGGAGGTTGGGACAGTCTGTCGTTCCCAGCAGTGGGATCAGCCATTCATCACACAGCTTCAAGTTCCTGTGGTCGGTCCCCAGAGGGAAGAAATCGAGTGGCTCGCGTCTCCTTGGCTTCCTGGGCTAAGGCAGGGCAAGTTATCCCTATGGGACGGCAAACACCCAGCTACAACCACTAAGGTGGAGGTTACATGCCTGCCAGAAAGCACAGGGGGTTGTGGGACACACAGGAGCTCGATGTGCTTCTATTTGCTTTAGTGCTTTAGTGGAAGATGCTCACCAGGGCCAGGGAAGATCTGTGGTGGTGCCTCCTGGGACAGGGACGGGTGTTGGCATCTGGAAACAAATGGAATTCTGTTAGAGTATCTCAACACCTGAGGAGAAGAGGGGAGCACTCTGGCCCTTAGATGTCAGGGATCCAAAAGGCTCAGCTTCCTGAAATTAATTCCCTGAGAAGCCCCAAGTTAGTCACCCCAGGCAGTCGGTTGCACCTGGATTAGACTCACTGATTCTATTAACTTTGCTTTTATATATATATATATATATATATATATATATATATATATATATATGTATGTATATATATATATGTATATATATATAAATAGTATTCTTCAAGGATATACATATATATATGTGTGTGTATTATATATATAATATAGTGTGTGTATGATATATATATATATATATATATATATATATATATATATATATAGTGTATGATACATATATGGTGTGTGTGTGTGTGTGTGTGTGTGTATGGTTCTTAGAGACAGGGTTTCTCTGTGTAGGCCTGCCTGTCATAGAACTAACTTTGTAGACCAGGCTGGCCTTGAACTCAGAGATCTGCCTGCCTCTGCCTCCTGAATGCTAGGATTAAAGGTGTGTGCCACAACTCCTGGCTAACGGGTGTTTTATATTTGTGGGGTTTTTTTTGTGTGTGTGGGGGGGGGGAGGGGTATTGTTTTATTTTATTTTATTTTATTTTATTTTTGGTTTTTGAGACAGGATATCATATATTTTAAACTGGCCGCCAAATCACTGTGTAGCTGAGGATGACCTTGGACATCTGATCCTCTTTCCTCCATCTCCCAGATGCTAGGAGTATAGGTTGGGCATCACCATGCCTGGACTGTGTGTCATCCCAGGGTTTCATGCATTCCGCCAGCTGGGCTACATCTTCCATCTGCCTACTGCATTTTGGATAGATTAATTTTATTTGGAAATTTCATTTGTGTTTATAATGATTTCTGATCACTCTCTCTTCCCCACACCCTGCTATTTCCCTCCCTCCCAACCCTGTCAACTCTTCCTCATCCTTACCCAGAGTCCTACCTTGGCTTTGTTTTGTGACCCGTTTGTGACCATTGGATTGCAACTGTTCCATTGGAGCCTGACTAAGTCACCAGTAAGCACAAAACTGAAGGTTCCACTCTCCCTGAATGTACCAGCAGAAAATCGTTCGGCACTGGGGTGGAGGCTGAGGCTGTCTTCCATCTGTACCTGGGCATTGGTGGGCCTGTTCCTGTGCAGGCCCCGTGTGGGTCTCCGCAGCTGCTCTGATTTCGTGCTTGCAATGCCCGTGCCTTGCCTGGGAGACTACATTTCTAATTCCTTCCCTCTGTCCTCTGGTTCTTAGATTCTTCCCTCCCTTTCTTCTTCAATTCTCCCTGAGCTTCAGTTAGGATGTTTAGGGCTGAACCAGATCTGCTCTGTCGTTTATTCTCAGTGTGCCTTGTAGTCCTGCATCTCTGTATTTCCCACCATTAATTAGAAAGAGAGGCCTGTCTGGTTAAGGCTGGAAGTAGCCTGTGTTTATGGTATAAACATAAATACTCAGAAGGTGCCTTTGTGAATTTGCTAAACAACAGTATTCGGTTACCTCCTAGGGCTTATGGTTTCCATGGCCATGTGCTTTTTGTTTGTTTGTTTGTTTCTGCCAGGTAAAAACATGTACCAGGCAAAGATTCTCTCCAGTGAAGTAGGTCTCAAATCCAAGCTGAGAGCGGTTGGTGTCCCTCACAACAGTAGTGCCACTATTGCGTAAATGAGCACATCTTTCCTGGAAAGGCTGTACAATGTACATAGCCAAATCTCTTTCACGGTGTATGAACCTATTGCCTAAAGCACCAAGAAAGAGGTTCAGAATAATCTTAAATGGAAGTCATCGTCTCAGCAGCTTTGTTCACATGAGATGTTCTAGCATGTGCTGCTCTACTCTTACCATTGTTGTTAAGGGGGTTCTCAATACATGGTGGTAGAAAGACAGTCCCTGACAACTAACGCAGCCATACTGTTGGAGAGTGTGGTACCAGCCTGATTAACCTCCTTTCATTTTTAACTAGGAAACCAGAGTCACAGCTAAGAACCCAATTCGTTAGTTCTGGGGTTTCTCTTGTGGGGCTCTCATTCCTTAGAGGAAGAACTGTTTCCAAGGTGAAGGGTCCACACGCCTTTTCACTGTTGCATTTTCCTTGTACTATGCTAGCCAAGTAGGCATTTAAATGTGACTCTTGGAACTTCTCCAGTATGTGGAGAATTCCCCCATCTCTTCTGCTCGGGATGTAGGCAGATGAGGAAGGAGCAGCAACTCATAGATGTCGTGTCTCTCTTTGGCTGGTGTTGGGGAAAACCTGAGCTGCTGGCCAAGGAAATAATCCCCTGTGCAGAGCTGGCATCTAGATGAATATATCTTCAGAGGTCATCCACTTCCACAACTGTCCCAGGTCAGAGGTGATGGCTATAGGGGGAAATCCCACTTTCAAAGGTTAACAATAACCCGTGACTTAAATAGAAAGCTTTGGGTATCAGTGAATGAGTAGAATATTGCTTTATAAATAAGACAAATGATTTCAACTCAACTAATATTCTTAAGTACTAGGTACTGCCCTGTGTGAATCATCCCTTTAACGGACAATAATAACTCATGTGTACTTTTTCCATCAGGTGCCTGGAACTGTTTTAAATATATGCATTTTAGTCTTTCAGGCCTAGAGGTTTGCCATTTATTGAAATGCAGAATATAGAGTAAGATATAGGCCAAGGAAGGAACACGGTACGTTATGCTCATGCAAGGCTTCAAGTGCATGTGGAAACCTCTCAGAGGAAGTAGGCCTGTATCCAAAGAAGAGACGACAAGACTAGACACCATTGATGTGGTGTCTAGTGGATACAGGTGTGAACCCTAGTTTCAAAGATGGAACCACCACTTTCTTCCCTCTGTGGATATACATCCCTCCCCATCCTGGGCTGGTGTTTGTTTTCTCTCCTCTTGAATCCCACCTTAACTAGCAGACATTTGGATGAGCAGAGGCTGCGGAAGAAACACACTGGGACTTCTGAACCTTGGGAGAACCTTAAGAGAACAATCAGTTTCTCATTATTTCCTCTTTGAACATAGTGTGGGATGCAGCCACCACACTACAAGGAAACCCAAGCTAGAATCCCAATAAGGAATAGGGTTGTCTTAAGCACTAGTTCTAAATAGTTCAATATGTAGTAAGAGAGACATGGAAATGAGTACCTGGTGTGGTCTGAATGTTTCCTTCAGGATTTCCATGTTTGAAACTTAATTACCAAGGTGGTGATGTTAAGTGGTAAGGGCTTTAGAAGGTAATTAAGTTATAGGAACAGAATCCTAATAAGTGGAATTAGCAGCCCTATGGAAGGAATGGGGGATATAAGCAAGCTCTTGTATTCCTTTACGATATCAGGACACAGAATCACCTCCTTCCTCTATGTAAGGTCCTGGCATCAAGATACCATCCTGGAAACAGAGAGTAGCCCTGGCTAGACAGGGAAACTGTGTACTCCTTGCTCTTGGCTGGCTGGTCCTAATTTTTTTTTTTTTTAAAGAACTACAACACTTTGTTCTTTTTATTTCTTATTGTGTTTAAGTTATGATATGCTAAATGAATATAGTTTTACTATCTTACGAAGAAAAGTTCAATTTATAACTAAGAAGAAGAGGTTTGTTTTGTTTTGTCTTTTGGTTTTTTGAGACAGGGTTTCTCTGTGTAGCCTTGGCTGTCCTGGAACTCACTCTGTAGAACAGGCCGGCCTCAAACTCAGAGACCCACCTGTCTCTGCCTCCCAAGTGCTGGGATTAAAGGTGTGCGCCACTAGTGCCTGGCAACAGGAAGAGTTTTTAATGTGTTGGCAACTGTGTTCAAAGGTCACTGAGCAATCATAATTTTCCCACTGATAAAGGTCACCTGGCCAAGGTCCACATACTTGGGGATTTTTATGGTGTGACAGGACTCTGGGATGAGAAATGTCTGTTGTCTATGTTCTTGTCATTCTTCAGAGCAAACAGATGCAGAAAAACTGTCATCAAAATTAAACAGAAAATAGTGATATTATTCTTTTTTAAAAAAATTTATTGGTTTTGCCTTTTTTGTTTGTTTGCTTGAATTTACTTTATTTTTATTTTATGTGCATTGGTGTTTTTGCCATGGGTGTCCGGTCCCCTGGAACTGGAATTACAGACAGTTGTGAGCTGCCATGTGGGAATCGAACCCGGGTCTGCTGGAAGACCAGTCAGTGCTCCTAACCACTGAGCCACCTCTCCAGGCCCTTTGCTATTGTTCTTAATGAACTGTCATCAGTTATATTAATTTTTTGTAAGATTGAGAACACACAAGTCCACATTTTGTGATATTCCAACTCAAGACAACCACACATCAGGAAGAAATTCTCCACGTAATACTTCTGACGGAAGTATAATTTTATTCTTTTTTTTTTTTTTTAACACCAAGCTTTGCCTGGCTGCTACACATTTAACTCAGAAACTTCTCAGTGTGGCTTCTCTTGTCGTCATCAATGCCCAGGGTGGATGAGTTTGGTTAATCGGCTACAACAGTGCACCCAGAAATCACACAGGAAACATGGCGTGGCGGCCAACAGCTCGTGTATTTCGTGGTCTCTTGATCACCTCCTGTTACATCGCAGCTCCCCACATAATGTGCCATTTCACCATCTTCTTCACAGCCACAGCCTGTAGACGAGTTAGTTCATCAGCCCGAGGTGGAGGCCTCTGTCTCCCCCAGGCCCGCAGCAGTGGTTCTCTGTATATCACTTCTAATGCAGGATGTTCAGAAGAAGCCTTCCCGACAACCATCTCCCATTTCTTATGATAATCTCACAGTGTATATACAGAAAGTCATAGAGATATCTCATTCTAAAGGAATAACATGTTTTGTTGGAGGAGGAGGTCAATTTTTAAAGTGTGTGTGTGTGTGTGTGTGTGTGTGTGTGTGTGTGTGTGTGTTCATGAAGGTGCTGTTCATGGCCCATGTGTGGCGGTCATAGGGAAAACCTGGGTGTCTGTCCTTACCTTCTACCTTGTTTTGGACAGGGTTTCTTATTGTTGATTGCTACATATACCAGGCTAGCTGACCTGTGACTTTCTGCATATGACCTACACACGTACACCTACATACTTTATGTCATCTCTAGGTTACTATAATACCAGATACAATATAAATGTAAGTCACTGTGTGGCCTAGGAAGCAATGACAGAATAAAGCCTATACATGTTTAGTGTAGATGTGACCGTCTTGGTCCTAGGACACCATCTGAGAGTGGTCGAATCTGTGCGTGAAGAACCATAGGGAAGAAGCCTTTTTAGTAGCCAGAAAAGGGAGGTGATGGTCAGAAGTAACTTGACTAGCTACTGGTCAACATTCATCTAATTTGGGCATGATGTGATAAGACATCCGCCTTATATAGACATATTCTGATCAACAGGCAGCCAGCCTGTGATTGGTGGAAACTCAGCTGCTGTGAATGGCTGAGACTTAGCTATTTGTTATAAAAGTATTTTCATATGTTAGGGTGCAGTTTGTTTGACTTGCATACTAAGTCATGTTGTAGTTTACCATATAGTGATCTTAAGTAGGGAGACAGCTTTAGGCCAAAGTTAGTGGAGTTTATCAGTGACACAGATTAGTGGTAAACACAGGAGACAGAATACCTAAGTCTCTGGCCATATCACCCTGAACATGTTTCACCTCACCTGATCTGGAGCAGGTTTGGGTATGGTTAGTGCTTGGACAGGAGAAAGAACGCAGGTGGAGCTGGCTAAGAAGATCTCCAGGCTGCTGATAGAACACAGGGAGGCTGAGATCAGCTGGGCAAGGATCTGCTCCCTTCTCAGGTAGAATTTAGAGGCAACAGTTTCAACACGAGACCGTTTGATGAGAGGTTTTCGAGTAGTTTCATATCGGCTCTTCCTCCGGGTAACAAAACACTCTCAAAGTAAGAAGAAATGACCACAGGGTAACCATCCATGTCAGAAGCTACCTAGAGCCTCCAGGTGAAGAACAGATCAAACGTGCAGTTGTCAGGCAGTTGAAATCTCAAAAGTGTAAGTGATGCTCATTCATCTCCCTATTAGGAAAAAAAAAAAAAGTCGAGGGAACTACGTTCCAGAATTGGAAGTATACAGCAGTAGCACTCTGGGAAATTTTAAAGATTTATTTATTTTGTATTTTTTGTGAGTCTATGTTTGAGTGTATGTGTGTGCACTGCCTGTGTCCAGGTGACCATGGAGGCCACAGGAGAGTACTGGATCCCTTGGAGCTGGAATTACAGGCAGCTGTGAGCCTCTTGATGTGGGACCTGGGAACCGAACCCAGGTCCTCTGCAAGAGCAGCAAGCATTCTTAGCAGGTGAGCCATGGCTCCAGCCCCCATCCTGGTTGTTTTTAAAGACAGGATCATGTAGCTGAGGCTGTCCTGTCCCAGATAGATCTGTTTGGGCATAGTGTGACCTGAAGTTCAGAGTAAACATGAGCAAATGTCTATTCCTCTCAGGTAAGACACCAGTGACAGACTAAAGAAATGTTCCACTGGAATCTAGTTTGGCAAACCAACGACTTTATTATTAGACTTGCAGGAATGGGAACAAGTTGTTTCTGACAGGGGTGAACTTCTGATCCCCCTGCCTCCACCTCCAGCGTGACGAGTGTTATCACACCCACAGGGTTGGGGATCAAACCCAGGGCCTCCTGCATGCTAGTCAATGACTCTACCTAGCCCAGCTCAAACGGGCATGATCTTGTGGAGGGCTGCCTGTGGTTAATCACAGCCGTTCTGATAAAGATGGCCATGGCCGCAGGGCACTGTGGTGACTTAAAACACAAAGACTTCACAGCATTTGTAAAAAGACTTATATCAGCTTAAACTCGAGGGGACAGATAATGGAAAATGGAACAAGATGCCAAGACCTCCAACTCCCTCCAAGCAGGGAACAGGCTGGGAGAACTCCTCAACTAAGCACGTGGGACATTGGTTTTGTCTGCTTGGTTCCGTTTGGGGCCTTTAGAGGCAGTGTCTTACCACGTAGCTCTGACTGGATGGAACTCACTGTGCAGGCCAGGCAGGCCTGTGCATTGTAGTGATCCTCCTGTCTCTGCCTTCTGAGACGACAGGGTGCACCACCACACCCAGCTCCCATGGTATTTCTTACAGGAAAGGAAGGGCGATTCAGAAGGGAAAGCCAGGAATCCACGGGGAAGGGCCAAGAGCCATGGAAAACTACTCACAAAGAACAGAAACATGCGGCCAATCCAGGGACATTCTCTGGCCGAGGAGTCAGAGCAAATGGTAGCATGTGCCCAGTCGAATTTCGGAATCGCTAAGAACCGTGGTGCTGGCCTGCCCTGTGGGCTCTAGACTTTATTGCTTTATTCTGTATCCTTTCCCACAACTGTTTCTTAGTTTGTGATACAACTTGCTGTTTGGATCCAGCGATCTCGATGCCTCCTCCCAAAGCAGCCGCTGAGAAGCAGTTTCAGGGAGGAGGGCACAGGGTGCTACGTTATAACGATGCTATCCTAGGCTTGGCACAGATCCCATCACGGAGTGAGAATTTGGGCAGGTGTGAGTTCGTTTTGCACATTGGAATGCTAGCTGTGGTCTCAGCCAGAAGGGTAACTGTGGCAGATTATCAAATATGTCTGCCATCCATCCCCTCTCTCTGCACAAAATGCCACATCCCATAAAGAGGTAGCTCTCTTCCCTGGGCAATTGTCTTGACCAACATGAAGCAGGAGAGGGGGGCATCCAGGAGTTTTGATGAGAACTGGCGGCTCTGCCTTCTCCCTTTGGACCACATCTTCGGGAAGCAGAAGGAGGAGATGAAATAAGGGCACTTGAATCAGCAGGCTGTCCACTGTCAATTCTACCTGAGCTCGCAGCCAGGGGCCAGAACCAATTCCCAGCTGTAGGTTAGTAAGGCTATTTCTGAACAGTCCTCCCCCCAGCTCCCTAGCCAATACCACAGACAGAAGAGCACCCAGCTAAGCCACAGGATCTTGGGGACAAGAACTTGCTGCAGTTTGAAACCACAACGTTTGGGTTGGTTTGTTGTGGCAACAGGGGACTAAAACAGATAAAGACGAATGAACGGGGACTGCAGCAGAGGTCTCCAAGAAGGCATGTGCGATGCTAAGATAAGAGGAACTCTGGGGAGACTGAGGATCTTAGGTAGCTGTGGGGCTGGCAGAGATGGCCAAAGTGTTCAGAGAAATGGGAAGGGAGCTAGCAGCGGCAAGCACCCTCGAAACACAAGAAGACGGCTTCAAAACAAGGAGAGAGTCTTTCTGAGGAGCTCCAGAAAGACGAGGAGAGCAGCGGCAGCAGCCAGCCCTCACCTTTGATAAAGTGACGTCATTGATGATGGCTGCCAAGCAGTGTCCTCAAAGCAATGGCAGCGGGAGCTGATCACAGGGGTCAAAGAGGATTCTAGCAGGGACATTGACTTGCTGGAGACAGGACAAGGACAGGAAACCTCGGGTGCCAACACCTCTTGTCACCCAGTATCTCTAAAGGAAATGAGAGTGCTAGGACATTTGATAAATGGGGCCATGGGGTCAAGGGGGGTTTTCTATGAGCGCGTCAAGACTTTCCACCCCACCTTCCGGTTTGGCTTTTGGTAAATGGCCACCTTCAGACTGCTGTGTGGCTGCAGCTGTGGTGGGTTCGTGAGCTTCTGGTGGAAGCTGGGGGATGTGATGCGCGTGTGATGGTGGCGCTGTGTGGGGTGAGGAGCAGTGTGGTGCTGGGTGTTCAGATGTGTCATTTGTCACTGGGTAGCTACAGCAACTTCAGAATCTTGTTCTCCTCCATTCCAGGACACCCTGGAAGACACTGAGGAGCCTTCTAGGATTAATATTCAAGTTCAAATTTTTCTAGATGTTATGGTTGTAGTTTGCTCTGCAAAAATCTAGTGTATGAATATGAGCGGAATATTCCATTTTATCAAACAAAACATTTGGAGCTCATAGCCATCACCCAGACTACACATAATACTCTCACTCCCAGCCCAGAACCTGTAGTGTAGACCATAGTTAAGAGTACTCAGTAAAGCACTAGGTCCCTCCTGAGACTCTAAGGGGCCAGAACTACCCAACATCAGCCACTGCAGATTTTTTTTTAAACTTTTTTCATACATTACATCCCAACTACGCTTTCCCCTCCCTCCACTCTTCCCAGTCCCTCACCCAACCTCCCCTCTTCCCCAGATCAACTCCTCCTGTTTCCGTTCAAAAAAGAAAGAAAGAAAGAAAGAAAGAAAGAAAGAAAGAAAGAAAGAAAGAAAGAAAGAAAGAAAGAAAGAAAGAAAGAAAGAAAGAAAGAAAGAAGGAAGGGAGGAAGGGAGGAAGGGAGGAAGGGAGGAAGGGAGGAAGGGAGGAAGGGAGGAAGGAAAGGAAGGGAGGAAGGAGGAAGGAAGGAAGGAAGGAAGGAAGGAAGGAAGGAAGGAAGGAAGGAAGGAAGGAAGGAAGGGAAAAGAAAAGAAAGGAAAAGAGAAGAAAAGAACAAGAGCTGGCCTCCCAGGGATATCCACCAAACGAGGCTCAAGTTGAGCCCAATCAGATCAGAGAGGCCTGCAGGCGTTCCCAACATTAACCAGGCCTAGCAAACTGAAACAGGGGGAGTTGGAGATGGAGGTTAGTAAGCACCAACTATGTCCTCCAAAGATGAGTGATCCTTCACTTACATGGGCTAAGGAGACAGATGTCTGTCACTTAAGGTATTGCAAAGGCAAGATGCACATGCCAAGACCTTCAACACCCTCTTCCCAAGGGCCAGCATTTCCAAGCTTTATTTTTTCCTACTCATGGCCATTGGAGGATATTACCTACCTGCCTCAGCTTCTTTGATATTTCCAATTTATACTTTTACTTTTTTGTTCTATGGTGCACTTCAATGTTGTGTTACATTCATTTATGTGTGTGTGTGTGTGTGTGTGTGTGTGTGTGTGTGTGTGTTTGCATGGGCACACACTTGCCATGGCACACATGTTGAGGTCAGAGGACAGTTCGCTCTCTCCCTCCACCACGTGGGAGCCAGGGATCAAACTCGGGCTGTCAGGCTTGGCCGCAAGCACCTTTGCCCACTGAGCCATCCCGTGAGCTCACTATGGGGCACTCTTGTCCCCAGGCACAATTAGGAATCAGTTGTGGCCTCGTGAAGCAATGTTTTCAGCATCGGGGAATATACTTAGATGGAGATGGGCTGCTGAGAGGAGGCCACCACACGCTGGGACTGAGCTGCATCTTCTTGGGATGGAAGTGCAAAAATGCGGGGATGTCAAGAGACGCACTAGCCTGATGTTTGGATGATGAAAGGATGTGGGGACTGGTTCCAGGGGAAAAGGCTAGAGTGGAGGATATTCTGTCAAGAGACAGGGGATGGTGGTGGCGCACACCTTTAATCCCAGCACTCGGGAGGCAGAGGCAGACGGATCTCTGTGAGTTCAAGGCCAGTCTGGTCTACAAAGAGAGTTTCAGGATAGCCATGGCTACACAGAGAAACCCTGTCTTGAGAGAGAGAGAGAGAGAGAGAGAGAGAGAGAGAGAGAGAGAGAGAGAGAGAGAGAGAGAGAGAGAACGAGGACTCAGAAGCAGAGGCAGGCAGATTGAGGAAACTTAGCCCAGTGAACGTCATAGGCCCTTCCCAGGAAGCAGTGGCTAGTGACTGGTTGGCAGAGTAGGGCCAGCCCTTTAGAAAGTGCTGAAGCACCATCTCAGCTTCGGAGTAACTTGCACAAGCGCTCATCAAGACTAGAGGACCACTAGGGTATCACCATCCCTGTTATCTTCAGGTGCATTCTTTAAGACAGACCTGGCCAGGCGGTGGTAGCGCATGCCTTTAATCCCAGCACTTGGAAGGCAGAGGCAGGTGGATCTCTGTGAGTTTGAGGCCAGCTTGGGCTACAGAGTGAGTTCCAGGAAAGGCGCAAAGCTACACAGAGAAACCTTGTCTCGAAACAAACAAACAAAAAGACAGACCTATATTTCAAGCTCAGTCTGGGAAGCTTGTGAAGGATCTCCTGTAATCTGGATGCCTACCTCTCTAGGCATCTCTACTTCCCATGCAGCTCTCTGTGTTTTTACCATACATCCTCTCTTTCTGAGGTAGCTTGAGAAGGTTTGTTGGCCTCGTACTCAGAAGCAGCAGGCCTGTATTCCAGGAGCTCGATTGTTGACCACAGATGTCAGTTCTGGCCATCTTAAGGGAAAGAAATAAACTCAGTGGAATGCCATGAAAGGTCCCCCACTTCAAAGCAAGGCTGTAGAGTAACATTGGAAAATGAGCTTAGCATCAGCTTGACCTGCCACTAACATTGTGATGACTAACAGCCTACAGCCATGGTTAGGTCTCTTATATCCCTATGAAGATATAAGAAGAACCCAGAGACCATCTGATCAGCTGGCCCAGTCATATGACATCCCAACACTGTGAGGAATGGAAGAGAAAGGAAGAGGAGCTTCTGGCTTCTCTCATAAAGAGAAGACTGCACACCTCAAACATATGCCATGTGAGATTTTTCCACAGAGGGCAGTGATATGTAGGAGGAAGTAAGGTTTAGGGGCTAGAGGCAGAAAACAATAGATACCTGCTGCTGTGTGTCTCCTTCCAAGCCTTTAAGGCAGGCACTATAAGTTTTCTTCTTTGTATTCCAAATGCTCAGTGCCTGACATTCACAGAAGCCCCATTGGCTTGTCTTAAGAAGTGGTGGGTTAGATGATGTCTTCTCCTCAAAGGATCACATTCATTTAGACGTGCTGGTGCTTGCTCCAGTGCTTCTTGTGGACTTTGAAGCGTAGAAGTGGGACCAGGGCACCCAAGCAGGGATGTGTCTATGCAGACACAAGTCATGTGTGATAGACACATCCCACAGTTCAGGCTGTCTAGGAGAGAGCAGTTGGTGCTCCTGCTACCCTACCACTAGAAAATGGGTGGGGTCCCTCAGTGCCCTCTGATCTATCCTGAGGACACCTGCTTCTAAGGAAGGGGCTTTGTCCCCTCTTTCAGATGCCACCTTGACTGTTGTCTCTGATACATGCAGTGCACATCCTCCAAGGAAAGGTTAAGCAGCCTTTCCCTCCGAGCTAGCAACAGTGCCTAAAAACTTTCCCAAGTCAGGTGGAGGAAAACCAACCATTGCCCTCTGGTGCTGTTTCCATCCTCTTCCTAGGAGTGTCGGGTGTTGAAATGCACTGCCTAGACTTCAGAGTGTGCAGTGTGGTGTCCATCATCAACTGGCAGCAGCCACATGCTGCTCAGAATATAGTTTCCATTTCCCAGCATCCTTTTGCAGGGATGGTCATAAGGGTGGTCATATTGCTAAGGATAGAATGTGAGTGGGAGTCCTGTGTGCTGTTCCTGACAGTCCTCTGTAAGAAAAAGGAATGTGTCTCTCTTTTGCTTCTCCTCCCCAACCCTTTCCCCCTTCTGGTATCTGGACTATGGCCATGGTAGTAGCTCTGGCCACACACATGAAGACATGACCTATGGATGGTAAAGTAGTGAGGCAAAGTCTGGGACTCTGACATGTTACAGATACCAGAGCAGGCTTGTGAGATGATTTGTGAGAAAGAGGTCTACTTATAGTTTATTGGTATTTCTAAAATTATTAATTATTAATTAATAAAATATTAATATCAGTGCTTTGAGATACAGTTTGATGTAGCCCAGGCTGGTCTTGAGTTCACCATGTGGTAGAGGATGACCTTAAACTCCTGATCCTCCCAAGTCACCTTCTAAGTGCAATGATCCTTGCACTTATGGGCTTTCACCACCACACCTGTTTATTGTGATGCTGAGTATAGAGCCCGGGTTTGGGGCACTCATGGCAAGCACTCTATCGGCTGAACTATATCCCTAGTCACTCGTCATTTTGAATTGCTTTTAGAGTAGCTGGTTCTATAAACCAAGGGTTGGCAAACTGCGGTCAACTCTGGCTCACCCCTTGTTTTCATAAATAGAGCTTTAGTGAACATACCCGAAATTTGAACTGTCCATGGATGCTTTTAAATCTATAGATGTGTCTACAGATTAAAATTCAAAGACACAATTCTGACTGGGCAAAGTTCATGCCTGGACCAATTATTGAGTCTAGGAAAAAGGAATGATTTTATTCTCCAGGTGAAGAGGCTCAAAGTTAACAATGGAATGTGTAATTTTCAAGAAATAATGGTTTTATTAACTAAGAAGGGAAAGGGGCACAGGAGACTAAAAACAATAAAACAGTGCTGGGGAGGTGGCTTAGGGGTTAAAAATGCTGCAAGCCTGACAACCTGGGCTCAGACCCCAGGACCCACCTCAAAGCTGGAAGCAGGAGTACAGGAGTCTGTAACCCCAGGGTATGTCCAGCTGGGGATGAGAGAGGGAGGCAGAATCTCCAGCTTATGGCCAGGCAGCCTGGCTTACACAGGACAGACAGCCTGGCTTACACAGGACAGACAGCCTGGCTTACACAGGACAGCGACACTGTCTCAAACAGGGTGGAAAGATGAGGACCCACACTTACCCAGCGGTTATCCTTTGGCCTCCACACATATAAGAGAGAGAGAGAGAGAGAGAGAGAGAGAGAGAGAGAGAGAGAGAGAGAGAGAGATACAGAGACAGAGACAGAGACAGAGACAGAGACAGAGGGACAGACAGAGACAGAGACAGACAGACGGATACAGACAGAGACAGAGACAGACAGAGACAGACAGAAATAGACAGAAAGAGATACAGAATAATGACCTATTATTCCAAGGCAAGCTGAGTTCTTGCATGTAGTTTTAATGCTTCTGGGCATGAGAGGTAACACTTACTTGAATGCTAAATATGCACAACCTCTGTTTTCTAATTTGGGTGCTACACAATTATCTTTTCAATTACAACACCCAGCTCAGTACATCACAGGCCCAGGTGAACACTGAGTACTTATGGACTAGGGAGTTTAAAAGTCTGCTGAAAAACTGGAGTGTAGTCAATAATCCGCTTTGTTCAAATGATAGATTGTGAAACAGTTATATGTAACTGCAAAAGGCCGTGGAGGAGGGTCAGCCCTGGGGTTGAGGGCTGTCGTCCTTAGCTTCTGGGTGGTCTTGAACAAATACTTGGTGCTTTTGAGATTCCTTTACTCTTTCTAAAGGGAGGATGAGGCTGGGGGTAGGGTGCATGCCTGCAACACCAGCATGTGGGAGGCAGGGATCGCTGCAAGTTTGAAGTCAGCCTGGTCTACACCAGCAAATTTCAGGGCAGACTGAGCTACGCAGTGAGATGGAGTCTCAAGTAAAATGAAATTTTAAAAAATACAATTAATAAAACGAGGACTATCAGATTTAGATTCTCGTCAGGATGCAGTCTCTCTCCCCCCCCCTCCCTCCCTCCAGATGATTCTCACCCCGGGCGTGCATGAGTTGGGTGTAAACTCGTCCCTGTCTACTTGGCGCTCCAGTTACTGATAAGCAACAGAGCAAGATTTGGAAGGAGAAACGCTTTGATGAAATCCAACTCAGAGGTGAAAAGGCAGGGTAGCCAGCTGGCTGTAGATCCATTGCTCTATCAGATGAAGTCGGACAGGGCCAGGGAACTCATCACTTTCTGGAGACTTTGAAGGGTCATCTAGGAGGCAGGCGATACCTGTGGCAAGCTGCTGCCTCAACTGCTAAGCACTTTAGTTTTCCTTCTCTCTCTCTCTCTCCCTTTCCATCCATGCATGCATCCATCCATGCATCCATGCATCTCCCGCTCTATCTCTACTGTGTTCATTCTTCTCAGTCTAAATCCCATGGGGCCTAGAGAAGAATAGTTAGGGTACCCCAGGAATTCCAATGACGATCTTCCTTTTTTTTTTTTTTTTTTGTTGTTGTTGTTGTTTTTGTTGTTTTTCGAGACAGGGTTTCTCTGTGTAGTTTTGGTGCCTTTCCTGGAACTCGCTCTGTAGACCAGGCTGGCCTCGAACTCACAGAGATCTGCCTGGCTCTGCCTCCAGAGTGCTGGGATTAAAGGCGTGCGCCACCACGGCCCGACTGACAATCTTCCTTCTAAACCACAGCACACCTGCCAGCTTTAACTGTCCGTGCCTCCGCTGAAGAACTGGGAGCATTTCTGTCTCATGGTGTCTGTTCACTGGTGTCTCTTGCGGCTGCTTAGCTTCTCACAAATGCTTCAGCACTCCACGGTGCTGAGGTGAGAGGCCTCTGGCCACTGCACAATGCCAGCTACTCCCACTCAATGTGTATCCAAGGACACCTAGTAGAAAAGACGGTCTAAAGACAGTCTACGAAACAGGTACCTTTGTCTCAGGTACAAAGCCCTCCTCGGTCATTTGCAGCCGGGATAGCGGGGGCCCTCTATTCCAAACAGGGCAAAGTCACCTGTAAGCTGCGAAGAAAGGAAACCAAGTTCTCTCTGGCATGGTGAGGCCTCATGCTGTATCTAGTAGTTGCGTACCCTTTTTACATCTTTAATCTTTAATCTGCGTGTCACAAAACTGAAGCTATTCGACTGAGAAGCCGGAGTAGCATAAAGGTGATGTGTACTCTGGCATGGAAGAACGTTTGTGTGCGCAGCATACATGCCTGGGCACATGTGTGGAAGACAAAGAACAGCCTGTAGGAAGTGGTTCTTTCCTCTCACTGTGTGGGCCCCCAGGAATTGAACTCAGGTCATCAGGGTTGGTGGCAAGCACCCTGACACAGCAAGCCGTCTTGCCAGCCCCAAATGTCAGGGTTAAAATGGCGAGGATGGAAACACTGAAGAAGGTAGGTAAGATGGCTGAACAGGGAAGGGGAGACTTAGAGCTGATTAATATGCGATTATAATTCAAGTTGCCTTAGGCCCAGGACAGCAGGGAGATAGATGGGCATGCTCCTGCTGGCGGCTGCAGGGAGCGGGCCAGGCTTCCCCAGAGTTCACTGCTTTAAGCCTGGAGCGCCCTAACTATTCATAACATATTCATAAGAGGTCTTTAGAGTCCACAGTGTAGAACCCACTAGGCTGAGGCCCACAATGTTACCTGTGCGCTGCGAAGAAAGGCCGCCTGGGTCTTCCCACGCCAGTCCCTCACTGGAGTGTTCTACTTAGCTTTAACTAAGCCGCCACTTTGTTAAGTAAACTTCTGCTTTAACTGTCTCCTGACTGGATTAATTCCTTCAAGAAAACAAGGAACGAGACCCCACCCCACCCCCCAAAACCCATCTGTCACCGTACCCAGTGAGACTAGGAACTACAGTGTTCCGTGGAGATTCAGAAGATTTATGCTAACTAAGGATTCGGAAAAGCATCACGGGTAAGGTGAAAATAAAATGGGTATGAAAGGATGGAGGGACGGATGGGACAGAAAAGAAGGTGGAGGCTGGCATTCTAGGCAGGGAGAAGCCTCAACAGAAGGGCAGGTATGGGAGGATTTGAGGGGAGTCAGTGATTCATCTGCTTTGGGAAGGTGGGAGACACCCGAAATGAGGGATAAGAGCGATTAGAAGCTGAGACATGAAAACACATCTAGAGTCCACACTTTTATTAGGTTGGCATTGGAGAGGCCATCAAAACGTCCTGATCTGGGCTGTGAAGGACCACCCAGTGTTCTTGGGAGAGCACCTGTGACAGTTGGCCACAACATGAGTTGGGTTAGGAAACCGCACAGGACAAGGAAGTTTTTATTGGCCTTCCAGGGTGTGTCAGAGAAAACACGGTGAGACAACGGAGCAAAGACCTGTCAGGAAGAAGACAACCACCGGTGTTTCATGCGTATTCACTCAGCACAGCCAGCCTCCTGCCGGGGTTTTTCCTTGTAGCAGTCTATTTAACCCACAGTGAGAGCGTGAGGTAGATGCTAGTGTCCTTTCACAGATTGTGAAACTGAGACTCTGGTAGCTGTTGCTTGTTTGCTGACCAACACTAGCACTCGGGTCTAGAGAACTCCCAAACCATGCTCAGTGGACGGACTGGTCCGGTCTGTCTCCATGGCAACCAACTTCACTAACGAACGGGCAAGAGAAAGATGTAGCGTCAGAGAGTTTCCAGTTTCTCAGAGTGGGTGATGGAGAGTCACGGGAGCAGCAAAGACAGAGATGGGGAGGTCAAATAAAGGAGTTCCTTTTTCTTGAGAGCTTGGGAGGAAATGGGGGAAGATGAATTAGCGTATGATTTGGCTTTCCCTCAAGGCAAGATGCATGACCAAACCTAAGTATCGGTGGAAACTAGAGGTTCTGAAAGGTCAGAAGAGGCAGCTCTGCAAGGCTGGACCAGTCAGCTGTTCCATCTGGCCCCTTGTGTTTAGACTGGCACAGGCGGCCGCTCTGTTCCCTGGGCCTCTGCACGTTGTCCTCTGACCGCCATCGGTCTTTCACACCTGCCCACTCATGTTAGACTATGTCAACACGTGGGCCCCGTCTACCCACTGTGCGGGAGACCAGCCTGCCTGCATCAGAGGAGGCCACAGCCATGTTTTCCACCAGGTGATGCCACCCACGGGCCACAGCTGGCTGAGCAGTAACAAAGCACAGGCTGAGCAGGAGCCTATACCCATCTGGCAGATGAACAATACTGAACAAGGAACTAAGAGGTGCCTTAGTTCACACAAATAAACATCTGGCAGACCTGTGTCTCTCGTTCTATAGACAGCGGCTGGTTAACCATCCATGTTTTAAGGTCTGGGCTGAGTTTCTTCCCTCTTTGGATTTTTTTTTTCTCCTGAGAGTCTGACATTGTAGCTCAGGCTGGCCCAGAACTCACTAGGTAGCCCAGGCTAAGTCCAAACTCAAGACAAATATGCTGTTTTTCCTCTTGAGTGTTTGGGATTACGTGTGTGTGTGTGTTACCACATCAGTTTGAGGCTGAGATCTTATGAGTCTTTCTTTCCACTCTGCCTTCCATGTCCAACATGGCATCTGGTGCATTATAGACAGTCAATAAATATGGACAAATGAGTGTTTAGATCTCAGTGGCAGACATAGCTTTATTTCAAACAAGGGTATGTTTGTAACTGGTTGTGATCTGGACTTTAATCACAGTTTGTCTAGTTAGGGTTTTCATTGCTGCAACAAAACACCATGACCAAAAAGCAAGTTGGGGAGGAAAGGGTTTATTTGGCTTACACTTCCACATCACTGTTCATCTTCAAAGAAAATTAGAACAGGAACTCAAGCAGGGCAGGAAGCTGGAGGCAGGAGCTGATGCAGAGGCTATGGAGGCATGTTGCTTACTGGCTTGCTTCTCATGAATTGCTCAGCTTGCTTTCTTATAGAACCCAGGGCCAGCGGCCCAGGGATGGTGCCACCCACGATGGCCAGGGCCTCCCCCATTGATCACTAATTAAGAAATTGTCTTATAGCTGCATCTTATGGAGGCATTTTCTCAGTTGAGAAATTTTTTCCTCCCTGATGACTCTAGCTTGTGTCAAGTTGACATAAAACTAGCCAATACATGTTTCTAAGTTATTTTTATCATATCAGAGGCCAACAATGTCTCCATTATTAATAATTATTACTGTAAATACTAAAGTTGTTAGACACACTTATTCAAATCTTTTCATAAGACCATGTCTCAAATCTGTTTGAAGGCTAAGTCAATATACATGAAGTTTATCCATCTGTCTGTGGTGACTAAGTACATTAAGTCTGGACTCCCAACACTCTGGCCAGGCTACATTTTTCTAATAGATGGGAAGAGCCATCATTATTGTTGTATATGTACATGATGTGAGGTGGGGCAGGGATGTGTGTGCCACAGTGTACATGTGGAGGTCAAAAAAACCACTTGGTAGTATCTCGTGGTCTCTGTTTCTCTTTTCACATCTCTGTGGGTTTTGGGGATCAATAAGGTTATCAGGATTAGTGTGGCAAGTACTTTATTTGTGGTACCATATCACAGGCTCCAGCAAGATTTTTTTAAGTGTGCATGCATTTGGGGGGGGGGGGCACAATTGTCAGAAGATAACTTTGGCGAGTCTGTTTTCTCCTTCCATCTGGGCATTGAACTCAGGTCCTCAAGGCTTTCAAATCAAATGATTTTACCTGCTGAGCCATCTTGTTGGCCCTGCATCTTATAATTCAAATGCATGTTGTCCAGTAGGTTGCCAATACATGTGTGCAATGTTGAATTGTATTTTCTTTTACATTTGACTACCACAAACTACATCATCTATTATATAATATGCATTGTGGCAGGTCCTGGTTTGTCGAGAATGGTACAGGTCACGTGAAATGGGGAAGAGATGCTGGGATTTGGGGGTTCAAAGAAGTAAAGTGAGATATCTGGGGTCAAAGTTGGGATATAGGGGTTTGTGTGTACCCTGGTTTGTGGTCAAGCAAGACTGTGAAGGGATGTGTGTGGCAGCCACACGGAGCAGTCGTGCCAACAAACGACAGAACGTCTTCTGCTGCTTCCATTTTGGAAGACTGCTGCATTCTATAGAACAATGTGGAAAGTCCTTTATGCAAAGAAATCAATCTACCATCTCGATTGACTGGTGGATCTCACCATGGTAGGCTGGGATTAAACAACAGAGGAGCACGTGACCCTCCCCACCTCAAGCCGGTGCTCTCCAAGGTGCTTGGCTCACAGACAGGAGTCCAGTAAGGTTTTCTTTGACTGCTTTCTCTCAGCATCCTTGGCATCCATATGATGAGGACCAGCTGTGGGCAACAGTACCAGAAAGCTCTTTCCCTGCCCAGCCATTGCTGTGGCAATCTGTCCGCTCAGCGCAGACTGTCAATGTTTCTGCCGGAGTCAATCTAGTGGAACCTGTCAACACGAATTTGTGGGTCTTTTTAGTGTGGACAGCACAGATGGGAAATCTTGAATCAATTCATTTTATTGAATGAGAATTTGATGAAAAATTTAAAACTGAATGACATACTAACTTTGTTATGGCTTTCTTTCTTTCCCTCTTTCTCTCTTTCTTTCTTTTAAAAAATGTTAGCTGGGCGATGGTGGCCTATGCCTTTAATCCTATCACTCGGGAGGCAGAGGCAGACAGATCTCTGTGAGTTCGAGGCCAGCCTGGGCTACAGAGTGAGTTCCAGGAAAGGCACAAAACTACACAGAGAAACCCTGTCTCGAAAAATCAAAAACAAACAAACAAAAAATGTTACTAGAGTGTTATACCTCCTACTTTTTATTTATTAAAGCTGTTTGTAGATTTATTTAACTTTTACATGTATGAGTGTTTTGCCTGCATGTATAAATATATACCACATGTGTGCCTGGCACTCTCAGAGTTTCAGAAGAAGGCATTACATCTCTTAGAACTAAAGTTACTGATGGCTGTGAGCCACCATGTGGGTGCTGGGAATTGAACCTGGGTCCTCTGAAAGAGCATCAAGTGCTCTTAACTGCTGAGTCATCTCTCTAGCCTCTGGTGTGGTTTTCTTTGGAAATTTTCAGTTCCTAATGCTAGTGTATTCTAGACAGGATGTTAAAAGGGGGATGTCTTTCTCTTACAGCTTCTCCCAGAAACCCTCAGAGATGAGAATAGCACAGTAGGTACCATAGCAGCCACAACTGAAGCAAAGGTCTAAACCGCCTTGCAGAATAAGCCATGACATTACAGAGTTTGTGCGGCAACCTGAGCCCATCAGCTGTTGTTCCTCGGCTGCCGAGGGAAAGAAAAGAGCCACGAGGAGGCCAGTGGAGAGTGCAGTTCCTGGGGCTGTGGTAGTCAGCTTCCTAGTGCCGTGATAGACGGCTAAGAAGACCAACTTTAAAAAAGGAATGTCTAATTTGGGCTCACGGCTTTAGAGTTTTCAGCCCATAGTCCCTTGGCCCTGTTGCCTTTGGGCCCATAGTGAGCTCACACATCATGGAAGAAGCACATGGCGGAGGAAAGCTGTTCATCACACAGTGGCCAAGTAGTCATGGGCCCCGAGGTCCACATACATCCTTCAAGGGAATGTTTCTAATGACCTAGTTTCTTCCACTCAGCCCTACCTTCTAACATCTCTACTACCTCCCAATAATACTACCATGTGAAGACCAAGTCTTTGACACAGGAGCCTTTGGGGAACATTAGATGGAGAGCATACCAGTGCATCATGGGAGTGCTAAGAATTTCTGTGCCTGCAGCATGGAGGTGTGAAAGCTAAGTTAGGAGAAGCTGCATGCACAGATAGTTGGAGAGCCTAGGGTTCAGGCCTGGTGTGTGACTCTCACAATAACAGTTTGAAAGCCTGAAGCTTTGCCAATTGCCTTTTATCCAACAACAGTGAAGGCAGATGGTTGTATTTATCCAAGTTTTGTTGTTGGTAATAATGTGGCCCATAGAAGGAAGCTAACTGGAGGTCATATTTGAAGAGAACTTACCAACAGCCTTCTAGTGTGTGTATGTGTGTGGGGGGATCGTGTCTTGGTAAGAGTTGTTAGTTAAGGTTTCTATTGCTGTAAAGAGACACCATGGCCATGGCAACTCTATAAAGGAAAACATTTCATTGGGGCTGGCTTACAGTTCAATGCGTCCATTGTCATCATTCAAGAAACATGGCTGCATGCAGGCAGACATGGTGCTAGAGAAGGAGCTGAGGGTTCCACATCCAGATTCCCCAGGAAGCCGGAACAGAGAGACACTGGGCCTGGCCTGAACACTTGAAATCTCAAAGCCAATGACATACTTCCTCCAACATGGCCACGACTACTGAACAAGGCCGCACCTCCTAATGGTGTCCCTCCCTATGAGCCTATGGGGGCCGTTTTCATTCAGACCACCGCAGTCACTAACGAGAGAACTCTACCAGTCGCTTTAAATATACAGGTATTTAGTAAAAAGACATTAGCAACTTACAGGATCTTTAGAAGAAACTTCAGTTTGATGTCCCAATTACAGGTCCTTCTCGAAAGAATGGCCCGAGAAAGGACCTGGAAATGGTCCAGCACTGATTCTAGGACCGAGATGAACCTGTGGTCACCCACGCTGGCCTCATGGCAGCCAGGCCCCCCTGCCCATTTCCTCAGATTACTCACTGACTCCAGCATCGAGGCGCCGGTAGGTTCCTCTACCAGCAGAATCTTTTTCACTGCCCAGGTCCTCGCTTGAAGGGAATGGGACACAGCTCGCCAGCGCATTGTGGGATTGTCCTTGGAATGCTAGGTAGGGAACACAACAATGCCGGGAGGTATGCACATGACTGTTGTTCCCTCACCCCAAGGGAAAGGTTTCCTTCAGCTCATGGAAGTCAGGGCTAAGGGAAGGATGAGTCAGTCACCCAGCTAAGGACAGGAATTGCATAGACAGGTCTTGGAGTGGCCTAGAAGATGGCTTTCCAAAGAGATGGGAGGCTAAAGCTAGCGGTGTGTGTCCAGCGGTGTGTGTGTCCGCTATGCCATGGGGTGCCAATGCCTATAACAACTTCTTCAAATAAGTATTTATTCTGCCTCCTGCTGCCCGCTGTGCTAGACCACCAAGATCCATAGTCAGCAAATAGTGACTGCGGGAGGATCTGGAGGGAGAAGGATGGAGATAGTATTTAGGTCTGTTTGCCCAGTGGAGGTATTTACCTAGTATAGGCCTCTGGAAGGGCAGGCAAGGGTTAAGCAGGTGAGAGTCTGCAGTTTTGAGGGAGGGATCACTGCCCTGGAAAGTTCTCTTCAGTGTCTGGACAGGTCCTGGAGGCTTTTTATTATCTAAACAGGGTCGTGAAGGCTGCACAACCTCACCTGAGATTCTGTCCTGGAGTGGAAGAGAACAGAACAGATGGACAATTCAGATAGATCCTCTGCCCTCAAGCAAGCCTGGTTCGTTAAACCAGTAGGTTAGTGGGGAGGGGGGGGGGGGGGTGGAGCACGCCTTTGATCCCGGCACTCGGGAGGCAGAGGCAGGTTATAAGCATTATTGTTATAAGAGCGCTTATATTGGCATTAATTTTTTTCAGAATTATTTTGTTTGTAAAATCAGTCAGGAAGCATGGAAGGAAGTATAGAAAAAGAGGAGACAAGAGAAGCATTCCAGAGGAGAAAACTGAAGCTGAGACAGGGCCGTCACATGGCTTGTAAACACCGAGTCCAGGTCCTCTCCATTCACCTGGCTCCTCTGACCAACTGAACTGCATCAAGTCAGCTGTTGGGGTGATGCTAGGTGGTTCCTTAAAAAGGCACTTCTGCCACGGTAACCAGAGCTGGCCCTTAGCAAGCACAGTCAGGCAAACTCACCTACAAGATGCACAGCTACTGAGTAGTTGAGTAAGGATCCTTATTCAGGGAGCCCAGCTCTGGCAAAGACTCGTAACCCAGCACAGGGCACGCTGAAGTTGAGTGGAAAGGCAAAGCAAGCTGCCTGCCGATGTTCAGTCTGGGAGGAATGAAGGGGGATGAGAACAGTCTTCCTTCATCTGCCTGCCTCTGCTCCTCTCCAGCCCTCTCAGTGAGAGGCATCCGAAGAGAACCACTGTTGTGATTTCGATCTTGACTATTTTCCCCAGCTCCAGTGTTCAAAAGGCTTGGCCACCAGCCTGAGATGCTACCAGGAAGTGATAGAAGCCTCACCAGCGAAGTTAGCTCCCTGAGGGTCTGCTCTCTCGAATGGGATGTTAGGACTCCAGGCTTGCCCTCTCTATCTCTTTCTCCTTCCAGGTCTGTGGGAGCCCGTTCTGGGGTTCCTCGTGGCTTTACCCAGCAGGTCCGAATAGAGGATGATCAGGACCACGGGCCTGAGTGCAGGTTTCTGAGATGGTCTGCACTTGGCTGTGCTGGGGGAGGAGGTCTTTTGCTCCACCCCTTGGCGTCTCTATAAAAACCCTGGACCAGAGACAGTCGGGGCCCGTTGGAATAGGTTCCAGGCCCTCTCGAGGCTATCCTTTATTTTCTATCTGTTTATCTCCACAAGATTCTCCGCTATAAATCCTTCTATCTAATATTTCCTGCTGCTCGCACTCAAGAAAACTCTGGGAAGCTGTGGGGGTGGTGGGTAAACGCCCCACAGAATGGTGCCGTGAACAGGGACTAAAGAAAAAAAGGGACTAAAGTAAAAAAGGGACTAAAGAAAGGGGAAAAAAGGGACTAAAGAAAAAAGGGACAAAAAAAGGGGGGACTAAAGACAAATGAACAGGGACTAAAGACAAAGTAATAGGGACTAAAGATAAAGGAAAATAATAGTTTTATTACAGAGTTTTTGGTGAAAGTGCTGAGTCAGCCCTGCCAGTGGAAAGGCATGCCGGTTTTATGGAATATACATATATATTTATATATATATTTTTTGGTGAGGCAGGGGTTTTATCCTCGAGAGAAAAGGAAAGCGGACTGGAAGGATGTCCGATGCTGCAGCGAAATTCTCTTCTGTCAAAATTTTCTATCTTCTATCCCTTTCTCAATTTCTATCTGTGATAAGTATAAGGTATAGGGTAGTAATATAGTTTAGGAAAAACTTAGAAGTGTAAGATTGTGTAGGAAAAAATAAGTAAGGCAACTAGACAGAAAAACACTTCAATTTTCTCACTTTGGGGGCTTTGAAAGCAAACTGGGGAAAAAAAAATCTTTCTTTGGGCTTTACGGGTAGTAAAAAAGCTCTTCTTTGAGCTTATGGAGAAGAAAAAGTTTCCTATGGAAGCTTTTGACCCGGGGAAGCTGAAATGCTAAGTCCAAGCGGCAGGAGAAAGTAATTTCTCCCTGAGGCAAAAATGGGGGTGTAAGAAGTCAAAGTTTAAAGTTGGGAAGTTTTGGGAAAAGTTGGTCTCTCTCCTGGGGAAAAAAAATCTTTCTCTTAAACTCTAAAGCTTTTCTTGGAAAATTTGGGGGAAAAAAATCTCTCTAAAAAGCCTTAATCTTTCTCAAAAGCTCTCTTAAACTTAAAAACTAAATTTGTCCTTCTGAGAGAGGACAAAAATTAGAATCACCTGAAGATGTTAGTATGGGGACCACCTGTGATTAGCTCTAAGAGAAAACAACAAACTTAAGACAGCAAAACCTCTCTAAGTTCTTTCAAGCTTTAACAATCCTCCCTGCAATGCAGGAGGCAGGAACAAGTTCCTAAAAACCTTTTCTAAGCTCTGTCTCTTCAAGCTAGTAAAAGACAGTGGGTCAGAGTACCCTGAGGGAAACGCTTGGGAGAGTGTGGGTAAAGAGCTACAGAGAGCCCAAAAGGGCTGGAAACTTTACCAGAGAAAAGCAAAAAAGCCAAGCTTTTCAGTTACAGTGGAGCTGAGGCATCAAATGCTTTGTTTGAGTGAGCCTTTCAGAATGGAAAGGTGCTCCTAATCTTCCTAATGCAAAGATCCCCTGAAGCAATGCAAACTGTTAGCATTGTATCCTCGCTTCTGACCAAAAACCCAGAGGTGACTGGCCAGCATCTCTGAGTTGGAGTGCATTTCGGGGATACTAGGGTTCCTGCGTTGTAAACTTCCTGGAGCACAGAGCTGAGGCAGGAAGGTGCAGGACCCAGGGGAAGATGGCTAATAAACAAAGCTAAAGCCGGTGGGAACGGCACAGTTGTCCACTTTCCTACAAGTCCCGGGTTGATAGGTCCACAGCTGCAAAAAGAAATCTGAGAAAAGCTTTCCTATCAGAGAAAGGACCTTTCTGGGAAAACAGTAAAGCTGAACTGGGTCTGAAGCAGTCGTGCTGCCGAGTCAGAACGCTGTCTGGGGAAAGAGCCCAGCCAGGGCAGAACAGAACTAACCAGGAGTAAAGCTTTCTTTTCTGTCAGAGAAAGCACCTCTTTGAGAAAAGCTTTGTTTCAACTGACTCCTGATGAGATGAGGGAGTGTAGGCCTAAGGGGTGATTGCCTCTGGCATAAGCTCTGTCCTTGAGCACCCAGACAAGCAAACACAACCCACTGGGGGACTAGGCCAGGTGAAGGCCTGATGAGACAAAGCACCTGTCCTAATGGGAGTTTAGAAATGGCAAAAACCTCCCTTGTTAGATTTTCAGTCTGTACGCAAACCACACAGACCCGGAAAACAAGCGGACAAAAAGCCCCTACCTTCAGTAGCAGGAAAAGCCGCCACTGTAGTGTCGGAAACTGTTTCTGGGGCAGAGGGGATAAACTGAGACCAAACTGGGAACTGTCTGGGAGAAAGACTCTGAAGAAACAGAACAGATTCCTCCCCAGAAAATGCATGACCTGACAAAGCTGCTAGAGTTTGAGGCAGATTCAGGGGGAGAAAAAGAAGCCCCTACCTCCAAAGGCAGCTAGCAGAAGTACAGAGCTGCAGACAGATAGCTGAAGCTCTGCATCTGTGGGGGAAGGAACAAGCAAAATGAGATAAATCAGTGGGAGAAAAATCTCTGAAGGAGCTATGGAAAAGCTCTGTTGCAAATGATCTTGTTTTTCACTGACTGGCTAAAACCAACACAAGCCCCGAGCAAAGTTGCTATCAGAAATGCCAGCCTCAATGCCGGCTAACGAGGCAGGTGTGGTTCTGATTCGGGGGCCAGTGTCTAATGAAGGAGAGACACCTGTTGAAGCCAGCTGAGGAGAGACCAGAAACCTCCCAATGTGCCATAGCTGAAAATGTAAAATGCTTGTTCAAATCTCCCGTTGCAAAAGCAAAAAACTTTGTTCAAACCTCCCGGACAAGAATTTGCAAGCAAGTCTGGTAAAAGAGAACCAGTTGACTCTCAGACCCAAAAAGAACTATGGGAAATGACTGATATAAGGGAAATGATATAAAGGACTGATATGGGACTGATATTATTATGGACTGATATAAGGGAAATGCATTCTGGGAAAGGTAGTTTTTCTGCTAAAGATGGCGACATTGCCCTGAAACACTTTTGTCAGCTTGAAAATACATTCATGGTAAACTTAAAATACAGCCTTTAAAAGAATAAGGAGGAAAGTCGTCTAAGAGTTTAAGTATTAGTTCCAATGAAAGATTGCAAGGATACGGAACTAGGTGCTTCACGGTTTGGGGCTCCATTGGTAAAATGCCTTATTTACCCTAATAGCTGTGCAAAGTTTTTACGGTAATTGGATGACAAAAAAGCTGCCTATAAGAGCAAACGAGTCACTTTAAAATCCTTAAAATATCACCTAATAGCTGTGCAGTTTTTGGCGAAGAGCTTTACAGCAGCTAAATATGATAATTTCACCCTCAGCGTAAAGTTTTTCAGTAGAACAAACCAAAAGTACTGCTGTGATAGAAATGTTTGTTTGAATTGAAGTTCTTAGGGGAGCTATTATGAATTTAGGTGAAGGGACAGCCTCTAGTTAAAAACTGTCTACCGCTGACAGTGCATCTTTGCCGGTCCGGAACGGCTGAGAGAACTGGCAACTTTGGAGTGTGGCTTCGTCCCGAGAATGTTACAATCCCCTAGCAACAAGTATCACAACTCTATAATGACAACACTCACTAAATCCCAGTGCTTTAGAACAAAGCTGACTATAAACATCTAAATGATGTATGTACGTCCTTGTCTAGTTAAGAGAATCTTTCTGATAGAGATGGTGATAATAATTAAGAGTAAGAAGTAGAAAGATGAATATAAGATATGTGAGTTTGTAAAAATTCTGTCTTGTTAGATCTGTGTTAAGAAATCTTTAGGTGTTTGCTAAGTTAGATATATGCTAATGGTAGCCTATATAAGTTTGTAAAATAGATCTATAGAGTTCCTTTAAGAATATAAGCTTGTAAGAAGTATCTAAGGTAGTCTTAAGACATGTAGTAATAAGCTTGTAAGATGCTAGTTGTAAATGTAAGTTTAAATAAGAAATAAGATGGAATGAATATAAGTATATAAGAATTAATAGGAAATATATTTGCTAAAGTAGTTCTATAAAGTATAAATAAGTAGATGTTAATATGTTGTATGTGAGTTTGTAAAAATGTGTAAATGTTGAATATGAGTCTAAATGCTTTGCAAGGCAAAAAAATGTTATATGTGAGTTTGTGAAAAAGTGTAAATGTTAAGTGTGAGTCTATTAATGTATATGGTGAAAACACCTGAGACACAGGAGATAGTGTCCTAGTAGACTGCAAGGTAGGCAGTCTGAATGGTTTCAAAAGCTCCAGAAGCCGCTAAGAAGCTAAGAATGGCGGAGGCCAGAACCAGCACAAAGCATCCGCAGCTGAGATCCATGGAATATCAACGCAGCACAGAAAAACCTGAGCTAACAGCAAAAACGGTGCGGTTTAAAATATTACTATAACTAAAAAGGTCTGTCTGTGAGAACAAAAGTTGCAGAGACGCTTGTTTGAACAAAAATTAACTGCAAAAAGTTTTGGTTGAAAAACGTCTCTTCATATTTGGAAATGAAAGCCTGATACCAGAACTTATTTCTTGTTTGAACTTTTTGAACTTAAAAATGAGTTAAAATTACAAAGATTTTGGTTATGGATTTCTTCAAATTTGGAAGGCTAGTACCAATATTTATCATTTGAATTTTGGTACTTAAATGGAATGAACAATAGCGATTTCATTGCAATGGGACAATTATGAGCTTACTTATAGTAATGACCTAGGAAGAGTTTTCTGGAATTGGGTTAAAAATGGAACTGTTTAAATGAAGAAATGTATTTCTACTTAGAATCAAGATGCAATTTTGTGTATGCATATATGCTTTATTAACTGGAGATTTATGAATTGTTTTGTGGAACTGTTTATGTAAAAATGAAATTACTTATTGAACAGGTTTTGTGTTACAAATGGAACTGTTTAAACAGAAAATTTTGGGTTTTCTAACTAGGCTTGAGATTTTGCTTAAAAATTATAAAGAAAAGGAGGAGCAATGAGATTGAATTATGTTCGCAGAAACCTATTGATATTAATGCACCCTGGCTTTGTGGAATTGAGGAAATGTTTAAGTTTGTGAATACATCGATGTTTTTCCTATGTTCTGTTAACAAGAAAATTCAAATGACTGAGTTCAAGTTGTAAGACGGAGAAAATTGTTAACTATATATAGCACCATATATGCTAATTCTAATGGTTCTGTTAAGAGTTTGCTTTGAGTTGTAAGATTGAGAGAATTGTGACTATGTATAGCAATATTTATGTTAACCTGTTAATGGTAATGATGAAGCTAAGGGATTCTTTAAGTTTGTAGTCACCGAGTTTTGGTTTAGAAAGGGCTTGAGGCAGCTAAGACTGCTGTAGTCACCTTGGACCTAATTCAAAAGAGAAATGCTATCTATATCATCCTCTACTCCCATACTGGGAGGTGTAACAGCTATGGAGATTGCTGTAAGCCATTAATAGTTATTTTTTTATATATTAAGAAGGGGGGACCTGTGGGAGCCCGTTCTGGGGTTCCTCGTGGCTTTACCCAGCAGGTCCGAATAGAGGATGATCAGGACCACGGGCCTGAGTGCAGGTTTCTGAGATGGTCTGCACTTGGCTGTGCTGGGGGAGGAGGTCTTTTGCTCCACCCCCTTGGCGTCTCTATAAAAACCCTGGACCAGAGACAGTCGGGGCCCGTTGGAATAGGTTCCAGGCCCTCTCGAGGCTATCCTTTATTTTCTATCTGTTTATCTCCGCTATAAATCCTTCTATCTAATATTTCCTGCTGCTCGCACTCAAGAAAACTCTGGGAAGCTGTGGGGGTGGTGGGTAAACGCCCCACACAGGTCACCATAAGGCCAGCTGCTTTTTTCCACCCATGACATTTTGCCACGCTAGAGGCCTAAAGAGAGTCAGCCAGGCAACCATGAACTGAAACTGTGAGTCAAATGAATCTTTCCCCAGGTAAGGAATTCGCGTGGGTATTTTGTTACAATGACGGAAAGCTGACAGACAGTCACCCTCCATCTGAGCTCTGGGTATCACATCTCATGCTTCTATACAAATGAAAACCTGTGTTCTACTCTGATTGATGAGAAAATGGCAGAGAGTGGCTGAGGGGACAAAGGGACTTAATGGACCATTTTGCTTAATGAAGGCACCATCTGGGCAGATTATTCTGGGTGAAGAGGAAGAAAAAATGTAAACTTCTCCAAAACAAACAAACAAACAAAACCCCAAACCAAAAGGGATTCACCGCGATGAGCCTGGCAGCAGAGACTGAGGAGGGTCTTGATTACATGGTTGATTAAGTCAGGAACACAAGTAGTACAGAGACCTGTAGGGAGAATGTAAAGTCTCCAGTCGGTGTGTGCTGTCTGATACAAGCAGGGCCAGACCTATGGGAGTGACAAAGTCTTCCCTCCCCACAGGGTGAAGCTCAGAGGGGTGATAAAGCCTCCTCGGGTCTAGGTGCGAATGTTGACGAAGTCTACAGAAAATGTCCTCCATTGTTTTCTCTCCTCAGAGGTCATGACCTGAAGACAATTCCTCAGCAGAAACAGATCCTACCGAGATTAGCCAAACCCGTCTCCTTGATCAGCTGTGTATAATAACTCTCCCTACTTGTTCTTAGCTTTGTAATAACTTCTCCTTGTTCAACTGTATACATTACCCCTGCTTCTCTGTTTAATTGCATGTAATAAGCATGTTGAGCTTTTGGGTGCTATGGCTTCTCCATCCAATAGCCTAGCCTACCCGCTCCCAATGTTTCTATGTCCATGTGATGGTGTGTGTGTTTTTTTCTTCATTCCCTCCCCACTCTGGTTAGGTCAATCCCTGGAGCCATGCAGACCACAGCAGAGACCAGAGAAAATTCTTTGAGGGCTACAATGGCCAAGAGATTTTAAGAAAAGGACTCCTATCCACCCTGTGGCTTTCTGCCATGAGCCATCATGCTGTTTCTGTCCCATCAGCTAGATGGTGTCTTCAATGGGCCCTTCAAGAAGAGAAAGGTGGGAAGGGCAAAACCTTGGGACAGTGGGTCACAGAAGGGAGGGCCAAGATGGGTATTGCAGTGACCCTGGGACCCGAGGGGACCTAAAGAGACATGAGCTACCTGGCCTTTCCAAGGGGATCTGCTGTATTGGAAGAAAGGCTGGATTTTCTGGACACACATGTTGACAGCTGTTAAAGTTGTCTGAGTCCATTTTGACCTAATTCTGAAGGAGCAGTTGACTATAGCAACCCAAAGAACTTGTCCAAAGCTGATCTGCTCATCCCTCTACACTCTGAATTTCTTTAGCTCTGGACCGTTCAACTCAACTCCCCTCCTGCGGACCTCAGTCTGCCTTCATCTAGGTTTCTCTATTCAAGAGCGAGTGGAACTTTTCCCTCACTCGAACCTTGGCACCATTTCCTGGCTTTCCCTCTGTCTCCCCTCATGGGTCCTGAGTTCAGAAATAGGCTGCAGGGTAAAACTTTCCTCTAGGTCAGTTTCTACTCCATCCTCACTCCTCATTCTCTCTACCCGACGCCCATCTGCCCAAACTGGAAGAAGCGGGCACTTCCGTAAAGAGGTATGTGGCTCAGGGTAAAGTGCAGAAACGAAGTAAGCATGTGCCCTAGTCAGTTCAAAGCAGACGAAGGAAGTTCAAGGCCACCCTAATCTACATAGCAAGCTCTAGGCCAACCATCGCTACATAATGAGACATTGTCCAATTTAAAAAAAAAAAAGCAGACAGATGTATTAGGAAACATCTGATGGCGTACAGAATTATTAAGAAATGGCAAATGATTATTAGAAAAGCTGAGTTTTAGTGCAATACAGGGACATTGGACTGCATGTAAATCTTGCATAATTATGAAGCTACTTGATGAATTTGCAAGTTCCTTCCATATAGATATTGTTTCTAAAAAATGCTTTACTATCACACCTTTAATCCCAGCACTCAGGAGTCAGGGGCAGGTGGAGCTCTGTGAGTTCAAGGCCAGTCTAGTCTACATAAGGAGAACTTGTCTCAAACAACAACAAAAAGGTAGGATAAGGACTGGAAAGTTGGCTCAAAGGTTAAGAGCACTATCTGCATTTCCAAAAGATTAAGGTTTGATTCCCAGCAACCACATGGTTTACAACCATCTGTAATTCTAGTCCCAGGTGATCCAATACCCTTTTCTGGTTTCTAAGGGCACCAGGCATGTACAGAGTTTATAGACATACAAGTAGGTAGAACACTCATACACATAAAAATAAATGAATACAATTTAAAAAAAGATGGAGTAAATAGGACATAAAAAACACTGATAGGGTCAGGAATGTGCCATGATCAGGAAGACCATGACTTGCCAGCTCTTGTGCCTACAGCAATCCATACTTATTAGATAGATGACTTGAACCCTGCCACAAACCTCCCCAGTGAGTGGAACCCAGGTTCACACCAATAACAGAAGAGACAAACAGCATTCATCTCACCATCCACCTCAAATCTTTCAACAGTGATTCTACTTAGTAAAATCCAAGTGATAGCCAGGGCTGTAGCTGCAAGGGAGCCTGGTAAATACTGTTTCACTCTTTGCCCTGTGCCACACAAGCACACACAAGAAGGAAGCTGCATAAGATGGGCGCTTTGTTACCACAGAGTTAGGTTAACATTCTTTAGTGGCTCTTCAGAATCCTTTTCTCCAAATAGGTTTATTGTCCACTTCTTTGAAATGACTGAGGATAGCCCTATGTGGCTCAGGGGAAAATGATTCATAATCCAACTATTATTTACTGTAGGTTGCTTTGTGGCTTCCTCCAGCTAGTTGACACACAGCCGTTTAGCAATGGCTGAGACAGATACACAGCATACCATGGCCCTAAGCTACTGCGTGGGTTTGTTTGGGAGCCAACAACAGTGATAGCAGGAGTACAGCCCTACAGGTCTCGTCTCTGAAGCCCTACCAAAAGCAGAAAGGATAAACCTCTTGGGACTTGTTTCCAGGAAATTAAAGGGAGGGACAAGTCAACTTTGTGTTCAGCAGCTGATATGAGCATCGTTTCTCCTGCAGCTCCAAACAGCATACACTCTTCCCTCTTTGCTTGCTTTCCACTTTCCCAGCATTCCCCAGTTAGACCCAGCTGGTCCCAGTCATAAATACACTCTTCTTGAGACAGTCCAATCCTATGAAGACAGCAAATGCTGGCAACCTCACTTAGAAGAGTCGCTTTCTGGCCTGGCTTTGACAGAGTTTGGATAAACACTCAAGCTTAGGATGTTATTCAGTGGTGCTTTTGGAGTCTCCAGAGGATTTTCTCTTTGCAGTGAGTGAGCCAATAGCTCGAGGGGGGGAAAGTCACACATTTTCTGACCCATCCTTGGAAAAATGTGTGTGTTCTCTCTGCCAGGTTTCCTGATTTACTTGTGCTCCAAAGATGAGGCCAACTGGTTCAAACTGGGAAGATTATTTTTTTAAGACGGAATAATCTAGCAATAAGAATTAGTTAGATCATTCCAAGACTGAATTAACTTAAATTTCATGTATTTTTATTTGTGCTGAATTTATATGTGGACTAAGCTTCAAAAATAAAGTTTTAAATTTACCATAAAAGTGAAGGATTGGATTATAGAATCTGAGAATTTATATTTAGAAGGGAACTTCTGAGTACCAACATTCCTAATAGGTTTTCTTGGGTAAGTGGGTGTTACTGTAACAATGACTTCATCTCATCCACTGCTAGAAAACATTCTTGGCAAAAAAGCAAAGATGTATTTGTTTAGAGGAAGGCAGGAACATTCACTAAGAAAACAAAACGACACTGAAATATCCTTTTATTGGGATTTGGTGTTGATTCAAATTGTGAAACTTGTTATGTGAACTTGTGCATGCTGTACAGCCTTTCTGAGCTTATTTCCTCATTGGTGTGGAATTCAGCCTTAATCTCATCAACTGCTTCTTGAAAACAATTGAATTTAATGGTGATAAAGCATATTCCATTCATTCTTATCCCATCTAGTCAATGGAATACATTTCTTGAATATTTTAGAAGACTCGGGGGTGCCTGGCATTAACTCCCACACAATCTGCTTGGTGGCCACGTTGATTACTCTGTGGTTTGCACTTTGTTTTTTGGGTGGTTTCGGGGGGTTGGGGTATTTGTTTTGGTTTTGTTGTTATTATTTTAATGCTGGCGGGTTGCATCTAGGGCCTTGGGCATGCTAGGCAAATGTTCTACCATACAGTTATATGCCCAACCCTTCTTCCTTAGTTTTTCATCCAGACATCTGCTAACTGCCATTGGGGAATGCTGTCTTCTATTGGGTAACTTTGCTAAAATCATATCTATCCTAATGTGGCCATCTTTGATAGATCAAACTATTACATGGATTTCAAACCCCAGTGGAGGAGACTGCTTCATCCCATGCATTAGTTAGTATGATTTTGGCTGCTAGTGAATAGAAAATCCAATCAATGAGATGATTTATTATCTGGCAGGTGATAGAGCAGAAGATAAGAAAACACATGATTGAGACAGGATGCAAGAAACACACCCAAACTAACAGTCTCTCTTACGGCTTGAGTCTGAAACATCCCCCCCAGACTCATACGTTTGAACTCTTAGCCCTAGCTCTTTGTGCTGTTCTGGGAGGCTGGGAAACCTTAGGGATATGGGGTTTAGATGGCAGAGGCAACCCACCATGGTCAGACCTTTGAAGCTTTCAACCACTTCTGATTTCAGGCTGCTCTGTTTCCTGGTCCACGTCTTATAACCAAACCTAGACTATACGCTCCTGGTGCCACACAGCTACTCCTCCAAGCCATCCCCATGGGGATGGACTGTCTCCTCAGACATGAGCAAAAGTAAATCTCTCCTTCCTCAAGCTGTTTCTGTCAGGCATCACGTCATAGGAATGATGAAAGTAACAAACAGGTTACTCAATCGTCATCTGTTTCTCTTCCACACATGCAAGGCTAGAGACAAAGTTTGGGGTTTCTGTAATAACGGTACTCAGTGAAATATGAAGACCCTTTCACCTTCCAGGCTCCTTCCAGCTCCTGTTCTGCCCTTTCCTAAAGCAACAGGAAATGGCCGCTGTGGGCTAAGATAGAGGCTAGAGATCCAGCCCTCGCCTTCATGCAGTAGAAAGAAGAAAGAGTACAGATGATGTCCTTGAACTGACTTATAGAGAAGACTCCTAGATGCTGTCACATGATATTTTTGCTTGTATTTCACTAGCCGGAGCTTAGTTACATGGACCACCAAACTTCAAAGAGATCTCTTCACTCTAGATGGCCAGGGGCCCAGCTATAAAAGGACTCAAATACATGGCAGATGGGGAGAAAAGCTTGGGGGGGAGGGACAGTGTCTGCCAAAGCACCTTCCAGGTGGATGGCTTCCAGGGCTTCCCCCTGCTTTGCTCTGATTCTCTTGGCTTCCTCTGCTCAGTGTCTCACTCTAATTTGGTAACTTTGTGAGCACATCCAGAACAGGCCACAGTGATGGGATCCAGAGAGCGAAGGCCGCTTCTGGATAGACTGCTTCTGGGAGAGGATGGCGTAGTCCCCTTCCCCCAGGGCTCACCTAGATCCTGCCAGTGGCACAGGGTGTGAGGCCACTTTGTAGCCAGTAAGTCTACCTTCAGGCTGGGATGGGGCAGATGCCTACGGTAAGCTTCCTTATGTCCCTGGAGGAAGGGGAACTGTTCAAGTTGGGACTAGTTAGAAAAGGAGAAAGGGGTGGGCAGGTGCTGGGCAGAGGACCCTCTCATCTGCATTGAAAAGAGGTGGGAACGAAATCTGCTGCTTGTGACCATGGGCATATGTACATGAGTTTTAGGATGACCTCCGATGATTTGTCTGTCTTTGCTGCTGTTGTTTTTACACTCCTTACCACTTATGATGCAGACATGAATCCCTGCGTGTGAACTCAAGGATGTGACTAGCAAATACCACCTCCTGCTGATGCCTGCAACACCAGATTTGCCGCTGAGTCCAGACCTCCTGTCCCTCAGTGTGAGCTCCTTCTTTGGGTGACTTGTAGATAAGGATATCTATTGAGCTTGCACCACTAGGTGCACAAGAGAGACTGAGTCAAAGTCCAGGGTGGAATCTACCCTGTGCATGACAGAGAGATTGGAGTTACCTACCCCAGAAGGGTGTGATGAAAATTTCATGTGTACCTTTGAGTACCCATTTTCACTTTTCATATCATCATATCTCTAGTGTGTGACCTGTGATAATAAGTGATGCATTTGAGTTAGAGGAACAGTATGTAACCTGTGATAATAAGCAATCCCTAAAAGTCAGATGTCGGGGGTGCGGGGGGGGGGGGGGGGGGGCGGGGATGTTAGATTTAGCAAGACAGCGTAGATGCTTCATATGTGATAAGAGCATTTGTACCTGTGAGTTTCCTCCAGTATGAAGGGCAAATTCGTTTCAGCCTACTCTCACACAATGTCCCATGCTAAAACGCATAAGATGACTCTCTTTGTGCCTGCCTTTCTCTGTCTGTCCCCCTCTCTAAAAACTGGCTCCAATAGTAAAAGAAAGGTTGTTCTCTTTGTGTCATTCAGAGAGGGGAAGGCTGAAGAAATCATACACATGAACAGTCCATTCCACCTGGCAACACTTAGCAATATGGAAATCCAGGAGGCTTGCAGTAGTTATTGGATGAAACACCATTTTAGCAAGGAAAGAAACCTTCCTTTTTTCAGTATAGTTGCAGTTTGTAAAATATTGGGGTTGTAAAAGCTTGTGTTTTATCATTGATCTTGCAAGGACTATAAGTAAGAAAATAAATGGTGGATTGTGGGTTGTTTTCTTTTTATTAGACACTTCATTTGTGCCTTTGCAGAGAAGGCATGACCATGTCCTGGGTTGTTTAAACGTCACTTGATCCCGTTAAAATCACTTAGTGCCCTTGTCATGCTTTGGTTGGTCTTTCCGTATTGAGTAGGCGTTTCCCCGTAGTACCTTCAGGGAAGGCGCATCTGCAGTGGGCATCCATTCTGTTTATTGATAGGGTCGATACATAGGGATGGGGCGCACTAAATAACTCCAGGAGCAAGGAGAAGGGCTGCCGCTCATGGTTGATTTTATTTCCTTATTCCTGGAGAAGCTGCCTTCAGCCCCAGGGTGAAGGGAGGGCTGTCTCCTCTCTGGACTGCTGAGAAGCCTGGCTGGCCTCTCCTCCCGCACAAACATTTGGTGGTGTTTCCATCCCAGGCCCCAGGCTCTATGCCTCACTCAGTCACACCTTGGGAAGGTGCATTTCTTCCCCCGTAAAGTTCTCCAGAAATGACATAAAATGGACAGAGCAGAATTTCCCTACAGCCAAACTGTCTGGTGTCTTACCAGATGCTTCTGCACACGAAAACCAGACTCTTGCCTCAACTTCTAACACTGAGTCTCATTTGGTCTGCCCGCAGCACCTGAGGAGCATGCCTGCTGGTGAATGAGGCGGGGAGACCCTGACCTCAGCGTGGCCACACAGACTGAAGGTAGCCCCCGAAGATGAGGGCTGAGGGCCGACTCTTTGTGGGTGGGAGAATACATTCCTCATTCCTCGGAGGGACAGACTTGAGAAGCACAGAGCAGCAGCAGGTCTTTCCGTAGTACTTAACCTTCCACGTTAGTCCCTATTGCTTAGGGCAGGAGTCATCCAGCCCAAATCATTGCTGATAAGAGGCTGGTTTCATCTGGCCTTTATCACGTTATCTGAGACAGCTTAGGAAAGTTTCTTGGCTTCACACTCACAAAAACACCTAAAGAGCAGTTCTGCATTTGAGGAGTTTGGTTGTTGACCACAGAAGTCAACTCTGGCCATCTTGAGAGAAAGAACTCTGTTTCTTAGAATAGTGAGAGAGACTCTCAAAATCACAGGTCAGCTATCATTTAGAGATTGGTCCCCCCCCCCACACATACCCTCGATCCACTCAACTGTGTCTAAAAGCAAGATCATACAGGAAGGACCTGTATCCTACACCTAGCACTTCACAGGGTCAGTGTGCAGGGGGTCACTGGGTTACAGACTGTTGCTGGATGACTAAAATGGCATGCCTGGCTTATGCTTCAGGCAGAAATTGTGTACACTGGGAAGAGGTATTTAAGATGGAGTATAAATGTCTGTGTTCGATAGACGGTACATATAGATTCATATATTTCAGTATGGGTGTTATGGAAAGGAACTTTGTCTACCTGAAAGTACCTGGGAAAGTTCCTCACAGACTTAAATTAGGCCTTGGAAAATGAGCTCAGAGAGAAGTTGTGCCCACCAGGGAGATCGTCAGCTACATCAAGCAGAGGAAACCACATGTGTCAAGGCTCAGGGGTGAGAGAGAAGCTGGAGCAACCCTCCCCCCAGCACCTGGCCCTTCTGCCACCCCATGGACTCTTTGCCTCTTACCCAGGTGCCCAGGAGGCATCTTTGGCCCCCGTTCAGAGGGAAGCCTGCCCACTGTTGAGTCATGGGAGGCACTCCCTGTCCCCACCTTTCTTGAGCCAGTGCCTATGGTTCCTCTGGGCCAAGCCAGGCCCCGCCTGATCCTGTTTGACTCGTGTTGCTCTGCCAGGATTTCCACCAGGGGTGGTGAGGCCTGGGGCCCCCAGTGCCTTCCGGATGACAGCAATGTCCAGGGCAGTACAAAAGACTGGTCGCTTCTCATGCAGGTGAGGCTCCCACTGATGTCAGGCCAGTCTTAGGAAGCTGGTGGCAGGTGCGTGGTGCAGTTTGGCTCTGGAACATAGCTCTGCTTGTCCTGTTTTAGCACCAAACGTGGAAGGACTCCCAGAGGGATGTGGAGTTTCCATTGACAGCCCAGAGGTGATGAAGTTTGCCAACTTCAAAACCATTGCATGAATACAATAAAGAAAACATCTACCACCACCACCACCAAAAAAAAAAAAATCAACTTCACTATCAGAAAATTTGCAAGCTAACAGCTGCTGGCATCTATGGAGCACTGAGAGTGTGCCAGGCAATGGCTTTGCAGGAATGAAACCATGGCATCATTACCAAGACCCTAAAACACAGGCCCAACTGAAGCGATTAAGCAGCTCAGGCAGTCTCCTGGATTTCACTCTGTTTCAGCCCAGCACATGGAGATATCTAAGGTGCTCTATACTCTACAACTTATCGACACGATGTTCGTTCATCAACATTGTCTCAATTCATCTTCATGTCATAGAGTCGATGCAGGCGTGTATTCCTCCTTTAGAAACAAGGACACAAATGCAGGCTGAGAGAACACAAGGGGGTCAAAAACGAGTGAGTGCTGAACTTGGCAACTCAAGTAGGTGTGCTGATCCCTATTCTGCTCATCTTCCTACTTCACCCTGTAGTGAATTGGAGTATATGTAACCCAAAAGCACACTAAAGTTCTTCATTGGGAGCTTGCCCATCTGTCACTGTGATTTAAAAAATAATAATAAAGTTGACAAAAAGCAACTTAGGGAAGAAAGTTCTAGGTCAAGCCATCACTGAAGGAAGCTAGGGCAGGGGCTCGAGGCAGGAACCCTGAGGCAGGACCTGAAGCCGAGCCCACAGAGGAACATCGCTTATAGGCTTGTTCCCTCTGGTTTGCTCACCTTCTCCAGCCCAGGCCTGCCTGCCTGGGGATGGCACCGCCCGCAGTGGGCTGGGCCCTGCTTGTATATCAATCATCAATTAAGATCATTCCCGCAGTTGAGGGTCCCTCTTCCTCGGTGACTCTATCTCTTCTTCACCTAAGTTGCTTTGGGTCAGAGTTCTTTTTTTTTTTCCATCACAGCCACAGAAATGAAACCAGAACAGGAACCTTTGAAGGTTTCTGGTTTTCTCTCACATCAAACGCAGAGGAATTTGTTTAAAGAATCAGAGAAGGTCTGTGTTTTGCGTAGACCTAAATATACTCGCCTGTACTTTCTTGTGCCTCACTGTGAGGCACAGGGTCCTATGACTTTCAGCTTTCATTTATCCAGGGGAGGGTTAAGTCTTCCTCTGGGAGGAGTTAGGACTCAGCCCCACCTTGGGCTTCTCCTACTTGACTCCTACTTGACTCCAAAACCCTTGGGTTTGCTATCCTCTTGTGGAGACAGCTCTGAACACATAGGGCTAGCCCCTTGGCCTCCCTGCCACCCACCTTCAGTCCTTCTCAAGTCCTCGGCCAGAACAGGAGCACAGTGAGTCCGGCCACCATCCCTGCACTTTCTCATCTGTTCCCCGGGTTGTCACACATGTCCATTCCATTGCACTCCTCCAAAGACAGCAGTGTTTCCTAAGCCTAAGTGTCGTACATTCCTCCTTCAATTCCAAGAACAAGAAAAACAACAACAGCCAAACACCTGTATTCTCCCTCATCACCACCCTGGCCCGGTCAAAGTCAAGTGTTTTGTTTGTTTGTTTGTTTGTTTGTTTGTTTGTTTGTTTTACCTCATCGCCTGAAAATTAGCATGTGTCCGAGGAACTGTTCAAAACTCCTGAGAGTCAAACTTGTGGAACCAAGCAAACTTGCAATGGAAGTGTCACCAACGTGACAAAACCCCGTTCACTTGATGCGGCAGACAGGGCCACTTGTATTGCAAGCACTGAATCTGCATGGAATATGACTGTGATTAGGGCCACACAGAGCAGAATCTGTCGGTGGTTATGCCACTGCTGGTGTCTTGTATAGACTCTCAATTCTCCTGCCTCTTTATGCCACCCAAATAGAAGGTCCAGAGAAGTCACTCATTCGACATTGCGTTCGCTTGCCTGTGAAGTCCTCCTGCTTGTTTCTCACCGTCTCAAGTAATTTAGATTGAGTGTCAACATGGTAAAGACAGAAAGCACCACAGCCAGTGGGAAGTCATGGCACTGTCAGGCCAGCAGACCAACTGGGTCACATCCCAGTGGTGGACTATAAAATCACCTCAGTGGGCTGTCACAAGCACTTCGTAACAGAATGGTACACAGGACATTGTTAAGTCTCACATGGTATCAGAGTAAGTATTGGTTCAGGAATGTGCCATGCTATGCTAATCACTTTATAACTCTGTGATCAACACCTGACAGGACAACTTTCCAGAAGGAAAAGTTCACTTTGGCTCATGGCTTCAGAGACCTGAGTCCATGGTCATCTGACCCCATGCACTGGGGCAGAGCATCACAGCTACTGAAGTGTGTGGTGGAAGCTTTGCTTCTTGGTGGCTATAAAACGGAGAGATTTTTTCATCTTTTTACCCTGTCTCGCAACCTAGGATGATGACACCCACATTCAAGGGAGGGCATCCCCCTCGGCTAATTCTCTCTGAAATCATCCTTGTAGAAACATTCAGAAGTGGGCCTCACCAATCTCCTAGGTGACTCTAAATCCAGTGGAGTTGACATATGTGTACACATGTGTGAGTATACCAAAATATGCAGGTGTGACGGATCCAAATAGAAGCTGGTATCAGCTTTGGGGCAAGACCAGAGAGAGACAACCAGTCTAGTAGGCTGAATAATGGCTTCTAAAGATACCAGGTTTTGGTTATTAGGCCATGTCAATGTTATTCTATAGGGAAAAAAGGGTCTTTGCACATGTGATTAATGAGCAATAAGAGATGGATATTAGGTTATTTTGGACTATAGGGGATGGGGTATCTCAAGTGTATGTGTGGTATACATGTGCGTGTATGCACTGCTGTTGACATCAGTTGTCTTCTTGAATTGCCTCCCACTGAATACACTGAGGCATGGTCATTCGCTCACTATTTCAGCTAGTCTAACCACCCAGAGTACCCAAAGATTCCCTGTCTCTGCCTCTTGCATGCTGGGACTATATGCAGGCTACCACGAGCACCTGGATTGTATGTAGGACCCTAAGCCTGGTCCTCACATTCACGGAGCAAGAACTTTACTTGCCAAGTCATCTCCCAGTTCTACAGGCATTCTTACAAAAGAAAGGTGAAGGAAATCTGACCCATGCAGAAGCATGGCCTGTTGATAGTTTGGCTGGACCCAGTGGAACAGACTTCAGGCTACAGACTCTTCAGACTCTAGAGCTGAAAGAATATATTTCTGCTGTTTCAGACCACCAAGTTTGCAGTCATTTGTTACAGTATCACAGGAAATGAATGCCTCCCCTCTCTAGTTACTTGCTTTTTGAGTGGTTGAGGGAAATCCCAGAGGAAGCACCAGGACTTTGTCTGGAGGGGGGTGATGTGGTGGCAGCTAGCTAACACAGTCATTTAACAATTACCCGGGACTATTTCTGTATTTTCACACCTGGTCCAGCTGCCCTGGTCTAGGCTGGCAGAACTTCAGTCTTGTGTGTACCGCAGTATATGGAAACGAGGTCATGGTGTGGGATGGAGTCCTCCTGTGGGTGACTGCTCAAAAGAAGGTCACTGACTCAGATAACCTAGAATATGCCTTGACAAACTCTTTTTAGGTCACCATCACCATGTCAAGCCTAAGGTTGAATATCCTCATGGACCATCATCTATGGACTCTCAGGATCCGTCTATGGACACGGAAGAACCTATGGACCCTGGTTTGAGAAACTTGGCTGACAGCTTTTCCTTCTGGGATCTGCCACCGAACCCGGCTCTTGCAGCTGAAGCCTCACCTGTGTGGGCTCACCTCTCATGGCGATGGGCCGTACCCACCTGCTCTCCCTCCCCAGCTGTTCTTGGCACCTCCTCCCCTTGGTGCCGCCACCCACACAAGGTTTCCGGCTCCCGAGGAACTCACCCTCTGCTGTGCAGGCTGGGACCCACCCTGGCCTCACCCTGCCCTCCCCTTTCAGCTCCACGGACTTCTGCTCCGGTGAGTCCCCAGCCCGTTGCGAGCCAGAGACTCAAAGCACTGAGTTATTCTAATCCTGGGGCCTTAGAAGCAAAATCTGATTTTTTTTTTTTAATTTCTAGTTTTAAAAACAAACCAAATAAGAACACTGCCTCTGAGGTCTGAACAATGCCTTTCTCTGGGGCTTGTCTTCAGTTCTTTACTTCTCAAATCCCACCCCATCCCACCCTAACATGAGGGTACCCAAATCTTTACCAATTAGTGGAGATGGCACTTGTACCTAAATGCTTTTGTCCTCACTGAAAACCCTTGTCAGTGTTGGGCCCCTTCTGCCCTGCTCCATCCTAGGTGGGTTGATTGTTACTAATGGTAGTTTGCCTCTCTCACAGTAGAGACACCTTGAGCAACGAGCCCCTGATTGCCTCCCCAACCTTCCCACATCTTTCTCAACTTCGGTCACACCTGAGCCAACTCTACCTTGAGTCTGCCTGAAGTGGCTTCCCTGAGCCAACGTCTCTGCATGACCTGTGTGTCCTCTCTGGAAGGACCATGTCCTTGCACATTGGACCTGCCAATCATAATAGTGACAAACAGTACCCAGGTTTCTAGAGCTCCTTACATGCTGTCAGTTACTTCTGCTCATCTGATCCTACCACATTCTTGGGAATTGTTTGTGTTTGCATAATCTTTTATTGATTAAAAAAAAACAAAAACACTCCAGAGTTCAAAGGACCGGTGTAGTAAATAGCAGAGCTGGCCTTGGGATTCTATTTCCAGATTCCAGATCCTGTCCACTTCCCACTCACCTCTTTGCCTTTTACTTTCCGTACAGTAAAGCTAAAACAAAGGAACAAGAAGAGAGTCTGTCTGTCTTTCCAACAAGGGCTGTCAGCCTGAGTTACACACAATCATCTTTCCCCTGAAGTTGAATGAGTTTATCCAGCAGACTTCCGCCTATGAGGAGACAGCGCAAGTGAAAGCCTACACACCCAGAAGAGAATATAGGTCCCTGAGACATCTCCCCACCACTTTGAGACTTCTCAGGTCCTGGGAAGGCTGATGGCTGGATTCTTAGGCCCCACTAGTTTGAATCCAGTCCTGTGGATCTCAAAGTCATGAGATTTGGCGTCAGACACACCAAGACAACAAACTCATTTCACAACCCGACTATGTTCTTTCTGCATATCTTCACCTATTTAGAGGACAAGAACCCAAGACATCATTCTCAGGGACCCCTTGTTCAAAAAGCTTTGGAGAACTTCAAGATGGCCAAAGCAGAACATTAAAAGGGGCTTGATGGGTACAGAGGATCTACCTCCTTTTCCTTTTGTGCCTTCAGGGTGCCCTGTGGGTAAACTCGGATTCATGTCCAAATCTCTCCCAATTACTGAAACAAAATGAGCTTGGTCTCACAAGACTGGGTGTCCACACATCACGGAGTTGGCAAATCCTCCCAGCCTTGTGGAGAGCTGTTTGCAGCCATCCTTTCACCAACCCTCACCCCAACTCTTGAAGGGGAGCATCTTGTCCCCATTTATAGATGGTGAAGCTGACTTGTGGCTTATTCTCATAGGAAGTGGTCGACACGAGATCTAAGTACAATCATCCCACCAAACTGATGAAAATATTATACAGCCAACAAAGTTGAAGCGCCAATGGGTTAGGCAATTACCTACCCATAGTCATAAATGCTGCCAGCAGGCAGCTGAAACCTGGTCTCTTCCAATGACTTTCCCCCGCCAGAAGCTCTTCCCAGGATCCTTCTCCATACCTGTCCATGCTCTGCCCTCTGCCCTTGGCAGGATCCTTGAACCAGGAACTGAATACAGGGGGTAGAAGGAAACCTCCACTGCTTGTTGAGTGATGGGTCCCTAGGTGCTGACCTCCAGGGTCCCCAGGAGAAGGCTGTTATAACCTCTGGCATAGGCATGGCTCTACCTAGCATCAGATCTGAGATGGAAAGCCCAGGTGTGTTAAGCCATGGCCATTCAGAGCTATTCTTTGCAACCCTTCCTAGGGAAGAAGCTCAGGCTCAGGCCCCACTTTATAATCCAGAGAGACAAAGGATGCTCTTCCCTCCTAAAGCCTGGCTTCCTCCATCCCTCTTACCATCATCCCACACCCACCTGCACCTCTATGCCTGGCATGCAGTCCAGGCCTGCCTGGTAAGCCCTTCCCTGTGACTCCCTCATCCTGGCCTCCAAACTCTGGCCATGGTGAAGAAACCAGAGCACAAATCTTCTTTGAGTGACCCAGAAATGGTGACTATGGGGACATCCCGATAGGTATGGAGGCGGTAACTTTAGAGGATACAGCTGGATCTCCCAGGGCAAGCCTGTGCCCTGATTGCCTGATTGCCAGCATCCCAGCAGGGATCAAGTCTGGAAAATTTACATGATTTCATTAAAAAATGGTCATTAACAGACCCTTGGACACATCATGGTCATTGTTTTCATCACGAGCAACAGCCTGTCCATTCTTTTCTCTTTAATTTTCTTTTCTTCTTCCCCCATTCTCTTTCTTTCCTGTGGGGCAGAAACCCACCTTGCCCTCCACTACTGAGCCTCACCCCTGCCCAACTGTTTTACTTTGTGAACTACGTCGTTTTGTGCCAGGCACTGCTTTAGACACTCTCCCATATTAATCTATTGTTTGAGAGTGGCCCTGGGGTCACTGAAGGGGCATTATGTCCTTTCAGTTCCACACAGCAATAAGCCTGCCCCAAACAGACACCAGCAAAAAAAAATGTGATTTTTACAAGGGCACGTGACTCAAGCGTGCGCGGCCTGGTTTTGGTGGCCACAGGCCGAGCTCAGGATCTGGTGTTGTCTCTCTGGACTTGGTTCTCTTTCATTTGTTGATTCCATGCTAGAGTTTGCGCTCCACTCATGGTCAAAAGATGGCTGCCGGTGGACACTGAAGCTGTCACATCCTTCCCTGGAGTTCTCAATGGCCCCGGCTGAGTCCCGTTTCTACTGATTGGCCTGCAGGGGCCGTACAATCGTCACCAGCATCCTGATTAGCTGGATGTGTGCCAAATGCCACCCCTGAGATCAGAAAAGAGAGTCACAAAGTGAAGGGAATGCTTAAACAAAAGTGGTGCTAAACACACACACACACACACACACACACACACACACACACACGCACGCACGCACGCACGCACGCACACAGGGTGTGGTGAGACTTAATGGAAGTGTAATGCCTGCAGAAACCACCAGCTTTCACTTGGCACTAATAAACTCCAGCTCATGTCTCTCCCGCTCAGCCCGTGTAACCAGTGCTGGCCTCTGGGAGGAAAGCTTTTAGGAGAAAGAGGAAAATTGACAGATCAGAGCTATTCAGAGTCCCTGACCACACCTCAAAAGTGGGAAAAGAAGCTAGGAGTGGAGACCCAGGAGGACCGGTGTCCACAAGACCTCAGTTTGGGAACTGACCCATGCCCACGAGGATGGGGAAGGCCTGAGGAGAGCTCCTTGTAGGCAGCTACCCAGAAAACCACAGCAGCTCGCCTTACCTCAGAGCCCTGTCTCCTGTGAGAGACAGTCAGAAACTCCAACCAAATAAGGCCCCAAGCTGGGTGGGAATTTGCGTGCAGAGTGTTTATATAGATTAGAAGGTCTCTGTTGACTCACAGCTTAAACCTCCGAGGCTTTGCAGTTCATCAAAGCTTAATGTTCCATTTCATGATGTTCCTTGCCCATTGCTGAGTGGCTCCGTCAGCTCTTCGAAGGGAAACATTCCCCTTCAGGGTACATTTCCCTTGTCCTGAGCCTGAAAGTCCCCTGGTGCTAAGGGCATCTGCTCTCTGCGCTCTGGAGCTGTGCAGATGTGGGGAGACACCACATCGATTCTTTTGTTCTGTTCATCTGCCAGCCAGAGCAGCCAGCTTCTGGAACAGCTGCAGAGAGCTCTCGGACTTCCAGCAGGCAGAAAGGGAGGGACGAGCCAAATGAAGGCTGAGATGATGTGCCAGCACACACAGACCCCCAGAGGTGGGTCTACTCATAGGAAGCTCACTCTGGAGCTCCGGAGCCAGAGTTTGGGCTGGTGGGAAGCAGTGGACTTGTCAACGGTCTTGGGAACTGTGGTGAAGGTCAGTGAGGGATTGTCTGAAAATGACCCTGAAGATATGGCGGCCCAGTGTGAGATCACACCAGAAACTTCTGGGCAGAAGAAGGCTTCTGGTGCGGGAAGAGCTGGTGGATCATGAAGAAATCTAAGTTGCAAACAGTTTGCAACTGTCACATCCCCCATGACACTAAAAGGTCCGTGATTCTCAAAGCAACACTAAGAAAAATGGAAAGATGAGCAATAACCTGAGAGAAGGTATTTGTAAACAAAATGCGTGCTCCCATGACACTTATTTACTTTAGGGGTCATAGAATAAGGGCATACAGGGAGCAAATAGATAAGAAAAACTAATGGTAAATGATCAGTAAAAAGTCAGACTTCTGTGGGATGTCAGCCATGTTAGATTGCACAGTGGGAAAAGAGTTTTCCGTAAAGTTGTCGTTTAAATTGAACAATTGAGTTCTGTAAATAAAACAAGCAAAAGGCCCATCATGTGAGGACCCAAAGGGAACATTCTCGATGAAAAAAACAACAGCAGGGACAAAGGCCGAGAAGTGGGAACAAGCTTGTGTGTTCAGGAAAATGAGCCACAGCTCTGTCAGAGGAGGGAAGGGGATCAGACTTAGAAGCCAGGGGTGTGCAGGAGCAGGGACAGGTCTGGTCCTCTGGGGTGTTGTGAGGGGAGCAGCAGTCTGTATTCAAGTGACTGCACCTCATGAGCATGTACTCACCGCCATGTGAATGATGTACCACGCAGAGTTCTCAGTTGAAAATACTGAAGTGGATTGATTGGTTTTACTCGGGGAAAAAAAATTATCTTAAAATTATACTGTGGGCCAGTGAGGTGACTCTGTGGGTAAAGGAGCTTGCTGTCAAGCCTGAGGGACTGAGTTTGATCCCTAGGACCCACACAGGGAGAAATGACTCCTCTTGCAAATTGTCCTCTGGCCTCCACAGGCATGCTGTGACATGAGCCCACATGCACACACAGGTGCACAAGAATGTATGCACGCACACACACACAGAATAAAACAAATAAGCATAATAACTTTTTTCTCCAAATAATATTGGACAGCTCATAGCTGTTTTGAAGGAAAGAAAGAAAGGAAGAAGGAAGGAAGGAAGGAAGGAAGGAAGGAAGGAAGGAAGGAAGGAAGGAAGGAAGGAAGAAAATGTTACAACAACAAATACAACTCAGGGTCAAACTGATAACTGATAACACTGATTCCTTAAGCCACAGAACCATCCGGATGCCCCTGAGGAAAGCTTGTGTGTGTGGAATCTACTCCAGTCTCCCTCAATCACCTCAGAAAGGATTCTGCCCAACACGTCCTTCTTGGGCTTCTCTCAGCACCCACTGGAGTCTCCCACGTGTGTTGGGTGCAGAGCCTGGGCCACCATCTGATACCCACACTGCAAAGGAAGCTGGGACCTTGAGTTTTCTAGGTTTTTAACTTCCGGGAGTAAAAACTACCAAAGGTGGACTTTCCCCAAACTTAAGGAAGATATTCTTACAACGTAGAATTAGAAAGTCAGAAAGGGAAGAGGGAAACCCCCCAGAATTGAGTGAGTACAGATATAAATTCCAGTGGCTGCGCACATGGGAGGGCCTGTCTGTGTCTCTGTGCGTAGGCTGGTGGTAAATGTTGGGAGTCTTCCATCACTCTGAGACAGGACAGAAAGGGAAGAGTGTAAGGCCATGGGAAGGAAAGGGAGTCCTCACGCAGGCACCTGGCTGAGGCCTCTGAACCCAGAAGCAGCAGGAATTCCAGTCCAAGTCACCACTGCTTAAGGCCCTTCTCCCTTTCCAGCCATAAACCAGCAATTCCCTAGGAAGCTCACAAGAAACCCCACTTACATGGCAAGGACAGGCTCACTAAACCCTTGTGCAACCCCAAGGACCCTGGCTTTACCTTATCAGATCCCAGTTCTACCAAGGCATCTCCAGAGGCACCTACCTCATTTATCTCACTTGGGGGAGGGGACGTTTTTAGCAACCTTTTGAGATGTAGCTTGAGAGCAACCAAAACAGTATATATAGTTAATGATTAGAGTTAATTGCTCAGTGTGCCTTGAGGAGCCTATTGTATCCCTACTCCGTACATCTTACTTTCCCGATTCTCCCTTAAAAAGCACGTACCACCTCCAACATACCCTTAAGCTGCCTTCTTTCTTCTGAGTGCCTCTCTTTCTCTTAACCCTTGTGTGCTTAAGCCTGTGCTTATATATCCTTTTATATATCTTTATGTCTTTAATAAAAACACCCATCTCTCCCTGATAAACTGGCTAATCCTGAAATTCTTTTCAGCAATGAAGCTCTAAGTTAAGGTCTCTTAAAAATCTAGGAAAACTCCAGGCAGCAGTGGAGCACGCCTTTAATCCCAGCACTCAGGAGGCAGAGCCAGGAGGATCTCTGTGAGTTCGAGGCCAGCATGGTCTACAAACCAAGATCCAGGACAGGCACCAAAACTGCACAGAGAAACCCTGTCTTGGGGAAAAAACAAAACAAAATCTAGGAAAACTTCTCAGACTGCTGGAGGCGTCAGCATGGCCAGTCTCTGTCCCTTCACTGTTGATATTGTCCACCCTATTCTGTGAGACAGGGTCTCTCATTGAACCTATAGCTCATCATCCTGCCTAGACTGGCTGGCCAGCAGCGCCAGGGAGTCTCTTTTCTCCGCTTCCCCAGCACTGGGATTGCAGACCTGCACCACCGGACCAGGCATTTGACAGGAGTGCTCAGGAAGGACCTTGGGCTTGTGTGACAAGCCCTTTCCTGACTGGGCCACCTCTCCCAGACTCTGCAGTTTAGTCTCACAGGCCGCCCATATGGTCTTGATGCGTGCTAACATCTAGTGCAGGGATGCTTGGAAATTCTCTACAGACCTTCTGGATGGATTTGACATGGAGTTGGAGAAGGCAGGAGAGTCAAGGGAACACCTAGATCTTTCCTTGAGTTACTGGTTAGACACGTGTGCCTTCTACCAGGCTAGACAGACTAAAAGGAGCTGATTTGGGGGAACAAAGACTTGGGAATTCTTTTATGGAAAAACATAGTTCATAGGCACAGGGTGGAGTGAGGGAATCAAGTATACAGCTGGATGAGTCTGGTGTTTGGAGGAGAGATTTATGCTGGGGAGACAGGTAAGGAGGCATCAGTATTCAGATAGTACTTAAAACTGGTAAGGTTGGTAGTGGAGGGTTATCCAAAAACAAAAATGAGATTTGAAGTTAAGTATGTGTGCTGGAGTCTTCCAGAAGGCTAACATAGGGAGGTCAAGCAAGTGTGGCTATCAGTTCATAGTCTGTGGTGTCGGGGAAGCAAGAAAAGATGTTTCCAGAAGAAGGTCAAGGTCCACCCTGATCCAAACAAGCATGGACTCAGAGTAGCTCGTGACAGACTGGGGACAGTGGACGATGCTGAAGCCCGCTGCACTTCTGAATCCCCCCCACTTCATTCCCCAACTGAAGACCCTAAGAGAACCGATCTCCCACAAGAGGAGCTGGAGTCCTGAGTCACAGTCTGAGCCTACAGAGAAGGGAGGCTGCCTGCTTCTGGTTACGAGGCCGTTCTAGAGTTGAGCAATGTCAACCTGTGTTGCCCACAGAAGACCCTCCCCCCAAGAGCAAGCAACTTCTCCCTCTGGGAGAAAAGAGAAGAATGTAGCAGAAGTGAGTTTTCTATGTATTTCTCTCCTGGGAATTCCACGTCACCAACTCTCCACAGACACATGAAGAGTAGGGGACATGCTTTCCTCACTGGCCCTACCATGAGAGAATCTGGGAAAGGTCTAAAATGAATGGAGTCAAGCTTCAGGAGGAAATGCATGGCTTTCTCAAAGTCAAAAATTTCACATCACAGGAATCATGGAGAGCTGAGAAAAGACCTGGATTAGAGATCACTTCATTGTATTACATTTGTCCTAAAGAGGTCACCATACACATTTCACATTTGTTCTAAAGGGTTCTCTCTACATAGTAAACACTCACCTAGCTTGATGACAGTTCTTTTTTTTTTTTTTTTTTTTTTTTTTTTGGTTTTTCGAGACAGGGTTTCTCTGTGTAGCTTTGCGCCTTTCCTGGGACTCACTTGGTAGCCCAGGCTGGCCTCGAACTCACAGAGATCCGCCTGGCTCTGCCTCCCGCGTGCTGGGATTAAAGGCGTGCGCCACCACCGCCCGGCTCTTGATGACAGTTCTTACAGCCTATTCTTGCAAAGGCCCACACTGGACAACCTTAGAGAAACTGCTCAGTCTCCTTGGGTCATCCATGCTGAAGGGAAATAAAATCAAAACCTCTCCAAGGATTGACATTCCATCAAATGCTTAAGACACTAAAGCACTAAAGCCATGCCAGGCGCACAGCGAGCTTCACACAAGCCAGAGATTGAAATGTCGATGGCCCCATCTGAGAGACTGAAGGGTGTCAGGAGGCCATTCTCTTGGTGAGTGGCTGTGACATCTTGATGACAGTGTGAAAAAGCTCATCCCACCTTTGCTCTGGGCCCTGCCAAGTTCGGTGAAAGCATACGCTGCAATCTTGAGATGCCAAGATGGGTTTCCTAACTCTCACTTGCAGGCATCCCTGCAAGTTGTAGACAACTCATGTTCCCCCTTCTGATCAGCCCTGAGAACAATGCCAACCATTTCCTGTAATGAAAGCAACTAAAAATACTTTTTGATGATGGAGATGGCGAAAGTTGAGCAACACAGAGCAGAATACGGAAATGATACCAAGAAGGACCCAGCCAATGCATCAAGCGGCCCACCTGGCTTTCATCTCCCGGAACTGCCCAAAGACTCAATTTTTTTTTCCCCTTTTCCTGGAGGCTGCACCACATCTTTCTGTGTACGCTCACTCCATCTAGTAGAGAAAAAAATGTAGTCATCCATGACTAATGGCAAATGATTGCATCAAATGGTTGCCAGCAATCTGAGCAGCAAAATAGCGTAACTTTCTCTTCTTCACGAGCCTCAGAGGAGCTCCGACGACTCAAGGAGTGTTCCACACTTTGGACACTCAGCAGTCTCTTTCGTATTTATGATCAGATTGATATAATGTTATGATCAGATATATTCCGTAATACTATCAATGAGAAATGTGATTGTCCTGTTAAATAAAACTATGCACTAATGTATTTTTACTCCAGCCTCCATTATGTAGGACACTGTCACAGTCCTCCAACCCCCTCTTCAACTGAAGAAACTGAGGCACAAAGGAACGATCTGAGATCATGTTGCCAACCAGTGACAGCCTTTTATCACCCAAGGCCCTGTTTGTCTGATGCCACGGTATTCAACACACTCTCCTTTCAGGGTATGGCCTATCTCCAAAGAAGACCTCGGCCCTGCCATGAGGAACCTTCTCTTTTTCTTTGCAAATAAATTTTTCCTCTTTGCCTGTCTGGAAAAGTGGCTCGGCAGCCAACTCAGTGAGCAGTTCTGTGACTTGGGAACAAATATGTAGCAGGGCCGAGTCTCTCCAGATGTTGAGCTAACTAAGGCACAAGAGGATCGCCTGGATCTGACAACTCTTAAAGCCAAACTGGGAGTGGAGGGGACACCAGAACACTCAAGAGGATAAGCATTCTTATTTAAGAGTCCCTAGCATGTGCCAGAAACCTCACAGAGGGCAGGGGTCAGGATAAAGCGCTGATCCATTGTGTGATTAAACATGACCATAGTCTGCCTTTCACTGCTCCACCCGGTAGGAATACTACCTACCCCTGCACTATTGAACTCAAGAGTGGCTAGTCAATGGTGTTGACTGATGCAATGTACACAGAGTTGACACACCTTCCAGTTTGTGGTCTGCCACCATAGACTGGCAATATTCTCAAGACAGGCTGCGCCGGAACCCAGAGGTCTAAAGAAGTCAAGCTGACCGAAAGTGTGATATTTTCAGATTGCTGTTATAGCAACCTGACCTAGCCTTGCCTCATGGGGAAGCCTGAGGACATCCCAGAGTTGGTGCTTGGTAGAGCCAGAATGGCTCCCCACTAACATTAACACGTGCTTCACAAGGTCATAGGCTACGCCAGTGCTGGGCCCATATCATCTCCATTGTCACAGAAAACCTGTAACTTTTATATAAAGTTCTCACTCAAATTTTGAATGAAGGGAGCCATAGCCTGCTTTCTGTTGCTTGAACAAAATATCTGAAATCAGATCATCTGGAAAGAGCAGAGGTTTATTTGGCTTATGGCTCCAGAGACAGGGAAGCCTGTGAGCACAGTGCTGCCATGTGCCTGGTGAGGTCTTCTTACATCAAAACCTGGTACAGGGTGTCACATGGCCAAACAGGGCAAACATGTTCCCACCCGTTTCTATTTCCCTCCCTATAATCCACTAATGCCATGTTGGGGCCTTGCCTTCATGTCCTCGTCTAATCCTAATTACCTCCCAAATGCCTTCCCTCCAAACCCCACTAACACATGATTTTGGAGATTAACTTTTGGAAGGTACAATCAAACCATGAGAAGGATATTTCAGCTCACACAGCTGGTAAGGAAGATGCAGATGATCCTGACCGGATGGCTCGCTATCACCAGCTTAAGCTCTTGATAACTAAGTCCATGCTGTGTCCTTCCTCAATGGAGTTGAGAAATTGAAAGAATAAAGTGAGTTTGCTAACCAGGATGAGCCCATCAGATGGTACACTCATACTTAGAAAGTCACAAGAAAGATGTCATCTGTCCCAAGGGATGACCAATCATATGTCAGACACTTAGCGCGTGGACCAAAGAGGTGGGAGGGACCAGAGCTTTCCCGTTGCTTTCTTAATCCTGCTCACCTCCTTCCTCAGTCCAGAGCTCCTGCAAAGCTGTTGACTCATAGTTTCCACAGCCTCTCATATCGGTCTACAACTGGAGATACAGTGTGGATAGTGCCTACGGGAACATGGGGGGCAAGAGAGAATAGAATCTTTGGAATGAAGACCTTCTGAGATGGTGAACTCGGATTCCTAGAACCCATGACAGGGAGGGAGGAACCTGACCGCGGCAGCACACACTTGTGACTCCAGAGGTGGGGGAGGGGACAGGAGGCTGGAAGTAGAGACAGGCAGATGATCCCTGGGGCATTTTTGCCAGCCAGACTAGCCTAGTCAGCAAGTTCTAAGTGAAAATGAGAGACCCTATCACAAAAAGCCAAAATGGGATCAGCTAAGAAAGACACAGGACATTGACCTCTGGCTTCTACCTGCATGCTCACATGAATGCACACACCTGCATAGACAAGCACAAAAATAAATAAATGAATAAAAGAGAAAGGAAGGGAGGGAGGGTGGGAGAGAGAGAGAGAGAGAGAGAGAGAGAGAGAGAGAGAGAGAGAGAGAGAGAGAAGAATGATTTATTGAAAATCTCTCAGGAACGTCTTAGATCTGAGTTCAGGATCATGCTTTGGCATTGACTAGATTTGGCACCCTGGGCAAATTGCTTCTCTCTCCATATCAGGAAAATCAGAGAAACGAGATAATTTTGATGACCCATTCAATTGTTTATGGAGGGAAAATCTGATCATTTCAAGTCGGCCTAACACAGCACAGGTACCTGATGAATGTCAGTGATCTCAGAACCTACCAGAAACCACTGTGTGGTGCTGTCTGTCACAGCTGTGTTGCCCTTTGGTCCTACCTACCATGTCCTTCCACGCTCAGTCCAAAGGAACTGCTGGCCTCCTGGAAAAATGTGTTTCCTGATCTGACTTCAACCTGAAAACAGGTCATTTTTATCATATCATATCTTACCATATCATATCAATCTGGGATTTGACTCGGAAGTAGCGATTGAGACATTGGAGAACAAGGCTACATTTGAGGAATATTAAGTGTTTAGAAAGCCGCAGTTCAGCCTTGAAAACTAATGAAATATCTTTGCAGGAGAAAATGCAAACGGCTCCCAACACTCCTCTAGTGTGCATGTGAGTGACCATCTTCCAGGATGCCTGCTCGCCTCATGGCCAGGAGGAAAAGAAGGAGGGCCCAAGATCCCCTAATCCCTCTCAAGGGCTCATGCCCAGTATCCTAAAAATCCCCTAGGTCTCCCCTCGCAAAGTTCCTACCACCTGTCAGCAGTACCACCGTGGAGCCCAATCCAGGGTGTGTGTGTGTGTGTGTGTGTGTGTGTGTGTGTGTGTGTGTGTGTGTGTGTGTGTACCTAAGTATGGAAGCCAAGGTCAACCTCAGGTGTTCTCACCAGGAAGGCTCTAGCATGTGTGAGCCCCAAGAATCTGTCTGTCTCTGTCTACCCAGTCCTGGGATTATAAGTGTATGTATCACGTTCTTCTTCTCTTTTGTTTGTTTTCTTTCTTCCTCCCTCCCTCCCTCCCTTTATTCATTTCCTTCTTTCTTTCTTTCCTTCTTTCTTTTTCTTCCTTCCTTCCTTCCTTCCTTCCTTCCTTCCTTCCTTCCTTCCTTCCTTCCTTTCTTTCTTTCGTTTCTGAGATAGGGTCTCACAATGTAACTTTGTGGCTGGCTTGGAACTCACTCTGTAGACCAGGCTGGCCCCGAAATCACAGAGATCCACCTGTCTCTGCCTTCCAAGTGCTGGGACTAAAGTCATGTGGCCACTACGCCTAGCTTGTTTGTTTATTTTCAATTCGGGCTCTCACAATTGCATGACAAGCACTTCATCAGCTAAATCGTATCTCCAGCATTCCACTGCTTTTAACACACGGACCTTGGGGGACATTATCCATTCTGTAACAGTGGAGGCAGGAAGCTTACTTAACCTGTGGGCTGCAGTTCCTGAACTATAAAATGGGAGGAATAATACCTGCCTGACACTACTGCAGGAATTAGAAATGCAGCTCAAAAGCATTCTACTATGGAGGAGTCACCCGATGGCAATTGCTGCCGCTAATGGAATCTATCTACCACAGTTTGCAGGCCAAGGGTCCCTCTGACCCCTCCTGAAGCCCATATCCTCCCCCAGCGTGCCGCCACTGGAAGGTGGAGAGCTTTGACTGCGTGAGAACAGATGAGTGTGTCCTTGAGTGGGGCTGTGGGACCTCGGCCCCTTCTGCTGCTGATGTGCTTCTCGGCCACAAGAAGAGCAGTTTGTTCTTCTCAATATCCCTGCCATGCCAAACAACCTCATCGCAGACCAAAGCGATGGGCCCCGCCTTCCACGACAGATGCATATAAAACTCGGAGCCCTGGTCAACTTCTCGGTGGAAGTCACTTACCTCAGGTATCTGTTAACATGGTGAATACCTGATTACACTGAAACTATTAATCTGTCCTCTGATGATATGAATATCAGCTGGGCAAGAGTCATGTTTTGCAGGGCATGGTAGTGTGTGACCTATAGCCTCACCTGAGATGCTGAGGCAGGAGGATTATCAGATCAAAGACTGTATTAAAGAAAGAAGAAAGAAAGAGAAAAAAAATCTCTTAAAGACAATGGGATGTAGGCACTGGAGAGATGCTCCAGCAGTTCAGAGTACTTGTTGCTTATGTAGAGGACCCAAGTTCAATCGCCAGAACCCACATGGTGCTTCACAATCATCTGTAACTTCCAGGCACGCATGTGTTATGACTTCATAGATATAAAAAATGTCTAAATTTTTTCAAATTAGATTTAATTAGAGTCTTGGTCATGAGGTTAAGAACCTGTCCGGTTTCTTTCATCATTCCTGTGCCTCGCATTTCTTCAGAAAAACAGAACTAGAATTTCAGATTAAAACTAGATCTTCACATGGGTGGTATTTATTGTTATTTATTGAGATAATTTATTGGGAATAACTCATTAGTGATTTATTCAGTTTTTCAGTAACCATGAGAAGACTTTAAAGTAGGATTATACCTTAGGAAAATGTATGGATAGACACCAATATAAAGCAGACTAGTTATTGTAAAAACATGGCAATGAATTTGTGCATGATTTTTGCCCCTCCTCCCAGTGAGTCTGTTTCTCAGCCCCTGAGTTTGGACTTGATAGTGCAATTCACTTCCACCAGGACACCAGCGGATGTAGGGAAGAAAAGGACCTCTAAGCCTTGTCTTGTTTCCTTGAGACTACCACGTAAGAAAGCTTAACTAAAGATGAGAAGCAGCATGGAATAAGAACAGACCAGACAGCTAGTGCCTGAAGAACGATCCCTAGAGAAAGTAACAAATGAACCACCCAGTTAAGGCCAGCCCACATTTTCCAGCCAGAGTCATGAGCAAGCGTAGCGGTTCTTTAAAGCAAGTGGTGAAGAGGTTTGTTGTGCACAAAAGATGAGCGATCCATAAAATCAGGGGGTTTTATAAGGACTCCTGGGGTCACAATAAATCCTCATTCTTCTGGCACTATCTCTTAAGTCACGGGTGTGTCCCACAGTCCTGCGTGGAGTCGTTAGTAAAGGTGAACCTTGGCTAAGCCTGGACCGATCCCATTCCTCTCATGTATCAGTGCTCCAAGTGCATGGCCTGTGAATCCCAGTTCAGTGCTCTCCAAGGTCAAGCTGGCTCTGTTCTGCTCCAGGCCTGGTTATTCTACTCTGATCCAGTGAGCTTCCCTGGCATACTTCAGGCAAATCCGATTCACCCTTGTGCTAGCTGGAGTTGGTGTCTGTCACTTGAACTGCACCCCCAGTTCTTGGTTAGCAAAAGTCACCTTCCAAGAGCTTTGAACCCTCGAGATGAGATTGAAAGGGCTCGGTAAGGGGCTGAACTTCCCGTGTGGAGAGCACCATGATGGTCTTGCAGAGGAGGAAGGGAGGAGGAGGCTTTACGGTCATGGGCTGTCCCAGGCAGGAATCCTCCTAGCTCCAGTTTCCACTCAACTGTTCCCCTTGATCCACAGACTCAGCAACCAGAGAGAGTTCTGCCAACACAGTAGACTTTGAATTATTCCTTGTTAGCTTGAATGCTAAAGCCATGTGTCATCTGCTTGGAAAAACCAGTAAGCAGGTCCCATTCTTCACCGCCGGCCTAAAGCTATCCAGATGCTGGAAAGAACGAGGAAGTGAAAGTCACTTTCCCCGAATATCCCAGAGCCCCAAGGAGGGTGAATGGTGGAGTGGTTTTCCTCGTGACTGTTTTGTATATGTATATATATAAATGTAATGACCGTGTGTGTGTGTGTGTGTGTGTGTGTGTGTGTGTGTGTGTGTGCCTGTGTGAGTGTATTTGGATGCAGATGTGCTCATGCAGATGTGCTCATGCTGTGGTCCATGTGTGGAAGTCAGAGGACAGCTCTGTCGGGTAGGTTCTCTCCTTCCACCCATACATAAATGGGTTCCAGGAATGGGACTCGGGTCGTCAGAATTGTGAAGCAAGCACTTCTACCAGCTGAGCTGTCACACTAGCCCCAGGGTCTGTCTTTTCAGTGACTGTTGCTCCATCTGCCAGGTTCACAAGCTTCCAGGGAGTCTCCTGTGTCCATCCCCCACCTCACCATAGGAATCCTGGGATTGCAGAGACACGACGCCATGCCAGGCTTTACGTGCATTCTTGGGATTCAAGCTCAGGTCTTCACACATGTGTGGCAAAGCACCTCCCCCACTGGACCCTCTCCCAAGCTCTTCCTGGTGACGGCTGGGACTCGGTTTCTCTGACTCTTTTTAAGTGTGAGAGCTTCCAGAACACAGGTGATTGAAGGAAAAGCGTCTGTGGAGTTGATTTTGCCTCTGCTGAGGAAGAACCAGTTCAGAAGAGCCCTCAGGAGAAGCTGCGTCAGGCCCACGAAGCCCTGACAGACTGTAAGAAGAAAGAGCAGAGCAGGAAGATGAAGACAATAAACCGAGTGCCCTTAACCACACAGTCACCGTCCCAACCCCCAAACTGGTTTGAAACAACGAGTCTTGTGCTGGCCCGTGACTCTGTGAGCCAACAATTTGGGCTGGGCACTGTTGAGTGGCTCATCTGTCCGTTTCTCTTGGGGTCGTTCCTCAGGTTGTAGTTATCTGTTCGGTTCCTACTCTTTTAGCCACTTCCACAGGCAAGATGGAAACAAAAGAAAGCTATGTTTGTTCTCACTTTGCAAACTGGAGGGATTAGGGGTGAGGTGAAAGCTCACAGGAATCCTGACTCAAGTCTACCAGCCTTGTTGTCAGCCTCCCGCTTTTTCTACTCTCCAGAAGTTTTTCCAAGAAGAAAACAGTTGGAACTGAGTTGGGTGAGGATGGGTAGTGTCACGCCCCTTGATGAATACTTGACAGCTCCTCCCCCACCCGTCCCCCGCCATCAGGATGTCTATTCTAGCACCTCCCAAAGAGAAAATGTATGTGAGGAATACTTGCCAAAGTGTATAGTATATATCAAGAAATGTCACACACACACACACACACACACACACACACACACACACACACACACACACGGGGTAGGGGGAGATCCCATCAGTGGGTAAATTTGAGCTGTCTCCTTTCCTGAATGATACCTCAGAAACTTTAGTGTGTTTACAGAGCATCGTGAATGTCTCAGGGAAGGGTATAGTACGCTATTAGTCAGATGATGCCCTAGGCTACGATAACAAAGTGTCCCTAAAGAACCGAAGTAAAGTGTAGGGTGGAGTTCATTTCTCTTTCATGCATTCAAACCCAGAGCACTGATCCAAGACTGGCAACCTCAACTCATAGGTTCCAAGATGGTACCCAGCTCTTACATTTCTCAGGCAGGGCAAGGTGGGCTAGATACCACTAAACAATATGGTGGCTACACACAAATCTGTGCTTCATTCCACTGGCCTGAATTTGACCATATGGACTGCTATAGTTTGGACCTATGACCTACAATGTCACTCAAAGGTCCATGTGTTAAAAGCTTTTCACTCAGAGTGGGGCTATTAGGAAGTGGTAGAACTTTTAAGAAATGGGCGGTGGTGGCGCACGCCTTTAATCCCAGCACTCGGGAGGCAGAGCCAGGCGGATCTCTGTGAGTTCGAGGCCAGCCTGGGCTACCAAGTGAGCTCCAGGAAAGGCGCAAAGCTACACAGAGAAACCCTGTCTCGAAAAACCAAAAAAAAAAAAAAAAAAAAAAAAAAACGCCGGGCGTTGGTGGCGCACGCCTTTAATCCCAGCACTCGGGAGGCAGAGGCAGGCGGATCTCTGTGAGTTCAAGGCCAGCCTGGGCTACCAAGTGAGCTCCAGGAAAGGCGCAAAGCTACACAGAGAAACCCTGTCTCGAAAAACCAAAAAAAAAAAAAAAAAAAAAAAAAAAAAAAAAAGAAAAGAAATGGGGGCTAGAAGATGCTGGGTTATTGAGTACATTCCCTGGAAGGGTATTAAGGACCCGGTGTATCCTTTTTATCCCAAGCTGTGAAGTGCATGGTTTGATTTGCTTGCTCGGTTATTGCCATCTTACATGTCCACCAGTGGCCAAAAAGCAACGTGTCCTTCTGATCATGGACTGGAACTCCTAAAACTGTGAGCCAAAATAAATAATTGGATTACCTTCGGTATTTGTCATAGTAGTGGAAAGTAGATCAGCTCCTGGATAGAACCAGATACAAAAGAGGCTTTGAAAGGCAATCTTCAGTTGGATGCCTACACGTCTGGTTGAAACCCTTGAATCAAGACTCCTGTGTTCTATTATCAAAATTCATAAAGGGTATGCTAACACCAAGCACCATCAGCAGTTTCCCAAATGTGTTTATCCACAAAAGTTTTAATATATATATAATATATGTGTGTATGTATATATATTATATCTTTCAGGACTTGTGTCTTATTATGTATTGCATAATCCAGGATAGTAGAGTTAATCATGCAGCAACAACAATGTCCCCTACCCCCTACCCCCTACCCAGTGCTAAAACAAAGGATCAACAGTTGGGTTCTTATTCATATCTACAGGGAGATGGAGAAGCTGTCTAGCCTTCTCTTTGGGAATAAGCCTGATGATCAAGCTTGAGCTCATCTCTTGGAGGGTGATCGACCCCACAGATTGGCATGAGCTATTCAGCTAACATCCTTCAAGATCACCTCAGCCAACCTAGCAGCCAACTGCAAGTGTGCGATGGACCAAGGTGAGCCAAGCCCAGGCTGATGACTCACAGCTAGGTAAATGTTTGCTTTACGCTTAAGTTTAGGGTGGTATAATGCAAGCATAAGCCGGCATAGTTATTTAAGCTTAAAAGGGATTTACTAAAAGGTTGTATCCTTGAGAGACTCAGACACCCTCGGCCTTTGCCGGAATCACACCATGGGAACTGGCTGATCAAATATACTGTTGTGCCTGCCACTGTGGACATTATTGCAGCTGCACCCTGACCTAGGCTCTAGCTGCTGCCACAAGGGATAGTGACCCCAGGAAAGTAGATGGACCTGTTATTGCTGCCACCTATCCGCAGAAGCAGGTCATTCTTAGGTGAGTCATTCTGTGAAGTGTAAGACACAAAGGCAAGGGCACTGAGCCAACAAAGACATAGGCCCAGGCACAGGAGCCCCTCTGTGGTACTAGGCATTCACTTGTTCATAGATTATAAGGAGGTTCAGCGCAGGAGTCCTTAGACATGGGCAACACCTTGTCACCAAACCTCACTGTAACAATTCAGTGCTTCAACAACCAATGGCAGCACCCCAGTGCAAGCCAGCTTCCCCTGCTAACTCAGTCTGACTACGAGATGCAAATAACAATATGGTCTATCCCCCTCACATTGCAATTAGACTACGTTATGGTGGTGTTGCGAGGGTTGCTCTTTATGGGGGTCTTGGGCCATTAGGAATGACCAACACCTTGCAAGAGTGGATCAGCCAGCATGGGAGCGAGGTAAAAAGTGAGGCTGTGCGCTGTGGCTTGCCTTTTCTTCCCTCATCTGCTTTCAGCTCCTCTTCCCACCATGAATGAAGCTCACTGAGCCCTCAGGAGCAGCTGCACGGATACAGTGTCTTGCTCTTGGACTTCTCAGCCTCCAGGGACACAGGCTGCTGCAGCTCAGGTATTCTGCTACAAATGGACTGAGAGAAGGGACCAGAACTTTATGTTTAACATAAGGTTAATTGTTATGGATAACAATAACAACTTTAAGACGTGTTACATTCATCTATGCTGTGGAACATGTTTGTGTAATGATACAAAGATGTGTTGCATTCTTTTATGTTGCATTTGTTTAACTCTGTGAAGCTGTGTTACTGTGCCTGTCTGAAACACTTGATGGTCTAATAAAGAGCTGAACGGCCAAGAGCAAGGCAGGAGAGAGAAACAGATGGGGCTGGCAGGCGGAGAGATTAAATAGGAGGAGACATCTAGGCTTGAGAAGGAGTGAGGAGAGAGAAAAGGAAAAGGAGAGGAGGACATCGGGGGCCAGCCACACAGCCACACAGCCACCCAGCCACCCAGCCAGCCATGGAGTGAGAGGAAAGAAGATATATAGAATAAATAAAGGCAAAAAGCCCAGAGGCAAAATGTAGTTAAAGAGAAATGGGATCATTTAAGTTAGAAAAGCTAGCTAGAAACAAGCCAAGCTAAGGCCGGGTATTCATAAGTAAGAATATATCTTCGTGTATTTATTTTAGAGTTAGGTGGCAGGCCCCTAAAAGAGTTAAAAAAAAAAAAGAAGCCAATTACAGTTAATTAGTTAATTATTGTGACAGTTTCCAGGTATCTGGCAGTAATATCTTGTCCAGAAAAATTTATGTCACCATAATTTTTTCACAACAACAAAAAAATGTGTGTAATTTTTTTAACAACAACAAAAAAATGTAACTGGGTGGACTGGGTCTTGGTCACCTCCTCTGGCTAGAAACACTCCCTGAGAGAAGACTGAGGCAGTGCAGGTGAGGAAGGCTTGAGGAAGAGCTAGCAAAGCAGTCACACTGCGGTGAAACTCTCTGACCCTCCATACATGGTCCATTCACTCCCTAATGGTGACATCAAGTTAGGAAATGGGGTGCTCAAAGGACTGATCATTAGTGTACCCTGAAAACAGGAATGACCCAAGAGGTCCCAGGTAACCAGCCAACCAGTTTGCCCAGAATGAGTTTTGCAGGGAGTGGTATTTGCCATGCCAACACCGGCAAAGCCCCAGGGAAACCAAGATAAATTGGTCACCTATACCAAGGCCAGTGAATATAAGATCTGCAAATGTTCCTTAGAAGGAGCTATGGAGAGCCAGAGAGGTCTGACTGAGGTGGTACTGCTAATTCATTCATCTCTCTTCTTCAACTGGCCATGTATTTGAAATCCCTTAGTGTTCCAGCCCTGGGACATGACCATTGTTGGCCAGGTGAAGAAGAAATCATACTTTACAATGGTGATGGTGAGTGCCCACAGTCTACCAAGCACAGCACTAGGTGCTTTGCCTGGAATCATTTACTTAATCTTTCCCCCAGTCCTAAGAAAGAGGCAGCACTAGTATCCCCATCTTATAGCACAAACTGAGCCACACAAGGAGATTTAGTAACTTGACAACATCACATCACTGTTAAGTCACAGCTCTATGCCATTGTGCACAGTTAGGCTCCACAGTGTGTGGTCCAGTGGTCATGGAGACGACCTTGCAGTTTCAACTCCAAATCTGAAGCCAGCAGACTTCTCCCGCCCATCCCCCATCCCAGATGACCTACAGATCATGCAGGCAAAGTGCTAGAAGCCTGGGAGACTCAGACAGGAACAACTGTGCTATGCTGGGTTGCACCTCTGTTTAAGAAGCTGCGTTTGGGGATGTGAGACCATGGAGAATATCATGCTATAGGTCGGTAGGACTCACTACATGTCACTTCACATCACTGTGCCTCAGCTATCAGAGCCACAAGACTGGAAATGTGGCCCAATGTTGAGCAGGCCTCCAGCTAGGATTTAGAGAGTCAAAAATTCACTCAGAGTTTTCAAGTCAACAGAAGTAACTGGTTAGAGCTTCCAAGGCAGCCTCTAAACACAAAAGCAAAGCAAATCGGCCTGAGGGAACTATAGTACCTTTTAGCCTCTTTTTCCTCCTGGTGATTTATTTCTAGGCTATATTTTATATTAAAACAAAAACAGGCCTCCAGTTTTAGGATCTGCTGCAGGAAAAGAAGCGAGGAAGATTCTCTTGTTTGTCCTGATAAATACCCTCTACCATCAGGGAACTGACTTCCTAAGCCTCCAGCCCACACTGGGAAAAGGGCTTGGGTTTGCATTTTACCCTTCCAGGGAACGGTCAGTTTTTCCCCCTTTAACACTGACACTTTCACTTCCTTTGCTAGGGCCAGTGGCCCCCACACACACGGGTGGACGACGCAGCCTCTTTCCAGGACCTCTCAAGACCTGTTTCCCGAGGAGCCTCGGTTGAGAGTTTCTTTTCGAGATGACTGGATTATTCTACCCACAGCTGCTGAGGTGAGTGACTAGTATGGATCCCTTCAATATGCTTCAGCTGAAGACGTGTGTGTGTGTGTGTGTGTGTGTGTGTGTGTGTGTGTGTGTGTGTGTGTGTGTGTTACTGGGCCTGGAGCCCAGGGCCCCACACATACTAAGTAAGCATTTTGCCATAGGCTCCTGCTCTTGGCTCAAGAAATAAGTAAATTCCTTTTTTGATGTTCCTATCTCAGGATGTGTGGAATAACCATTTCCTTTGCCATGAAATCTCTGCGTAGAAAGTTCTGTCGTCTCGCCTTCTCTCTGATGAGACCATTCGTGACATAGCTAAAGATGGGAATGGGCTGAAATAGCTGAGCTGTTTGTCCTGGGAGCAAGCTTCTTTCTCCCTGGCTCCTGAAGTCAACAGCGCAGCTTCTGCCTCAGATCCCTTCACCTCACCTTGTGTCCTCCTGAGAGACATGCTTTCCCCTACTCAGTGTCAGAGAAACACCAGGAGTTTTCTGGAACCAAAGATACCTATGGTCCCTTGGGATATTTAAAGTTGTAGATGTTTCTTGTTAAGTAAGTTCTTCTCAAAATGCATGCTGAGAGGTGATACTGGGGAAGATGACTATTTACCTAAAAAAGACCGCTTTCTTGAAGGGTTTGAAGTTGCTGGCCTAAATGAGGGACCCAGAAGAGCCGCCCTTGTATCTGCTTTCCTCAAAATGTAAACTAGTTGTGATATCATAGCATTATTTGTCCATTCATTCCTTCATTCATTCATGTGTTTACTATACAGTTGCTGAGCACCTACTGTATACTGAGTCTCTAGGAAACAAAGCCAGGGTTTCCTAAGCCCTAGCCCTGAAGAAGGGGTGAGGGAGTGAAGTAAAAACACTTGAGAATGAGGGACGAATTATATACGGACAGAGCAGGCAAGGGTGAGCTAGGAACATGGATTATGACAGCACACAAAATGATCCTGGGATCTGCAGCCTAGATATGGGAAGGAGCAGGTGACAGACTCCTCTACTGGACATCACTCTGATCTCTCCTAAGGGTGCTGTGTTCATGCCAAATGCCTGTCTTTCAACATCAGAGTGGAGACATTTAAGAAAGGCCAGAAAAAAATGAAGCTATATTTTAAAGAATGGAAAATAAAATCAAAAAAAGAAGTCTAAGAAGCAGAACAGTGCCCCATGGGAAAGTTCAAGGGCACCTGAGTGAGGGAGAATTTTAGTCCATGTGATTCAGAGCTGGCATTTTTGTTTGCCACATTTCCACTAAACAATAATGCACAGGACTCTAAAATTTCCTGAAGATTAAATCTGGGGCTTTTGTTTTACATGATGTGTGTTTAAGTAAGATGTAGGGCTTTCTGAAGAACCGGCATGGACCAGGTATGAGGGGTGCACTCCTTTAATCCTAGCACTCTGCAGGCACAAGCAGGCAGGTCTCTGAGTTCAAGGCTCACCTTGTTTATTTATCTTGTTCCAGGCAGGGCTACATAAAACCCTGTCTTTAAAAAAAAAAAAAGAAAGAAAGAAAGAGAAGAAGAGATTTGCGTGTACGTTTTGCCGTTGGTACCATTAGCCTGCGGACAAATCCTTAATGCTTCATTTCTTTGAACCTCAGTTTTTCCCGCTCCTAACCTGAGGCTGACAACACTTCCCATTGGAGCCCAGTTGCTCCAAAGATAGGAGATGTTGTGTATACCTCACTAATAAGGTACCCAGGGAACAGCCGGCTGGGGTAGCCATCCTTCGGGTGCTGTTGGTGGGTTATAGTAACAGGATTGAATGTCCTAAACAGGATGCAAAGGACCTGCTCATGGCTTCCGACCCTCCCTCTTAGTGACTGTGTGATATTTTTTTAAGGCATTTAGGCTCAAAATCCTGAATTGCCTCATGTGTAACAAGTGAACATGACACTTGTTTCCTCCTAATTTTATTTTGGTGTTCACTCTTAAATATAAATGCCATGTATAAATCTGTCATTACTAGGAAGGCTTTGAAAATAAATCATGTTGGTTAAAACTCACTCTCCACTTTAGACAGTAAGTGTACACAATAGAGCTGGGATTCGAACCATGGTGGGATTCTTATCACTCTTCAGAAGAGTAAAAACAGCCACACATTTTTCACATACACCATGAATTTAACAATGAGGGTGCCGGGAGAAGTCTCAGCTCTAAGGAGGAAGGGAGCTTTGAGCAGGCTTACAATGAACAGTTCCAGAGGACTGTCCACCTGTGGGTGACACAGAAATGTATGAACAACCAGATGTTCCAGGGAATTAACCAGAGAGTCAGAGTCCAGGGCCCACGAAGGCAGGGGAAGAGTGAGTGAATCACATGCTCTGCTCCCTCTGAGCTTGACAGAAGAGGAAACTGAGGCTGGAGAAGAGAGGCTGTTTATGCCCAAAAAGACCCACAGTGAGAGCACAGAGGGTAAGCCTGCCACCCGCCTTCTGCCAGGCGCATGCGCACCTCCCAGGCTGCGCTGCTGGTCTTGGCCCGGTTGTATTGCTTGGCTATACGATCTCTGCCATGTGTAAGTAGGAAGGAACAGAGAGCAAGCCCAAAGCCGTCTGCCTGGCCACAAAACCTTTAAGTAAAAGACTGCAAAGCAGCGAGGGGCTGGGATCAAGATCTCAAGGTTCCTCCTACCCTTCTGCATTCATGATCCCATGCAGGAAACATGCAAACACGGGTGGAACTAAACATCTTGCCAGGTGGTGGTTTGTGATATATACAAACAGCTCCTGACTCACAAAGGGAAGGGACAAGAGAGCCCATACATCCAAACAGCTGCCGCCATCCGCCGGCCCCCACTACCCTGCAGCTGCCGTGAGCTGTGTGGAAAAAAAAAAAGGAAAGAAGGGGGGGGGGGAATCTTGGACCACTTGCAGATTCCACAAAGTTAAGGCAGAGGAAGGGAGGAAGGGAGGAAGCTGTGGACACGGAACTAAAGAAAGGAATGGACTCTTGGGATCCATCCTCGGCCTTGGGTGACTGGGCTTGGCTCAGAAAATCCAGTCCCAGGGCAGACTGCTCTCCCTCTCCCATCCACAGAGCCAGACACTCACACAGGTCACCTCCAGGCCTCACAGCAGTTTAGGAAGAAGGAAGGGAAGGAATTCGTCAAATCTCTTGAAATGTTACTCCCCTTTATAATAGTTAGAAATAGCTACCTCATAGGTTCACACCAAAGCCAAAACGAATAAGTGAAAAGTCCTTCACGCTCTGAGTCAGGACACATTACCAGTCTTGAAAGCATCATTTCTTTTTTATAAAGATTCCCTATTTTACAGATTAATAAAATGAGGTTCAGAGAAGTCACATGACTACCTAGGCCTTGTAAGTTAGAGGTGGACCCAGGATTCAAACCCAGGTCTGTCTTTAAAATCTCACAGCCTTATCGACTATTCGGAAGAGTCATACCCAGCTGGCCTAGGAGACTGGGGGCAGGTGAAGTGGTATTGGAGACAGCCATTAACAAAGCAGCAAGAATCTACCCAGCAGAGGACTTTCCTACAAGAAGTCAACTGTGCTCAGCTGTAGTGGGGAAGTGAGAATTCGTTCTGGAGGACAGGGTAAGGTTAGTCCAGGAAAATTTGGGAGCGCTCATCTATGGCTGAATTTCAGGATGAAGCTGGGAGACCGCCATGTTCACAGGTGGGAGATGGGGAGGGGGGGATGGGATGTGGAAGAAGGGAATTTGGAAGGAACCAACAATGAACTCTGTCCCAGGTAAAATTTCATCTAAATCTAACCACACACCCTGGAGACAGAGAGAAAATGTTCTGTTTCCCCACCTACCTCTGTCCACCCGTGCCTCCTGGTAACCCATTGCACCCTTAGGAGGGTAGGGAAGGGTACCACACACGTTTGTGAGTCTGTTGGAAGCATAGCATTTCCACGCCCACCTGAAATGAATTTCATCAGAGAAATAAGCTGTAAGCGCACCGCTTGCAATTCAACACAACACGTATGTCTGTTCTCCGGGTTTCTTTGAGGGGCACTGTTTTGGCGGGCAGGAATGGCAAAATCAGAAAGTTGTCAGAAAGGGATGTGAATGTCGCCGAAAGACAACGTGGTGAGTGTGGGGGTGCTCAGCACCGCATCTTGGAAAGTGCCGGGGGTGGGTGGGGACTGGAAAACTGCTTGGAAATGAACTTTGGGACTCCAGCGCTTGACAAGTTGGGAACTGTGTTGTGGTAGAAGTCTGGGAAAGACCTGCCTACCATTCGATACGAAATGAACTCACTTTTCAACAGAAGGTTGTTTGCTTTTTTTTTTTTTTTTTTTTTTCCTGGCAAGCAGAGTATCCATACCTGTGGTTGCTGGGGTTTTTTCCCCCAGAGAGTTCAGTGAGAGCTGGTTGCATAGACTCTGAATTCTGACCGCTGGGGTTTGAATCTGGCTTTCTGTGACTAATGCTAGGATCTTCACTGACTTCTAAGTCAGTGCCCTTATCTGTTATCATGTCAAGGAGAATACAATCCTCACTGTGCTCCTAGAAGGAGTTCGTGTGGGAGAAGTCCATCACTTGGCGGTGCCATGGGGGAAACCCTCCATCCAGGTTCAAACTACTGCCACCTGGACAGTCAGCTGGGACGCCCTGGTCTCAGGGAACTCCAGGCAGCAGGGGTGTGCTCTAACTGGCAGTTCTCAAGGACATACAGATGAGCTTTTCACAGTTGAGTCACACAAATGCATTGTATTATGTCTTCCTCTATAAGGAAGGAGGCATCAAATGCTAGGTTTCAAAACCACTGTTGCTAAAACGAGTGAGAAGCTTCAGAGAATGAACTCAGAGAAAACTCCTCAGTACACACTAGCCCATTGGGTATGGGGAAGACATGACAGAGACCAGAAAGTTCAGCAAGCCAGGCTTTCTTCTGACATTTTCTTGGTGTAATGAAATTCAAAGTTTTCATCTCCAAGAAGTAAAGACGCCATCTCCTAAGGCCCAAAGTAGAAGAAAAACTCATCTGAGTCCCAGGGAACAATGCCTTCTACAGACCCATGTTTTCTTGGCCCCAATTTCAATCCTGGTGGAAAAAATTCCCTGAGGCCGACGACAGCTGAGCTCCTTGCCTGGAATTCACAAGTGGAGAAGGGGAAAATGATACCCCGAGGCTTGGAGGGCGCCTGCCCAGGCAGCCTTCATTCACACAAAGGCTGGTTAGTGGGCCTGCCACCTGTCCGTCTCCAGCCCACGACCGAGCCAGGAAGCTTACGTGAGGGGATGTGAGTTCAGGGAGACTTCAGGAGACACTGAAAGGAGCCTTCACACAGAAAAGACCAGAAAGAGGGCTCTGCATCACCTCCCACCCCTGCTCCTGTTCCCTTCTGGGTGACATTTACCCCCACCCCCACCCACATCTCTTTCTTTCTTTTTTTTTTTTCCTCTCGAAAATAACCTTCAGGAAAGTCCCCATGTCTAATAAAACTGTTGACCTTTGGGGCTGGTCAAATAGTCAGTCATGCCTTGAAGGAGGTTTCCTGGGGTCAGCGTTCCCATCTGGGTTCCTTTAGCCTACCTCACCTCCAATGACAGGCGTACATAGAGTAAACCCAGGACATTAAACGCACCACCAGACACCGCTTGTTAAGGTCTTCAAGGATGCCGGTTAAGCGAAGGTTTAGCTGCGAGTCCCATGGGAGTGCTCCACCCCCAACAGAGCATCCTTACAGTCCCTGCACCCTGTGACTCCCTCTGCTTCGGAAGGGGAAAGGGTCAATCACTTGCCAGCCTCCCTTTCAGAGCCAGGGGTGCAGAAACTACGGCAGGGTGTCACCACCATCTGGCCTCTTCCACTTCAGCTTCCAGAGTAAGTTTGTCTGATCACAGGCAGGCTCCCAGTTAAGCAGGAATGCCACCGAGACAACTGCTCTAATAACCTACATAGTGCCTGGGGTAGACTGACATGTAGTATAACCATACCTTAAGTACTACATGGAATATGGTATTTTAAAAAGTCATTTCTAGGGCATTCCAGTTTCACTGGGCATGTCTGTTTTATATTTCCAGAAACCATACTTAAGAATAATCCCACAACACCGGCTTTCTGAACCCTGATTTAAGGTAAAGAGAAGGAATGTGGGGAGACTTTAGGTGTGCCTGGAGCCACTGTGATTTTGGGTGGCAAGTAAGAAATGAGACTTTCCCTGAGAAGCGCTAATTTCAAGACCCGTGGTAGTTGGACAAAAACCATAGGAGAGCCCCAGCCTGAAGCTGCAGGGCTGGATCAAATGCTTGTGGAAGACACCAAGGCATCCTCTAAGGCAGTGGTTCTCAGCCTTTCTAATGCTTTGATCCCTTAACACAGTTCCTCATGCTGCGGTGATCCCCAGCCATAAAATTATTTTCATTACTACTTCATAACTGTAATTTTGCTATTCTTATGAATTGTAATGTAAATATCTGTGTTTCCCAATCTTAGGTGACCTTAGGTCTTAGGCGACCCCTTTGAAAGGGTCATTCAACTCCCAAAGGGGTTACGACCCACAGGCTGAGAACCACTGCTCCAAGGAGTCTAGGGAGTTCTTGTACTCCATGTTGGTGTTGAAATAACGTTGATACCAAATGAATGATTGAGCTCTCACCATGCTTGGCAGCTGACAAGCTCCTCCCCCAAAAGGCTCTCGGAGTAAGACTCAAGCACCTTCCACACCACACTGTGGCACACAGAGAGAGAGAGCGCTTCACCCAGGCGGAAGGGCCGTGGCCGATGAGGTCATGGCACACAGCGCCTTGGGGTAGCTTCGAATCCTGTTACATTCATCTAATGCCTGAAGGAGACAAACCCACAAGGACTGAGGAGGTTGGCTGGCTGGAGACAGCGGCCAGGCCTCTCTTGGCTGGCTAGCCGGCCACGCTCAGCCTGTGCAGTGGCCCTGTCGCCTCACTTGAACCAGGCTGGCTTGCCAGACCATAGAGATTGCGTTCTAGTCTCCCCTCAGTGCCATTTCAGGGAAGCAGAGACCTTGGGAAGAGAGGAGGGAAAGGGTGTCCTGTGAGAACACTCTCGGGGGACATGGATGACGCCCCAGAGGCAAAGCATCTGTTATTTTGCTTTCCTTCTCAGCCCGGGGAAGAATCTGAGTTTGCACACGGGAGGCTGGCTAGACGGAGTGCAGAGGAATCACCAATGTCCGGGGGACTCCAGGCCCTGGGGGGAAATTGCCATAGCTCTGGGCATCAGGGAACATCTTATTCTGCCTCCCTACCCAAACCTGAGCTGCAGCCTTTCCCTCCAGCTCCTCAGACAGAGCCAGGGGAGGGCAGAGAGTGGTGAGCAAGATGATTTCTAAAAAACATGTCAACACAGAAAGTCAGCTGCCTTGTAATTATCCTTTTTTCTGACTGAGTGATAAATGCTCATTGTAGAAAGGTTTGAGGATCCTGAAAAATCTAAAGTGGTGAAAACTACCCATAATCACACACACACACACACACAGAGAGAGAGAGAGAGAGAGAGAGAGAGAGAGAGAGAGAGAGAGAGAGAGAGAGAGAGAGAGAGAGAGATCCTCTCCTAAGATTGTGGTGTATTTCCTAAGAATATATGTTGAACATAATTACTCCAATGCCCATGTGTGGCTTTGCACTCTGCTTTTCCAAACCTAATGAATCATAACACTTCCCTCACATTGGGAAAGACACATCGAAGACCCCATCAGGCTTTGATGACTCTTCAGGGAGACGCACTGGAAACGACTATCATTTATTAAGCTATTCTCTTACTTGAACATTGACATTGTACCCTGTGTTTTCTCTGCTAGAAATAACGGTTGGCAGGGACTCCATCCATGTCTCCATCAGACTCATTGGCACCTGCTCCTTCCTGTCTAGAAGCTAACCTAAAATGGTGTCTGTTCTGACCCAAAAGTACATGTCTTCTCATGTGTTTAGTCTGGGCTTGCTCTGTAAAAAGCTCCATGTTTTCCAGAAGTTTCTGCAAGTGGCATTGCTGTTTTCCGTCGGCACAGAGGCTGCACTTCAATCTGCTGCTCTTTTAGCCAGCAAATGCGGCTCCACAGTTACTACTGGCCTGCTTCTCTGGCAGCGGCCGGCCACTCAGGCCTCGGCCCGTCAGGAATTCTGTTCCCACAGCCACCGGCTATGTTGCTGCTGCCAAATACAGCTTTTAATTAAATCACTATCATTCTGTTTATCAACAAGACTCAGGAGTCAAAGGCTGGGGTGAAAACCTGCTAGCTCAGAGAGGTTCGTTCAGTAGCAGCTAGCCGACTTTCTCTGTTTGCCGGAGTCTCCAAAAGAGAGTGCCCTTCTGCTTAGCCAAAACAAAAAAAACCCACACTACACTGTCCCTCCCTACTACCTCCTGTGTGTCTCTCTATCATCTTACAGACACCCTATGACTCTCTATGATGACTTTCTGTCAACTAGTTGCTAACTTGGCCTCCTGACCCAAGGTTGGTTTTATTTAATTAATGCAAATGCAGATTCAGGGTTCACAGTGTGGTTGAATATCCCACAACAGTGTGCATAGGTAAAAAGCCTCTGCAGATGCTTCTGGAACAAATTCCCTTCTCTACTACACCCCCCAGTCAAACAGAGATGCTGCTGTTGCATAGCAATCTCAAGGCTGACAGGCCCAGGCTGGCGGCCTCGGGCTCCTGTTCAAGAGACAAAGGAGAAATCCAGGGACCAATTTCAGGCATCATAATATTCACTGCACCAGGGATGGGATGATACAAGTCTTTAAGATGCTGCTACTTGGAGTTTTAACAGGACCACCGCTTGCTGATTTAGTTAATGACAATGTTGGGCTCCAAATTCCCTCTAAAAGGCAGTCTTAAGTGTTCTCAACTTGGACAGGGCTGGCCTTAAAAATAAACAAATAAGTTACATAAGCCCAAATTTTGGAGGCTCCAGCTCTAGAAGCCAAGGTTGGGGCCAAGATGAAAGACTCACTAGCCATCTTGTGGTCGGGCCTCACGTGCTATGTGCAGGGTGGAGCAGCAGGGAGATTTGGCTTCTAATGTGAATGCCAGCACCCACGGGGTGGGGGGGGGGAAGCAAGCGAAAATGCTGGCCATGACGCTGATCTTTCTCCTCTTTCGCTCCTTTCCAGTGTTGGAGGTTCTGTGGTTATTTGAGAATATCATCTTTTGCTTCAGTGCTGGCTGCATTTGTGGGAAGTGAGGTGATTGTAGTGGATTACTTTTTGGAAGCTTTTAAGGCTTCTCTGGGAAGGCAGATGTCAAATTCCTCACAGTCACTGGTGTAAATGGAGCCCACCTGTGCCCAGTGCTCTGGGAGGGTACAGAGGCTCCCCTAACATCCAGCGTAACATGGACACTGAAATATCCCATGAGTCCACTCATGCAAGTATTTATGCAACGTGAATCTGAAGGTCTCAGGAAAGGGAAAGTGCTAAGGGCCTGTCATAAACCATGTAGGCAATGAAGGTTGGGGTTTGAGCATAAAGAGTTCCCACTTGGTTACGAGCACAATTGGGGGGTGGGCCTAGCAGACCCCTGAAATCATACCCTCGAGAGATGAATGGGGATCCCTGCCCCTTTCCCTCTTTGCTTCCTGGCTGTCATTAAGTGAGCAGCTTTGTGGTGCTCACCATGGTGCACAGCCTTGCCACAGACCCAAAGCAGTAAGGCTGACTGACCAGGAGCTTACATCTCCGAAGCCATGAGGCAAATAACCCTTCCCTCTGCTTTAGTTGACTGTTGTAGGTATTCTGTCTGTCACAGCAACAGAAAGCTGGTTAGCACTTAGAACAATTAAGACCACGAGACAAGCAGTGCTGCACACCTGTAATCCCAGCACTTGGGAGGCAGAGGCAGGTGGATCTCTGAGTTCAAGGCCAGCCTGGTCTACAGAGCAAGTTCCAGGACAGCCAAGGCTACAAAGAGAAACCCTGTCTCAAGAAACCAAACAAGAAAAAAAAAAAAAGGAGCAAACAAACCAATAGCCATAATAAGCAGAAAATGCTACGTGTCCATCCCGGAGTATGGGAGAGCAAGCATGCCCTTATGTCATGAAGTAGACCCCAAGTCAGTATTCGGCAGCTTCCTGGAACACAGGACAATTATGGCCATGGAATCAGAAGAATTTTCCAAAGTAGAAGAGTGTGATTTTTAAAATAGTGTCTGGATTTGTTTAAAACCACGGGCTAGATCAGAGCAAGCCCCTACTGCTGACCTCTTATGGGGACAAGTTATGTCAGTTTGTACAGATAGCTTCTCCCATGGAAAGTACTACACACCAGTGGTGATGTTTAATATAACTTGTGCTTCAAAATCATGTGTGTTTATACGTATTTTAAAAATGGGGAAAAGTGCACACATGTTAACTGTGACTATCCCAGCCAGCAGGATTATAAGTCATATTTCCCCTTTGCTTTATTCTGTTTGTATGAAAATTTACAATGAGTATACATCACTTTAATAATCAGAAAATGTTTAAGTTTTTATATTAAAAAGCACCCCAGTGTTATTAGATTGGTACAGATAAAATATTGTGTGAAGCCTTTTTAAAAAGTGAACTAGGAGCTGGCTGTCGTGGCTCATGTCTGTGATACCAGCATTGGGAGAAGCGGAGTCAAGAGTAATGTCATGAATTCAAGACCATCCTTGAAGGACTACACAGTGAAGTCCTGTCACTACCCTAACCCCTGACACACACACACACACACACACACACACACACACACACACACACACACACACACAAACTGCATGGAAACAATAATTGAAAAATTTTTTTAAAAAGAATGAGATTAAAATAGCAAGAAAATAGTGTTCACTGGCCACGTGCAGTACCGGCAGAGGACACTCACTGTGGCTTGTAGGCATTCCTCATGTCAGTGTAATGAGACTATTATTACTCCAGAGCATCAGGGACAAAAGAGGGTCACAGAGGTTAAGTGACTTGTCCAGGGTCACACATCTCACAAGGAGAAGAACCAGGATTAGAAACCAGGACATCTGTCTTCCGAGGTCATGGGCAACTCAGTTCAAGAGGCAAAGTGATTAGGTGTCAGCACAATGATGGTGCCTGGATTGGACCTCAAAGACCCAGTAATTCAATGAAAGACCCTGGAGACAGGAAGGAAATACAGCCAAGAAAGGCAATAACAGCCACTACAGTCCTGTCCAGCTGAGTGGCAGTGCTAGACACACAGTCCCAAGGACGTGGGTTACATCCCTTATTCAAAAAACAAAGGATTGGAATGAATGGGTACACAGCTCAGTTGATAGAATGCTTGCCTGGCAGGCACAAAGCCCTGGGTTCAATCCTCAGCACCACATAAACCAGGCATGGTGGTGCCTGTAGCCCAGCCTTCCCTACGTAACTAGTTCAAGACCAGCCTGAACTGCATGAAGCTCTGTCTCATATGCTACCCGAAGCTGTGATTAGATGTCATATCTTAACCCTATTGAGCATTTTGTTCCTTTAAAAACAACAACCACATCATCCTTTTCTCTCCTCAAGGAGAAAGCACACCTTGGCTCAGCGGCAGCTCAAATGAAGGAATGCACGGGGAGGTACTGTGCAGTCTGCAGGGGCCTTTGCCAGCAATCAGAGAGACAGTAGCCCTTGCCAACTAGGCTACACTGCTCTGCATGGAGCCAGGCCTCAGATACATGCTAAATGGATAAATGAGCTTTACAGAAACAACATTCAAGGCTGGTACGGAAAGAGGCAGGGAGAGCTCTGTGCCATTGGGACCCAGAATCATTTCAAACATGTTTAAGCTAAGTTTTTAATGTGAATAAGCTTTGAACTAACTGAAATGCAGGCTCAGAATAATCCATGTGTCTGTAAATGAGAACACTCACTTTAAAACGTTGTGGAATTCTTACACTACAACAACCACCAAAAATATGTGCCTACTCATACTTCCTCATAAACAAGCACTGAGTGTCTATAATGTGGATATAATGCTTTGGGATAGGAATGGATGAGTTTCCCGGAGCTGATTTGTGGAAACCAGTGTGGTGTGGAAACACAGCATTATTGAGTCAATGTTACTGTTAGCACAGGCCAAGGTGGGGTTTTTTGCAGGTACCCTGAGATGATACAACCTCTCCCCCCCTTTCTTCAGTTCCTCAACAGCCTACCACAGCCAGCAAGCATCTCTGTCCCCAAATTCTAAAACATTATCTGATGAATGAAAAATGTGTTTTCAGTGGTAGCAAAGATTTGCCTGTCCATTTCCAGAAACTCTGTATCACCAAGGTTCTTTGAGGCTGGCCTGGCGTCTGCATAATTTCATACCCCAAAACGCAGGAAAAACAAAATAAAAAATTGTAATTGCAATTTCTGATTTATAACTTGAAGTTTGGGTTTGTTTGTTTGTTTGTTTGATTTTGTACTGGGGGTTTAACTTGGGGCCTTGTGCATGCTGGGAAAGAGTTTTCCCACTGAGCTACATCCACAGCCCATCTGATTCATGTCTTGTAAAACAAATTAAAGAGGACCTCAACTGATAACCCTCGTGAATTCTGCCGCATTCTCAAGACTGCTGCTTCTATCTTTAGCTCATAATGAACATCTTCCCCCACCCCCCTAAGGATGACATCCCTCAACATCCCAACATTTTAGTTTAGTTACTTTGTACAGGCCCGGGACGAGGGAAGAGGGAGCCCCCAGGTTCTTGGGGCAGCCGTCCACATTCCACGCAGACGTGACCCACGGCTGGACCTGACCTAACTCTTTAAAACCGAAGTTTTGCTCTCCACTTCTGTCTTGTTTGATTTGCTTTGCGGTCCTGGGGTTGGACCCCTGGGCCTGCTGTCACATGCTAGGCAAGTGCTCTCAGCACTGAGCTGTACCCCAGTTCTGTCTTTGATCACCCCAACAAATGAGACAGCTAGATGGTAACAACTGGATCTTTGTGGGGGAAAAACAAAGTTTGGAGAAGCTTTGTATTAGCGTATCTTGAATATACATAATAATGGGCTTTTTGATATTTTCATACACACACACACAAATATATATACACATATATTTCATCATATTCAGCCCTGTTATCTTGTCCTATTCCTCTCTCAGTAAGATTCTTCCTCTTCGGCCGGGCAGTGGTGGCGCACGCCTTAAATCCCAGCACTCGGGAGACAGAGCCAGGCGGATCTCTGTGAGTTTGAGGCCAGCCTGGGCTACCAAGTGAGTTCCAGGAAAGGCGCAAAGCTACACAGAGAAACCCTGTCTCGAAAAAAAAAAAAAAAATTCTTCCTCTTCCTTTCAGTCCATCTACTTTTGTTTGTTTGTTTCTTTGTTTGTTTGTTTTTTGATAACCTACCAGGTTTCATTAGGGTTGCTCACAGAGTCCCGGGTTAGTGGTTATTACAGGATTATGAACTCCCGACCAGTCACTTAGCTACACAACTAAAGAAAACGTCTTTCCCTCCCCTAACACCCACTAACTAGTTACTAATACTCAGGTGTAGAGCCCATGAGACCCTGCCTGGGGAGACTTTAAAATGACTTTAAGTCTGCTCCATGGTGGAATAGCATCTGGCCACCTCCTGTGTCCTCCCACCAAGACTCACAGCCCATGGAGATTTATCCAAACACTTCCGGAGGACGCGGCAGACGTTGCTTAAGAGGAGGCAAGGCTTTAGGACTGGAGACCCCTGCACTGGGTCTGAAAACAGGAGCAAGAGATTGAACGTGACTCTAGCCATAGCGAAGTAGAGATTTACAACCAAACGGAGTGGGGTCAATGGGACGGGAGGGATGGAGAGTGGCGGGCAGAGCTGGGGTTCAGAAAGGGAACATCAAGGAATGTATCTCTGTTGACCAGATTAATGGGACTGCAGTTGCAAGTGAGTTGAGTTGGAGAAATCATCTGTGAGGGTGGTCAGACTCCAGGGGCCGGGAGTTTCGATAAACTGATCTAGCAGGATTCTACACAGAGGGTGAGGAAGGGCCAAGGTCATCGCTCAGCAAGCAGAGGACCAAAAAGAGGCAGAGAGAGGCTTTGGTCAAATGAGAGCATCTTTACCAGTCTAGTAGGAGGCTGGCGCGCAGAGCCAGGGCCAGGCTGTAGGGGCTGCTGCCTCTCTGAAGCACCCTCCACAATAGTGAATATGTTGGACACCTGAGTCACCCTTAGGTGGTGACAGCTTGCCAAGAGGAAAGTTAATGGATTGCAAGCTGTAAAGGCGGAGCTTGCTTCCGTTGTTCTGGGGGTGGGGTGGGGGCGTGAGTCTTTTAAAAAGGGGGTACATCTTGCAAGTGGTTTCCTTCTGGAAAGCAGCAGGATGCTGGGGGTACTTTTCACCCTCAACACTCTTGCTGCCTCCATGGCCTCCATGCACAGCCTCTGCCTGTGTCAGAGTCTTCAGTGAAGTCGTTTGGGAGACGGCAGCAGGCGATGGCCGGGGAACAGCTCCTGTCTTCCCCTCTGTTTTCCTTGTTGCTGTAAAGCAAATTGCAAGGGCATTTTTGCCCAGGCCAAACATCTGAAATTAGAATTATGAGGTCTGATGCAGGAGGCCAGGAAAAATCATTTCTTGGGATAGTTCAATGCTTTCTGGTTTACAGCTTTTTACCAGCGACCTGCAATAGCAATTACCCGGCCCTCCGCAGATCCTCCATCTCGCCCTCTGAATAAGCCGTTATACAATGACTCAGAGGCCAGAGTAGCCTGTGTCAAGCGGGTCACTGATTTCAATTCCCTCTCCATCTCAGTCCTGGGTTCTTAGCATCCCCACAAGTAAATGCCATCTGCTTCTGGGCTGGACAAGGGCTGGGGGTAGAAACAGAAGCGTGAGTTCCGAGGGCATGTTGGGACAGCGGAAATCTGATGAGCCTCCGCAGAGTGAGGAGAATAGAGCCATTTCAACCCACTTCCCTGTTAAAAACAGATCACTACAAAAGGAGGCCCAGTTCTAGTGTGCATTAACTGTGTGATTCTGGAAGTCACTCAGGCTTTCTGTGCCTTGGTTCCTCGTCTGCTTAATGGGGATACATCAGCACACATCTCATCGTTTATGTGGCTTGTTCAGTAATTATAGTATGGATGCTATATGTGTATGTGATAAATACACTTGAGGAAAAGAATCGTGTTTAAGAAAATCAAGCAAAGTTATCTAAAGGTCGGTGTTGGCTGGCATGCCCACGATGTGACCACTCTCTTTCTTGCAGAGGGAATCAAACTGAGGTGCTTTGAGGCCAGGTGCCAGGGTCAAAGCCATTTGCTCTCACAGACCTGCTGACATACTTTCCTGGAAACAAAATAAGTAAAATATGAAAAATTTTGGCATTAATACTTACTTTAAAAAGAGGTACAAAGCAGGACAGTGGTGGTACACGCCTTTAATCCCAGCACTCAGGAGGCAGAGGCAGGCAGATCTTGGTAAGTTTGAGGCCAGTCTGGTCTACAGAGTGAGTGAGTTTCAGGGTAGCCAGAGCTGTTACACAGAGAAACCCCATCTCAAAAAAAAAAAAAAAACACAAGAAAGAGATGTCCGAAAACTGTACCTTTTGTATGTTCTTAGTTTCCTTGGACTTGACTTTATCTTTTCTGTTTCAAATTAAATAAATGGCTCCCAAGATTTGAAATATGTTAGACCTTTTGATACTGGGAAGGAAAGTGGGCACATGGGTGTTTTAGGTGAAGCTGGCAGACTTACTAGCCAGGAAACACCCTAGGAATTCAGTGCCTACCATGAACCACCTAGAAAAAAACAAAACCCAAAACCCACCACACATGAGCTTTGCTTGGAAGTCAGAATGTCTGCTCTTGAATCTTTTCATCCATACTTTTGTTTGTTTTCATTCTCCCTCAACATCTTATCCCCACATCTGGGATGTTTGTGTTAGTGTAGTTTGCTAACTAATCACACTCTCTCACTCTGAGATACATCTATGAGTCTCTGGTCTTCTAATTGTTCATAGTAAGCATGTATGGGGCAGCAAGATGGCTCATAAGGAAAAGGCCAAGAGTGATGACCTGAGTTTGATCCTTGGTGCCCATGTGGCTCTGTGTTTCTTCTTTAATAAGACCGTTACATCTACAGTGCCCATGTGGTAGAAGGAGAAAGCCAGCTCCCACAAGTTGTCCTCTGACCTACACATGTATGCCATGACAGGAGCATGCCTATATGTGTATGCATGTGCATAAACACACACACATACACACACACACACACACACACACACACACACACACACACACTGGAGAGTGAGGGAATGAACAGAAAAAGTTTTAAAAATATTTTTTGGAAGTTTAAGCATTGCAAAATTTTTGGTTGTACACAATTGACAAAACCCAGCATAACTATATTTTAAGTTTTGAAACACAGCCAGCCATGCATTCTTCGATGATGAGATACATTTTGAGAAATACATTGTTAAGCCATGCTGACATGAACACATCAGAGTATCCTCACACAAATATACACAGTCTAGCCCGCCATACACTTCGGCTACATACCCTCACCTCTTGTTCCTAGGATGCGAACTCTATGGTGTGTTACCATCTGCATGCTGTGGCACATAGTAAGTGCTTGTACATCTCTAGGTCTCTAAGAAGGGGCCAGGCACAGGAAGAACACTGAGTGGAGGGGACTTTTCAGATCTATTAGTAAGCTGAAGAGACCGCTGTGGCATCTGAAGTCCATGGCCGTTAACCAAAGTGTCAGTGAGTGATACATGACTTGAAATTATACTAAAAGTAATTATCAATGCACCTCAAACACAGATGAAGAGGCATCCTTGAGCTGGCTCACATGTCCACAAATGTCTGCTGCTGCCAGGAAGAGCAGCAAACTCCTGTTTCCCGTGAGGGGATGGCAGAGAACTGTCAGTCACAGAGGAGGTTGGTGAGACGGGAATAGGTCTTCTGGAATTCCTTCTGCACTATGTACCCCAAACACAAACAGTTCTTAAGGGTTAGTCAGTTTGATTAGGTCAGTCTCCAATCTTGCTTAAAGTAAACGTTGGAAGTGTCCAATAATTTGTTGCTTAGTCGTCTCTCCGAGATGCCTATGAAAAGGCCACTGGGCATGGTGGCACACGCCTTTAATCCCAGCACTGGGAGGCAGAGGCAGGTGGATCTCTGTGAGTTCGAGGCCAGGCTGGTCTATGGAGTGAGTTCCAGGAAAGGTTCCAAAACCACACAGAGAAACCCTGTCTTTAAAAAAAACCAAAAAAAAAAAAGTATAACTTCATTTCTCAGTTTGTTTTAATATTCATTTTGAAAAGTAGTATAGAAGTCACTGAGGAAGGAGTTTCAACATGCATCGTAATAAATGAGCATCAAGTTCACACTGATGGAGGGCTGGTGGAATTGAGTCTGTAAATACAAAACCAGACTGAAGCATTGCTTCCTGTTATTTAATTTGCAAAAATCATGTTACTTAGAAGCCAGCAATGTGGTAGAAGGCAGAATATTCTGTCCTCAAGCTGTGAGTGTCCATATAACTCTGATGTGTAACTTTGGGCTTAAGTAGGGGGTTGTGTTCAAAAGTCAAAAATACTTTCAATTGCCCCAATCCTCAATTTTTTTTTTACTTAATGAAGTTATTTAATAGAAAAACAAAGCACATATGCACCATGCTGAGACAAATTGGGGTAGCATGTATCAACACTTAAGAAGTACATAATATATGATATCATAGAATCCGTCTTAACCAATAGCACACACTGTGGAAGATAACAAAATTTGTCTGTGTGCCAGTCATGGGCGGGAGGCTGGGATATGGCTCAGTGATGAACGAGACTCTGCAGAAGCTCACAAGCCAGGTCGCCTGGTGCGTGCAGCCCAGGGCGAGGGACTCTGTATGGAATGAGGTGGAAGGTAAGGCTGACATTGGAGGCTCTCCTCTGACCTCCACACAAGCTCCGTGTTATGCTCACACCTGCTCTCACACACGTGCATACAGATCGCGAAAGACTTTAAAACTCTTTCCATTCGTGGGTTTTGTCCAGTGCATCCTGGGCATCTTGGTGGACCTAGGAAGTAGATTATGTTATGTTTAGCAAGACTCAGCTCCATTCACTGTTGTCAGGACGTCGCAACAAAAGACAAGCCTGCTGATAGGAAGTAGATTTTTCTTAAGCACACAAATTTCTTAAGTACACATCACACCACACACACACACACACACACACACACACACACACACACACACACACAGGTGTGAGGGTGCCATTACTAATCAGACTCATCCTCAGGGGGAAAGTTAGTTATATGATACCTGTCCATTAAATGTCACAGCCTGTAAGTAGTGAGCACCATGTCCTAGCTCTTTTTGTGGTACAACAGACTGCTCTAGTTAACTGCCACAGGGGGAAAAATGTGTTGGAGGGTCTTCCAGCTCCATCATCCAAGCAGAAGAGTCAGGTGCGCAGAGGAGCACATGTGAGCAGGGTGGCCAGGGCAGGAGCCTACACTGTAGTCAAGAGCTCTTCTATAATTCATACAAATCCGTTCATGAGAACAGAGCCCCAAGCACCGCCCCCTTAGCTCCATCCGAACACTGCTGCAATGGGAATTAAGCTTCCGATACATCAAGAGACGGGGACACATTCACACCGCACTGCTGGGTACCAGTTGTCCTGCCCCCCTCCCCTAAAAAAAGGTGAGTAGTTCGCCTTGCCATGCCTAGAAATAGCGGCTTCTAGCCATCAGTGCTGGCTAGGCTTGGCTTCGCTATCTCACAAATCTCCCTCGAGAACAGCAAACCCTTGGCAGTCATACAAGTTTCAAATCTATGGCAGCACCCGGCACCTCCGCTCTACAATTTGTATTCGTATGGAATATTGCCTTCTGTGTGAAACAGACCAAAATACCCGGCTAAAGCTAACCCCTAGGGAAACTCAAAAACGGAAAACCCAAGTCCGAGACCTGTTTATGGGACTTTATTACTTGCATGAGGATTCTCTGCATGGGTAATTCAAAGGGCACCCAAGTTGGGTGGCCAGGAGACTGTCACACTCTGGAGCATCGCACCATGATGAACTGGGGAGTGGGTTGAGGCACCTGCCTCCTCCTTACAAGGAAGAAAAGAAGAGGGAAACTTGGCAACCTGCACGAGCAGACAGGCCTCTCCTTTGGGTCTAGAATCAACCTCCAAAAACTGTCTTTACCACTTCAGGGTCAGTTTTCAGCAGGGGAAAACCATTGACCGGTTCATGTGTGATTCTCTTAGATAGAGGAACCTTTTTTTTCCCCCTTTGAGTTCTTTCTTTAACAGAAAAATACTCACAAGCTACATCTAAGACAGGACACCAAACGATGCCTGTAGCGATGAGCAAGAGCTGAGGGTGTTTGAGGTTTTGCACATCAGTCTTTTGAGGTCACAACCAACCAGGAAATGATGAGATGGCTCATGTCAGGTCCACTACTTGGTGATTCTGTTGCTATATGGCCATACTTGGCTGGAGAACAGCCCCAGCGCCACGAAGGATGTCCTCATGTTCCCTTTCAACCCATTATCCACCCCCAATCCCAGGTGACTGTCCATATTGGTGGGATCCCCAGATCATGCCTGGTTTGCTGATGCACTAGAAGAGGTCATGGGATCCAGCACAGACTTCAGCCGATGACTGTCATTTGTTATGGTGGAAGACTGTAAAACATCAACAAGGGAAATGTTGCTGGGAGAAATTCTCATAAAACCTGAATCTACAACCTGAGGCCCCTTTCCCAATGGAACCCAGCAGGACTCACAAAAGTCTTCTCTTTTGTGAGTGTTGTCTCCTGGGAAAACTCATGACAGACAGAGTTCAGGGGTTTAACTGGGTCTGGTCATCCAGGTACCCCCTCCTGCCACCTGCCCAAATCCAAAGCAAATACTCATCATAAATCGTGTTGTCTGTAGTCCACGAACCTCTCCTGCCAGCTAACTGTTCACTGGGAATATTCTGAGAGTCAGGTTCCCGGCTCTCACCTGCTGGAGTGAACTGTCAGGCTGGCACAAAGCCGACACTCACTTGTGAAGTTCGGCCTTGAGGTTCTTCAGTACATGATACACTGTCACTTAATTCGATGCCCACACAGATAGAAACCAACATTTATAGGAAGTCTCCAAGGCCCAGCCAATCGCCAGTAGCCAAGAGAACAGACCGTGTTCAAAGTCTCTGACTCTCACTCCATTTTCCATACATCACTTTTTTCCCTCTGGCTGTAAATAGAGATTTCCATGTGGTTGGACAGGTCATTCTAAGGTTTTGTTGTTGTTGTTGTTTTAATTTAAACTGGTACTTCATTCTAGAAACACAAAGTTAACTATTATCTGTTCTTTTAATGGCATCGGACCAACTTTGTGAGCCAATCTTTCTAAGGACACTATCTCTGACACCTGCTGTGTGAACTGTTTTCTCATACCACTATTCGCAGAATAGATGTTTACCCAGCTTTATAAACAGAACCATATAGTATGGGCTCATTTGAAATGACCTCCTTTCACTTAACATAGTGTTATATTTACCCTCGTATTTTTCTTAAACATATGAATTCCTTCAACACACTCCAGACATTGCCATTAATCATCAAATGCAACCATAAAAAATAAGGCTATATAAAATCCATCTATCAGATAATAATACAATATTTGATGAGCCCTAGCACTTGCTAGTTACTGTTCAAAGTTCTTGACATCACATAAATACAAGTATGTACTCATGTGTGTATGTACGTACATATTATATATGCAATTAATTGGTCCTCACCACAACTTTATGAGGTGAGTCTGATTACTGTCCCACTGCCAGATGAGGAAACAGACACTCGGGAGCCACAGGGTTGGCACTTGGGGGAGGCAGCCTGAAAATCCAATGTACTTGGCCACAAAGCTTGAGTTTAACCACCACACACATTGCCTCTCTGGCATCTATTCTGTAATATGCACAAGCACTGTGGTAGGCAGAATAAATGCCTCCCCCACTCAGATGCCCACATCCTAACCCCCAGGACCCGTAAACGTATGACAAAGGGAATGGGCAGTTGGGGATGTGGACCTTCAGGCAGGGACAATGGTCCTGATTACGCCTGTCAGCCCAGCAACTCACAACAGTCTTTACAAGTGACAAGGGGAGGCAGGAAAAGCAGAGACCCAGAATGTAATGACAGAAGCAGACCTCAGAGTGAGGCAGTCGCTGGCTTTGAAGATGGAGGCAGAGGCCAGGAGCCAAGGAATGCAGGCGACCACTGGAAATGGAAAAGGCTAAGCAACAGATTTTCCCCTAGAGCGTTCAGAAAGCAACAAAGCCCTCGGAGGCATGTTAATTTTAGTTCTATATGACCCAAGCTGGGGCTTCTAATCTCCCAAACTGGAAGATGGTTTGCTGCTATTGTTGACTTAAGCCACTCTGTTAATAGTAAATGACTGGAGTAGCAATAGGAAATGAATCCAAATAGCCAAGTTCTAATAAAAGGCGTTGATCAGAGAAAAGATGAGCCTTCCCATTTCATAGACGCCAACTGAAGCTGCCCACGCGGCCAGGAAACCCTCTGAGGGGTGGCAAAGCAGCAAGAGTTCTTGGTTCCGTATTCAGAATAGAGATGCCCTTCATCTGAGTTTTCAAATAAGTCAAAGTTATCCGTGGACGGCTCGGTTTCACTTTCGCAAAGTTGGCTTGGGTCGTTTGTTTTATGGAATTTCCCCCTGCTTTGTCTCAGTGTCAATACACTGTTTTTTTTAATACTCAAGAGTCTTCAAAACTTTCCCTCCTGAGTCGGTTCCACTGGAGCCCAGTTCTGCCGTGTAGTTCTCTGTACAACATTGGAATCTCTATCGCCGTTCGGCTATTAAAGCGCATCGCCATGCTCGTGCCCCCTGTGGGCTCCTTTTCCACCCTTACCTAATGACAATGGCTGCTGTTGCCTCTGCCTCACTGAAGTCAGAGGGAGGTTTGGAATTTAGAAAAACCTGACCATGTAGCACCTATCTTCACATTCCTTCCCTGACCCCCCCACCCCCCCCCCACCCCCCGTTGCTCTCAGATGGTAAACCTGACACACAGAGCCTCTCGGGATCAATGGCCCCTCGCTGCCGTCCTAGCCTTCCCTGTTTCTCCCCATTCTCTCCCATGCTCAGGTCCTATCTAGCTGCTCATTGCTCAGAAACGTGGCAGCTTCCCTCTGCCCCTGCATGGCTTGCTTCCTCTGCCAGGGGCATCAGCTGCTCCCTCTCCAATCACACTGATTCTGGCCACTCCTCCGGTTCACCGATACAGCTTGTTGAACTGGTAGACAGCCGAAGCACTGGGAAGACAGCAAATGCTTGCCTGGAGCATTCTCCCTGGCTTACTTTACAGCCTGCCTTCCTCTGTGATCTTTTTCTGACTTCTAGGACAGACATCGACCCATCAGATGTCTATCTCTTTGAGCATGTCCTTTCTGGCTGGACAATGTAGTCATGTCAATCCCATGAAGCTGGTACTGTTCAGTCTTGTGGCAGAGGCCTCTGAGGGTCCTTCCCACGGTCCCCAAAAGACTCCACTGACACACACAAGTTTAGATACATAAGAAAATACTGATGGACTCTGGTACAGTAACAGTACTGATGTCTGCTCAGTGCCTACAGTGTGGCAGCCTTTTCCCAGACACTTTGTTTCTTTAATTAAAAAAACTTTCCTATAAAGCAGGTACTGTTTTGTGTCCACTGATGGATGGGGAAACTAGATTATGAAGATGAGATTATATGCCTGACACTACCCAGCACATTAGTGACGGCATCACCAAATCATATAATATGGGAGAGCTGGGCAGAACCATTAAATTTCGTTACATTTCTCTGGTTTCACGTCTTTTGTTGGCACACTTTAAAGCATTTCTCTGAGCTTCCAGAGTGACCTTGGCATGGAGTATACTGGGTCCATGTGCCCACCTGGGCAGTCATTCCTCAGAAAAGGGAGCCTGTCCCTTGTCCCTAAGCTCAGAAAGAAGAACATTTCTTCCTGGGGCAGTAACTGCTATCAGTATTCTCAAGCCCTGGCTGCAAACACTGTCTGAACTACACTTGTGCCTGTGTGAACACCACCAGGAAACTAGGCACAGTGAGTTCCCAAGTGACCCTCTTGGCCCATGGTCCTGCTCCAGCTAGGAATTCTCTTTCTGAATTGATTCTAGCAGTTGTCTCAGGTATTTCTATCATCTCAAGAAGCTAGGGGTGTGGCTCAAGTGGAGAGGGCTTGCCAAGCAGCCACAGGATCTGGGTTCAATCCCCAGTGTCACAAACCAAGAACACAAAGATAAAAAGAAAGTTGGACCTAGGATAGAGCCAAACAGGACTGGCAAAAAAAATAAATAAATAAAATGAAAATAAAGTGGGATATGATGTTTATCTGTCTCACAAGATCTAACAAGCACAGACTTAAGATTAAGAAAGAAAGGAGAAGGAGGAAGAAAGGAAGGGAGCAAGGGAAGGAGGAAGGGAAGAGAGGGGATTAAATTATTTTAAAAATTGAATGCAGAAGTTTACTAAAATCCTGGAGAAAGTAGAAATCCAAAAGGATTCAGGCATGTCAGCTACAAAAAAAAAAATCCTATACCAAAGTTTGAAAGTTATTCTCTGAGTTGAGCACAGAAAGCTGAGCATTCAGGAGGCAGAGGCAGGTGGATCTCTGTGAGTTTTAGAAAAAGAGAAAGGAAGAAAGAAAGAAAGAAAGAAAGAAAGAAAGAAAGAAAGAAAGAAAGAAAGAAAGAAAGAAAGAAAGAAAGAAAGGAAGGAAGGAAGGAAGGAAGGAAGGAAGGAAGGAAGGAAGGAAGGAAGGAAGGAAAGAAGGAAGGAAGGGACAGAAAGAGAAGAGAAGGGAAGAGAAAGGGAAGGAAGGAAGGAAGAAAGGAGAGGAGGGGAGGGGAGGAGAGGAGAGGAGAAGAGAGGAGAGGAGAAGAGAAGAGAGGAGAGGAGAGAAAAAATTATTCTCTGATGCCTTGTGTTTGGTCCATATGTTTTTTTGGTTGGTTGGTTGGTTGGTTTGGTTTGTTTTTTATGTGTGAGAGAGGGAGAGATCTGTTGTGTGAAATATTGAGATACTTGTCATCCCCTAAATGTGTACCCAAAAGAAATGAGAATATCTGCACAAGAAGTTGTACACAAAGGGTCATAGCAGCATGATTCACAACTCCCCCAAAGTGGAAATAGCTAACCACTCATCAGCTGATGAGGGATGCATGAGTGGGATGTAACAATACAATGGAGTACTCCTCAGCAAGGAAGAGAGATGAAGCACTGATGTACGCTGCAGCATGATGGACCTGGGAAACAGGAGCCTAAGTGGAAGCAGCAGTTTGCCCAAGGCCCCATAGTGCATGATTTGTTCATGTCAAATTCCAGAAGAGGCAAATCCTTAGAGACAGAAAGCAAGTTAGTGTTTGCCTGAGATGGGGACAAAGAGGATGGATGTGAATGCAAATGGGTCTGGTGTGGTAGGAACATTCTTCATATATCTCTTGAATGCATCAAAAAATACACATCCAGCCGGGCAGTGGTGGTGCATGCCTTTAATCCCAGCACTTGGGAGGCAGAGCCAGGCAGATCCCTGTGAGTTCGAGGCCAGCCTGGTCTACAGAATGAGTTCCAGGAAAGGCGCAAAGCTACACAGAGAAACCCTGCCTTTAAAAACAAAACAAAACAAAAAAAAACACATCTATGTATATACATAGATGGACTATATATAATATACAATAGATGATAGACAATAGATAGATGTTTATAGATAAATAATTGATGAGTGATAGATATATGGAGGGATAGATAAGTAGGTAGATGGATGGGTGGATGGATGGATGGATGGATGGATGGATGGATGGATGGATGGATGGATGGGTGGGTGGATGGATGGATGGATGAATAGACTAATACAGCCATGTGTATATATCAGCTGGAAATTTTCAGTTATCTAGGGTTGAAGTTACATAACATCTCCCCCTTTTAGACAAGGCGTGCATTTAGTTTTTCACAGTCTCTTTCTCTCCCATACCCCAACTCACAAACTTCGTGCGCTCGCTCACAGAATCTCAAAGTTGGAAAAGATGTCAGTAGATTGCTGTCCCACCCACCCACCACCCATTCCACCTATAAAGGCTCCTCCCTGCTACCTGAGAGGTTCCACACACGAACTGTCTCACTCTTTATTATCATTGTTGGTATCATTATCACTATTGATAGCATTTGTATGGTGACTCCAACTTTATGAACTGTTTCCAATACTTTCTCTTGGGTGTTGTCTACCTAGGAATTATCTATCATTGTCCACATTTCCCAGATAATCATGTTCAGGCTTGCCCAAGGAGGTAGAATTCAACTCCCATGCTTTTTTGTAGGAAATACTTCAAGACCACATACAATGAAACCACAAAACAGACACCAGCATTGCAGTGCAGCTGGTGTGTGGCTGTTCGCTCAAGCATCCTTAACATCACAGCATCCTCACTTAGCCTGCACCAGGCTCTGCCATCCCGGATGAGTCACCACATTGGTATCTTTCTTGAGGAACCCTTCTTCCTTCACGATCAGTCCACGCACAGGAAGATCCCGTGGCACACAGGAACTATTTGGAGGGAATCATGGCCCAAAGGAAGGAATGATTTACACTTTGGTGTTGTTTACACCTGTACATATTCTGTGTCTCTGTCTCTCTCTGTCTCTCTCTGTCTCTTTCTCTGTCTCTCTCTTTCGTGTGTGTGTGTGTGTGTGTGTGTGTGTGTGTGTGTGTGTGTGTCTTTTCTAATAACTGGCTAACTGCTGTCTTTGCAAAAAAAAAAAAAAAACATAAGATTTCTTAATTGTTTCATTACACTGGCAGATAGAGAATCGCTATATAAATAGGTGAACTTTAACCTAATTGGCCATTGGCCAGGTGTGGTACATGGTTTGGTTGTCCCAAGACTGGTCACAGTGGGATTTCTGCTCAGTAGCTGGAGAGTGTGGCGTGGTCAGAGCAGGCCCCTGACTCCAGCATCCACTAGCTGCGGTGGTACCCATGAGGGGGAGCGTGCCTGGCCTCTGTACCAGTCTCTGTACCATGCAGGCTGGGCCCTCCACTCCTAGCCCAGCCTGCTCCAGATGTGCTCCCCCATCCAGCCCAGCTAAGGGAGAGTCACCCCAGGCCAGGAAATTCTACTCATTTCAGGAGATGCTTGTAATCAGGAGAAAGAGGGCTGAAGAGCCAGCTCAACGTGAGTCACTTGGCTTAAGAGAACATTGTCAGTGGTCCTAACAACACACTCCACTGCCAATAGCCATTTCATTTGATCTCTGAACTGATGCTCAAACCACAGATTTCCTGGGCCTGCGGCCTCCCAGGAAATGGAACCAAACAGCGGCTGATTCATGTTTCCTCTCAGGGCAACAGGAAAAGTACCTGCTACAGATGGCAGCCAGCCTTTGCAGGCCGGCCTGAGCTGTGGCTTCAGCTCCTCAGGCGGCAGGGGCCCCGTCAGCCATGATCTTCCACCGGATGGGGAGATGGAAAGGGCAGGTCAGGGACATCAGCATTCACCCAGTGCCTATGTAAGGCACCTTGACCGTACCAGGTGCTCTCTCTCCTCTGTCTCCTCTGTCTCTCTCTCCTCTCTGGCCCTCCTCTCTCTCCCTCTCTCTCTCTCTCTCTCTCTCTCTCTCTCTCTCTCTCTCTCTCTCTCTCTCTCTCTCTCTCTCTCGCCCCCCTCCCTCCATTCATCTATCCCCTCCCCCTCCTGTGGACAAGTCTGTACCGAGGCTCTAACTCCCGGTCTTAGACACAGCATCTGTGGACTTTAACTGCTGGCTACACTCACAACCCACAATTCTTCTTTGTTGTCTGCTCCAGGAGAGCAGGACAGATACTAAGTATAGGTGGCACTCCCACTGGAATCGTGATGCATTCACTCATTTATTTCTCACAGCCTCGTAATGGAGGAACAATAGTCTTCATTTTTCAGATGGCAAAACCCAGGCACAGAGAAAGACTCGACTTACCCATTTCCCAAAGCCCAGGGAGCCATACAGTCCCAGGCCACCCGCCTGAACTTCCAACCAGAGTGACTGCTCCATAGGTGTTTTTTAAATTAAATCAAAGGTTAGGCCCATTTCGCAGAAGAGGACACTCACATTCTTGCTAAGGAACCCCAACTGTAGGACCATCTAAAGTTCATGGAACTGTTTAACCATAAAACTAGCATAACCATAGCATTAGTTCTTAATGTGTCAAAGAAAAATGTATAGCGTGCAATATACCATCCTAGCTGCTCTGGGGCATACAGTTTGTGGCACTAAGCACATACACATTGTTGAACAACCATCATCTCTCTCTCTCTCTCTCTCTCTCTCTCTCTCTCTCTCTCTCTCTCTCTCTCTCTCTTTTTAAATTTGGTTCTTCAAGGCAGGGTTTCTGTTTAACAGCCCTAGCTATCCTGAAACTCACTACATAGACCAGGCTGGCCTGGAACTCACAGAGATCCGCCTGCCTCTTCCTCCCAAGTTATGGGATTAAAGGTGTGTGCCGCCACACACAGCTGAAATCGTTAACCTCTTTAGAACATTTTCATCTTCCCCAGCTGGGACTCTGTACTCCTTAGACCCCTATTCCTACACAATCTAAATAAGAAAAGGAGGAGCCTAGCCAGCCATGTGGGATAACTAGAGAGGGGCCATTGAGAAGCCCGCCTTTGAAATATGCCCTCTCTTCTTTCCCATTCAATGGATGCTCTTTGTGAGGTTGGAGAGCTTAGGGTCTTTGAGAACCCAAAGGGAGGAGTAGTGCTTGGATTCGTTTTGTGTCTTGTTGTTAACAGAAACCTGGCAGGAGCAACTTAAAGGAGGAAGGATTTCAGGGGATCTCAGTCATAGACCAGAAGATAGTGTGGCTGTGGGCCAATCCACGGTCAATAGAGATGGGGCAGAGCGGGGTTGGGGGTGGGGGTGGGGGTGGGGGGGTGGGGGGGAGGTGGGCGGGGTTGGGGGGGAGGGAATCTCAAGTGAAGCTGCAGGGCAGGAGGCAGGCAGGCGTGTCCCGAAAATGAGCTCTCAACTCCAGATCTGCACTGTTTATCGATTTCCTGATCATAGATCCTCTATTTCTACAACACAAACTCTGCCACAGGGCTGCTGCTTCAAAAGCCTGGCAAATGATTTCCTTATAAGGTGATGACAACATTCTGGAATCAGATAGCAGTGCTGGTCATATAGCCCGGGCCAGCACTGAAAGCCACAGAACTCTGTGCCCACGGGGGTGGAGGTGATACATGAACTCATTATCTTTTTTCATTATTACTAATTTTTTAAATGCCCTTTGACCATGCCCCCAATGAGTATATGGACAACACAAATTGGACTTGGTGATTTTTGGTTATTTTTGGGGGAGGAGAATGTCCCAAGGGTAGGAGGGTGGGCCTGGGGAGAATAGGAAATGACTGTGGTCGGGGTGCATTGCATAAAATTCACAAATAATTCATTTAAAAAATGCAAATCCAGGCCAATGATCTCTGGTCACTCTGCCCTTACTTATTCTTCTATTTCATAAATGACTTTGACTGAGCCTGTGCCCCGGGAGGTGATTCTGCGGCCAGTGACTGAGGATGGTGCCTCCCACCCTCCAGCCATCTCCCCACATCAACTTTGAGCAGTTCTCCCTTTAAAACTTTTTAAATTGCATCTTCATTTATCTTTATGTATGTCCACACAGGTGTGCATGCTGTGGCATATGTGTGGAGATAAAAAGACGACCTGTGGGACGCTGTCCTCTCCTTCTACCCTGCGGGTCCCAGGGCTCAAACTCAGGTCACAAGTTCCTGTTCCTGCTGAGCCATCCTGTCAGCTCATGATTCTCATCTAAGCCCTGGCCCTCTTTCTCCACCTCAGAGGCTACAGACCTGGCAGCTGGTGTGTTTGCCATCGAGGAGCTTGAAACAGTGCAGGGAAATAAGGATTGGGATGTGGTAGTGAAATCCTAGGAAATCCATTTCCTAACAGTTCTGAAACAAATGTCTAATTTAGAAGGGATTATGGCACCTTCCGCAGCTCTTCTGTCTCTTGGCTGTGAGTAGATTCGTGCTCAGTGTGGTGTGGACTGTTTGACCCTCCGGAGTCCTCGTGATTGGTAGTGGTATTGTTGTGTGAGGATACTGGAGCAGAGGAAGACAACTCACCCAAGCAATGCCCGGAGCTGCTAGAGGCTCCGAGACCTAAACCTGAGCAATTGGCTGCTGATGTCCATGGTACTGTCTCCTTATGATGGTAGATATTCACACGTCCCTGGACTGCCCTTGACTGCAGACAACGGCTTAGATGCTGTTTCACCTCAGAAGCCTTCTGACGCCTCCCTTTGATCATGTTGCTTCTCTCTGGTCTTCTGGTACCTGTGTTACTCCTCTGACATGGTCACAGAAGGCAGCAATCTTCTCCTTTCCCAGCTATGCCCAGACTGTAGGTGGTATGAAGACACCTATCACTTCTACCTCTTCCCCATGATGCATGAATGGTGTTTCAAAATCAAAGAGTGCAAATGTATGAATGAATGAATGAGTGAGTGAGTGAGTGAATGAATGAAGAATATTACTTGCTGTCTTTACTTTCAAGAACCTTTTTCAGTGTCTCTCTACACTGTAATTTCAAAAACAATTTTTAGAAACTCATTAACTTGTTACCAACGATGTCTAGAGTCTAAAGGTCCCCTCACTCAGTAGGCTCTCTTTCCAAATGTCGGGTGCTTTTCTAATTCGGTGACTCAGACGGTTGACTGGTTTTTGCCTCTGGGGTCTGGTTCTGGTTCTAATTGTGGTCGCAGACTTGTAGTGCAATTAGGATGCTGGAGTCGGAAGAGGGATGGTGTAACTTGTGCTTAGCTGGGTGACATAACTGAGGAGGTGTTTCCTAATTCCCTCTGTGGCACTCAAGGGCAAGGAGCATTTTCTCTTTCATGACAACTTCTTGCCAAAAGCATGTCAGAGGCCTCCCTTCACATGCGCCTCAACCCTCTCCCCCCAGGGTGGCAACGGTGTGCTTCCAAGGACGAGGTGGACTTTGCGTCCAATTTCTATTTTCCACTCCCATTGTTCCCTTTCTCTGAAGGAACTCTCAGTGCAGTGGACTGAATGTGATGGTAGACATCACAAAAAGGCAACATTTCTTTCATATTCTAAACGAATTTAAATCTATCTCATTCCTCCACTCCAACAAGTCAAGAGCCACCAATTGTTCCAATGGCCCATGGTTTGTTCTTGCTTGGATCGCACAAAAACTTAGGGCTTACACCACTCAGAAATTTAAGAGGGCTAAATTTCTCCAACCATGGCCCACTCTCTTCTCTTTTTTTGTTTTGTTTTGTTTATGTGTTTGTTTTTTTGAGACAGGGTTTCTCTGTATAGTTTTGGTTCCTGTCCTGGATCTCACTCTGTAGATCAGGCTAGCCTTGAACTCACAGAGATCCACCTGCCTCAGACACTGTGGTAGTTTAATGTCATTGGTCCCCTGTGGTGGTCATTGTCAATTTGACTAGATGTAGAATAACCTACAAGACTCATCTCTGGGCATGTCTGTGAGAGTGTTTCCTGAGAGATTTAACAAAGAGGGAAGACCCACCCTGGATATGCACAGCTCTATCCCATGAGCTGGAGTTCATCCTGAATAAAAAAAGAATAACGGGGCCAGCAAGATGGCTCAGCAGGTAAAGGCACTTGCGACCAGGGCTGACCATCTGATTTCAGTTCCCAGAACCCATGTGGTAAAAGGAGAAAAGTGACTTCCACAAGTTGTTCTCTGACTTCTATAGTGTCCCAGAGCACTGAAGAAGAGCCCTGTGACTATATGTCATGTGGGACTTACTACAGCAGAGAAAGGAAGTTCGACTCATTTTCTTCCAAGTCATGGAACAGCAAAGCCACACAGGATGACATTCTGGGGAGCAGGCCGAGGTGGCTTCATACTACTATCCCTCAAAATACCTTCATCTCAAGGCTAGGGAATGATGTCTTCATCACCTGTCTTCTCTACCTCATTCTATCCTCATAGATCAATGCAGATCACTTTGAACTGGATGTATTACGTGTGATGGTAATGAGGGTGAGGTTCTGCTACTGAAGTGACCTCTTCCTTGTTGTGTGGCCTCAGCTGTGTTGTTTAAACTCTCTGGGCATTTTTTTCTAACAATGATTACATTGGGTCAGGTGACACGAGGACTCTTTCCAGCCCTGACAGTCAATGACTAATCTTTTTTTCTTCTGCCAAGACAGGATTTCTCTGTGTAGCCCTGGCTGTCTTGGAACTTGCTCTGTAGACCAGGCTGGCCTCCAACTCAGATCTGCCTGCATCGGCCTCCCAAGTGCTAGGATTAAAAGTGTGCACCACCACTGCCTGGCAACTAATCTATTATTTTTGTTGTAGAAGCAATCAAAGTCACCATTGTGCTTTGGGAATGCTGACTGTAGCAGGAGAAACTATCTTGTGCAGGCCCATGAAGATGAGACATAGAGTAGGGTTCTGAGCATTCTGCTGCACAGGCTGGGAGAGTTGGAGGATGACTGACAGAGGAGGCCAGCCCTGCAGGTCTTGGGGACTTGTGGGTGAGCCTAGCATCTGTACTGGTAATCAATGTGCTTATGGACATGGGTGGTTCTGCCAGTCATCCACTAGGTGTGGGATTGCTGGCCACTGGGTTAAAATGGACTTGAAAAGAGATAGAACAAGAGGATCTGTGAGAGATTCACTGCTGTGTCTGTCTTAGAAACGGTACATCTCTGCCCTGAGACCAACAGCAGAGTCTGACCATTACTACCCACTGCAAGATCTCTCTCCTGGATTTCCTCAATGTGAACGCTGTGGGTTCAGTTAGAGACAGCATGCAAAGTGCTCTGGGCAAGTATGGGAGACCATCAGTACTCAGTATCAGCAGAGATCGTATTTCTTTGCTATTGATATGTGGCCTAGCACACCCTTACTGAGTCGGGCTAAAAGGAGTCCTAGACCTTGCACTCATGTCTCTGAGACATAGTCAGAAAGCTGTGAGAATCTGGCAGCCATGGAGTTGGCGACCTTTGCACAGAGATGTGCCAAGGTCTCAGCCTCACTGCCAGGGGTGTCTCTAGTGGCAGTGTGACAGTGTTAGACTGATGCAAAGGCCAAAGGGCTCCCAGTGGCCACCAGGAGCCCAAGGACGGGGTCAGCCAGCAGGCCCTCAGAAGACACCCGCAGTAACAGTTCTTTGTTTGGTCTTTTCCAGGCAGTGGCAAGGGTTTACCCAACTGTATCGAAGACAGAGCACTGTACCAAGCACTGAAGTGTAGGGCAATGCCCCACCCCCTCACAGTGTAGGTGAGGCAACAGAGAGTTTGTAAGGCAAACAGATGGGACACGCCTTCCGTGATGGGGTCAAATGTGGATCTCCACGGAGCTTTTCTTGCCAGCCCCACCCCTCACCCCCACAAGCCTATGCAACAAAAGAGAACACGCAAAACCGGGCCTGCACAGGAGATTTGCTTTGGTTTTGAGTTTGGTTTTGTTTTTTCATCCTATGTGGGACGAGTCCGGTGAAAGCTGTGTAGGGAAAGGGACAAGAGCCTTGAGTGCCCGGGGGCCCACTCCCATTCAGCACACTTTCCAAATATAGCAGTGGGTGGGCTTGGGAGATAGGTCAGTCAGTCGAGTAGTTACGGGAACACAGAAGCAGATGGGTTCCTGGGGTTCTCTGCACAGCTAGCCTGGTCTACTTGGAGAGTTCAAGACTAGTGAGAGACTGTCTCAAAAAAAAAAAGTGAAAAGTAACTGAGGTTGTCCTCTGGCCTCCACATACAAATAAACACACACACACACACACACACACACACACACACACACACCACACCCCAACCCAAAAGTACCCCATAGATAAACCTGTGTCAAAGACTCCTGGACCCTATGTTAGTCTAAAATGAAACACCGAAAGTTTGCTACTGATGTTCCTTAAAAATTCCACCCCGACTCTCACCCCTTGTAAGATTTAGAACATTCTAACATGCCTGTCTTGACTTTTCATTTCCCAAGATGGACTGTTTGATTTTGGATTTGTTGGGTTTTTTTTTTTTCACCCTTTTGGGGAAAAATCACCATGAAATCTATGTAGGGAGAGTGCCCAGGCCCTCATCCTCCCTCTCTCCCTCCCCTCCGGAAGCTCACCAGGCCCGGATGCTTTCCGAGAGCTCATGTGTAACTTCCTTGACCAGGGAGGCCAGGCTCTAGGCTGACTTCTGGAAGTGTCTTTGGAAACTAATTCCCAGGCAAAATGCCAAGAAAAAGATATGCATGGTGAGGAACTGACATAATTTTTTAACACCACAACCCGCATATTTCTGCTGCAGCAGCCAATACAGGCTGCCAAGACCAATATTGACCCAGTTCTTCATCCAATCAACAAACGCCATTGTTTATAAGATATAATTTTTCTTGGTTAAAGTTCAAAGTTAAACTCCAAGGATTTTCAAAACTATAAAAATAAGAGGCTTTCATACCCTCAAAAAAAAAAAATTCCTGGCCAGTTTTCCTCCTTCATGGGTTTTCATAGTCATTAAAAGAAACTTAGCCAAGCAAACATTTTTTTGGTCCTTGGAGTAGTGGTAGTTTTTAAGGAAGGATTATTCTAAATATCCACATAAAAGTCTCCTAAATCTTTATACCTCTCGTGAATGTCATGACTGTTGGCGGCACAGGTGACTGAGGCTTACTTTTCTGTCTGAAGGCTGTCCACCTGCACAGCGCTCACTCTGTTCATCTTCTTCTGATTTAGACTCGCCCTCCCCACCCCTGTTCTTAATGTGGAAATGACGGAGTCTTTTCTAAGCCCTTTGGAGGAAGAAGGGTTCTGTGGTTCCATTTCTGATTCTGAAATGGAAAACCTTAGCAAACAAGTGGTCGACATACGGGGCTTTGTAAACCAAGCCCTTGTGGCTCTCCAGATCCAAATCTCCTAGCGTTCACTTTGGGGAGCTAGTGTCAGCCATGAGCGGTCAGGTTTAGAAGGTGAGGGTAAGGTGGAAAAATACTGAGATTTATGAGATCTCAACCTAGGCTGCTTCTTGTGTTTTGGGTTTTGTGGAGTTTTTGATTGTTTGTTTGTTAATAGTAAAAACAGAGATCATACCTTCTCTGCATCTGCCTCCCCTCAAAGGGCCTGGTCAAGTTGTGTGTGCACATGGCAGTGTGTACTACCTCAGTTATGGATTGATGTTATAGTGGTTTGAATGAGAATGTCCCCCATAGGCTCTGGCATTTGAACACTTGGTCCCCAGTTGGGTGGCACTATTTGGAAAGTTTAGGAGGTATGGCCTTGCTAAAAGAAGTATGTCGCTGGTGGGGTTGGGGGGTACTTTGAGGGTTCAAAAGACTCCCAGCATTCCCAGTTTGCTCTCTGTTTCCTGCATGAGGTTCAAGATGTAAGCTCTCAGCTTCCAGCTCCAGCCAATATGTCAGCCATGCTGTCCCTGCCACTAGGGATCCTAACGCTCTGGAACCATAAGCCCCAATAAGTTAATTTGGCCATGGTATTTTGTCACATAATAGAAAAGTGAGTAATGCAGGTGACTTCTCTTTAAACACGTGCAGTATATTGATTAATCCACTCTTCTCGGTTCACTCTTCTGCTTGGGAGGCAGTATGAGCCAAGGACAAGGCAAGCACCTATTCTGACACTGGTGTAAGTGGAACTTCTCCCCAGTGCCAGGCTGCTGTCTAGACACCTGGAGTACAGCGATCTCTGTCCTCTGAGGAGCACAGGTTCCACAGGAAGAGGAGCAAGTGGACTTGAGCGTAGTTCTCCTATTCATGGTCCCTTTTCATCTCAGAAATTTTTAATAAGATCCTGTCTATATAGGCATATAAAATTAGTATACAAAATCAAGTGTTTACCAGTCATAAATCATAAAGAAATTGATTTTAAAGCAGTTCTTTGATATATATATATATATATATATATATACATATATATATAATTTCACCATTTGTCAAAGGTGGAGGCAATTTGCATGTTAATGAGATAGATGTACTTGTTTCCTTTAACTAAAGAATTAAATGTTGGATAAATGTTTAACACTGCAAGATGGAGCGCATCATCAGTGCTTTTAAGAGTTGACCAATATTTGATTTTGTAATCACCAATGCTGAGAATGCTGCTTCATATAAAGATCTCATATAAAAGGGCAGAAGTACGTTTAAGGGCATTTCAGAAATTGTTGGAAGTTCTGTACTCATTGCAAGCCCAAATTCATTTTAATGAATTTTTTATAAAGCTCAAATAATCACCCCAAGCAGCGATTTTTTTAAAAGCGAACATTCTGAAACAATGCAATCCAAAGTTGTAGTAATTTGGTATTTCCATGTTGAGGAACGACGGTGGGAAAACATGAAGCGTCTGCTCTCTGTAATCAGACTATTGTGTTTCTAGAAGAGTAATAACTTCATATCAGTGCAAGCACCGCCATTCATAGCGTGCAGCAGAGTGCAAAGTGAGCCAAGGTGTTCCAGGGCACGGGCATCATGTTGCGTGACTGTGTGCTTGGAACCAAGGCTGAACACTGTCACATACATACTACACCAAGGGTGAGTGTTGTCACAAATATCTCAGATTCGTTACACACTTGATTTTGAACTAATTTTAGGTGTCATGGATTATTTTAACTATCTAAAGATGTGTTACATTGTTTTTTATGCTTGCATTTGTTTAATTATGTAGAGATGTGTTGCTTGCCTGCCTAAGGCATATGATCGGTCTAATAAAAGGTTGAATGGCCAATAGGTAGGCAGTCGAGGGAAAGTCAGGGCTGCTGGGTAGAGATAATAAGGAAGAAGAATCTAGGCTCTGGGAAGAGAGAATGAGGGAGAAAGAGAAGGAAATGCCCAGGGCCAGCCAGTCAGACAGACATGGAGTAGGACACACAGACTGAAAGAAAGGTAAAAAGTCCCAAGGCAAAATGTAGATGAAGAGAAACAGGTTAAAACATGCTATAAGAGCTAGCAGGACACACATAAGGTAAGGCCAAGCATTCATAACTAATAATAAGTCTCTGTGTCATGATTTGGGAGCTGGTTGGTGACCCTCCCCCACAAAAAAAGCCTGTTGCATTTAGAGTTGTGTTCAGAAATCTTTTTGCTGCTGCCAGATTTCTTTCAACCCCCACATTTAGTTATATGAACCCCATATGAGATCTTGACCCAATGTTTAATAAGCTGGAGGACAGATTATAAACAGAAAATGAATCTTTAGATGAGGTATGCTATGCACACTCATATGATGGACTCTCTGAAGAAGCAGGCAAGCCATGGCTCTGTGCACATAGACACGGTGATGGAGTTCTGGAAGGCACAAGACACATCAAATGCATGTGCCACCGTGAGGTTGGAAGCCAGTTCACTCATTTCTTACTCTGGCACTGTAGTTCACATTGGAAAGAGCATTCCAGTTTGCCAAGTGCTTTACACAATTAGTTCCCTACAATCCTCAAGACAGCCCCACAGGTGAACAGCGGTGACCATTGCAGTCCTACAAATGAGGGAACCAATGTATGGGATCATACGTGGCTCCATGACATCATGCATCCCCACATGGCAAAGCTAGTAGACAAAAGCCATACTAATAAATGCTGTTTATTGCATATGTGACATTCTTCTACATGTTATATATGAAGGAACCCATTTTAATCCTCTGAGTATCTATCTCAGTGAGAAGGATACCACCACGTTTTCCCACCCTACCAGAGGCAACTAAGGAACAACCCATTGAGTCACTAAGTAGTGGGTCTCAGATTCAAACCCAGGTCATTCAAACCTAAACAGTCTCATCCAATGGCAGCTAAAGTCCCAGCCCCCAGGACAGCCATCTCTTCTTTTCTGGGCAGAAAATAAGACCAATCCATTGATCAAGTGGCAAAAATTCATGAATAGCCACTCTGCCAGCGATGTCACCATCTGTCACAAAGAACAATGGGCTCCCTGTGCCAATAATACATTCGAGAGTGGTACTGCTATTAAGTAAGAGAGAGACAAGCTCAAAGGGTTTTTTAATTGTCTAAGGATCCCTTTGCCACAAGCCAAACATCGCATTATGGGAAAGCCAGCTATCTGTTACTTCTATCAATTAGCAAGGACCATGATTTGCACAATTTTCCTGCCTAATTTTAGTCCCCCTGTAATCTGTCTTTTCTCTGAACTCTTGCCATGCTGAGTTCATAAGACAATATTCCATGGAGTTACACTGAGCTTTGTGTTCTCCCATAATTATTCTGTGCACGCCCATCCTGTCTCCCCAAACAAATCCTGATGCACTCAGCAGCCAGGAGCTACATCATTCCTCATTCCTGGCTCTCCAGCATCAACCTAGCGTGGCAGGGACCAGACAGTAGGCACTTAGTATCTGCTGACTACTTAAATGACAGTCCCTGAACAAGTTCTCAGTTGGTCGTCAGAAGTATCTGTACCTATTCCAACTTTCTGATTGAGAAATAGATGGTTTCTCATTGTCCCCTTGCAGTGAGAGCTGTCAGTCTTCATATGGAAAGATACTGTGTTGGTTAACTGGGTTTTTTAGTTTTTTGTTTTGTTTTGCTGGGTTTTTTTTGTTTTTTTTTTTGAGACAGGGTTTCTCTGTGTAGCTTTGGTGCCTTTCCTGGAACTCATTCTGTAGCCCAGGCTGGCCTCGAACTTACAGACATCCACCTGCCTCTGCCTTCCGAGTGCTGGGATTAAAGGCATGCACCACCACCACACAGCTGCTGGTTAACTGTTTAACAATTAGCATGTCGGGGATATTTTTCTAGAGGTCTTGATTTGCAGAATTTATCATCATACAAATGAGTGCTCTCACCGTGCCTGAAAGTTGAGCAATTGACTTTAAAACACTACACTAGGTTTTTCTCCTAAAGTGTGCTTTTGGGGGTGGATGTGGTAGCTTTTGGTTTTCTGTCTCAAAACCAAAAAGTCTTTCTTAGTAGTAGATTGTTCAGGTTGGACTAAAACATGAGGGACTGGATTGTGCTATGACAATTTGAAAGACAAACCGTATAAAATAGCCATCACATTCACCTGGTCATCCCAAAGATGGGTTTTATGTTCAAATTGATGAAGCTAAAAAAAATTAATGAAGCTGAAAATACACTGTCAAGCCAACCAAACAACCAGAGAACATCCTTTCTCTCTTCCCTCCCTCTCTTCCTTCTTTCTTTCCTCCCCTCCCCCACTTCACCATTGTATCACTCTTGCTAATTTCACTTGGGTGATACATGATTATGTCATTACTGAGGTAAGAAAACACTTTGGAGGCTAAGGACCTGACCAACCTAAACTCGTGCAATCACCTCTTATAGGATATAAACCACTGTTGGAAGGGCTTGCCTTCTGGCCCATCTTCTAGAAAATTCTTCTCCTTCTTCCGTTTTTCTTTCAGGGGTTGTAGAGGTCAGAATGTAGCGGGGAAATGACACCTCTTGACACAGACTGGAGAGTCCAGCATGGCGGACTGTTCTCTCTCCTGTACTCACAAAGCCTTCGCTGCCCTTTTCTTCCCCTCCCCCACAGGCTACCCTCTCTCCTTTATCAAAACCCTCATTGTGAGAAGTTCTGTTTGGTGGGGAGCTGATGCTGGGTGGGGGAGCATGGGAGAAGGCTGTTCATTTGTAGAAACTGGCTTCTCTGGAACAGAATGATGGAGCCCGCTGGCTACAGAGCGTTGCAGAAGACACTTCAATGGATGTGGAACCATTCCCATCACATCCAAAAACCATTGTGAGTATTGTGTATGAGAAGTTGGAGGACATGAAACATTTTCTAAAGAAAGAAAATAATGTTTTTGTAGGGCTGGTGAGATGGCTCAGGATTCCAGAGTACTTTGCTATTGCAAAGACCCAAGTTTGCCTCACAAACTCCAGTTGTGGGGATTTCCCATGACCTTTGGGTCTCTGTGGGCACCCTACTCACTTGTGGTACACATTCATACTTGCAGATGAGCACTCATATCTATAAAATAAATAAATCCTTTAAAAATAATTTAGATTTAAAATATCAATAAGACTTTTAAAAATTAAATTTATATGGCAAAGCCTACTTTTTTTAAGAAACGTTATCTCCCTTTGTCCCCCTAGCTGGTCTGGAATTTGCTATGTAGACCAGGCTGGCCTAGAACTTGCTATGTCAACCAGACTGACTTCAAATTTATAATGGTCTATCTGCCTCTGCCCCGACAGTGCCAGGATTAAAGGTGTGTTCCACCATACCTGACTGAAGCCTGCTTTCTATCGATTTTATTTCCTTTTTCTGTTTTTTCTTTCTGAAACAAGGTCTTGCTAGGTAGCTCAGGCTGGCCTGGAAATCATGTTCCTCCTGCGCCAGCCTCCCGAGTGCTGGGATTATTGGTGGGAGCCCCCATGCCCAGCTTCTATTGGTTTGCAAACCCTGAAACAAGCTTACTTGCCCTGTCTCTCCTTGTGTCTAATTCAGTGAGCTGTGGGGAGCCCAGCAAGTAGTAGCTTCCACCTGAGAGCTCTTGGGGTAGCTTTCTCTGCAGCTTCGACTTCTCCTCATAATTTCCTATTGCATGGGCTGACGGTTTTGTTCTGTGTTTTTCCTCTTTAAGTGTATCCTAAGTTCCTTGCAAGCAGAAGCAAAGTGTTTCACTTCCCCATAGGCCCTTGTGCTTTGGGTGGAATCCCTTACTCTCTGGAGTGGTAACCTGGGCACTGCTCCTGTAGTCAGTAGAAAGAGCCTTGCTTAGGGTGTCTATAAATCTTCTACAATCATACAGGAAGTGCCTACAGTCATTGCTTTTCCATGGCGATGACCTGACAGAACCAACTTAAGAGAGGAAGGTTTACTTTAGCTCAGGGCTCTCGGGGCCCCAATGCATCCCAGAGGGGAGGGTACGGTGGAGTGAGCAGCCTGAGCTATGCCAATGGGAGCATGAGGTCTTGACACTCAGCAAGTAGAGAGCATGCCACCTGACACAAACGTAGGTTATAACTCATGAGGCTACTCCCTTGTGACTTGTTTTCTTCAGTTAGGCCCCACTGCCCTAAGCTTCTAGAATCCCCCCCCAGACAGAACTACCATCTGGGGACTAACTGTTCAGACACATGAGTCTTGGGGGGAAGGATATTCCATGCTGAAGCAGTCAACAGCACTGTAGGCAGAGGGTTGTGTGTGCATCTAGTGGCATATTACATTAGTCTCTCTCGTGTAACTATAATGAAATACCTTGGTTTGGGCAACCTCAAGGGAAGATTCGTTTCAGCTCCTGATTCTAAAGGTCCCAGGGTTAAGGCTCATCGGATGGCCTTCTTGATGATAGACTCCAAAGAAAGTGAAGGGGTATCACACAGTAAGAGACAGGAAATGCCCATGCACAGATTCTGACCCTTCTCCCTCTTCTTAGAAAGCCTCCAGTATTCATCACAAAGCTCCACCATGATGATGAGTTTGCCTAATGCTAATCACTCCCCAAAGTCCCAGGTCTACACACCAGAGCTGAATTAATATCTTCATCTATCAAATGGAAATCACATTTCAACTGTTGGGCTCTTGGGAGACACACTCAAACCATAGCAAATGTTTATCACATTCTTAAAAACATTGAAGATCCATCACCCTACTGATGTTCTCCACCCACAACCCTGAAGACCCCAAAAGGAGTACTGGGCAGCCAGAAACCTGTGGGGAATTAGGATTACAACTCGGAATGAGAGCTGTACAACCGTCATTGCATTGGCAGGGATTTCTTGGTAGTTATTTTATTTGAGATGTGTTTTACACACCATAGATCAGCTCCCCCGAGATGTACAATTCATCAGATTTTAATGTATTTGCCAAGTCGTGTGACCACCACCACTTGGCAATAAGCATTAGTTGAGAGTCCTAGTGTCAAACACAGCAGTGAGAGCAAGAGGGGGAGCAGCTTTGCCCTCTAGAAGCTGACTGAAGTGGACAGTAAGTGATAAGTAAGTTGACACTGCTGTAGATCGAATTCCATCACCCTCAAATCCATACACTGAAGCTCTAACCCCTCCTGTATTATAACATGACCTTATTTGGAAATAGGATTACTCCTGATATAATTAGTTAATGAGGTCAGCCTGAAGCAGAATGGACTCTTATCCACCATGACTGTGTCCTTATAAAGTGGGGACATTTAGGCACAGGGAGAGATGGGGGCAGAGGTGGTGATGGAGGAGAAGCCAGGGATTTCCACAGACAGCAAGCAAGCACCACAATTTAGGAGCAGCACACAGAATGCGTCTACCCCTCACCAGCCTCAAGGGGACCAACCCTGCCCTTATCTTGACTTTAGACATCTAGTCAACCCACTTTCGGCACTCAAGCAAACTAATAAATACCCTGCTTCTGCCTCAGCTTCCAGGTGATCAATAGGAAGTGAAGGGAGCCTCTTTTCTCTCTCGCTTTCTGAGACTTGGCCCTAAACTGACTACATAGTCAAGAATGATCTTGGAATGCTGATGCGATTGCCTCTACTTGCTAAGTGGTAGGACTGTAGGTGGATTCGTTGCCATGATAAAATACCCCAACCAAGGCAATTCACAGAAGTACAAGGATATTTGGACTCATGGCTCCCAAAAGGTTAGAGTCCATCATTGGAGGGAAGCCATGGAGCAGCAGGAATCGCAACAGGACTAAGAAGCTGAGGGTTCACAGCTTCAAACACAAGCACAAATCAGGAAGAGTGAACGGGATATGAGAGGGAGCAATAAACTGACAATGCCTACCTGCAAGGACATACTTCCTCCAGCACGACCACACCTCTTAAAACCTCCCCCAGCACTAGGTGGGTGTGAGAGATTCCTGCAGGTATTGCCACAGGTGGGAACGTGGACCGCAGAGAGATAAGAGTGAAAACGTTTGCAGGCACTGGGTCAAGACCTCCAGGGTCTGACCCTGCGGTTTATTTTACTTGCACATTTAAACACAGGAGAACTTATGGCCTGTGACCTTTACAATAAGAATGGACTCTATTGGCTGATAAAGAGAGTTCGGGGCTAGGGCCTAGAGAAGGATCTGTATAAGCATAAGGAACGACTCTATTGGTGGAGGATGCATTCTATTCATTTGAGAGATAAAGCTCAGGATCAGGGCCTAAACAATGCTCAGGATATTGGAGCACTTGGGAAAGCTGGCTCATAGAATAGCAAAAACATCACCAGGTTGACTGACCCCTCTTCACTCTGGCATTCCAGGTAGTTGACTAGGGGTCGCTCATTTCCTTCCATTGAAGAAACTAGGCCCGCTGACAATACTGCTTTCTCCAATGTTTATCCTAAGCTGTGCTTCCTGATAGCTGGGGATGAAGTGTTCAAATTCCTGAACCTTTGGGGCACGTTCACATTTAAACCACCACAGCAGGTATGTGCCACAACACCTAGCTTATTCGGTACTGAGGACTGAACCCAGGGCTTTGAGCATGCTGGCCACTATATACCAGTCTTGGAGTTACTTGTAATTTACCAAGTGCTTAGTGAGGTCCTCTCTGAAAAGTCTGGAATGGAACCGGCTAGATGAAGGATATAAGTAGCAAGCATTCCTAAAGAGGATGTAGCTCATGCAAACGTCCCCAGAGCAGAGGTCAGAACATTAAAAGAACAACAGACTGACACATGAGGCTGTGGTGCAAGGATTACTGATGGGAACAGAAAGATTGTCAGGGGTTAGCGCCACCCTGGCCTGGGAAGCCATGGTCATGGGTTTAAGTATAATGAAAAGCCATTAAAGGATTTTAAACAGGGCATTGTTGAGACTCGGTTTATTTCTGGAAAAATGTCTCTGGGGAAGAGGCCAGACCATAAGAGAGCAAGCTGTGAATCCGGAAGGAAGGCCATCCAAGACAGACGACAACAGCTTGAGCTTTGGTAGATTTGGAGGTGGGGAAGGTGGACCACCAGGAGATGCGTTCTGAAAATACAATTAACAAACTTGGCTGTTGGAAATAGTGGCAAAGGAGAAAATAGGGTTGTCACTCGAGTCTTGGGCTTTTGCAACCAATTGTATACTTTACCAACACGCAAAGACGAGAAAAGCACAGATTTCAAGGGGAGGTAGGGGGGTGGGGTGGGGGTTGGGTGGAAACCAAGAGACTGTTCCCCTCATGGAAAGTTCAAAAGGGCTGTTCAGAACTTGACTGAAATGTGTTTCCGAATACATTCTACCTGTTAAAGGTGGAAGTGAATCTCATTTTGCTTTGGGAGCATTTCAAGACATTTCAAAAGCCCCTGAGAGTCTAAGGGTCACATGCTGTGAAAACAGGGAGCTGCTTTACTTTGGATGTGCCCCCCCCACCGCCCACCGCCCCCTCTCTTACAAAGACCATGTTTGGAAATCATTCCTGAAGCCCTATGTTCATGGAATTTGAAAATGGAGTCTTTGGGGGAAGAAAATAGGGTTAGATGAGGTCATGAGGACTGGGCCCTGGTGATGACGTTAATAGCTCCATTAGAAGAGACAGGAGCCAGTGCTTAGTCTGTCTCCATTCATGATGCCCTTAACCATGTTAGGATGTGCCAAAGAAGGGCCTCGCTGGCTGCTGAGCCGTGCCCCTGGACTTCCCACATTCAGAATCACGAGCTAAATAAACCAGTTTTATTAATTGTCTGTTCTCAAGCACTTAGAAGCACAAAACCCGGTAACATGACTTGAATCCTCTAGATGCTTCATGTAAGAGGAGAGACCAGCCCCCATCAATCGGTAGCGCCTCTTGGTGCATCTCCCCGCTCGCACTCCCCATCCACCTCACCTCATCTGTGTCTTTAACTCTATCAGGAAATGGTTTGGGCAGCTTGTGGGCTGAGCTGGTTTCACAAGCTGCCCCAACTGAGCATCTTAAACAGCAGGAAAAAGACAGTTCAAGAGGCCAGAGGTCTGAAATCAGGTGTCAGCAGGGCTACCTTGGCCCTCTCTCAAGGTTCCTTGCCCTGTCTGAGCTTATAGTGGGCCTGTGTCGCTCTTCCTCATGGCTGCATGGCTCCGTTCCCAGCTGCTGTGTGCCTAAGGTCTCTACCGTGAGTCCTGTCTTTTTACTATTGAGAAGGCACTTAAATGTTGTAGTCAGAACCTACCTGGCAGAGCTCAGATGGCCTTATCTCAGGATCTTTAAGGTGGTTAGTGCTCTAGTTTCATTCTGTTGCCATGGTAAACACTCGGACCAAAGGCAATTTGGGTGAGACATAGGTTCATTTCAGCCTACAGGCTACAATCCATCACCAAGGGAAGTCAGGGCAGGAACTTGAAGCTGAAACCATGGAGGAATGCTGTCTGCTGTCTTGTTCACAGCCTCATCTTAGCTAGATTTCCTATTCAGGGAATGGTGATGGCCACAGTGGGCTGGTCCCTTCTACATCAATTAACAATAAAAGCAACCCTCACCCACCCCCACCCACCCCCACACCCGCTCGAGCGCGCGTGCGCGCACAAACACACACACACACACACACACTTAAAGGCTAGTCTGATGTGGACAATTCCTCAGCTGAGACTGCCTTCTCAGATGACTCCATGTCAAGTTGACAGAGTTAATTAGGGCAATTAGATCTGCCAAGATTCTTTGTCCAAACCAGGCCACATCCACAGGTCTCGGATATTCATACTTTCGGGGAGCCACTGCTCAACTGCTCCAAGCATGCATAGGAGATGTAACCCCTTTATCCTGGGATATTTTGTAACTAAGACCAGAAGGAGTGTGAAAGGAACTGAGCAAAAGAGAGGAAAGTTAGAATATCCTAAAGAGAGTACAGAGCTTCCCGGGATAGGTACCAAGTTAAGATTCACACATGATAAGACCAAGACAGGCCAAACCAGACTACACTGTGGACCCCCAGGCTCTGGGAAGGTGCTCGAACTTGGAAACAAGGGAAATCTACTAGAGTGCATTGAACTGGTGGTCATAACTGATGTACATTTGAGTGGGGGGGGGGGATGAGTGCTTTGTTGGGGGCAGAGATGAGAGGAAAAGTGGGGTTAGACAGGCCAGGTGAGCTGTTCTTTGGAAGTCTAGGGAAAACATGGTGTTGGTCTAGACCGGATGAGTAGCAGAGTTATTTTAGAGTCGACTGGGTGGGTCAGAACCACCAAGCTTTATTGGATCTCGTCTCTCCCAGCCACATACTTGATTAGTCATGTTGAGGAAGGGCAATATGGAAAGCCCATGCTTTATTGTGGCCTGAAAAACCATTTTCAAAAGGAGTCAACCTTTATAAATTATTCCAAAAGGCTCCAAGAAGGTTTTGTTGAGGAGGATAGAGGAAACTTACACTGATTGGAGCTAAGCTCACTCTGAAAATATCCCTTCCTTTTCCATTCAGCTGTGTGCTCTTGTGGCCTTGAAGAGCAGCCCTGGTGTAATTTGGAAGTTTTACTAGCCTCTGCATGGAATCTGTGGCTATGTGGTTATTTCAAGTATTTTCATTCTGTTATTTTTATGGCCTGGGCTATTTTAGCCAGCAGTCCAGTGCTGGAAGGGCACAAGCGGACCCCAGAAACTCAATTAGGGTCTTTAGGAATCTGAGTGCCCAGTAACTTGGAAGGATGTAACTCTCCCCCACCCCAGGGTTCAGGGCAGAGCATCTGTGTTCCACAAAGAACCGTGGAGTGGGCGCCTAACCCATGGTAGAAAGAGCCTCCATCATCTTGGTGATGCCATGTGCATTAAATGTAAAACCTGAAGTGGATGGAAAATTTGCCTGGTTGGAAAAAAAAAAATGCAGCCCAAGTATGTTCACCCAATTCCTTCCACAATGACATATGACTTGTGAATATCCACCTCCCCTCTAAGAGCCAGCCTGCTCCATGGCCAGACTGCCTTCGGGGCTCGACCTGGCTTGGCACCGACCTTGTAGTATCATGGGTGGAGCTAGTCTGCCCTCACAGTTCCCCCAGAGGACAAAGCCCAGGTCTTTGGGTGAGTGTGCCTCCTGTGAAGTGTCAGCAGTGCTGGACGTGCTGGTGTGGTCTATAAATTCTCCTGCACAGGAGATCTGTGCTCCAAGGCACTAAAAAGGCAAGCAAAACAAAGCAGGGCAGACCCTTTCTGCCTCCCTGAAATGCTGCAGGCTCACGCTGATGGAAGTGGCGTCGATCCACCCACTGTGAACTTTGTCTGGGGAACTGAGGCGCCCTGAGCAAATCTCACCTCCTGACCTTCAGCAGTCCCCAGCTCTGCATCTGGGCCTCGGTTCTGTTGAAGTGAGGATTGGGGTTTGGAGACTCCATGGTAATCAGGGTGCCCATCCCCACCCAGCTACGTGCAGACAGAGCTCCCTTCTGCTCATGGGGAAGTAACCACAGACAGATTCTGGATGATGTAACCAAGAGAGAATTGAGCAGATGATTCTAGCGACGGAAGTGAAAGTTGATCCCAGCCCTGTGGCTGAGCTTTCGGAAACTCCCTGTAAAGCACCCTGGAGCACCAAGGACCCAAAGGCATGATCCTGCTCACCTCCCTCCTCCCTATCCCAAGAAGGGCTTCACACTGAGAACACTGAGGGAGAAGTCCTTCCAGGACACATTCATAAGGTCACAGCACTGGGCCTTGGTGGACCCTTGGTTGCTCTGGGGCTGTTGTCACTGTGGTTAGATGTGGCAGCCTTGCAGTTCCCTCTGGGCTGAACCTTTTGTCGTTGCGTAGCTCTGTGCGTTCCCTGCCATGGCCCCCAATTTGGTCTTTTATACAATAGCTATTTAATAACCCCATGTTGATTAACTCTCATGGTGGAGGAAAACACAGCTTTGGCCAAGCTAAGTGCCTGGAGGAGTATCCATCTCCATAGAGATGCCAAGAGATGACATCCTAAGGAGCCACAGTCCTCAGCACAGAGGACACATGATACCCCTGCTTCTGCTTACCAGCCCATGTGTTCAGAGCAGGCTCTTGGGGAGCTCAGAAACAGCCGGAGGGTGGATGTCCCTGCCTCCACCTCTTCAGAGTGCTCTATCCCCAACCCCCAGCTTGAAAGACACAGAAGGCACTGTTAGCCTACCTGGCCCCAAGAAGGACTTTGGACATTTTTCAGAGATGAAAATAATCATGCTAGATAAAGTAGGTTTAGGAAAAAATAAAATAAAGGAAAATAAAGATGGAAATTCAAGTTGGAATCTAACAGAGGAGAGAATTCTGGATTCTTTGTCATGTTAGTAGAAGGAGATGATCCTGTCCAGACAGTCCTAGATATGGCATTGGGAAGCAAGACATGCTAGACACCAATCTGTCTCTGTGATCAAATGCTGAGATAAACAGCGTCAAAGGCGGGAAGGCTGCTGGCTCTTGTTATCAGAGTGACTGCAGGTTCACTCCATCCTGTCGTGTTTGGGCGAACGGCAGCACAGTGTGTCATACTAAGTGTGTGTGACCAAGGAAACTGCTCACCCCACTGCAACCAGGAAGCAGCATGAAAGGGAGGAAGAGGCTGTGGTCCTCTTATCCGTTCTGGGGCGTGCCTCCATTGAACTAACCTCTACCACTAGACTCTGCCTCCCAAGGTTCCGTCTCATCCCATAGCTCCCTAGAGAGTTAACTCGTTAGCACATAGATCTGCCAAGGGCATTTCATATGCAGCCTAAGGTACACGATTATTCAGAAATGTTGACACTTCTGTTTCTTCAGCCTCAAAATACTTGAAGAAAATAGCCATGGCTGAAATACTCCACAGGAAGACTATCTTGGTATCCTTGATGCCCTGGGGTTTGAAGAGTTTCTGCCTCTGAGCACTGGGTTACCAGACAAGCGTCCATATCCCAGTTTCTCATCTGACTCTATACCTTCATTATTTAAAATTTCTGAGCTTCAGGTATAAGATAAATGGCAACTGAGAGCATCTAAACTCCCCAAGAATATAAAAAAAATAAACACATGCAACTCCTTGTACAAAGATACTCTGACTCTCTATATGTCTTTAAAACTCTCAACCACTCCTGAAACAGGTAGGCACTTCTATGATACATGCTCTACACACAAGGGAAAGAAAATACTGAAATGTGTCCTCTACTGAAATTTTAATTTTTTTAATTTGACCAGATATTGACCGAGTTCTTCCATTGGGTATTGTTACAGGCACTGAGATACATTAGTGAAAGAGACAAAAGCCACACATAGCCTTATCAGACCTTACCTGCAGCTGGTTTAGGGGACTTAGTCACAAGACAAGTGTTAGCCTGTGGTCACAATGCCTCCTGTCGGGGTCCCTCCACACACAGAACTGAGAACAGGATGATTTGGGTTGAACTGCCCTTCTCTGAACCACAGGCCCAGACCTCCATTGTTCTCTGAGAGCCTTTTCACACTGGGACAGGAGCACAGTTAGAATGGCCGTCTTCATCCTTAGAGAAGAGGAACCCGAGGATGAAGGGGTTAAGGTGTTTGTTCCAGATAGTCCACCCAGTACTGAGGGACAGAGCCAGGAGCTGAGCATTGCTGGCCAGTGGTTAGGTCACTATGAGGAAATTCTTCAGAGGCCCAACGCATATTTTGGCCCTTATTCTTATAGTATCTAGCAATTGCATCATCCGCTGGGAACAGAGTATGTTTGCTTGATTCTCTGTGTGTGTGTGAGTGTGTGTGTGTGTATACATATATACAAATGTTTTTTTTTTCATTAATTTGTAACTAGAACACACACTGTTAATGTATCATAGTCTTCCTCTTCTTCCCTTTAGAGTCTAGGCAGGGAAGATTCCAGTTTTCTGAGTCTTCTGGAAAATGACTCATCAAAGAGAATCCTGTTAGTAGACAAGCAGAGAAAGCTGAAGAGGCCAGGAAGGCTGAACTATCTTCAGAACTAAGATTAGCATGGACCCATAATAAGAGGGACAGTATGATCCTTGGGCTAGAAATCTGCAGTGGACTTTGAGATTTGAAAATTGAGGCTAGGAGACAGTGTGTTGGGAGATGATAGACCATCACTAAAGAGAATGCCTGGAACCTGGTAGGTTTCCAGTACATAATTGCTTATTGTAGTGATGGGTGAAACCAGTGAATGACTGATCCAGTAAATAACAGCCACCTGGGCAGTGGCTCCTGAAAGTGGTGAGTAAGAAGGCATATCCATAAGATGCTTTGTGGTGCATAAAACACGTTAGCTGTTTTCTTAGCAGACAGAAGTAGTGTAGAACTTGATTAACTCTACATAGTAGATGTGCTTTAATGAGGACCATTCTCAGGGGTTACAACCGCAGGGCTTGTACTGTATATGGGTTACGTCTTGATGGACAGATACACTACGAACCCTATGAAAAGCAAAGCGTGAAGGCAAATGAGACACACGCCATGACACCCAGGAACGGCACAGATAAATGGACTGATGGTAATGTCTGTCTCACTTTGTCATGATGAAAGGGTGGAGTAGAGCGTTCAGATGCTCTGGAAAAAGAACTGCTAACTTTGCCTGAGAGTCAAGGACAATCTGAATCAAGGGGATATGTGTGAGAGGAGCATAAGCAAGGAGTACCAGTCTGGCAAGGCAGGGACCAAGAGAGATTTAGAAAAGCAGAGTTCAATTAGAGGAACCAGTGCTAGAGATAGCTGAGCTGGGTGGGAAAGGGCTTCGGGCCCTTTAGACTTCGATCCTGCACGTCTCCCTCAGGGCCCCGTGTTGAAGGCTTCATCTGCAGCCCATGGCACTATTCAGGGCGATAGACCCTTCATTCAGTGAATTCCACTGGAAGGAAGTTAGATCTTGAAAACATACTCTTCAAGAGGATATGAGGGCCGGGTGATGGTGGTGGCACACACCTTTAATCCCAGCACTTGGGAGGCAGAGGCAGGCAGATCTCTGTGACATCAAGGCTAGCCTGGTCTACAGAGGGGGTTTCAGGACAGCCAGGGCTACACAGATGGACCCTGTCTGGAAAAACTGAAAAAAAAAAAAAAAAAGATATGGGAACCCAATTTCCTTTCTTTCTCTTCAGCCTCCTGGCTGCCTCAAGCTCTCTCTCCTCTTCTCCTGTTGTGACATACTCTGCTGTCACCGGCTCAAAGCAATGAGCCACCCTACTGTAAACTGAACCCTCCCCAACTGTGAATCTAAACAAAGTTTTCCTCTTTTTGAGTTCTTTGCTCCACATTTTACCACAGCAACCAAGATACAGGACCCAAGAGCTGCTTCAGTCTGGAAGCATTAAGTGCTTCTAGATGTTTGGTACGTGCTCAATAAATAGTCAGACAACTTTCAGTAAATCAAGAGTAAAACAATTCTCCCGAGACAGTGACAGGACGCTGAAGTCAGAAGCCTGGCCCTACCTCCAACTGGAATGTCAACCTTTAAGGTATTTCTGGTCCTGTTTGTTACAGCTCTGCTCACTAGCCCTGAAAAAAGACCTAGAAAAGTCACAACCAGATCCAAGAGTCCACTAAAGTAAGATGCGGCATACAAGAAACAGTGGGAAATAAAAGCAGTAATGATAATGGAAGCATAGAGTTTACCTAAACAGTGAGTGGCAATGGCTGAATGCATTTCAGATATTAAATAAGAAATATCTGTCACACGAAAAAGGCATAAATTATAAATGAAATTCTTGATACCAAATTTGTAAAAGTTGACCAAGTCTCTAACATGAAGAAAAAATAGAATTTAGGAGTGCAGGGCTGTGTGGTGGGAACGCAGACTAGGCGATAAACATTGATGAAGTTGCTCTTTGGTTGTTTGCTGCGCGCTGGGATTGAACCCAGACTGCGTGCTGGGCAAGTACTCTGGCACCACAACACACCCCCAGCCCTGAGTCTTTATCTTGATAGAAAATATATGTTCACATGTTTGCTTAAAAGACAGGAGGAAAACTTCATTGCATTTAGCTAAGGGAGAGAAGCTGATTGCCACAGCTACATGGTCAATGGTGTTAATTCCATGGCAGTCTAAGAAAGGCAACATGGTGGGAACAGTAGAGATAGATCTTTTTTTCCAGGAGAAGGGAGAAAGACAGGAGCACAGAGGATTTTTCAGCACAGTGAAACTGTCCTGTATATTACATAAATACTGGAGCAGTGTCCTCATCTTGTTTTTGTTGCTGGGATAAATACTCTAACAAATACAACTTATTGGGGGAAAAAAAAAAAGAGTTTATTTCAGCTTACAGTTCCAGGCTAGAGTCCTTCATTGTCAGGAAGTCAAGGAAGGAACTTCAAAGAGCTGATCATATTGCTTTCAAGAGTGTCTCAAGAACAGAGAGAAAATGATTGAATGCACTATCATGTGCATACTTGTGCTCAGTTCAATTTCTCCACTCTTATACAGTTCAAGACCCAATGCCTAGGGAATGTTGCTGCCCCCAGTGGACTGGGTCCTTCCTGATCAATTTATGAAGATAATCCCACACAGACAAGTCAGTGTAGGCCAACCCAATGTAGACTATCCCTCACTGAGACTTCATTCCCAGGTGGTTGTAGGCTGTGTCTGATAGACAATTAAAGCCAGCAGTGACACAATGGTGTCTACATGACCTTTGGTATATACGTGCATTTGTCAAAACCCATGAAATGTTCAACACGAAGCACGAACTTAATATAAGCAAGGGATTTTAGTTTATAGTAATATGTCGGTAATATTTCATCAATTGAAATAACCAGACATCAACATACAGCATTAGTAGTAAGAGAAAAATAGGGACATGTGGAAATGTGGAAACCAGTTGCTGCTCAATTTCTCTATAAGCCTAAGCCTCCTGTAAAAATGTTTATTAATTTAAAATAATCAAGGACAAAAGACAAATTTGAAATAGGTTGTTCTCAACCGTCACGCCACTCCCTAGAGCAAAAAGAAAAAAACAAAAAGTCTAGGGCAAGTCAATAAAGATTGGAAGGGGTGGGTGCTCAGAGGAGTTCACCCCCCAATCTCTGTAGCTCTAAGAGGAGGAGACCGAGATTCCCAATCACTCTGCGGTGGTCCTCTACCTGACACACGGGCCAGCCCTGATTGGGTACTTTCTAGGAGCTTATAGGCATACACTTTCCAAAACTGGCAAGAATAAAAAGCGCCACCCTGCTTCTATCTATGGTTAGCTCCTTCATCTAGATTGTCAGGCTACAGAGTGGTCTGGTTAATCTCATATTCTGTTTGAGAGGGTTGTCATGGCTGCCATACAGAGGCATCCAGTTTTCTCAGAATTAGGATGCATGCAGCAGAAGTGGTTTAGGCTGAATGAAATCTCAATTTATTTAATGATAGACCCTGAGTAGTAGAAAAGGCACGCCAGCATTCAGCACACATCGGCTGAGTATCTTTTCAAATATTGTTTCTTGTTCAGAGCTGCAGAGATAGGGGCACAAGAGAGGCATGTGCACTCATCCTTGGTGACCATGGTAAAGCCTTGTACATGGCTCTTTTCCTGACTGCCAGGCTGTCACCTGTACTACCCATCAAGGTGAATCGGCATGTGTTTACAGAGCAGCATGAGAACAAAAACCCTGTTGCTACAGTTGGTGGTGGTTACAGCAGTATGATTAGCAGCCATGTAATTTGGCTTGGTTTCTCTTCTGCGTCCTTTGTCATCACAGAGACTTGGGGAGTTTCCTAAGTCATAGAGAGTTCAAGGCCTCAGTCCTTCCACCAGGTTGTTAAGGGAACCCTGTGGTAAACAGAGCTGCTGTTTAGGTCCAGAACCGCCTGGTTCTAGCTGTTATGACTTGGCTAGCGGCTGAACGTCTATGTATGATAGATGGATCATATTAATGGCTACTTCACAGGAGACTTGAGAGGCATGACTATGAAAACACAAAGAACAAGCCAGACATAGTGGCACATGCCTGTAATCCCAGCACTTGGAAAGCTGAGGCCAGAGCAGTGCCAAGAGCTTGAGACCAGTCTGAGCAACATAATGAGTTCTAGACCAATCTGGGTTATTATAGGAGACTCTGTCTAAAACACACACACACACACAAAGAAAAAGAAAAAAAAACAAGAAGCAAAAAGAAAATAGAAAAAATAAAAGAAGGAAAGAAGGATGGAAGGGAGGAAGGAAGAAAGGAAGGAAGGAAGATTGGTAGTATTGAAAGGGCTCAACATGCGAGTCCACTAGGGATGGAAGAGGGACTGACTTTCTCCTCTCCTCCACGATGGGAGTGGAGCTTCAGCCAGTCTGAGGACACCCGTCTCTTCCTCTGCATCTGCACAGTGAGTCCCAGCACATGAGCACATGCCCACACCACGCAGACTCCGCAGCTTTCCGTGCAAAGATTTGTCCCTGGCGAGCTTTGGTCCCAGCACACGTGCAGGCCGCACACCTGCTGGTCTCTCCCTGCTGGCCCCCTTCCTCTCCTTGCTGCCTTAAAATTCTTGAGTGTCCCAAGAGAAGACCCCTTAGCATCCCTGTTCCTGCCTGCTTCTATCTCCTGGTCTTATAAGCAGGGCTTATTCCTGAGTCAGTCTGAGCTGGATGAGCTGTCCCGTCCCTCCCCCAGAGAACACAGCTTATTCTCATATTCTCCCACGTTCTCTCTCTCTCTCTCTCTCTCTCTCTCTCTCTCTCTCTCTCTCTCTCTCTCATTTTTCATCAGGAAGAGGGTCTTGGCAGTATCTCAGACATACGCTTGTAGATGCAAACCTGCCACAGGGTTCTTTTGCTGGAGCTGATGTGCTCTGCACAGGCAATCTGGTCGCAATTTCAGCTGGGCTTGGCTACTTCAGCCGTTGATCCCCATTCCATGTTCCCTGGTTGCTGAGCAGCAGACCATCTCTATCTGGTAGAGTTATTCATTTTAAAACACACACACACACACACACACACACACACACACACACACACACACACACACACACATGCATCTGTGCACACTCCCACCCACGCACAGAGATTCCCAGCATCTGTCCAGCCTAGAATTCTAGGAACTGTGTATCTCCATTTTTATTGCTCCAAGCATTTGTCATTAACTGTCACTTTGTTTTCAAGGCCATGATTTACACAGCTTTCAGTGTTCCTTCCAGTTCATATTTTGTTCGGTATTTCAGAAAGTTCCCAGTTCCAGCCTTTATGTTCTGGTTAGCCTCTTGCTTTCAAGTGCCTATAATCCTTCTTTTTAGAAAGCAAGAGAAGACAAGCAACACCCAGGAACACAGCCTGTTACTAATCAATACAAATTCTAGGTAAGACTCAAGTCTTCACCATGGAACTTGACAAAATGCAAAGAGCTGTGCATCTCCGGGGACTGCTGGGAGCGGAAGCTAGGAGCGAGCGTCTTTCTCGGGCTGCTGGGTCTCTGCATAGCTTGACTGCGTGGATGTAGACTGTTCTTCGTTGACTGACAGTGAACATGGCCCAGCAGGGCTTGCTACAGAAACCCTCTGTTACCTTTCTGTTTTGAATACCACATCTGAATGGCTCCTTGTTTGAGCCTCACTTTCTCCCCCACCTCCATTACCCCAGCTTCACAGGGGGAATCAGCACTTAATAAAACAACGATTGGCTGATGGTCCAAGTCACGGGAGCCATACAGCTCTTCTTGACTTTGTTTTTCTAAAAAGTACCCGTGACTGTGGCCAAGAAAATCAGCAAATACCCATGCGCTCCCTCAGGAGAAATTAAAACGAGTTAGGCAGCAGGGTGGAGAGCAGGCAGGGAGCCCGAAAGAAATTCAATAAGCCTATGCCTCTCTTCTCTTTGCTTTCGGCTAGATTTTTCCAGAATGTAGAGGAAAGTTTTATGGTATCCATAGTGGGCCGACTGTCCCCTTGGTTAAGTTGGGGAGCAGAGGGACAAGCTGGGAAGGGGTGCACCTTGAGATTTTTAGTGTGCTTCTGAATTACAGAGCCAGCCCTGTCGTGAATGAAGATTTCCATATCTGGGCTCCAGTTGCATGGCTTCCGTCTTCCACTGCAGGCTCCTGCCCTCTACCAGTAAAGCTATTCACTGGAGGTTTGAAGCAGTTCCATGCACGTGCATGCGGGCGCATGCGCACAAGCACACACACGAGCACATGAGCAATGACTCCTCCATTGAGAGGTACTTAATCCCATAGTGCTTCTCTTTTTTTATTCCACTTACTAGGAGGCAGAATAAAATAATGAAGAAAGACACAAGACTAGGCATAACTAGGTATGGATTCATATCCTAGCTCTGTGTACCCTCTGTAAAGAGTGAATTCCATTTTTGTTTATTTGTTTTTAAAATCATGCCTCCTGGCCAGTATTGCCAACTGTTACAGGCACAGGCTAGAGTTTCCGGCTTCTTCTACCCTGGAAGGATTGAGACCAGCGGTATACGGAGGGTGGTAAAGATAGAGAGAAGCTTCTAAGGGAACACTTCCAGGGGAGGAAATGGGCCAGCATAATGGGAAAGGTCAGCAGAGTGGCCAACCTTTTGTTTTTAACTCATGTACGTTCAAATGTAATGCTAATAACAATAAGAACATATAATACACTAAGTGGTACATGCCGTGTGCGGGGTGTTTGTACGTATTAATGGCTTGAATAGTCATCAGATTCTGTGTGCTAGGCACTGGTTTTTGTTCCTGTGTATAGACAAGGAAATAAGCCTGGTGAGTTTAGTAATACCTTTATTCCTGCAAAACAAATAAGTGCCAGTCAGAGGTTGAAATTGAAAGGCTCCGGAGAGTCCTGTTCTATCCTCTAGGTTTTGCTGCCCATGCATAACTGATCCATTACCTACAGTCCTTTGTTTCATTAAATGCTTCTGATGTTGCATGCAACCAACAGCATATTTTAATTTCCTTATAAATAAATTCTGTTCATTTCTCTTCTAGTTTTTTCTCTCCTCCAAATAGCCATTGGCTCTCTATACTTTTCTCCAAACATCAAAATGGTCCATGAACATAATTCATAATTTTAAAGAGTGACTTTGGATTCGGGTGTCCTGTAACAAATAATCAGTATGTTTGGATGACTTAATTAAAGTGCTTCATTTGGCTGCCATATTCATTCCATCCTCAGAGACAGCAAAGGAGGCATGAATGTGCCCCTCCCTTAGGCTTTCTGATAACAGCCAACAAGGAAACCTGTCAGTCAGCTCCCTAAACATCAGCAAGAATAATGAGAGTATTTCCAAGTAGGGAGTGAATCTCTGATGTCACTTCTACCATTGAGTGGGCAAATGACTTGGATCTCTTTGTGCTTGGCTTTCTCCTTTGCAATCCATGATACCTCCATCAAAGGACTGTTGTCAGAATTAGAACTCACACACATAAACAGTTAAAAGTCAGTCTGGTCTGTTTTGTCTATTGTTACATTCCCAGGCATCATCTAAGGTTTGCATTACTACAACTGCTTTTAGTCAAAGGAAATAGGGCTTATAAAGGCAAACGATTTGATCAAGGTCTTACACAGAGAGAAACCTCTGCTTTTCCTCCTTAACACACTTGGGGACTGTTGTACACTGTGGAAAGAATGAGGACAGTGCTTTTGATTGTATCTAACGTCCTGAAGGGTTGATGAGCCTGGCTAGGTGGCACTTGATGGGATGCCTGGTTCCCCAGATGGAGACTGAAACATCCATAGAAACACATTTGAAAACTGTCGGTGAGAGAATGCGTGAAGTGAAAAAGTAAAAGACTGCAAGCAAACCATGAGTCATGATACACGCGTGTCATTATAATATCTGCTGGCTGCCTGCCCTGCCTGCAGGGCTTCAATGGGTTCTCAACCACCCTAAGGAGGGAATGTAGGGACAGGAGATACAAAGAAAAAGACACCAAGTCTGGATTCCGATCAAGGTGCCACTTTATTTCTCTTCCACAAAGGTTTATATAGTTCCACAGGGTGGGGGGAGCAAGAAGCTGTCATCTGCATAAGGTGGGGGGCAAGCTAACAGGATGTTTGTATAGGATGTTTACAGGGTGAGAGGGTCAAGGGCTCTGACTCAATGTCCTGTTGCTAGGCAACCTGACTGTAAGATGATCTCGTTCCCTGTCTTATTGGGGGTCTGTATTTTTCCACTAACTAGAGATTCTGTCCTTGTCCCTGACAGCTGCCTTTATACCCCCATCTGACGAAGCTCTTGGAGTCGCTTTTCTTACCCACTTACAGGTGATTCCAGTTATCCTTCGGGAATTGCACTCTCTCTGCCTTCCCAGACCCCTCACCTTCATTAAGATGTTGCCTTGTCTCCGGTTCCCATGTGTCGTATTAACTCAGCGGCGGCCACCGTCTTCTGGCCTTGACTTCCTGGTCAATTTTCAAAATGCCATTTTCCTTGGAACCCTGAGGATCCTCTGCATTATTGTAACTTCTTTTCATTCTCAATCTCTCTCTTCAAAACAGGAGTCAGAGCAAATAAAATAAGCACAAGTTATATCTCCTAATGAAAAGCCCTGAGATCGAGCAAGGTCAAGGTTTCATTGAGAGAGAAAGCAAGAATCCTTTTCAAAAGGAAATTGGAAAGCAGAGCTGGGAGCTGTGAAGCATCTTTTTTTTTTATTTTTTCTCAAAAATCAAAGAAGGACAAGTAATGAGCCATGGGCTGTTCTGTCCCTATGGATTCAAGAAACCTTCATAATAGGTCACATAGAATATTATTAAGGATAACAAGATGTCTCTAGCATAAGCAAGAGATCATTTTCAAAGGATGTCAGAGCTCATGGTCCCAAAGATCATAATCGCTAAAACTAATGGTGGGCTCCAGTTTGGGATTTGGAGGTGAATAAACACAGCTTAGAGGATATAGAGGCATCCTGTTTTGAATTTAAGAAAAGCCAGGACGTTCACAAATATTTTTAGATGTGATGTTTATGGAGGGCTAAGAATATTAACCTAGAATGTTGGATTATCCTGCTAAATGTTGGTTTGTACGATGTAAGTAATTTGGGCTATTGGACAGAATACTCATCGACTGTAGTCTCCCTCTTCATTTCTTTCCTAAAAAGGGCAATAGTGAGAAAATGACTTTAACCAGAATGTTCAACAAGCATTTATTAAAAACCTGTGGAACGAGAACACTGTGCCAAAGGCGTTTATAGTGTACCCAAAGGAAGCAGAAGATGGAACACACACGCCGGACAATTTAGTACACGACAGAAGACTCAAACTGCAGACAGGAGAATCAGAGGCCAATTTTAAGCAATACTTCCTCACATCTCTTGGGACTCAGAAAAGCGTCATCTCTCCAGGAGGATTGTCCCTAGACAAACCCTATCTCTGTTCTTTTCCACACCATCTCTTAGCTTAACATGTATTTTAATTTATCATTGATCATAAACTCAATGCCACCTTTTCTCCACCTCCAAACAAGCCTTCTTAAAATCAGGGAGCCTTGGCCGGCCGGTGGTGGTGCACACCTTTAATCCCAGCATTCGGGAGGCAGAGGCAGGTGGATCTTTATGAGTTCAAGGCCAGCTTGGTCTATAGAGCGAGATCCAGGAAAGGCGCAAAGCTACACAGAGAAACCCTATCTTAAAAAAAAAAAAATCAGGGAGCCTTGCAATTCATCCAGTGCTAATCCCTTAACAGCCTGTGCTTGGCACTTAGTTGTAGTTGGAGTTTTCATGCCTTGCCCACAGTCAGGACAAATCTTTGTCACCCGCCAGTCCCACAGCCGCTCAGACCCAACCAAGTAAACACAGAGACTTATATTGCTTACAAACTGTATGGCCGTGGCAGGCTTCTTGCTAACTGTTCTTTTATCTTAAATTAACCATTTCCATAAATCTATACCTTGCCATGTGGCTGGTGGCTTACCGGCATCTTCACATGCTGCTGGTCATGGCGGCGGCTGCAGTGTCTCTCCGCCTCAGCCTTCTGCTTCCCACAATTCTCCTCTCTCCTTGTCCCACCTACTTCCTGCCTGGCCACTGGCCAATCAATGTTTTATTTATTGATCAATCAGAGCAATTTGACATACAGACCGTCCCACAGCACTTAGTAGGTGTTCAATTTGCTTAGTAAAGTGCTAAGGTGAATAGCATGTCAGAGTACGTATTAACATAAAAAAATCCAAGCTAGGTAAAGTTGTTAATTAGGAAAATCTTGGAAGAAGTGAGGTGTTCTGTTTTCAAATCAAAACCAATCAATTTGATCAAATACAGCAATGATAATAGTTTTGAATTCTAAGCTGAATCTTGCTTTCATTTAGCTTTATGACTAGAGCAAGACACTTTAACTTTGGTTTATGTGGATGTCTGAAAGTACAGATGCTGGGGGCCAAAGATGTGTCTCTAAATGAAGTTAAGTAATTAAAATTAAACAACCAAACAAAAAAACACAGGAGGATTATAGGTGAGCTTTTCTGTCCTGTCAGCCAGTCCCAAATAACCACACAGAGACTTATCATTAATTATAAATGCTCGGCTGATAGCTTAGGCCTATTACTAACTAGTTGTTACAATTTAAATTAACCCATATTTCTTATCTACCCTCTGCCATGTGGCAGTACCTTCTTTCAGCATGGCATATTCATCTCCTGCTTCTCTGCATCTCTTTGGGACTCCCAAGACTCCACCCTTCTTCTTTCTAGCATCCTCTTCATCTGGCTCTCTGGCCCAATCTCTTCCTGCCCAGCTAGAGACCAGTCAGTTCTTTATTAATAAATGAGAGTAATGCATATTTACAGTGTACAAAAGATCATTCCACAGCAGAGGATGATTGCATTGGTTACTTGGTGTTGCCATGACAATGCCTGACAGAAACAACTTAAGGGAAGGGGGTTCTCTTCTGACTCAGGATTTCCGGAGCTTCAATCGATCATCACTGCAAGGCAGGAAAGAACAGCCCACTTTACGGTAGCAAGAGTCAGTGCTGGAGGCTTTCCACATCACAAGAGACCAGAAACCAGAGAACAAGGAAGGTATATAATGTTCAGGGCCCACCCCTAATGACCTATTTCCACCAGCTAGGCTCCACCTCCTAAAGGTTCCATTGTCTCCCAAAATAGAGCCAGAGCTGAGGAACAAGCATTCAAAACATAAGACTACAGGAAGCTTTGTCAATTTAAGCCACAAAATGTATTGCACTCTTTGCTTGGTCCCTCTTGGCCAAACCTGAAGAGCAGAGTATGTGGAGGGTGCTTTGTATAGTCATTTCTGTTGATGGGATATGGTAGGGTAGCCCTCAAAAGATAGGTCCTTGCTAGACCTCAAATGCTATTAGAAAAGCTCTCTGGGGCACCCAGCCAAGCCTGCCTGCTCTGAGTGTAACTTATACTCAGAAATTATGTCTCGCTATCCTTTGCTCTTCAAGCAAAGAGTCTGCCCCCTCAGGCTCCTGCCAGCCAGGACTGGATCCTGATGAGCTAATTCTCTTCAGGGTGGGAATGACAGATTGTTGGCTGGGAGGACCTTCTGTTTTCCTCACCACTCAAGTGAGGCCCCTGGTAGGGAAACTTGGGAGGAAAGAGAACTTCCAAATAGCCAGTGCCTAGAATCTGCCTGAACTTTTAATATATTAAATTATGTCATCTCCAAGTAGGTAGATGATATTACTCCCTAAGGAGCTGAAGTTTGTGAGAGGTAAAGCATAGACAAGCTCAAAAACTTTCTGTATTATCATATTGCCACAATGAACTGATAAGGCCAGAAATAGAATTCTAGAGACTGATGCAGATTCTGAAAGCAGAATTTTGGAGCATGAGGAGAGAAGACCTCTCTAAGCCCTGAGTGAGCTTGTGTGTTTAAAGGGGTCCCCACCTCTTACAGTTTCCATTTCCTCATTTGCAAAAGGAGAGTGTGTAAGGGCAGCTGTACCCCTGACTTCCTGCTACAAATCACTCAAAAACCTACTTGCATAAACAGTGGTCACCCCTCCAGACCAAGAAGTTGACAACAACTCTGATTGGGGAACTGTCACTTGGGGTCTTTCATGAGATTTCAATCAGATGACAGCTGGCATCTGCACGCCTCTGAAAGGCTATGTGGAGCAGCAGGGCCACATTTAAGGTGGTCCACTCCCACACAACCTGACTTCTCTCCAGTGGCCTCTTCCACAGAGAAAGTGTGAACTTTAACAAAATGATACCAGCTTCAGCCAGCAAGCAACTCAGGAAACTGAGATAGCAACTACCCTCGGGCTAAACAGTCAGTCACTTCTGGGAAGTGCCACTGTTCACACAGAGCAGCCCCTAATTCTTTGCTGGGAGGGACCACAAAAGGACCTCTTGGAGACTTCTATAAGAGTATTTACAATTGTGGGGAGGAGCAGATGAAATAACCTTTGTTAAGTGCGGGAGTAAACACCAACTAAATGGTTATTACCAACATGTTAGCCACCTACCTGTTCTCAGGTTGGTGCCCTGAGTTCTCCTTTATTGGCTTTTAACAAGCAGCTACCTTGTGAAATACCCAACCTCACGTTGGAAGCCAGCAATAAGAAACCCAAAACCCATGAAGTTCAGACAGGGTAACAAACACCAATTCAGGTGGTTCTCGGAGCTAACGGCTCCCAGGTACTGTACTGCTTAGAGCTGGCAAATTGCATAGTTTACCAGCCTTGGAAGCTCCCAGAAACCCTGGGAACTCCTAAAGAGCCACAATAACAACAAATGTCCCTCTATTCTTATCAGCAAGTGTCACCAGCACATGTCACCCTTCAATGGCGCCCAGTTTATATTCTGCAAATGGTTCTGAGTTTATACCATGCAAAGTGCTACTGTAAAAAGAGTAATTACAAGGTATATGTTTGTTTTTTTAAGTTTTGTTTTGTTTAAAGCTTTATGGTCAAATAAACGTGAAGAGATTGCCTAGTAAACCCTTTTCTGAAGACTTCCAGTGCCCACCGCACATTGTGTTAAAGGCTCTAGGAAGTCCTACAATTAGAAGAAAATAACCGTGTTCAGTGGACTTGGACCAGCATTTTGCTGCTTCTTAGAGCCTGGCACACTCTTTTCTCCATCTCAGGACAAGTGTGAGCCTTCCTCCGTGGATGGTGATGGGGAAGAACCGGGGGCTAAATCCAACCTCCCACCTAGATCTGACTTAATCACAGGGAAATCCTTTAAGTCTGGGATCCTCTGCCTCCTACCATGCCAAGTACACACCGTGCACTTGTTGGCCCCTTAAGTGTTGAATAACGAAGCTATTTAGCCTTGTGCTTGGGTCACATAAGCCGGGCAGGGGTGGTGCATACATTTAATCCCAGCATTCAGGGAATAGAGGCAAGCAGATCTCTGAGTCTGCGCCAGCCTGGTCTAAAGAACAAGTTCCAGGGCAGCCAGGGGCTACACAGAGAAACCCTGTCTCTGGGTGGGTGGGTGGGGAATCTAGACCTGCAGCTTGACCCTTTGGGTTCCAGTCCCAGTCTTAGCTCTCTCAGAAGGAGCTATTTGACCTTCTTCAAGTTCCTTTGCCTCCCAGCTCTCTTGTCTGTGAAACAAGGAGGGTAATTGTGTATCTTGTCGCTTTCACAAGGGGAGAAAACCAAACCAGGCATCTCCGGTATGGAATACAGACTCGGCACACCACAAGAACTCTGAAGCTGAGAGTATATTTCAGACCACTGGGGCCAGAGGTTACTGAGCTGCTAAGTGACAAAGTCAGTGAATCACAGGCCGACTCGGGTCAAATGCATGCTCTCCTCTGTCGAGAGAAATGAGATGCAAGCATTTTCAGTGCGGCTCGAGAGAGTCCATTGTGGCAGCAGTTGGAGGCCGGTGGGTGGGGTCGAAGGAAGATATTTAAAGACAAGGAGGCAGGTGGCTGGGCAGATGGGGGCGGCAGGGTTTATACACGCAGGACAGCCGGGACAACGAGTGGCAGCGGCTGCAAGACGCCAGCTTTGTCCCCACAAAGCAGCAGGTGAAGCCACAGAGCGTCCACACTCCAGATACCCAGAGAGAGCCCAGCCAGAAGCAAACACTTGGCAGGGATGGGAGGCCACATTTGCCTTTTTCAATCAATCAGCCAACAATTGAGGACAGTCCTTGGAGCAAATCTGTGTCATTACCCGCTGCTTGTAAGCAACGAGCACACAGATAATAGTCTCACTTCTGAGATTCCTCCGCCCTCCAGAAGCCAGAGGCAGCGCCAGGCTCTGTCACACAGAAATCCATTTGACGGTGGGACTCCTCTTTCTACTTTGCCATCATGGCAGACCCACTTGGGTTTTGTATACCAGCCAAGTACTTTCCGTATTTTCCACATCACTCAAAAGTCTGAATCTGCTGCCTTAGAGCAGGTTTAAGGAACCATCTGAGATTTCTTTCTGAATAAGCACTTAGTTGTACTTTGTTTTTGCTTCTCTTGGTTACTGACGAGAAACAGTGACAGAAAGCAAACGTTGGTAACACTTTGTACAGAGCAGCGCGGAGTATCTATGGTGGTGACTGTGCAAATAAAAGTTACATTGTCGGGCACACAAGGGTCTCATTGAGGAAATCTGTACCCGGACTAGTAACAGGTTGATACTTTAGGCTCGGCTTAATCAAGGAAAATCCTTAGAAACTTGGCCCAAGGTGACCTGAATTCGCCCTCAGAGCCAGTGCCAACCACTCATTCCAGGTTGGGAGAGACCTAGAACAGACAAAGAAAAGCCCAGGGGGGTAGACAAGAACACAGGGGAAGGAAAACCTAGATAGAGTCTCCGAGAAAGTGTTCCACTGTTCAATCTCCGTTTTCATCCTTGGTCTCCTGAAACCATTTTTTTCTTTTTTTTTTAAAGGAAAGATTTTTTTTTAAAGGAAATGTAAAATGTAGTTTACAACTCTGCAGTATTTTTCTTGTAAAGGATGTTATCCTAAGGAAAATCAAATCCTCCCAGTAGAAATTTAAATGACTGAATACACAAAGTAAGTCACCATCAGTCCTTCCTGTGAGCCTTGGCAGGTGGCAGGTGGCAGTGTGGGCAGTGTGGGCAAAACCTCTCTGTCCTTCCTTGCTTAGAGTTGCCAGCTTTAGTAAATAAAAATACCGGGGGGGGGGGGGGGGGGGGGGCGCCGGAGAAAAAGCAAGCAAGCAAAAAGAGATGCCCAATTAAAGTGAGTTGTGAGTTTACAGAAATTTTGTTTTGTTTTGTTTTCCAAGACAAGGTTTCTCTATATAACAGTCCTGGCTGTCCTGGAATCTCTGAATCACACTGATTCATGTCTGTGAATGTAGCACCTATGTGTGTTGTCTGGAAGAGTGGGATAGCTCAGGGCAGCAGGGATGATGCTCACCTGTTCTCCAAAACTGTCCAACTATTATCTACTACCTATGGGACACGCTTGTGTGTGTGTGTGTGTGTGTGTGTGTGATAGGATCTCACTGTAGGCTGGCCTCTCCCACATGATCATCTTGCCTCAGTCTCCTGGATACAGTAATTAGGTCCTGTGCCCACAGTGCCTAACTCCTCTGCTATTTTATTACAGTCACTTCACAGTGCATTTTAAAAGGAAGTGGTGAGGCCAGCTGTCTTCATTAATCTTTTCTTATACAGAAAAATTTACTCAGTAAAGTAGAAGCTTCCAACAAATAAGTGGTTGCTACAATGTTGTGTTAGACTTCTGCAAAGAATATAATGGTATACAGATATAGAAATATGATTATAAAATATACTAAATGCAAAACAAGATGCTCTCAAGGAAAATGTTTAGATTATTGGTCCCATGAATTCAGAAACATTTTTTCCCACAGTCTGTATGCTGAGTTTTGTTCCTCCACCACCACCACCACCACCACCACCCCACCACCACCACACCACCACCACCACCACCACCACCACCACCACCCCACCACCACCACCACCCCGAGACAGAGTTTCTTTGTGCAACAGAGCCCTGGCTGTCCTGGAACTCGCTCTGTAGACCAGGCTGGCCTGTAACTCACAGAGATCCACCTGTCTCTGCCTCCTAAGTGCTGAGATGCACTACCACTATCCTGCATACTGACTTTTCTTTTGTTTTGTTTTTCAAGACAGGGTTTCTCTGTGTAGCTTTGTGCCTTTCCTGGAACTCGCTTTGGAAACCAGGCTGGCCTCGAACTCACAGAGATTCACCTGCCTCTGCCTCCCAAGTGCTGGGATTAAAGGCATGTGCCACCACCACCCGGCATACTGACTTTTTATAAAGAAAAATCTATGTGGATCTATGTGGATTGAGGCTGAAAAAGATTGGATAAAAATTTACCTGATGAATAGTCGCCTGGATGTTGTAGTTTTCTTTCATTAGTCTTATAGAGAGTGTTTGTTTGGATTTTTGTTCAACATTCTCTTGACAACTTTTGAGTTTTCTTTTTTCCTTTTTTTTTTTTTTTTTGGCCTTTTCATTTACCAGTCCTCAATGGGATTTTTTTTTTATTCAATAACATTTCTCTATTAAATGGGGAAAGATTTTATTTCCATGATATTTTTCCATTCTAGCATTTTGGAATGTACCTCAAGTTATTCAAATAGGTTTTATTTCCTATAACAAAATTTTAATGCTTTCTTCAGACAGATCCTAAACTTTTATGGTTTAAAAAAAAAAAACAAAAAAACAGGGTTTGTTTCTCTGTGTAGCCCTGGCTGTCTTGGAATTTTCTGTCTACTAGGCTGGCCTCGAACTCACAGAGCTGCGCCTAGCTCTACCTCCCAGGTGCTGGGATTAAAGATGTGTGCCACCACTGCCCGGCTAGGTTTTGTTTTGTTTTAAACTTTCTTATTAAATATGCTCATGATGCTATTGTAAAGCATTTTTATAATTTCTACGTATAACCATTACTCATATAAAGAGAATTTGTTGATTTAAAAATGTTTATCTCATCCTCACTCTGACAAGCCTCTCACTGGCTCTAGTATTCTTAATTGACTCAGTTGAGCTTTCTATCATATTCAAGTAATAGTAACTTCCCTTTTCTTTGATTGGTTGGTTGGTTGGTTGGTTGTTTGGTTGGTTGGTTGGTTAGTTGATGGGGACTTGTCACAGTGCTTGTGTGGTGTGGTCAGAGGGAGGACAACCCAAGGGCATTGGTTCCTGCCTTCCACCCTAAGGGTTCCAGGGCTCAGACTCGTACAGTCAGGCTTGGCAGCAAGCACCTTTATCCACTGACCCACTAATTCTCCTGCCTTTTCTTCTTCCATCTTTGAAATACTAATTTACTTTTCTTGTCTTATTACGTAGTTAGTACCTCCCCATAAGGCAGAATCATAATGGTGATATTTGTTTATCCATTGTTGAAGTCCATTGTTGAAGTGTTTGCTCTTGAAAATTTGCAGCCAATACAAACACAATCTGTACAAAAGAAGAAAGTAAACTTTATCGTGTTGGGATGTAACAATACTCATATTTAGGATGTATGACAGTGCATAGTGCCCATGGGCTAGAAATAGGGATTTTAAGAATTTTTCACTTCTTGCATTCTTAAGGAAGTCATGGGCTAGGGGAACCAGGAAGAGTCCAATGTATCCATAATAGCAGATTAAGAGTTCAAAGATTAAGAACAGCTGGGGAAGCGAGCGAGCAGGGATCAGCAAGCAGGATTTTCTTGGGCAAAAGCCAGCACCCCCAGCTGGGAGGTAACCACGATGTCAAAACAGTTTTCTGCAGAAGCCAAAAAGGGAACGAGAAGCACTGATAGGAAAGAGCCTTGAGGATTCATAGAAAGTCGTGACAAGCAGCTTCCAGAGAGCTCACCAAGCTTCCAAAACAGCTTGGTCAACCTCCTAGAGAAAAGGTGGAGTTTGTTACCTAGGACAATGCTTTGTTAGCAGGGCTGAGCAGTCAATACATTTTTAAATGAAGGAGAGAGAGCAGAGACAGGAGCCACGGGCTCTCATGTGCCAAAGGAAAGCAGCGAAGTCTAATATCAAAACAGATGACTTTTAAATGTCCTTTTAAAACAGTTACTTTAGCCGGGCGGTGGTGGCGCACACCTTTAACCCCAGCACTCGGGAGGCAGAGGCAGGCGCATCTCTGTGAGTTCGAGGCCAGCCCGGGCTACCAAGTGAGTTCCAGGAAAGGCGCAAAGCTACACAGAGAAACCCTGTCTTGAAAAACCAAAAATAAAATAAAATAGTTACTTTATTGAACTGTAACCTGTATGCAGAAAGGTGTTCAAATCACACAGCTCAGTAAACCATCACTCATAGGCTTCTTCCCGCCCCCATTAAAAGAATGATCACAAGAACCCCAAAGGATAGTTTTTTAGCTGCAGTTTCTTTATCAACATAATGTTGGCCAAATCTATGGGCTTCCTCCTTGTCTTGTGAAGTGGTAGTTGGCTTTTCTTACTCTGCAGGGTATTCAGTCCTGTGATTACACCACAGTTTTTGTATACATTACTATCCACGGCATTGCTGGTGGGCTTTCAAGGTATGTCCGGCTCTAAGCAGTTTAATACGCCTTGGGAGGAACATGCCCAGCATGTCTGTGCTTTTAAGAATGGCTGTTGTTTGAATCTTAAATGGTCTTTTAATAAAAAGCCCAGAGCCAGACATTGGGGTGAAAGCTGAAAGATCAGAGATGCAGAGCAAACCACAGCCACCACCTCTTACCTCACTAACTCCACGAATCCTCAGACTGAAAGCCTCTGAGTCCTCACCCGAAAGGGTCTCAGCTGAACTCTAGTTTCTGTTTCCTCAGGCTTTATACACCTTTCTCCACCCTGCCATCACTTCCTGGGATTAAAGGTGTGTGTGCTTCCCAGTACTGGGATTAAAGGTGTGTGCCACCGCTCTATTTCCAGTGTGGCCTTGAACTCACAGAGATCCAGAGGCTCTCCGACTCCCGAATGATAGTATTAAGGGTGTGTGCCACCACTACCTGACCTCTATGTCTAATCTAGTGGCTGGCTCTACCCTCTGATCTTCAGGCAAGTTTATTAGGGTACTCAATATATCACCACAAATGGCATTGGTGGAACACAGGTATTTTTATGTTCAACTTCCACAGCTATCATTGGGTGTCCTGGTGGTCATACATGATCCTGTTTACGGGGTCTACAGCTGTTCTGTCTCCACCCTAACCTTGGTTTGTCCTTTGCATTTAGCGGTTCTGGCTGATGTGCAGTGCTATCACATGGGAGGTCTTTTTTTTTTCTTATTGTGGGAAAGAGCTCATGCCACAGTGCTTGGGAGAGGTCAGAAGACAGTTGTGCAGAGCTGTTCCCTCCTTCCACCGTTATACAGGCGCTGGGGATCAAACTCAGGTCGCCAGGCTTGCACAGCAAGTGAGCCACTTTGCCAGCCCTTACATTGCAACTTTAAATTTCGTTTCCCCATGACTAAAGCAGTCAGCTCTATACAATGCCTAATAACACAAGTGTACCAAAAATAAGCCCACCGTGTTGACCTCCTAGGACTATTCCAGCACAGTATTTCAGAATAGGTGGCTTATCAAAACAGGTGCTTGTTCAGTATCTCACAGTTCTGGACACTAGAAGCCTGAAATCAAGTTGCTTGAAGGGCCATGCTTCTAAAACCTCAGGAAGCCCTTCCTTGCTCCACCTGGTTTAGACAAAACTGGCAACCCTGGACCTTCCTCTGCTTATTAACACATCAGTCCCCTCCTCCTCATCTCATGGCATTATCCCGTTACTCCTCACCTGGCTATATTTTCTCACAGATAGAAGCCATCATGGAATAAAGACCTTCCCTATCCCAGAATGAGCTCAAAACTACCTATACTCCCACAGTCCTTATCCAAATATGGGCACATTCGGAGGTCCTGGGATGTGATGGACACTTTTAACTATCAATTTGATACAACCTCGAATCACCTAGAAAGAGACCTTCACTCAATGAAGGACTGTTTACATCGGATTGGCATGTGGGTGTGTCTGTAGAGCAAAGTGTTTTTTTGTTTGGTTTTGTTTTTCTGAGACAGGGTTTCTCTGTGTAGCCCCTGTTGTCCTGGAACTCACTCTGTAGACCAGGCTGGCCTCAAACTCAGAGTTCGGCCTGCCTCTGCCTCCCAAATGTTGGGACTAAAGCTGTGTGATACTATAGCTCAGCTGAGGAAAGTCTTCATTAATGTGAGAAAACTCAGTCCATTGTGGGTGGCGCCATCCCCTTGGTCACTCCTGAAACGTGGAATGGTGGAGAAATACAGCTGAGCATGAACAAGCAAGCAAGAAGCATGCGCGTACTCCATCCTCTTCACTCTGGGTGTGATGGGACGGGCTGCTTTGTGCTTCTCCTCCTGCGACTTTCCTGTTGTCATGGGCTGTGACCTGGAACCGCGAGCGGAAATGAACCCCTTCTCCCCTAACTTGTTTTGTCAGGATGTTTTATCACAGCGACAGAAAGGAAACTAGAGCAGGGGTTAGATTACACCTTTGATGTCCTGGGGGTGTGTAGCTGGAGGGCTTCTCTCCAGGTTCCCCAAGCCCTGCAGTCCCACAATCCACTTATAAAATAATCACTCAGACGCTTATATCACTTATAAACTGTATGGCCGTGGCAGGCTTCTTGCTAACTGTTCTTTTATCTTAAATTAACCCATTTTTATAAATCTATACCTTGCCACGTGGCTGGTGGCTTCTCAGCGTCTTTACATGCTCTTCTCCTGGCGGTGGCTGCAGTGTCTCTCCCCTCAGCCTTCCGCTTCCCAGAATTCTCCTCTCTCCTTGTCCCACCTACTTCCTGCCTGGCCACTTGCCAACCAGTGTTTTATTTATATATAGAGCAATATCCACAGCACTTCCCCTTTTCTTCTTTTTTTAAAAAGGAAGGTTTTAACTTTAACATGGTAAAATTACATATAACAAGACAATTACCGAGCAAGAATTATAGTTACAATATTAAAGAAGATGTCGCCATTTGTAGCTGGAGGGCTTCTCTCCAGGTTCCCCAAGCCCTGCAGTCCCACAATCCACTTATAAAATAATCACTCAGACGCTTATATCACTTATAAACTGTATGGCCGTGGCAGGCTTCTTGCTAACTGTTCTTTTATCTTAAATTAACCCATTTTTATAAATCTATACCTTGCCACGTGGCTGGTGGCTTCTCAGCGTCTTTACATGCTCCTCTCCTGGCCGTGGCTGCAGTGTCTCTCCCCTCAGCCTTCCGCTTCCCAGAATTCTCCTCTCTCCTTGTCCCACCTACTTCCTGCCTGGCCACTTGCCAACCAGTGTTTTATTTATATATAGAGCAATATCCACAGCAGGGGTGTGCCTTCAGCTACTAGCACCTGTTGTTATTTATTTCCGCTTTTGCTCACGGAGGCTTCTTCTTATTTATGAATGCCCAGCCTTAGCTTGGCTTAGTTTCTAGCCAGCTTCCCTTAACTTAAATTATCCCATCTGTCTTTTGCCTCTGGGCTTTTCTCGTTCTCTTATTTCTGTAAATCTTACTCTGACTCTGTGGCTGGCTGTGTAGTTGGGTGGCTGGTTCATGGAGTCCTCCTCCTTCTTTGGCTACTACTTCCTTTCCAATTCCCTCTTCCCGGATTTCTCCTTCTATTTATTCTCTCTGTCTGGCAGCCCTGCCTATCCTTTCTTCTGCCTCATTAGTGGCCTTTCAGTTCTTTATTAGACCATCAGGTGTTTTAGACAGACACAGTAACACAGCTTCACAGAGTTAAACAAATGCAACATAAACAAAAGTAACACACCTTAAAATAATATCCTACTACAATCACCCTCTTTAACTACTTAACAAGTGAGACAATATCCTACAGAAATTTTCCTATACATTCACTAATGTATATGTATAATTTGCACACATGTGGAGGTAAATATATACACATGTATAAATGTCTATTGGCTCATTTTTCCTCAACATTTTATTGTGATGAAATATATCTAGCTTCGGATTTATCATTTTAAGTGCTTTTATGTGTACAGCTCAGTGACATTTATCATATCCATAATGGACAGCCTTCTCCAGTCCTTCCAAATTTATTCATTATCGCAAACAGAAACTCCATTGCCATTAAGCAGTAACTGCCAATTCTCCCTGTCCCCGGCTCTCAGTAGTCTCTACGCCGTGTCCATCTCTATAAATCTAACAGCTTTACATACCTCATGGAAGTGGATGCATGCGGTATTTGCCTTCTGCCTGTCTTATTTCCCTTATCCTAGTATTCAAGGCTCATCTTTTTTATGACTGATTAATATTCTGTTGGGTATATTTGCCACATTTTACTTATCCATTCATTTGGTGATGGGTATTCCAGCTGTTTCCAGCTTTCAGCTCCAATGAGTGAGGCTGCTATGAACAACTGTAGACAGGAATCTGTTGGAGTCCTGTTGCCAATTCTGATGTGTGTCTTTTGCCCCTTAGCAGATGTTGGCACCTATTCAAGCCAGTATAAACAAGGTTAATGCATCCTTTGCGCTAATTGCTTTGTGTTTCGTGGTACGGTGTGGGGGAGACATTCCATGGAGAGAACTCTTCTCTTCCTTGAACCTCAGACCATGTAGCATAAGTGCAACTTTTCTCAAAATGGAATTTGTTAAACAAGTGGTAACCTAGGTTTGTAGGTCAACAATTTTACTTCACAAAATGAAGGTGTTTTTTTAAAATCATTTTTGAGATTTTTAAAATACAGTTACTATCCTTACCTCATCAGCTGAATGACCAGGCACTAGTGAACCTCATTAACCAATGTTGGTACCACCATTTGCTGTGGTGGGTTTCTTGTTGTTGTTGTTATTATAGCTTTGGAGCGTTGTCTACCCAAGGGGGTAACACAAAAGAAAGGTGTCAGATAATAAGTTTGGATTGTTTCAGACCAAATGGTATCACGCTCACCATAGGAATGAAACCTTAAAAGTAGATAGAAGAGAGATGAGTGGTGGTGGACCTGCACCAGGAAAGCCAAATGGGAAACTTATGTGATGGCACCTGTCTTCCATGCATGACACTCAAGGTCCAATCCCCAGCACTGCCAAAAAAAAAAAAAAAATGAGAGGAAGAAAAGAGAGGGAGGATGGAAAATATAAAAATTAAAAAAAAAAACAACCCACTGGGTTGGGGTCCCAGCACCCGAATAAAAGCCAGGAGCTGTAGTGCAAGTCTACAACCCTGACAGTGGGTGGAGTGGCGGGGTGACGAGGGCTAACCCCAGGTCCTGCTGGGCAGCCATTCCAGCCAAAGGGTAAATTCCTGGTTCAGTGGGAGAGTCTGTCTTCACACATAAGGCAAAGAGGGTGACGGAGGAACGCACCCAACATTGATCTCCAGCATAGTACATGCACACTAAAGAAAGCACACACACACACACACACACACACACACACACACACACATACACACACACAAACACACACACACACACACACACACACACACACACACACACACAAATTACAAACAAACCAGGAACCCTGTGTAATGGAGCAGTCAGCAATGTCAATACAGGATTACGGACCACCTTTCAGAAGGACTACAGTGATTGACTACAAAATTCCTGTAGATTTTTTAATACTTTTGTTGAGCATAATTTTCAATTATTTTTGTTTCTATCACTGCCTGGTTTAAAACCACAAGCATAAGGAATTTGTAAATAATTTTGGGTTCACTTATGTGTTCACTTTGAAAACTTACTGAATTGATTTATTTATTTATTATTTTCATTGACGAGTTTCGGGCATTGCTCAGTCTAAGAAACACCAGGTCAACGCAGAAAGTCCAAGCCAGGGTCATCCGAATGGAAAAATGTCAGCAGCACGAGCAGCCAGAAAAGCACTTGGCTAGAACATATCAGATTTTGGACTTGAGTGTGAATTCATATATAAATGTCTCTTCTCACCAAAGTCAGCCCTGACTAGGTCGTAAAAACGGGCACATTGGAAAGACAGGACCTCAGTGCAAGGCTTGGTTGGTTTCCTGCCTTGGCTGTACTAGCTGTGGGCTTCAGCTGCGTTTTCTCTAGGGGTTGATAACAAAGCCAAGCTCGCATGTTTGCTAGAAGGATTACATCTGACATATTTAAAGCATCTGGGACATCTTGGGAGTATTCAGTGACAGCCACTGATGTTACAGGGACATTTGAGCTGGAGGTTCTTGGCATGTTCCTTGAGTTTTATGTCATGCTTAATACTTTTCCACATTTGGGGAAATATTCTGAGCTGGATAACCCAGGACAGTGCATGGAATCACGGTGCATGTTGCCAAACTACAAATGAAACAAAACTCTAGCTCTTAGATTAGGCTCCAGCTCAATGAATAGTTTAGCTGATATTTCGGCTTAGTTAAAAATTTTGAAAACAGCTATTTCAGCCTCCAGCTCAGAAACTATTTTCCAAAGCTCCTGCTTTACTTTTAAAGAGTACACTTTGTTGATTGTATTCCACATCATTGGTTATGATAAAAAAAAAATCACTGAAATGTGACCCTGTGTGGAGAAGTAAACATGCTATCTACATGTGAAATTGAGCCACCTTTACTTCAGAGCATATAAACTGAAAGCTGGTCTTTGAGTTTCCTGAAAATTATGAAATCTGTTGTTTCGTATTATTATTTTTCTATAAGGGTAGAGATCCTGGGGCCTCAGAATTTACAAACAGGACTCACATTTTAAGCAGTCACATGGCCTTAAAACAACATTAATACAAAATGATTAGAATCATGTTTAAAAGACCTTGGAAATCTGTTTGCTTTATAACTCTCACCCTCAGCACCCCCACTTTTAGCAGGAACATTGAGTCCCAAGGTTGAGGACATGCCAGCTGCGCTTTCCTTGACTATTGGAGACCGTCCCTTTCTCCCAACTTCTCTGCGGTAGCGCTGCATGTACACAGTTCAGCAGCGTCCTAGCTGGCCTCGCTGCTTCCACTCTAGAATGTCCTAATCCATTCTCCACACAATAGTTAAGATTGGGCCTTTGTAATTATACGTCAAGTCATGCTATTGACTGTTCAAAACTCTCCAATGGCCTCCACAGCGTGCAGAGCAGAATCCACGCTGCTGCAGGATATACCCCCAGAAGATCTGGGCCATCCTCCTTTTCTCCCTCTGTCCAAACCACCCTGCCTTTCCTTTACAGTGTTTTACAAGCATGCTCTCTCCAGACGCTCCAAATATGTCCCCACACCAGACTCCCAGTTGTGCCGTCGCCTGTGCCCAGAAAGCTCTGTGTTTCCCAGCCTTGGCAAAGCCGTTCCCTGTCATGGCCCCGTTGGTTCCTCGGAGAAGCCTCATTCCCTGCACGGACCATGCCGTGTCTCACACTGTTGGATTTGCCTCAGAACATTCAGTATTCTGATTCCGTCTTTGTCCTGTAGCTTGTGCTGCAGCTCCGCCCCCCTAGAATGCAGGCTGGGGAATTGTCCTGTCACTGGGTGCCTTGAGGGCTGCAGAGAGCAAGTCTTTCAAACGTGGCTTCTGTGAATGACTGAGTGGAAGCTTCAGAAACCAATTGTGCTCTAGTCCCGGCTTGGTTATTAGCGGGGTCACCTCTTGCAAGTACTTAAGTTTTCCTGAGCCTCAGTTTCTCTTATGAGTAACTACTGTGTCCACTAGACTCCTTGGTCTTTAAGGATCCTTCTTATCCTCCGTTCCATGGCCTGTGTGTGTTCCCGCCCCTCTCTCCTCATCCCATGAATAGCTCTAAACCGGTTAGAGATATTTTCTGCATAAACATGGAGATTCTAAGGATGTGTGATGGTCTCTAGTCGCCGAACTGTCATCAAAACCACATGTTACAGTGTTTATTTTCCCTTGCCTGGCCGATCCCATTGAAACCACACCCTCCATGGCCAAGCCACAGCCTGATTCTGCTTTTAGAAGTAAAAATGGGGTAGAAGGATCTCTGGCTGCTGCAATGTAAAAAAAAAATCAGTCAATCAATCAGTCAATGAACTGCCCAGATTCCTGACTAGCACCTTGTTTCTGGAGAGATCGCAGCATGATTGGCAGGACGGATGAGATGCCTTCATATGGAAAAGTTTCCCAAGTTAATAGGGAACAGTGACATGAAATTTTAGAGATAGTAGTTCTCTGCTTATCTGGGGCTTTGCTTTCCAGGGTTTCAGTTACAGTTAACCACAGACTGAAAAATATTATATGGAAAATTCCGGGGAAGAAACAATTCATAAGTTTTAGATTTTTGAACCATCCTGAGTAGCGTGATGCAATCCTGTACCACGCGACTCCACCTTGCCTGGGGGAATGAATCATCTCTGCCAGTGTGCTTGCGCTGTATATGCTACCCTCCTGCTAGTAGCTAGCCCAGTTCTCAGATGGACATTTTGTGCTGTGAGAGCACTGATGTTCCAGCAACCCCTAATCCACTCCACATGGCCCCACAACAGTAAGGACACAAAGAGGGCCCAAGAACATACAACAGGGAAGGACAAACTGACTGCTGCTGTGTGGTAGTGCTGTGCGCACACAATAAAAACCTTCAAGGTTACATCCAGGGGTCAGGAACCTGGGGCCTCCAGGCATCCATGGGACTCTTGAAACACATCCCTGCAGAAAATGGGGATTGTTTCATTGGCAGACAGTTTCTAAACTATTATATCCAGTCCATACATAATTAAAATAACTACCCTTGTACTTGCTCAACTTTCAGCCATTTAGTTTAGAACACACCAGGAATGCACATTTAGAAATAGCATAGTGATTAGCTACCAATGCTGCCCTTCAGCTGCTATCAACCCATCTCAGCACCTGTGAGAAATGGCCTCAGGAAATAAAAAGGAAATCTTCTTCATGGCTAGAAGTGTTGAAGTCGGTTTTCATTATAAGAACAGATCTTAAGTTCCTCTTAAATGCATATTGATGAACCAACATTATAAAACTAAACCAGGCTGATAGCTCATGGCTATAATTCCTATGCTTAGGAGGCTGAGGCAGGAGGATTACCATGAGTTTGAAGCCACCCTGAGCTACACAGTGAGTTCCAGACCAGCCTGGGCTACAGGGTGAGACACTAGCACAAAAATTATCATCTTTTAATAATGATAAAAATAAAAGCTAGGTGGCGGTACATACTTTTAATCCCAGCACTTGGGAGGCAGAGGCAGGCAGATCTCTGAGTTTGAGTCTAGCCTGGTCTACAGAGGGTTCTAGGACAGCATAGTAGTTCCAGGGCTACACAGAGAAACCCTGTCTCAGAAAACCAAATATATGTATGATAGGAATTGATTAAATCAAAATATAAACCAATAAAAACATAACAGCAATATCTGTGTGAGGAGGTGGACAAGGCCTTGGTTTAACAGTGAGAAAGTTGGATTCAGAAGGATCAAATGGCCAGGTCCCATCACTCTTTAGTGTTGGGGCTTAAAGCTAAACCTCTGCTCTCCTACCTGGCAGTTCCATGCATTTCTCCTTATATTATTTTGCCCTTCCTAGAGCCCATGGATACCAACAGCTGCCTCTGCCCTGTTCCAGCTATGGTGGGAAGTGGTCAGTTTAGAAAGCATGACTGTGTTAAGATCCTAGGAGGTGGACTAGCCAGTTAGAACTTGATGACTGTAGAGAGTTGAAATGGAGCAGATCCCTAGCCAAAATCATTTGGGGCTGTCCTCAGTCCCCCTTACCAGTCATTCATCACCCATCCCTGACTATCATCCCTTCAACTATCACGAAGAACCTTTGGAATGTACTAACCTGGCAGGCCAGAGTCTTCACCAACACAAAAGCTAAGCAGGCCATCAGGCAACAATCAGCTCACTCAGCCATTTCCTCCTTTCTGCTAGCAGCTGCCAACTTGACACCCCCACCAGTGAATTTGGGAAACGAATGCCTCGATTTGCCACGGCTTTTCTTCTGTGGCTATAAAAGTTCATGTGCACGCTTCCACATTGGAACATGTTACTCCAGGCAACCTGCGTCTGTGTTCCCGGGCCATGGTCACCCGTATTTGGCTCAAGATGAATGGTCTCTTTGAGGTGAGCTGTGTTTTGTGTTGACATAACCCAGTCACAGAACATGGCAGAGTGCAGTAGAGAGTGATCAATCCGTTCCCTGGGAAAGTATTTTGAGTGTTAGCCGTTAGGAAGATGGGGTAGTAATTACATGGGGGTTTTTTTCTGGTGCTGTAGATTGAACCCATGACCTCGCGGATGCTAAGCTCACTCTCTAACACCTGTCTACATGCTAGCCCCATCACTGATAATTGCTTTAAGTTTATGTGTCAGATATTATTCTGTATGTTAATTTCATTGTTCTGTTTAATACCTATAGTAGTTCTTTTTTGTTTGTTTTTTGTTTTTGTTTCTTGAGACAAGGTTTCACTGTGTAGCCATGGCTGTCCTGGAACTCACTCTGTAGACCAGGCCAGCCTCAGACTCACAGGGATCCACCCATTTCTGCCTCCTGAGTATTGGAATTAAAGACAAGGGCCACCACTGCCTGGCTACCTACAGTGGTTCTAAGGGGTAGGTTGTTTTGTGACAGGCACTTGTCTAAGTCCACTACATCTACTGTTATTGATCCTCAAAACAATCCTATGAGGTATTATTGAAGTATTACTACTATCCCTACTGTACAGATGAAGAAATTGAGTCACCACTCAAGCTCAAGTGTGCGTCTGCAGCCCTGCCACTAACCTGTGCATCTCTATTTTCCTGCCACCAACTTGTTAGAAGTGATAGCGCATGACTAGCTTGCCTCGACTTTTCCCTCAAATGCTCTACTGCCTCGATACTAGCTGCTAGAGACACAGTTAAAGGCAGGAAAGCCGAAGAGAAGAGAAGAGAAGAGAAGAGAAGAGAGGAGAGGAGAGGAGAGGAGAGGAGAGGAGAGGAGAGGAGAGGAGAGGAGAGGAGAGGAGAGGAGAGGAGAGGAGAGGAGAGAAGAGAAGAGAAGAGAAGAGAAGAGAAGAGAAGAGAAGAGAAGAGAAGAGAAGAGAAGAGAAGAGAAGAGAAGAGCAGAGCAGGGCCAGAGGCCATCTGCAGCCCAAAGGACCTGGCATGTCTGAGATTCGATTTGGATATATTTGACTTTGAGGGACTTACCAGACACAGATTGATACAAAAAGATAATGTGTAAAGCACTCTGAATTCGGTTCTTCATAAAAGAAGCAGCAGAGACATGTTCATATAATAAGTTGATGGGAAAGGAAGAAAGCACAGGCCACACAGCCAGGCCTTAGGAACAGCCTTCTTTTCCTTCATGTGGCTGGTATACAGTAGTGCTGGTCATTCATCCGATGAAGGTCTAGTTGTCTACCTAGGGTGACTTGGTTTCTATACCTACCTCTTATCTTTTAGCGCTATCAATGAGCTTCTTCCCCTTTTTCCTCTCTCTTCCTCCTCCCTTCTTCCTCCTCTTCCTTCTTCTCTTCTCCCACACCCTTCCTTTCCTGCTTGTCTCTATTTCCCACCCATGCGCTTTTCTGCAAGGCTCGCTGTTGAATACTAGTGCAAAGACTGGGTCTGGCTGGGTACGTAACTGGATCTCCTGGTTCACCAAGTAGATTGTGCTCCCCTTCCATGGGGTGCACCATCCTGTCAGGCCATCTCACACTTCCCAGAAGGATGCCTTTCCTTCTACTAGAGAAAAGAAGACTTCATGGTCCTGTAGCTGTGGCCCAGGATCATATAGAACATACATGACCATTATGTTCAAAAGTGAACCACGAGTGTGCAAGCACTTAGTGAAGTTTGCATAAATACCATTCTGTGTGTTATGTTCTAACAGCCTCAGTCTTATAGAAATTAAGCTTGAGGGTAAAGTTTCAAATAAAAGTACTGCCAGCCCTTCTCTCCTTAGCAATGTTGCCCATGTAGATGATTCGGTACTGAGCATCATAAATTCTTTTTTCAAGACAGGGTTTCTCTGTGTCAGCCCTGGCTGTCCTGGAACTCAATTTGTAGACCAGGCTGTCCTCCAACTCACAGAGATTCATCCACCTCTGGCTCCTAAGGGTTGAGATTAAAGGTGTGAGCCACCACCACCACCAGGCTGGAATCCTAAACTCTTGATGCTCCTCTCCCTCCTCCTGAATCAAAGCTTTATTGATTTTATTCATTTTAGTTGACTCAAGCGTGCAAAAGGGAACTGTTCATTCTGTCGTCACTCAGAAGCTTAAATAATCTGACATTTTCAAAAGACCAGACAGTGCAGCTCTGTGAAGTTGCTTTTTTTATAGTGGTGATAATTTTCTTTTTGTTTTTGTTTTTTGGTTTTTCTAGACAGAGTTTCTCTGTGTTGTTTTGGTGCCTGTCCTGGAACTCACTCTGTAAACCAGGCTGGCCTCAAACTCACAGACATCCGCCTGCCTCTACCTCCCGAGTGCTGGGACTAAAGGCATGCACCACCACTACCCCGCCAGGTGATAATTTTCAAATCAATAGAAAAGGCCCCACCACTTTTGTCTTTTAAAAAGTCTTTCTCCTTAGAATACTTCTTTTGACACCTTTAGATTTCCCTGGGACTCTGGAAATGCTTAGCCATTCTCTCATGTCTCCCCTCCTCCTCCATGGAGCCTCCCTGGTTTCTCAAATCTACCACATCCTGCCTTCGGGAAAAGCCACTGCCATGCCTTGTCTGTTCCATTACACACCTGCTCACTCTGATTGCTGCTGGGAAAACTCAATATTTTACCTGTTTATGATAAACAACTTGCGGGCAGAGGAAACCCCCATGTGTTCCTCCTTGAATGATTTAAGGTAGTATCTGGTACATAAACGTAAGAGAAAAAGGGAAGGATTTACCCCAGAAAAGACATTATCATGCCCACCCCGCAGATGAGGAACCAACGCACACCACTGGGAAAGTGAAGAAAATATTAGGTGGATTTGTACCCTGGAGGAAACAGTACCAGGCACGACAGCAAGGAAAGAAATGACTTTTAAAGGCAGAAGTATAAAGAAATGAACAATGAGAAAATAAACCGCAAAATAATAAGATAAGGCCAAGCAGGAGAAATAAAGATTCATTGGTAGGAGAGGAGATAAACAGAGAAACAAAAACAGTTTTTAGTTGTCCTTTTTGTTTTGTTCTTTTGGTTTAAGGATGGAGGCAGAGGAAAAGGCCAGGAAAGCATTTTTATAGTCCTCTTAAGTAAATACGTTGTGCCAACCAGAAGCACTAATTTGGGCTTTGGGAAGTAGAGAATGGGGAAGCTCAACCCCATGGCCAAAGGTAAGAGAACTGAGAAAAATAAATAGTGAGGAAAGGGGAAGAGGAGAGGGAAGTGGCCGGATCCTTTTTTTGGTTATTGAAATGATTCCAAACGCAATCAGTTTTCAACAACTTTGCAGAATCAAAGGGAAAAGAGAAAACCGCAAGGAAACGAACTCGGAGTGCAAACTCGATTTGTGTTGTTACAGTGGAATATTGGACTGTGCTTCCAAGTCACTTCCACTTTCTGCTTTACCCTGAGGGCAGCACAGACCCAAACAGCCCCTGAAGATGCTCAATGCTCTGTCCCACTAGGTGGGAGACACGGGGACCGAGTGCAAATTCACATTCCGAGCTGGAGGTGCAGCCCGGAGGGAGGCAGAGGCTTGCCTGGTATGTGGGAGGCCCCAGGTTCCAGCCCCAGCTCTGTTGAAAAAGGAAAAGGGGAAAAGTACAACATGGATTGTTTTAGCTGGAATTTGTAAACATGTCATCCCATAAGAACTTTTCAATCATGTTACACCTGAACTTCTGTGTGACAAATCTAGCAATGTCTTATGACTGCCCACCTCAGCTTTTCCCACCCCAGAATCCTCCTTCTTATTGAAAAAACTTCACAGAAACATTCATTCTTCTTTTACCTAAGTTAAAACTACACATTGAGGTGTGTGTGGCTTCTCTCCCTTGGCCTTGAGAGCTCCTTTCTCAGCCAGTTCTCTCTGGCTCCTCCCGAGCTTTCCTTTGAAATCTTCTCTTTCTAGATTCTTCCCTTGTATTGGCAATCAGTGGGAGTCTATTCTGGACTCACTGCCTTTTTGAAATGTCACTGTTCCTTGGAGCGTATTCTAGGTCTCCTTTGCTGTAATGACTGTCCAAGGGTGGCTGACTCCCCAGGCTCCACCTGCCACCAAAAAATCCTCCCTATTGAGCTAACATTTCAACATCTCCACAGTGCCCTGGCATCATAAGCTTCCCATGCCCAAATGATCTCACTGTCTTCCCCTCAAAACATGTTCTCCTATGTTTTTATGTCAGCATTATCAGCCACTGATTTTCCCAGAATCCTATATGACACCTTTAATTTCTTCTTCAAGCAGGCACCAAGTTCTCTTTCCCCAGAGTCTCCCTGTTGTGTATGTCTTGATCTGTTGTCCACTTCTTTTGATCCCAGATAAGTGCTATTATCTATCTTCAGAATTCCCTAGAGAAGCTGCTCTGACTTTGTTCCCTCAGATTATGTCAGGTCCCCCAATTTTGTGCTTTTATTTTTTTTAACCTACACCTCACTTTTGTGATACATGTATATGTGGATTATTTATATATCACATATGTTGATATATAGGCAAGCAAAGCTGATAACAACAAGCAGGTGAAATACAGACCATAGTTGCTCATCTAACACTCTACTTACTGCTAGCGCTCTGTTTATCTGTTCAACCTTCCTCCACAGATACAGAGCAGGCCCAGACCCTTCCCAGATCATCAACATAGGCTGGGAAATGTAGTCCATCTGTCTACCAGAGTCAAGAAACAAGCAGATGTTGAGGGGAGCACTCTCTGCCTCATACCTCCTAAGATGGCTGCACTCTCAATTTATTTGTACCACTGTATCATTAATATCCCACCATATTTTATTTATTTATTTATTTATTTATTTATTTAGAACTGCTCAGCCATTAGCTCAGGCTTACTACTGACTAGCTCTTACACTTGAACTAACCCATAATTTTTACCTACGTTTAGCCATGTGACTTGGTACCTTTTCTTAGTTCTGTCTTTACATCTTGTTTCCTCTGGGTCTGGCTGGCAACTCCTTACTCAGCCTTTCTCTTCCCAGAATTTTCCTTGTCTCTTATTCTGCCTATACTTCCTGCCTGGCTACTGGCCAATCAGCATTTTATTTACCAACCAATCAGAGCAACACATTTACAGCATGCAGAGAGACATCATCCATCATTTCTCCTTTTCTTTCTATTTAAAAGAAAGGTTTTAACTTCAACATAGTAAAATTACACATAATAAAACAGTTATCAAGCAAGAATTATAGTTATAATATCTAGTCTATTTATATTTGGCAAAATTAAAGAAAATATTTTTATCATCTATCCTGTATTTGTGAGTCTAAAGTTTTATATCTACCTTTTTACTTATCATAACCAAGGAAAACCATAATTATAACTATCTAGTCTTCAGCCACATCAAAGACCTCAGAAGGATATAATATTGCCTAAGTAAATAAGAAGAGCATTGTAAGAAACTTCCAAAAATCTAGAATGACAGAGACAGCTGGCTACCTGGACAATTATCCAAAGTTCTTCTGCAATGTTGGGGCATCCATCTTCAGGCCATAGGCCTAGTCTCAGTCACTTCTCTGTGTAGAATGTCTGGCACTTTCTTCTGTGAAGCAGGAACCTGAAGGACCATTTTATCTTGTAAAGTACAGTAGTCACCTTTCTATGGGTCCTGCATGTCCAGTCGATACAACATTTTGTCAAGCAGTACAGACAAGAATAGTTTCTTGCCCAAATGGCTATTTTTGCCAAGAAGAAGATAAAATCCATATGGAGTTCCTTCTATGCCCATCTTTCTCTCTGAAGTAAATCGGTGCTGCCAGGGGCAGACAAGTCTCACTGTTCAGAAAATCTGTTTTTAAAACATTTTAAATGCCATATTCTGTAGGTCTTTGAAGTGTTTGAAGATTACCTACCTAACTGAATTATATCTATGTATATCTAGAAAACTTAACATGACTATAAGTTTGACTATCATAGAAGACTAATTACTAATCTGTATTTCTTAATTATCTATTACAATTTAAATGAGCTGCATAAACATAATACCTTAAGCAAGAGTAGAAATATACATACAGTATAATAAAATTAACTTTAAATTTGTATCAATAAATGAAAAATCTATATCAATGTAAAACATTTTAAACAAGTTGCTCTTTAAAAGTAGGTTCAATAATCCATCCTTTTGTCCTATCATATCTATAACCCATATTTCCATATCATATTCCCGTTTCTTCTTTTAGAAAGATATTGACTATGACCAATAACAATTTGTAACCAACAACCTAAACAAAGACAAACATCCATAATCTATTTTTTGGGAATGTGGGCATATATTTTTAGGCTACATTCTGTTGATAAAGGGCACTGTATTCTTATGGGGATCCTGAGAAAATTAAGACTTATGGTCAAGTCCTGACTGAAATAGTCTGTGACACTGTATTTTTTGAGCCAGTTGCCTTGAAGCAGTTTTGGATGTTGGATCATCTGGGCCATGGTATCATCAGAGACCTTTCAGAGGGTCTTGGCTGGTCAAACCATATTTACCTGGAAGCAATCTATCAGTTCTCATCTTCTTTTCTTAGTTCTGTCTTTACATCTTGTTTCCTCTGTGTCTGGCTGGCGACTCCTTACTCGGTCCCACCATATTTTAAATTCTGTGGGGACAAATGTGGTTTTATTCACAGTCTGGTCCCAGTCAAGTTCAACAAATCTGCATTTAATTAATCAATGGAGGATTTTATGATCTGCTTGGGGGTAGGAACAGAAGGTAGAGTGACCTTCCTGCTTCTGCTGCTTTCTCAAATGCCAGGGTTCCAGGCTTTGAGGTAGCATGTCATGAACCCATCAGGGGATGAATGCACAAATGTACAGATGCATGACATTCAGGAGAGAGAGCTGAAGCCACTGAGTTCAAGGTCAGGCATCACTAGTGGCATCTGCTAAGAAAACTGTGATGGTAACAGAATTCCCAGGTCTAATGTGTGAATGGCAGAAGTGCTTGTTATCAAGGGTATTCCTAAGATTCCTTGCATAATCTCAAGCTCTCAATCAGCTCTTACTGCAGACGTCCTATGGAGAGAATCTCTAGTAGCCTTAGACCTGGTGCTTTCTGATAACGTAGATGGTAATTATCTCTTCTCTCAGAAGCTCAAGGTAGAGCTGAAAATGAGTAGCACTTTCTTCCCAGGCATCAGTAGGAGTCAGTGGAGCTCTAGATCAACCCAGTGAAATATAAGAGGACTTCATCCCCAGCCCCACTGTGTTTAAAAAAAAAAAAAAGTGTTACATTCATTTATGCTGTGGAATATTTGTTTAATGATGCAAAGATGTGTTGCGTTCTCTTATGTTGCATTTGTTTAACTCTGTAAAGTTATGTTACTTTGCCTGCCCAAAACACCTGACTGGTCTAATAAATAGGTGAAACACCAATAGCTAGGCAGGAGAGAGAAACAGGTGGGGCTGACAGGCAGAGAGAATAAATAGGAGAAATCTAGGGAAAAGAGAAAGGAGCAAGAAAAGGAGAAGGAGAGGAGGATACCAGGGGTCAGCCATACAGCCAAACAGCCATCCATGGAGTAAGAAGAAAAGAAAGTATATAGAATAAGGAAAGGTAAAAAGCCCAGAGACAACACATAGTTAAAGAGAGATGGAATAATTTAAGTTAGAAAAGCTGGCTAGAAATAAGCCAAGCTAATGCTGGGCATTCATATGTAAGAAAAAGTCTCCGTGTGTTTATTTGGAAGGTGGGTAGCACTCTCCTCGCCAAAAAATACACCCTCCCACCTGTCCGTGTGTGTGTGTGTGTGTGTGTGTGTGTGTGTGTGTGTGTGTGTGTGTGTGTCCCCATCTCAATAACCTGAATAACAAACTCCCAGTTCAGGATCTGCTTTGGGTTCAGTTAGAATTATCCCTATGTTCCTTTGAATGTCTTTAACGCATCTGAAGAATTAACATACATTGTATATAACTGTCAGTACTCTATCATCACTTGAATGTTAGGTCTCAAATGGCTAACAGAGGTGCCTATTCACATATCAAATCGAACCCTGTCCACCAGGCTCTCTCAGCTCTCTCAGCCCTGTTACAGAGACATCCTTGCTGGCATACCCTGACCCCTACCCTAAACTCTCCAGCCCAGTGACTGGGCTTGGTTTCCCATTCCCCAGCTTCTCTGATTTCTATATAAGGCAGCTATTTTGACTTTGCAGGTCTCGTGGCCACTTGGTCCGTGGCTCCTCTCTCTCTTCTCTTCCTCTCTCACCCTCTTCCCCATGGCCCAGTTCACTCTGGACTCTTCCAGATGCCACTGCCTATGCGCCCCCCTTATATCTATAATAAAAGCCTCAACCCCTGAGGAACAGTATTGTGGTTTTTTTCCCTTTTATTTCTTTTTTTTTTTTTCATTTACTGAGAAAGAACAAAAAAAAATTATCTGAGTGCATCCTATTGCTGGAGGTAGAGGAATGGACTTCCTAAGGCATGGCATTGTAGGGGACTATAATTTCAAGAGAGGAGAAATATTTACTTACAGAAGTCAAAGTGAAAAGGTCTTCCAATCCCATCATAGTAAAAAACAAACCTCAAAAAGGATAAGCTCCTAAACCAACATATTCCAAGAACTTTGGGGGAATCTGAATGAGCTAGCACACATAGAAGAAGAGGGAGTGGTAGTACATTAGGATCTGGCTGGAACTTCCTTTTTTCTTTTATTGTGGGCCCAGTGAGCAAACAAGTTTTATCTCTTTGCTCCTTTATTCCCCCTCTCTCCACAAATACCCTCCTTTCCTGGGTAAGGTTATGGACCAGAATCATCAGTATTGGAAATTGCTCTATTTTGCTTCGTTTCTGGGTCCTGAGTCATTCTCCCCGACACCAGGGTGCCCCTGAGGGAAGAGTCAGAGGAAATGATGTCACTATCTTTGGTCTCTTTTTTGAGCTTTGGGCTTTTTCTTTGAGCCAAAACTTTAACAAATCTGTTTTCTAATTAGCCAGCAAAGAGTATGGGGAAATAAAATGTGTGTCCTCTGCCTCCCCTTGCTTCTCAGTCAAGGTAACCCCACAAGAATCCATACAGAAATCTCAATGTCTTCTCAAAGAGCTAAAGTTTCCTGTTTGCTGATGTTTGTACATTGTTAGTTTGTTTTGGGAGCCAGGCTCTCTTTCAGTACAGACCAGCTTCAAATCACTATGTAGTTGAGGATGACCTGGAATGCCTGATCCTCCTCCCTCTACCTCTCGAGGGCTGGGATTATAGGTGTGTATCACCCACCACGCCTGGCTTAGAAATCTGTTTCAAATTTTTCTTTCTTTGGAGTAAGAAACCAAAAAGAGTGTCTTATCCAAGGTCAAGCAGGGCTGAAAGAAGAAGAGATAGGTAAAGGGGTGGGGCCATGCAGGGGTGTGGCCATGCAGGTGAATGTACTCAAGTCTTCTGTTTCATCCGTTAAGTAAAGCTCTTCTTATGCAAATAAGTAAAACAAAACCCCCACATTTGGGCATTGTGTCTTTGGCAGATTTCATATATTTACTTGATGAATGTATGTTTAATCCTTGGACTTTTTGGTGGGGTTTTGTTTGTTTGGTTGGTTGGTTGGTTGGTTGGTTGGTTGATTGGTTTTTATGGAGACAGGGTTTCTCTGTGTAGCCCTGGCTGTCCTGGAACTCACTCTGGAGACTAGGCTGGCCTCTAATCCAGAGATCCCCCTACCTCTGCCTCTTGAGTGCTGGGATTAAAGGTGTTGGGCTACCACCTCTCAGCTAATCCTTGGACATTTTAAACACTACCATTTCAACTCTGCATCACTTTTCCTTTTTTTTTTTTTTTTTTTTTTCTATGATATTCAGCTTCTCAGCCTCTTCTGGGAGTAAATCAGTACTTGGAAAGTTAAACATGGTCTTGTTGAGGGTTGGGAGTAGGGTGCTTTCGAAGACCCTCTCCTGTGAGCAGCCTGGGCCAGGCAGTTGGTGTGAAGACCCACACCTCAGTTACGGTGGGTGACACATGGCTCTCCCTGCTAGAGAGCCATGGCCTGTCTTGCCTTGTCCCCAACCAGACTTCAGGGAGTTCTTACTCAGGCCAAGGGCTCTGTCTTAAGCTGCATGGCTGATGCTTACCCTTAGGGAGGACCTAGACCCTCAGTAGGGAGGAGCACACTTGCCAAAGGCTGAACTGAGCATGCGTGGAAAGGGCAAGGCTTGGGCCCTAATACACACTACTGTTCCTTGGCCTATGCTAAGCCTGGGATGTCCGCTAAAATCTCCACCCACTCCCTACTTTTCTTTGGACAACTGACTCAGAATCTTTGGAGTGGGATCTCAGGGATTTTTTTTTTTTAAAGACAAATGTTTAAGACACTAGACTTCTGCAAACCTGACCTCCTCCTTTCTGAGAACACTTTATACCCTCTTAGCACACCCAAAAGCAATCGGTGTGGGGTGTTTTATCTAAAGCCTGGTGCCCTCTGTAAAAGACAGCCTCTTCCATGTGGAAAAGTCTGGGGGCCTTCAACACACAAGCCATATGCAACCACATGCACATACATGCACACATGAACACAGGCACAATGGGCATTTGCCTGTGTATGTGCACATGCACCTACAGTAGATTCCAGGTCCCTGTGGTGCTAGTGCCTGGAGTCATTTGCTTTGGTCCTTAAAATGTTTCCAGACTAGGGCAGCCCTAACCAGGACTGAGTCTAGAAAGGAAGTGGACCAATAGGGAGTAGCGGTGGAGAGCTGCCAAGGCAAAAATAAAAGCAAAAACAAACAAAACAAAATGGAAAGCCTATTTTTTTTTAAAGCAAAGTCTTTCTTTAATGTATGTATGTATTTGTTTGTTTGTGCGTATGTGTGGTGTATGAGTTTATATGCACATGTATATGCAGTGGCCAGAAATCGATGCTGTGTGTCTTCCTCCATGGAGCTCCAGCTTACTGTGTTGTTCTTTCTGTGAGGATGTGATGCATGTGTGCATGCTCATGTATGTGAGTGCAGGTCCACATGTAGCCCAGATGCGGTGATCAAATGACAGCCTTGGCCCCCACCTTCCACCTTGTTGAAGACAGGGTCTCTTTGTTGTTGTCTGTCTGTCTGTTTTTCCATCAGGCTTCCACAGGATTCTCCTGCCTCTGCCTCTTATCTCTCCATAGCTGCACTGAGATTACAGGTGCTCACACTGTACTTTTGGCTTTCATGTGGGTCCTGGGGATTCCAACCCAGGTCCTCACACTTGCACGCCAAGCATGTGTACCCATTAAGCCAGGTCTCTGGTCGCTCACCTTTTTTATTTTTAGGACAGAGTCTCTCTATGTAGCCCTGGCACTTACTATACATACTAAACTGGCCTTGAACTCACAGAGATCCATCTGCCTCAGCTTCCCACAGGCTGGGATTAAATGCCTGTCATATCTACCTTATATGAGACAGGGATTCTCACTGAATCAGGGCTTGCAAAGTTGGCTAGACTGGCTTGGTCAGGCAAGCCCCAGGGGTCCTTCTGTCTCTGGTCCTCTGTGCTGAGAGCAAAGGCATCAGCCACCAAAGCCAGATTCCTATGCAAAAAGAAGATCAGGATACAAGTTCAGATCTTCACCCACTGAATCATCTCCCCAAACCCTCTTGGGACAAAATTGCTTACGCTGAATTCTGTTTCTAGGTAAAATGAAGAGGTATTAGTCAGAAAGAGAAAATGAAAAGGCTAATTTTATTTTCTAACACTCGTTACCAATTTGGTAACAGATAAACTTGTGGTTTGCCTTCATTTTTTTTTTTTTTTTTTCAAAATGATTCATTCAGCTCGCTTCCTCAACCCACCTGCCTAGAAACAGGGCTTTCTTTCCTGTTCTTACAGCATGACATCCATGTTTGAAACCACCAGGCAGGCATGGTACCAGGAGAAAGGTGATGGGCAGATATCCTGTTCGTGATCTACACAATGTGGTCAGCCTTTAAAACCATACACTGTCTGGCGGGCTTCAGGTGGGTTTGTGACACAAAGCATAGGATCCCCCAACTCCCAAAAGAACAAGTCCCCATGCCCAAGGTGGACTGAGCCTGCTGTGTGAGAACTTCCTGTCCCCTCTCCTGAAGACTTCATTAAGTTGGAAAGTTTTCTTTCCTTTCAGTTCTTTCAAGGCCGCTCACCATGGAAAGGGAAGTTTCGCCCAGCAAAATGTACATGAAATGAAAACCGGCCTGCCTTTCCTAAGTTCCCTCATGTGCAAGACCACCTTTGCTGTCTCCCACTTCCCTTCTCGCCCATTGCCTCAGTCTCTCTCTCTCTCTCTCTCTCTCTCTCTCTCTCTCTCTCTCTCTCTCTCTTTAAGTTCCCCTGTCAGTTAATTCACATTTCCTGATTTGGCAAACCCCTGACTCCCACCTCCTTTTTCTTGGGTAAAACTTCCTGAGTTGACGTTAAAGAGAACTCTTACCTCACCAGAGCTTTACGGGGGTGGGGGGGGGGTGTATAAAACAGCATTTAGGTCTAATTACATAAAAGCCCTTGGCAGTTACCACTTTGTAAAAGTCAAGTGACTTTCCTCCAAGCTCCTGGCTTTCCAAGGTTGCCTGGAGACCTTAGGGAGGGGGAGATAGCCAGCAGAGCAAAGAGGGCCTCTGTCCTTGGCCGGAAGCAGGAGCAGGAGTCTTTTCAGGCCTAGTGGTAGAAAAGAAGCCTATAGCAGAGAGAGGATATCTCCGAGGCCATGTTGGAAGTCAGGAAAAAGAGGGTCTAAGTGACACTGGCGCAGGGCTCCAGTTTCTGTTGCTGTGAAAAAGCCAACTTAGGGGAGAAAAGGTTTCTTTTTAGCTCACAATTTTTTTTTGTCCTGGATCTCGCTCTGTAGACCAGGCTGGCCTCGAACTCACAGAGATCTGCCTGTCTCTGCCTCCCAAGTGCTGGGATTAAAGGCGTGTGCCACCACCACCTGGCTTTTAGCTCACAATTTTAAATTACAGTCTATCACTGCAAGGAAGTCAAGGTGGCAGGGACTCCAAGCAGCTAGTTACAGGACATCCACAGATGTCAAGTTTGGAGAGAAAGGCCATGCTCACCAGCTTGCGTGTGCTCAGCCTGATCTCTCCATTCCTATGTGATCTGGGACCTCTGGCCCAGGGAATGGTACCACCAATAGTAGTCTGGGTCCTCCCATATCTACTAACTTAATTAAGACAAGCTAGTCTTAATTAAGTATCAATCTTTCAAAATTATAATAAATAAACCCTTTACATGTTCAATTCTCTCAACTGTATTTATTTAGAGTTTTAGTTTCTGCCTGACTACAAGAAAAAGTAATCAACATGCTCTATGGAAAATGTTTTCTCAAAGGTGGAGAGTCAATAGAAAAAAATGAGAATTGTGACTTATTTTAATCAACATTAAAAGGTAGTGGGGTTGTATTATTTGACCTTATTTCTGTTATCTTCCTTGATATGGAAGTTGAACTGTGTTTTGCTTTTTTTGTCCTCCACCAGCCTGATTAATTACTAGGCTTCATAATTTTTCCTTTATATTTGCCACTGTAAATACACTGATGGCTTTCTTATGTCCATTCTCCTCTGTTCCTCTCTTATGTGCTGTTTGTATAGTACACTTTCATTTGAGTATTTCTCTAACCACATTTAATTCATATAGCAGTTCTTGTTTTCTTCATTAGTATAATAATTATACTACCTGATGATCATGTTTTAGAGTTTCCAAAGCCTTCCCCATCCCTCCTTTTGTACCTCCTATCGAATTTTGAAGTCTTCATTCCTTAGATTTAAAAAATAAACTAAAAAATAGTGCAATACCATCTAAGTCACATTTGTGTATATTTTCTGATTGTTACTGTTGTGTTATAATAAATCCTGAATGGCAAAAAAAAAAAATAAAAAAAAAAAAAAAAAAAAAAAAAAAAAAAAAGACAAGCTCCCTACCCCAGACATGGCCCCAGACCAACTCAGTGTAGACAGTCCCTGGCTGGGACTCTCTTCCCCAGTGATTCTCCAGTGTTGACAATGAAACCAAGTTCAGGGAAGAAGTCCCCTGGAGCCGGTCTGTTCCCGATGTGGTCCATTTGACAGAAATCTTACACGTGTCTAGGCTGGCAGCTCTTCATACAGCTGTCTCCCCACCTCCAGGGCTTTCAGGGAGACTGGGAAGTGGGCAGGTTGTTCTCAAGAGTGAGACCACAGCCTGTCAGAGCCTGGGCCACCAATAGTTGTTACCTCGGTGAAAACTAAACACGCACCAGACACAGGATTTCCATTTGTGTTTTCCTGGGACTGGCCCACCTTTTCTTCTCTTGGTCATGCTGTGTCATCTGTGGTTGAGGGGAGACATTTGCTCTCGGTCCACTCCTTCACCACCCCTGAGTCTTCACTTAGATGTAACTTTTCCTACTCACACACAGACCCTTCCCGGTTGTATACTATTCCTTTTCTCTGGTTTCTTTTCCTGGAGTCTTTATCATCTCCTAACTTTCTGTCTGCATCCATTTACATCTTTCTTGGTGGCTTCTGCCCCCTGCCCTACCTTGTATACAAAACTTGGGGTTGGGGATTTAGCTCAGTGGTAGAGTGCCTAGCAAGCTCAAGGCCCTGGGTTCCCTCCTCAGCTCTGGAAATACATAAATAAATAAAATAGATGCCTCAAGAGCGGGAATGTGGATCGCTTTGGTCACTGCTGCATTCTTGGCTCCAAGAAAAGATGCAGAATAGCGTTCTGTAGTTATTTGCTGGACAATGGAGGAAATTGGGAACAGAATCAAGGAAGGAGATGTGGGGAGTTCTTGTTGCTTGATTTTTATTCAAAAGGGGGCTCTTCTAAAGCACTAAAGGGGTGGAGCAGAAGTCAGGGAGGGTGGCACTTGGGGCCTGGGGAGACAGTCAAATTGCCACTTAATATTTACAATTAATCACTGAGTGAGATGCCATCACGCTGTTTCACCAAACTGAGAACGTTCAGTTCACATAACTTACTAAAGATCAAACAAAGACATGATGGTGACTGGCGACCTCAGGCATGGCTGCCCACAGCCTCCCTCTTCCCACAGCCGGCCTCTGTGACTTACGTAGAGAATGGCTGCTGCTTTGGCATTCTGAGCAGAACCCGCTGAAATGCTCAAGACTAGGCCTGGCCTGGCAGTGCACCCCTGTAATTTGAGCACTCACGAGGCTAAGGCAGAAGGGACTGTCAGATCCAGACAAGCTTGGGACAAAGGGAAACCCTGTCTCAACGAAGAGAGAAGGAAGGAAAATGGGTGCAAGAACCGGGTTCAAACCCCAGCTCTGCGAGTCACTGGCAGGATGAGAGTAGGCGGGATTCTGTTTCCCATGGAGGTGGCATCGAGCTCTAGGGCCACTTCCTCCTCCCCACAGCCTGGCAAGGTAGTAAGGGCAACAGTGTTCATGATTCTGAGGAAGAGATGAAAACCTGTAGGATGAGGATTCATCACGAGGTTAGCGACGAGGCGAGTTAGTGGCCCGGAGGAAAACCACCCAGGCAGGAGGTGGCTTGACAGATGACAGATGCCATCTCCTCTTCTAACCACAGTTTGTATGGCCCCACCGAGATGCTGAGAATGCCACGCTAATGTGAAAGCTGTTGTTAATTTGAAAAGTTTACTTTGGGGTCTGCAGGGTGCATGTAGCTCAGTAGTAGGTATACGCTTAACTCAGCATCCATGAAGGCTTGGGTTCAGGCCCCAGCGCTAATAATCATGTCAACAACTCCTAAAGTCCTGCACTTAACAACACCTTTCCTTCAGGTGACACAAACAAAGCTCTAGAAAGCAGGAGATGCCACGTGGGCTCTGGAGGCTCTGTGTTCTTGCCCAGGCTGGGCTGTCTGGGCTTGAGTATGGATGCTTCATCTTTTGATGAAATCACCTCCCTGAGGCAACACAATCCACAGGAATCTATAAGGACTGTCTATGGGAAGCCTACTGGGGTTCCAGAATCACATTTGCTTTGCTTCTAACAAACATGTGGAAACTCTGTTGATTTCTCACCCGTGGACTGGCTGATTAGGAGAATAGAATAATTCAAATGAGAGAAAAAAATACTCATCTGTGACTCACCATACCTTTATATATATAGTAGACATTTGATTGGTGCTTATTATTGTGGTTGTTTGAATGAGAATGGCCCCCATAGGCTCATAGACTTAAATACTTGGTCATCAGGGAGTAACGCTATTGAAAGGATTAGGAGGTGTGACCTTGCTGGAGCAGGTGTGGTCTTTGTAAAGGACACCTGTCTCTAGGGGTGGGCTTTTGGGTATTGTTTGTTGTTTTTGCTCTTTTGGGGGGCCTGTGACCCAACTCCTAAATAAATCACACAGAGGTGGATTCTTACTTATCAATACCCGGCCTTAGCTTGGCTTGTTTCTAGCCAGCTTTTCTTAACTTAGCCCATCTACCTTTTGCCTCTGGGCTTTTTCCTTTTCTTACTTCTGTAAATCTTACTCCGTGGCTGGCTGTGTGACTGGGTGGCTGGACCCTAGCATCCTCTTCTCCTTGTTCTCTTGTTCTTTCTTCCTCTCCTCCCAGATTTCTCCTCCTATTTATCCTTGCTGCCTGCCAGCCCCACTCATCCTTTCTCCTGCCTTGCTATTGGCCATTCAGCTCTGTATTAGATCATTGGGTGTTTTAGGCAGACAAAGTAACACAGCGTCACAGAGTTAAACAAATGCCACATAAAAGAATGTAATATATCTTTGCACCATTAAACAAATGTTCCACAGGTTAAACAAATGTAACACATCTTAAAATGATATTGCACAACATTTGGGATTTCAGAAGACCAAGCGAGGTCTAGTAGCTCTCTCTTTTCTGGCTGCCTGAGGATCCAAATGTAGAACTCTCAGCTCTTTCTCCAGCACCATGTCTGCCTGCATGCTGCCATGCTTCCTGCCGTTCTGATGATGGACTAAACCCCTGAAACTATAAGCCAGTTCTAATTAAATGCTTTCCATTGTAAGGAATGATCATGGTGTCTTTTCACATCAATGGAACATCAATTAAGACAACCAAGCACACTATATTAAAGGGAGAGGGAAAAAAAACACCTTGGGGGCTGGGGATGCAGCTCTGTTAGTAGAGTGCTTGTCTAGCATGCACTAGTACCTGGATTCCATCCACAGCACCCCATAAACTGTACATGGTGATATATATGTGTGATCCTGGAGGCAGAAGCAGGAGAATCACAAGTTCAAGGTCACCTTGGGTTATATAGCAAGTTTAAGACCAGCCAGGTCTACATAAAACTCTAGTAATAATAATGATGATGATGATGATGATGACGACAACAAAAACTTTAATATGCAAATGAGGAGTCAGGCTTGATGTCCCTGTTTGGCCATTAGAGAAACTCCCTTTCCTCTGTTACGAAGGTAGTCAGACAACTCTGTCCTTCTTCAGTCTATGAAACTGGGTATGATGTATCTTCCCAGTTGGTATGCTATTTTTTGGTTGGTACATCATTTTCTGTAAGAAGCCATACTTGACATTTTCTTCTAGTCCCCCTCTGTAATGCTAGCAGTTTGTGAAAACCAGCCACTGGTGGAATTGAAAAGTTTATGATTTAGTGATTTCTGCCAGGCTGCCTAGCCCAACCAGACACGAGCCTCTCTCCTCTCCCGGGACCAGTCTCGGGCTTTAAGCCTGAGGGCTGTGGGCCAGGGCTCTCCAATAGCTGGCCTTTGTGGCTTTCCCCTGGGAGTTGTGAAGGTCAAGTGCCAGCTTGGCCAAGCCATGAGTTCCCAAGAAAGTCAGGCCCACGCCACGGAAAATGTGGTGTGTGAGCACGTGCAGCCTTAAAGGACACGGGAGGCTCCTCCTCCACAGGAACTAATGCTACAGGATGACAGTAATGAAGGAAGGACCACTGTCAATGTTGGTGTGCTGTTTATCCTTACCAGCTCTTGCTTCCCCCCTCAGAGACATGCCCTCTTGACCCTTGCTCCCAACGCCCAGAGGAAGGTTTATGCAGGCATCATTAGTCTTTTTAAATGCATTCTTTTCCCCCAAGGCTTCCATCACGCCTTTAAAAGTTGGAGTCAGCACTGTGTTAACTTTCCAAGTTATTTTCATGTGATGTCTTCATGTTTTCCCCTAGCTGAAAGAGAGAGAGAGAAAATGTGTGTGTCTGTCTGTCTGTCTGTCTGTCTTGGTTTCCAACTGAGCTCCTTTGCAGAATATCTTACTGAGCACCTATTCCATGCTATATGTAAATAAGACTGCCATAACACCAACATTCTAAACAGGAATTCCAACAAATTTCTAGGTATATTTATCACATCGGCTTTACAGCTTCAGATTCACCTTCAATATTTTATCAAAAACAGGCTCCTAAATACAGTTTTCAAAAAGTGAAAAAGCATAATCGTCCCACAAGTATGAAAATGAACTTGCACAAAAGAGCCTGTTCAGCTCACTAATTCACGAGCAACCCAGCGACTCCGGGGACATTGTGAAGAACAGATGTATATGCATGAAATTGGCAATGCTGAAAGGAATTAGAGTGATACATGAAACGGCCAATAGCATGCAGAGCAAAATGGGTAATGTTTCAAGTCATCTACCCAAAACAGTGAGATGGAATGCATGTGTGTTTCTAGATCAGGAGACATAGGGATTGCTATGGACAGGACATATCTGAACTTAGTAGTTTTCTACAATTTAACTTCTTTTCCCCCCTAAAGATTATAAAAAATAAGGCAATCTGCCCAAGACAACCCGAGGGATGCACTCTCCTAGGCTCAAACAATTCTCAGGAAGTCTGCGCTATAGCACCTATGATTCCACTGAAGGATGCCCAAGGTTTTCTGGGGTCTTTTTCCAACTCTGGGTTATTTTCCTGATGGACTTTACAAAGAGAAAATCCTACTCTGTTTCTGTTAGTCTCCGGGAGCTTGTGGGTATCAGGCACGCACCCCATCACTGGGCTACAAACCTCTTAGCTCCTCCTCTTATAATTTTTTCTTTTCTTTGTTTGTTTGTTTGTCTATCTGTCTGTCTGTTTATTTTTTATACCTTTGAGGCAGAATCTCAGTAAATTGCTTGGGACTAGACCGGCATTTACTCTTAAATCCGGTGCAGACTTGAATTTAGGATCCTCCAGCTGAAGCCTCCTGCAGCCGGGATTACAGGCCTGTGCTACCAGGCCCCAGCTGGATTGTGTTTTTAAAAAGCCTCTTGGGAGCTTCACTTACAGGACAACCAGTGGGCATCAGAAAGTTTGGAGGGTGGGATCAGTATATAATCTCCACAATAGAACTCGGATTCTAGGGACGCCAGGCTGTGGTGGCGCACACCTTTAACACCAGGATACAGGAAGCAGAGGCAGGCAGATCCCTGAGTTCAAGGCCAGTCTAGTCTACATGGGGAGTTCCAGGACAGCCAGGACTACACAGAGAAACCCTGTCTTGAAAAACAAAAACAAGCAACAACAATCACAAAGGCAGGGAGCGGGATGGGGCCCACGCACCTGGCAGCCAGAGGCTAATCTCTCTGGAGATGGGTCTCTGCTTCTGCCACGTGTGTTCTGGAGATGACATTCAGGCAGTCAGGCTTGGTGGCAAAGGCTTGGACCAGAGGAGTCATCTCACCAGCCCCCACCGATGAGTTCTTATGCAAACTTTACACACGGTTTCATCAAACAAGAGTTCTACAAGATGTAAATAGTTCTCTTCATCCTGACCTTCCTTCCCCCACTCTCCAATGTAATCTCTACCTATGAATCATCTAAAGAGGAGTTGGCAGTGGACAGGATCATGTCACTGAGAGAAATAAAGCCTTGAGAAGAAACATGTCTGAGTCTGGTGAGTTTACTTCTGGAATAAACTTTCCACCCTGGGTCAAAATCCTACCACTGAGGTCACACTTGAAATTTAAATTCCATTTTAATATTAAGTATGGAGCCAACATAGTTTTGTTTTTTGTTTTTGTTTTTTTGGTTTTTTTTGCTCTGATTTAAAAAAAGGTGAGAGACAGAAAGGAGTGACATTTACATTTAAGAAATGTTGCCGGGCGGTGGTGGCGCACGCCTTTAATCCCAGCACTCGGGAGGCAGAGCCAGGCGAATCGCTGTGAGTTCGAGGCCAGCCTGGGCTACCAAGTGAGCTCCAGGAAAGGCGCAAAGCTACGCAGAGAAACCCTGTCTCGAAAATCCAAAAAAAAAAAAAAAAAAGAAAAAGAAAAGAAATGTAAATTATCCTGGGTGTGGCAGCACACATCTTTGATCCCAACACTCTTTGGGGGGCAGAGGCAGGTGGATTTCTGTGAGTTTGAGGCCAGCCTAGTTTACATAGTTCCAAGACAGTCAGAGCTATGTAGAGAGACCCTGCCTGAAACCACCCTCCCTCCCCCGAAAAATATTTTACATTATGACATGTGAAATCAACTTTGTATGTTTTATATTAGAATAGAAGTAAATATTTGGTTGTTTTCAAAATGTAAATTCTTCTCTTTTTCTTCTGTTTCATTTTGGTTTTGGTTTCTTTGTATAGCCCAGACTGTCCTGGAACTCTGTAGACCAGGATAGCCTCAAACTCACAGAGATCCGCCTGCTTCTGCCTCCCCAGTGCTGGGATTAAAGGCATGTACCACCACCAGCCCTTTTTCTTCTTTCTAAAGACAGGCTTTTTACCCATGGGTTTTCTTTGTACATTTTAGTGTGTGTGTCCATGCATGTGGAGGTCAGAGGACAATTTGTAGGAGGTGGTTCTTGCTACTCTGCGCCACCGGCCAGAAACTTGCAATCTTCCTGCCTCGCTTCCTAAGTAGCTGGATTACAGCCTTGTGCCTCTTCTCCTAGTTTACTTTGTGTTTCTAGGATCAAGCACCGTGGCCAGACGTGGGCAGGAAAGGGTTTATATAGCTCACACGTTCACATCACAGTCTGAAAGTCTGTGAACCTAGCCAGCCCCTTTGCTCCTTGTGTATTGTTCAGATCGGGTCGGCCTCTCAACACAGCGGGGATGGGAGGACGATGGGCACTAACACACAGTTCCAGAGCAATCCTGCTCAGCCATTATTCCCCTACTTAGGGAATCAATGGCATTAACATCTCCATTTAGAAAGAGGAAATGGGATCCGGTGACTTTTGTCAAGATATTCAGCAAACTGTTTCTTCAGGCGAGGTCTCCCTCTGTAGCCCAAGCTGACTTGGAATTTACAACCTAATCCACATCCACCCTAGCCTGGAACTTTGTGGCATCTGCTTAACTCTGCTTTCCAAATGTTGGCTGATATGTAAGAACCACCTCACGTTTTTTAATTTGAACTTTTATTTTCAACTTCTAAACCAGAGGTTCTCAACCTGTGGGTTGCAGCCCCTTGGGGGGGGAGACGATGGACAACACACACACACACACACACACACACACACACACACACACATGACACATATCAGATATTTATATTACGATTTATAACAGTTGTGAGATTACAGTTATAAAGTGGCGACGAAAATAATTTTATGGTGGTGGTGGGGGTGGGGGGTGTCACCACAACACGAGGAACTGTGTGACAGGGTCGCAGCACTAGAAGGTGGAGACCACTGTTCTAAAACCATTTGGGACAGTTTATGAGCGTTTATGTAGAAAGTGGGAAGAGCTTCCAGGCACCAGAGTTGACTGGATTTGCAACACTTGGCCATGAATTTGGTTCCTATTTTTTTTTTCTGGAGGTGGAGAAAGAACGTGATAGGTGACAAAGATTTCATAGGTCCTGGCCTGGATCTGGAGTCAACAGGAACCTCATGGCAGGGATATGTGTAGTGATAGTGGCATTTGACCTTTTAGTTGGTATCTTCCATCATGCTTCCTATAGCAGACATTCTTATACCAACCTGGAATATTACCACAGAGGATGTGCTTTGCCTGTAATTTGGTGGATAAATTTGAACAAAACACGGAAGGAATACAGCCTGGGGTCCCTTGTCTGCTAATTGCTTTCTAAATTGAGAAATCATTTGAGAGAATACATCTGAATGAGTGGTTAATCTGCCTACCGGACCATCCCAAGTAACCAAGAGTGACCTTGAAGGAACTGTTAGGTCTCTTTTTGTTTGTTTGTTTCTTTTTGAGACAGGGTTTCTCTGTGTAGCTTTGTGCCTTTCCTGGAACTCACTTTGTAGACCAGGCTGGCCTTGAACTCCACCTGCCTCTGCCTCCCGAGTGCTGGGATTAAAGTCGTGAGCCACCACCCGGCCTGTTAGGTCTTATTTATTTAAGTTGGCATCCTTTATCAGGAACCACTAATTCAAGTGTTCTATATCACCCCTTTAATTGAGGGCTTTGGTTATCTGCTCTCATGGAGCAAGGAAGATAGTGTAATGTTATAGGAAAATGTCAAATTATAAGTTTGACTACAAAAATCCTAATATATATGCTACAATTTTCAACTTTAAGAATGAGACACCAATACATCCCTTTACTTCAGCCTACTCTGGCCGCCTGTGAGAAGCAATATTATGCTAACGCCTTGGCCAACTTTTTCCCCTTAAAAGGAATTTCAAATATATGCAAGCTTCTGTGCTAGTGACTACTTGAAAGCAAAGCTTTATGTCACGTGTTACAGGATCCTGGAATAGATAACGTCAGCCTGAAAACGAAGGGCAGGCAGGTGTGAACAGCTGTCCCGTTCTGCCAGAAAAGAACGCAAATGGAGCGCCAGAAATAATAGACCCTCTCTGAAGCACCCACATTCTGTCAGATTCTCTTCAGTTCACCGAAAAGTACACCCTAGATAGTCCCCAAAGGCAGATGATTTAATATATTTTCATTTAGATACTATAGTGACTACAAATGTTCCTATTTATTTTGGAATCTCCTTTGTTCAGAATAGAATTCCAAATGAAAAACATAAATACTGGCAGCTTTTATTTCTGTCTGAGGCCAGTTGGTCCTCTTCCAAGGATGTAGGCAGATAGTAATGAAAAGAGTCCTTCATTAAAAAAAACAAAACAAAACGGAAGACATCCCCTTGAATCCAGTTTGTCTTGAGCAAATACATATTTGCTTACAATGCTTTGCTTTCTGCTGATTACTTCCATGTTGATAATATATGGTTGAGGCGTGTTGCAGAGACGATAATGAGTGCATATGGAAAAAGCAAAAAACGAATGTGAATCTTTCTGGAATAATCCAGAGTCCAGGAGCAATCAGAGTTGAAGAAGTTAATGAAGAGAGGCACTACATTCCAATTCTTGTCTGGGCTGTGGGTTAATGTACTGCTAACAGACTTGTTCAACATGACCTTCGAAAAAATGATTTATGTTTTTACAATTTCACTCATGTGTATAATATACTTTGATCAAACACCCACATTAACCTTTCTTATTTCCTTCTACCCTGAACACCTCTGCTCCCCAACAAACTTCTCTCCTAATTTGCTGCCTTTTTGTTTTGTGTCCCGCTGTATTTAATCAAGGTGGCTTGATGAGTTGAGCATGGGTTATTTACTAGAGCAAGGGCTACTTACCAGTGACTGCACCAAGAAGCCCCGGTCTCCTAGCAACCATTAAACTGTTAATGAGCCCCACCCTCCATCCATGATAGAACATTGATGGACCAGGCCTTGGGCAGTAACAACTGCTATCCTGAGTTCATATTTGCAAAATCCATGTCATGTCCAGAAGACAGTTTCACAGCCTTCCCCCTCGGCTCTTACCTTCTCTCCACCCCTTCTTCTGCAATATTCCCTGAACCTTGGATGGATTGATACTGATGCTCCATCTAGGGCTGAGCAGTCAGTAGCCATTTATTTTCAGCACTTTGACTGAAAGTTATGAGTCTTTGCATTAAAACTGTCACCCATTGCACACAGGAGCTTCTCTGACCAAGGCTGAGAACAACATTGATCTATAGCTCACCCCTCCCAACACACACACACACACACACACACACACACACACACACACACACACACACACTTATGAACGGGGCTTTTCACTACCTGTAGAACTACTGCAAATGTCACAGAAGCCGTTGAAGGATGTTGTGGCAAAGTTGTCATTTAAACCTAAGAAGTACTTTTAGCTCCTATCCCAACTTCAGGGCTGGAAGTTGCAGTTCAATAGCAGTGTTCTTAGATTTGACATATTTTTTAAAATGCACCAAGAGAGAGAATTAAGAACTTCAACCGGGGTGGGGAATATTTTCTGAAGAATTGCATGAATTGAATAGTTGCCGGCAGGACACACTGGCTACGGTCCTCCATCCAGAGGAAAGAGAGGGTAGACCAGCGAGCGTATAGGTACTCCTCCTACATCTACCGCTGGGAGTCCTGTGCTTTTTTTGTTTGGTTGGTTTGGTTTTTTTGAGAGAGGGTTTCTCTGTGTAGCTCTGGCCACCCTGAAACTCTGTAGATCAGGCTGGAGATCCACCTGCATCTGACTCCTGGGTGCAGGGATCAAAGTCACGCACCACCACTGCCTGCCTTGCTTTGTTTGTTTTTTAAGGTTTTTTTTTTTCTTTTCTTTTTGCTTTTGCTTTTGTTTTTTTTTCCCTAGCCTTTTGAGAGAAAATTGGCAATTTGTACAATTTTAATGTGTACAATTCGATGGTTTGTTGTGCATGTATATTGTGAAATGAATACCACAGTAAATTAGTTAAGAAATCTGTCACCTCACAGTCATTTTTTCTGTGGCACTGAGGACAACTTCACTCTATGCTCTTAGCAAATTTCAAGTGCCCGCCACAGTATGCTGAGCTATGATTACCATGCTATACCTTACGCCTCAAGAACTTGCTCGTTTTCTTTTCTATTTGGTTTGGTTTTTGCTTTACCTTTGAGATTGAAAAAATTTTTTTTCTGGAGATAGGGTTTCTCTGTGTACTCCTGGCTGGCCTGGAACTCATGCTGTAGACCAGGCTGGCTTTGAACTCACAGAGATCGGCCTGCCTCTGCCTCCTAAGTGCTAGGATTAAAGGCGTGTGCCACCACTACCAGGCTGAAATTGTAATTTAATTAAAACATTTCCCCACTCATTTCCTCCCTCCATACCCTCCACTATAGACCCCACCCCCATCTACCCATTCCCACTTCACATCCCCCCTTCAAATTCATGGCTCTTTTTTCATTAATTCCTGTTGGTTGTCTAAGTGAAAGTGTATATCTTTGGTAGCATCTCTCCAAAGCCCTCAGCCCTTTCCACCACTGTATTACTTTCTGTTTCTCTGAGTCCAACCTTTTAGATGCCCTAAGACAATGCCAGTTGGACAGTATTTGTTTTCCTCTACCTGTATCATTTATTATTGTTGTTGTTTTGGATGTAGGGTTTCATGTAGTATAGACTGGACTTGAACTCCTGATTCTTCTGCCTCCATCTCCTGAGTGTTGGGATTACAGGTGTGTGCCACCATTCACTTAGTATAATGCTTTCAAGGTTCATCTTTGTTACTTCTTTTTTGTTTGTTTGTTTGTTTGTTTGTTTGTTTTGAGATAGTGTTTCTCTGTGTAGCCCTGGCTGTCATGGAATTAGCTTTGTAGCCCAGGCTGGTCTCAAACTCACAGAGAACTACCTGCCTCTGTGTCCTGAATGCTGGGATTAAAGGTGTGCGCCACCACTGCCCAGCCATCTTTGTTATTTCGAATATTAGGATCTACTGATTGTATTGTTTGTTAGGGTTTGTTTGTTTATGTTTTGTTTGTTTTTGATACAGGGTCTCACTCTGTGTCCCAGTCTCATATGGAACTCACTATGTAGCTCATGCTGGCCTGGAGCTTAGAATAATGCTTTTACCTCTGCCTCCTAAGTGCTGGGATTATAGGCGTGAGCCTCTCATGTGCTGACTTTTATAGAAAAATAAGATTCTACTGTGTACACCATCTCTCTATATATATGAAGACTGATCTAGTAAGATAGAGAAATGGTGTACAGCTGTTTGGTTGTGTGTGTGTGTGTGTGTGTGTGTGTGTGTGTGTGTGTGTGTGTGTGTGTGTGAATATTGTTGTCGGTTGATGCCATGTGTGTTAGGTAAGCCCTCGATCACCAGCTACATCCCACTCCATATGGCATAACTACTTTCTCTAATCTTCCACAACACCGTTCGTACGTGGACTATCCAGGAGTGAACGCAGACGCGCAGCTGCCTCTTTGAGATTTTGGTTTTCTTCCCTCAGAATACAGAGTCAGGAATGGGGAAGCTGCACACAGCGCCTTTGAACATGTGTCTGGATATCTGGTGGGACTGGAACATAAGGGACAGGAGGGGAGTGACTGAGAAACCTAGGCTGAAGAGGTGGCCAGGAACCACACCTTGAAGGGCCTCACAAGCCTGCTAAGGTCTTCTGCAGGGGCCTGCAGGCACCTGTCAGGTCTGAACAGTCTCCTGTCTTCCCCGGCCACAGACGCCCAGGCTGCTCAGTCTCTGCTTAGCCAGCTGTCGTGATCCACCACCCTATCTCTGGCATCTGGAAATGTGCCCTGGGCTCCTAGCCTCTTTGTTTCCTGTAGGGCTGTACATGGCCTTCGTGTTAACAGATTTTCAGTGCGAATTATGTGATGGCCCGATGCTTGAGAGATGACAAAAATAATCGACGTGTGTGTGTGTGTGTGTGTGTGTGTGTGTGTGTGTGTGTGTGTGTTGGACTTTACAGTGAAATCTGAGAAATCAAGCATCTCTTCAACCCTTCATCTCTGGGACAGAAACAGAAGGGAAGGGAGATTCTTATCTGTTGAGCTCCTTTGGTGGAGACGGGAATCACCACCGCTAAGAACATCTCTCCTTCTTCCAAGCTTCTTCTGGGGCTGGTGGCCCAGGCAGTGTATCTCCTTGGAGGTCATGACAACCATAAACTCTAATTCCCTATTGGTGCAGCCAAATTCATTGTCAAACCTGGAAATGTGTTTGAGATTGTTTTTATTAAGGGCAATGCCGGTCTCAACATCAAAAGCAGACGAGTGAATGTCACTGCCAAGTTCTCAGGGCACAACTGGTTCTCAGTCTAGACCAGGGTGCCCTTTAGGAGACCTTTCCATGCTGTCTGCACTACCTCCCCCCCCCACCCCAAAAACAGATTATTTTTATTTCGTGTGCATATGAGTCTCGCCTGTATATATGGGCATCACATGCATGCCTGGTGCTCAAGGAAGCCAGAAGAGGGCATCTGATTTCCTGGGACTGTAGCTACCGATGGTTGTGATTCACCTTTGGGTGCTGGGAACCAAACCCAGGTTCCCTGGCAGAGCAGCCAGGGCTCTTAACTTCTAAGCCACCATTCCTGCCGCTCTACTGCCTTCTTTGGCAGCTTTGTCTGAACGTTAGGTCAGCAGCATGAATCTTAAAAGGTCTTATTAATAAAATCAAACCTGGAGCCAGGTATTGGGGTGAACGCTGGAAGATCAGACAAGCAGAACGAGCCATAGCTTCCTCACCTCGCCAGTTCCTCAGCTGATTCTGTTTCCTCAGACTGGAAGCCTCTGAGTCCTCATCCAAACGGATCTCAGCTGAACTGTTGCTTGAAAGCCTAAAAGCTTAACAGGCTCTAGTTCCTGGTCCACACACCTTATATACCTTTCTGCTTCCTGCCATCACTTCCTGGGAATAAAGGCGTGAGTCACCATGCCTGGCTGTTTCCAGTGTGGCCTTGAACTCACAGAGATCCGGATGGATCTCTGCCTTCAGAATGCTAGGATTAAAGGTGTGTGCCATCATTTTCTGGCCTCTGTATCTAGTGGCTGTTCTGTTCTCTGACCCCAGATAAGTTTATGAGGGTGCACAATATTTTGGGGAACACAATATCACCATATAGGACAGATCCACAGCCGGCTCTTTTGGAGCAGACACCTAATTAGCCATACCAGTGAGTTTGCTGCTGAGCTCAGTTTACTACCTGGCTCCCAGCCTAGTCAGGGCCAGCAGCTACCAGGCTGGCATTCCAGTCATTTTCATGTTCATGGGGCCGCCTGCAGTCTTCTAAGGGGCAGTGATATCTTAGACCATGGCTATGAATTCCTCCACGATGCCAAAATTATCATGGATGACTGGCTGGGAATGCTTAAGAAATTGGTGTTGCAAAATGCACTGTTGCTGACCATGAGGAATTGATCACGACTTGTATTCATCTCAAATATGGACATCAGCAAAGGGGCGAAATGTTGGATCTTTGGCTCTGCACTTCCAAATGAGTGTAGCCTTCTCCACGGTAGTGAAAAAATGCCAGAGAGATTCCCAACATATTCAGCACTTTTGACCTACCATTTGAGGAAGGCAGAGTCTTCCTTCTTAAAAGATGCATATGAGTTGTCCCTTGATGACAACCTTCCTATTCTCAGCCTTGGCTGTGCCATTTTACTCACCATGAGTGGAATCACACTAGAATATTGTATCATGCCATGGAGATCAATTAAGTGTCACTGATGGCCACAATGTCCCCTTTGCTATAGTGACAGAAATGCTGGTAGTGGCCAGCTCCCCTTCTGGACAAATCTGCTACTCTGAGCTTGGAAGAGAACTGTATAACAACAGAAGATATGGCTGTCTGTCAAACAGGGATTGGTTGGTGATGAGGCATTTTAAAGAGATCATTCCAGATGTCCTGGCGAGCTGTGGGTAGTGACACACACCTGAAATCCCAGGACTGGGAAGTTAAAGTAGGAGAATTGTGAGTTTGGGGCTAATCTGGGTTACTAGTGCGATCCTGTTTCCGGAAGACTAAAATAAAGAAGCGAAAACAGAGTACTATGGAAGGTGGACTGCAGTAGACTAGAAGAGGAGAAAGGGGGGCAGTCAGAACGCCCCAGCAGGTCGACACTCAAGTTGTGATGCTGTAGAGAGGAAGGGTCAGAACGCCCCAGCAGGTCGACACTCAAGTTGTGATGCCATGGAGTTGCCCACAGTGTGAAACCAGAGGAATGGTAAAATTACATAACGCCAGTAGCTCATTTCACTGCTGCCATGCTTATCTGACAAGGATAATTGAGAAAATGGGTTCTTCCCACTTAGACCCATTATCAGAGCGCCTGAATTAATGAGCCCAGTAACTCCCGAAAGACAAATGGAGACGGTGTTCCTTCCTTCACGGAGGTCTTTCCTTCGGCTGTGTTGAAAGCTGAGTTTACAGGAACTGTTTGAGCCCCAGAATTGACAGTTTCAGTAACTCCACCTTTAGAACAGAAAATGTGAGTAATATTTAGCATAGTGCTCTCCCACTGTAGTTACAGGAACGCAAGGCTGTCACATCCTACCTACCTCCATCTGTCAGTGCCACACTCCCCCCCATCCCCCACCCACCTACCCCCTCCTTTTTTTTTTTTTTCTTTTTTTTTTTTACAGCATTAAGTAGTTGAGAGAAGACTTTAGCGTAAAACTCCGCTGTTGAAGCCTGGAGTTGTGGATGGTGTTCTTATTTTTGGGGGCTGTATTAAGCTCGAAACTAGTCAATAGCGTATTCCTTTATTAAAGGCTTTAAGAAAGCTTGTCATAGATGAACAGCTAAATGTCTCCATCAGATAGCAAATGGTTTTTAAAAATGTTTTGATCCTATTTTTCCCCCAAGTAGAGTATTTTCTTTTGTACCTAAGATACACTTGGTATTTGCAGTTGGTTCCCTACCACACCCTCTCTGATGATCAAGGTCAACAATAAAATAACCCCTTAGTTCGGAGGCTGTAACTCATTCGGTTAACAAGAAACAGCCATTGAAAAGAGCCCTGGTGCCTCCCAGATTGGGTTGTTATTCAGGCAGACTCAACTGCGATCGCTCTCTTGGCGGACTCCACAGCCCGAATGTAAGATGTGTTCTGTGGGCAACCATCTGCTTATTTTCTTTCCTAGACGAGTGGTTAGCCCACGTTGGATATCCTGTGTTTATGGAATTCCAGAAAGGCTATGTCATAGAAATCGCTGGCGTGCGCGTGCGAACGTGCGTTCCGATTTATGGAGAGACCGTAAACGGAAACAGCTTGCGGAGAAATCCACCCGCTGGTGGTGCCCGAGGTGTTCTCCGAAGATGCTGGCCTTCATTCCCAAGCGCTTTATCGGCTGTCTACTTCTTAAGTAGCAGAAAGTAAACAATAGATCCAAGTGTCAGAGGCTGAGGAGCCGGGATAGGAAAATCATGAAAGCCAGACACTCCAGTTTCTTCTCTATCATTCGTAACGTTAAAAAACAATCCTGAAGCTGCAATTAAACACAAGAAACCCTAATTTATATTTAAAAGTTCACTGTTTCCCATAAAATCTCAGAGGGTTCCCAAATTAGCATCAGCTTAAAAAATAAACAAAGACCACAAGGGAAAAGCCTAGAATTTAATAGAAAGAAAGAGTCTTTATAAAAGCTTTTAGACTTTTTTTTTAACTTTTAAAAAAGTTCTGTTCCACTGTTCATTTCAATGAACTTGACTTTGTGTGAGGAGGGAGACACAGTCTTTGAGTTCCAGGGTTTTGTCTGTGATTTTAACATCACCATTCACACGAGTACTAAAGAAACTGTCTGTTCTGGTTTCCATAAACGCACTTAATGCCTTAATTCACCTGAACCAACAACTGACTGCTACAGGCCATTTTGAAACAACTTTCCCTAATTATTAAAGGTAGCATGTGCTTCTCATATTCCTTCAAATGCTGATCCTTGAAACAAAAACAAAAACATACCTTTCTCCTGTGTTCCATTCACTGTTCACTGTTGTAATGTAAGCAGGGCCTCTTTGGGGGGAAAAATGCAAAATGGAGTTTAACCCACAATTGAGTCTTACATCCTGTGGTCTTGGAATTTTAAATTTTCATTCAAAACACACATTATAAACAAACTCTCCCAAATGACCATCTAGAGAAGAATGTGGCAGAGATCCAGAAACAATTGTAATATTTGGACCAAGCATGAGCACAAATAGCCAGTGTGTGTTTTCATGGGGGGCGCAGGGGGAGGGGGGGATTATGGTTTGCCGTTTCACAAACCCTACAGGGGATTTGTAGATGGGCAGAGCTAAATTCCATGTCGGTTGAGTGTCTCCAGAAGAAAACAATCCCTTGACAGTTAGTAAAGAAGAGCTCATAAAAGGATCCTCTCGTTTGTTGGAAGCCATGCTGGGGTTGAAATGGCAGTTAAAACCCCAGCCACCACCACTGAGCCATGTTCCAAACACCCAAACGGTCTTTTTAAACAACTCATATCTACAAATATCGGAGGAAACTTCCTGGGCAATAAATGCCTATCAACTCAAGCTCAAAGCCTTGCAGCTAACACCCCATCTTTAGCATAACAGTGGAGACCGATTCAGGGGGAGGAAGGGTGTTGGAGAAAAGACCACAGACATTTTTCCGTCCTTGAGTCAGGAACATCCAACTAGAGTCTAGGCAGGGACACCAGTCGTGTCGTTGAGAGCCCACCGAGCAGGATTCAGGAGTGCCGGTGCTGAAGATGATTTCTAGGAAGATGAAGTCCATGCTGTGTAGCAAGGTCAGGCTTCAAAGGGAAAAGGTGGGAAGAGGAAGCTGCAGAGAACCACCCCAGTGTGCACACTGCCCTATGGGAGCAGGTCATCTCTACCCCAGAAAAGGACTGAAAAGGAAGAGGCACTAAAATCCTTACACACACACACACACACACACACACACACACACACACACACACACACACACGGCGGCATGAGAGGGATGAGCAGCTGAGAAATCAGAATCATTTCATGGCCCTACCTCCTTACCTCCCTAGCAAAGTTTAACATGATGCTACCTGGTCCATTTCTCATTTCAGCCCTCAGTCAATTTTAATGGTCTGTGAATTCATCCATTCTTTAAGATTTGTTTAGAAGAACAGCATTATCTAGAGATCCACCCCAAATCTCATGCCTAGTTTTAATAGTATCATACAGCACTCAGACTAGCTCTACAGGAACTGACAGGATTCTCTCCTCTGTAATGAACTGCCTGCAAGTCGGCCTTCCCACCTCCATAACGTTTCAGTTTCGATTTTTGTACACGATTCTGAGAAGCCTGGGTGGACTAATATAGCATCATAGGCCGTTTGGGTTTTTAATCATCGTGAAAATGCATCATATCACCGGGAGAGACAAAAGAAAATAGAGGTTCTTCTTAGGAGCCCTGTGAAGCTCACCAGGCACAAGCAGGAAACAGTGAGCGGCTTCTCAGAAGACAGAGCCAAGGCTGCTTTAGAATGATCTGGTACTCATCATGAAAATGATAATTATCTCTGAATATTAGCACTGATGATGTGTGACCTTTGAGGCAAAATGGAGGGGGGCTTCAGGACAATCGCTTTTGAACCAGGGTGAGGCAGTTCTGCCCAAACTCCTTCACACATCCAGCTCCTTGTACTGTATCTCCTTTTTTTTTTTTTTTTTTTTTTTTTTTTTTTTTGGTTTTTCGAGACAGGGTTTCTCTGTGTAGCTTTGGAGCCTGTTCTGGAACTCGCTCTGTAGCCCAGGCTGGCCTTGAACTCACAGAGATCCGCCTGCTTCTGCCTCCCGAGTGCTTAAATTAAAGGCGTGTGCCGCCGCCGCCGCCGCCGCCGCCGCCGCCACCCCACCTCCCCACCCCCCCACCCCCCACCCCCCCACCCCCGGCTGTACTTATCTCTCAATTCATATTTATATAGGTTATTTAATGCAAAGGCAGGGTTTGGGAAGCAGTGGAAATGGCTTAAAAGGTTTGGGGCTCAGGGAGAAGATGGTTTCAAATTGAGTGTCTCTCTGTCTCTGTCCTTCCCTCTCCCCTCCACCCTCTCTCCTTTCTGAAGTCCTAGAGCTTGAACCCAGGACCTTACCTCATGTCAAGGAGCTGGCTCTGCACCTATCCATTGTACATCTCCAGCCATGATTTTGTCAGCATCTGACCTGGGCATCCTGGGGCAAATCAGCTGAATTTTGGATTCTCATTTCAAATAGGGATCAGAAGCATCCCCCTTGCAGAGCAGGGGATGGGTATTACAAATGATAATGATTGATATCGAGGGGCCCAGCATGTCTTTCCTTTTCCCACATAGCTTTCACCAAAGAAATGTCTGAATCTGTACTGCTGAAAGCGCCCAGTATCTACCGAGTGCTGGAGTTTGCCGGGTGAACTGGAAACTGAGGGCTATTGTCCTCTGCTTGTGCATTTGACAACCTTCCTGTTGGAATTCACATTTAAAGCACTTTGGTCATCTTACCTGAGTCAAATTCACTATTTAAGTAAAAGAAATTTTGATGAGGAAGCCCAGCAGCCTGTGTGAAGTGAGTTTCCCTCTCTCTCTCCCTAGCATTTACCACTGCTGTTTAATTTCTTACAAGGCTTTTATCACCACTGAAAATCCCTTACATACGCTGTCCTTGATTTTCTGTCTTCATATTTGAATTCGTAATGCAAGTTCCCCAAGGACAGCCTCACCTCCGGTTCAGCCCTGTCTCCCCAGTTCTTGCCTGGCTCACGGTACATATTCAGCAAATATTATTTTTGAGTTAATGAATGGCAGGGGAAAGTTCAATAAGATAAAAGGGAGCTAAGCTGAATGAAGCCGTAAGGTTCTTGAATGAGGTGCATATTTGGTAAAACCGCCTGATGGTAAATTCAGAAAGTTGTTCTGAGCTAGGGGGAGTTTATCTGGCCTGTGGTCCTAGGCAGATATCTTCACCACAAACTTTAAAGAAATTCACCCTAAAACATCCAGACAGAAAGGGATCGCTAATCTGCTGACTGCTTTGCACCAGACAAGTGAGCTTAGTATCACGGTTACTAGCCTAATTTATAGATTATTTCAGAAGTTAAGGCGTATAAGCAAAGTTCCCAACGGTGCCGACTAAAATCTGGCCTTCCTCCCTGCCTCACAATCTTGTGTTGGGTTAAATCTCACGGCGAAAAAAACATCATTGTATTGTGTGTGTGTCTGTGAGTGTGTGTGTGTGTGTTTCCCTTCAGATTCTTTGATTGCTATAAGTGAAAGTTGTTTGTTCTCTTCTGGGACTGATTGCTCGAAATCAAAATTGCTTATAATCCTGGAAGCAGGGCATGGTGACGAATGCCTTTAATCCCAGCATGGGAGGCAGAGGCAGGCGAATCCCTGAGTTCAAGGCCAGCCTGGTCTATAAACCCTGTCTTAAAAAACAAAAACCAAACCAAACCAACCAAACAAACAAACAAAGAAACAGAATATTCCTGGAAACTGATAATAAGATTTTCACCCCACCCTTCACCCCCCTGGGGCAGAACATGGCCAGAGGGAGTCTGACTTTTCTGTGCATGTAATGTTGCCAGATAAAGAACACTATTAAACTTTCATTTCAACTGCTGGGAGATGTAGCTCAGTGGTGAAGTACTTGACCAACATATTAGGTCCTAAGTTTAACACGTGGTTGTGAAATACATGCATGAATAAAGTAAATTAATAATGTGAGACAAACAGCAAATAATTTTAGTGTAATTATTATCTGGTATTTCGAGACAGGGTTTCTCGGTGTAGCTTTGCGCCTTTTCTGGAACAAATTTGGTAGTCCAGGCTGGCCTCGAACTCACAGAGATCCGCCTGGCTCTGCCTCCAAAGTGCTGGGATTAAAGGCGTGCGCCACCACTGCCCGGCTTATTATCTCACACATGGGACAAATGTATACTATCGAGGAAAAATAATTTAAAATGGAATAACATTGGTTCTGGGCACTTAAAATGAAGTTAGGTAGCCATTATTAACCAGACCCTAGAGACTTTTCTGCACTTGAACCTTTGAGCTGGGCTGTAGACAACTCCTCCTTGCATGCCGGTTAACCTTTGAAATGTGTTAGCATCTGCAGACCACCTGCACAAGAAACTCCACCCCCAACCCTCAAAGCCTAAGACCATATTCAAACTCTTTTTTGTAAATTAATTAATTAATTAATTAATTTTTTGGTTTTTTGAGACAGAGTTTCTCTGTGTAGCTTTGGAGCCTGTCCTGGAACTCACTCTGTAGCCCAGGCTGGCCTCAGACTCACAGAGATCTGCCTGCCTGTCTCCCGAGTGCTGGGATTAAAGGTGTGCACAACCACCTCCCGCTCAAACCCTTTTTTAGAAGACAGCTTAACTTCTGCCAGCACCAAACACCCGCAAGTGACGCAGTCACCAGCCCCCTGACCGGCAGGTGTCAGCTCCGCTACTTTGGACAGCCTCGTGTACATTTTAAAGTAGGCTTGAATCTGTTTTCCTGGATTACAACCCCAATTATTCCCAAATCAAAAAAAAAAAAAAACAAAAAACAAAACAAACAAACAAACAAACAAAAAACCCAGTCTTTGATCTCAACTAGGCTGGTATTGTTCTAGGTAAACAAAACAAAACAAAACAACAGAACAAAAACCTCACTACAGGTGCACATGATGTTTACTGAAATTCAGATGTATGTACTTTTATTTGCTAAATCTAGCAAATATGAAGATTCTCTTCTATACATTTAAATTTTTGTTCCATGTGCACAGATTGCCCATTTAAAATGTAATTGAGATTTAAAATAATAAAGTTTTTTTTTGTTGTTGTTGTTGTTTTTTCTTTCTTTGTAACCGTGGCATTGTTAGAAGCAATATTGTCATCAGACTGGAGCTCAATGGAATGAGCTGAAGTCGAATAATTTAAAAAATAAGCATTAAAGGACTGAGTTTGCAAAGGTGACTTTTAAAGACATGTACCCGGGTGGAGGGTACAGCAAAGAGGAGAACATTGGAAAACATACCTCCTGGAAAACTGTAGTAAAGGAAGCTCTCAGAGTCCTCTTTGGGCCTGGAGCCTCAAGAGAGGGAGACAAAGGTCTCTGGAATCCAGACCATGTAACTTCTAGGCAGAACCTTAAATGCACTGTTAACTCCTCTTCCCCTTCTTACCGTTCACATTTGAAAAATAACAGAGCTCCGTTTCCCATACCATTTCTGATGTCATTCCTTTTTTGTTCCCTGATTCCCAGAAGCAGCGCTTCCAGGAGTAGCCTGGCCGTGGTCTTCAAGGGAACATCAGCACAGACTGTGTAATTCCCCTTCGAATCACCGCTTCCCTGTCCTCTGGGCTATAATCAAAGGTGGGGAAGAGAAAAGGCATCGTAGGCCACTCATTGAGCTACGGAGAAAGGCTAGAACAGTACACAAACTGGAGCTATCTGGAACCATTTGTGAGAGCTTAGGAAACCTTACTTAATTTCTCTGGGTCATAGCTTCCTTCCTTAATTTCTCTGAGACATAACTTCCTTAAAAAGGGGTGCAGAAGTCTTAGGGACAAAGAAGGAGCCACAAAGATCATGTTGATTAAAACTACTAGAATTAAGTGGGTGATTTATACTTCCACCCATTAATTTTTTCCTCTCAAGATAAGCTGAGGAGATGGCTCCATCGGTAATGTGCTTGCCGCGAGAGCCCGAGGCCTTGAATTCTAACTCAAGCAGCCACGTAAAAAAGCCAGGTGCCATGGTGTGTGGCCCACACCTGTAACTCCAGGGCTGGAGAGGCAGAGAAGGAAGGATCCTGGGGTTTCATAACTGGCAGGTCTATCCAAATCAGTGAGCTCCGTGTTCAGTGAGAAACTGTCTCAGGAAATTACAGAGAGAATGATTGAGGAAGAAGCCTGAAGTCGACCTCCAACCCCACCTGTACTGGCGTGAGCGTGCACACACACAAATATGATCATGCCACTTATGAGATGTTAAAGGACCCGCCTGGAAAACAATCTTGATTTTGGTGTGAGAAGTTTCTGGGTTTTCTGAGGAGTTCGTTTCAGTCCTACTTGGACATTTGTATCAGCACATGTCTCACCAAGGCAAAGCTCGTGATGACATTGGAAATCATTTAATTGGATGATGTGTAGCCATCCCCTCCCCCTCCTCTCCCTTCCTCTTGTTTGTTTGCCCGCTCTCTTAACAACTTTATTAAGATGTATAAGCCATATAATCGAATGATTTAAAGTGCATATTCAGGACTGGGCTATAGCTCAGTTGGTAGAGTCTTCCCTTAGCATGCACAAAGCCCAAAGTTCAGTCCCAGCACGGCACAAACTGGGTGTGGTGGCACATGCCTCTAACCCCAGGGCTCTGAAGATGGAGGTAGGAGGATCAGGAGTTCAAGTCAGGTTCAGGCACATAGTGAGTTCCAGGCCCGCCTGGGATTCGTGAAACACTGTTTCACAAGACAAAACCAACAAACCAACTAAAGTACACATTCAGTGATTCTTAGTAAGTTCACACAGGTGTATACTTGTCGTTCCGGTCAATTTTCATTATTCCCTGGCCCCGCCTCAAGCCCTGCACCCTTTGGCAGTTAACATCTATATATACATCCCTCAGGTCTAGCCACCCAATCTCCAGTCTCTATGTCATCTCTATTTATAGTCCTCAGGTCTAACCAGCCAGTCTCCAGCCTCTATATCATCTATATACATCTCTCTATATATATATATCCCTCAGGTCTAACCAGCCAGTCTCTAGTCTCTATATCATCTATGTATACATCTGTATATACATCCCTCAGGTCTAGCCAGCCAGTCTCCGGCCTCTATATCATCTATGTATACATCTGTATATACATCCCTTGGGTCTAGCCAGCCAGTCTCCGGCCTCTATCAATCTATTGTCTTTACAGACTTCTCTTTCTGGATATTAGAATCCTACTATACAGTATCTTCTTGCAATATGCCTCTTACAATATAGCGCAGTTTTGGAAGTTTATAGCAACTATCAGTATTTTACTTTTTTTAATAGCTTAATTGTCTGTTTCTGGACTTATCCCATTTTGTTTATGGATTCGTCAATTGGTGTGCATTTCAGTTTCACACTTGTAGATATGGCCAATAACACTGCCACGAATCTTTATGCTTTTGTATGGCCATATATTTTCTGTTTTCAGTTCTCCTTGGTTACATACCTGAGCGTGAACTCCATGAGTCATTCAGAAAGTCTGTGTTAGCCTTTTGAGGAACTGCCAGTGTTTTTCAAAATGGCTGCATCACTTTGCATCCCCATCAGCTGGGTGCGGGGGTTTCAGTCCTTGTCAGTCTTTGGCTCTTGTCATTATCATTTTTCTTCGTTGCTTTCCTAGTAGGTACGAAGCGGATGTGGTTTTGATTTCTATCTCACTAATGATGTTGCTGATGGCAGTGAACACTTTAAAAAATAATGTTTAATGATCATTTGCATAGTTTTTGGAAGAACGTCTAGTCACGCCCTTTAGTTCTGAGGTGCTAGGAACTGAACCCAAGGCCTTGTACACACTAAACAAGGGTTCTATCACCAGTCACCCCCACCCCCCGCCCCTTCTTCTGTATAGGGATTAAACCTAGGGCTTCCTGCATGCTAGGCAAATACTCAACCAAATAAGCTATATCCCTAAGCTCCTTGTCCATTTTTAAATTGAGTTGTCTTTTAAAAGTGTGTGTGTGTGTGTGTGTGTGTGTGTGTGTGTGTGTGTGTGTGTACCACAGCACAAACGGAGAGGTCAGAGGACAGCTTGAGGGAGTCAGTTCACTCTTTCTACCAGGTGAACACCGAAAACGAAGCTCGGGTCTTCAGGCTTGGTGGCAGGTGCCTCTACCCACTGGGCTATCTCACCAGTCTGAGTTATTTGTCTTTTTATTATTCAGTTTTTAAGAACTTTTTACTAACTCGCTCTGCTAGGCTCCTAGCAAATGAATGATTTGCAAATATCTTCCTTCATTCCATGAGTTGTGTTTTCACTTTCTATTTATGTTTGAGTTTATTTTGTGTGTAGTATACGCACACGTGTGGGTGCACTAGTGTGTGAAGCTCAGACAAGGTCACATGTCTTCTCCAATCTTGCTCTAACTTTTTTTTTTCTTAACGTATAACTAAAAATGTTGACACATTTATTTTGTGCTGGCATAGTATTTAGAGTAAACATTGAATAAGCAACACTGGTATTATTTTGGCATACTGTAAGTCTGAGGGTTTTTAAAATTCATTTTTATTATAATTTTATTGAAATTATAGTATAATCACATCATTCTCCTCTTTCTCTTTCCTCCCTCCAATGCCTCCCATTTACTCTTCTCTCTCTAAATTCACAGCCACTTTTTCTGTTATTACACAGACACTCACAAATACACAGACATACACATTTCTAGATAGATAAATACAACCTGCTCAGTCTGTATATTTGTATGCATATAATTTCGGAGCTGACCACTTGGTATTAAATAACCAGTGGGAAGAAGGCTCTTCCTAGGGAAGACTGTTTCTCCCCCTCTCAGCATTCCTTAGTTTTCTGTAGTTCTTTGTCTAGGGTCCAGGCCTCATGAGCTTTCCCCTTTCCATGTTAACATGTCTAAGAGCGTCATCCTTCTTCATGTCTTGTTTAAGCAGTCATGCTGATGAAACCTCATGAGCAGAGCTCCTACCTTATTTTTGGACAGGCTTTCAATTGGAGCTTGTTATTTTCAGCTAGACTGGCTGGCCAGTGAGCCTTCAGAATCAACCTGTTCCTCCTTTTCCCTCTCCTGGGCTGGGTTTACAGACTCTTGGCTTTCCACATGGGTGCCAAATCTGGAGTCAGGTCCTCAGGCTTGCCATAGGAAGCACATTACCCACTGAGCCTTCTACTTAGCCCTCATTTTTTCTTTCCGGAGAGTGTCCTTTGAAGCACAGAAGATTCTATTTGGATGAAATCCAATTTTATTTTGTTTTTCATTGTTGCTTGGCTTTTGTTTTTGAGATAGGTTCTCACATAGCACAAGGTGGCTATGTGCCATGTAGCCCAGGTTGGACTTAAACTCCTGATCTCTCTTCCCCTGCCTCCTAAGTTCTGGGATGCTCAGCTTTATTATTTACATGTTTTTCACATCATAGCCATAAAACCATTGCTAGTCCAGACTCCTGAGGATTTTCCAAATGCTTTCTTCTATGAGTGTGGGAGTGTGGGATTTTATGTTCACATATGGTCCAATTTTTAAGACATTTTTATTTATGTGTGTGTGTGTATATGCATGCTGTGTGTGTGTGTGTGTGTGTGTGTGTGTGTGTGTGTGTGTGTGTGTAACTGACTGACTGAAGATGCCAGAGGAGAGCTCTGGATCCCCTAGAGCTGGAGTTACAGGTGGTTATGAGTCAGCCAGCATGAAAGCTAGGGTCTGAACTTGATCCTCCTCAAGAACACTTGAGCCGTTTCTCCAGCCCCCAGTTTCACTCTTTTGCATAGAGATAGCCCCATAATATTCCTGCTAGTTTATAATAAAATAATTTATATGTCTATAGTCCCTAAATAAAGATCTGTCTTTGAGTCATAGATTCTACTTCTAAGAGTACAACGAGCATGAATGATTTTTTCTGAGAATAATCTGTGAAAATGGAGAAAGTTGCTTCCTCTCGGCACTGTCCTGAGGATTGACCCAGATGACTGATGTTCTTGAGAAGGCCTCAGACAACGACGATCTGATGGTGTTTATTGAGTTCACAAATTATATGTCAAAGCATGCATTCATTATTTATTGCAGTGTTGGGAATTGAGCCCAAAGCCTCATCCATAACTAGGCATGTGCTCTACCAGCAGCCAGCCACATGGCCAGCCCTGGCATCTTTTAGAACAGAAAGCAGTTGCAGATTTGGCACACATCCTTTTGGAAACCCTGTACTGTGTAAAACGAAATACTTCTGCATGTAACCTGTTCTTTAGAAGTTATCTTTCGGTTTTTACGTCCTACTCTTTTTGCCTAGATTCTATGATTATTGCTTATTTTGGGAACTTGGAAAGTACCATGCAAATATAGATATAGCTATGCTAGTTAAAAATAAAAGACTTAGGTTTGCTGGTGAAGGAAAATATGATGCTCTCTGTAGGTATAACTGCTTGATGAACACCAGATTTGCATTTCATAAGAACATTTCTGGAGAAATTGAGAGTACATTGAAAACTAGGAGCCAAATGCTTTTCCCAGACGGTAATTTATAACTCTCAGTGAAGTCAAAAGTAATTCTGAGGGTAGAGTTTAGGCCACGTGTTTGGAAAACTGGAAGAAAAAAAAAGGCATGAATAAATTTCCGAATCTTTCCAGAGTACTTAGAAGAGAGGCAATTTGTAGTTATGAGCTTGAGAAATGTTTTTTCCACTGGTGGAATATTCCTTCCACTTTGGTATAATTTATTTTACCTTTTACAGGATGCTAATCATTGTAAAATTTAAATAATCACTTAAGCAGCAAAAATTATATAGGACCATACCAGTTATAAATCTTAACGCAATCATTAATGATTCTTTTAAATCGATTTTCTAATACACTTTCCAATGACTGTATCATTAGATGTTGCTGAAACTTTTCAAACATATTTACTATGTATCAGGATGTCTGTGCTCATGATTTATCAATAGTTCAATTGGAAATTGCCAGAGACTTTTCCTTTTCTTCTTTTGATTTTTGTTTTTGCAAAAGTTTCAAGAGCTCCTTAAAAAAAATTCCTTATTTGTAAGCCAGGTGTGGTGGTGCATGCCTTTAGTCCCAGCAACTTTGGAGGCATCAGCAGGCAGATCTCTGAGTTTGAGGCCAGCCTGGTCTACAGAGCAAGTTTCCAGGATGGCTAGGGTTACACAGAGAAGTCCTGTCTTAAAAATAGCGGTGGCGCACGCCTTTAATCCCAGCACTTGGGAGGCAGAGGTAGGCAGATCTCTGAGTTTGAGGCCCGCCTGGTCTATAGAGCAAGTTCCAGGACACCAGAGCTACACAGAGAAACCCTGTCTCAAAAAAAACAAAAAAAAAAAACCTAGAAATAATTTTTTAAAATCCCTACATGTTGATGTCATGACAATTTACCTTAGTTAATATCTAAAACTGTCATAACATCAATAGCAACTATTGAAGGGGAGAAAACACAATGTTTGAGTAGGTGATGGGCTACTGAGCTGACTTGGACAGTGAGAATTTCACAGGAATTGTTTGAAAACCCGGTTTGTTATTGCTTGAAGAGATGGTTTCCAAGAGTAAGTTTATGACTCAGTCTGTTTTGGACAAAGATGTTCACCACAAAGGTCTCTCTGCAGGTCGATGCTCATCATTATGACACAATATACAAGCATACAACTTGTATACTGGCAGGCTTGCCTTGAAACTGTCAGAGAGACCATCCTTATGTCCAGGACAGAAGCTTAATAGTGGTAACATAGTCCAGAGAAGAAAATGTACGGCTTGTTTTCTATCATAATGATTTACTTTATAACCACAGTTAACCTTTCAAGAACCCCTTTTCTGTGGCAGCTCACAACTATCTGTAACTCCAGTTCCAGGGGACCTGACACCTTCACACCAATGCACATAAAATAAAGTTAAATAAATTATTTAAAAACAAAGCAAAAGCCGGGCAGTGGTGGTGCATGCAGGCAGAGGCAGGCGGATCTCTGAGTTCGAGGCCAGCCTGGTCTACAGAGCAAGATCTAGGACAGGCACCAAAACTACACAGAGAAACCCTGTCTCGAAAACAAAACACCCCCCCCCCAAAATACCCCAAACCCTTTTCTGTGTATGTGTGTGATTGTGTCTGTGTGTTGGGGGTGTACGAGCATGCTTGTGTTTGCATGTGCATGTGGAGGCCCAAGCACTTCACTGCTAAGCCAATGCCCTAGCTCCACAGTAGACTTATCAAAAGCCAGTGTGCCAATGGAAAATTAAGTGCCATGACCTTCCTTAAGGTCAACTGTTTCTGTGTGATGGCTTACAATGATCTAACTCGAGGCATGCCACAAGACACTAATGCAGGGGATAGTCCATCTAAGGGTTCAGAAAGCAGAATGTGGAGGTGGGGGGAGGGGAGTATTTCCCAGGGTGAGAAGCTCCCTGTGTACCCAGTAAGTTCCTGTGATATTTCAAACCCTATGTTCCCCATTTGCAGATTAGGAAAAAATGACCCTGTCCACAGGGGACCAGCTGGTCCGTGGTGAAGGCCATGGCCCCAGCTGTTTCTTCAAACTGTGGACATTTAACACTGACAATGCAAACCCCTTAACTAGTGCAATATACGATGTATGGCAAAGAGGGAAGGTCCGTAATGTCAGGATTTTAATATATGCCTCTATGAATGGATAACTGGAATTTTGTGATTCCTACAGTATTATTATTTTTTTGTTTAGTGTTAACTGTGTTTATATTTTTTATGTTACAAAAAGAATGAAATACATCATCACTCGCACACGGAAACACTTTCTTCCTGTTAGCTTTCTGTTAAACCCTCTGGCAGATTATTAGATTTGTACACACGCTTTGCACCGAGTGCACATTTGATTTCATCCATGCTGCACTCAGCTAGAGCAGACAGCACGTTTTCCTAGCATCGCTGCACCTTAGCAAGCTAAGCGAAAAGAAACGCAAACCAGGCCCACAGAAAGGTCAAATTGCTGGGGCCAAAGAATCTTGTAAAATCTCAAACTCGGACATAACTGGAAAGGAAGCTTGGGTATTTGTTTTCCTTTCTCAAGTTCACCTGAAGCCTGTTTCTCAAGTTTATTTTGTGACTCGCTTCCAGTGTTCCAATATATTCTCTTCTTTCTCCTCCTCCTCCTCCTCCTCCTCCTCCTCCTCCTCCTCCTCCTCCTCCTCCTCCTCCTCCTTCTTCTAAGATGGGGTTTCTTTGTGTAGCCCAGGCTGGCCTTGAACTCAAAGATCCACCTGCCTCTGCTGGGATTAAAGGTGTGGGCCACTGCTGCCTGGCTTCCTTATTCTTTTTTAATCTTGGAGTTAGAGCTCGTGTTCCTTATAGAATTGCATCGTGTAATAACATCTTCCACACCCTTTTAACCTTCTGAAAATTTGATTAACATACACTAGAATACAACAGAGATGATGCTGTAAATACAAGGGAGCTAGAAAGATGAATGAAAAGGAGGATATGTGTGGACGGAAGCCAGCACTTGACAGCAGGTGTCTTCCTCAGCTGCTTTCCATCCAGTATTTCCAGTGTCTCTTTCTGAGTGTGGGACTTGCTGATTCTCTTAGACTCACTGGCTAGCACTCATCCTGTCTCTTCCTCTCAGCTAGGATTACGTGGGTGTGGGAGCACTCCCAACTTTTACGTGGGTAATGGGGTATTGAACTCAGGTCCTCCTGTTTTTTCTGTGTCCCGGTCGGCTGGCGGTTGGAACAAATCTCTCCCACTCGCATCCCCCAAGTAAGCACACAGAGGTATTAATTACGACTGGATGGCCTATGGCTCAAGCTTCTTGCTAGCTAGCTTTTATATCTTAATTTAGCCCATAACTATTAATCTATGTATTGCCACATGCTCCGTGGCTTTACCTGCGTCCCATTACCCGCTGCTCCCTGGACGGCGGGCTGGCATCTCCTGACTCAGCCTTCCTCTTCCCAGATTTCTCCTTGTCTGCTTATCCCGCCTATACTTCCTGCCTGGCTACTGGCCAGTCAGCTTTTTATTTACCAGTCAATCAGAACAACACCTTCACAGCTTACAGAGCGATATCACCCATCATCCCCATGATTGTCTGGCAAACATTCTACTAACTGAGCTAATCCCTGTCCCCCAGGAAGTCTTTTTTATGTATGTTGTCACCATGCCGTGTGAATGATGGCAGGATACCCTGTTTTATATACTCAGAGGTACCCACTGGCTACAAGTGGTTTTTCTCAATTACTTGAGGCATGTGAGCCTTTTTGAAATTAATACTAACTGTCATTTCTGAAGGGCTATGCTAAAGAAAGAAAGAAACACTTATCTGGATATTTGGCTATTTTAAGATGTTTTTTGAGATGCTCACAACACTTTGACATGCGTTAGAAGGACTTTGGCAAGAATGAGAGCCCTGGACTTGCTGATTAATAGTGACTTGATTTCATGGCATTTTCATGTATAGTGACACTTAGAATCCCTGGAACAACTCTACAAATTGGGTACTATCGCCTACATTTTACAGGTGAGAGACAAGCCTTGGAGGTTAAACCCGTTCTCTAATGACTTATAGCTAAGAGCTCAGTGTTGGGGGTATGGTTCATTAGTGTGGGAATCTTGATTTGACGTGATTTCAGGTTAAAAGCAATTATCAGCCTTGTCAGGAGGCAAAAGTAGGTTTGTTAGAAGTTCAAAGGCAGCCTGGTTTACACAGTGAGTTCCAGCCAGCCAGGACTCCATAGTTGACACCCTCCTGAGATAGAGAGAATGAATAAAAGCAGTACTGAATGTTACATGTGTTAATGAGCTACCAACTGCTTTGATGGCCCACTGGACATATGTTCAGGGACTTCCCAACTCATTCCTTTCCTATTTAAATATTTCACTCATTGGGTTAAAAAAAGAAATATCTGCTATCACTCCTGGAATGAAAATCTCTTGGGGAAAGGTGAGCCTCATGCTTTATTATACATACTAATCAAGCCAGGATCAGGTCACTCATCGGCATGCTTGACACCTCTAGTACAGTCTATTATACACACCTGCTCCACGGCACAGGCTACTAAACTCACATTTAGAGTTTCAATGATGCACACTAAACTTTTTTTTTCATGTGTGTAGGTAGTTGGCTTGCATGTGAGTATGTGCACCATTTTGTGAGCTCTGTGCCTGCAGGGGCCCGAAGAGGACACTGTATCATCTAGAAATGGAATTACAGAAAGTTGTGAGCTACTACGTGAGTGGGTGGGAACCGAACCCAGGTCCTCTTGAAGAACATCCAGTGCTCTTAAACCCTGAGGCATCTCTCCAGCCCCCTTCCCATCCCTTTACAATGAAAACATTTTCACTTTGGCATAGACGACATTGGGTTTCATGATGGTGTTTTCAAACAAAATGTGTTTGTGCTAATTCTTCTCCTCCCGACTCTGGCTTCCCCCTCCCCATGACCTTGCACTTCTTAACCACCTTCCCACTTTGACGTCATGTGTGTCGCATTGCCTGCCCCTCCTCTGCTTCCTCACCTTCTCCTTTTTCTCATCTCCTGGGCTCCTTCTAGTTTCATATTGTGTGCGCACACTCACACCCACTTACATGCCTATGTATAAATATAAGCTAGGAGTCACACATGAGAAATTTGATATTTGTCTTTGTGAGTTTGGGTTACCTCACTTAACCTATTTTCCAGACCCATTCATTTTCCTGTATATTTAATGATTTCATTTTTCTTTACCACTGAATAAATTGCATTGTGTATATGGGCTACAATTTCATTATCCATTCATCTACCGATGGACATTGAGGCTGGTTCTATTTCCTTGCTGTTTTGAATAATACAACGTTAACATGGATGTATAAGTGTGTCAGATGCAACCTACATTTAAGGACTGAGGTTGTTCTACATCCTTGCTTATGACCAGGCGTGGAAGCTGGGTATTTCCTCCATATATGTACTGGCCTTCCAACTGGAGTTCTTCTGAATCTAAGTCTCTTTACACCACAGAGCTTTGCTGTTTGCTGTCCTGTGTACTTCTGCCCCTCTTACTGTCTTCTAAAAGGTGAGAGGAACTCGAAGATCATCTCTCTCTGCAGAGGCTCTCCTGCATTAATCAGGCAAGGGTTAGATCTTCCACCCTGCTCCGATCTTGTTAGCCTAGGCTTGCTCTCCAGCATGGTCTGTCAGTGCACTCTGCTAGCCAGGAGGACCTTGGAGTCCCTTTGTGTCAGCCGTGTTTGTAAAACATCGAAGATGATGCCTGAGCTCAATGGTAGTGTGCCAAGTGGATTGAGTTAGTCCTTCCATTTTAATTCCACTGAGATGGCTGATTACATGCATAACTTCTATTAGAAATTTATTCCGATGAAGTGAACAAAACCAAAACCAAAACTGGTTAAATTTTTTTTTTTTGCTTATTGAACATTTATTACATTTACTTTTATTTTCCTTGTTTTATATGCTGACTATATTGCCCATGGCACAAATTCCAAGGACCCAAGTAAGCCTGCTTTGAGGAAAGCTAGAGCCATTTTAGATATAAATAAGCCATTAAGTGTACATTTATGTATCACTGTTTGCTTGTTGTTAGAACTATGCATTCTTCCACATAAGTATATAAAAATAGTTTCTGCTTACTAGTAGATACATACTATTACATTGTTTCCAGAAACATTTTAGAAAGCACAGGCAAACATATACATGGTATCTATATACAACTGTTTGCTTGTTATTGAAACTATATGTACCTGAAGAGTAGTTTTTTACTTATAAACAAATACATACTATTACATTTTGTCATTTTTTTCTTGATTTAAAACAAAACACTGAGCTGCTAAGGCTCAGTGAGTAAAAAAAACCTTGCTATATGAGGACCTGAGTTCCAAGTCCCAAAACCCATGTTACAACCAGACTCCTACTTCAAGCATCTATAATCCCAGTGCTCTTATGGGGAAGTGGGAGGTGGAGACAAGAGAATCCCTGGACGCTCACAGGTCAGTTTGCTTGGAGTCTGCAGGGGAAAAACAACAGAGACCCTGTCTCAAACTAAGTGACAGGTGACCACTGACAATGTTGTCCTTCGATCTTCATGCACATGTCCACATTCAGACATACACATACTGAAAAAAACAGTTCTTAGTGACATGCAGGAGGGTCCCAGTATTTTCTTTTATCATCAGAAGTGCTGTAATATACAGGTAGCTTAACAAATGGGTTAGTATACTTGTAGCAAAAACTACACAGAGTTGTATGACTAACACTCAGTGACAAATATGCCTAAACAATTTCCACAGAGACTGTGTTTTTAATTCCACAAGCCACCCATGAAAAGATCTATTTCTTTATTGTCCATTAAAAGCATTTTCCTTTCCTGAGGGGCTCACAAGGAGAGCAGGAAAACTCTTAAGAGTATAGTTTCATTTACTGGTCTAATTCAAAATGGTTTTCTTCCCTTCTCCCTTTCAAACCATCTTCTCTCCATCGTTTAAAATCCTCTCTACTTTGCCCTAATGTGAGAGACTATCTCTCCTCCATCCCCCTGCAAATACCAGGCAATGTTCCAGGAACCGAGCCTTGACAATGATCAAAGTCCTTATTTCCAACAGTTGTTATAATGAGGAGAGTCAACACACCAAGTGTCTTCAATGGTGCATTAGAGTGATGCCTTGAGAAAGGACATAAGAAGAAAGAGGCATGGGAGTCACTCTAGTAAAGGGTGGCCAGGCCAGGCCAGGGTATGACATTTACCTAAAGACTTCAAAGGAGTCTTCCTTCCTCCTGTGTGTGTTAGGGGAGAGCATTGTAGGGCATGGAAAGGCACAGGATTGGAGTTGAGAGCGCTTCATGTGCCCTGGGAGCTTCCAGGAGGACAGCAGGCTAGAACTTCAAGTAAAGGAAGAGAGGAAGGGCCAGGGTCAAAGAGGCTGGAAGAATTTGGCACAAATGCTAGGTTCTCATAGTCAAATGGAAAAACCACTGGAGTCTTAGAGGATGATGAGGAATGGTCCACCGAGAAGAGACATGGGGAAGCAAGCAAGCATGGAAGAAAGGAGGATTGTGTAGGAGACGACCTGTAAACCAGGTGGGGAAACGTGAGTCAGAGGAGGCTAGTAGCTAAGGAGGGAGAGGTTAGGATGTAGGTCTACTTGGAAGGTACAATTACAATACTGTGGTTTGCACCTAGTTCCCCTGTGATCCCAAGATCATGGGTAGTCTTGGTCTCCAGAGTAGTAACTTGAGCAGTGGTTGAACTTTTAAGAAGTTGGGCCCAGTGGCAGGTAATTAGGGCAACCAGGGGAAAGATCCCCGGAACCCACATAGTAGGAGAGAATTGGTTCAGCAAGTTGTCCTCCGACCTCCACATGTATGCCATAACTTGTGCACACCCACACACATAAAAAAGAAAAGGTTACCTTACTTGAAAAAAAAAAAAAAGTCATTCTAGCTGTCAGTCAAGTCTGGCTCCTGCAGTCTTTGGTTTTGTCTTCCAGTCTATGTGACCTCTTCTGTATGCACATACTTCTGCTATTGTGATACCATCTGCTCAGGAGAACTCTACACAGCCAAGCAGATGTTAGCATTCTGCTCCTGCACCCTCCAAGCTGGAGCAGTCTTAACTTCCTTTCCTTACTATTACTGATTTGAAAGTAGACGAATAGATACAACTAGCATGATTTTTCTTGCTGATTCAATTCTGGGTGAGTGATAAAAAGTAAAAGTAATTTCAAGGTCCTCTTCTTAAGGGAGAGCAAAGGAGTTGCCTTTATTGAGAAAGGAAAACATTGTAGGTGGAGCTGATGAGTTGAGATTAGATTTATGACTAACAGGGTTTTCCAAGGTCTCCGACGGCCATAGGTCCAACATTAGTGTCACAGACTACACTATGTCTGAAAACCCTTGGGATGACAGCTCTGAGGAAATGTTTAAAGGCATTTTCCTTCTGCTGCACTCTTCTGGTCTGGATGAGACTTGTTCTGACATAGCATATTAAAAGGCCATGCATCCTTTTTTTTTTTTTTGCGTGAAGTAAATGACCAAAGTAATAGGCAAACCCATACATACACCCCTATAAACCTTCAAAATGCGAAAGCTTGATTTTTCTGTTTATAGCATGACTGTAAGGCATTAGCTATTAGGGGGCTCGCTGTCCTTAAAATGTCAAAACCCCAGTTCAAGTCTGTATTTGTGGGTCTGTGATTCCAGTAAGACACTAGTCCTACACAGTGCCAAGACAGACCCAATCTGAGAAGTGGCTAACTGAAGAATATTCTGACACCTCTTGGGCAAATAATCCCAAAAGAAAGGGTGCGTGGAAACCAGCAGCCACTAACCTAGCTGATGAAACAGTACCTAAAATGGGATGCTTACTACCAAAGCATAGAAAGAGGAAGGAAACAAACCCGGCATTTTAAGTCATATGAGGGAGAGAGGGGAGGCAGAAACTGGTGTGTAGGGATTCCTTTAAAGGTCAGGAACGGACTAGGGGAACGATACTTCAAATCGTGTCCTTGTAAGACAATGCAAACACGTGAGATCGCCAAGCTCAGCTTTCCCGGAGCCTTGCCCGGCTCACAAGGAAGACACTCCATAAAGAAAAAAAACCACCCATCGCTGGAGTAGTTAAGGGAACCCGAAGTTGTTGTAAAGCAAGTGAAGTGGAGGCCAGACTAGATGACTCAGACGCATGACTCAAAGCCGACACTGGGGCTGTCTGTCAACTCCCGGAGGCGGGGGGCACTGCGTCTGGCACATCTCAGGAAAGTACCAGGCTCGGGAGGGCGACAGGAAGCCTCCCCGGCGCGTGCGTGAGCGTGCCAGGGCGGCCTCCGCCCGCCGGCGCCCGCCACGCGCCCACCGCCCCGCCTCGCGGGCCAGCCCGACCCGGCCTCCTTCCACGCCCGGGCACGCGCGCCGGAGGCGCACGAGACGAACACCTGTCGGGCCCCGGCTCCGCGAGATTTAGGGCGCACCCCTAGTCGCCCGGGGTGTGTGTGTGTGCGCGTGTGTATGGGGGGGGGGGAGAGGAAAAAAAAAAAAAAAAAAAAAAAAGAAAGCACGTTCTCGCGAGGCTTCGGAAATTTCCCACGGCCCGTGTTGTGTCTGAGCCGAGCGGTGGCAGGCGGTGCAGCGTGAGACTCGGCTGCCCGCATTGCGCACATGCGCAGTGGCCCACGCGCGCGCGCGAGCCGCGCCAGTCCTCCTGCGGCGTCGCGGAGCGGGTTTCGGGCGGTGGAGTCCAGTTGTCCGGGTTTTGTGGCTCCCTGCGGGAGGCAGCGCAGGAGCTGGGAATCTCTAGGAAAGGAAAGGGCCGGGAAATGGGGGGGAGAAGCGGGGAGGCTCGCAGGTAGGGGAGGGGCGGGGCTCGGTCGGGCCTGCACCTGGCTGGGAGCTGTCGGGTGCACGCAGCGCTGTCGGGTGCACGCAGCGGGGAGACAGGACCCGGAGCCACCAGGGGCCACCAGGAGCCGAGGCGTCTCCGCAGTCTCCCCCAAGCCGCAGCTCCCGCGAGCTGGAGGCTGCACCCCCCCTCTGCTTTGCTAGGCAGCAGCATCCTGATGAGCTCGGGCGGGAAGCTCGCGCTCCCGAGGGTCCCTGGGCTTGCAATGTGGCTCGTCGGGGTGGCGCTGGGGCGAGCCATTCGGGGCTGTGATGTGTGGCTGCGAGGTGGGCATCCGGGGAAGGGGGACGCGCCTTGGCCCGAGGCTGACCTCGGGCTGACCTCACACCGCCCCGGGGGAGAGAAGCGGCGGAGACCCGCGAGTTACCAATCCCCGATGCTTTCCCGTCTGCAGAGCTCCCTCCTGCCTGCCCGTCCCCACCACGTGTGCGGGGAGCGCAGGGACAAATGAATGAAGGCAGCGGCTGGCGGGTCACGGGGTCCGGATCTCGGTCCGGTCTCCACCGCTCGGGCACCTGACACCCACATTAGCATAAAGGAGGGGTCCGAGCGAGACGTCGGAATGAATGGAGAGGGCTGGGAACCCGCGGCGAGCGGGAAGCCGCTCGGAAAACACCCACTTGAGGAGGCGTCTCCTCTAGGCCTGTGAAACGCTCACATTTTCCCAGGACCCCTCCTCCCGGCCCCTGGGCCCCGCCTCCTGACCCCTCCGGTCCTTGTCCCCGTAGTAATCCCCTCCGGTTTTCCTCAGTCTCCACGTACGTCCCCGAGGGCGCGTCCCAAAACCCGGATAACCGGAGCGCTCCCCATGGACTACACGGAGGGCTCGCCCGCGGAGGAGCGGCCTGCGCATGCTCCATCGCCGGGGTAGGTTTCCAAGGGAAGGCAGCGAACAGGATTCCCCCTAGTCCGCGGGCGGCGCGAGGTGGCAGGGCTCCCGGCGGCGGCGGCGGCGGCGGCAGCGGCGGTGGCGGAGCGGGGCAAGGCGGCGCGGGGGCCGGGTGGCAGCGATCAGCGAGGCCGCGGCAAGGGGCGGGGGAGAGGAGCAGGGAAAGGCGGCGGGGGGAATCTCGCGAGGGTTGGAGTTTTGGCGAGAGTTTGTGGAAGATGGCGCCTGTTGTGACAGGGTAAGTCTGAGGGGGCCAGCGAGTGCTGGGGACCGGGAAAGTTGCGGGCGCCTGACGGCCCGCGGGCGGGCGGCGGGCCGGGGCTGCGCGGCGCGTCTCGGCTCCGGACGGGGCGCGGGCGGCGGCGGCGCGGCGGCGCGGGGCCGGCGCGGGGCTCGCCCGTGCGCCGCGGCGGTGGAGCGGGGCTCCGGCGCGTGAGGGCGGGCGGGCGGGCGGGGACGGAGGCCGGCGGCTGCGGGCCGAGTGCGGCCGGCGCGCGGGGCGGTGGGCGCCGCGCCCGCCGCGCGCTCCCCCTTGGGGCGGACCTGGCCCGGGGCCACGGCGCAGCTTTGTTCCCGGCGGGCCCGCGTCGCCTGTCCGCTCCGCCGCTGCCCCCCAGGCGCCCGGGCGCTTTGTCTGTGCGCGCTGCCCCCCGCGACTCTGCCCCCCGGCCCCTTTGTTTCGCCGCCTCAGGCGCTCGGTGGGAGCCGCTGCGCGCCCCGCATCCCGTCTGCATCTCCCCTCCGCTGTCCTGCCTCCCGTGCCCCTTTGTTGTAGCCCTCTCCTCGGTAGCCGGGTGACCTGCCACAGCCCAGGCACCAGATCCCTGCCTTTCCCTTTCTTCCATTGTCTTTCTCGTATGTATCTTCCCCCCCCACCCCTCACCTTTTTCTGTTTGGTCCTTGGTCACCCCCAGAGGCTTTGTCTCCCCTATCTAGTGGCTCAATCACTTAGCATCCCCTTCCTCTCGCGTCACTGCTTGCTTGATTTATCCACTGCCTACTGTGTCTGTTGAACTGTCTCAGCCCCGGGGACTCCATCTGGTGCTTCTAAGTGCGCACAGTCTCTACGGTTTGCTTTTGTTGTTTGAGTCTGGTAGATGCTTTGGGGGGGGGGTACTTAAGTTTGCTCCTCCGCGCCCCACCTTTCCTTCGCACCCCTTTCTCTCGGGATCACCCCAACACCACCCCCACGTCCCCCCTTCCCCTTCCCCCATGCACCGTTCTCCTGGGATTAAAACGACTCCCCTTTTCTTTGCCATCTTTCTGGGCCCGTGATTGTTTTGCTTGGTAACAGCGCCGGAAAAAAAGAGCTCGATTCTCGATGGTTATTGCCCTCCATCATTGGCTTCTGACAGCCCGGACCAAGGGCATCCGCAGTAGCGTTGCACTTGGGTTACCTGAGGATTGATGGAGGGTTTATTGTAAGACTGTTAGAAGTAGGCGCAAAGGTATTCTTTGTTTTTTTTTTTCTTCTTCCCTGTTAGTGTTGGAGAATAGTTTCAAATATTCACAATGGATGTTCAGTTGGTGTGAGTAGGTGAGTGAATTTTGATGTTGAAAACTTGTGAATGTTGGGGTGGAGAATTGTATCATCACCCCCCCCCCCCCATCTAGACCTACAGTTTAATTGTTGTCTTACTGCTTTATAAGGAAGAGACATCTCACTTTTGAGAAATGGTTTTTGGCAAAGGGAATTTGATTAATGGTTTGCTTCTTAAAATAATTAGAGTTTACCATATATGATTGTTTGGATTTGCAGTTCGTGATTTTTATTTCTGTGGATGTGTGGCAACTCCCGTTCCGACATTGGGATCAGGGGCCAAAGAGCAGTTTTGGTTTGATGAATACTGCTTTTAGGATCTTTGTGGAATATATTAATTACAGGCAGTCAAAAGACAGTGGTCGCTCTTAGTTTGGTTATCTTAAAGGTACTTCTTTATGTTACAGGAGCAGTAAGTTGTGTTCAGCTCTTATTGTTATGATAATGTTAAAAGCTTGGGGTGATGGCTAGGGGGTGTGGTGTAGGTTATTGTATACTAATGGCCTGAATTGTTGTGCTAAGAGTAATGTATTGTTCAGGAAAATTTTTTTTTTTCTGCTAGGTGATCACTACTTTAGAAGATACATTACCCGTAGAGTCATATGCAGCTTCATTCATCTCTTCTAGAGTTGTCCACAGAGGGCTGTTGATGAGGACATAGAAGATGGGGTCTAGGGAATGTTGGCATTTTGGAAGGCTTTTCTTAAGACGTGATGATTAGAATTAGTAGGCGGATTTTTTTCAGTGGGAATCAAATTTTTATGAATGATACATGAAGTTTTTTGGGAGAATTTGCATTTGTCTCATACTTAGTGCATAACTCCTGAGGTTAAAATCAGGCACACGCTGGTTCTGACCGAAAGCACCATGTAAATGCTGTGTGATAATGGAATGTAGTTTGCTCTGATTTGGGGATTTAAGAATGATCACAACGACACCAATAAAGTGAGTTTTACAATTGAGTTGTGTTGTTTCTAAGCATGTGAGACTTTTATACATTATCTTAGCCAAAAGGCTGAGAGGAGTGGTCATGTAAGAATTTTCATGAGATAAAAACAATGCCTTAACTTAGCAGCATATTTGGAAATAATACAATACATGATGGATTGTGGCTGGAAAACTTTCTGAGTATTGACTATCTTAGCTTTAAATTTATTATCCTTGAATATTTGTAGGAAATTTATGAGGCTGGCTTGTAGTATTTTTTAGATTTGTTTTATTACATACTTCTAGGGCATTCACTTTTAAAAAGTTAAATTTATATAAAAGTCACTTTTTGCCACAAACGCACAGATTTCTCCTACTATGATAAATAAGATAAAAAAACAAGGGGGATGCTGCTATTGCTAGATATAATTTATTAGATAATCTTTGGGATCATGGATGAGTAAGGCATTAGGAGAAAATGATTATGTTTTAAAGTTCTTGCATGTTTTAATTCTGAGGTTTACTCATTTTTAGAAATAAGACTTGGCTTGAAAGCATTATTTTGCATTTTGCTTCCTCCTAATACTAAATTCATGTTATTTCAGCTAGGGGCAGTATTTTCTCATGGATTGACTAAAAGTTGTTATTTTTGGCGTCTGGCTTTGTGATTATTTCCAAGTTATTCTACTTCCTCTGCCAGTTTCCTAACTCTGTAGAATGGGAATGGAATAACTCGCCACATCTGCAGAGATGCACCCTGGGGTTTTCAGAACCCCCTTGGATGAACAGTGTACTTAAGATCTAGGAACTGTTATTGAAACGAGCTGATTGTGAAGTAGGTTATATTTTATAGGAAGTCAAGTAGGAGGTTGTGAACTAAGTTCTTGGCAAGTTACAGGAGTGACGGTGGAATGGAAAGAAAACCCAGCCATGTATTATAGTTTGTAGAAAAGATGTGTCTTCCCTATGCATTTAGAGGGAGAAGATCAAACAAAACAGGCTTGTGTACGAGATTGAAGATTATTAGACTGAAGTGTAATGACCCATTGTAAAATCATGGGATGCCTTCATTGATTTCTGCATGTAGTAATACTTTTTAAAAGTATTAGTAAAGAATGTTTTCTCTGCACTCATAGCCAGGTCTGTTAATAGTAATGAAAACTTTTATATCTGGCATATATATATATATATATACATACTTATATATATATTTTGGATGCTTTCTCTTATGCTTTCAAGAATAGTTTCGGACCACTACGGTGTAATTTTAGACTTGACTCTTGGGTTTAGGGAAGGTTTTCTTTTGTCATGTTTTGTTTGTTTTGCACTTGCGATATTCTGTATTCTAGTGATGAAACCCATTGCTCCTTTTGGCAGCTGATAGTGAGGTGTCATCTAGGGGTACCCCCCCCACACACACAAAGTTTTAGGCTTCCTCTCCCACTAAACCTTTATTTTTGAATCATTGAGAGGAGGTTGCACCATGAACCCTAGGCTAGTCTGGTACTTAAGATACTCCTGCCTAAACCTCCCCAGTGTTGGGATTACATGTGTGCACATAGCTGAGTCTTTACTTCTTTCTAATTACTAAGAACTGATAGTTTTACCACCTAAACAAACCCTTTAATCTGTTCATCCATAATGCCACAATGCATGCTGATACCACTTCTCACCTATTTTACCACAGGCCTCTTTCCCCTTCTAGATTTACCTCTAGATTCTCTAGCTTCTCCACAGCCAGAGCAGTGTTTCTGAACAGTAAATCAATCACTCTAGTTTAAAAAGCTTTCAATGGCTCCCCCTACAGCCTTCACTAAGGAGAGGCAGCAAGCTAGAGGGCTTTGAGGTCACATTTAAGATTTGCCTCTGTGTTGGGTTCCAGTTCTGCTTTTCTTTCCTCTTAAATCTCTGTAATATTACCAGGCTGGCCTATCCTTTCCTCTTCCATCAATTTCAAGATAATTATTCCTAATTTAGAGGGTTTTGAAGGTTAAGAGATAATAGTTGAAAGCATTTAATAGAATTTAAGGCATATACTTAGTTCTTAGAAATCTTTGCTAGTGATTCATAGCAGGTTCTTCATAGCTATTTATTTCATAGATGTCTTCTACAGTTCTCAAAGCTCATATTTCAGAACTTGAAGTTCCTACATAGGCCCAGCAGTTTAATGACTCCCTAAACTTGAAAAATAGGTTATTCTTTGAGACTGAGGTTAGAAAATAGTCTAACCAGATAGATCAGGCTAAATTCCATGCCTCTGCTGTGTGTTATTGAAAGATTGGTGTAATTCTCTTGGAAGTATGTTACTAAATTGTAGTGTAATTTTTATATTCAAATACTGCTAGTTACTGGGTGACAGTACCATTTTCTCTCTCTCCCTTTTTTTTTTGGATCTGCAGACCAAACCCAGGGCCTTGCACTCAAGTGCTCTACCACTGAGCTAAATCCCCAACCCCCTACCATTTTCTCTTAATCATTTATATATCCATACTCACAAGTGTGCTCAGTACTTGATAGAGTCAGCAGAAACAGAAGAGTTACGTACTTTGAAATATGAATGTACTATGACTCTATAGTCTGAATTTCGTATATATAAATTTCTCATGTAATAAGATACTATGTATCTCTTGCTTATGATTCTGTTAGGAAACTGTTGCTGATGAACCCAAAGGACTTGGTATTTTCAGCCTCAGGCTATCACACAATATTAGAAAACATAGTGAGGCTCATGGGAATACCTTTTAGATGATAGAAAATGCTGCTGTAAGTTGTCCAAGAATGACAAGTGTAAATTTCACATTTGTGTTTTTTTGTGGTTGGTTATCAAGTAGCTCTCAATAGGTTATTTGTTTAAAGACAAGATTTTTGGCCTGGGAGATAGCTTAGATTTTAGTGCTTAGAATAGGCATTTGAGTCCCAAATGCTGGCATCCCAACTCTGGGGAGGTTGAGACAGTGGATCCTTGGATCCTAGTAGGGCTCCCCACTTGGTCATCCTAGCCTCCTTGGTGAGTTCCAGGCCAGAGAGAATGACACCAGAAGTTTTCCTCTGGCCTCCACACACATATTCACATAGAAGACACACAGTCTTTCTCTAGCTCAGGCTGGCCTCAAACTCATTATATAACTACCGGGTCCAGCTGGTTCAATTATTTTTAAGTGTTTCATTTACTTCTCATATGCATAAAAATGTATATGAAACCTTGGGGCACTGTGTACTGCTTTGTTTTTTGATCTATGCCACAGAATCAAATTTATGATCTACAAGAAAACTCATCTTTAGGCAAGATTATTTACTGATATTTCTTCATCAGCTTCTATCTTTATAAAATAGGGAGGTATGCTTTCATTGTATGTATCGGTCAGGCACATTGTGACTATGTTACATGTGAAATTATAAAAGTCCAATAAAACAAGGTGTGAGTGATTTGCAAATAAGATAGGGAGATACTTGACTGTCAGTTTCCTTGGTAACCTCTCATGGACTAGGCTCAAGACACACTTTTCTATTGCATCCTGTGGTTTGTGGGTCATGTTTTAGGAAAGCAGCAGTGTATTTAGTACATACAACCGCAGCCCTTGAGATACGTGCTTTGACATTTGAGCACACATATTTGGTGAATTACTGCTTCACCAGGGATGTTGTCATTGAGTCACCCCAACTTTAGGGTTTACTTCTTGCTACTCATGGATCTGCTTGGGCAACCACAATAATAAAGGAATGTTGACTGCCCAGCTGCTGCTATCTTTCAGACACTGTCGGCATTTCTGGATGCCTCTTAGAGTCTGGCATTGCATCATGATGCTGCTTATGCCTCATTAGGCGTGCTGCTGCTTTAGTGAATGAAGTGATAGTCTAATGTATTTTTCAAGCATGCAACAGATTTATGGGGCTGGAGGAAGTATAAGTGGTGGTAATTGTCTATCTGTATAAATACTTTTTTTTTATTGTTTGTTTTGGTTTTTTGACACAGGGTTTCTCTGTGTAAAGGACAGCTCTGGCTGTCCTGGAACTCAGTCTGTAAACCAGGCTGCCCTCAAACTCCTGAGTGCTTTGATTAAAGCTGTGTGCCACTACCACCTAGTCTTTATAAATATTTGTGTAAATTTGTTGGGTTGAGGAAATGCACAGAGGTACACACAGCATCTGTTCAGTCAGATTGGTGAGGTCTCTGGCAGTGTTGGGAATAGTTAAACTATTTTAAGCTTATATATGAAAAGACAAAAAACCATTTTTTTTTTTTTTTTTTTTTTGGTTTTTCGAGACAGGGTTTCTCTGTGTAGCTTTGCGCCTTTCCTGGAACTCACTTGGTAGCCCAGGCTGGCCTCGAACTCATAGAGATCCGCCTGGCTCTGCCTCCCGAGTGCTGGGATTAAAGGCGTGCGCCACCACCGCCCGGCAAGAAACCATTTTTTTAAGGCATTGTAAGTTGCAAAGATTTGAACTGAAAGTGCTGCTTGCATCTGATGGATGTGAGCTAAAATATACTAGAAATTCCCTCTGCCATGATTCCTATATTCCTTTAGTATGTTTAGTAGGCACTAGAGCTAATTTACATTGATAATTAGATGATACTCTGAATTGTTAGGATAGTTTCTCATAAAAGTGTTCTGTAAAAGCGTTACTTTGTGTACGGGTTAGAGAATGTAATAGTTCAGGCTGCATTACGAAGTATAGAATCAGTGTTATAGGTGCTTGTGAATTATAAACAGCTTTGCTTTGGACACATCTTAATTTACTCAGGATTCTAGGACATACTAGCCTTAGACTGGTTTGCATTGGAAAAAGTATTTTCCCCCTTTTCTGTAAGCTCATGGAGGTTTTCTGCAGGTGTACGTACTTGTTCAAATCATATTTTGTTTCTAGATGTGAGAGTAATTTCCATGCCCCAAACCAGTTAATTCTGTTCCTAATCCTTCCACCAGTTGGAGTAAGCATAAATATGGAGGTTCCAAGACGTGAAGAGTAACGTCAGGGAAAGGAGGCTGGCCTCCCTTCGTATATTTCATTCACAATGTGCAGTAAAGAGACAGTTGTTGAGCATTCCTAAGTAAAGGGCTTCACTGTGATAGTCTCTTCAAAGTGCCCAACATGCAGTGCTGGCCATGATTTAGTGGAAAGTGTTCCGATGATTGTAGTTGAAGAGAAGTTGGGGTAGGTGCAGAGACACAGGTATAGTGTTGGTAGGGACACTGCTATCATTGATTGTGTTCAATTGGAGGGGTGTTTATAGTAAAGGTGGGTGGTAATAGGGAGTTTTAATTAAGCCAGAGATGTAGTTTGGGGCTCTTTGGAGAAACTTGTCAAGCTAAGTTAGGGATGCATAGAATATAGACAGATTTTAGTTCATCCAAGGCTTGTTGTAAACTGTAAATTAGATTGGAATTGGTGGCAATCATAAGAGAAACATAATAGAGGTTCATTTTGGGGATAGGCCTAGGAATGGAAAGGCAAAACAGCTTTTTTTTTTGCATCGTAGTATTGGGAACTGTGGAATCTGTGTAATGAGCATGTTAATTAACTTAAGTCTTAAGTCTTCATGGTGCTGATGTGAGGATTGAATACAGTAAGGGATGTAAAATACCTTGCTCAGTTTTAGAAGTAGTAGATGTTTAAGAAATAGTTCAGTATCCCTCCTTTTGTACTGTGGAATTTTCAGATAAGGAGAAGGGTATATGGAAAAGAAGGGAGAAAAAAAATTTAATGTTTGAAACCTGAATGTTGACATAATGAAGAGTCTGAATGAAGTGAATACATTTAAGAGAACCTATATATCAAAATGTTTGAATTATTTAATAAATATCAAAATACGTATCTCTGTTGTTAACAATTAACCTTGTTCTCCAGTTGTAGATTTTTCTGTTGTATCTGTCTACTCTTCCTGTGAATCCCAGAGCACTAGAGCCATTTTATTTGTCTGTAATAATTAAAATAGACCATCCCCCAGATTGCTGCTTGCTGGATGAGTGGCTGTGCCTGAAAAAGATTTCATATTATGTAACACTTGCCACTAGGTGGCACTTGGTTTGAGTGATAAATCTGGCATTCTGCATAGAGTGGCTTTTCTACTTACATGTCCATATAGAAACTGACTCTTAGATTAGATTCACTATTCTGCATTTCTACACTGTATTGTTAGTGGAATATGAAAAATACCAAGTAGAAATCCCAGAGATCAAATAGAATACCCAGAGTGTTACCAAGTAGGAAACTGAACAGTGTTAGACTATATCCCACAGATTCTTATTTTATTGTAGGGGGGTTTTGTGTTGGTAAGATTTCTTTAGAGTGTGGCAGTGTGTTTTTTAGCGGATTCGTTGACAGATGGTGAAATGTAGGCTGTCCTGACAATGAGGATTTTTTTTTTTTGACCCATGTCTTTATTCCCAGTTCTGAATTTGCATTACTGTTTTAGTCTGTGTTGTTCAGCAATATGCCATATGATAGTAGCTGTATCCTGGACTGTATACATTGTATATAGAATCCATTAGATTCAGGGTACTTAAGAGCTGGAAAAGACCTTACTAATTTTATGTTCTAAACGCCTCACTCATTTTAGTAGGCACAGGCAGGTTAGATAGTTGACAGGTGGTTAGATTGAGGTTCAGTGCCTGAGATCCTTATTTGGTGGTTTTTGTTTTTGAGGGTGGGGGAAGCATATGCTTGTGCTCTCACTCTTTTCTATTTATTTATCCACTTGGCCATCTGTTGCTGTGTCCAGCCCTTTTGAGCAAGTTCTCTGGCCCCCTAGGCCCAGTGGAATGCCACTGCCGCTGGCATTGCTGTGTCTTCCTCCTCTGCTGCCGTCCTATTTTTGTTATTTTTTTATTTGAAGCAGGGTCTCAATGTGTAGTCCAAGTTGGCCTTGAATTGATTATTTAGCCCAGGCTGCCTCATTCATTGCGGTCCTACCTCAGCCTCCCACTGGCTAGGATTACAGTCCTGTACCACTCTACCTTTCTTTTGTATTTGAGATAGGAATTCACTATGTAGCTTTGGCTGGCTGTGAATTGCTGCTGTTTGTAGTACGGTCTGGTTTTCTACATACCCTCATGCCTTACTTAGTTTTCCCAGTACCGCGTTTATAGCGCTAATTACCATATCCAACTGAAATCTTCTGTTCTTGGACAATGCATTGTCTATTTCTGACTGACTAAATTCTTACTGCATACCTTCTTACTCACTGAGGATGTAGATACTCCTGCCTCATTCCTTGTCTCTGCCATTTTACTTAGTTTGCACCTGGCTGGCCCTGGAAGAAGATGGTAGAGAAGAGGGTGACAAAGATTTTTGCAATGGGAAAAAATGCCACAACTTTAAATTTTATGCTGAGAAGCTGACTGGTTTATCAACTTAATGATGAGCATGCAGCCATTATTCTGGTGTATATGCTAAGAATACTCTTTAACTATGGAGTTATTAAATCTTTTGTGCCTGTCATCTCTGCTTATGCAGATGTCAAGGAAGTGAATTAAATTCATTTTGACATTCAAAGATAGTGGTGGTAGGATTTGCTTATTCACTTAAGCTTAATAATGAATGCCATTATTTGATTAAATGGATTGCTGGTTCACTGGTGTAATTTTTTTAAACAATCAGACCTTTGTAGCTGTCCCTTGCAAACGTTATTTCATGAATATTGCCAATCCATTCTTTAACCTAGCCTTCTCTATTTTATTCAGCGTACATTTTGCACACAGAGTTTGGTGACATGTCATTTAATTAAACCTAGAGTTTCCCAATTTTATCTCCTGGAAATTGTCAGTTGGTAAATTAGGTACTTGTTAAATTATATAATTATATAAGAACTCACTGTAGACGAGGCTGGCCTGGAACTTAGATCCACCTGCCTCTGCTGGGCTTAAAGGCATGCACCACCACCACCTGGCTGATTTTTAAACCCAGATTTATCCAGTAGCTGTGCCCTGGCTCTTTCCATAGTTACTTTGTGTAGCAGAACCTTTTCCTTCTTTCAAACCCCTGGCCTTATGGTGCCTGTGAGGCAAGCATTCTCCAGGCTATACCCCTAGCCATGGAAGTTTTTCTTAAGGGTTAGTGTCACATTGGTATGTACTTGGTTATTTTTCTAATAGGGAAAATGTTAACAAAAATTTAAAAACTTACATAAATGTATCTTGTAAAGAGAGCTATTGCAGTCATATAGCAAGAAATAACTTGTTAAATTTGTGAGTATATTCTTTAATTTTTTTTATAAATACAAATGTTAACATTCTGTTTTATATTAAAAATGTCAACAGATAGCCAGCAATATTAAAAAAAAAGATGGGGTTGGGGGCTGGAGAGATGGTTCAGTGGTTAAGAGCACTTGGACCTGGGTTTGATTTCCAGCATCCATAGGTAGCTCACAAATATCTGTAAATCCAGTTCTAGGGGTCCTTGCCCTCTTCTGACCTCCGTTTGCACCAGGCACAAGTGATGCACAGACATACCTGCAGGCAGAACACCCGTACAGTGCAGTGCAGTCATGACCCGTACAGTGCAGTGCAGTCATGACCCGTACAGTGCAGTGCAGTCATGACCCGTACAGTGCAGTGCAGTCATGACCCGTACAGTGCAGTACAGTCATGACCCGTACAGTGCAGTACAGGCATGACTCTAAGAAGATCAGAGTTGTTGAAGAGTCCTCAGGTAGGCAGTCCGTAAGGACAGGTGGTATGTCTTCAGGAAATGTGAAGGTCAGGGTTGTTGAACTTCCCACTCGGCTTCTACGTCTGGGTTGCACTTCCCCACCCTGTACTGCCTGGCTTTGTATTTGTCTTTCCACTGGACTGCTTTCATACTGCTACTGGTTCAAGTAAATGCGTAGAGTACTTCAAGGAAGGGCGATAGAGCTTTTTTTTTTTATAAAAGTAAACATTTCTAGAAATGGCATTTAAAGTTATATTTGATTAGATTAGTATTTATACTAAAGTAGTGAAGTAACAGTTTATCTTTAAATTTTTTATTTAAAAAAGTTTAAGGTAATTGTCAGGCATTCTTGACACGCTGTTTCATTAGATAATGCTTTTCTACTTTGTGTTTTCAGATCCACCCCACCTCTCAAATCCCCAAATAATTCATTTTCTGCCTACAGATCAATTTCAGGTCTTGTAATTATTGTGTATAGATACAGGATGGCCTTGGGTGAGAGTGACTGACTAACTTTGAGGCTAAAATTTCCCCACTTGGGAAATGAAGAAAAAGCACAGAGTTCTTCTTGTGAGGACCAAACACACCGCAAAGGGCCTGTAAAAAGAGGCTGGCCCTATGGAGTTGCTTGTGTTCATCTTCTTTTCATCTATTGCAGCTGAAGCAGCTGCTGCCTTCCTCTTTCTTGAAGGTACCTTGTGACATTGTGGACTCCTCTTTATACTCCTTACCTGTTAGGTGTTAAAATCCAGTTTTTATTTAGTGTGTGTGTGTGTGTGTGTGTGTGTGTGTGTGTGTGTGTGTGTGTGTGTGTGTTTGGGGGTGATGGTGGGAGATGAGGGGTGGGGGGTGTTGTTGTTTTTATTGACCAGAATGCCTTTGTATCTTTGACTGCAGCAAACTACTGCTTGTACATGATCTTTTCTTTCCTTTAGATACTCCTCTGTTGTCAAAAATATTGTCAAAAATTTTCCTTGTCCCCTCTTTGCTTTATTTGTTACTTTGTATCTGTTACTACTTTTGGTGTTAGATCTGTATGACTAAAACTCCCTCTGTCTGCTCTGCAAAACAAGTTTGTTTTCTATAGCACTACATGCGTCCATGTCAACTGTCTAGTAGCTCCATACCTGATAATAGTGCTGCTGTCCTGATTGCCCCTGGGAGGAGACTGCCCCCTGGGAAGCAGTGTCTGCTGCTATCTGCTGTCTTTGTGTGTCACTTCCTGAGCTCATTTTTCTTGTTTTGTTGATGACCAGATCTTTTCATACTCTTCAGATGTTTCTTACTTTTGTAAGAATAAAAGCATTTTTCTCCTTGCTTATTGTAACTGCCTTATTATTGAGGTCTGCCTCATCCTCATCCTGCAGTAAACTGTCATTTTTTTTAACTACCCCAACACCCCTACTGTCACCCCGTTATTTCATTCTGTTGTCTGTGGCTGTGAGCAGTTTTTCTCTAGTTAGCATTTTGAGGGTTATAGGGATACTTGGTAAGCTAGCTTTGTTGAAAATTGTGTCCGTGAATTTTGGTTTGACCATCTAGTGCTGCCTTGTATTGTGAGAGATGGTAAAATTATGTGACTGCTATTTCCATCCTAAAGTTTTGTTTTGAGTTTTTAAAAAGATATCAGACATATGTATTAACTATAAACTAAGTCACTGGGAAGTGTATAAAGTCATTTCTCTACACGTGTAAGTCCCAACCCCCAGAAAATATGCTAAATGTCAGTGGGATAAGTTTCTTTCCAACTTGGAAGTTATTTTCTTAACATTTCTAGTGTCTAGTTACAGGTTTTATGATCATTCTTACTCTTTTATTATTATTTCGAGACGTGATCCTATAGCTCAGGCTGACTTGAGGCTAATGGGTTGCCTAGGGTGGTTTTGTACTGGCATCCTTCCCCATTGCTGTGATTACCATGTGAGCCACCATGTCTGGATGTTTTTGACTCTTAAAGAGGTTTGAATAAACTTGGGTGTGTGTGTGTTAAATAAATTCAACACATCTGGTATTCATAATACTATAAAACTAACAAAATATAACAAGGAAAAAATTCATAATCCTAAATTAAACACAAGTAACATTTTAATGTGTGTGTGTGTATATATATATGTGTGTGTGTGTGTGTGTGTGTGTGTGTGTGTGTGTGTGTGTCCTTTTAAACTTAAAGCAAATTTAAGTCTCTCCCCTTCCCCAAGTAGTACATGAAAAGTGAATGGCAGTTGTAGAGCTAAGGAGGGTTTTTGTTGTCTTTGCCCTGTAGATGGCCCTTGTTGACAGTTTGAAGTAGTTTTCTAAAGACTTCTATGGCATGTATTGACTTGCATAGGTGATCTTCTCAAATTATGTATTCTGTTAGTCCTTGCTTCTGTTGTATTAATTGGACAGTATTAATTAGGCAGCACATTGTTCTTCCACCTGGGCCATTAAACAATATTCTATGTGCTGCTGTGGGTGCCTGGGAGGTGTGGTTTCCCATCATCTTAATGGCAGCTTGGAGGCTCCTTCCATCTATCTTATTTCTTTACATTGATGCCATTAATATAGCTGTGCATGTGTGAAAATGGATATTTTAAGGTGGAATTTCTGTTTTCAGCTGTACTTAATCCATTTACATTTTATTTATGAATTGCATTTATAAATGAATTTTTCTATTGAAGTCTTTTTTTCTCAATTGTGTGAGAACTTTTATTTTTCCAAGTGTAACTGTTCTTAGGCCAATTCTTTATATTAAGTATTTCTCTTACTTTTTTGTTTGCTTTTCTTTCTAGAAAGGAGTTCTTTGTGTAGCCCTCAATGTCCTGGAACTCTAGACTAGGCTGGCCTTGAACTCAGAGATCCACCTGCCTCCTGAGTGCTGGGTTTAAAGGTGTGTGCCACTACTAACGGTGTGGTTACTTCTCTTAGCTTTTTACTTAATTGGTTTTATTTTTGTTGAACAGGAATTAAGATTTTTTTTTTTTTTATGTAGTCAGAAGTTTGTGTTTTGGCCGGGCAGTGGTGGTGCACACCTTTAATCCCAGCACTTGGGAGGCAGAGTCAGGCAGATCTTTGTGAGTTCGAGGCCAGCCTGGTCTACAGAGCAAGATCCAGGACAGGCACCAAAAACTACACAGAGAAACCCATTTTGAAAAAGCTAAAAAATAAAATAAAATTGTATTTTATCTCCTTCATCCTAGGATTATGAAAGCATTCTTAATTCACCTCCCCCATGCTCTTTCACAATTTAAAGAAATTGATCCCTTTAAACTGTTGGGGGGGGTGTCATTTATTGATTGAGTGCTTGATTTATTTGGATATGGGATCTGACTTCTTTTTTATTTTATATGCATTGATATTTTGTCCAGATGTATGTCTGTGAGGGTGTTGGATCCACTGGAATTAGAGCTGCCATATGGGTGCTGGGAGTTGAACCTGGGTCCTCTAGAAGAGCAGACTGTACTCTGAACTACTGGACCATCTCTTCACCCTAGGATCTAACTTCTTTAAAGAGGATAATCAAGAATATAGCATTTCTAAGTCAGGGTCACCTAGAAACTTGCCAGAAATGCAAACTTTGAATTTTACCCCATATTTCCTGTATCAGAAACTATAGTGTCTACTGCCTGCTTCAGCAGGCCTTCAAGAGGAGGCCATGCATGCTGCGGTTTGCAGACACTTGGAGAGCTCTAAGGGCAGTTGAGCTTGTGCCCTAGAAGCCTTGTCCACCTTGTCCAGGTAAAGACATTGAACTCAGCAGCTCTCCTGCTTTCTTCGACTCAGTTTTTACAGTGTCTACTTAGACTGCTTTTCTTTGCACCCTCACTCTTCCTTGGCTCCCACTACTCCAGAATCACGCCTTTCAAGTTTCCAGTTCTCTTCACACAGTGGGCCTTCAGTAGCAGGCAGGTTCTTATATCTGATTGAACTTACTTCAGCAGCATTTGGTGTGTTGGGTCAGTTAGCAGGCAGGGAGGATGAGAGATTGAGATTCATTCTTCCATGTGGGCTTGAACTTGCCAGAGGGCTTGAACTCAGGTTTGGTAACAAGTACCCTGGCCCACTGAGCCGTCTTGCCTGTACAATTTGGGATTTAGTTACTTATTTTTCATTTCTTTCTTTCTTTCCTTTTTAAATTTAAAGAATGTTGTGTCTTGTGTATTTAACACATTCTCATTGTTTTATTTAGAAACTAGAGCTCCATTCTTAGTTTGACTTCCTAAATTCTATAATATAATTTGTGACTTAAAATGAAAATTTTCTTACCTTTTAAATGTAGCTATTTTCATTTTTTAAACTTTTTTATTGACAATATTTTTCTTTTCTTTTTTTTTGCTTTTAAATATTTTTTATTGTTTGTATTTGTGCCTGTGTATGGGTCTGTACACATGAGTGCAGGTGTCCACAGGGAACCGAAGGTATTAGATCTCCATGGAGCTGGAGGTACAGACCATTATAAGCCATCCAACATGAGTTCTCTGCAAGAGCAGTACTTGCTTTTAATTAATGAGCTATCTCTTCAGCACCTTCACTTGCTTTTAATTGAAATTAACCTAAACAATTACTAATTTGAAAGTCTTGTTGGCACAGACCTGTAATGTTAGCTCAGGAGGCTGATATTGGAGGATTGAAAGTTTAAGGTTAACCTGAGAATAAATTCTAGACTAACCTGGGGTACAGTGAGACCTTATCTTGAAAGAAAGAGAGAGGAGTAGGGACTGGGAATATAGCTCAGTAGCAGAGCACTTGCCTAACAGGCAACATTTTTTCATACTATAGTTTTTGACTGTGTTTTCCTGTCCCCAAATCCTTCCCAGATCCTCCCTACATCCCTGCCTACCCAACTTTATGTTTAAAACAAATATTAAACAAAGAAACCCAAGAAACACCCCCCCACAAAAATGAAAATCAAAACAAACAAAAGATAAGAAAAAAAATGCCCAAACAAAAAACAAAATGAAATGAAACAAATAAACATAAAAATGAAATAAAATGTTCAGAAAAATACCATTGAGTTCTTATGTTGGCCAGCTACTCCTGGGCATGGGATCTGCCCTGAGGTGTGGCCAGCGTTCTCTTGAGAAAATTGCTTTTTCCTATGCCAGTGGGTATTAGTTGTAGATAGCCTCTTGGTTAGGAGTGGGAACCCATGTCTTACTTCCCCTTCCTAGTGCTGGGACCCCTTCTGGCTTGAACCTGTGCAGGTGTTGTACATGCTGTCTCAGTTCTCATCTGCCCATCAGTCCAAATGTGTCTTTGAAGTCATCCATCACTTCTGGCTCTTTACAGGCTTTCTGCTACTTCCTCATAGGTCTCTGAGCCTTGAGGGAAGGGCTTTGATGGAGACATCCATTTTAGGACTGAGTGCCCCAGAGACTCTACATGTCCAGTTGTAGGTTCCTGTGTTAATTAATTTTATTTTTATTAGTTAGTTTTATTTATTTTGATTTATTTTTAATCATGTGTATGTGTGTGCAGACAGGATATATATGTATTGTCTCTCCCTCCTCACTCACTCACTCACTCACTCACTCACTCACTCACTCACTCACTCACTCACGCAGATGCCTGAGGAGTTCAGAAGAGCATGTTGGATTCCCTGGACCTGGAGTTACAGGCAGCTTTAAGCTGTCTGACATGGGTGCTGGGAACTGAATTTGGGTCCTTTGCAAGAGTAGTACATGCCCTGAACCGCTGAGCCATCTCTCCAACTTCTCTTTATTAATTTTTCTAGTTTTTGTATTTCAGTATGAGTTTGGGAGGCCATTTTGTACAAGAACATAAGCTTATAGTCATGAGAAACATTCTGCTCCCAACTGTTGGTTATGGCATGCTAAGGACCTAGAAAGTGCTTCTATAGCATCAAAATTGAAGGTATTGTTATAAAGAGTCATTCATTGGTCTCATAGTTTGATACTTTAGGTACTATTAATTTTCTGTTGTTGTTTAGAGGTGTGTTGTATGTGTGTTTGATGTAGCTCAGGCTAGCCACAGGTTTATGTCTCACTATGCCTGTCTACCATGGTTACACTTAAGTGCTTTTAATTTCAGTTGTATCTAAAACTGCTTTATTCTACATGTCATTTTAAAGTCTTTGGTTGTTTTAGAAGACAGCAGCCATGGATGTGGCTTCAAAACTGATGAGCCCTGTAGTGATAAGCCTTTGTGGAGCAGTGAAAGGCTCCTTACAAACTGGCCACAGCTGCAGTGAATGCTGGGCTTGGGGTTTTTGAGGTGGGGGAGACACTAATCAAGCAAGTGTTTCTGCCTTGGTCATCTTAACGCTGCTCTTTTCTTTCTTTGCCTTTGAAGGAATTTGGAACATTCTTGCTTGGTTATTTTAATGATTTTTTTTTCCTCTTCAGACATAGTGTATGTGTAAGACATTTTATGGGCATTCTTTCTGTCCTTGGATAGTGGTACTCAGTTGCCATGTGTGACAGCATTATGGGTGACAAACACTACCTGTATCTACTGTGCAAAGTTATGAACATTGAATTATTTGGAGTTGAAATAATTACTTCTCTCTTTGAAAAGAAAAATCACTGTAATGGCTAAAATGACTTGTTATACCTCAAAAATTGAAAGATTGGAGTTTCACCATGTTTTTTTTTTAATTAGTTACTGTTACTTATGTTTCCTATATATATTTTATATTTATGTCAAGATATAAGACAGTTTTCCCAAATTAAAAGAATCCTAGAATTTATTTTGTATATTATCTATCTATCTAATCATCTATCTGTTTTTAGACAGGGCCTCATTGTTTAGTCCTGGCTGGCCTGGAACTCACTATGTAGACCAGGCTGGTCTTGAATTTACAGAGATCTGACTGTGTCTCTTCCTCCAGAGTGCTGGGATCAAAAGTTTGTGCTGCCATACCTATCCACCCTTCCTCTAGAAAACACACACACACACACACACACACACACACACACACACACACACACACACACACGAGCGCGTGCGCGCACTGCACTGCACTACATGGGACTATGTTTACTGTTTGTGAAAGCCTTAGATCATACACAAAATCAGAGCTTACCATGATTTCATACTGTAAACCATTCAGTACCGAACATACTCTGAAAACAGGTTATAAAGGAAAATAGAGATTATAGTTACCTAAATATCTAACTTAACTTAAATTTTGATGTGCTTGGCTTTGAACCCAGCATCTTGAACATGCTAGGCAAGCACTCTGTCATTGAGCTGTACCATAAATCCTTCTCCCTTTTCTTTCTTTTTAAATAAATAAAATTTGCCTTATCTTTCCTAGTAGTTAAAATGTTTAGACAGTGACTAACATTTGATGTTTAATTGTGGGATATGTTTACAGAAGGATTTTTAATTTCTTATAAAATGAACAATTTTGTGAATTGTATTTGTTAACCATACGTTTAGAAAAGTATTTCCAGTGAGTTACTTCTAATTCATTATCAAGTTTTAACAGAGCATCAGTAGACTAGCAGTGAGAATTAGCCAGAAAATATTAACAGGGTAGAGATCTCTTTGTGTAACATTTAACTTTAATTTCCTGGCCAGTTTTTATGAATAATTAAAAATTTGGAAGCAGTTAGGATTGTGCTATTGTGGTTGATTGCCTGAGCTCACCAGGGAAGTTGAAATACTATTTCCATCAAGCAGATGGCTTTCCTATTGCTGTTCCTGAGAAGTACCTCCTGAAGTTGATGTTTGTGTTGGGCGATTTCCCAGTCATACCAACTCAGTGTACTTTGGAATGATCATGCCTGTAACAGAATATGATGTAGATATGTGCTCCCACAGTTGGAGTTGTGTATGCTTAACCATGTTCCAGGGGAAGGAAGGCCACTTCCTTCACCTAAGAGATAAATACTCCTCTTCTATCCCAGGTTATTTATTCTTTCTTTCTCTCCAGTCATCCTTTCATGAATTCTTTAGCTGCTTATTCAGCCTTTTTACTTTCATCAACCCCTCCCCCCCATATTATTTTAGAGGTCTTCCTGTTAGCCTCAGGTGGGCTTTGAATTTGGGATCCTCCTGCCTCAGCATCCTGAGTGCTGGGATTATAGGCCTATTGCTCTCGGTGTGCTATTTTCATTTCTGCTTAATCAGATGACAACTTCTATTTAGTGCTTTGAGGGTGGCTTATAACAGAATTAAGATAGGTTCCATTGTTCTGGGGGAAGGCTTTCAGCATGCAGTCATGTTACGGTTTACAGTTACAAAACTGTCGTCTTTTCAGTTCCGTAGGAAGCTTTGGTGGAGATTTTACTTGCTAGTAATAGGGTTACTTTTCCCTAGTTTTCAGTGTACTTGATTTACCCACCCTTCCTTCCTTCCTTCCTTCCTTCCTTCCTTCCTTCCTTCCTTCCTTCCTTCCTTCCTTCCTTCCTTCCTTCCTTCCTTTTTCTTTTCCTCTCCCCCCTCCCCTCCTCTCCCTTCCCCTCTCCTCTTTCCTTTCTTTTCCTCTCCTCTCTCCTTTCCTTTCCTTTACAATGTTCTCCCTGCATGTGTCCTTGCAGTCCAGAAGAGGGTACCATATCTCATTACAGGTAGTTGTCAGCCACCATGTTAGTTGCTGGGAATTGAACCAGGACCTCTTTCTTAACCACTGAGCCATCTTTCCAGCCTCATGCTTGACTTTCTTCTCCTGTGGGAAAATTAAAAAAAAAAAATAGAAATTTGGGATATCCATACACATTTGTGTTCTTAAAAAATCATTTACTGCCTGGCGGTGGTGGCGCACGCCTTTAATCCCAGCACTCGGGAGGCAGAGCCAGGCGGATCTCTGTGAGTTCGAGGCCAGCCTGGGCTACCAAGTGAGTTCCTGGAAAAGGCGCAAAGCTACACAGAGAAACCCTGTTTTGAAAAACAAAAAACAAAAAAACAAAACAAAACAAAAAATCATTTACTAAGTTTCTAAAAACTTTGTAGACTCTAGTTGAAATAGCAGTAAATGTTTGGTTTACTTTAAAGTCCTTTCTTGATGATACCTAAAAACAATCCAGTGACATTTTGAGATAGTATGAAGATGAATTGAATTTTGGGGAGAGAGGGTAAGGTTTTATATTTCTAGTATAAATATATAACTAGTTGGGCCAGTTCTAAGAGTGAGGAGAGTTAAAGAGCTCTTAAAACTTTGTCGCCGGTTGTGGTGGCGCGCACCAAGTAGGATTTGCTGAAGGAGGCAGAGGCAGGAGGATCTTGAGTTCGAGGCCAGCCTGGACTACACATTTAAAGGCGGATCTCTGTGAGTTCGAGGCCAGCCTGGACTACCAAGTGAGTTCCAGGAAAGGCGCAAAGCTACACAGAACCCTGTCTCGAAAAAAAAAACTTTGTCAAGAAGGGAAAATTTTCATACATCACATGGCTTCCAAGGGAACATTGGTAGCATTTATTAGGATGAGGTGGCACTGAAATAAATGGATAGTAGGGTTGTTACATTAGGAGAAGTTTTGGGTTAGTTGACCAAGAGCTTGAGTATTAACTTTTCTTGTTGTGTTAGGAGTCAGCATGTGCTAAAAACTGCTTTATGTATATGAGTAGGATGGGGGAGTTCTTCATACTTACTTTGCTAGGGTCACAGAAAATTAATTTTTTTTATATCTGAGTAGCTCTCTATTCCTGAATTTGTGTCTTAATGGTAGACATTTTAATTTGTTTTCTGAGTTGGAGTTTGCCTCAGTGTCCTAGTCTACTAGGGCTACCATAACAAAACTCCATAAAGAAAGTGCTCTGTAATCAACAGGCACTTGTCATAGATGCCGAGTCTGGAAGTTCTGGGGTAAGGAGCTAGCAGGTTCAGTCTGCTGAGGGCTGGACATCTGGTTCAGACCATGCCTACAGTGCAAAGGCTCTAGGCCCCTCTTGTGAGGGTACTAATTCCATTCCATCCGTGAGAGCTCTAGCCTCAGGACTTAATGATTTCTCAGTACCCCCTCCCCCCACTTCATCACCTCCCTTAGCCTCCACTCCTACCCTGCCTTGGGTGAGGATTTCAGTAATACATTTTGAGGAAATATTCAGATCAAAGCACTCATACCATATAAAGAAAAAAAAAATCAGCAAAACTGTGAATAAAACCAAGCAAAGTTTTTCCCCTGGCATTCTAGTTATATCATAGAAACCTAACGGGTGTTTTATCTAATGGGAATAGGAATGTGCCATAATGCCACATGTTTTCACAAACCGTGAGTTCTAGAAATGTTCAATAAGAGTCAAAGGCTTATGGGGGTGGGGGAAGATGGGGGTAAACTAAAAAATCCAAGTAACTCTAACCTCACTTATTAGCTAAAAATCACTGACAATCCTAGTGAAAGATTTGCATTTATATCACGTATTACAGTCAGTCTCAGAGTCTTCCTCCCAGATAGCTATCTCCTAAAAGGCTATCTCCCTAAAATTACAGTCTAGTCGGGGAGTGTATGTAGGTTGGAGAGAACGCTTACTTAACATGAAGCCCTGGGCTCAATCCCTAGCGCGCGCGCGCACACACACACACACACACACACACACACACACACACACAAAAAAAAAAAAAAAGAGAGAGAGAGAGAGAAAGAAAAAGAAAAAAAATTAAGTATTTCATATCTGTAATACTGAAAGACAGGGTCTCTAAGTTCTTGCTACTCACTGGTATATTCTCAATACCATGGTGTCTTCAAGATTCATCCACATTTGTAGTCTGTGCGACAGTTCTTTTCCTTTTAGAAGTGATTGGGTATATGTACCATAGTTTTAATCCTTTCATCTGTTGTACAGACTTGGTTACTTACATTGTGTTGTTTCACTCATTTGATTAGCTACTTTTAGTGATTACAGAATGAATTGCCTTGTTACTGAAGAGTGACAGATACATTCACTTTGGTAAAACTAAGCTATTGTGGTCTTAAGATTATTTGTTGGGGCCGGGCGGTGGTGGCGCACGCCTTTAATCCCAGCACTTGGGAGGCAGAGCCAGGTGGATCTCTGTGAGTTCGAGGCCAGCCTGGTCTCCAAAGCGAGTTCCAGGAAAGGCGCAAAGCTACACAGAGAAACCCTGTCTCGAAAAACCAAAAAAAAAAAAAAAAAAGATTATTTGTTGGAAAATATGTTTATCTTGGGGTCGCTGTGGAAGATCTTAATGCACAACTCAGACACATCTTGACCATTATTAAAAGTGGCCTAGGGGCTGGAGAGATGGCTCAGAGGTTAAAAGCACTGGCTTCTCACCACTATCTGTAACTCCAGTTCCACGGGTTCTGTCTCTGCTTACTATATTCAGACTTGTCTTTTTAAACAATACAGTGTGACTACCTTTGATTCCTTTACCCTGTATTAGGTGTTATAAGTAATTTAGAGATGACTTGAAGTGTGTAGTTTATGTAGGTCAGATGCAGTTATACCAGTAACTATGAAGGACTTGTGCCTTAATAAATTCTGGTGTCCCAAAGAAATGCTAAAACCAATTCCCTGAGGATACTACAGGACAACTTTATTTTGTTCGATTTAGTTTTGACTATTGAACTTATAACACACAATAATTATAAAGACACACTATACACAGATTTTTCAGACAGAAAGCTACTGCTAAAACATAAATTTCAGGCATCTAAGTAAAAGCAGATGTCAACAATTTTAAACATTTATGATTTCAAACCTCACACAGTAATCTGAAGACAATGAAAATGTATTATGGTGTCCCATGTTCACTGCAACTGACTACGAAAGGGCCTGGGAAATTCTTGCCAGCAAAAGGGGGTTGGTTAAATTATGGTACACCCATAATTAAAGTAGTCTTTAAGTAATAATGACATTGACATGGCAATATACTAGATAGAAGATTACCTGACTGTATATCATCTCTTTCCAAAGTACATATTTTGTTTATATTATTTAGACTTTATCCAGAATAGAAAATTATAAATACTTGTATAAATACAAGTACATTGAAGTTCCATAAGATGGAGAAGCACCTCAGGTATGTTTATTCCTGTACCTCTGGCCCTCAGCCAGAAGGTGTCAGCATGGCAGTAAAAGTGGCTACAGAAGTGGCCTCTCAAGACCAGCCTGAGATTAAATAAAATCCCAGGTCTTCCACACAAGGCTGTGGTAAGCTAATGGGCTTCTAGTACGTTAGCCACCTTTTATGTACCATACTTTCTCCATCCGAAGACCTGGGGTAAAGTTTCACAGAGTAGCAAGGAAAAACAATATTCCACAAAAAGCATTATGCATGCTACTACTGCACCCATAGAAGTTCTAAGTGTACATCACAACACATTTATGAGAATAAAATCAAAAGGAGGATGTAGAACTGGCATGGAAATGTATTTATGTCTGTCTCTTCTACTAAAGGAACAAGATGAAGTGAACTGTCATGTAGACATTTGCATGGGCTCTTTGTATTTATTAATTTTACAAGTAAAGGGTTTAAGGCTGAGGATTTCTTATGAACATTCTTGTTACTCGAGGCTTTTACAGTGAGTTTTGCCTAAGGCATGCTGTTTTAATCAGGTATTTTTGGGGGGCACAGGCAGTGTCTAACTATGTAGCCCTGGTTGGCCTGGAACTTAAAGAGATCTGTCTGCTTCTGCCTCTGCCTCCTGACTGCCTGGAATAAAGGTGTGCATCATTGGACTGGCCTGGGGGAAGATATTTTAAAATGATCTCTTAATTTTCTTGTTGTAACAGATTTTAAATCCTTGATTGTAACAGTTCTGCAAGATTGTATCAGCTATTACGAAAAAATGGTGTCTTGGTTTCTTGTTTGTGTTGTCCAGTTTGTTACCACGCATTGGCATAGTTCATTTTTTTATCCTGTGAGTGGTTTTGGAATGAATAGATGTTTTTTTTCAGATCTTGAAGTTGCTTAGGAGTTTCATGGACTTAATTTGGGAAGTTTTTGCCAGTGCCAGTGGTGTTGTTTTAGTGTAGTCACTATCTGAAGGGCTGTTTGCTCCTCACTTTGTTATCTCTGTAACTGAGAGGATAGCTTCACCTCTCACTTTGATTTCCCTTGCAAAGACAGGACTTGGCTATTAGACGAGCTGAGGAAATGGATCTGTACATCCATCTGTGCAGACTTCCTTCAGGGTTACTTTACATTGGGAAAAGCTATGTGGTTTAAACTTTTTCAAATTTATTATTTGATATGTATGAATGTTTTGCCTGTATTTATGTATGTGCACTATGTGTGTGCCGTGTACTTGGTGCCTGTGGGGGTCAGAAGAGGGTATAAATTCCCCTGGTACTGGAGTTACAGTTGTGAGCTGTCATTGGGGTGCTGGGACTCAAACCCAGATCTTCTGCAAGAGCAACAAGTGTTTTCAACCATTGAACCAACTTTTCACCCCAAACCACACAGTTTAAAGGAACCATAAAAGATCAAGTGCATCACTTCATGAGAAAAGTGGATTTCATTTGTAGGTGCCAAGTTTCTGACTTGATTAAATATGATTGCTGTCATTCTAGTGACTTACTAAATAGCACACAGACCCTTGGTATAATATAACTTAAAAGGTATTTATATGATTTCAAGTATAAAACTGATCAAGTTTTGCTTGAGAAGCATTTATATAATTAGGTTATTACCATTTCAGCCATAATGAGAAATAAATTTATTTGCTTGACTTGGTTTCTTCTAGAAGAAACATTGGTATAGCAATGCTAAAATAGGTTTTATATTTGGGCATTAGATATAATGCCTGTCCTACTACTTTAGTTTTTAAGATTCAGAAGTTGTGTTGGTTAATAAATTAAAGATGAAATCAGAGAACACCGAAGTGTATTGATGATGTGTTAAGGGATGAAAACACACTTACTCCTGGATTAGTTTGATCAAGAATGAGCTCAAGTTTGAATTCTCCACTTCCTCCCGGTATTTTCTGTCAAAACTGTAGTCATTTGTTGTATGAGTCTGTGCTTGATCAAATGCTGTCTGATGTATGACTGTCCCTATGTTTTTGTGTTCCCTATTGCTGTCCCTCATAAAGGGCTTTGCCCTGAACTTCTTTCATAGAAAGCATGCAAAGGAAAGGGATGAAGGATTCTTCACAGAAATCTTTAGCAGAGCTTTACAGGGAGGAAACTTGACTGACCCCAAACTGACCCAGAAAAAGCAAACATAACTAAACACACATTTTCAAGCTATCCACAAGTTGCTTCCAACATGGATGATGATATTTGTTGTTTAAGGTTGCTTCCAACCTTTAAGCTGCTTTCAGCAAACGGTTACAACACACACACACGCACGCACGCACGCACATCACATCACATCACATCACATCACACATCACACATCACACACGTGTTATTCTGGTTCAGGGGCATGGAAGAGTACATAATTTAAGATGAAAGGTATACATTAGGGCATAGTAAGGTGTCTTCCCCTATCCCCCGTCCTCCTTCCAGTGACAGGGTTTCTCTGTGTAATAGCACTGGCTGTCCTGGAACTCACTCACAAACTGACCTCACTCACAGAGATCCCCCTGGCTCTGCCTCCTGGGCGCTGGGATTAAAGGCGTGTGCCACCACACCTGGTTATAGTAAGGTTCTTTTAAAGGCAGTTTGAATTTAAGCCAGTGAGTGAGTACACAGTAGGATAGTAGGTTAAGTACATATTCTTACATGACCTCAAGGTAGAGTATTAACTTTGCTCTAAACTGTGGCCTCAGGAGTTCAGCCTTTGGGGTCAAGAGGTATTTTCATAAAACTGTATTAGTACAAGCAGCTGGCCTACATCTTTCTGAGTTCCAGTCTCTTCACCTGTCAAGAGGAGTCAGGATGGAGTGGAATGCCAAGTGTTTAGCATTGTATTAGCATTGTATTGGGACAACACATGCCAGAGCTAGAGCCTCTCTCCCTTAGCAGCATTGCATAACGGTTTTGTAGTAGGAACATTCTAAAATTCTAGCTAGAAGATCCAATTTAATTTCTACTTTGGTTATACTACATGTGTTTTCTTTAGGCCAGTTTTTTGAGTATAGATGTTGTCTTCTGTAGAACAGGGCTCTTCTGATTGGATGAGGCAGTGAGCAAGTCTAGTAGACCTATGCTTGTATTCTTTGTTCTCTGATGTACTTGTATGTTTGCTTGTTTTCCAGTGGCTTACTTTTTTTTTTTTTTCTTATGTGGAAGAGGAACTGTTCAGAAGCATTTACCTGGTATCCTGTGTGTAGGATGCATTTATTTGCAGGGGCATAGTGTGGGAAACAATATAACATTCTTCCAGGAGAGGACAGACACACTACATGTAAACATCACACTATTAACTTGTTTTGAGCAGGAGTTGGGGGGGGGGGGCGCTCTCATATGGCAAAATCATTAGTTTGAAAAGATGCCGTGGCTGAAGACAGGAATTTCATTGGACTGGCTCCTTCAGTTCTGTTTTTCATTAGTTTCTTTTTTCCTGGTAAAGCTCTTATTTGTAGTTCTGCCTTCATTGTCAGCTTTCCATAGAGTAATATACATTAAGCTTTTGTTCCTCACGACCTGCAAAAATCTAAATCTTAGGAATGTGTCATTATCTGACATTGGACTTGGAATATGTTCAAACAGGAAGTAGTTTCACTTTGTCCCTAGCACAGACTTGCAGCTCTGTTCCATCCTTCCAGAGTCTTAACAGCCTTTCTTACTCACTCTCTTTAGAAATTTACTTTATTGTCTAGCTTCATTAAAAATTTCCTGACCTATCATCTTAGAATAATTTAAATTGTTTTATGACAGTAAATGTATATATTCATTGATAAGTTATCAGTTCTATTTTGTGCAATACAAATATTCTATGTTAAACTTGCAGCAAAGATTGTGAATTCTTAGTAGATACAAAACTGCAGTATATGAATTTTATTACTGTATTTTAATTATGAAATGTTCTTAATATTTTCTATTAAAAAAAGTAGGTCAGGTTGAAGAGAAAAGGCCAGATGTCTACCAGGGTACTCACAGCAGCAGTGAAGCCATTCTGAGGAATAGGTTTTCCCTTGATCTTACAGCACTTAACTTAGAAGACTTCTGTGATCAAGCTCCACCTCCACACAAGCAAGCAAACAGATAATTTTGGTCCGCTTGGCTGTTGTAGTTCAGTCTTTTCTGACACTATCTTTCCAGAAGTAGCATTAGACCACACATTGAGGGTACAGTCCCCAAGACTGCTCTGTCCCTTTTAGACTCCAGACTCAAGCTCTGGGTCGTTTTACCTGTGCTTCTGATAGCTAAGCTATGGAATAGAGCTCCTACAGTCCTTTCTCTGAGTTCTTTTAATGTGCAAGAGGATCTCACAGGACTGTGGGCAGTACTAAAGTTGCCCTACTCTACTGCTCGCTGGTTGATTATGAAGGATATTGCAAAGAATACTGTTGAGTCAGATGAAGAGATGGATAGAACAATGGGTAGAAGAAGCAATTAAGATACAAATTTGTGGGAACTGTTAGAGAAACATCTGTATAAAGTAATTGCTGACAGTGTTTCATAGTGGCTGGCTGCAGTGGCTTGTTTTTCTAAGTCATAGTAGCAGTTAACACAGTGCACTAATGCCGTAATAAACCAACACTTAAGTCCTTATTTATATTTTTGTTTTTGTTTTTAAGTTATTGAAATTATGAGACTATCAATTCAAATGGATGCATTATAGTTCTTCGGAATCATTATGATCTCAAAAGGAAAGGAAAATGATACAGATATACTGGCTGAGGTGTTTTGAGGTGCTTCAAAGTGTTCCAGGCTATGACTTACCTTAACATGTTCTTGAAGTACCATGGCATGGATTAAAAGGTATGCTTTTAGAAGTCTCTCAGTGACGCAAAGATCATAGGTGGAATCAATACTTAATAATTCTATCTTTTTTTTATACTTTAAGTTACTTTAATACTTAGATCACAGTCATGGTTATGGATATATCGTGGGGGTTTTGTTGTTAAATTCACAAGCTTTATGGTGGAGGTTGTCCGTCCCCCCTTTTTGACATAAGTTTGTGGAAAACACCATGATAGATGCTCTCCTTAGGCTAATTGTATAATTTCTTTCATCAATTAGTTTAGAGATACATAACTAAAGTTAGTTATGTATTTTTCTGTAATTATCTTAATAGGTTGTCTCTAGACTAATTCTCTACAATGTTGCCATTTCACAGTAGCCAGAACAAAAAGTAGTTGTATAAGTTCTTCATTTAGGTATTAATGTGACTAAATAAAATGGTTCTTTGACTGTAAACAGTATTGTCCTTTGTGGGGAAAAAAAATCATTTAGTGGAAAATGAGTGACTTAAAAAATATATCCAGGGGCTGGAGAGATGGCTCAGCGGTTAAGAGCACTGACTGCTTATCCAGAGGTCCTGAGTTCAATTCCCAGCAACCACATGGTGGCTCACAACCATCTGTAATGAGATCTGGTGCCCTCTTCTGGCCTGCTGTCATATATGCTGTATATATAAAAAGTGTATATATATATATATATCCATTAAGAGTCTTTACAGTTTTTATGTTCATAAAATTTTACTTGCATAATGTAAAATTATGTCATTATTTGAAATCTTGGAACCTAGTTTTTGTGCTGTGGTTGCTGCTGAGTTTGTTTTGTATATAGAAGTAAATGAATTTGGGTGCAGGACTGAGCTTATTAATGTTCTATCAGATTTAGAATTGCTTGTCTTTTACAACATGAAGGAAAGTGTGTTCATTGGAGAGATAAAGGTGTAAGCCACACATCAACACATCAACAGGTTAATGGAAACACACTGATACAGGTCATGGTTTAATTGGGCTGCATATACAGGATCCTCTGGCATGTCAGTAACTATGTTATTACTGGAATGTAGTTATTGAAGCCAGGACAAAACTGCTTCATATTAAAATCTAGTCAGTGATGACAGTGATCAGATCATGTTCCAAGGTAGAGTCATCTGGTGGTTATGAGCCAAGGCAGTCATTCATTTCAACCCAGAAGTTCATGCCTGATGGCAAACAATACTATCTACCTTCCAAAACGATGAGCTCTCCCATGATAGTGCTCAGTACATTGTTTATAAAATGGGTTTTTCTATGAAACTTGCTACTTCAAAGTTAAGTTTAATTTCTGAGTTTCACTTGGGCCTCTGTTTCGTTTGAAGTCCAGAGAGGATTTTAGTGCTCTAGCAAAGTTGGCAATTTTTGTTTTTGGTGTAAGAGTTATGGCTTTGTTTTAAGAAATTTGGAGTCTGTTTTCCTAAGTTTCATATTGAATTTTCTTTGTTGTCTTGACAGTTTGTAAGAATAACCTGGAAAACACAAATTTATATATATTTTGTGTATGCTAAATAGTATAATTTAAATTTGATATTTAAATGATCGCTTGCATTATGAAGGATTTAGCAATAAGAATCAGTAGTAGACAGTAACAACGATAATTATTATATGTGAAATCAGGACTCTTGGGGTACAATTGTCTGTCCTATCCTGAAACTTGCACTTTTCCAGTGATCTTCCTACAGCTAAAACTTATCATTGGATCGGTATTTTCAGTTTAGGCTTTCATTCTGGCACTGAAAGTTGGCCACGGGGGACTGGTAATTTGTGATGTTGTTACTTTGCTAGGGTAACTTTTGTGTTCTCTAAAGTTCTGTGTTTTGAATTGTGAGTTTCAGCCTGTATATTTACTAATGGGTCAAAAAAGTCAGCAGATTATGACCATTATTGAAAAAATATCATATGGCAAAAAAAAATAAGGAGTCCACCGAATAAAGAAAAGGATATATTCAAAATTTAAAAATTACTTCAATTTTTAAAGTATAAAAATAAAAAAATATACACAATTATATGAATCTGTGTTCTTTCTTAGCTCTAGTTCTGTTCTATAGCCACAAAGTCCTCATGAATAGTATTGGTTTTGCATGGTCTTGCTTTGCTGGAAAGAAGTGATCAGAGTATGTTTGTCTGCTTGTGGCTTTTATTGGTATGTATGCTGTATCCTCCATATTGCCTGCAGGGATCCATCCCCTTACATATATCTTATGTAAGTACGTTATAGGAGTCTGGGGACTAGAGGAGAATGGGAAAACGGTGCAACATGACTCTTGATGCTGTTAGCCAAGGCTGCCTTAGGTACCATTCTCTCTCTCTCTCTCTCTCTCTCTCTCTCTCTCTCTCTCTCTCTCTCTCTCTCTCTCTCTCTCTCTGTGTGTGTGAGAGACAGAGACAGAGAGACAGAAAGAGCGAGAGCGTGTGCTTTGCCTGTGGAGATCAGAGGACAACTTTGTAAAGTCAGTTCTCTCTGGCTTGTGGGTCCAGGAGATGCAACTCAAATCGTCAAGGTTGGTAGCAAGCATCTTTATCTGCTGAGCCACCTCACTGGCTCTTGTCAAACTTTTGTTTCAAGGATGTATGTTGTAGGTTCTGGATTATGGAAATCTAAGTTCTAGTACTGTCAAGCTGGGAAGCTGATGAAAGCCTGTTTGTTGCTAAACTGCTATTAGGCTCCAAAGCTTGCAGGCATCTCAGGTATTAGTGAATCACTGTCTCATGTGGAAGGAGTTAGACATTAACTTAGAAGACCATATTTTGTTGTTCCATTTTGTCTGTTGTTAACGTGTACATATTCAGAGGTTCATCACTATAAGACATTTATAGTATTACTAGTTATAATTTGCTCTTGCTTTTCATTTATGTAAAAGAAACATATAGTTAAAAATTTATTTTTTCTTGTGATATGCAAGGAACTGTTCATTTAGCAGGAGTTTCTTTAATTCAGAAGGTGAAGTTCAGTGTTTAAAAAGATGTCAGTGTTAAAGGTGTTTGAGATGTTAGAATTTCTGTTTCCATCAGGATTTAAATGACATTTACACATTTTTCTTGGACTAGTAAGTACCTGTGCCTACCATAGCATCTTCATAAAAGCAGATATTTGCTTTATAGATCTTTTGAGAATGTTGGTAAATATTTTTAAGTAAATAATGTTTCCAAGAAGGAAAGTGTCAGCATAGGTACATTTTACCTTGTATCTAAAATAAAATTATGCTTCCTAGAAAGCAGTAAACAATAAGAGGACGAAGACTTCTGGTGAGTTGTTTCACAGGAATAGAATTTATGCATTAGTTTTCTATACTGGGAAGTTGAAAAAAAAGGGAAGGAGTCTTTGTCAGAAGAAGAGGTAAAGATAATCAGCATAACTCATCTTTCTCTGTAAGTTATTAGAAATTGAGCCAAAAGATATGGTTCCTTCTCTGAGTTGTATATGATGTATCCCTTCCTGACTTCCCTAATAGAAGAAGGGGGCAGGGAAGGTCATCAGAAACTAACTTGAGATTCCAGCCATTCCTTCCTCCATCACTCCCAGCTGTATGTGTCTTAAAGCCTGGGAGCCCGAGTGTGTAAAGGGTAGAAGGCTGTCTAAAGGGGAGGACACCATCTGTACTGCTATGGAGAAGTTATTATCCAGGCTGGGACTAGTCTGTTATTGTATAGCAGTTTTCAGGTCACCCTCATTCTTGTGAATCACTGCTTGCCTGTGCTTTGTAAGTACTCCCAAGAAACTCACTGGTTTGCCAAGTTGGACTTTGGGATCATGCTTTAGACTATCATTGGTTCCTTTTCTGGTAGGAATAGACATTTGTTCAAATCTTCCCATAGCTATTGTCTGTACAGATGTGCAGATATATGTTGTTAGTAGGGAGGTAGTGAATGATGAGAGCATATGGATTTGGGGGTTGGAAGAGTTCAGTTTCTTTATCCTGTTCCTTTCCTCCAAGTTTCCCCATAGCCCAGCTGTCCCTTGTCTCCAGATGATGCCTTTCTTCTGTTTTCAGTAGCATTGCTTAGCTTTTCAACATGAAGGTCACCATGTCCTGCTTCATGATGCTGAGAGCTGTGGCATTTGCATCTTCAGAGATATGGCCTTTTTCTTTGGTATCATAAATGCTCCATAACTTTTTTTTTTTTTTACAATACTATTCAGTTCTACATAACAGCCACAGATTCCCTTATTCTCTCCCTTCCTGCCCCCTTCCCCTTCCCCCCAGCCCACCCCCCATTCCCACCTCCTCCAGGGCAAAGCCTCCCCTGAGGACTGAGATCGACCTGATAGACTCAGTCCAGGCAGGTCCAGTCCCCTCCTCCCAGATTGAGCCAAGCGTCCCTGCATAAGTCCCAGGTTTCAAACAGCTAACACATGCAATGAGCCCAGGACCTGGTCCCACTGCCTAGATGCCTCCCAAACAGATCAAGCCAATCGACTGTCTCACCTATTCAGAGGGCCTGATCTAGTTAGGGGCCCCTCAGTCTTTGGTTCATAGTTCATGTGTTTCCATTCGTTTGGCTATTTGTCCCTGTGCTTTATCCAACCTTGGTTTCAACAATTCTCGCTCATATAAACCCTCCTCTTTCTCTCTAATTAGACTCCCGGAGCTCCACCTGGGGCCTAGCCGTGGATGTCTGCATCCAGATTCCTCAGTCCTTGGATGGGGTTTCTGGCACAACTATTAGGGTGTTTGGCCATCCCATCACACTCCATAACATCTTATCTATTCTTTCGGTGAGCACACAGCTAAAGACAATAGTCTAGCTTAGTGGGTTCTGTGGCCGGACTCAGCAGAACTCCGTCATCTCTAAAAAAGATAAAAAGAGCATACTGTAAGTAAGGCAGTCAGTATTTGATATGATTTCAGTATATTGTTGTTTATTGAAAACATGTCAGAGGGTCTGGGGAGATGACCCAGTGATTAATAGCACTGGCTGCTCTTCCTGCATTGGACTCCCAGCACCTACAAGACAGCTCACAACTGACTGTAACTAACTCCAGTTTTGTGGGAATCAAATGCCTTCTTCTGGCTTCTGTGGGCACCAGGAAGTGCCTGCCTGCAGGCAAACCACTCATAAAATAAAACAACGATTTAAAGAAGTGTCAGAATCATCCTCTAAAAATGAAAATTAGCTGCTTTTTAAAAACCTTTTAAAATGCCTTAAAATATTTTTTTTGCTTATTTTTTTTACATCCCAACCAAAGTTTTCCCTTCCTCCTCTCCTCCCAATTCCTCCCCCCAAAAGAATTTTTAAGCTGACTAAACTTGTAAAGTGTTCTGAGTAAGTGATGATACTGTCATTAAGCACAGTTTTGACTTTATGCTGAATTTCATTACTTTGAAAAATAGTACTATTTTGGATGTTTGTGGATGTAGGAGAGCTCAAAAAAGACTGCTTCCTAGAGCCTAGTTGAGAAAGTGGAATGAATATGTTGGGTCGGGTTAGTTTCTGTGAGGAAAATGAGGGAACAAGAAAAGTTGACCCTTTTGAAAAATTCAGTGAAGTCACTTTTCTGTGCACCATCAAACTGCTAGGACATGAGGAACAGATGAACAGGAAGATGAGCTTGTGTTTCACAGTGCCAAACTCCTAGCTGAGATGAGCAAGTACAGTTTTCATTAGTGATGAAGTCAAGTTCTTGTACAGCAGAGGGCTCAAGTGCCATGAGACTTTGTTTAGCCCATTGTGGGGAAGCTGCAGAGAAACTGCAATGTCAGGTGGCATTGCTTCAACAACTCTTGTTAATATAGAATCTTGAAAAGCTGTGACTCTCAGCATGCAACACTGGAAAACAGTCGTTAGGGAGAGCACAGCTGCCTCTTTTCTAAAGACTCAAGATTGTTGTAAGCTAGGAGTCCTGGGGCAGAACTGTGGGTGGGAAGGTGAGATAGAACTCTTTGAAAAAGTATTTTACTTTGAGGGCTTTGTGTTTTTTCTATAACAGTAGCAGTGATGAAGTTGAGCAACTAAATTAACTAAGTATGTATTAATTTACTTTTATTAAGACTCCTATGTTGAAATTCCTGTGAAAAAGCCTGTGGGTGAGAAATCTAGCTGAGGTCAGTGACAGAACAGAAAAGCAGGCAGCGTCGGGGGCGGGAGTACATCCATGGAGTATTCACATTTGAAAATTTCACTAGTTTCCTCTTCAAGTTTTTAACCCTCGTCCTGGTTCCCAAACTTATTCTGTATGCCGTTAACAGATCTTATTCTGTTAATTCTCATAGTCCTGTTCCTGATGAATAAGTGTTTACAAAAGAAATACATTTTTTATGATGGGTAAGTTTCTATGGTAAACACCTACCTTATCATGGGGTAAAAGTTCATTCATACTCTTATTTGCTTAACATTGGGTTTACAGATTGAATGACAAAATATTCAAAAGTGTTTCTTGTTTTTGAAACAGTCTTTGCCTTCACAAATGCATTATTCTTGTGAGTTAGATACTGGTAGGTCTAAGCAGCAGTTCTCAACCTGGGGGTCGGATGACCCTTTCACAGGAGTCACCTAAGATCATAACAGCAAAATTACAGTTATGAAGTAACAATGGAAATAATTTTATGGCTGGGGGCCATCACAACATGAGCAACTGTATTAAAGGGTTGAAGCATTAGGAAGGTTGAGAACCACTGCTCTGCAGGCTAGAAAGTCTTCCGTGTGTTACTGTACTGACAGAAAGTGATGTGTGTGCTCCTTGCTAAGTGCTTTGAGTTCATTAGCCCACTGGACACACTGACTCATCTTTCCCATTTCACAGAAATGGAGACTGACATAATAGAATAACTGAAAACATTAGGAGAACGGGCTTTGCTGGAGCAAACTTGCAGTAGCTAACTTAATAACTGGAGCTTTTTCTCACAATGAAAAGATAGCCAAGTGTGAGACTATTTATAAGGAAACTGATCTTTTTTCACATCCCACAGAAGATGTACCCAACTAAAACATTTCCATATTTGGGATTGACCAGATTTGGTTTGTTAGGAGGTGGACAATTGCCCTTTTATGGCCACTGGATTCTCCATTACTCTTCTGCTTCCTTTGACTTAGTGCCTCTGACACTCCCCAAAGCAGTCTTTTTGTCCTGTCTTTTGTTGCTGCTCTCTTGGCGCTAATGCCTCTGTTTCCTTTCCTCTATCTTCTCTTTGTACTCTCCAGCCTCACCCACCCCCATTGCTTACAGTTTAAACAAACAAAAGACTTTGCTCTGAATTCTTCCTGTAGATTAATACTGTGAACATTGACTGAGGTCAACCTTTGTGTCACAGAACCAGGCAGGTCAAATGAGAAGTGAGTAGACCAACAAGAGTCAGTAGTGAGCATGCTGGGAAAATACCATAAACCTTTAATCCTAAAAGACTGACCCAGGACAAACTATCTCCTTCAGAATAAGGACCTTGTTGGCTTCTTGGAATTTCTTTTGCTACAGCCTGTCTTGGTGTGCTTTTTGCAACACTGACTGCAGAAAGAGGAAGCTGGGAAATCCATTTCCTCCAAGGCCTTGTGCCCGGTCAATGTTTGAATGGGGAGAAGGCATATGGGCTGGGGTTGACTAATAGGATTGATTCTTCAGCTACTCAGAACCAAACCAAGGTATTAGTGGAATGTCTTGTTCTGTTTTTGACATTTTGACATTATATGTATTTCAGTCAATGTTTAATTTGGCTAAGACAACCTTTATAATACTGTTAGTTTGTCTCAGTGTACATGTCTGCCATAAAATTTGGCCAGCATAAAAGGATAGCCTAAGGTTCCATTATGCAAGTCAGGCTTATTGTGGAGACAGTATTGTCTTTGTTTCTAGGCTTCTTAACAATTATTTAGAATCTGTATTTGACTAACTTTTAGAGCCATTAATTACTACAGTCATTTTTTTTTCTGTTTTATTTAACCATATGCCAGTTCATTTTCTGGCTGAATTACTATAATATTCGATCCTTAGAATATAGTTTTCATTTACTCATAGATACTTTATTGCTTTTTCCCCTCCCGAAAGATTAAACAAGATATGCCAGGTGGTTGGTATAATGGGAAAAGCAAAGGAACATTATCACTAAGAGGAAAGGGCATCTGGGGGCAGGAAAACAAGGATAAACAAAGAACGTGGCTTCCTTCTAGATTTTATGTGGGGCTTTCTCATTATCTTATTATGATTAATGTGTAAGTAGAAGTTAGGGGATAGCTGGAAGAGATGGATGGCTAAGTGGTTAGGAGCACTTGCTGCTCTTGCAGAATGTACAGGTTTGCTTCCTAGCACCCACAGTGGGTGACTCACAACTGCCTGTAACTCTACCTTTAGGGGATTTGATCCCCTCTTCTGGCCTCTTTGGATACCTGGTTCACATATGGTGCACATACATACACACATACAAAACATACACATAAATTAAACATAAATCTTAAAAAAGATGTAGGGGAAAGCCCTGCCTTGTAAGTTAAAATTACTGCCACCTTTGAAGAATGTAAAGATAGATTCTCTGTTGCTTTTCTGTCTGTTTACTCTGCTACATGAGGCCAAGTTAGGAAACCATGAGAGGAGATAACAAGGAGAATTTCTTCTAACTTTATGGCATCAAAGAATGGAGATAAAGAATTAATGGCCTTTGTCAATGAATTGCTGTAGTAGAAGCTAAGAATGTTAGAAGAGGTCTCGGATACTGTAGAGCAGAGACTTCACATGTCCCTAATCGAACATGTGTGTATACAAGTCGGTAAGAGAAGGAATATTAAGTGACTGTAATGGAAATTAGCCCTAAAGAAAAGCTGTTCTAGATTTTTTTATTAAATAAATCTGGCTAACAGGTTAACTAATGACAGCTTTGCAGTTTGCATAATTTAAATTGATTGAACAACCAAGTCCCCAGTAAATGATAAAACAGGAGTGAGCTAAACTGTAAACAGAGTTTGCTCTGCAACTGCGGAGGCCTCATCCTTATCTTCTTCAGTGCCACTTCAAGCCTACTCTTGGCCTGCTGAGCAGTGCCAGTTACTGGAAGAATGGGCTTTGAGGAATTTATTCCTCAAGCAGCCAAGTATGCTGATCAGGGAACAAGTCTCAAGTCTGCCTCTGGCACTGGTATTTCTGATGGTTGTAGAAGATGGAGCAATGTAAAGTAAAACAGTCAGATCATCTCCTGAGCCACATCTCCGAGGTTTTTATGGGCAAGTATGAACTTCTGGGCTCCCTCTACTGCCTAAACAGTGCATGAAGGCAGACTGACAGCTTAATGCCTCAGATATACTTTGGTAGAAAGCCATTCTTGAAGCTTTCAACTGTGGTTAAGACCATTTAGTGTGTGTGTGTGTGTGTGTGTGTGTGTGTGTGTGTGTGTGTGTGTGTGTTTTACTTTACCACAAATGTAGATTAGTTCATTAATAATGTGGCATGTGATAACAGAAAGCATAATTATCTATAATTTAGAGGAAATGTATTGTTTGGGTGTTAACATTAAAGACTTCTTTTTCATGAAGTAAAGTTACAGGAAAAGCTTAATAATATCTTCCCTGATTCGAACATAAGGATTTTGATTCTCATCATTTTGTTTTATTCCTGTGTTGAGTATTCACTGTGCTCTCTTTATGTCCTAAAAATGGGACTCCTCCCTCCAGGCCCCCCAGTAGAGCCAGGCTTTTTTGAACTTAACCTTTCATCCTAGGACTTAATTTGTAACTGTGGAGACAATCATTTGGTTTGGGAGTCAGGCTTGAACCATGCCCCCTGCCTACATCTTAGCTCTGTGGGCTAGGCCAGGTTTCCAATTGCACTGTTTTCTGTTTTCTTTAGAATGGAATTCCATCTTTTGAAAGTGTCTCAGTCAGTGTTCTGTTGCTGTGAAGAGACACCATGACCAAGGCAACTCTTACAAAAGAAAATAGGAGTTTGCTTACAGTTTCAGAGGGTTAGTTCATTATCATCCTGGTGGGGAGCATGGCAGTACACAAGGTACTTGAGCAGTAGCTGAGAGTTAGACACAGACAGACACTGGGCTCTTGAAATCTTAGAGTTCACCCTCAGTGACACACTTCCTCCAACAAGGCCACACCTCCTAGTCCTTCTAATCTTTTCTAATAGTACCACTCCCTGATGACTAAACATTCAAATATATGAGCCTATGGGGGTATTCTTACTCAGACCACCACAGTGAGCTAAGGTGCTCAATAAACAACCTCCTCTGTACTTTATTTGCAGTGATGACATTATCAGTGACCAGTTGTGCAGATGAGGTTGGGGTGCTCTGTTGGAGCCCATCTAGGTTTCCTAGTGGCTTTACCCAACAGGTCTGCATAAGAGGATAATTGGACCACAGGTCTGAGTACCAAGTGTCTGAGATGGTCTGCACTTGGCTGTGCTGTGGGGAGGTCTTTTGCTCTACCTCTTAGCATTCCCTTAAGCCCTTTGGCAGAGACAGTTGGGCTGGTGGATAAGGATCCAGGCCCATCCCAAGGCTATCCTGTGTTTCTATCTGTTGCTCTCCCCTCTTTATTTCTACCTAATTTTCTTATTCCTCATTCCTCAAGAATCTCTGGGGTAAATAAATGTGGGAGCTGGTCCCCACAGTGTTCCTTCTCTTTCATTTGATACCTGGTTGTGCATGCCTGGTATGCAGCACTTACAGCATGATAGGGTTGTAAAGAATTTAGTGTTTTACTAGTCATGATTTGTATTTTATAGAAGCTGTTGTATTCAAGGAATATATACCCATTCAACAAACATTTATGAAGTGTCTTCTGACCACAGGCATATATATCCCTTACAATTACAGTTTTGCTTTCTGTCTATGAATTTGATTACTCTACAATCTCAATACTATTTGTTAAGTTTTATGTCTGGTTTATTTCACTTAGCATTTCGTCACGGTTCATGTATGTAGTATATGCCAGCATTACCTTCCTTTGGGCTGTACAATACCTCTTTTTATATAACACATTTTGTTTGTCCACTTAATTGTCAGTGGGTATGTGCATTCTTTCCACTTTTCAAGCTATTGTGAATAATGCTCTATGGTGTTGGTGTACCCTCTATTTTCTTTCACTTCTTTTGAGTATGTGCCTGGAAGTGGAATTGTACCATGGATCATGTAGTAATTCTGTTTCATGTTTTGATAAATCATACTGTCTTGTGTAGCTGTTGCAGCATTTTACATTCTTACTTGTGTGTTTTGTATTAGTCATCATAACAGGTATGTTGTGGTATGTTATTGTGACTTTGATTATTTCCTTACTTAGTGATGATTTAAGACCTATTTTCATAGTATATTGTTTGTTTACCTTACAGAGAGATGTCCTTTTTCATTAGGCTTTTTGTTGAGTTATAGGAATTCTTTGTGTATTCTGGATGTTAATTCACAAGTTATGGCTGCATGGTTGTCAATTTGACTACATCTGGAATTAACTGAAAACTCAAGCTGTTGGGCATAGCTGTGAGGGATTTTTAGTGAATGAAATCATTTGAGGTTGGAAGACCCACCTTAAATCCATATCATGGTCATAAGACCCACCTTTAATCTGGGCTACACCTTCTCGTAGCAGCCTAATATAAAGGATCAGGAAGAAAGAAGCTTTTGCTCTCTGCCTGCTTGCCCTTGCTCACCCTTCACTGATAGTTGAGCCTACTTCTTTGGGATTCTAACATATACTGAAGACCCGCTGAGATATACAGCCTCATGGACTAAACAACTACTAGATTCTTGGACTTTCTGTTGGGAGACAGCCATTGTTGGATTAGCTGGACCTCATGCTTATTAACTCTAGCAACTTGGGAGGCTGGGGCAGTATTGGTGCTTATGAGGCTGGTCATAGTGGCTATTGTGGTGTCACACACAGGATTTGTTGGAGGGGTGTACCTTGCTGGAGGAGGTACCAGTGGGAGTAGACTTTAAAGTTTCAAAAGCCACACCGACCTGTAGTCGGAAGATTTCCTGTGTCCCAGCCTGCCAGCAGTCGGGACAAATCTCTCACATGTCCCCCAAGTAAACACACAAAGGCTTATATTAATTATAACTGTATGGCCATGGCTCAAGCTTTTTGCTAGCTCGCTCTTATATCTTAAATTAGCTCATAACTATTAATCTATGTATTGCACATGTTCTGTGGCTTTACCTGCGACCCATTACATGTTGCTCCTTGGGTGGCTTGCTGGCGTCTCTCTCGGTCTTCTTCCTGTCTCTCTCTTTGAATTTCTCACCTGCCTCTCAGCTGCCTTACCATAGGCCAAACGGCTTTATTTATCAACCAATCAGAGCAACACATATTTGCAGCATACAGAAAGACAATCCTGCATCATCTGACTACACCGACCCCAGTGTCTCTCTGCCTGCTGCCTGTGGATCCAGGTATAAAGTGCTCAGCTACTGCTCCATGCTTGTTTCCTGCCATAATGATAATAGACTAGCCCTCAGAAACTGAGCAAGCCCCCAGTTAAGTGCTTTCTTTTTTGCCCTGGTCACGGTGTCTTTTCACAGCAATAGAACAGTGACTAAGACACTGTAGATATTAACTGCATGGGCTTTAAGGCCAATATAAAATGTACTTGTTTTGAAGGCACCATTACAAATTTCATTGCAGTATGTGAATATCATTCAGTAATCCAGTCTTGAAGGAGCAGTAGTGTTTTTATTGCATGTAGTTGGTGTTGGGTACTCTTGTCTGTTCTTTCCATGTACTAACCTTTTGAATTTTTGCAAAAGCCCTGTGTAGAAGTTCTTCCTTTTGTGGTTTCATTTGAGGACACTGAGGCATAGAGTTGAAGTTTGCTTGCTTGCTTGCTTGTTTGTTTCTATTTTTGTTTGTTTTTTGTTTCTCGAGACAGGGTTTCTCTGTTTATCCTTGCTGTTCTGGAATATGCTCTGTAGACGAGGTTGGCCTCAAACTGAAGTTACTTTCTTATTCTAGATCACACTACTAGTTTGCACTGGAGTTGGGAGTCAGTGCTCTCAGCACAGAACTTTTCCCATGACCGACTGACTGTACTTCATCAGATGGCACTTTCAGGTCTGAACACTGCCCTACTCTTCCAAACAGATCATCTTTCTTTTCTCCAGTGAGTGAGAGGATAGGAAAAGGCCAGTCTTTAGATCAGCAAATCATGGCCGAAATTCACAGAGGCATATATACAATTTGGAAAAAAAAAAAAAAAAAAAAACAACAGTTTATAAGATGAAGTGAAGTTTCTGAGGAAGTTATTAAAAAGTTAATGATTAGAACCTCTTCAATTTTTTTATATTTAACATAATGTCTTTATTGAATCTTTGGGAATTTCACATCAATCACCCTAATTCCCCTCATGTCTCAGTCCCTCCATGTCCTCCCCTCCTGCTGTGCCCCCAAACAAAACTTTTTTAAAAAAAAGCAAGGAAGCAAACAAAACCAAACGAACAATAATTAAACTACAACAAAAACCCTCTTCTCTCCTCCATCATTGCCACCTTCTCCAACACCTCTTCATTCATCGTGGTGGCATTGGGAGCTGTACCCTTTTGTCCAATCAGCTTTACTTGCAAAGGTTCATTGCAGTGAGTCACTGGTCTGGTTCAAAGATGTTGGTTTTTGGTACATCCACATTACTGGATCCTCACAGAAACTCCTGAGATATCCAGGGGCTGCCCTGCGTCATGGAGAGCCTGTGTCTTTAATATTTTTTAAGTTGCATTGTATTTCTACTTGTGGAAGTGTTAAGTTTTCCTTAAATAAGGACTTGAATGTTGTTCTTGGAGTCCAGGAAATATCTTTTGAGAATGGCTTGAGAGTACCTTTCATCTTGCTGGATATCTTTGTCAAACTGAAGAAATAAAGAGAAAAAGAAAATCTCACATTTTATGTAATGCATTGTAGAGCAAAATGGGATTTTTATTGTGGACACTGATAATTGTGTTTAAGTCGTATATAGGTGTGTTATGTATGTACTCACAGAATGATTTAAAAATGTACACCTCATTCAGAATTAATGCTCCACACTGTGTGTTGTGTGTACAATGATATATGGGAGTTGCCGTGTAATCAGTGGATTCCTAGACATGTAATAGTTTGGAGATTCTTTTATTGATGTAGATGATGTTTCATTGAACGCTTTTTTTTTTCTTTTGATTTTCGAGACAAGGTTTCTTTGTGTTCATTGAACATCTTTATGAATGTCTTTGCATGGACCAAATTAGCTACTTCTATGTAAATTTTTAGCATTGAAAGACTAGGTCAAAGATATACGCATCTTGAATTAGAATAGACATTATCAAGATGTCTTTCAAAGGATTACCCACATTTGAACTCCTAACAGTGTATGACAGTTTGCTTCTCTGCATGTATCCCAGCCCTGGGTATTAACAAGCTCTGCATCTACAGCAGTTACTATATAGCTGAGCTAATAATAAAAGAGCTGTGGCAAGAAACTAGCCACAGTGCCTGTTATGTACTATCTCCATGAATGGTTTCTGACAGTTTTCACCACCAAGTTTCGTAATCAGCAGAGTCAGGGCAGTATCTTGATGAAAAGGTGACTTCTGGGCCTGGCCTTTTGTTCTGCTGTGATCCTGGTTTCTCCAAGTAATCTCATTATTACAGTAGTCACCTGGATACCTCAAATGAGAACACTGACCACATTTATATTATTCCTATATATATCTGTCCAAATATACATATGATGGGCACACACAGATGACCATTTGAAGATTAGATGTTAGCATCCTATTTTTCTCTTAAACACTACAGTGAGTATTTCTAGAAGTGAGAACATTCCTCTACATGGCTACTGTATAGTAATCAAAATTAGGAAATTAAAATTGATCTGATTTGTTTAATGCAGATACTGTTAATTTTCTAATGTCCTCCACAGTTGAATTACTTTCCAAGCCATGTGTTGCAGGGTCCTGTTTTTGTGTCTTTAACTGGGTCAGTGTCTTAGTTTCTTATTTTGTCTATTTCACAATTTGAATTTGTTCCTTATATTTGGATTTAAGCTCTACATTTTCACCATAGAATTATAAAAATGATATTTTTCTGTAGTGCTTTGTGTAAGTAGCATTCGGTATGATTTAACTCAGTCCCGTTTGATCTCTCTCTTGCCTTATTTTATGGGGAGCTGGGTTTCTGGGGATGAACCCAGGGTTTCATGCATGCTAAGTACACATTCTGCCATTGAGCTACACTCTCTGACTCATTCAGTGACACAATTGGAGTAGTTTGCCCAGTGTGATTATACTTCTTTTTTGAGGCTACAAATTTAAAGATTTTCATTGTGAGGCTATAATTTGTCCACCAGATTTGTCCCTTACTAGTTACTTATTGAGTAGCTACTAGGGACCAAGTACAGGTATGTCCAAACATCAAAATGAGCAAAAGGTACAAACTCGTGCCCTTCCAGAACGTATGCACAATTAGGGCAAATGGACAGGGAGAAACATTAGTGTATTCATATTCATAATTTATAAAAGCAAAAATTTCCTTGTGTGTGCTAAGTACTCTCCCAACTAGACGATATCCTAGCCTTGAAAATACATTTAAAAAAATATATATATATATATATATTTTAACTTTGTGCACACTCCCCTTTCTACTTGTTGGGATTTTTTTTTTTTGTGATATATATTTTTTATTTTACAATACCATTCAGTTCTACATATCAGCCATGGGTTCCCCTATTCCCCCCCCCTCCCACGCCCTACTTGTTGGGATTTTGTCTGGCTTGAAGTTATACAGGTCTGATGCCTGATGCCACCTCTCTGAGTTCATATGTGTATCAGGTCTCCTGTGTGTGGAAGAGGCTTGTTTTCCATGGAGTCTTCTTCCATGTTTTTACAATGGTTCCACCTCCTATACAGCATAGATCTCTGAGCCTTGAGGAGAGGAATTTCATAAAGACATTCAATTCAGGGTTGAGTGCTCCAAGGTCTCTCACTCTCTGCATATTGTCCAGTTGTGGGTCACTGTTAATTACCAAGCTTCTCGTCCCTAAACAAGAAGCTATTTGTAACTGAGACCTCCTGGGAGAGGAAAAGTCAGTTTTCTCCAGTGGAGTACTCTGGGGTCTATCATGTAGCTTCCCCAGAAAACCTGTTTTGTAATCACTCTCTCCAATAAATACATTGATGGCTTATTCATTAAAGAAGGTCAGGATTGCATGCAACAATTTGGATCTTTCTTTTATAACAAACATAGCTACTAGGTTGAATGATGTGTGCTTTTGTGTAAAATGTTACCAGGCTCAGCAGGCTCCCCTCACCCTTTTTGTTTTTGTTTTTTGTTTTTTCAAGACAGGGTTTCTCTGTATAGCCTTGGCTGTCCTGAAATTCTCTCCCTTTGTAGACCAGGCTGACCTTAAACTCAGACATCTGCCTGCCTCTGCCTCTTGAGTGCTGGGACTAAAGGTGTGCACACCATTGCCCATAAAACATATTTTTAATTAAAATATAATTACATCACTTTCCTACCCTCACAATTCCCCTCCCTCCAACTTCTTCCTTGTCCCCTTCCTCACTCTCAAATTAGTAGCCTCTCCTTCCCTGATTATTTGTTTTTTTTTTTTTTTTTTTTTTTAAGATTTATTTATTGCCGGGCGGTGGTGGCGCACGCCTTTAATCCCAGCACTTGGGAGGCAGAGGCAGGCGGATCTCTGTGAGTTCGAGGCCAGCCTGGGCTACCAAGTGAGTTCCAGGAAAGGCGCAAAGCTACATAGAGAAACCCTGTCTCGAAAAACCAAAAAAAAAAAAAAAAAAAAAAAAAAAAAAAAAAAAAAAGATTTATTTATTATGTATACAATGTTCTGCTTCTGCTTGCATACATCCCTTCAGACCAGAAGAGGGCACCAGATCTCATTCTAGATGGATTTGGTATATGGTGGTTATTGGAATGTTTTGTTCCGTTCCCCATTTCTTTCTATATATAAAGTTCTTACTATTTTAATGCTTCAGTGGACTTTGGTAATTCCTCACCTGTTTGTGGTTTTTGTAGTATGCTCAGTCTGAATCAGATCTCTCTATTGTACCTATGTGACATAGTGGTGCATTTGGTCACTGTCTATGATTTAAGAAAAAAAAAATCCTCTGTGGAAAAGAATCCAGGAGCAGATTTTTACCTTATGCTCTGTAGCTGTAGTCATGAGTGGTGAAGTAATTGAATGTCTTAAAATATTTCAGCTTAGGCTTTCTTGCTGGTATGTCAGGAAAACATTGAGGTGGGTGGGTTGTGGGTTTCAAATTTTTTATATAAAATAAAATAGAATAAAAATTAAACACAAGTGTTTACAAAATCAAACAGATTTACAAAATCTTGGGGTTCTAGTGTACAACTTAACGTGATTTGGTTCTCTCTTTCCACCATGTGGTTCCAGGGATTGAACTCATGTTATCAGGCTTGGTAGCGAGTGCTTGAACCACTTTCTCCTCATGGGTCTGGGTGTTTTTTCTCTAAGGTGCTTCAGAAGTTTGTGGTCAGCCATCCTCATTTGATCATTGCCACTGGACTCAGGGCGATGTGTAAAGCCTGCCATTGGTTTTTGTTTTGTTTTTAGATTTATTTTATGTGTATGAGTGTTTGCCTGCACATATGTGTGAGTACCATATTCATGCCTGGTACCCAAGGAGGCCAGAAGAGGACAGACCCCCTGGAACTGGAGTTACTGCTGATTGTGAGCTGTGTAGGTGCTAGGGATTGAATCCATGTCTTCTGCAAAAACAACACGTTTTTAACTGCTTAGCCATCTCTTTGGCCCCACTGCTTTTGTTTTTAAGAACTTTGTATTGTGCATTTGTTATTTCTGGGCACAGATGATTGTTGGGGGATTTCTCTCTTCACTGTTCATCAAGATTGACAAGTCATAAGGGACACTTTCTAATGCCTTATATCTTATTGTGGTATTTATCAGGCAGCTTATTTACTTTATTTCTTTAATTTTTTTCCAGGAAGTTTGGTGAGCGGCCTCCACCTAAACGACTTACTAGGTAAGCATTATACTAGCCATTTAAACATTGACTGTGATGTAGATTCTGTCATTTTAGACACTAATATGAATGCTCCTTAGAAATCATTCAGATATTGGTAGTTACATCTTGAGCATATTCCCACCCCTTCACTTCCTTCTCTCCTAAGGAAAAAAAAACAGGACTAAAAGAATATACTTTAAAAGTGAAAAAGTGAAGTATTTTCAGAAACTTATCTTAAGTAATAGATTGTGACAATAACAGCTACAACTATGCTTAGCCAATTACACTTGGATGTTTAAGGGGAAGACTTGAGAGAGATTTAATAGATGCTTTTTTTTTTTGTTTTTTTTCGAGACAGGGTTTCTCTGAGTAGCTTTGCGCCTTTCCTGGAACTCACTTGGTAGCCCAGGCTGGCCTCGAACTCACAGAGATCCGCCTGGCTCTGCCTCCTGAGTGCTGGGATTAAAGGCGTGCGCCACCACCGCCCGGCTACCTAATAGATTCTTTTTTAAAGGATCTATGAATGTTAAAATACTACTTTTCTCATTTTTATGAAAATTTAAGATTTACTCACTTTCATGACAATATAAGTAGTGTTTTAACTATGTACATTAATTTCTCAATCATTTATTTCAAAGAATTAATTTAAAAACTCATAAAAAATTTTTTGGGTTGTAAAATAAGGAAACCCAGTGGTCTTGACAGTTTCAGTTCTTAAGCGTTGGCCTGGTTTTTTTTTTTTCCTTCTAACTAATCTAAGGAGGTAGGTGTGTGTGTGTGTGTGTGTGTGTGTGTGTGTGTGTGTGTGTGTGTGTTTGCTTTTGAACCTAAACTGAGATCCCACTTTGTTTTTATTCTACATCCTTTAAACCCCACAATGTATTATATGACATTAGACTTCAGAGTTCTCTGTAATAGCTCTATGGTGTTCTGTTGTATCCGCATCTTTCTTGGTTCACATTGATGACTGTTAAGGCTATTACCAAGTAATTACTACTATTAAAATATTTATTAAAAACCAGTGTGGAGCCAGGCAATGGTGGCACATGCCTTTAATCCTAGCACTTGGGAGGCAGAAGCAGGTGGATCTCTGTAAGTTCGAGGCCAGCCTGGTCTACAGAGTGAATACCAGGACCAGCTCCAAAGCTACACAGAGAAACCCTGTCTCGGAAAAAAAAAATTAAAAAAATGATAATAAAATAAAAACAATTGTGGGCTGGACATGGTGGTGCACACTTTAATTCCATACTGTACTCAGGAGGCAGAGGCAGCCAGATCTCTGTGAGTTCGAGGCTAAACTTATTTACACGGTGAGTCCCATGCCTGCCAAGGCTGCATAGTAAGACTCTGTCTCAAGAAAGAAGGAAGGAAAGAAAGAAAAAGGGAGGAAGGGAAAGAAAATTGTATTTAAGAATGATGAACACAGGGCCGGGAGGTGGTGGTGCATACCTTTTATTCTAGCACTCAGAGGCAGAGGAAATTATGACCAAAACTATGGGAAGAAATAATGCCTGGAAATATTTTGTTGAAAGCTTTTGAACCATAGATCCAAGAAACTCAGTTAAGTCTTAAGTGTAAAAGTATGTTAAAGCACATCATGGTCAGATTGATTAATACTAGTGGTAAAAAATTAAAAACGAGGGACAGGATGGATTTCAAAAGAACAAAGATAAAGATCACAGCAGATTTTTCATCTGAATTTTTGCTACAGGTAAGACAGCTTTAAAATATCCAAAAGGGTTCAAATAGAGACCTTAAACAACGTTCAAAACAAAGAATCCATCTTATTTATTTATTTATTTATTTATTTATTTATTTATTTATTTATTTATTTATTTATTTTTGTTTTTGTTTTTTCGAGACAGGGTTTCTTTGTGTAGCTTTGCGCCTTTCCTGGGACTCACTTGGTAGTCCAAGCTGGCCTCAAACTCACAGAGATCCACCTGCCTCTGCCTCCCGAGTGCTGGGATTAAAGGCGTGCACCATCACCGCCCGGCCAAAGAATCCATCATAAACAGACCTGAAGAACATTTAAAGAAATTCTTCCAAGCATAAAGGCAATATTGAATAGAAAAAGGATTCTAATTTACTGGTCCAAGAACAAGAAAGATAACATTTACTACAGACCCTGCAGATACCATAACATTTGGAAGAAATGCTTAAGTATCTTAAACTAGCAAACTAAGCTTGTTCAGGAAGAGGTTTAATAACTTCAGAAGAAATGCTTAAGTATCTTAAACTAGCAGATAGTGGTGGTGTAGCGCACTCATGCTGAAACCACCACAAGGTATGCCAGTTAGATCTCAATAAAACATCTTAGTAACCTTTTACATAGAGGTAACCTCAGAGAATAGCATATTCGCTGCGGGAGAACTCCACTAAGCTTCCTCTCTTAAAAAGAAAACAATTGCAGACGTCTTCATTGCTGATAGAAACTTAGCAAAGCCATGTAATTGGCAAATGCAAATTGAAAACCAGTAATCAATTCTGTGGTAAATTAGTTTTATTGAGTATTGGGATATTTTCTTATTAATTTTTATACTAAATTTAGTACTATCTAATACTTGGAAATGGTATTTTTCTGTTTCTCCTTTGAAGTAATTCTGCTTTAGGAAAACAATGTTTTATTTTGCCAAAAATATTGTAAGGAATTTGTCTCCACTGGGTTGTAAAGGGTATAATGTGGGGGCCATGTCTTCTCATTTAAGGAACTTTGAAAGCCTACCCTGGGCTGTTCTTTCTTACTCCTGTTTTCCAAAATAAACCGTATTGGTGGGAGAGTCTCTCATTGGGGTGGGGGTTCTTTCTACATGATTTAAAATTTTAATTAAAAGCACAAATAAATGGAGTAAAGACTGCACTATTCAGCATGACTGAATTTGCTTTTTTAAGAATTACATTTATTGTGCACTCGCGTGTGCGTGTGCGTGTGCGTGTGCGTGTGTGTGTGTGTGTGTGTGTGTGTGTGTTACACTGTGCACATGGAAGTGGGAAGTCAGCTTGAGAAAGGAGAATCTTCCCACCTTCCACAGGTGGGTCCCAGGGATCGAAAGCTACACATTCTTTCAGAGATAGTTGGTTAATTTTCTCCTCCCATAATTGCAGACTAGTAGCTGCTAACTCATGCTCCTTCTAGTATTTGCTTAGTAGCAGAGGATTTCCTTTGTAAGGTTTACCATTACTTTAAAATTTATAGCATTGTTAGAATGATTTTATGTTGTTCTCTCACTCAGCATATCTTTCATTTGTATTAGGAGTAATGCTTTTCAGAGAGCCTCTCCTCTCTTGCTCTTACGGAGACACTGCTCTGTTCACACACGAACTTTCGTTTTTGTTGACTCAAGCTAGGTTAATACCTGTTTTGAACAGTTTCTAGTAGTCAGTTATTCTCTCTTTTTCTATTTAATTTGTTAGTGTGTGTGTGTGTGTGTGTGTGTGTGTGTGTGTGTGTGTGTGTGTGATGTGTCAATGGCACGTGTCTGGAAATGAGAGGACAACTTTCAGGGGTAGATTAATCTTTCAAGATTGTCAGATTTACGAGGCAATTTCTACTTGCTGAGCCATTTATTGGCCTCTCTATATTTTTGTATAGTAAGATGCTGCTCTTTCTTGTCTATATTTTTACTTAGTAGGATGTTTTAATCCATTCATTTTTCCTATCAAGACAATCCTGTATAAATGTGATTATAAGCTTGATAGGTATGCTGTGTATGGTTGAATGAAACAGCTCTCACTTCGAAGGGATAAAAAGACAAGGTTAATCAATAGCAAAATATAAGTGACCATGGCCCAGAGCATTCATTTAGGTCTCCAAATACAACATTCCAATGTGGAAGCAGTTTCATGGAGTTTTTATGGTAACAAAACAAAGAAAGTTATAAGTCAAGGAATTTTAAAAATACATTGATGTAGCCAGGAAGTAGTGGAGCACACCTTCACTACCCGTACTTGGGAGGCAGAGGCAAGCAGATCTCTGTGAGTATAAGGCCAGCCTGGGCTACAGAGTGAGTTCCAGGAAAGGTATAAAGCTACACAGAGAAACCCTGTCTTGAAAAACATTGTGTGTGTGTGTGTGTGTGAAGAAAAGGGTTTCCTGCGTGACTCACTGTGTCACACTATAGCTTCCATCACGAGATTGATTTTTCCTTCTCTCTTTTTCTTTCTTTCTTTCTTTCTTTCTTTCTTTCTTTCTTTCTTTCTTTCTTTCTTTCTTTCTTTCTTTCTTTCTTTCTTTCTCTCTCTCTCTCTCTCTCTCTCTCTCTCTCTCTCTCTCTCTCTCTTTCTTTCTTTCTTTCTTTCTTTTTAAAGATTTATTTATTTATCATATATAGACGAGGGCACCAGATCTCATTACAGATGGTTGTGAGCCACCATGTGGGTGCCAGGAATTGAACTCAGGACCTCTGGAAGAGCAATCGGTGTTCTTAACCTCTGAGCCATCTCTCCAACCCCGCTTTTTCTTTCTTTTTGCTTCTTTTTCTTTTCTTAAATTTTATTTTATTTGGGGGGGTAACCAAAGGCAGAGAGTAAATACAAAGGGACAGGGAAACAAATGGGATGGAGGTGCATGGTGTGAAAGACACAAAGAATCAATAAAAAGAAAGGTCAACCTGAGTAGCTTGTGTGGAAAGAAAGGACTTTCCTTCCTTGTTCCTCTTTTAGGAAGAAGGTCCGCTGTTTGTATTATGAAGCTGAATTTGAAATGCCTTGTGTGTGATAGTATAAAGATGGAAATGACAGCTTCTGACAAGAGTAAAGAGCTTCATTCATTTTGTGGGTGCAAAATGGAGCTTGAGGTGCCTAGCTTGGAGCAGTAAAACCTCAACTTCCCTTTCTTCAAGTCCAATTTTAGGCGGAGTTGTGTGGAAACAAACAGAAAAACAAGAAAAAGTTGTGGGGGGAAAAGTTATTGTCAAGTGTATGATATACTTTGCTGATTTTAGGATACATATCACTTTTCACTTTTATGACTTCCTTTCTAAATGTTTGTTTGATTGTTTAATAGATCAGCAAACTTTTTTTTTAAGTGCTCAGGGTAACAATTTCATCATATAGACCAAGTGAAGTGCTGGCCTTCACCTTCAGCAGATATTTCTTTCATTTAAATATATTTTTATTCTTTAGTTCTTCATGCATACATACAATGTATTTTGCTAATTTTTTCCTCCTTAACTCCTCCCAGATCCATCTCTCACTTCAGTTTGTTTTTACATGAAGAATAATTCCCCCTTATTCATAGGAATAATTCCAAGACCCCTAGTGGATTCCTGAACCTAAGGGCACTACTGCACCCTCACGTGCTGCTTTTCCGGCATGCACACACTTACTAAGAGAGTAACAGGGACAATTATAGTGTTTTAATAAGATGTGGAAACTCGTCTTCCTAAAGAGTCAATGAATGCTAACATTTTCAGATCCCAATTGAAGATGGACTGGTGAAATTACAGAAAGCAGAACTAGATGCCAGTATACTAACTCTGGTCCTGAGCTCCTGTATCATGTTTTTTCAGTTAGTTAACCTTACTCTTTCTCTCTCTAAAAAACATTAGGTGATAAATAACTTCGTATTGGAATATTTTTGACTTCAGTGGTTTTCAGTTCAGGTGACAGCATCATTCCCCATCCTCTACCTCCATCTTTGTCGGTATCAGGAGATATATTTTATTGGCATCTGCTGAGTAGCAGGCGGATGTGGTGCCTTTAAGCATCCTTTAGTGCAGTGCAGATGTCCCCACAGCTGAGGTGTCTGGGATGTCAGTAGTATGAGATAGAAGCCCTGCTGTATTTGGGTGAAATATGTGTGGGTTTTACCATGTGTGTTTCTTTGAAGTACACCATCACTTTTTCAATAGCTTAAGTTACAGATAGCCGGATAGCATAAATATTAATAATTAACATTTAATTAGTACATTTTAATACGTAATATTCCATCTTTTCTGTTGCTGTGGTAAACACCATGACAAAAGCACTTGGGAAAGAAAGATTTTGTTTCATCTTACACTTTGGGGAAGTTGGGGCAGGAGCTCAAGGCAGAAACCTGGAGGCAGGAAATGAAGCAGAGACCATGGAAGAATTGACTTGTTTCTCATGGCTTACTCAGCTACTTTCCTTATACAGCCTGACCCACCTTCCCTGGGGTGGTACCACCCACACTGATCTGAACTCCCAAGGATTAGCAATTAAGAAAAGGCTCCACAGATGTGCCCTCAGACAGTCTAATCGAGGCATTCCCTCCATTTGAGATTCCCTCTTTCCAGGCATGGCTAAGTTTGTGTCAAGTTGACAAAAAGTAACTATGGCGTATTTCATTTATTATTTTTTCTGGTTGCAAGAAGCTATTTGCAAATCCCTGTTGCAGACAATTATTACTAAGGATTACTATCAGGCTCTAGTTACTATCTATTTGTGTTCTAGTACTGAAGGGAAGAAGGAAAACTGGAGCTGCCCCATGTAGCCCTAACACCATGATAGTAACTCTGAATAGTAGTCGTTTCTAATACTAAACACTAGGACAGTGCCAAGCGCCTGGAATGTGGTAGCTCTCAGTACATCCTAGATGGAAGGATGGATAGGTGTGCTATCAGAAACTGTGCTGCTCAAGTTGGCTAAAATGCCCAGGAACGCCCCAAGTCCTTCATAAGCATGCCTACAAAGCTTTTGTGGAAGTCCCCTTCCCCATTCTCTCCTGCAACCTGTATAGTTAGGAGCTTGGAATGGCTTTTAGAAAAGAAAGCAATAGTGATATCTGTAACTTGCTGATAGGAATTGCTTGTCAGTGGGGGGCTAACGTACTTTGGGGTATATTTCTCCACCCCTTCCAGTAGCTTCATAGAGAAGAAAAACCCCAGGTTCAGTAAGTGGCAGAGTTGAGATGCAGACCCTGTTCTGTTTCAGAACAAAGCTGTGGCTCAGCCATTGTACTATCTGTGAGCAGTACAGCTTTGTCTCTGAGATAGCTAAACTACCCAGTTTTGAATCCTGGCTTTTCTGTGTCAGTTCGGAAAGTTATTTAACCTTTCCCCATTTCTAAATGTGCTTGGTCAAACGTCATGCTCAAGGTTGATGGTTATATTATATTAATACTTGCTTAGAGAAATAACTAATGGAGCCTCACTGCTCAGTGTCAGTCTTTTAATAGTGATATTATCTTTGTAGAAAGAATTTCTGCCTGCCTCAAGTTCTTTTACTTGAAGCCTCTATAGTCTGTCTGGGAAGATAGGAAAACATATAACCTGATAAACAGTAGCAAATAATCATTAAGTGATGTAGCAGAGACCATAAATGTTAATAGAATTTAGTTTGGGAAATATGCTTGCAGTTAAAACTTTTCAAGTATATAGCTGCTTTTCAAGTTTACTGCCTGGGACTTTTGTACAAATTTTGACAAGGTGTTGGCTTTCTCTTATGGTTTTTATCTTGTTTGTTTATGCGTTTGCCTTTTTTCATGTATACTAGGGAATCTTCCTCAATCTCTTTTTCACTTTTATTCTTTTGAGCCAGGGTCTAGCAACCCAGAACTTGCTAGTATAGCTCGTCTGGCTCCAGGGATCTCCTAGCTCTGCCTTCAAGGCTGGAATTATAGGTGGGTCACCACAGTCATCTGCCATTTAAATGAGTTCTGGAAATCCACCTTCTTGCAAACATTTAACCACTGAGCCATATTCTCAGTCCCCTTGTGTTTTCTTTCTTACCCCACCCCCCAGTCTTATTTCCTGAACTGTCAGTCACCTGCCATAGCAGCATCTCCAGTCCCTTCCATGGCCAGGTTGTCCAGTGCCCTGGTTGGTCATTTGAGGACTCACTCTAATGCATGGTCTTTCATCCCCTACTCCCTGACCTAGATAGAGGCCATGTTTCAGGGCTGTCTGTATATGCCCTTCTGTTCTCCTGTTCCCTCAGTGGTAGAGGTCCATTCTCTTTGCCTACACTGTGCTGTCACTTGCCATGCATTGCAGCTGAAAGACGTCCTCAGTAAGAGTGCGGGTCATTTAGATTACCTCGTTTGACCCTTTAGCCACCGAGCTAGGTGGATTGTGTTAGCTCCTCCTTTCAGATAGGAAAATAAAAGCTGGCTGAGGCTCAGGGGTTTGTCCAAGCAGTTTAGGGCGCAAGTGACACAAATCTGTAGTTCCCTACATTTAATAACTTTTGACAGTTGACAGCTTATTATTGTCATTTGGATATCCATCTGTGTGGTGTCTTTATTTACATTGTAAGTAGAATAATTAAAATTTAGTAAAAATATTTGATTGTCCTGACTTAATTTTTTGAGACAGGGTTTCTCTGTGTAGCCCATTCCCACTACGACACACTTCTTCCAACAAGGCCACAGCCCTAATAGTGCCACCCCCTTTACGGGCCCTTTTCCTTCAAACCACCACAACCAGGCTGGCCTCTAACTCAGATATCTGCCTGCCTTTGCCTGAGGCAATGTAACCACTGCCCAACGCGACTTAATTTTGTGATGTGTAAGAACATCTCAAGAATTGAATTGAGATTCTGCTTAAACCTATAGAGTAGTGTGTTGTGTGTCTCCCACCCCCCCCACCCCCCACCCCCACCCCCCGTAGCACTTAGCTTGACAGGATTGAGTGAATAAATGCACATTGAAGTTTTTGTAAAACATTTGCTTAATAAGCAGCATGTTGCAGTTTAGATTTGATGTAATATTGAAAATTTAATACATTTTTCAGCAATTTTCAATTATCCTGTATGAATTTAATATATTTTGCTGTGGATGATTGATTGATAAATAAAACACTGATTGGCCATTAGCCAGGCAAGAAATATAGTCAGGACTAGCAGAGAAGAGAATTGAGAGAACAGGAAAGCAGGGAGGAAGAGATGCCAGCCTGCTGTCCAGGGAGCATCATGTAAAGGCAACAGGTAAAGCCACGGAACACGTGGCAACATATAGATGAACAGAAATGGGCTGAGTATAAGAGTAAGAGCTAGACAATGGTAGGCCTGAGCTAATGGCCGAGCAGTTTAAATAACATAAGCGTCTGTATGTTTATTTTATAAGTGGGCTGCGGGACTGCCGGGGCTTGGCGGGACCTGGAGAGAAAAACTCTTGCTACAATATTTAGCAGCATCCTTTGGGCAATTGTGTATGTTTGTGTATAAGTGACAGGCCTTTCTAAATCCTTACATGGAACTGTAAATTTGGGGTTAGGCATAGCAGTTTGGATGATTTGATTTTTGTTGTTGTTGTGACTTAAGAAGTGAAAGGGTAGACAAATAAGCTATAGCATTAAAATGTTAATTAATTAATTAACTTTGGTCTTTCGAGACAGGGTTTTTCTGTGTAATAAGAGCCTTGGCTGTCCCAGAATTCACTTTGTAGACCAGGCTGGCCTTGAACTCACAGAGATCTGCCTGTCTCTGCCTCCCAAGTGCTGGGACTAAAGGTGTGTGCCACCACATCCAGCTATAAATCTTAATTTTAATAACCAAAATGCAGAGCGAAAGTGGGTCTGTATTGTCCTTTGCACAGCATTCTTTAAGGTAGCTCATGTATTTGTTTCTGTGTTGTTTGCTTATTTAAAAAATGTTCATAAGCGTTCCTCTCATCACAGATACAGTGAAAGATTTTGTCAAAAATACCATCCCTACAATAATAATATTTATATTTGATTTCAGAGAAGCTATGCGAAATTATTTAAAAGAACGAGGGGATCAAACAGTACTCATTCTTCATGCAAAAGTTGCACAGAAGTCTTATGGAAATGAAAAACGGTAAGATTATTGGGGATTTTTGAGCAAATAGATACTGTACAATTTGCATATGATTTATATTTATATCTGAGGCTATACTTATTACTGGGCTTATTTGCATAGTAGTATGAAAAGGAGACTTATTTCTTAAAGGGGACAAACAGTGAACTGTGGCGTGCTTAAGTCAGAAAAATTTAGTGAAGACCATCTGGCCACATCCCTAATTTTACAAAATTTAAGTCTGTTTTTCTTTAGGGCTGTGTTCCAAGAATCTCAGTGACATATTAGCTCGTTTGCAAAGCAGTTTTCCATTGGGGATAAAGTGTGATTTGATAAACAACTGCAGCCTCCCCTCCCTCTGGTACCATTTTAAAAAGGAAGAGACAGTTGTGACACATTTCTGTACTCCTTGCCACTGGAGATGTTGAGGCCGGAGGATGGCAAGGTCAGAGAGTGAATGTGAGGCCTGTCTTGAGTAATGGACTCTGATTCAGAAAAGTCTAGGGATGGGGCTGAGCAGATGGCTCAGTGGTTAAGAGCGCATGCTGCTCTTGCAGGGGACCTCTTGGGTTCCCTTTCGGGTGCTCATGTCTGCACTGGTTATAGCTCCAGCTCCAGGGGAACTGTCGTCCCCCTCTGGCCTCCATGACTACCCATACACATGTGGCTTACAAACACGCACACTCACATCTATTTTAAAAGGTCTGGGGATACAGCTCAGTGATAGAGAGTGTGCCAGCATGCACAGGGCTCTGGGTTCAATTCCCAGTGCCATGATAGGTAGGTAGGTAGGCAAGCAGGCAGACAGGCACATAGTTGCAGAGATAATAATATACATAAATGAAGGCTAAAAGATTATAACTGTAAATGTATCTTGAGGTCAGTTGAAGTTGACCTTTGGAGATGTTGTAAAGAGCCCCAACTGCCTTAAGCCTCTATCTGGTAGTTAAGGAAGTTCACCTGCCTGGCCGCATGAACTGTGTATGGAAGCAGTGTGCATCTGTAGGCCCGCCACTCGGGAGGCTAAGTCAGGAGGATTACTTGAGCCCAGGAATTCCTGGGCCACACTGCAAGGTCCATCTAAGAACAAGAGGCAGAAATCTCTTTCATACTCAAACCTAAGTACAGGCTACTACAGAAATGACCTGTAAAGGTAATTAGTGAATGTTATTTCTGTGTAGTCTTTCATGAAAACTCATATATCGCACTGTGTTTGGCTTAATTATGGATTTCTTGTTTGGGTTTTGTTTTTGCTTTTCAAATTGGTGTTAGAGATCAAACCCAGAGTTTCATGCATACAACACACATGGTCTACCACTTGGTCACATCTTCAGCTCAGCATTCTTGGCTACAGTTATCACAGGGTGGGGCACGGCAGTGAGCAGAACCTGGCCTGCTAGACCAGGTCATTGTTTGTTGTCTCAGAACCTCATCTCTGTTGTTTGCACTTGATTCCAGGAATTTTAAGGCATTGTCTTTCAAACAGCATTTTTTTGTTAAGCATTTGTGGGTAAAGATAGCATGCTTGAGTGGGTGGGTATCAAAAGTTTTTGGGATTGGCCAGGGAGTGCACCTAACTAGCAGAAGGAATGAAAAATATATGTTTGGAGACAGGGTTGAAAAGAATGAAAGAAATCTCAGAATGTGTAACAAAGGAAGTGGCATATGAGCAAAGTAGGGAAATATAAATATGTAGTTAAATATGGACTGCAGTGGCTTATCAAGTTATTGTGAACATTTTAATGATTCCCTTATGTTATAGAGTAGCATGTGTTTACCTTCTATTATTTGACTATGGCTTAGTCAGTCCATAACTCCAGTTAAACACTTGAAGAATCTTAGCTTTTGACTCCCCTCTCAAGAAAAAACAAAAATAACTTGATGTTATAGTAACTACTCTCCAGTGTCTTTTGAATCATGTGTACTGTTAACGTTTCCAAGGTAAACCTGCTACTTTACAGTACCGGAAGAACCCGATTGGCTTACTTTGTGTGTGTAAGGCACTAAGACCTTCCTTAGTGCTTTACAGGATAGGAGATAATCAGGAAGTCTCTTGCTTGATCTCTGAGCTGGAAGGAAAGGAAAGCTACTGAATTGATAATTATCCTCAAAGAGGATGAATACTGAGAACTTAGGATTCGTACATCTTACTGTTAAAATTATTGTTCAGCATTTCTAAATTTGCCGCCCAGGTGTCTGGCAGGCTGGGGTGGTCGTGGTGGGATGCAGTCCAGGCCTTTCTCATACTAAGCAGGCTCTCTAATGAGCTCCAGCCCCAGTCCTGTTTTGTTTAAGTGACACGTGAAACCTGATCACTGATTTGTAGCTAAACATAGAAGTGAATGTGTGCATTCATTCATTCATTCACTTATTTATGTTTGAGGCAAGGTTTCTCTGTGTAGCCTTGGCTGTCCTGGAACTAACTCGCTCTGTAGACCAGGCTGGCCTGGAACTGGCCAGGTTTGGGTTTCTAAATAATGAAATTTAGTATATATGTGTAGTGTTTAACACAAAACAGTTCTTACCTTAATTCTAGAGCCAAGCATGAATGGTCATGGCTCAGGAATACAGATTTAGGTTGCCTCAAATGCTATGTTTAGTGTGAATATGGTTTGTCAGGTTTTATAGCTACAGAACAAAAAGTCGTAAATCAAGCAACTTTTCCTGGTTTGGTGGTTTACAGCAAAAGTCATAACTGCTGTCTGATGACATTCTTAGTTGTTGGATTGGTGAAAGTGAGTGGTCCTATATAATGTTCTGATAGATTTTACATGGTAGTCACATAGTGCTCTTAGGTCAGGCACTGATGGGCAGTGAATGGCTGTTGAGGAGACTGAAGATAGCCCAGGAGAATTTCGCCCTGGATCTGCACCATCCCAACTCTCCACAACCATTGCATTCTAATCAGTCAGTCAGCCTTGGTGACATGGGTGTGACCTTTTACTGGGAACTTTAGTTCACCTAGTCAGTTGTTTGCTAAGGAAAACAGGAGTGCTTCTCAGTGCTGAAGAATGCTGTGCAAGGCCAGTAGTGCTTTTTTGACAGAAACAGTTCCAGTATTGAACCAGAGAAGTGCTTGCTCTACAATAGTAGGGTAGAGCGTTTTAAGGGGAGTAAAGATGGACACACTAAACATGCCTTTGCTCCCGTTAGCCAGTTAGCCTCGGTGCCAGAGTTGGGATTCTACAATTCTGTCTAATTCTAGGGTTTTTTCTTTTATTCCTGTGGTTTCAAAAAACTAGAAAGTCTCATTTGTATTTCCTCATGAAGTGAAATCCTGAAGGAGTATGCCATCACCTGGATTCAGTGTTGACGCAGACGTACGTTTTACTAGGTTCGCAACAGCAAGGTGTCAGTGTCAAGGAATTAAAGATGTTGGGAAAAGCATCCCATCCTTCCCATTGATTAGATGAGACCAGGCTAGACTTCACTGAAGAAGCATGGGGCAAACTTGTTAATCATATGCCTTCAAACATGGGTACTGCTGGTTCTGCTTTTCACTCTCTGGAGTTTTGACAAAGCATCCTACCAATTAATCTCTTCATTTATTCTTTTCTAGAAAATTATTTGTTAGGTGCTAGTACAAGAGGACCTATCCAAAAAAAAATCATGTGGCATTTAATTTTATGATGGATAGCTGAGACCTAGTGAAGTAATAAAAGTTTGTTAGTCATTGTAAGAAATACAGCACCACAGGACTGCAGTGGCTTATCAAAGTTATTGTAAACATTTTATGATTGTCTTTTATTGCAATTTCCTGTTTTTACCATCTTTTATTTGACTATGGCTTGGTCAGTCCATAAACCCAGTTAAACACTTGAAGAATCTTAGCTTTTGACTCCCCCAAATAAATATTAATGGAAAAAAAGCAAAAACAACTTGATGTTATAGTAACTACTCTCCAATATCTTTTTTTAATTATTATTATTATTTGTTTTTTGTTGAGACACGGTTTCTCTATGTAGTTTTGCTGCCTGTCCTGGATCTCGCTTTGTAGACCAGGCTGGCCTCAAACTCACAGACATCCACCTGCCTCTGCCTCCTGAGTGCTGGGATTAAAGGCATGCGGTAGTTCTGCTGAGGTTTTCTTGTGGATTAAAGAGGTGATGATGGTCTGGTCTCCACTCTCTGGAAAGAAGAAGGAAGGTCTGTCTTCCTTGATGATCTTTTAAAGAGTTACTAAGGCATAAGGCATGAGGTAACCTGAGGACACGACCACAGACACTTTGGCCATGTCTCTGTCATAAAAAAATAATTCTAGTGACTAATGCTAAAAAAAAAATCTGGTCAGGAAATTTCATTTAAAAAGCTTCAATTATTCTTTGTATTAGCATTTGTGCTTCATATTTAGTCCACCCATTGATGGTAGTCATCTGTCTTACTTTTTCATTAAGTCAGTATGGTTCTTAAAAGATGACACTTTCTAGAAAGATTGTTTTCTCTAGAGGCTGTGTTAATTTACCTTTTGATATTAATATGATATTAATATTCAGCATTGTTTTCTGGTGAGCAACCAGTTATACTAGAGAGGTGCTCTGGGGACAGTTACTAACTAGACACTTAGATAGTGATTCTAAAGTCACACTAAGGACTGTGTTAACTGGAGTAACCTATGTGTCATGAGCTCCCAGATAGATAGATGGTCAGATGATGTCAGTGACAAGTTTGGGTTTTGTCTAACCAAACTTAATTGTCATACTCAGTTAAATAAAAGCCCTTTTTTGAACCTATAGTTTTGTTTTTTTTTTTCTTTTCTTCCCTTGTGTGTTCTCCGGATTTGCGGGAATAAATTTGTTAAATCATTCACTAAAAGAATGACTGAATTTTAAAAGGAATAAAACCTTAAATGTGTACATATCGCCACCAAGTGGGAAAAAATAGCATTGCTTGTCAATTGAGAGACGCTAAAAAAGAAAGAAAAAGAAAGACCACATTGTTCTGCAGGATTCATTTTATAGCAGCTGTTAAAAGTCAGTTTCAAACACATAAATGCACCTTAATTTTTCTTCGGTTAACTGTTTGGGCATTTATTTCTCACTCCCTTTAATTTCCTTTATCTTTATTTTTGTGTATATGTTTATATTTCATCTGATTATTGTGTTACTACTTAGCTGTGTGGAAATAAAGTTTTGGTTAATTTACTTTTAGGAATGACAGTTTGGGGACGTTAAAGCTGTGATTTCACCTGCATCTTACAAAAGAATCTGTGTTTTAATTCTGATGAATTTATTTTCTTTTTCTTTTTCCTTTTTTTCCCAGAGCTGAGGACCAAACCCAGGGCCTTGTGCTTGCTAGGCAAGCGCTCTACCACTGAGCTAAATCCCCAACCCCAAATTTATTTTCTTTTGTTAAGTTATTTTGAATAATTCTAGTGATTATAGAAAAATAAACAGGGATAGCTCACAGGCTATTTAAGAGTCTTCATTTTTCTTATATTTATTGTATGCTTGAAAAACTTGGAAGGTAGAATCTTGATCAGGTTTTTTTTGGGGGGGGTTGTTTGTTGTTTTGGGTGGGTGGTTGTTTTGTTTTGAGACAGGGTCTCTCTATATAGCCTTGGTTGTGCTGTTCTGGAACTCATTACATAGACCAGGCTGGCCTCAAACTCACAGATCTGTCTGCCTCTGCCTGTGAGTGCTCGGATTCAAGGCATGGACCACTGTCTTAGGGTTTCTTTTGCTATGAAGGGATACCATGACCACAGCAACTATTATAAAGAAAAACATTTAATTGGGGCTGGCTTACAGTTTCAGTGGTTTAGTCCATTTTTGTCATGGTAAGAAACATGACAGGCAGACAAGGTGCTCCAGGAGCTGAGAGTTCTACTTTGTGTGTGTGTGTGTGTGTGTGTGTGTGTGTGTGTTTGTGTTTGAGACAGGGTTTCTCTGTGTAACAGTCCTAGCATCTGCTTTGTAAACCATGCTGGCCTCAAACTCGTGTGCCACCCTTGGCATAGCTTGAGCATATGAGACCCACAGTTGACACACTACCTCTTAATAATGCCACTCCCTGTGGGCCAAGTATTCAGACACATGAGTCCTATGGAGGACATTCCTATTCAAACCACAGTAGCCACCATGCCTGGTTTTGATTAGTGTTTTATAAGAAGAATTTTTAGTCTGTTTGACTAATTTTGGTTTGTTTTATTTGTTGTTGTTTTTTATTTTTTCAAGGCAGGGTTTCTCTGCTGTTCTGGAACTCACTTTGTAGATCAGGCTGGCCTTGAACTCACAGAGATCTGCTTCCCTCTGCCTCTCAAGTACTAGGTGCCCAGCTTGTTTGACTCATTTTTGCCATTAGTTTCTGTATTTTGTTACAGTGCTATCGTGAATACCTAGAACACTCACTCTTTTATCATTTCAGTGTACCATTCCTTTATCTTTTCACTGTTCATATAGTCTTCAGATGTGAAATAAAAGTACACTTTCTGGTGATTCATTGAAATTTGACAACTACATTTGGTATATTCTCTAAAAGCATAGTCATTCATTTGAAAATGTCAATTCACCAAGGAGCTTTTAATAATCAGTGTCCAGTAAAATACTAACATGGGATGAAGTTCCTGAGAGTGCATTAGCCTAGGTATATGGGATATATCAAGCTATGCATTTGGGGCCAGTGCCATTTAAGGCCTGAAAGATCCCTGGTCTAGACATAAACTGAACCCATTCTACAACATGCCCAGCCAGTATAGGCATCCCTTCAGACTTGAAGTGACATGGACCTGGGCCCAGTACCTTGGCTGTGACCTTGCTATCTGGTCTCAAGTATGAGCATGAAAGCTCCTCTTGTTTTGTGTTGGTTAATTAGATATTACAGAAACACTGCAGAGGCCTTCTGCTCTACTCCACACTGTTTCCTCTCCAGGACACACTTGATCTACTCAACCTCTGTTTGCCCTGGCTTCCTCTCTCTGGTTGATCCCCTTCTTCTAACCAGCCACTGCTTCAGTATTTCCGCTTCTTTCTTTTAGATGCTGCAAAGTTAACCTCCTTAGGGAAGTTTTCTGTAGCCACCTCAGGCAGTCCACGTTGTAGGCACCCTATCCTGGCTTCATTTTTTCTAAGTATGTATTGCTAGCTAACAGTCTCTATTTTTAAACCCATTTGTTTTTCTTGTCTCTCTTCTATTAGAGTACAAGTTCCATAATGGTAGGAACTTTGTTTGATTTTGTTTATTTTTATTACTGTATTCCTGGTACCTGGAGGGTAGAATAAGTAATTTGTAGAACTAATAGATACTGAATAATCTCAGCTCAATTCTTGTAAGATATGTGTGTCAATTACATGGAAAGTCATCTGATTAGAGTTGAGAAAAGGTACCAGTGCACATTTGGAGTTTGTTCACTACATGCTATTGATTTGCTCAAGAGGAAGCAAACTGCTTGTCCCCCAAACGACCTGAAATTGTATGCATAGGCACATACTTCTTTCTTCTTCTTCTTCTCCTCCTCCTCCTCCCCCCCTCCCCCCTCCCCCCTCCTCCCCCCTCCCCCCTCCTCCCCCCTCCCCCCTCCTCCCCCCCCTTCCTCCTCCTCCTCCTTCTTCTTTTAGTTTGTTTTTGTTTGATTTTTGGTTTTGGTTTGAGGCAGGGTCTCACTATATAGCTCTAGTTATGCTGGAACTCGCTATGTAGATAGACCAAGCTGATCTTGAACTCACAGAGATCTGCCTGTCTCTGCCTCCTGGGTGCTGGGATTAAAGGTGTGTGCCACTGTGTTCACCCAGCCACATAATTTATTTTCTTTAGTCTGGGTTTCAGGTAAAATTTGATTTCCAGTATCCATTGACTGGAAGATGTCCCTGGCCAGTAGGAAGCCCATGTACTGCTAGTTCATTGAAGCTTGGCACAGGTGGTTGATTATTGTTACAGTTAGGCTGTTTTGTTTATAGTGAAAATAGCAGAATCAAACATTTTTCTGACTTCATAACTACAAAAAGTAGGAATTACCATGAGGGCCTTTTGTTTTAAGAAAAAGGGGAAAGAAGCTAGTTATTTGGGTAACAGATATTCCTGCCTGTTAATTATTTACCTGATTCATTCATTTATGCTATTTGCCCAGTTAGTATAGTCATTTGAGTGTTCAGGCACTTTAAAGAGACAGGATACAATGTTTTAAGGTGTATACATGTCAGTGGGTATCATAGGCAAAAGTACATTACATGTCATTGAGCAAAGTACATTATGCTCTACATAAGGGATGAATTCATAGTTTGAACTCAGCTTTTCGATGGTTAGGTTAAGACAAAGTCATTTTATGTGGAAGGAACTTTTTTTTGGCACACAGCAGAAAAATCTGTTAGTAGTCATGAGCTGAAAGAATACAGTGTATTTGTTCTTTTGGTTCAAGATGTTTCCCAGTCATACATACTAGGTGTTCAGGCTAAGATACATAAAACATGGACGAGTGTAGAGCTCATATCAAGTAGCCTATTTTCTCTTTTTTCTTAGTTACCTCACTTGAGGTATTGCCTTAATGCTATTTTCCAGGTGAGTTGCCAAATAAAGTTAAATGTAATATACTAAGAATAGCATTAAAATTAATGATGCTGTTATCTTGACTTGAACTTAATTAGTAATCACAGATTCTGTGGTGATCTGTTGTGCTTTGTTTCTTGCAATTGCCAAATTCCAATAGAGTAGCTCAGAGCCTTGAGCTGTGAGAATTAAAAGGTAAGCTGCTTAAAGCAAGACTGATCTAACTGAAGGTATGACTCTCCGATTTTATTAGAACAGATAAGAAAATCTTTATTTCATTCCTTTTGACATGATTTGCTTTATAGATGACTTCACCAAAATGCTTTGTTAGGAACATAGTACATTGAAGTATGATTTTGAATTCATATATTAAAAAAAAATGAAGTATGATCTTGAATGTAATCCCCCCACCCTTTTTTTTTACAGCTTTTTTTGTCCTCCTCCCTGTGTGTATCTTATGGGCAGTGGGTGGAAGAAAAAAAAAGAACAAATGGAACGAGATGGTTGCTCGGAACAAGAGTCTCAACCTTGTGCATTTATTGGAATAGGAAATAGTGACCAAGAAATGCAGCAGCTGAACTTGGAAGGGAAGGTAATTTTTTCCTAATGTTCACTATTTTTCCTTAATATTTAGAAAATGGTTCTGATCGCAGTGACTACCTGGTATCTTAAGTTCACATAAAAGCTATTCCTTAACCTTCATATCTGCCTATTTGTAAGTCATTATCTTTTTATAGTTTTTAATCAATAAGGCATGCTGACCATGGATTAAAAACTAGAAATGGTAAAATTGGTATAATGTTCATTGCAATAGTAAATACTTATTGTAAAAGAAAATAGAACAGTAAAACCATTTTAAATTATGACTGTTGATTTATTCTCCTGTTACTATAATTCCTGGAGATACATACAGTACACTCTGCACCTAGACATTCAATTCTTTAATGAGTGGATGGGTAATAAAAAGCCAAGGATCTAGCTACCAGTATGTGTAACTGTGTTGGTTGAACTTCATTCTCATTTTAATCGGTTCTAGCTTTCAATCATTTTCCCTTCCAGTAAGATAATACTAAACCAACCAACCAATAGCATCATTGATTGTCTCCCCTGGGATACTGACACTAAACTCCCCCAGGGCTGCCTCAGCATGAAGACCTTCCTTCTGTCCTATAGTAGACCTTGTTACACAAGTCCTGGACATTGGTAGGATGGAAGCACACATGTGCATGTGAGGAGGTAAAGGACCGCACAGAGGAGTCCGTCTGTTTTCCGCTTTTACCATGGAGGACCCAGGGGGTGCTCTGAAGGCTTGGCAGCAAGTGCCTTTCCTCACTGAGCTATCCCACCAACTTTTGTTCACCTGTTCTATTTATGCTAGACAGTATCTTCTGTTTCTTGATGCAGATTAAACCCCATCATGTTAGCACTCAAAATCAAGTTCCCTTTTCTTAGGCTTTCTCATGAGGATGCAGCTGCCTTGTTTACATCCACATCTCATTTTTGTTCTGTGATGATCTGCTTTGACACATTGACTTTATCCTATGTCTCAAAGTTGAACAGTTCCAGATTTAACCTTTAGCTAGTATTTAAAAACTATGGTGGGCCTGTGTATGTACCCAAAGATGCCTTATCTCAGTACATAGCCCTAAGTGTTTGCTGCTATTAACACCGCTTTTCTTGTCTTTCACAGAACTACTGCACAGCCAAAACATTGTACATATCTGATTCAGATAAGAGAAAACACTTCATGCTGTCTGTGAAGATGTTCTATGGCAATAGCGATGACATTGGCGTCTTCCTCAGCAAGCGGATCAAAGTCATCTCTAAACCTTCCAAAAAGAAGCAGTCCTTGAAAAACGCTGACTGTACGCATGCTTGAGTTCCTTCTTTGTTCCCAATTCTCACATCACATTAACAAGACAAACTTTGAAACTTCAAGGTTGTTCTGTCAAGAGCTAGGTCATTGTTTACTACTATTATTCTAGGCCTTGCTGTGTTTTAAATTTAAGTGTAAATAAGTAGTGTCTGGCCTAATGAAGTGATTCATTCTCGGTTAGTGTTCTGAGAATCTCAGTTCCTTCTTTAGGATTACCTTAGAGTGGTTATTCTTACTGTTACAGGGATATGGAGGGAATTTTCTCCTTTTGTCACAGTGACTGGGAGGGAAAATAAATGTTAAGCACCTGACCCTGTGGGCCAATGATGCTAAATGTCCTACAACACCTAAGGTAATTTCTGTTCCAAAAGAATCTATCCTTCCAGAATGACAGAAGTTTTCATTTCAAAAAACATAGTGTGCTCTGGAAAGCCAGGTAAGACACTAAACCAAATGGCTAAAGGTCTCCACAGCACGGACGACTAGCTCACTGGCAGATTGTTCACCCCAAGGCTGTGTACCGTCTGTGAATCTACATTTCAACACATTTGAAATTCACATTTGAAATTGGTTGGCTGGCTTCTTGAAGTTTTTTGTTGTGTCAAGTTTGAAATTGATAAAAAAAAAAAAAGAAAGCATGATGCAGCAATCGTCACAACCTCAGTAATGTCACCAATTCTGTTTGGTGGGCGGTCACCAGCAGCACCTCTTCCCTTTCTAACTGCTGGGGTATTTTCTTGTAACTCTCCAGCTGCCTGTCTGTGCTTTCAACTGAGGTTTCTGTAATAGTGACTCTTAATGCGTGGCTTTTGTCTTTTTTTTTAAGCATATCTTGTAACACAAATCTTAAAAGATCTTATTAATTAAAAACAACAACAACAAAAAACAAAAACCCGGAGCCAGATATTGGGGTGAAAGCAGAAAGATCAGAGAAACACAACAAACCACAGCCAACCTCACCTGGCCGACTCCTCAGCCGATCCTGTTTTCCACAAATCCTCAGACTGAAAGCCTCTTGAGTCCTCACCCCTGAAGGTCTCAGTTGAACGGCTGTTTAGTTCCTGTCTCTTCATGCTTTATATACTGTTCTCCACCCAGCCTTTTCCTGGGGTTAAAGACGTGTGTACTTTCCAGGCAAAGGCATGAGATCTCAAGTGCTGGGATTAAAGGCCTGTGCTACCACTGCCTGACTCTGTTTCCAGTGTGGCCTTGAACTCACAGAGATCCAGATGGATCTCTGCCTCCCAAGTGATAGGATTAAGGGTATATGCCACCACTGTCTGGCCACTATGTCTAATCTAATGGCTACCTCTGTCCTCTGACCCCCAGATAAGTTTTATTGGGGTGCACAATATATCACCACAATATCTCACAAAGTTGACAGTCCTTTAATGTCATTTAGTATTCATAGTGTCTCAGCAATGTCTTTTTTTCAGCTTCTCTCCTCCCCCCCCCCCCCCCCCCCAGCTGAGGATCAAACCCAGGCCCTTGTGCTTGCTAGGCAAGCGCTCTACCACTAACCTAAATCCCAAACCCATCTTTTTTTTCTATAATTGTTTTTGTTACATTTTGTTACATTTATAGTTGGCTTGTTCAAACATAGAATTAAATAAGGACCATAAGTTTTAATTTGTGATAGTTTTCCTATTCTTCTCTCCCTGCCCCCTTGCTGTAAGTTACTTATTAAAGAAACTGGGTCATTTTAAATCCTGTGGAATTTCCATACTCTGGATTTGACCTGTCCCTTGTTTCTCTGCCTCAGTTTTTCTATAGCCTGGTGATTAAAGACTTTTAAATTAGCTGGTCATTCTCATTGGCTTAGAAATCATAGAGGATCTGGTTACTCCTTTTTGTCACACTAAGACTAGTAAGTTCAGCAGTTTGTTTAATTTACTCCTAAGGCTCTTCAGAAACCTGTAAACCAATGGTTTAGTGACTGTTACTTCATCAAGGTATACAAAATACTGATTTTCTAATTCTTTTATATAACTTCCATATATTTAGATGAAGGGGTTTTCAGTGAAGAACTTCAACATAACAACTATTTGACATTTGATAAACAATTGATTGCTTACTAATTTGCAGATTAATAGTATTTGATAACGGCCAGTGGTTTTTAGAAAAGATCATTTCTCTGCCTTTAAAATTGAGCATAAAAACTTTTGGATTTTTATGTCACATGTCTTTTACTCCATTCAGTCTTTATTCCTATCATTTATTTAATATGGAAAATTCCAGACACACTAAAGCAAACAGAGTTACAGAATACTAAATGGAAATAATACATTATTATAAATAATAAAACAGAATAGTAAATGGAAATCCTAACTTCAGTAGTGACCTTAATCTCAAGCCAGTCTTATTTCATCATAATTCATTCTTCCACTTCAGTCTGCTTTCATCTTACTCATTTATTTGATGTCATCTCAGACATTTGCTTCTTACATAAGTATTATTGTGTGGCTACAAAAGATAATTTTTTTTTTCTGAGAAGAAAAAACTTTATTCTTGTACAAGGGTCAAAATGGATGGGAAAATATAGATGCAGGCAATCACTGCCCTGATTAGCATCGTATGCCCATTCCAATGGCCATGAATGTACCAAAGGTGCCGCCACTCTGCATCTTGGTTTTCCCAATGCCACCCATCAGCTCTGGACCTCACATTCCGATCCCGAGACAAGAGAAGGTGCTGAACAGTGCCCTGACCGCCATGCCCAGGGCACAACCCATGACAGCCCATCTTCACACGGTTGAAGCAGCTGGGCTGGGACTACCCGTAGGGACCCTGGCATCTTGTTCGCCACCGCGATGATCATGAAAAAATAATGTACAAAGCAAGCATAGGCAGAAGTGCTTCTAATGTCAGTCATCTAATGTCCTGTTAATGTCAAATTTTGAGTGTTCTAAAGTAATTGAGGTTTGGGCCGGGTGGTGGTGATGGCAGCAGTGTACACCTTTAATCCCAGCACTCAGGAGTAGAGGCAGGTGGATCTCTGTGAGTTTGAGGCCAGCCTGGTCTACAAGACAAGTTTCAGGATAGGTTCCAAAGCTATACAGAGAAACCCTGTCTTGAAAAAACAAAAAATAATAAAATAATTGAATTTTAACCAGATGAGTCAAAATTCAGATTCCCTGGATGTTACAATATATAGACAAGATTGGCATCTACATGGGTATTCCTTAATCTATGTTCCCATGCAGTTAACCTTAGGCATTAGGAATTTCTGCATTCAGATTTGTTAAGTTCATTCTTTTGGTGTAGTTCAATGTATATTCTATAAATTGGTAATGTTCAGGAGAAAAAAACTGAATATTAGTGAAAAATGTAAAGAAAGACGTCATTAAGTACCGTTTCAGGAGAAGAAACTTTAGTTCAGGGTCATGTTCACTTTCAGTCTCACAAAGGCAAGTTCCAGTTTTCAGCCAAGGAGGAAAATGAGAGGCTCAATGGATGGAACCATTACCAGGAGAAAAAGGAACCAAGGACAGGGGAGTTTTGCTAAAGCAACTTAATAGGAGTCCTGCTAGTGAGAGCCAGCGTGACCCATATCAAGGGAAGGGAGGGCATGACTGATTTCCTGCAACCTGACCTAGAAGGTGGTGAGGGGCTGGGCGTTGAGATGAAAACTGATAGAAAGGAATGCTGGGAGGAGCTCTTGGAAGTTTGTTCAAGAGGACATGTTTGCCATGGTCACATTTGAGCTTGCCTCATTGATGGCCATATGCTCTTGTGTACCGGTCATGTCTGACATCTTGTCTTGAATTCAGGCAGTTTCCGTTCAGATTGCAGAGTGTTGGGGTTTTGGTTTTGGGGGGTTGTTGTTCTCTTTTTTATTTTTTTAAGTTCTTTTATTATGAGTTTGTATTGATTGTTTTGTGATATAAAGAGCATATTTCACGTTTAGAGTATTTTTAAGTAGATGTGCTTTTCACATCTAAAGTACATCTTTATTTTTAATTACTCATCTTATGAATTATAAGACAAGTACTCTTTTTCATACAGTGCAACACTTTGTGGTATTTGGGAGATAGCAGAATTCCCTAAAATCATAATGCAGTGGCACTGGCTGTCTTCTTTGGTACGCATCCTTCTAGAGACCTTTGGACACATACTTAACAGGGTTAGATGAAACCCAGAACAAGAACACATTTAAAAACATTTTATATCATTATCGTTTGATTTTTCAAGACAGGGTCTCTCTGTGTAACCTTGGCTGTCCTGGAACTCACTCTGTAGACCAGGCTGGCCTCAAACTCACAGAGATCCTCCTGCCTCTGCCTCCTGAGTGCTGAGGTTAAAGGCGTGCGCCACCACTGCCCGGCTTATGTCATTATCTTGATAATACTTTGTGAAGAAATATGCTTGTTTGCTCCCTCCCTCCCTCCCTCCCTCCCTCCCTCCCTCCCTCCCTCCCTCCCTCCCATCTTAGAAGGCTAAATAAAATATTTGCCACCAGAATCTGTTCATATTTATATTGTTGTAAGAATATTCATACTCTGCCAAGCAGCAATCCTTTGCTTGGTGAACCTCTGCCCCAGTCGTATAACGCGGACTCCCCTTGTCTTCGCAGTGTGCATTGCCTCAGGAACAAAGGTGGCTTTGTTTAATCGACTTCGATCCCAGACAGTTAGTACCAGATACCTGCACGTAGAAGGGGGAAACTTCCATGCTAGTTCACAGCAGTGGGGAGCATTTTATATTCATCTCTGTGAGTATAAGAATGTGCACTTGATGTTTTTAGTGTGAAGTAATAGTCTCCTCTTTGGGGCCATAAAATGTATGAATATAGTCATTTTGTTGTTTTCTTAAGAATATATAATACATTTTAAAAGATAGCAATTTTGTCTATTTTTGCACCCACTATAGTGGATGACGATGAATCAGAAGGAGAGGAGTTCACAGTCCGAGATGGTTACATCCACTATGGACAGACTGTCAAACTTGTATGCTCAGTTACTGGCATGGCACTCCCAAGATTGGTAAGACTTGGCTTTACTTTACTGAATATGAGGAAGAAACAAATCAAGAAAGATAGAAAAATGTAGTTCAGTTTTTATACTGTTTAATGTGAAAATGTAATGTCCTAATTATTCCCTATTAGCCATTGCCTCATTTCATAAGTGCTCTTAAAGAATTAGTCTGTTACAAGTATGTTGCTGATGTCAGTCTCCTACGCTTTTTAAAATGAATTTGGTGTTGGTTTCCTTTTTGGTTGTATGTCTTTTTTTTTTTTCCTTTAATGTTTGTGTGTGTTACATGCTATATCTGAATGTAGGGCCAAGTTTTCAAAAGCCTAGAAATACAAGCATAATTTTTATTAGTCTACTTGACTAAGACATTTGTTTAAAATTAGGTAGAGTTGGTATTTCTTGCTTTAGGAACAATGCACGGGATTTAGGCCTTTTTGTTCATTAGGTTGTGAAACTATAAAGACATTTTCCCCTTAAGTTGAAAAAATCCCAAAATTCTGCTTTCCAGAACAATGTTAAAGATATATCTTAAATATGATAAGTGGAGATGTTAACTAGGTGTGACTTATGTAACGGCACTGTAAAAGGTCTGTTAGAGCAGATGTGGCCCTAGGAAAATGTCCCAGTCAGGTGCTGCAGAGGCTATGAATTACTATGGAGAAGAAATGCATGAGGGTCACCTGTCTGGAGGTTCTTGATGGCCTTAGAAAGCAGTTAACAATGGAAACTTCAAGATAGAAGGTTATAGGACAGTGGTTCTCAGTCTGTGTGGTGTGGCCTCTTTGGGGTCACATATCAGCCATTTGCATTACAATTCATAACAATGGCAAAATTACAGTTATGAAATAGCAACGGAAGTAATTTTATGGCTGGAGGTCAGGTCACCACAATGCAAGGAACTGTGTACTAAAGGGTCAGAGCACTGGGAAGGTTGGGAAGCACTGAAATAGATTATAAAAGTTAGAGAGTGTAATGGGAGGTGAGCAGACAGCCTGCTTTGGGTTCCTGCTCTTGTCTCTCAGCTAGTAACATGGGGATTTTAAGGACTTTGCCACTTCTCTCAGCCCATTTTCTAATGGGCGTGTTTGTTTCAAAATACGTTAATAAATAATTTGATTCCGCCACAGTATGCCTGTCTCTGACAAGCACACTCAACAGTAGCCTACTGAAGAGTTTTCTTTGTGGTATTAAATTTGTATATTATTGTAAAGATCACTAGAACCTGACAATGAGAATACTTCTGTCCCTTAGCAGCATTCACAACACCAATTTGTTAAAAATGCAGAGTATTGAGCCCCAAAGGAGTCATGGTAGGTTAGGTATTTTTAGTCAAGAACTCCAGATGATTTATGTGTATATCAATGTTTGAAAAGCACTAGTCTAGACAACAAATGACTGACTGCCCTATTTTTTACTGTATTCTTTGAAGGGGTGATTTCCACATTATAATATGTTTATAAAATTTATAATGTTTTTTTATTCCTATCCTTATTGCTTATAAATGTTTTTTAACATGTAGGTGTAAGACAAATGACTGATAGATTTTTATGTAGTATATTCTGTGGACTGTGACAATGCACAAAATAAAAACTGCATATGGATGACTTGCTTTTTTTAAATTGTTGAAATACTACAGATAATTAGAAAAGTTGATAAGCAGACAGCATTACTGGATGCAGACGACCCTGTATCACAACTCCACAAATGTGCATTTTACCTTAAGGATACAGAAAGAATGTACTTGTGCCTTTCTCAAGAAAGAATAATTCAATTTCAGGTATGTTATAAAATGACTGGTGGAATCCAAGCTATACACAATGGGTTGGGGTGCTGCTCAGTGACAAGTACCTGTACAGCACTGTGTTCAGTCCCCAGCCTTGCAGATCAGTGACAACCGACTAAAATGTGCTGAAGAACTAGTGGAGTGATAGTTTAGAGACATGCTTCCTAGTGGCTGGTAATTATGTCCATATACAAGAAGCTGGGCTCATATGTAGATCTTAGGTCATTGGTCCTTACGATACTCTAAAGCATGCATATATGATCCTCTCTCAGAAATAACTCAAAAGCAAGAGAATATTCTTAGATTCTAAATCTGGCATTCAGAGAGCCTCAAAATATCTAATAGTAGAGCACTGGTGTTCCGTGAATCCTGCAAAGTGATGTATAGAAACACGCACACTGTGTAGAAAAAGCATTCAACAAGAGGGTTCGAATCTTCTCTGCTTTTCAGTGGGAGCTCCCCAGTAGTAACACTAATATGATTGAAGTGCTAATATTCAATTCCATTTACTCAGAAATGTTCAAGAGGACACCTAGGACATAGATTGATGCTATAACAGGATAACTGTGGCTTCACGCTGAACTCCCCTTTAAACCACTGTTGCAGAGACATGGCTCCGTACCACACTAATGAGTGTCCTGAGTCCCAGGTCCGGGTTTGGGGCAGCTAGTTCAGACTTTGTTTCCAGCATTTTGTTTCCTCCTGCTGGAAGTACCAAAGCTCCTAATAGTTCTGCAAGCTCAAGGATCTCCCACAACTCCCTTTCTTTGGGACTCCTCTTGCATTTTGCATCACAGGTACTGATCTGATAATGAAATTAAATAGTAACGAGCCACATGGTGATGGCGCACACCTTTAATCCCAGCACTTGGGAGGCAGAGACAGGTGGATCTCTGAGTTCAAGGCCAGCCTGGTCTACAGAGAGAGTTCTAGGACAGCTAGGGCTACACAGTGAAACCCTGTCTTGAAAGTCTGAAAGAAAAAGAAATTTTATAGTAATGGGACACGCTTGAATGATTACTAACATGTGACTCATTACTTGGTGTATCACTGAAATGTTTGTGTTGTAACAAAAACTACTGCCTGTGGGGCTTCATATTAACATCTGTCTACATTCATTTAGGGATGTAGGGATTAAGTGTATTAGGATGTTCTCAGTTTTTCTTTCTGAATTCTCTCCTTAACTCAAGTCTGTCAATGTTGCTTGGTAAATTCTCTTTTTTTTTTTTTTTTTTTTTTTGGTTTTTCGAGACAGGGTTTCTCTGCGTAGCTTTGCGCCTTTCCTGGAGCTCACTTGGTAGCCCAGGCTGGCCTCGAACTCACAGAGATCCGCCTGGCTCTGCCTCCCGAGTGCTGGGATTAAAGGCGTGCGCCACCACCGCCCGGCTGGTAAATTCTCTTATATTGCTATGTATACAAAACTCAATATATGAATATTTGTTTTTCTTAAGGCCACTCCATGTCCGAAGGAACCAAATAAAGAAATGATCAATGATGGCGCTTCGTGGACAATCATTAGCACAGATAAGGCAGAGTATACGTTCTATGAGGGGATGGGACCTGTCCTTGCCCCAGTCACTCCCGTGCCTGTCGTAGAAAGTCTTCAGGTGAGACCCCTTGGTCACAGGCGGCTTCAGCCTTACTGCTGTCCTAGCTATCCCTGCCATGAACTGCTGATTTTTCTGTGAATGTTAGGATTGGGGTCTTAGGACATGCACTGTTAGTAGGAAGTGAAAACAGCAGCAGTATGTTTACACGGAAGAACGTTTAAGTCACATAGAATGCTATCTTGAAATAGTTTAAGCTGGCTTTGAAGTATGTCATTTAACAGAATTGTTTTATAAATCTGAACTTCATGAAAATGAAAGCGCATATAACCCAAGCTGTGTTCTTCAGTGGGGAGTGAAGAGCTGTCTCAACGTTGTGGTTTCTCTGAATTGCAGTTGAATGGCGGCGGGGACGTAGCGATGCTTGAACTTACAGGACAGAACTTCACTCCAAATTTACGAGTGTGGTTTGGGGATGTAGAAGCCGAAACAATGTACAGGTACTGATAGAAACTATTCTGTCACCCAAGGGTTGGGAGGGCGCAGGCAATGTAGAACTATGCTTTGTTTTGAAAATGCTTCTAAGTGGTGTGTGTTTCTTCCTCAGATGTGGGGAGAGCATGCTCTGTGTGGTCCCAGACATTTCTGCATTCCGAGAAGGTTGGAGATGGGTCCGGCAGCCAGTCCAGGTTCCAGTAACTTTGGTCCGTAATGATGGAATCATTTATTCCACCAGCCTTACCTTTACCTATACACCAGAACCAGGGCCGAGGCCACACTGCAGCGCAGCAGGAGCAATCCTCAGAGCCAACTCAAGCCAAGTGCCCACCAACGAATCCAACACAAACAGCGAGGGGAGTTACACGAACGCCAGCACAAATTCTACCAGTGTCACATCGTCCACAGCAACCGTGGTGTCCTAACAGCCGTCTTTTTGCTAGGACTTAAACTGACTTGAATGCGGCAAAAAGTTGACACACACAAAAAAAGAAAAACAGAAAAAAAAAAGAAAGGCAAGGATAAAATGAACAATCTTTTGTGGTTTCTTGGGAAAACTTTTCATACCAGGTGATCTGTCCCAAACCCTGTTACCTGCAAGTGCTGATGTGAAATGCAGAAGCCACAGTAAAACGACAACATCAAAATGTACAAACTGTTGGAGATCAAGGTTTCAGCTGTCTCTCTCTCTCACACACACACACACCCCTTTTTGGTTGGTTTTTGTTTGGTTTTGATTAAATGGTCAAGAAATGAATATGTGGCTGGAGTACAGGTTAAGCTAGAAGACACGCATCTAACATAGTTTCTATGGACCAAGGGACTTGCAGAAGTTTTAGTGAAAGGTACCTTTTCACCATGCCTTTTTTCTATCACGGTATGTAGTACACCTTGTCATCAATAGGTTGCACTCTCCGCCCCTTGAGCTTCGGCTCTCAGTACATTCAGGTTCAAGCCTGACCATGCTTGTTCAATCTGAGTACCGAACACTTCCAGGTTCTTTTGGTCTAAGGCTGGAACTTTTTTTAAGCTGAAGTCTTATGACTTTTTCATAAGTTAGAATTATTTTGATTTCAGCAAGTCAAATTTTGTAAAGGCCTGCATACTTTTTTTTAAGATTATATGAAGTCTGTGCAAAAGCTTTAAAAAATGCCTCTGCCTTGCCTGCAATACATGCAATGTATGTTAACTTAGTCTATTCTCAGATACTGTTGGTAGTTATTTCTGTTTTCCTTTTTTTAAATGTATTTATAGTGGTAATCCAAGAGATTCTAACATTTACGTGGAGTTCAATGTGGCCATTTAGTCCTTCTGAGTTAAGGGCAGAGAACATCACATTTGAAGGGTTTGTGCCTCTTTGCCTGTCCATCAGTTTATCTGTGTTCCAGGTTTGTTCAGGTTCCCTTCCTCCCCAGTCTTGTACATATCGTGTATTATGTGTAAGTTAAACATTTTATCTTTATCTTGGAATGTTCCCAGTGATTACATTTAACAGGGTGTTTCCCACCTTGTTGGCAAATGACAAAAAATATCATGAGAATTGTTTGCTGCCAAGATGGTGCCCTTAGGGTAAAATGAGGAAAGTCTCTGCAAGATACTTTATTGTACTTCATTTTCCTTTTTTAGCCTAGGCCAGAACATCATTATAATTCTAAACGTAAGATCATAAGATGGCTTTTATTAGATGATAACTAAATAAACTGAACTGAATAAATAGCCAGAAGACAGTACCTAGAAACAAATAGTTGTAAGTTTATAAAAATACAAATGTAACTTATATTTCCATTTCCCCTTTTGCCCTTTGTTTGTTTTTCCTCCAGTAGAAATGTTCTGTTTTTTTTTTCTTTTCTGTTAAACTTGGGTTGCACTCAGGCCCATCAAACTCAGTGCTCATATTGCCAGTTTTATCTGCTTCCATTCCTGCACTTTGGTAACGCCTTGTCCAGTTTCTTGGGAATTGCAGCAGACTCACTGGGCTCCATTGAGTAAGGAACCACATGTGTGATGCTAGAGGACACGGTCTAGTGGTGCCATCCTCCTTGATAGAGTAAGAACTACCTCTAGATTGTGGTAAGCTTTCACTGTCCCTTAAAACAGGAGCCACAAGGACCTCCTGATGCAAACTGTAACTTGTATGGCATTTTCGGTGTCTCTCTGGCTCCCTGGACTTCTGAAAGTTGTCGTGTAGACGTGTTAAGAGTCCTTTGTCAGGAGCACTGTTTTCCGTCTCTGCTGCTTTGCCACTCACTGTTTCTAGAGACTGTCACTGTAAATGCCACTCTGAACATCTTTAAACTGCCCCTCCTTGGTTTTTCAAGGAGAAGGCCATCTATAACAACATGTGCTGGTTAAGTCTGTTGCTGTGGCGCTCTCTTACCGCCAGCCTTCTTCATCACCCAGGCTGTGCTGCACTAGCGATTGTAGCCTTTCCCTTCAGATCTGCAGCAGTCCGTCTCCTCCCCTGCCTCATACCTTCATTCTGCTTCAATGGTCAAGGGCAGAGCTCACTGTGGCCTTACCTGTCTTTGCAGTAACTGTTCTCAGCTTTCCTTCAGACCTGTTTCCTTCCAAGCACCACCCCTCAGTTGCCGTGGAATCGGGACACTGCAGTCTGGGTCTCAGTGCTTTCCCAGGTCACACGTCTCTCCTCTTCTTAGATTTGGGATTTAGTTAAGAAATCATTCAGTTAACTGAGAACGGATGAGATGCTTTTGAAGAACAAACTATTCCTTACCCAGCTTTGTAGCTTACAGTAACCAAGTTCATGGCTTTATTAAAATGAACTTTGATTTTTTAAATGTTTATATCTTATTTTGGTTCTTTCGTTTATTTTAATAAGAATTGAAATAACTAGATTATAAGTCGTTTTCCTGTTTTCTTTCTTTCTTTCTTTCTTTTTTTTTCTTTTTTACAAAGTCCAAGAATGTAACAATAAAGACATCTTTCGTATGGTTCATGCCAGTCCTACCACAGAATAGAGTGAGTGAATTGATACATCTGTTTTACCATGTTATTGATAGTTCTTCTGTCGGCTGCTTTTATTAAAAGTCCTTTTTATGGATTTGTAAATCATTTTCAATATATGATGTATAGGAGTCTTGTCCCCCATTTATTCAGAATGTTTCCTCCCAGATGATGCTGTTACAGATGCTGGTCGTTTCCCCTCATGAAGACTTACTTAGGATGGGATTTCGTCAGTTGCAGTGTGTTGGTTTGTGCTCCCATTCTGTTAGAATGAGTCTGCACAGCTTCTCAAAACATGCAGAACCTGAGACCCAGCATGTATTTTTTTAAGCTCCTTGAATTTGTCAAGAGATTGGAAGGCAGGCTGAAAACTGAAAATGTGGGGATGCCCTTTCCATTGATTGCAGAGCTGAGCGCTAGTGGGATTTTGAACTTGCTGCTGACCACTCTTAAGCTGGGGAAAACTTCCTCGTGTACAGTTAACTAGTGGAACCACCTGTCCCTCTCTGCCATCATCTTTGAAGGTTTTGTATCTTTCTTTTTTGTGTGGTACTGGGGTCAAATCCAGGGCCTCAAGCACATTTGCTAAGGCTTTTTGATGTTGTTGTTTTTTTTTTTTTTTTCATGAGACAAGGTTCTCATCCATGTAGCCCCTCAGGGCGTTCTTAGACTTTCCTGCCTTAGCCTCCAGGTGCTGGGACGCCAGGTATGGCGGGATGCCACCACTGCTTTTGTCTTCAGAGAAACTGGTCAAGCTGTCCAGCCACAGAGAAATTCTAATGTGTTTTTTTATTAACCCAACTAGTAATTTAATCAAAAAATCTGACAGGGGGAATTCCTATTTGAAAGAAATGCTATTTGATTATTAGCCAAGTTAATGGACATTGTTTTCCAAAGCAGCTGTGTTTCTGGTGAGTACTGAACAAACGTGATTTTTCTGTGTCACTTTTGATTGATTTTTCAAGCACTGTAACTCGGGATGGATGGTTAGAAACAATAATATATTAGGGTTTTTACTTAACCCTTTCAGGACTGAGCTGTGTTACCTATTAATTTCTCCCTGTGTCGTGGTAATTGTTTGCCAGCATTCAGTACTGTGTTGCTCCCAATGTAGGTCTCTGTAAAAGCTCAGTTTTAGCTTATTTCTTGTACCTTGCAGCATGCTCTACACATTCAGTCCTTAAGGGGTTTACTTTACAAACTGTGCGCCTGTAAGGGTTATTTAGCAATAAGATAGAAAATTGAGCAAGTTTATACCATAATTTTGTAGAAAAAAGAATCTGCTCAATTCCATACTTCATCCATGAAAAATCTGCAATACGAGCAGTTTCTAGGAATAAATAAAAAGGAAATGTAAACCATTGTAAATGTCTTCTGTGAGATGTGCCGGATGCATGTATCATCGTCTTTGATTTCAGAATACTTCATAAAGATAAAATTAAATTCTATATTACAGTTTGTGGACTTAGAATCTTACCTTGTCTTTTAGGTGATATTGAAGTAATAATTATGCTAAATTAGTTTCTTTTCATTGTTTTTAAAAATGATTTTCTTTTCTTCCTTGTGTTTGGGAGTTACTCAAAGGGCACATCTCCCAAGCCAACTCCAACAAAACTGGAGACTGCCTTTTAGCAATGCCTTGCTTTTGTAGTACAGAGTTGTCAATTTGTGTAGAATACCAAAGAGTCATAACGGCAGTTCATTTATGCTTCTAGGAGACTCCCCAAAATAGGGCTGAATGTATTTCATGCAATATTGAGACAAATATAATGGAAAAAATTAAACCATTTCTGATCTCAGGTTAAGTGATTCTCTGACCTCGAAAAAAGGAATTGTAAGAACTTTGATAAAGAAACCTTGCTATAATCGAGTCTTCCTATCCTAAGAAACAATTTAGTTGAAATTTGCATTGTGAAGTCTACAAAGGTTGAAACTGTCAGTGGGTCATTTGATTTATAATTTAGAATAGCAAGCTTGTAGTCCATACTGCGAATTTTAGTATTCGATCTCTTCCTGATCAGTCTTTTAAAAGATTAGTTTTAATACATTATGTCTTTGGCTATTGATCCCTAAGTGGTCACTGATCACAGGAGTGCAGAAGCCATGTACATCGCACATACGATAGCATGAGTGAGTGGTCATAGAGGGAAATCTCAGAAAAATGGATAAATAACATGCAGATTGTACACCAGAAAGTTTAACAATAGGAAAAAACTTATAAAGACAGATGACACTGTGCCCCAACCTGGGGTTAACACCTAGAGCACAGGGCCAAGAGCAGGAAGAAAGGAACCTGAGACCCTGTTGGAACCTGAGACCTTGGGTTAGGGATAGGATCACTGACATTCCTGAAGTAGGAGTACTCAGTTCAGACTAAGGTGCTGCTATGTCTATGGATGCAGGAAGCATGGCGCATCTTGGTTTCTTAACCAAGAACTGCAGCTAAGCCATAATACAAGAAGAGTTTGTGTGAGTAACATGCATACTAGATTCAAATAGGTTATCTTGCAGCTGTTGGAATTAGTGTTGACTTTGCAGAAGTGACAATTAAAATTTGATGCTCTGAACATTTATTGCAAATGTGAGTGTCAGGTATGTGCAGCATGAAGGTCTTTCCGGCTCAGTGAATGTGGCTTGTGTTTCTCACCCTCTGTGCCACAGCTCAGTACAGGCACACACACTGGCCATTGTTCTTTACCCAGACATGCCTTATACCAGTGCTGCGCAGATTTGGGCTCTCAGCATTTACTTAAGTCCTAAACTGTCCAGTTCCTCCTCTACCACCACCACCACCACCACCACTCCCCCCACACACACACAGGGAGACTGTGACCAGATTGTTGTTACAGTGGCCTCTTGAACTGGTTTCCTCTGTCAACAAATTCTCAACAAATTATTCAATGGCATAATGAAGTTTTAGGAAATAACTGGATCTTTGGGCACAGTTGGACAATGGGCATCGAGAGACAGATACTCTACATTTATGGTCCTGAGAGAGCAGTGCCGATTCATGAATTGTGAGTGTGCTGGTGGCTGACAGGTTCCAACGGCACAAATGGTGTGATCCTTGGCAAGAGCTTCAGAGAAAGGGTAAGGGAAAGAATGTGGAGCCATTTAGTAGAAGTGTGGGTGTTCATTTTTTTTCTTGATGTTTTTATTTGGGGGTCTCATATGGCCCAGACTAGTTTTGTTCACCTTATAGTTGGGGATGGGCTTAAACCCCTGGCCTTTGTGCCACGTGTAAGAGTACTGGCATGTGCTATCTACCATGCCTGGCCTCCCAGTATTAAGGTTTATCTTCTAGTAACCAGGAGGTTAGCTTGGTTAGGACAAGACTGGAATCTTTAAGTGTTCTGTAACATTGCAGGCCCAGAGCTCAATTAGGGTGTAGTTATCTTCTGGCAATGACTCCACAAAGTCCTGCTGCCATAACAGATTCATGTAGACTGAGTATCAGTGATGGAGAATGGTTCTCACAGCTTTGAAAATGGGAAGGCCAAGATCAAGGAGCCAGCACAGTTGGATTCTGGTTTTCACCATGCTCTTACAGCAGAGAGAGAACAGTCATAGGCTCCAGATCTACATGTTTAGCTGTTTAAATGATAAATTATCTGTCTGCTGATGACATGGGTTTCCTGCATCTTAAATCCTAGTTGAGGTTTAAGATGTATGAACTTGAGCCAAGGGGACCAGCAGAGGGGCAGGCTTTAGGGAGAAGAGTGGAGGTACAGTTCAGTAGTAGACTGTTTTCCTAGTGTGCCTGGTGCCTGCCATGTTCTCAGACATATTCGTTACCATTTGTAAACTGGGAAGTTACTTTCACAATCAACTTGAGCCAGAATGCCTATTTTAGAGGGGAGACTGGCTGGAGACTGTTAGGGAGTTTTCTCAAGGTCAGATTTAAGTTAGCTGGGATGTCATATTTGCATCAAGATCTTCCAGAGACATCCCGTAACTATCACACTAGATTTTTCCCATAATTGTCAGAGCTAGAGAACTAGAGGGTGACCCTAGATGCTGTTGTGTCAAGTTGTGTCTTCTTTATGGAGGTGAACTGTTCTGTTTAAACCTTTACAGCTCACCAGTGAGCAAGACTGGCCTAGAGAAGCGGAAGCATACTCCTGTCCGTCATGGTAGATTCAAAACTGCCTTGTAGACAATAAGTGCTGCTCGCTTTTGGTGTCCTGGTCTCTGTTACTGTTCTTAGTCCCCTGTCCCAAGTCTCACACATAAATGCATGTGGCACACACTAGGGAGTGGTCCTGGACATCTCAGCGCATCTCTGTCCTCTGGTGAAAATAGTGGGTCTTTGTCAGAAAACAAGTATTAACTGGAGGTAGATGTCCCATGTTTCTGGACCTCAGTGTTGGTTTTAGGAAGACCAGGACTCAGCCAGACTGCAAAACAATACCATCTTTGTGCTCAAGAAAAAGCTCTACCTGTCTGCCATTACTTATTTTCTACCATTAATCTAGCGTATGAATTTCAGTTTAGTGTCACTCTCTCAACTAAGTTTTGGCTTGTGGAGGTGGAGGGCAATCTAGTTGAGAATACACTAAAGACTTAGCTCTGTTCCTGGCCTCTGCTCCGACTGGTTGTTGGGTTTAAGATTCTGTCTGGCTTAGGTCTTCAGGATAGTGTGACTCTAGGGAGCTGGGCAGATGTCTGCTACCCCCCCTCCCCAAGAAAAGAATGATAATGTTGGTTTTGCATGTGATGCTGCCGATTTAAAAAACAAAAAACACTGGTCACTTGAAACGTCTTGTAAAGGGTAGTTAGAGGGTCATTCTATCCGTAAGTCACCTCTTGAATTCACCAGTGCAGGTGAGAGAAATGGGTCGAATGAGTCTCTAGGGGCTGACTAGTTCCTCTCAGAGGGTAGGTTTCCAGTTGGTGAAGGGAGAAGGCTGAGGTTGCTAAGGTAAGAGTCTGCTTCATGCTCAAGTTCCTGTGAACCGATGAGCCAGGCAGCTTGTAGGGAGGAGGCCCAGGTATAAAGGCACATGCTGAAACTGCCCATGTCTTTCAGTTTTCTCCACAAACGTCCCTTCTACGGGGCAGGCCCTTGGCAGCTCTGGCGTGCATTCCCCCCATTGTAGCTGGTAGATGAGACCCTTGAGTGACTAAGCAGGGACAAACTTGGGAAGTCAAATTGGCCTTGTTTTGACAGATGAACTGAGACTCAGAAAGAACCCGCACAGGAAGAATGAAAGACAGTGGAGAGCCATCCGAATTTCAACCTCTGAGGCTCTGCACTGTTCCTTGGGAGGGCTCTTACTGTGTGATGTGAGATTATGTAGTAAGATTCCTGGTCTCTGCTATCTACACAGCGCTGATGGCAATTTCTAGACCTGACTGATTGCTAAGCAGTGCCACAGCCAGATACTTCAGATCCAGCCAGCAGTACGGCAGATCCCTGCCTGACGCAGGTGCTTGTCTCCTGCAGAAACAGGAGGAGCACATACCTGAACTGCTGCCGTCCCCTGTTGGGGTGTGAAGGAGGGAAAAAGGTTACAGTTTGAGCCCTTCATTGCCCGTCAAGGGACTGCTCCTACATGTGTAGAGGACTCCCCAGGAGAGGACAATGGAGTGCAGATTCTCAGCCATGAAAAACCGAGGGGTCCTAGGCATAAATAGGGCTGATCCACAGAACAAAGAGGAAAGTGCTTCACTGTCCAGTAGTTTTAAATAACATTTTCCAAATCACTGCACACCTGCTAACAACCAGTTTGGAATTAAGTTTATCTTTACACCAGAGAAGGCCTCAGATCTAATCACAGCTTAGCTAGTCCATCTCCAGGGCTGTGAATGTTGCCTGTCCAAAACTGCCCATTCTCATGCATGACCAGTTAGGTGACCAAGTGTCAAGACACCACAGCTGTTGAGTATCCAAATGGAAAGTGCCCAGAAGTTAGAGAAGCTTTTCAAATCATTGGTTCCTTTTTCATGAGGGCAGATTTTACTAACTTAGAGTCTAATTAAGAGGGGAAAAAAACCTAATGAGCAGTATATGTGGTAGGATTACATTGGCTGAGCCTGTGTCCTGTGTAGATACAGTTGCTGTGAGAAAAAGGTTTGTCTTCCTTTCCTGAGGCGTTTTCTTCATTGAAATTTCTGTTCTCTGGGATGACCTTAGCTTATGTCAGGTTGACATAGAAGTAGCATGGCTGCCTGATACAGGGCAGGGTTGGGGTGGGGGCTGCACAGGATTCTCCTCGCAGCCTGGTGCTGGGAAGACCATGGGTGTTCCTCTTCTCACAGAAGTAACTGGACGTCTAGAGGACAGATGAAAAGAATTCTCAAGGTGGGTATATAGGTGTCTGGTGAGCTGAAAAGCAGAATCCTAGAGGTGATAAAGGAGCTGAGGGAAGAGATCCAACTGGACTGGAAAATACAGAAATGTGCACACACACACATCCACACCACTGCATGTCTTTGGAGGCCTACTCTGAACATGAACAGAGCCAAGGGGTCTTTTGGTATGGATTGTTGCCGTTTTCCATTACATGGCTTGAACACTGGCTTCTCACCATGATCAACAGTGAGAAGATGGCCTGGCAGGAGCTGATACTGAAGCCCAGGGCACCTGAACTGCTGTTTGTAACTTTTCCTTTTTAACGTGTAATAAAGGGATTTTTGGAGACGAGTGTAAGGTATGTGTACTTTATGCTTTTGAAGTAGCTGGGGTGGGGGAGAGGGGCTGGGTTGCAAGCCCCTGATGTGGTAGCCAGTAGAGCAACATGTTACATAGTCAGTTTGTCTGGGGGCTCACTGTGACACCCCCATCACTCTCAGGGCCTGTGAACCCTTTGCACCTAGCTTCCAGGACACCAAATTTTCTGGCTGCAGTCTCAGCCTTTCTACTTTTGACAGCCCGCACAGTCTTTCCCCTCCTCTGCTCCCCTGCAACACTGCCCCCCAGGATGACCCCTCTCTGCTTGACCTGTGGAAGCCCTGTACATATAGGAGCGACTTCCAAATTCATGGGTCCTGCCCAGGTGCCAGCATTACTAGAGTGTTCCCCAGTAAAACTGCAATGGGCAGTAAAAAGTGTGGAGATGAACCACTCCGGAGACTGTTTCAGGGAACAGCGTCTGTCTGCTTTATTGAACAGGAACAACCACTTACATAGTGGAAGCCTGTCGACTGGGGTTGGTTAGCACATTGCCTTGGATTGGACAGAGAGCTCACACCACCAGAGTATGTGCACAGGAAGCGTGTTAAAGGAGACATGGAGAGTGCAGGCCCGCTAAGGACGACAGCTGCTACTTCACAATTCAGTGTCCTGACAAAATACCCGACATCAACAACGTAAAAGTCCAAAGATTTCCTTGGGTCCATGGTCATCTCTGTCCACTGCCCTTGGCCATGTAGATTTGATGCCCATGTTGAAGCAGCACCATTGACAGTGGGAGTATGAAGAAAGAGGCTCAGTTACTGTGGCAAACCGGATGGAAGCAGAAAGGAAGGAATGCCTCTGCCTAGCTGCCTCTCCTTCCTCTTAGTCAGGACTCCCAGCATGTGGAGTGGTGCTACCCACCGCCCCACCCCACCCCACCCCCCAAAACAGCCTCAGACACACCCAGAGATTCTCTCTGCCAGTCTCCAGGCTTCTCCGTGTTGACATTCAACCTTGCTATCTCACCAAGTTCTTCCACAGGCTTGTCACCCCAGCTAGGTCCCCCAACTTCTCAATTCTCACCTTCTACCCTCTCCCCATGTGGACTAGATTCTAGTCCATGTGGACTCTGGTGTCTTCCCTTGAACTTAACCAGACAAGCTATGTCTGGAACCCATCCTGTGATGTTCTCAAGTCTGTCACACCCTCTCTGGGCACCTGTCAAATTACATTTCCCTGCCCTTCTGTCTCTGTCTATACCCTTGACCTGATTTCTCATAGCCTTTGCTGTACCTGACCTTTTATCTGTATTTACTTGGGCTGTTTATTTCTCTCCTACAACCATCATGAAAGCTGCTTACGCTGGAGACATCATTTTTTTCCTGGTATCTTCAAACTCCAGCACAGTACATGGCACATGGCAGTTGTCCCATAAATATCACATCAACTTCACGAGCACGCGTTTCCAGGATGGTAGGGCTTATCAGAGTGATAACCCATTTTGCTTTATTTCTTAATAAAGAAACTTTACCCTGTCCTGCTTCCATGGCAGAAACGTGTATTTGTGTCACCAGTCACCCAAGCCCAACAGAGCAGACAGACGAGGACATAAATACTGGGAGTGAAGGGACCCTTGGTGGTTGAGCAATGAGGACGTCTGAACTAAGTGAAAGCAGCAGGCAGGGCTCCCCATACCTGGAGAGACAGCGAGCTTAAATCTATCGGCCTCATTCTTTCCTGGGTAGTTCCCAGTTACTACATGAAAGGGTTTGTGGGTGTTTGCAGAGAAGCCAGTCACTGTATTGGGCAGGGCTCTCTAGACAACAGAACTGATGAATATTTGTAATAAAAGAGAATGTATTAGGTTGACTCACACAGGGCCTGGGCAGTCCGCAATGGACTGTCTACACACTGGAGAGTCAGAGAATCCAGCAGTTGCCCCGTTCAGGAGGCAGGAGGCCTCAGCAGTCCTGCTCTGGTGCTGAAGGCCTGGAGGATTTCTAGAAATGGAAAACTTGGGGGACTGCTGGCAGTGGAGGGTGGCAGGTGCCGTGAAATTAGAAGGCAGACAACTCCCATGTTGGGCAGGTCACAGCCACCTGTAACTCCAACTCAAGGACAGGTTCGGACACCTCAGCTAGCCTCTAAGAACGCTTGCACACACGTGCACAGGTCCACCCACCCCCACATGCACATCAAAAAGAAATTTTTTCTTTAAAAGCAATGTATTTCAAACAATTATTTGATATGTATATATATATATAATTTTACTATTTTTAGAAGATTATTTTAAGTGTATGAATTTTTTTACCTACATGTACATATGTGTATCATGTGTGTGCCTGATGCTTGTGAAACTCAGATCTCCTGAAACTAGAGTTATGGATGGGCCTTAATGTTAAATTTTATTATTTAGTAAACATTCTGGCAAATTTGCATACTAATAGATATGCTTGTTTATTTTATATAAGTAATTAAATATTATCTGAATAATTGATACTGTAGGATACAGAGCATCGACAAGACTTTTCAGGCCTGATTGATGTTTTGATTTTATGATCGTTAATACTGAGACCATTGCTTTACATAAATACATAGTACAAATAGCAGAAGCGTTTCAGAAAGTGTTGGAAATGGTGTCCCAGTCCCAAGCCAAAAGTTATTTAATGATTTCTTTTTTATGAAACTCAAGTCAGCAGCTCAAACAGCATTTTTTTTCACACGTGTTTACTTTGTATGTAGGTCTGTGTGTGTGTGTGTGTGTGTGTGTGTGTGTGTGTGTGTGTGTGTGTGTGTGTGTCGGGGGGGTGTCATAGCCCCGGCACAAATGTGGAGGTCAGAAACAACTTACAGGAGTCGATTTTTTCCTTCCATCATGTGGACTCCAGGGACTGAACCCAGGTTATTGGGCTTGGTGGCAAATGCCATTGCTCTCAGAGCCATCTGGTGGGCCCTACAAACAACAATGTTTAAAATCAGGCATTCTAACCTAGTGAAATTCAAAGATAGATTAGTTTGACACGTCTATGTTCAGGAATGGTGACAGAAAAAATGTTAGACTGTTCATATGAGCAGAAAGCCTTATACGTACGCTAAAATCACTGCAGCTCATAGCATACGGTGGTGTTTGGTCTGAGGCACAGTGTTTCAGGCAGAGTGTGTTGGCCTCACAGGGCACTGACATGCACAGGGCTAACTCTGCATGTTGCATGTTTGGGAATACAGCTGCTGAAGCAGCCCAGAAACACCCAGATTCATCAGACATTTGATTTTGAATTAAGTTTTGCTTGTTGCCCTTTCAGAAACCTTTTACTGTTGCCAAATTTTTCACACACACACACACACACACACACACACACACACACACACACACACACACACGCCCCACGTTCAGTTATCTGACCCGTATGGAACTGCCACCCGCAGTTAAGTGACTGCATGCTGGATGCTGTATGTGTACTTCCGTCCATCTGTCCTAGTAGTAATGACAGCTTTCTTTTCCTGTGCCCTTGTCCCCATCCCTCTCCTTCCTTTTCACCATAGTTAAGGCATTAGTCAAAACCCACATTATGATGAGTTTGTTCCTCTCCATAGTACAGAAGACTGCAATTTAAACACTGAAAACTTCAGAATAAAATTAAGGGGATACTTTTTTTTTTTTTTTTTTTTTAAGATACTGGGGTAGGCATACAATTTTTAGTAGGACACCAATAGAAGAGAAACTAGTCCCAAGTATTAACAGATGGGGCTATATCAAAATAAAAGGTTTCTGTTTGACGGTGGTGGCACACGCCTTTAATCCCAGCACTCGGAAGGCAGAGGCAGGTGGATCTCTGTGAGTTTGAGGCCAGCCTGGTCTACAGAGTGAGTTTCAGGACAGCTAGGATTACACAGAGAAACCCTGCCTCTCAAACGGTTTCCGCACAGCAGAGGAAACAGTCAGCAGAGCAGATAGCCCACAGAAAGAGAGAAAATCCTAACCAGCTACACTTGAGACCAGGCTAATGCCTAGAGTTTACAAAGAATCGCAGAAATGAAATACCTAGGGAATAAAATGGCCAATCAACAAATGGGGAAATGAACTGAAGAGACAGTGGAGAGGCAAATGGCCAATGACTCTCTTTAAAAGTGTTCAGCATCATAGGTCATCAGGGGAGTCCAAAGGAAAACTACGTGGAGAGTACCACTTCATCCCAGTCGCCAACCTGGCAACGGATGCTGGCGAGGATGTAGAGAGAAAGGAAGCCCACTCACCACAGGCAGGTACAAACTGATACAGCCATTATGAACATCAATTTGAAAATGTCTCAAAAATAAAACTAACATGTGACCCAGCTATTTCACTCCTGGGCATATGTCCAGGGAACTCCATACTCCATCCTAGAGATATGTGCTCCCTCGGGTTCATTGCTACTTTATTTACTATAGCAATAATCAAATCTACTTCACTGCCCATCAACAGATGGATGAATGCATAATGAAAATTTAGTGTATGTATATAATCTATATATTTATATCAAAATGATATATCTATTTATATATATAGATATAATGGAATACCACTCCACTCTAAAGAAAATGAGGTTAAAATGTTTGTAAGAAAATGCATAGACTTAGAATGTGTGAGGGGACACAATCTCATTCATTCATTTATTTTTCCTCTTATATGAGTGGTGGGGATGGAGTCAGGTCCTCATGGTTGTGTGGTCAACATTTTATTTCCTGGGCCAGCTTCCCAGTCCCTACTGGGACATTTTCATGGTAATGGATGAGGATAAGATCGGAGCCTCACTAAGTCCTCTGACAATTCCTTTTTTTTTTTTTGCTCTCAACCCAACCCCACCTTGCCAGGTCAAGTTGCCCTCTAGGTTTGCTCATTCCATAATTTTGCTATGTTGGGATGGACCCCTGGATCCCAAGGAGAATCATCAAATCCCTGTACAGGGCTCGGGTCTTGAGCACGCCTTCAGAAATGGCACAAGTTGTGGACAGGGTGATTCAGTCCAGGCAGGTTATTCTTGCTCCCCGTGGACTGTCACCTGACTGTCTGCTGCCTCCCTGTGGACTGTAGTGGAGATGGTCGTCCCTGTGCTGTGCTGAGCAGGATTCAGGAGTGTCACAAACCATCAGTGACTGACTTCACATTGAGTGTGGGTGGAATGGAGAGCTTGGGCACAGAGACCAGATGTTTGCCGCACTTGCCTCAGACTGAAGGCTATCAGACCTAATCCTGAAGAGTCACCTGCCGGTGTCTAGGATTCACTCCTACAGTGTCTGACTGTGTTGGGTCCAAGAAGTGACGTTTTATAGAAGATCCAGGTGGTGTTGATGCTGACCCAAGAAGCCCCATGTCTCAGGGTGCTGGCTCATGTTGACCTTCTCTAAAGTCTCTCCCAGTTTTGACTTGGTACGCTCTGTGACTCCCCTCCCCCAAGAAAATAGAGAGCCACGGACTGTAAGGGGCAAGACATGGAAACGGTTCTTCCTTTCAAAGGCCAACTTTGCTGGTATGGAAAGTATATCATCGCATCTTCACACGTGTGTCATTATACCTTGTTCTCATTTACCCCCCACCCCATTGCCTGAACCTGCACCCCAACCTGGCTCCTTCCCCTCCCCCAGTTAGTCTCCCGTTCTGCTTACTTATCACACACACCCCAATGCCTCTCTGTTTCCCACCTCCTTAGGCTCTCTTCCCACCCTCTCATGATCCCCTTTCTAGTTTTATGACCTATCCACACACTGGAAGTACACTGTAAGTGTGTGTGTGTGTATGGACATACTGTCCTGATTAGTTCTTTGTCAGCTTGACACAAGATGGAGTTATCTGGGAAGAGTAGTCTGAGTTGAGAAAATTCCTTTATCAGATTGCCCTAGGGAAGTCTGTGAGACATTTTCCTTTCACTTATTTATTTATTTTATTTTTTATTTTTTTTGAGACAGGGTTTCTCTGTGTAGCTCTGGCTATTCTAGAACTCACTCTGTAGACCAGACTAGCCTTGAATTTGAGATCCACCTGCCTCTGCTTCCCGAGTGCTGGGATTAAAGATATGCGCCACCACTGTCTGCCTGAGGCATTTTCTTGATAAATGATTGATGTGGAAGAGCTCAGCCCACTGGCAGTGGTGCCACCCCTGGCCAGGTGGTCCTGGCTGGTATAAGAAAGCAAACTGAGCAAGTCATTGAGAGCAAGCCAGTCAGCAGCACGCCTCCACGGCTTCTGCTTCAGTTCCTGCCTCCAGGTCCTACCGTCTCCCAGTGATGGACTACGATGTGGAAGTGTTAGCCAAATAAACCCTTTCCTTCCCAGGTTGATCTTGGTCATGGTGCTTCGACACAGGAATAGAAGCCAAACTAAAACACATACACATATGTAACTTTGGATGTAAGTTCCACATATGATAGGAAACATGTTGTCTCTCTGGGCCTGTCTTGTTTCTCTTAACAGGATTTTTGGTTCTACCCATGTCCCTGTAAATGCTCAATTTCATTTTCTTTACACTACAAAGATCCCATTGTGTATCTATACCATACTGTCTTTATCTATTCACCAAATGATGGACAACTAGGCTGGGTCCATTCCTTGGCCATTCTGAATATGCAGTTACAGACACAGAGGTGTAAGTGTCTCTATGGCTTATATTGGCTCAGAGTCCTTCAACTATATACCTAAGGAGTGGTATAAATGGGTCATATGGTAGTTTCAGTTTTCATGAATCTTTTAAATGGACCTCTCTAGAGGCTGCTCTACTATAAAGGCAGAGGCAGAGTGATCTCTGTGAGTTCCACGACAGTCAGGGCTACACAGAGAGACCCTGTCTCCAAAAGCAAACAGCGTACAAAGAAGAGTTCGTCTTTTCCTGCATCCTCTCCAGCATCTGCTGTCATTGTTTCCTTGGTGACAGCCATTCTGACTAGAGTGGGATGGATTCTCAAGGCTGTATTAGTTGAAGTTCCCAATGGTTTAGGATATTAAGCATTTTTCAGATATTTCCTGGCCACTGTAATTCTTTTGAGGGTTGTCTCTTCAACTCAGTAATCCATTTGCTGGCTGGTATGGTTTTTTGATGATTAATTTTTGCAGTTCTTTTTATAGCTGGGTATTTGGCCACTGTCTGCCATGCAGCTGCCAGATGGCATCCCTTGCTGCAGGGCACCTCTTCACTCTGCTGATTGTTTCCCTTGCTGTGCAGAAGCTCAAAACTCAGCTGGGATGACCTTGACTCTACTTGAAAAAGCATGAGCATGGGTGTGGGAGACCTGGGTTTCAGACCCAATCATTCACTATTGCTTTTTCTGACCCGAGGAAGGTCAGGAGCAAAGACCATAAACGCTGAGCACAGGGAAAGAGGACAGGCACACCCTCTCTGCTGTAGATGGACAATCTACTCCCAGGACGATGGGCTGGGATTTTGCATTTCTGCTGACCAATACAAATTTCACCCCACAGAGACCCCTCACTGGGAGTATTTTTGGTGGAGGGATTGAGTCCTGGGGGCTGAGAGGGCATGATGGGAGGCAGAACTTCCAAGCGAGTGCAGCCCAGAGACAGGCTGAGTTACTGGTGTTGGTAACGTCCAATGGTCAAAGACACAGAATGTCCAGAGCCCTGGAGTCAAAAATGAGAGGAGGAGATGGGAACTGTCCAGGGCCCTTGCCCTCCAATGAGAGCCTTCCACCTACAGGGAAGAAGTCCATCTTCCCAGGGGAACAGGTGAGGTGACCAGCAGCCACCTAAACAATAATGTCATTGACTTCATCACCTGGAGCTCAAAGGTGTGCTAGCCCTTGTAGATAAGGCGGGCTTGAGGATACACAGGTGTGCAAGATCTCATGGATGCAGAAGCAGTTAGAGTTCAGGCCCTGCATGTGGTAGTTCTCACACAGGGCAAGAACTGGAGAGGCAAATAACGACAAAGATAAGTTTTCAAAGAGTTCAAAAAACCAAATGTTGACATTAGTCAGATTGCAGTCAAACATACTAGTTCTGCATGTCGGCTGGGCATCCGAAGAGATTAGACATATTGATTGTTCACTTACTTTTTTTTTTCAGATAATCAGGTCACAGGTTGATCATAAATTACATCTCAATGAGCAGAGCCTTAAATCTGGGGGTGAGGAGTTGAAGTTCTGTAGACAGGTACCTGAGAATGCAAGGAGAGGAGAGGAGAGGCATCCGAATTTCATCCTCTGGTGCCTGGACCAGGCATTCTAGCATCTGGGAAAGCGATGTCTCAGAGTCCTCGAGCCACTTGCCTGTCACGGCTTCATGGCCAGCATCCTCCCTAGGAGGTGGTTTCTTGAGCTGCCATGAATAGTCCAGCCCTGTCACTTCTCGGTTCCAGACAGGGTCCATGACTTTCAAACAGCTGGGAGGGAAAGGTAAAAGCATTTCTGAACCTGCGTGGCCATCCATTTCTTGTCTCTGTCTCCAGCTGTCTTTTTCCAAGGCCACTTAGCATCCAAGCCTCCATCACTTCTTGGATGGGGTTCTCCAAGCTCCTCTTAACGAGTTTCCCCTCATACACTCTGGCCTTGCATATAAACCAATGGGATGTTCTAAATGAAAAGTGGTATCACATCTTTCTCTTAATCGTGTTACCCATGTGGGTGGGCAGAGTGGCTCAGATGATAAGAATGACTGTTGCCAAGACTGATGCTTGAATTCAATCCCTGCAACCAGTGTGGTGGATGGAGAGGACCAACTCCCAAAAGTTGCCCTCTGAGCTAGGCAGTGGTGGTGCATACCTGTAATCCCAGCACTCAGCAGGCAGAGGCAGGTGGATCTCTGTGAGTTCAAGGCTGGTCTGTTCTACAAAGCAAGTTTCCAGACAGCCAAAACTGTTACACAGAGAAACCCTTCTCGAAAAACCAAACACCAAACCTCAACAAATACAGTTGTCTTTTGACCCCCATGTGCATAATGTGGCACATACACACATTCCTCAGCCCCTCCACCCCTGTTGTTATAGGTTTTTTACTCTTTTTTGGGGGGCCCACCACCCAGCTCCCAAATAAATTCTCACACAGAGGCATATTCTTAATTATGAATGCCCAGCCTTAGCTTGGCTTTGTTTCTAGCCAGCTTTCCTTATCTTAAAATTATCCCATCTACCTCCTGCCTCTGGGCTTTCCTGTTCTCTTACTTCCTTAAATCTTACTCTTACTCTGTGGCTGGCTCTTGATGTCCTCCTCCTTCTCTGGCTGCTAGATCTCCAATCCTGCTTCCCAGATTTCTCCTCCTATTTATTCTCTCTGCCTGCCAGCCCCACTTATCCTTTCTCCTGCCTTGCTATTGGCCATTCAGATCTTTATTAGACCATCAGGTGTTTTAGACAGGCACAGTGGCCGGGCGGTGGTGGCGCACGCCTTTAATCCCAGCGCTCGGGAGGCAGAGCCAGGCGGATCTCTGTGAGTTCAAGGCCAGCCTGGTCTACAAAGCCAGTTCCAGGAAAGGTGCAAAGCTACCCAGAGAAATCCTGTCTTGAAAAACCAAAAAAAAAAAAAAAAAAAAAAAAAAGGACAGGCACAGTAACACAACTTCACAGAGTTAAACAAATGCAATACAAGCAAAAGTAACACACCTTAAAATAACATTCTACTACACACCCCCTAGCTAAAAAAAAAAAAAAAAAGTAAACCGTTCTCCAGGGCTGAGTTAATTGTCTGAGCTCTAGTGTAAGAAGTGAACTTTTTGAGTACAGCTGGGGGAGTCCTGCAGGTCCAGCCCCTCTCCCATCGCCTCTTCCCTCTCCTGGCTCTGCATCCCTACCTGGCCCCCGTCTCTTCTTCTATGTTGTGTCCTGAGCCCTGTCCTTTGCTTTGGCGGGGAATGCCTTTTCCCTCATCCCTGTCACCTTTAATGCAGCATGATCTACTGAGCTTGACCCAAATGTCACGTCCTCTGCGAACCCCTGGCTGCCTCTTGGACGCCCAGTGTCACTCCGACGCCTCTGCTCTTTTCCACGTGCTTCGCCTCAGGTGGATGCGTGCTATTTGCCCGATTTCTGGTTCCTGCGAGTCTCAACCGCATATGCGAATGGGCGGGTATCTTGGGGGATAAAGGGTGGACATGGAAGGTCTTACTTAGGTTCTCTATTTTCAAACCCGTAGGACCTGCCAGAGGGATTAAGCAGTATTTGATAATTACTCAAATAAGCTCTAGTGGAGAGGTGAGCAGGGTGGGGAGGGGTGAATTCGTGAATGATGCGCACAGTGTGTGTCTTATGCTTGCTTGCTCACCGCTGGCAGCGCAGCTCCGGGAACCAGTGTCACTGAGTGGAGAAGCATCACCCAGCAGAGTTGCTTGCTCCACGCCTGGCCAACACCCAGCAGATGCCTGGAGACACCCAGGACCAGGGAGGACTCAATGCAGGGAGCCACAGCACTTCCTCATCCCTGGAGCTGCGGGGACCCTTGGGCCTCATCTACTCTTCTGGGCAGGTGCTACTTAGTCTCACAGCAAGGGAACTTGGCAGAACCCGCAATGGAAACGCGACTGAGGTCACCCAGAACCGGAGCTTTTAGAATTGTTGTACCAAGGCAAAAGACTAAGAAAAAATAAGAATCTGATTTCAGGTGGAGAGAAGACGGTTTTAGCTGTTGTTTGTCGGCTTTGTTTTATTTTTCTCCTTGAGACGGGATCTAGTGTTGCAACCAAGCTGGTGTTAAGCTCATGATCTTCCTGCCTCAGTTTCCCCACGACCAGCATCACAAGCATGCGCTGTCACACCTGGCTCAGGCATGGCTGTTTCTTCCAATCATCACCACTTATGTTCCCTCCTCTGAAAGTAAAACCGCGGCTCCCACTGCGAGCCTCTGCCCTCAGAGGACGAAGAAGCAATCCGTAATGTTTTCCCACAACCAAGCCCCTTCAGAAGCATTCCATCCATGTAACAAGACACCTGAGATAATTAACGTAACAAGAGGAAAGTTTGGTTTACGCTTGTGAAGGTTTTAGACCATGGCTGGTTAGGCCCACTGGGTCTATGGTAAGAAAGAGCATCATGGAGGAAGCTTGAGGCACAGGAAGCCTGTTCAGTCACGGCTGGTGAGAAAGGAGTCAGATCCCCAATAGCCCCTTCAAAGGCACAACCTCCAGGGACTTAGAGCTTCCCTTTTGGTGGTTTTTTTTTTGTTTGTTTGTTTGTTTTGTTTTTTGTGACATGATCTCGCTGTCCTGGAACTCGCTCTGTAGACCAGGCTCATCTCGAACTCACAGGGATCCGCCTGCCTCTGCCTCCTGAGTGCTGGGATCAAAGGTGTGTGCCACCACCACCTGGCCCGACTTATAGTTTCCTTATACAGAGCCCCACCCTTGAAAAGTTTCCCCATCTCCCATGGCATCTTGCTCTGGTAACTAAGGCTCTAGCACGTGGGCCTATGAGGACCGTCTGCTGAAGGCTCGGAAGGCGGGAAGGCTCTCTCCTGGGCCCGTGGCAGATTCGCTCTGGCCCTCATTCCCTGCTGTCTTTACAGCGCTTCCTCCTACATCTCTGTGTGCATTTACTGCCTTTCTCTTCCCCTGGAAGACAAGAGCCAGTAGACGGAGAGCACTGTCTCTCTGCTCCACCATAGTACAGTCCCAGAGCCCAGGACAGTGTCTGTCCAGACGTCAGGGAAGCTCATGGGGTGGCTCTAGCTGTTGTCAAATAAAGATCGTTAAGTGACGGTCCCCCTCGCTGTCTCTCCCATGCTCATTCCCAGTGACTTTACATCGAGTTTTGAGGTGGGAGGACATCCCCTGGACCACAGCACAGCCTTCCTGCTTGGCCCTGGTCAGAGAGGATTTTCTGGGGGCCGGGGTTCTATGAAAGAACAGCTAGAATCACCTGACAATGTGTGTCCCTCTTAGTGTCCTCCTCTTTACCTAGCTTCTCTGGGGTTGTGGATTGTAGCTTGGTTATCCTTTGCTTTGCGTCTAACATTCACTTATGAGTGAGTACATACTGTGTTTGTCTTTCTGGGTCTGGGTTACCTCACTCAGGATGATTTTTTTCTAGTTCCATCCATTTGCCTGCAAATTTCATGATGACTTTTTTTTTTTACTGCTGCGTAATACTCCATTGTGTAAATGCACCATATTTTCTTTATCCATTCTTCTGTTGAAGGACACACAGGTTGTTTCCAGGTTCTGGCTATTATAAATAATGCTGCTATGAACATGGTTGAGCAGATGTCCTTGTGGTGTGGTTGAGCAAACTTTTGGGTATATGCCCAGGAGTGGTATTGCTGGGTCTTGAGGTAGGTTGATTCCCAATTTTCTAAGATACCGCCATGCTGATTTCTAGAGTGGCTGTGCAAGATTGCACTCCCATCAGCAGTGGAGGAGTGTTCCCCTTACTCTACATCCTCCCCAACACAAGCTGTCATCTGCGTTTTTTGATCTTAGTCACTCTGACAGGCGTAAGATGGTATCTCAGAGTCGTTTTGATTTGCATTTCCCTGATGGCTAAGGATGTTGAACATTTCCTTAAATGACTTTCGGCCATTTGAGATTCTTCTGTTGAGAATTCTCTGTTTAGCTCTGTAGCCCATTTTTTAATTGGATTATTTGATATTTTGCTGTCTAGTTTCTTGAGTTCTTTATGTATTTTAGAGATCAGCCCTCTGTCAGATGTGGGGTTGGTGAAGATCTTTTCCCATTCTGTAGGCTGCCTTTTTGTCTTATTGACAGTGTCCTTTGCCTTATAAAAGCTTCTCAATTTCAAGAGGTCCTATTTATTAATTGTTGCTCTCAGTGTCTGTGCTACTGGTGTTATATTTAGGAGGTGGTCTCCTGTGCCAATGTGTTCAAGATTACTTCTCACTTTCTCTTGAAAGTGGCTTGATATGTTTGTGGGTCCCCTGGCAATGGGACCAGGACTTATCTCAGCCCATTCCCTGTGGTGTGATGCCTTACTCAGCCTTGATGCAGGGGGGGAGGGCTAGGTCCTGCCCCAACCTGGTGTGACAGCCTGTGTTGACTATCCAAGGGAGGCCTTACCCTCTATGAGGAGGGAATGGGAGTGGAATGAAGGTAGGTGGGAGGGGAAGCGGGAGAAGGGGAGGGAAAGGAACACGGGTTGATATGTAAAAGGAAAGAATTTTTTTTTTTTTTTGGTTTTTCGAGACAGGGTATCTCTGTGCAGCTTTGTGCCTTTCCTGGGACTCATTTGGCAGCCCAGGCTGGCCTTAAACTCATAGAGATCCGCCTGGCTCTGCCTCCCAAGTGCTGGGTTTAAAGGCGTACACCACCATTGCCCAGCAGGAAAGAATTTTTTAAATGTCTCCAGGGACTCTCTGACATGAAAGTTCTCTCTCTCCCTCTGTCTCTCTTCCCACCTCTGTCTCTCAGTCTCTGTCTCTGTCTCTCTCTGCGTTTTGTTTCTGGGGAAGTTAAACTTACCAGACTAGACCTTGCTCCGACCTCTGAAAAGGAGGCAGTATGAAGGGAGCTGTTTCTCTGTGACACTTACCCACGACAGCTGCATGTGCACACATGCACACACACATGCACACTCATGGGCACGGTCTTTTTGATGGGGATTGGACTCTCCTGGCAAATCCTGCAAAACTGGTAGCTGCATCTGCTCTTCTGAATTCTTGGGCTCAGATTTGAGCCTTATCAGGAGGCTGCATCTGTGTTTGTTTGTGTTTTGTTTGTTTGTTTGTTTGTTTGAGACAGGGTTTCTCTGTGTAGCCCTGGCTGTCCTAGAACTCACTCTGTAGACCAGGCTGGCCTCGAACTCAGAGATCCACCTGCCTCTGCCTCCCAAGCTCTGGGATTAAAGGCGTGTGCCACTCCACCCCCCCACCCCCCCACCCCCCCCACCCCCCCCCCCACCCCCGCCCAGTCTCTGTGTTTTTAATTTTCTTTTTGAGACAAGGCCTGCAGCCCAGGCTGGTCTCAAACTCTCTCTGTAGTGCAGTATGCCCCTGAACTTCTGAGCTCTTAGTCTGCCTCTGCACCAGCCAGCCTGCCTGCCTTTATGTAGCACCAGGGATGGAAAACAAAGTTTCCTGAATGCTAGATGAGAATTCTACCAACAGAGCCACATCCCTGGCCACTTCCTCTGTCATTCAGTCTGTGGCTTCTTAGACTAACAGATCCCAAAGGCATGCCATACACCCTAGTGCCTGGTCAAGCATCAACCACCATTTATTGACTGGAGAGTCTTGGAGCTCTAATATATAATATAAACTTAGAGAAATATTATCAATCAAAAATAGCAGTTTGTGTCCATCCTTTTCAAAATAGAATGCCACAGTAAGTCTATGGGGAGCCTATGCTGTAATTTTCTGCAAGAGCTTTTACGCTTCTCAAAGGTTTACAGTGGAGCCAGGTAAAACTCACGCAATGTTGGCCAGCAGATGGCAGCAAACTCGAACTTGATCAGGAAAGCCTATGTTGCTTGTATTTGGAGCATTCAAGTCAGGCCCAGCCCAGCAAGGAGGGAAAGATGAGCCAGGCCTGGGGGTACAGGCTTATCCCTGGACCTGCCTCTAGGGTGTATGGCATGCCTTTGGATCTGTAAGTCTAAGAAGCCACAGACTAAATGACAAGGGCTCTATTCACTATTTGGGATGCTGAGACAGGAGGATGATATGTTTAAGTTCTACGTGGGCTACAGAGTGAGTTCAAGACCAGTCTGACAAACTCAGTGAGATCCTGTTTCAAAATGCAAAAGTAAAGGGAAGGCTGAAGATGTGATTCGCGGGAAAGGGCTTCCCTGGCATGAACGAGGCATGGGACCCAGCACAACACAAAAGCAAGCAGTTTTGGATAGAACAAGAATGGCAATGGCCTCCTGTCTTAGTTAGGGTTTCTATTGCTGTGAAGAGACACCATGACCATGACAACTCTTATAAAGGAAAACATTTAACTGGGGCTGGCTTACAGTTTCAGAGGATTAGTCCATTGTCATCATGGTGGGAGTCATGGCGGCACGCAGGCAGACATGGTGCTGGAGAAGGAGCTGAGAGTTCTACATCTTCATATGCAGGCAGCAGGAGGCGAACTGTGAGCCACTGAGCCTGGGCTTGAGCGTCTGATACCTCAAAGCCCACCCCACAGTGACACTTTCCACCAGCAAGGTCACACCTATTCCAACAAGGTCACAGGCATTCAAACACACGAGTCTTCAGGGGCCATTGCTATTCAGACCACCATACCTCCCACCCTCAGCATAATAGGTTTCTCTCTAAAGTCCACTCACTTGAAACCTCTGACACTTCGATCCACACTACTCCTTTTCTTGTGTTGGGTGGGTTATCTCAGGTAGTTTGACAGAAAGCTGGCTAGCACACCCACTTTGTGCCAGGTAGGAAGGGAATAGCAGAATACTGATGCCCACTTGAAAGCTACATTTTAATGCAACCATGTATGTTGGGGAATGTTATTTTAAGGTGTGTTTCTTTTGTTCATGTCACATTTGTTTAACTCTGTGAAGCTATTGTTACTGTGCCAGTGTCTAAAACACCCGACTGGTCTGAATGGCCAATAGCAAGGCAGGGGAGAGAGAGATAGGTGGGGCTGGCAGGTGGAGAGGACAAATAGAAGGAGAAATCTGGGAGGAGAGGAGGAAAAAGAGATGGAGGAGTGAAGAAAAGGAAGTAGGCAGAGAAGGAGGAGGACTCCAGGGGCCAGCCACCCAGCTACACAGCCAGCCATGGAATAGAGTGAAAGTAAGATTTACAGAAGTAAGAGAATGGGGAAAGACCAGAGGCAAAAGATAGATGGGATAATTTAAGTTAAGGAAAGCTGGCAAGAAACAAGCCAAGCTAAGGCCGGGTGTTTATAGCTAAGAATAAGCCTCTGTGAGTGATTTATTTGGGAGCTGGGTGGTAGGCCCCCCAAAGAGCCAAAAGAGTTAAAACAAACAACAACACATGTAGCTGTTGTCCCTCAACAAGCAGCCTGTAGGTGATGCACTGAAAACAGGCACACTGAGCTGCAAAGCAGGGATGTTTATAGAAAGATGTGCGAGATGTTCTTAGCTCACTCTTCTCACCAGCCCAAATGGGAATCAGAAAGCCGGTCCCATCCCTCTCAGGAGTGATTTTTGTGCCAAGTAAGAGAAGAACATTTTGAAGCCAGGTGGTGGTGGCTCTCACCTTTAATCTCAGCACTTAGGAGGCAGAGGCAGGTAGATCTCTGTGAGTTGGAGGCCAGCCTGCTTGGTCTACAGAGTGAGATCCAGGACAGCCAAGGCTCTACTGAGAAACCCTGTCACAAAAACAAACAAACAAAACAAAAAAAGAGAAGAAAATTCTGTTTCTGGAAAGTTATATCATAAAAGTGAATAAACAAATCGCGGTTGCCTCTTAAGCTCAGGGTAGGCGAACAACTGTAGACATGCCCGGAAATGTTTGGTGGACTAGGAAGGAGCTGTCGTTGCTTCTGCCTCTGCCTTCAGGTTGTGGGTTTGGTGGCTGGGCTGGTTCGTTTTAACTGCCAACTTGGCACAACCTAGAGTTACCTGGAAAGAGAGACTCAATTGAGGAATCTGTCTAGACCAGGTTGGCCTCTGGGCATGTCTGTGAGGGGTTGTCTTGATTGTTAATTGTGGAGGAAAACCTAGCTCTTTGTAGATCCTGTCAAGGCAGGGGTTCCTGAACTATATGGGTCTGGCCAAAGCTAGAGGAGAGCAAGCAGGATGGGCTTATTATGTCTTTATTCCTGACTATGGCTGTGATGTAGCTAGCTGCTTTGAGTGCCTGCGCTGTGACTTCTCTGCGATGATGGAAGTGTAAGCCAATAATCGATGATGGAAGTGTAAACCAATAAACAATGATGGAGGTGTAAACCAATAAATTATGATGGAGGTGTAAGCCAATAAACAATGATGGAAGTGTAAATCAGTAAACTTTTTCTCCCCATGTTACTTTTGGTCAAGATGGGTTTTTTTTTGGGGGGGGGGGTTGTTTGTTTTTAGAGACAGGGTCCCTACATAGCCCTGGCTGTCTGGTTATTCTGAAGCTCCTTATGTACACTAGGCTGGCCTTGAACTCACAGAGATCTGCCTTGCCTTTGCCTCCTGAGTGCTGGGATTAAAGGTGTTGGTCAAGGTGTTTTGTCATGGCAACAGAAATGAAGCTGGGACAGCGGCACAGTAAGGAGCTTCTGGCCACAGTCAAGTCCCTTGCTTTGTAGGTTTCTCAAACATAGCAAGTGGGCCAGGAGGATGGCCAAAAGGAGAAGGCACGCCCCCAGGAATCAGAGGCGCTGGTCAGTGGGGGCAGGACACTTGCTGTCCTTGTGCCTGATGCTATTGGAATTGTGGGAGCCCGTTCTCAGGTTCCTCGTGGCTTTACCCAGCAGGTCCGAATAGAGGATGATCAGGACCACGGGCCTGAGTGCAGGTGTCTGAGATGGTCTGCACTTGGCTGTGCTGGGGGAGGAGGTCTTTTGCTCCACCCCTTGGCGTCTCTATAAAAACCCTGGGCCAGTGATAGTCGGGGCCCGTTGGAATAGGTTCCAGGCCCTCTCGAGGCTATCCTTTATTTTCTATCTGTTTATCTCTGCAAGATTCTCCACTATAAATCCTTCTATCTAATATTTCCTGCTGATTGCACTCAAGAAAACTCTGGGGAACTGTGGGGGTGGTGGGTAAACGCCCCACATGGAATCTCCTGGACTCAGCTGATTGGTCTGTGGGGACATCTGATGAGAGGCTGTCAAGTTATCAGGAGTCCAGCTGCAAGTGTCAGGTGTCTGAGGCATGGCAGCTGGATGGGCAGTGATATATGAAGCATGGAGGGCTGGGGTTCAAGTGCTTAGGACACTACAAAGGACAAGGGGCCCTGAGCTAGCACAGGCTCAACCTGGCCCAGCTTTTCCCTTTGTTTTCTTTGAGATGACCTCATTGCAAGAGTCCAGGCTAGCCTTTACCTCACAGTTCTGCTGCTTTAGCGTCCTGAATGCTGGAGTTACAGATGTATGCCACCATGCCCAACGTTCAACCTCCTTTTGATGATAAGAATGACATGGAGGTAGGTGAGGTGTTCATTCAACATACAGATCAAGGACTTTCCCTTACTAATTCTGCTTCAGTGTGTCTGTGGGTAAATCTGGGCTCAATTCTGGTCCCCACCTCCTGCAAGATCCAGGAGAGCTGGTCACTGGACAGCATTGTGAGCAGCAAGGCACACTGTCCTCACCTTTCGATTCTATAGTAGGGATTTGTCACTGCTGTGACTCAGGCTCTGTCCACAGGATCTGCTCTGGGGCGGCCTTGCCCTTGACTCAACACAAGTTGTCCCACTTATGCCTCTCCACAGATGACCTTGTGGGATGGCCTTGCATCCCTGCTGTACAGAAAGGACCAGAGAAGCTGAGTGACTTCCCAGCGTTGACCAATTAATCAGTGAAAGATTTAGGATTGAAGCCAAGATCAGACTGGAGTGATGCTCAATAATTAGTCATCTAACTCATCATCCCAAAGAGAATTGAATACTGATCCCAGAAGCCGTGAGTTTTTCAAAGGAACATTCCAGTACCAGGCATGGGATACTTCACTATGAGTTGTTGGCCAGAGAGTCCCCAGAGGCTCCCCAAACAATGCAGGCTATTGCTACTGTTCTTGGATGTATACCACACTTAGAAGATAAGACTGATTACTAAAGACACCGCACACTTTGGATACAGAACAAAGAGAAGTCAAGCTGGCCCTGAGCTGGTAGCTGCCTCCCTGCTGCCCAGCTCTCATAAGGCCAGACGGTATTATAGAGGCTGCTGCAGGAGAAAAGTCATCAACAGTCATCTCCAGCCGCAGACCTGAACGCTGTATGATGGACCTGCCAAGCGAGGCATGCACTCTGGGGCAGTAGTGACATGAGTGTTTGGGGTTCATCAACCACTTTCTGGCTGGATTGGAGGCCTGCTGCTGTAAACCTGGTCAAGAACCTGTGGCCGGGGAGCTCACAGCTTCCCCTGTCAATGGGCAGGGGAATTCTGCTACGGATGCTTTGATAAATAGACATGATATCAGATGGTCTTCTGAATATTTATGTTCATATCCAGAGACCAATGCTGCTTTCAGCCTTGGTCAGAATAGCCGCTTCTTCTTCTTGCAGTGGGCTGGGGTTAATGCAGAGACTCATAACTGGTCCAAGTTCTGAGATTATTGTGCCATCCCATCCCTGAGCAGGGCATTTATTTCACCCCGTCCGAGGTCGATGAAAGGGTGAAAAAAGCCTGTAAGAGCCGGGAGATGGGGAGGAGAGCTGTGAAATGCTGAGTTCTGGATGTGACATGATTGTGGCAGTCATGAGCATTTAGCAGCTGTGGCTGCCTGCATGAGATACACACACACACACACACACACACACACACACACACACACACACACACACACGCACGCAGAGAGATAATGAAGGTAGAGGAAGGATAGTTGGTCAGAAGGGAGTCAGCAGTGGGGGAGGGGGTAAGAAAGCGCTAAGGAGGGGTGACTAGGACCCCAATGCATCATATACATGGATGAAATTGTCAAAGACAAAAGAATTCAGACATTAAAAAAAGACAAACAAATTCATGAATTGAACACTATACTTCAGCGCTAAGGAACACGAGTCCTGTAGGGTTATTAGTTAAGCAGGAGAAGACACAATGAAAACCATTCCTGAACCTGTCCCTTCCTTTCTGGCTCGTGACCCCTCATCTCTCACCTACAGGATTGAAATGATCTTGTCCTTGGGTCTAGAACACTCCCCCTGGACCTTTCCATGGCTGCCCCTCCACCTGCAGCTTGCTACCCTTCCAGTCTCCCTGGCTCCACAAGGTGGTGCGTAGCCTAGTAGATAAGAGTGTGGCTGGTGGCTACAGTACCTGGACTTGTCTTCGGCTCCTCGCGTGTTATTAGCTGTGTGATGTAGATGGAGTTACCTGGTCTCTCTGTATTTCAGTGCAGTCAGCTGTAAAAGGGGACTTAAGAGTTTCTATGGCGTCATGTATTGTATCTGTCAGGCAGTTAGCCGCATGAAACGTCTCCTTGCTGCTCCTAGTCACCCTCACCTAATTCGGTGCACTCTTTTACCAAAAGGAACCACGTCACCCTGTTCTATTTTCTTTACAACCTGTCAACAGACTGCCTGCTAGCATAGCCATGTGTTTTCTGAGCCAGAAGATAAGGTATTGTCAAGTACTTTATGTGTGAGGGCATCTTGCTACTTACAAACGGTTGGGTAGAGGCACGTGAGAATTCTAGGGGTGAAGGGTGGACACGCTGAACCTCTCCAGCCCAGGTGGGAGCCTTGCCTGGTACACAGTGGTGGCCCTGGCACAAAAGCCATGACCTCTGCCTTTGCCCTTAAGAGTGATTGATAGACAGAAATAGATGGTTCTGTTGGCTAGTGCTGACCTCTCCTCCAGGATTCGGGACCTTCCTGAAAAACAAAAACAAACAAACCAACAAACCAACAAACAAAAACCTCCAACTGTTAGAGGCTTTAAGCCTTCGAGTCAAAGCTTGAAGAACACCTAGTTAATCAAGGTTAAGGCTGGCAGTCTGCTTTGGATCCGTCGGTCTGTGTCATACCTTTGACATTACATTTAAACATGGTTTTCTTGATTTAATAAACTCCGAGAGGTTCTCTGGAGCCTTTTGTGGACATTAATCACCCCCCTGAATGCATTCTGCCATTTGGACTGGGAAGCTGGCCAGAGCTGGAGCCGGGACAGGGAGGAGGAGTTCTTATCCACCGGCTGGGGGTGCCACCATGCTCCACCTTCTCCGGGCAAACAAGAGGCTAAAAAAGATACATGACATTTGCTGAGCTTCCCTTGCAGGATTTTGAGCCTTTCTGGAAAAAAAAAAAAAGAATCAGCTATGTACTGGAGTTTGTCTTACCCTGGGAGTGTGACATCAAGAGATCCAAGAAAAATGCATGTATATGTCTATTCTCATCTGCTTGAAGATGCCTAGAAGTCTAATAGTAAAGTCTTTCTGCAGAGACAAATGGCTTGAAGATATACACAACTGGGAGGAGAAAGTCTACAGTTGAAATTCACTCCAAGAGTTAAAGATTTGGCCCAAGATGTTTAAACACAAAGGTTTTGATAGAAAGCGTGGGAAACACGAATAGATGACAGGAAACAAAGAAAGCATGGTGTACCAGTCAGCTGCTGAAGTACTGATGCTGTGTAACAAAGCAAAGTTTAGAGGTGCATGTTAAGCTTGGCTTTCTCCCTCACACATCTGTCAATCAACTTGAGGTCAGCAGACCTGTGTAGAGCTGTGGGCTTAGCTTCAAGCGGCAGTAAGACCCAGACCCGGCCCCTTGTTTTCATCCTAGGAGCAGCTACTAAGGATGAATGATGGAGATACTCATTCTCTCCACTTGTCAGCTCCAAACTTGCTCACTGTTGCTTTCACTCCATTCTTTGGGTCAGAGCAAGCCACACCATCGGTCGCAATATTTATGGAGATCACATCTTCAGCAACCTCAGCATGTGTCTCCAGTTCTGAGTTCTCCTGGAGTTTTAAGACAATGACTCGGAGTTCAGGGCCTTCAGGTCGCATCATCACTCCTCCCCAAGTCCCTGCTCATGTAACATCATTTTATCCTCAAAGGGTCCCCCTTTCCCCCCTTCCCCCACCCACCATTGGTGGTGCTGGAGAGCCCAGGGCCTTGTGAATGCTTCCACACAGATCTCCCATGGAACCACAAACATCATAATAGCCAAAAGAAGATGCAATGGAACCCCCACTGCCCCAATTATGCAGTTGACTTTCCTGAATTTGGGGAAATCTCAGAGGTTAGCACACTCAGAGTACAATGGATGAGCCTCACCCTGAGAAAACCATGTTCCTGATGAGCGTCTCTCTCCTGTCTTAAATGCTCCTCCACTTTCTACCACCCCAAACTCTAGGGTGCTAACCTCACTGTGCTAAAGCCTGTCAGACTCCCTTTTTTCTGTCAGGAGCTTTCTGTTCTTGGCTTGCTTCCTGAGGCCAACACTTTCCTCGCCATAAAATACCCAGTTGTCCTCCAGTGTTGCTGTATTTCTGAAACTCCACTTGTACACCCTAGGGGCCAGAGTTTCAGAATCACCTTAATAAGATTATATTTCCCACGGATACTCAATAATTACAGTTATTTTCACAGTTAATAAGCATATTTTGCTTTCTTAAGCTAAAAATGAGACTTTGACAAGCCAAAACGGACAGAATGGGAAGCCAAACACATTTTATTTGATCAGCCCTCTGTGCACATGAGCAGAACCTCTGGCTTCTGGACTCCATCTTGCCATTTGCTGGCAGCAGGGTTCATCTGGGTGAACCTGCAGCCTGCGTGAAGAGATAAAGTCCTGGAGTGGGAACCAGTAACAGGCAATGGCAGCGACCCACAGAAGCTTTTCTCTTGCTTGGGTAAAGCTCATTCACAATTACAGCTGGTGCAAACAGGCAACCTTCCGCCTCACTGGCAGCAGAAACCGCATGGCATGGATTCACCCAGTTGGAGAGGCAAGCCGTTCTTGATGGGTTGTCAATGGCAGTCCTGAGTCCAGCTTCAGAGAGAGGGTTTGAGGCAGACGCTAGGAGGGTCTCGTGACATTGTACACCCATGTCCCTCCCAGTCCATGTACTGTATGTCTCCTGTTCCACGAGGCCTTCAGAACAGAAAGGCTGGTTTTCTTTCCTGCCCTTGACCTCTTTTTAGTCCTTGGTCAGTCCCAGCCTGTGACTCAGTCATCTTTCCAGTGGTCCACAAGTAGGGGCATTGGTGAGCTCTGTCCCCTTGCCATTCTTGTCTCGGGAAAAGGAAAGTCAAACGGGCTAATAAATAGTAAGTTCCAGAACAGAGGTTCTGAAAGTTCAGTTGTTGGTCCACTTGCACAAATATCACCCCGGGGTGTTGGGTAACGATACATCTCTCTGAGCCTCACATAGGAGAACCTCGGGCCAAAGCCCCAGAGTCTTAAATCTCTTCCTATGTTCTGCTGTATGCTAATGTGTGAGAATGTGGTCCCCCACCCCCCTTTCACAGAGAATCCCCAAAATGCTGCTTGGGTGTGGGGTGCTAGTCACGTAGACAGACCCAGACTACACAAAAGCCAGTGGTGTGGCAGCTGGAAGTTCAGAATGCTCAATGTCAAGCCATGTATCTGCATCTGTGACCTGAGAAGTGCCTTGCCTTCTCTAGGCATGATTGCGGGATGTGCTATGATGGAGCTGGCCTCCTTGGGATGTTCAGCTGTCCCCTAATGGAACATCTTGAACCTCAGGGATTTCATCCAAACAGGGAAGACCCAGTCACCTGATCAGTGCCTTGGGGAGGACTCAGCCCCCTACTAGGGGACATCTTTTGGTCATAATAGACCCGAGTCTTGCCCATTTGTCTGTCTTATGAGGAGGCTAGTGCATTTGTGTTCCAAGTGCGCACCTTCCTGCTCTACCCTCATTGGTAGTGTGACTTTGGATTTGGTGCTCATTTCTTAAGGCCTCTGCCATAAACTGAGGTCTTTACTCACCTCCAAAAGCCACGAACATCTTTGGAGTGATACACATCTGATCTAGACTGAGCAGCCAAGGAGTTGCCTGCACTTGATGGGATCCAGCTCATTCATTCACTGAATGAGACCACAAATACCCCTGTGTATGGTGGTTTGTGCCTATTTCACAGAAAGCTGGGCAGTTTAGAAACAATTAAGTTCCAAAGAGATGATTATGGGCTCAATTTGTCTTTTCAAAACCCATTCTGAGGCCTTAAGCCTTTAGCACCTCAGACTGGCCCTATTATGAGATGGCGTTTTACAGTTGCCGTCGGCTCATTAGGGTGGCCCTAATCTAAGGTGACCCATGTCCTAATACAGAGACATGCACATGGAAGAGCACCCCAGGCATCTGGAAGCAGCCATGGGATGGTGCTTCCTCAAGGCAAAGAACACTAAAGACGGCCAACAGCCTCCAGGCCTGGAGCAGTTTCTCCGTCCTAGCCCTCGGAAGGAACCAGACAGCTGATTCTTCACGTTGGATTTCCAGCCTCAGAAATGCATGACAGATTCTTCATGTTGAACTGCCCAGTCTATGGCCCTTAGTTGTGGCAGCCACAGCATTCAGACATGGTTACAGAGATTCACGAATAGTTAGCATCGCCCTACCTCCCACAGGCATCTGTTGATCGGACTGTGGCTGAGACAATGTAGAGCTCATAGCCACTCCGGGGTGTCTCTCTTGAAAAAAAAAAAAAAGTATCTTGCACTATCTGGAAAAAAAAAAAAGTATCTTGCACTATCTGCCAAAGCTAAGTGAGACCTTGCAAGCAGGTTGGAGTTAGTCTTAGGTCCCCCAGAATCCACAGTCCTGTCTTTCCGGGTTGTACCAGCTGAGTGTTATCTATGTATTTTAGCTGCAAATCCATACTTCTGCTTTTAATACAACGCCCCCTCTTAGCCTCTTCAAACCTCAATGTCTGAATCTTAGAACCTTGCTTTGCCTGTATGTGCTAGGAACCAGGAACCTTAGTCAAACCCCGTTTCTTCCCCTTCCAGTAGCCATGGCAAAGTAACAGGTGTCCCAGGGGAGAAACATGGTGGTAGGCAGACTAATGGGCCCTCACTGATGTTGTGGTACCCTAACCACAAGATCATGTGACTGGGGCCATTATTCAGGCGAGCTGATGTAGTAACAAGGATTCTTGTAAGTGAAGGTCAGAAAAGCGGATGGGTGATAGAGAGAAAACTTGAGTGAGCGAGACAGAAACATGGAGAGAGGGTGAAATAGTGAGTGAAACGGAGAAAAGGAAACAGTGAGAGGAGAGTTTTGAAGATGCTACAGTGTGGGCCTTGGAGATGGAGGAAGAGGTCAAGAGCTGGGGGTGGGGTGGGGAGGCAGGCATCCTCAAGAAACCCGAAAAGGTAAGAACAAATGCTTCCCTAGAATTTCCTACTGATTCCGTGTTCTCAGTCTGACTTTCAAGAGTACGAGAAAGGGAATCTGTGCTGTCCTGAGTCACAATTGTGATGGATCTCCGTGGCGGCCAAAGGAAATAGAGGCGTCTGAAATTCTTTGACCAGACTCCAAAGAAGGGCAGCAGGCTTGGATGGTAGCTGAGACCTGTGGCCCCCAGGGTAGTCCTTTCCTTCCTCCACAATTGGCTCAGTGTATGGTGGGGGTGGTGTCTGTTTTCCCCTCTGCGTATGCAGCCATCAGGACAGTGCCTGGTCACATTTGCTTTATCTTGACTCAGTTTCTCCACTACCCATGATAACCCACTGAGAATCCTGTGATAGGGCCTGTAGATTGGGCAAATAAAAACACATTGCATGGACGTGCTGTTATATAGTGACCACTGCCTATCTCAAATTCACATTAGAGGCATTTGTGTTTCATCCGGCAACTCTACCCCTGTGCCGGGGAAACACCTGCTGCTTTCAGGTTCTGAGATCCGATCCCTCCATCCCTGGAGACGCCTTCAGCTCCGCTGAACCCCATTTGGAGTTCTCACTTAGCAAATTGTTAATTGGCTGGCCTGTCCCTGAGGGGCATTGCTGAGATCAGAGAGCAGGTGGGAAACACAGCGGATGATGCGGGAGGAGGGAGCTTGGACCAGGTGTGGGGTTCGGCACCACAGCTCAGGTGTCCTCCTGCAAGAATTATCATTGAGCTGCCATCTTCTCTGTCCATCTGGGGCTGGTTGTAAGCACTCTGCATCTTCCAAGGAGGGCAGGAATCATGGCTGGCTAGGGCCACTGTAGCCAAGTACCACAGACCAAAGAGCTTATGTAGCAGAAACTTGTTCCCTCTTACTCCAGAGGCTGTAAGTTCAAGATCAGTGTGTTGGCATCTGGTCTCTGGTAAGCGTTCTCTTCCTGGGTGGTCGGTGACCACTCTCTTGCCTTCTGTCCACATGGTTCTCTCTTGAGATTGTGTTAGGGTCCACAGAACGTCCTCATTATACCTTAGTGCCGTGCAAAGTTCTATTTCCAAATATAGCCACATAGTGAGGTATCAGTAGTTATGACTTCTGCATATGAATAACACAGGACCTTTTCAGCCCGCTTCAGGAAGCTGCCTGGATAAACTGTCCCAACATCCCTCAGAGCTCAGGATTGTGGCCCAAGGGGAGGAGTTCACAGAGGCCTTCTGTAAACTTCCACCAGGGCCAAGGGATCATAATGGCAGGAACCTGGGAGGGACCTCGGGCCAGAGGCAGTTAACCCTCCAAGAGGTAGTTTGGCAACTAAGAAATCACAGTCCTTCGATGCAGGGTAGAGCCCAGGTTGGGATCTTGATTTTATTGGTCTGTTAGTTTTACTCTGGAAAACTAGGAAACTCCAGCCAGTGCAGCTGACTTGTGGAGCCCTTTGGTGTATTCCTGGTATCAGGGCATCATTCTGGCAACTGCATTGAACAACAACCAAGTTCCCAGCCAGCTAGCACTGGACCAACATCTCTCTTTTAGGAAACCCTGCAGGGAAAGTCTTGTTACGTTGCCAGGAGTACTGGGATGATGTGCCGAGAGTCTAAACATTAGACTCTGGTGGGAGGTGGCCTTCTCCTTCAGCAGGATCAGGGGTAGGGCATGTCTGGAAATTAGGATTCTGAACTTCTGTGGCAAAGCTTGACTGAAGCCACTGGTTACTCCTGACAGAGGCCGGCATTGCAGGCCCTGGAGTCACAGAATATGGGCCCCAAGGGGCTCTGCATTAATGGCTTTCAAAATATGTCCTGTGGAACCCAGGGATCCCCCTCCTCCTCCCTGCCAGGGTTTCAAGGGAAGGTAAAGCCCCATTGCTTCTCCTAGGTAACTGTACTGCTATTCATTCCCATGTTGGACCTCCATACAGAGCTGCTTTTGGGAAAGAGGGCTTCCTTGCATAAAAATGTGAAGACCATCAATCCAGTGCAAGACTTTGTATATGAAAGATCTGTTTCTTCAAACATGTTTGGAACTCTCTAACTCAGGACGCAGTGCTAGACGTGAAGGTATTTGTCATTGAAGCATAACGCAGCAGACACTGACCAATAAACCCAGAAGCCTTCAGGAACCACTCCACACACTTCGTTGACTGGAACTAGTTTAGGGATCACATTACCTTAAGCTGCCTTGCAAGTGACAGTTGCTTATGTTTCTGGAGCCTTGGTAATGGACACTCAAAATGTGTGGCTTCCTGGGGTTTGGGGGATATGGCTCAATAATGTCATTTACGTCTCATAAAACCTGTAAATACTGCAGACTTGGAGGCTGAGTGAATCTCCCACAGTTGGTTAGACACGAATTCAATCTAACTCCAGAGTCTGGGTTCTTCTTGATGACCGATTTTCAGAAGTGATCCAGATCTTGAGCTTGAGAGAGGCAGGGTTTCGAACACCATTGGCAATTAGGGAAAATCAGGAGAGGAAGTTTGCTTTGGGATGTGGCAAAGATCTCCACTGTAAATCGCATCGGTTTGAGGTTGGGGTGGATCCCGGCATCCTCCCAACCCCCTTTGGCAGTCATTCCATGTGTCTCTGGGAAAGGGGGACTTGGCAGAAAGGTAACAAGGAAGGGGACCTGGGAAGCTTTACTCTGATGGCTGATGGAAAACTTGGCCTCGGTTTATCTTCGTGCTAGTGAATCCGAGAAAACAGATCCACTTTAATATAACGCTGGTATTTGCCAAAGAGGTGAAAACTCATTTACCGATACCATCTCTTGGCTTTCTTGGGAGGTGGTACTCCTAAAAATGAACACGGGGCTGGGTGTGTCTAGGACAGAGGTGTGAAGAACCAGCTTTCAGATCCTCAGGCAGGCAGCTCAGAGCGAGCTCGGCCTGTGTCCACAGGGAGGCAGGAGAAGGATGGAGAATAAGGACTTGCTTCCTTTGTGGTGGTTATGGCATTAGGAGGACACACGAGGCAGCATTACTGAAATGAACCCATTGCCCGTAGACGATTTAGAAGGGGGAATGCCATGTAACACCAAGGGCTGCCTGGAGGAACGGATACATTTCTGTTTGCTCATGTTGTGTGCGCACTTGTGGAGGATGGGGGACAACTTGGGGGAATCAGTTTCCTCCTACCATAATGTGTATCCTGGGGACAGAACTCAGGTCATCAGGCTTAGCAGCAAGCACCTTTACGCGCTGAACCATCTTGTCAGCCCATGATGGAATTGAAATAAGGATGGACCTTGTCTCTGTCATTTGTCAGCTGTCTGATTTTGGACAGGCTACCTGCCCTTCTAGGCCTCAACTTCTTCAGTTGAAATGTGAGAAATGATGCATCACACATGGTGTTTGGAGATTCGAATGAGAAGCCATATGGAACAAAGGTTCATTCACCATCCCACTTGGGACTCTCTCGACTCCTTATTCCTTTCCTCAACAGGCCTATGCAGAGACAACTGTATGCCTAGACACCAGGCAGCTTCCCTGTTACAAAGGGAGTATGAAGCCCAAATTAAGGGAGGGTATGGGATAGGAAACAGATAGTAGATCCTTACCTGCTGGAGTCTACATCATCACACACATCACCATCACCCCTCAAGAGGAACTGACCTCCTGGGAATGGGTGTGACTTGCACAGGACCACACAGCAAGCTAGAGACAGCCACTGAACTTGGATACAGATCTCTGGGCCTTATTTTCATTACCCCAGAAGTAGCTTTTTATGGTCAATGAGCTTGGAAGCCAGATTTTCTGGACATTGTGTACAACTGAAAACAGACCTTGACTCTCCAGGCAGCTCTGTCTCGGAGCAAATGTAAGTGCGTATCTATACTGCAACCACCTGAGTGGGAAGGTGGAGCCTCCCAAAGGGCCCAGGGAAGGACTGGCATTGAGAACAGACTCCATTCAAATCCATCCACCCATCCATTCATGTCAAGGAGGAGTTACTGGACCTTGTAATGTGCTGTGAATGACGTCACGTAGTTGCGTTAACTTTTCTCCGTCTTCTGTTAGTGGATATCCAACCCTGCAAATGTCACATGTGGGTAGCCACACTTGCTGTGTGGTAGTCATTCAGGATGGTGATGATGGTCGTGTGCCAGAAGGAAGGACATGGTATACATGCCCCCATCTGACCTCTCTTCCTGTGCAAGAAGGACATGTGTTCCACCCAGGCTCTGCTTTAAAGGGCTGGCTGGCGTGGGTGTGGTGTGCGGTGTGCAGTGGTGGGGCTGGCCCCGGTCTGTGAGACCAACTCTTGGAAACCTGAGAGAGGTGCCAGGACACCAGAGAGGTCAAAGACAGCCCATCCAGGAGAGAGGGAAGTAGCACATTCAGAGGCAAGCGCCGGGGAGCTGGCCGATGCAGCATGGGTCAGGGTGCCTCCATGTGGTTGCCACTGAGGTCCTAGAGGAAAGCAAATGAAGCGGGGCATAGCAATGGGAGCTCTGATGACAGGAGAGAGCTGGGTTCTTCAGCAAGAGCTGGGAATGTGGGCAAGGGTTTTGACTGTTCTCCAACGAAATGACAATGACGGCTAGGGGAACTAAGCTGAGGGATGTTAGGGACCAGTGGTTCCCAGGCTTTGTTTACTTGTGTCTCAACACTGTTGCTAGGCAGGATACACCATCAGAAACACTTGGGGTTATATCCACTCTCTCTACCCACTTGCGTTATGGGGGTGAGGAAATGAGGAAGGGGAGCACAGTAAATGGTCACACGTGAGAACCTGGGGTGGATGCATGCAAAGACGAAAAAAAAGTCTGGTCCAAGCTCTGCTCTTCTCCCCCAAGCGTGAGTTTCCCCTTGTTGAGGAGCCTAGCTGTGGATGGAAAACGAGACCACTGAACGCATCAGAGGCACGACGGAAGTCAGTCATAACATTTATTAAACATTCACGGTACGTGTGCCTTGCTAGGCAAAACACAGGAAGAGCATACAGTGGAAATCCAGCAGCTGTTGTCACTTAACTCACGAGGACGACATTTTGCTTAAGCAGAGAGACACCTGTTAAGCATACAGGGACATGTGCAACCAAACCCCAGATACACAGGCACTCTCATTCACCACGTCAAGTGCATGAGGAGACCTAACCATGGTGCTTGGGGCACACGAAGCTGAGACACACCTCTCAGTTCCGACGCTCCAGTGTATTATGCTGCTGCTGAAGGGATGCTACCAGAAGACACTAAAATACTGGAAAATCCATGTATTTGTTTCCTTAACTTGAATTCATGCTCAAATCAGTAATCTTGTTTAACACGAGGCAAAGGAAGTTGACTTGACAAAGTGTGAAAGCAGCATGATGTGAGAAAAATTTCATCAGTAAAAATCAGACCCTTCCCAGCTCATCACAGATTCTGGAGGTTAATAGCCCCCTAGACCCACCTCTCAGCTTCCAATAGGTGCAAGACTTTCCAATAAATTAAATCAGCAAAGGCATTTTATTACGGTACGGGTGGGAAATCTTGTTTATGTTTTTGCCTGCCTTAAAATATTTCAAAAGTAGGGTTGGCAGATAAAATATAGGCTGTCCTCCAGTGTATGAGATGCATTCAAAACTGAAAATTAGTGTCTATAAGGGTGTTTCTCAATATGTGGGTTGCGACCCCTGGGAGCTGACCGACCCTCTCACAGAGGTCACTTAAGACCATTGGAAAACATTTATTTGCATTATGACTCATAATGGTAGCAAAATTATAGTTATGAAGTAGTAATGAAAATGATTTTATGGTTGGGGGTCACCACAATATAAGGAACTGTATTAAAGGGTCAGGGCGTTAGGAAGGTTCAGAACTACTGGACGTCTTATCCAAAAGTACATTTTAGCTGCATATCTGTATTTTTGTTAGCTAAATCTCAAAATCTTGCTTTTAGGTTACTATACTTTCAGAAACTCCAGAGGTTCCTAATAATGGAGTGTGTGTGTGTGGGGGGGGAATCCTAATTTTTCTTCATTGATTTCCTAATACTGTCAGGGGGTCAGAGGGGATGGATCAGTCTCTATTTAGGCAGGAAAGGTATGTAGACTATAAGACCTACTCAGGTATCAAAGACATTTTTACATCTTTTATCATTACAATTTGAACTCCACGTTTTGACTTTACAATCACTGACTGAGAGGGTGGTGATTGCTACTCATAAGATTGAAGTCTGAGGAGGGAGTGGTCTGGCTTGACAGGCTGGGTGTGATGATGGGCAGTTACGTGCTCAGCTGTTTCTCCTTAGTACGCTCTGCTGGGCACAACTATCACTGTAAGATGCCCGTCTTGTCTAATTCTAGAACACCGGGGACTTTGTCATCCCTTGCCGCTCTCCTCTTTCCCCCTTCCACAGGGAGATTTGGGGTGTTGAGGGTGTGGAGCCTGCCTCAGTGGCTGGCTGCGGCCTTAGGAAAGGAGAAGAAGAATGCTCATCCCTTGGGTAATTGGCAGCTCATTGCAATAAACTTTCCTTGATTTTTTCTTTGCATATTATACTTTTTGCATGTACCTACAAACTTGTTTCTGTTGAAAAGGTCCATACTAACCCTATTAAGTAGACAAGACAGTATTGTACGAGAAAAAGGGGGAGAAAAGGAGAGACAGGCAGGAAGGAAGAAGTGAGGGAGGGAGAGAGAGTGGGTGCGTTGGTAGACTGGATTGCTACATGCTATTGGAACGTTCTTCCTGGTGTCTCAATGTATAGTTTATCTCTGTTTTTAAACAGAGAGTTCTCAGAGTCAAGTGTTTTCAACAGGAATTTTGCAAAGAACCAAAACTCACACAGAACTCCTGCTTTTTATGGAAGAATGGTAACACTTGCTGAATTCCAATATCCACTGACAAGTTTTTAACACATAGAGAATGTAACCATATGTTCAGTTCACACACACACACACACACACACACACACACACACACACACACACACTAAGTCAACTATCAAGAGCTACATAGATGGTATTTAAAAGCATATACACTTTTGACATTCAAAGCTACCTGTTAACTGAGTCCCAGCATGCCAGTTTTCTTTGGGGTCTGACTATATATGCTTCCTCCATTGCCCAGGTATATACAACTCCCCTTCCTACCTAGAGGTCTTTCTGGAGAAGAGGAAGTCCCGATGAACAGAAGAAACTAAGTTGAGGTTTTAAAAAAGCTGTGGGGTTAGGGTACAAAGGAGAAGTCACACAGCACGGATCACCCCCCTTTCTGCAGCTTGCCATTGCTGACAGAAAACATTCCTTCAGGTGACTGGCCTTGCACGCTTTTTCCTTTGCAGAAATAAAAATTCTAAAACCTGTCTTTTAGGCACACTCGCTTTGCTTTTCTGATGATTGACCTAAACGTCCAGCTCTGAGTGTCCTTGACCACCCTCAAGATTAAAAAGTGTCAGACTATTCAGAAGTGGCCAGAGGAGGTGACCGTGAGAAGGTGTGTAGTTGTAGTACATATGGGAAGTAGCCGTGGGTTCCCTGGGAAGGAAAATAGGGTAATTCTGCATGATCAGAAGAAACAGAGCATAGCAGTGCATCACTATGGAGAGACCTCACCTGGGGTGTTCCAGAAAATTCTAAAGCTCATCGGGGTCTGTACCTCCATTTTGAACATGGGCTTGTCAGCGACACTGTAGCATAATCCCTTTGGGGCTCCTCTCCTGGCCTGCTAAGGTTTCTTCCATGGTGAACACTGTGGAAAGTGTCTTGGCATTTTCCCAGCCCCACCTTAAGTTCCTTCTGGAACTCTGTGAAGGATGAAAAACAGACCCTGAAGAGTCCCCATGAGAAACAGGTCTTTCTTCTCCTTTACTCCAGCTTCCTCTTCCTCCTTTTCCATTTCCTCCTTGCTCCCTGGTCCCTTCCTTCTTGCCGCAGCGGTGGGCCAGGTTTACAGCTCAGGGGGGTGGAGCCGAGGTGCTCATGTGGCTGTAGGAGTACCTGGACAGTGATGCCCCTATGGTCCTCCCGTCTTCCTCCTCTCCCACCTCTCCTCTCACCCCTGGAGGACCAGGATTGGGGCAACAAGGGAAGGTGGCCATGAAGCCCAAGCGAAACCGTTTGTTCATGAAGCAGTAGATGATGGGGTTGACACAGGAGGATGTGTAGGAGAGCAGGAGGATGAAGGAGATGGGGGTCCCTGAGAGGTGTCTCTCGGCAGAAACGGTGTCGTATGCCCGCCAGGCATTGGCACTGAAGATGGGCATCCAGCACAGGAAGAAGAGAACCACGATGACAATGAGCATGCGGATCACACGCTTCTTGGCTATCAGGTTGGCGGCAGAACTGCTGCTCCTGATGCGGTTGACTTTGCTGCCGTGGCTGCCGGTGGACAGCTGCTGGAGCTCCAGCTTCCTCGGGTGCCTGGACTTCTGCAAGTAACATCCATCACTGTCCTCGTAGCGACTGCTGCCCCCACTGCTCAGCTTCCTCTCTGGATGGGCAAGGGACATCATTTTATTGTTCAGGACATGGCATGCCAGAGAGAAGACGTGGAGCCCCCGACTGCCCCAGTCCAGGAGACCAAGCTCAACTTGAACTGGAGAAATGGGCAGGCAGCCTGGCCTGAACTGATTTACATCAGTATTAGTCTCACTGGTACTAATCTTCCAATGCAATGTAAATCATATATATATATATATATATATATATATATATATATATATATATATTAATAGTAATAAAATCCTACACACAAAGATTGTAAGGCTGAAATTTATTGCAAAAATAAATATTAACACTCTTCTCTGTCCTTTCTTTCCTGTTTGCTTGCTGAGTTTTTTAGATTACTTTTATTGTGAGGACTCCAAGTAATAGAGAAAGTCAACAAGAGCCAGAGAGACTGTGTTATCTACATAGTAAGGGCCTGAGAAAGAGGCAAAGTGAGAAGGAAAAAGTTATGTCAACACAGGTGTTGGGGACAGGTTCAGTGGGCTCTAGAAGGGAGGAAGGATGGAGGGTGAGAAATAAATGACAAAAAGCTGGGCTTGTAGGCTGTGGACCTAATGTCTCAATGTCACATGCAGGACAGAGTCACCAGAGGGTGTCCACTAAGTGTCTACATTACAGGAAGCCTGGGGGACAGGACCCTCTGTGTGCAACTGTGTTGTGTGAGCATGTTCTCCGTTGATTCCACTCAGGACCCCACCAAGAAGAAACATCTCTTCATTTTACACACAGGATATTAGAGAAACCAGGTCTTCTGGCTGCCTTCTGATACCAAGTCTCCAGCACATGCTCTATATAGCCTGAGTCCATCTTGTTAACTTATAAAGTGAGCTTTTGAGTTCTTTGGGAATAAAAATCCAGCCCAAAGATAGTTACCTTTAGCAGATTTCTTCTGGCTAGCATCAAATTTTATTCCTTGGTAGAGTTCCAGAGAGATCAATCCATAGGCCACCACCATCACAATCCCAGGGATGAGGAAGAGGATGAGTAGCAGGAATGTTTGCCTAATGCAATGAAAACAAATCTAATCACCAGTGACTCTGGACCTTCAAGTTCCAATGGGCAAAAATAGCATGGGGAGCTGGTCTGAGCAGACGCCTTAATTTCTAGCATTTAACATACTTGAAAATTCCACGTCTGGAGGTTCGGTCATTAGAACTTGTTTACTTCTCATACTCTTTAAAATATCCCCGAAAGACTGCTTAAATTAGGAAAATGTGGCATCATTCTATGCTCCAAACCAATGAGCATGTTAAATGATAACAGCAAAACCCATAAAGTGGTGTGTGCTTACAGTCCTAGATACTTAGGAGGCTGAGGCAGGAGGCTTGCTCCAACCCAGGAGTTTGAGATTAGCCTGGGTGACATGGTGAGATTCTTTACAAAAATGAATGACATGAACAGTGAACAAATAATGAAGTCTTTAAAAATAATGGGAGTATGTAGATTATATGTTGAAATAATAAATATGAAAACATTCCTAGCTAATAAGGACTAGTGCTGGGAACTACAGGTGAGGCTAAGCTCTGCATACATGTTTCAGTTTAACTCACATAAGAACCTTAGCTGTAGCTTCTATTATCTGAGCACCTACTGTAGAGAAGAGGAAATCAAGTCTTGGAGAGATTAAATGTGTCCTAAGTCACACAGATAGTATCAGAGGTGAGATTTGAACCCAACGACACACATCAGCCTATACAACTTGTTGACTCTACAATGGGAGTCATTAAATGTTTAGGTCGGAATCACGGAAAATCTTTCAGTTTTTACCAAAAGTGGCATTTGCCATCCATAAATCTCCCTGAGTATCCACTCTCTGTCATGCTGCGAAGCTGGTGGGGTGGCGCACGAAATCTTATGCCTGGAAGGGTTGAGCTATGCTTTCTCTAAACACGGTTCATAGCCTCCTGCTCTATGAGTCCGGCCCCTCAATCACTTTTGCTGCCTGGCATGTGTAAGCTGCAGATTAGACCATACTGTTGTCAGAGGTGAACAGTGGCCGGGCCATTTCTCATTGCAATTGGACATGTTTTGATAAGTCTTGTATATCCTTCTCTGTCGTGATGCAATGCTGTTCTGTGAGCAAGCTACTTGACGAAAACGAAAGGCAGAGGCCAGGAAGCACAATCTGGGTTCTTAGCCACTTTGGAATGTCTAGATCCTGCTTCAAAAACAGCCCTATAACTAGTAAACGTCACCCACATTGGTGCCATCTTTTCATTAAAAGTATTTTTATGGCATCTTATTTGAACCTTGTAGCTGCCCATTAATACAGATTTAGAAAAAAGAATCTGTATTATTAACTCCTTTAGAGATGAAGAACCGATGCTTCAAGAGATTAAGTAAACTTCCCCAAGGCTATTTAGCCAGTAAGCAAATGAACCAGTATTGGAACATCTTCTCTTCTGGTAAGCTATTCGGGTAAACACAGTGGTTATATACACTAGGAGTTAGGGCGTTGAGATAGTCTAGCTGGTAAAAGCACTTGCCACCAAGTTTGATAACCTATGTTTCTTCCCTGGCACCCACATGATAGAAGTAATCCTTCAAGTTGTCCTCTGACCTCTGCACAGGCACCATGGTACATGTGTACCCCACAGATATACGTATACACAAAATAATTAATACTAGTCACTCCTCAGTTCTTTAGAAAATCATAGCTCTGTAAGTAATCCAGTCTGAACTTTTTGGGGATGCCTAAGCACAGTGGTTAAGCACAGAGAGAGGCTTTGGCCCTTCCTAACCTTGTGGATTTAGCTACTCTGGAAGCTCCAAGTCACTTATCTGTAACATGGACACGCTAACAGCACTTCATCTATAACTGTATGTTGTTCAGGGTCTTGGTTTCCCACTGTGTACTCTTCCTGTCAAGCTAGAAGGGCCCTCCTCAGAGGGGTCCCTGAAGCCCCACACTTGAGGGCCTCTAACTTGCTGGGCTGTGTGTTATTTCCTTCAGCGGGGCGGCCACTTGTAAGATGTCCGTGCTCCAGTAAATAACTTCTTATTCAGCTCTGTAAGAAGATCTAATTTAACTCTGTAGGTTACATAGAAAAAGAGGGCATAAAAGCCGGAGAGGAACTTGTTGGGGAAAAGGGGTTCATGCAGAAATGGAGAGGGGATGGGAGAGAAGTTGTCTCCTGAGTGGGGAGACAACTAAACTTCAGAATATAAGTATATGAAACTGCCAACGTAGAATAATAGTAAAAGGACCCTCCTTAGAAAGCCTCCAGGAGACCTGTCCTGTAGTCATCGGGCAGGGCTTTCCTGTTCCTCACATTGCTAACTTAGGTGAAGCTGTGTCTTGAAGGATGAGCAAACACTGCCTTACCAAGATTGCTGCATAGCATCACTAGGCAACAGGAAGCGGCACATGTTTGCCGTCTGGTTGTTACTTTTAGTAAAAGGCACCAAGTTGCTGTAAATGGGGTACGGAGTCATGATGGTGAAGGAGAGGCACCAGGTGGCGGCGATGACCTTCAGAGCGTGGGACTTGGTTTGCCAGACTCGGGACTGTAAGGGTCTGCAGATGGCGCCATATCTCTCCAGAGAGATGGCGACCAGGTTGAACGTGGAAACACTCACGGAAGTGCCTGGGGAGGAACCAAGGAGGCAGTTACTTAAGTGTTGACTCCCAAGTTTGTTTGTACACTAGCTTGAGTGGATCAGAGCCACAGTTTAGTACCCTAGGCAAATGCTCAGGGGTAAAGAAAGACCGTGTATATTTTTAAAAGATGATTTAGTTCCAGCTTCGTATGAAAAAGAACTTAAGGCGGCTAAGCACATGTATTTGCCAACACATCTCATTGCCAATCTTCAGATAAGTTTATTGAGCTTTGATTGCGATCTAACTCCAGCTTGGGCTAAAGGTACTCATTAATTAATAAGCAAGGGGATAAAAATACATCGCCATCCCACAGAAGGGCTTTTGGAAACCTAGAGAAGAGCTCTAATTTTGATCTTGAGCATGTGGTTAAATAGACATTAAAAGGCAGAAACTGTCAAGGACTCCAAAAGGTTCCCCAAAGGTCTCTGGGGTGTTAACATTTCTACTACACGATTTAGAAGAGAGAAACATTCTAAATTAAATTATCTGTTGAAAAAATGCATAGTGAGAAAAGGCGACAGGGGAAGGGGTCTGGGGTGAACTAATGGTGTCTGTGAGCGGGAGACCCCGGGTCTTTGCAGCCGTCCAGCCTTGTGTTTGACAAAGTGGCCATGCACCCGATCAGAGTGGGAGAGGATTGCATCTCCTCTAGGGCGTTCCCCGCACACAGTAGGAAGGAGCCCCTTCTCCTCTCGATGGTGTCCGGTGTGCGTGTTTAGTGCAACGCCTTATCCTTTAAGTTCACCTTAGAGCCTTCAGCTACGAGAACGGTCACTTACCCAGTCAGCTGTTACCAACAGATGTGGGAACAGACATTCTAAACGTGGCATCCTAAAACATGACTACTTCCCAGGGTAGATAGTAACTCTCTAAAAACCACCATCTATATATAAACTTTTAAGTAAAAGCTTTTTTTTTTATTTGAGTGGGATTCACTCACTGTGTTTTACTGGACTTCACTCTAAAGAGCCTATGACATGTAGATTCAAAAGGATAGCTCTAAATCCCACTGAGTTTGTTCTGTACAATGGGTCCACAGTTACTATAAACCCGCTGTCAATCACATCCCTCCCCTCACCAACAAATTAGGTGTCTGGTGGGAACTGTTAGCAGTATTATCGAAGATCTCACACAAGAGAGGGCACGATCTAAATCATCAGAATTAGAAATTCAACAAAGCCCTGACTGAGCATGATGGGACATGCCTGTAATTCTACCACTTGGGAGGCAGGTGCAAGAGAATCACCTCAAGTCCAAGGCCAACCTAGCTACACAGTAAGTTTCCAGGTCAGTCAAGGCTGCATACCAAACCCTGTTCAATCCTCGCCCTACCCGCCCCCCCAAAAAAAACCCAAACCAAGCTAAAACCAATACCAAATAACAAGAAAAAGTAGATTTAACAAAGTAAGCTATTATGACATTCCAAATAATTCCAGAATTATTTTGCTGTATAATGCTAGCTATTAAAAGTGTTCTGAGGTGAAATTCACACAGCACGGAACTGGCCACCTCAAAGCAAACAGTTACGTGAGCACTTCCATGAACTCTCTTCCCCAGTCTGGCTAAGATGCTGAGGTACAGTCCCCGTCGGACACACATGACGGCCTCAGAAGTTAACGAGCTCTCAATAACGCCTCATTATCCAACCTTCTCATTTTTAAGGCTTTAGAATATGTTCGGGGGACTTGAACGCAGATGACATACTCTTGGTTACTAATCTGGGGCCATGAGGGTCAGCGATTCATCATCGTGTCGTCTATTGGATCCTGAACACTCAGCTGGGCTTTTCAAAGGTTTTTCAAAGCTTTCTGGTCTCAGAAGACTGCCCTAGCCCTACTCAGTGCGGTCTGTTTTATACAGCTTGGGCCAGAATCAAACATCCCCTTTTACACACACACACACACACACACACACACACACACACACACACACACACACACACACCTCACCCTCTTCTTCTTCCCAGTTGGTTGGGCAAGGGACAAGGCGGTGTGACAGACAGAGAGGACCAAGGGATGTGTCTCTGGTCAGGGTGGGGAGGATGTGGTCAGCTGTGGCAGCTGACAAGCTGAGGCATGTGCTCACCACTGTGGTGTTTGCTAAGCTGGGTTCAGATCCTAGCCACCATACTTCCCTTGGCAAGTGCTTGGTGAGCCAGGGAAGAATTGATGATAGTTATCACCAGGAGGTTAAAAACAAGATCACAGAAGTAAAAGTGCTCAGCAAACCATCTGGGACATAAAGCACACTAAAACAGTAGCTTTGTTATAACCAGCACTATGTTTGGTATAAGCGGCAAGCTACGTCGCTCATCCAATCAGGGTCTACGTCATAACCCATCGTCCCTAGGAACACATTCGGCTTCTTATTAGGGACACCCACACACACCCCACAGACCCCTGGCCTAAGATGCTCCCAGGCTTTGAGAGGACAATCTGGGAAGTGAATCCTGAGAGGAGAAGCTAGACCAAGATGAAATGGTTTAAAACTGCTTCCATTCCTCACAGAACAAGAAACAACAGCAAAGGAACCCTGATCCTATGCACCCGCTCCATTCCAAGAAACCCCGACCCAAGTTGGGAGTTAATCAGAATACAATCATCTGCCACCAGAAGGGGACAGAGTGACTTGAAGTCACCTATGAATCCTTGTCCTTCCGCAAAGAGGCAAGCCCACTCAAACTCCGCTGTGTTTTGGTATCAACTTCTGACACACACACTTCCTAACAAGTAGGGGGACGGGCCTGCGATAAAGAGAACACCTGTGTCCTTGTACATGGGCCCCGACAGCCCGGACAGATGCTTGGGTATTTAGGAATCCAGCGGGGTCCTTCTGCTGTGACTGTCAAGGGTCTGGCAAAAGCCGGGGCTAAGCAGGTTGTGACAAGAGCCCTGTCGACAGCCACCTGCCTCGACTCACCCATGAAGTAGGTGGTGGTCTTGCACACAGCACTTCCGAAGATGAAATCCTTGAGCAGGTTGGGGATGAGGTTGAATGGCATGCAGAAGAGACAGAGCATGAGGTCACTGACAGCCAGGGACAGCAGGAAGATGTTGGTGACGGTCCGCATCCTCTTGTTCCGAATCAGCACCGTGATGACCAGCATGTTCCCCAGCACGCTGAGGAGGAATATGAAGGAGTACAGGAGGATCTGAACGGCAGGCTGCCACTCTGCAGAGGAATGGGGAAGAGTTGGAGGAATGGGGGGCGGGTTAGGAGGGTGGGATGTTAAAACCTTAGCCCCTCCAAAAGAGTGGTCATTTCTGATGATGTCCCCCGCTGGCATGCATCACTGAACCCGGGTATTCCTGTACTGGCTGCATCACAGACACAAGCCCAGGGAAGCACAGGACAATCCAATTGTTTTTGTAAAGGTTGGCTTGTCAACAGATCACTCGGGAAAGCAGTTTTTCCTAAGGACAGTGCTCCTGAATGGGCACTTTCCTTGAGGCTAAGCATTATTTTGCTTTAATCATTTCTTCATGCTGGGTTTCCCCTAAGAAAAGGCAACCTCTACCCCGACAATGCCTTTTTCTGTAATGCTGGTAAGTCCCAGCTTTCACACTTGGCACCCCTTTCTGCCTACAGCTCTTCTAGGCTTTTGTCATCCCCCCCCCAAATCCTGCATGAGTCCCCAACTCTCCTATGGGGACAATGACAATATTTAACTGTAGATTTCTCTTACTCTTTTATCCAAAGTTCTGAACATACAACTTCTCCATTTAGCTTTATCTCACAGGGATTTTGTGTACACACACACACACACACACACACACACACACACACACACACACACACACAAATGTATGTACATTTTAGTCAGCCTTGCTTGTTGCTATTATCTCCCTCAACTGGGTAGTTTTCTGAACTCTCGCCGCCGCAGTCTCTAACACCTACCTTTTGAAGGTTGAGGTTGATCCAGGCAGAAAAGAGTCTCATTTTCCAGGCCGAGTTCACAGGGGGGAGTAATGTTGCTCCCATTCATAAGGAGGCTGTCGACCACGTCCATCCTGCTGCTGCTCTCTACCAAGTGCTGACGAGCTGGTGAACGGCTCACTCCTGGCTCCTTCCTCTAATGACCGGAGAGTCTCCCAAACGCAACCTACCGTGGAGGGGCAGGGAGGAGGGATTTCCAGGTGTGGGCTTTGCAGCCATTCCTAAAGGCAACTTGAGTTCCCCATTCCCAGAGCAGCTGGGCAGGCAAGCAGTCGCACTCCTGTAGGGAGAAGGCAGCCTGTGTAAGTCAAGCCTGCTCCACCTTCCAGACCCACCCCTCCCATTCCTGGGCCAGTCTGAGGCCCTGAGCACAGGCAGTCTGGCTGTATATTAACCCTTTCTAGATTGGGGCTACATCTACACACATGCGCGCACGCGCACACACACAGACACAGACACACAGACACAGACACACACACACACACACAAGCACACACGCACATGGGGGTGGGGAGAGAAGGAGAGAGAGAGAGAGACTTCCCAATTACCACCTCTCTTCTCTGCCTGTCATTGTCCCAGACATATTCAGAGTGAAGCCTAAACTGTCTGTGTGAGACAGCGTCAATTAACTTGGTAACAGATCCGATAATGCAGACCATCAGGACTAAGGGACACAGAGGGACTGCATTCCTATCTCCTTATAGAAAAGCAATTAGTGCCTTTTAGCTTTGGAGCCTTGCCCAGCAATGTGTATGGAGGGAGCTTTCTGGGTGGTTGTTAAGGTGTTACCGAGCATGGTGCTCGGTCTTGTGGTCTCTGCCCTTGTTAACCAGAAGCAGGGGGCTCTTTGAATGCAGATTCCCAGGTCCTTGTCACAACAGATGTCAGCGAGGTTTCTCATTCGCTTGTTTATTTTTTATTGTTGGGGTTGTTCACCCACCCCAGACCTGTTCACTGAGAGTCAACCATTTGCTGTGTACTTTTCAAGCACGTCAGGAAGTAAGACTACCCCAGAGGCTATTTAGTGTGGAGAGGGGATGGGGGGGAGGTTTAGGCCTTTTTTTTGGTGGGGGGGTAGGGGTCACTAGTGGTGCATGGCCTGAGATGTAAGCAAGGAAGCTTCCAAACAGGAGGCAGAATACCTTTTGCAGAGGTCACGGCCAGTGCAAAAGGCCTGAGGCGGGGATGAGGTTGGCCTAAGTGAAGAACAGAAGGCCTGAGCGAAGGCCATGTTGGAGGTGCTCAGTGTGAGGGACCTGGCCAGGGGCTTGCCTTTTTCAGGGAGCTGTACAGTATTCGGAAGTCCCTCACTGTTCACTGCACAACTGGCCTCAGTTTGAGCATCTGAGAAACAGGTAACACATTAGGATTTGTCTTTCTTTCTTTTATAAATTCATTCATTCATTCATTCATTCATTTTTATATCCCAGACGCAGTTCCGTTTCCACCCCCAATCCACTCCTCTTCCATTTCTGTTTAGGAAAAGGCAGGTCTCCCATAAGTATCAACAAAACATAGTATATCTAGTTGCAGTGAGACTAAGCACCTCTCCGTGTATTAAGGCTGGGCAAGGTGACCCAGTATGAGGTCTAGGGTCCCAAAAGCCTGTAAAAGAGTCAGAGACAGCTCCTGTTCCCAATGTTAGGAGACCCTCAAGAGTACTAAGCTACACAACTGTAACATACATGCAGAGTGCCTATGTTAGTCTCATGCAGGCTCCCTGGTTGCCGATTCAGTCTCTGTGAGCCCCTGTGAGCCCAGGTTGGTTGATTCTGTGAGTTTTCTTGTGGTGTCCTTGACCCCTCTGACTCCTACAGTCCTTTCTCCCCTCCTTCTGAAGGATTATCTGAGCTCTGCCTAATGTTTGGCTGTGGGTCCCCATCTGTTTCCATCAGTTGGTAGATGAAGCCGCTCTGAAGACAATTGGGCTAGGCACCAATCTGGTCACAGGAGATGGCCAGTTCAGGCTATTGCTAGGAGTCTTAGCTGGGGTTGTCCTTGTAGATTTTTGGAAAATTCCCTTGTGCCAGGTTTTTACCTGAACCCAAAGTGCTCCCGATTCCAGTAGTCTCTCGCAGCAGCCTTATTTGTAACAGCCAGAACCTGGAGACAACCCAGATGCCCCTCAACTGAAGAATGGATAAAGAAAATGCGGTACGAGGCAGAGCCAGGCGGATCTCTGTGAGTTCGAGGCCAGCCTGGGCTACCAAGTGAGCTCCAGGAAAGGCGCAAAGCTACACGGAGAAACCCTGTCTCGAAAAACCAAAAAAAAAAAAAAAAAAAAAAAAGAAAATGCGGTACATTTACACAATGGAATACTACTCAGCTGTTAAAAACAAGGACATCAGGAAATGTGAAGGCAAATGGATGGAACTAGAAAAAAATAATCCTGAATGAGGTAACTCATACCCAGAAAGACACAGTATGTACTTACTCATAAGTGGATATTAGCTATAAAAAAAAAAAAAGGATAACCATGCTACAATCCACAGACCCAGAGAGACTAAGTAAGAAAGAAAGTTTATGGGGGAACTCCCAGATCTCCCTGGGAAGGGGAAATAGAAGACATTTCATGAGTGAACTGAGGGTGGGTGGGGATGGGAACATGAGCGATCAGGTTGGGGGCGGCAGAGGAGGAGAGTTCTGAAGGAGACTATAGGGTCTGTGTTTCTGATTGGTTTGGCCCCGCGCACCATGACTTGATCTATTTGCAAGGTATCCCTGGTGCCCCTTGTGTACAAGTCTCCTGTTTTTCGGTATTTTACTAAGCAAAGATGTGTTGTATTGGTTTAACTATGTAAAGATGTGTTGCTGGTTTACCTTGCCTGCCTAAGACATCTGATTGGTCTAATAAAAAGCTGAAAGGCCAATAACAAAGGAGGAGGTATAGGCAGAACTTCTGGGCCAGGAGGGTAAGTAGGAGGAGGAATTTAGGTTCAGGGAAGAAAGAAAAAGAGATGCCAGAGGCCATCCAGCCAGACATGAAGGAAGCAGGAAAGTAAAACATACAGAATGGAGGAAAGGTAAAAATCCCTGAGGCAGAATGTAGATGAATAGAAACAGGTTAAGTTAAGTTAAAAGAGCTAGTGGGACAAGCCTAAGCTAAGGCCAAGCATTCATAATTAATGTCTCCATGTCTTTATTTGGGAGCCGGTTGGCAGCCCAAAGAAAATGTCAGCTACAGTCTCCCATTGACAGAACCATATGCTGAATCTTTGCCCAGCCCCTTCCTGACCCCAAAACTAACTGGCAATTTTTTCCACAGAGGCTTACAATGAGGGGCTGGGAAGACAGTGGTAAAACCATAAACGTCTCTTCCCTTTTGGGGCAAGGAGTCATAGAAACCAGATGGAAGGACCTGTGGGTAGTTATTAGGAAAACCAATTTGGGTATCACACGGGTCTAGGATCAAATCCCGGTCTCGCTGGTTACCTGCCAGAAAGTGCTACTCCAGACCAGAATGACTTCACTGGATTTGTAACAGAGATAGACTAATCGGTGGAGAGTGCAGTAAGTAGTTGTGAAAAGTGAAGTGCTGTGAGCCTCTCACTGGTGGCCTAATAATGGTCGGATGGCTTTCAATACCCACTGGCCACACTTTAAAACCACCCGAGAAGGGAGCCTTCACCGAGGCGTTGTCCCGATTGTCCCTATTGATGTGGGGAAATCCACTTCCAACACTGGATGCACCTTCTGGTGGCCGCCCAGTCAAGGCCGGCGGAAGGAGGATTATTGGCCCTTTGGTGGGGTCTCCCACTTAGCACCGAGTCAGTTCATCCTGTGGTTGCTGCTGCACCTTATTCCTTGACTGATGTTAGAACCAGAGTTTCTGGGCTTCCGACGTGGACTCAGAGCCAGAGGCTCCCCAGGAATGCCCAGTCTTTGGTGTCAGAGTTGAGGCACTATGTGCGGGACAACTATTGGGGTCTCTGCTTCTCTGCTGTGAGAAAGCTATCGTTTCGGCAAAAGCTGATACATAAATATGTGTGTATGTGTATCCATATCAATATATATATATATATATATATATTTAGTGGGCTTTATAAATTGTATTCTTTAGCCATACACCACACACACACACACACACACGTATATAGTGGTGAGTGGTGACCAAGCAAGCAAAAGGCTAATAACACCCCCCCCCCCCCCCCCCCGCCGCAGTTATTGGGCTGCTATAGAAAGTGCAGCAAACATTGGAGGTGGATCTCCCTATATCAATTAAGATGTTATATATACGTATACATGTACATATATATGTAATTTATTAAGTATACGTGTGTGTATGAAATATAGGTAAAGATACAGGTAGATATATAGATCTATTCATTCTATCTGTTCTATTCTTCCAGAGAACACTGACTAATTCAAATGGTTATTTTCCTTTTAGAATTATGAACACCACCCCCTTGGTGGCCTCATGACTTGCTGGTGAGAACTCGTTATGACTGTCACCGCCGCACACCCAAGACTGTCACCGCCGCACACCCAAGACCTGCCAGCTCTAGCCTTGGGCCTCTTCCTGTGCCTGGAGACTTCTTGCTAATTCTCCTCCCCTGCAGGTCATTTCGGAGCTGTGGTGTTTACCTCTCCTTCCAGCCACAGGTCCCATGAGCCGAGTCTTCCGCATCTTCAGACTGACTGCCAACTCTGAGAGCTGATAGCGATAAAGGGTCCCATGTCATAATGTCCCAGTTGGTTGTGAAAAAGCATTGCTTTAAAGCCTGGGCACATCTGTCCCCTCTCCCCTGGGGTTGATGGCTGACCCAGGCATGACAGACCATGGAAGGGCCTCTTGTTGCGGCTCATAGAGCTATCAACCCCGAGGGCCACCTGCTGCTGTAGGCTCTGAAGCTACAAGAGCTGAGGGGCTTGGATTGGACCTGCTCTGAGCCAAAATGGAGCCCGATTTGTCTAAGTTCCGTCCTTCCTTCTTTCCTCCCCGCTTCCCTTCCTTTCTTCTTTGGAAGGAAAGAAATGGGGCGTGAGTGCCAGGAGCGCTGAAAACCACAACAAGGGGTGTCACACACTTGAATGCTGTGTTCCACGGGCTTTAGCGCACCTCTAGACAGCCAGGCTCAGTGGCTGAATAATGGGGACTCACAGGCTCCCTTTCCAAAGGTCCTGATTCTTCAGCCCTCGCCCAGGACTCGGCATCTCTATCCAGCAGCCCCAGGTGCAGAGGACAGCAGGCTCGGGGTTGCCTGTGGGGAGTCCCCCAGAAGCCGGTGAGAGCAAGAGGAGGACCAGCTCAGACGCAGGGCCTGAAGCCTGGCACGCACATGGCAGGTCATGGAGCCTGAGCTTACTCAGCCGTCCAACAGGAAAGATGAGTGATGTTCATAGGTAGTGACTATAAACAAAAACACCTGTGGAAAAATGCTCACCGAGGCCGGGATCCCAGTTGTCATTATTAATGGAAGAGATCAATTCTAGGAGTTCTGTCTTTATCCCCTTATCATGGCCAGATTAAGAGTTTATCTCAGCCAGGTGGTGGTGGCACACGTCTTTAATCCCAGCACTCGGGAGGCAGAGGCAGGTGGATCTCTGTGACTTCGAGGCCCACCTGGGCTACAGAGTGAGTTCCAGGAAAGGCGCAAAGCTACACAGAGAAACCCTGTCTCATAACCGCCCCCCCTCACCAAAAAAAAAAAAAAAAAAAGAGTTTCTCTTTCCAGTTTCCCCACGCAGCATGTGGAATGGTGTCAGGAAATGGGAAAGCATAAACATCGGGCAGTTAAGGGAGGCCACAGTTCATGTATCAAGCCTCTCTATAACTTGGTTACATGGCTGTTTCCCTGGCCAACTCTGGACTTTTCACTCCGAGTTTGTGAGCCAGTGATATGTAACTGCTAAACTAAAAAACACACTGAGCCCTTGTTCCAGGCCTCAGCACACTGGTGGGGTGTGTGCGTGTGCATTTGTGTGAGTGCAGGCACGTGTGTGCCACGGTGAGTGTGCAATGGTCCGAGGACAATCTCAGATGTTGGTTCTTACCCTCCACCTTGTTTGAGACAGGATTTTAGTAGTTGTGTCCTGTGAACTGAGGGGTGGGTGTCCTCCTATCCAGCTCCCATCCCACCCCTGGAGTGCTGGGGTTATAGACATAGGCCACCGCATCCAGTTTTACATGGGCTCTGAGCATCGAAATTGAGGTCCTGACTCGTTCACGGCAGGTGCCTTCTCCACAGAGCCCTCTTCCTAGATCCTCGCCATACTTGTATCAAATGTTCTCATGGTGCAGCTCCAGTGCCGGGAGCATTAGCTCGCGGAATTCCTGTCCTTACACACCCTCAGTCCACTGTGGAGATCACTGGAAGAGGTGGTGGTGGCGGAGGAGGAGGAGGCAGCGGCGGCGGGTGTGCTAGAAATGCCGTCTGCTCTGATCCGTAGCAATTCCAGGTGAATTGATAAAAATTGTCCAAATTGAGGAAGAGTGGCTTAAGTGTCTCCCCAGTCTTGGAGATACACAATGGCAGTTAGGGCTGAGCCTGAGAGCGCCGTCCAATTTGAAAAATCCCTTTAGATGTAAGAGCCTTTTCTGCCAAACCCTGAACTAGAAAAGAAGACCTGAGATCACTGACCGCTTCTCAAACTCATCTCTGTCTTAAGGAAGAATCCTTCTAAAACACCAACAAGATCTGTATGTGCTATTTTCCTTATTATAATAATAAAGGTGGGCATAAAAGTTAATGGGGAAGAGGTAGGTATAAAAACAACAGACATTTCAGGACCCTGCAAAATTGCTTCTCAGTGTGAAGCCATTTGAAAGAAACACCCTCTAACAGCCAGGAGCTGTTAGCAGTGATTGCCAGTGTGAAGACCCAATTCACAGGTAGGGCAGTGTGACATTTCTTAAAGCTCTCCGCCTCTGCTCAGAACGCAACTGTCTAAATTCCTAATCCTTCCATGTCTTCCATCTAACGTCTCAACTTTCTGTAAGGGGCAGAGCGGGGCTTCCCTGCTTTCTCACTGTGTGCCGGGCAAGATGGGTACATTCCAAGTAGGGAGGGTAGATGAGTGAGGCGCTGTGCACGCCCGCCCCACAGAGGGCAGCCAGCAGCTGCCATCTGGGAGAAGTCACAATGGATCCCAAAGAAGAATACCCCTGTGCCTTACTCCAGAGAGAGGCGAGGCTTTTTGATGAGATTAGAGTTTAGCAAGCTGGGTAGGAGGGGCAGCTTCACGGGTAAAATGCTTTTCAAGCCCACGGAACTGAGTTTGGTTCCTCGGCACACAGATAAGACTGAATGGGCAGCGTCCATCTGTAACTCCCGCGCTGGAGAACAGAGATAAGAGGGTCTCCGGTGTTTGCCTGCTTCTAGCCTGGCCAAATCTGTGAACTGCATGTTCCTCCAGAGACCTTGTCTCGCCGGGCGGTGGTGGCGCACGCCTTTAATCCCAGCACTTGGGAGGCAGAGCCAGGCGGATCTCTGTGAGTTCGAGGCCAGCCTGGGTTACCAAGTGAGTTCCAGGACAGGCTCCAAAACTACACAGAGAAACCCTGTCTCGAAAAACCTAAAAACCTAAAAAAAAAAAAAAAAAAAAAAAAAAAGACCTTGTCTCAAAAAATAAGGTGGAGCTTGATCCAGGAAGAGACCCAATGATCTTTGGCCTCCACGTGCATGTGCCAGAGCGGAGCCTTTGGGAAGTAGTATTATTTCCACTTCCTCACCTGTTACCTGGGTTCACCTCAGAGAGCTGCCAGGATGTTCTCCTTTACAGAGTGTGTGAAATTCACCGCAGGGTGCTTGGATGTCACAAGGGCCCGGCAGATGACCCTAAGAATGATTTTTCCATCGTTTATGTTGAACAGGAAAACCAAAGCACTCTAGTGTGCTGCCTCAAGATGACATTTGTTAATGGGTAGGAGGACATCTTTCCAGCCCTGCAGTTTTCACAAACAGTTTTGGAGTGATATTCTGCATGCAGTATCTGGCTGACATTCCATTTTCAAGCATGTAATTTTAAGATAAATGTCTACCTCAAAAATGAGAAAAATGGCTTTTGTAGTGTTCGAGGGCGAAATGTAATTACTTTTTAAAAGTTAAGTTAGGAAGAAAAAAATCCTGATTCCATCATCCAGAATATTTAAAGCACATTTTACACATACGATGTATAAAATAGGACAGCCTTTTGTATTCACTTAGCATAAATCCTTCAAATTTTCTTCCTCTTTTGTGTGTGTTGTACATGTGTATGCATACATGTTTTTGCATGTGTGTGGGGATGTACATCATACACATCTGTGTGCATACATGTGGAAGCCTGTGGTTGTCAGGATTCATCCTCAATTTCTCTTCCACTTTGTTCCTTGAGATAGAGTCTTGCAGTCAGACCCAGAACTCACAGATATACCTAGTCCTGCTAGCCAGCTTGCTCTAGAGATTTTCTGTCTTGCTCTTCCAGGGCTGGAATTATATGCAGGCCAAATACCCATCCAGCATTTATGTGAGGTTCCAGGGACCAGGGATCTAAGTGAAGAACTCCAGTCCTTGTGTCTGCTGGCCAAGCATTTCAATAGCTGAGCTACCTCCACCCAGCTCCTCCCTCCCTCCTTACCAAGGTGCCGTATTTCTAGTGCAGTCTACTGCTCTGTCAGGAACATGTGAGTCTGCCCTTGTGGCACAGGCCTATAATCACAGGCACTTGGGATGCTGGACTGCTTACCTTCATTCATATGAGAAGGATTTTTTTTTTAAATTTCATAAAACAAGTTCATGTTGTTTTGACTTCTCTGAAGCTTTCAATCCAATCCAAACTGCAGCAATATGAATTAGAGTTTGTATGTTTTATATCCCGTCTTTCTCCCAGAATCCTCCTCAATGGTATTCAGGATCTATCTGGGTAACTTCCACATGGCCATCTTCAATCATACTTCTCCAACCTGGCTGGCCTGGCTGGAGGGTCCCAGCCTCATCCATCACCCAGCAGCCATCCACAGCACACATCTGCTTATCACTCTGCTTCCCCTCCATGGCCACAGATCTCACCATGATCCCAACACACGGGGACTTGAATGAACTCCTTCTGTCACAGGCTGAAGGTAAGTTTTGGCCCAATGTTCTCACCTGTATCTGTCTCCCCAGGGTACATGACTGCCACTTTTCACACCATCTGCCTTCCTTAGCCTCCCTGCATCCTCTGTGGAATATAGTGTGTGTGTGTGTGTGTGTGTGTGTGTGTGTGTGTGTGTGTGTGTGTGTGATTGGATTTTTGAGACAGGGTTTCTCTGTGTAGTTTTGGTGCCTGTCCTGGATCTCGCTCTGTAGACCAGGCTGGCCTGGAACTCACAGAGATCCACCTGGCTCTGCCTCCTGAGTGCTGGGATTAAAGGCCTGTGCCACTGCAGCCAGGCGTGTGTGGTTTTTAAAACACTAATCAGAATGTCATTCCTATGTACACTTTGTCTCTTCAGTCTGACCCCGAAGAGTGCATGACCTGGGAATCTCACTATATTCCATCTTCCCCTGTCTCCCCCTGGTCCTTCTCCATGTCTTCTTCTGTGCCAAGCCCTTAGTCCCACCTGTCTCCCTAGCACCTTGGTAGCTGTTCTCTCTGCCAAGACTATTTTACCAAGATGCCTACCTTGGACAATACCCATAGCTGTCACCTCCTCTGAGCCTTCTCCCTGGACTCCAGACCAGAACACACTTCTTCATTGTATGTACAACTGGCTCTCAGGGTACATAGTCTCGACTGGAATTCGGGATTTCATGGTGATGGGATTCATAGCCACATCTGGCTGAAGTGCTGTGAAGACAAGAGCATCTGCTTTGCACATCACCATAGTAACTCCTCCGTGATATTCCTCGAGACCCCCTAACAGGCCTCTCCAACCCTTGACATTGCAGGATGACATTGTTATCTACAAAGTTTCTGTTTGAAAGCAGCACAATTGAATCTGGAAACAAAATCACACACACACACACACACACACACACACACACACACACGCGTGCGCATGCACGCACACATACACACTTCTTATGTTTTAAGTAAGCTCGCAGTTTTGTATTGCATCGTGGTCACTGTTGGCCTTGACTGTCTGCGACCTGCAGCCCACATGAAGGACATGCTGCAGGAGGTAAATTGTGATTTTCTCGTCAGATGAGGAATATGAGTCTCAAAGAGATTATAGTGTAGAGTCCACATTCACATTCCAGGAGGCTTGCTACCTGGTACCAATGGCTACAGCGTAAAATATCATCATAGCAACTCCCCACCATCTAAAGGGGCAGAGGCCAGCAACTGACTCACACTCCCATCTGGCCCTTGGCAAATTCTGGCCGGAAGCTTGTCAGCTTTAAGGTTCAAGTACACAACTCTCTGAGAGGCTTTTCAGTGTGTCAGGCACAGAGAGATCCTCGAGTGAGTCCCTTAACACCGGAGTCAGCAGGAAGCCAAAGTGGAATCAGTGTAGAGTTCCCCCAACTTTCCTTAGGACAACTTCTCTGCAAGGAAAACCCAAAGAAGGATGCCCACAGCCACTTGCTGTCTGGAGAGCACACAAGAAGCCCAGTCTTCATCCTTGCTCATCTCCAGTGATCAGATGAATCCATCATTGAACTTCATCACTGTACATTTCTGGTTCCTTATCCATAAAGCACAGACCACAGTATAAAACCCCATGGACATTCCAGGGAGTCCACGGTATATGTGTGTGAAGGTTGTACACGAAGAAATGAAGCAGGGTTGATATCAGCACCTACACTTCACGAGTCCAAACACTCCTCCAGATTTTGACTTTGGTGTGCCCTTTCCTATATATATATATAGCTTAGCTCTCCATGACAGAGCATCCTGCCATCATGAGTGGGTATCCTCAAAGTGGCTCCCACGTGCCTTCAAGTCCTCTCTCATCTGCATTATCTTGTGACATCTTAGTACTTACCGTCCATCCAGGAACTCACCATGGCCAATGTCACCCTTGAAATAACTGGAATCCCACCAAGAGAGCATCAAGTTCATGCTCAGAATGCTTCCCCACACATTCCTAGAGTGCTTGGTCCTTGACCAATATGCAGAAAGGAGAACTGAGTACTCAGATAGCCTCTCTTGGTTTTGACCTCAGAAAACTCCCGTGAAAGTCACATCAACTCTGGCCCTAAACCCAAAAGCCCTCTTGGTCTCCACCCCCCTGCTCTCCTGCTGTGCTCTCCAATCCAAGGTTCTTTCCTCGAGGACAAATGAAGAGAACACATTCCCCAGCCATGACTAATGGGGATGAGGTGGAAGGTCTTTGTCCCCGCTCAGGCAGCCAAGTGCCACACGACCTTATCGTATCACCATCCCTCCGTAACCGGTTCCAGTTATGCCAGGACAAGGCCACTGCACACTCTGGGGTCAATAAAACCCTGCAGTTGACATGCCGCAGAGCTGTGGGAGCAACCCAACATGCTCCTTATGGGAAAGTGGTCCGACCACTTGTATCCACTTTCTATTCTGGGATTTTTAACAGCTACCGAGTCCATTAGCTGAACTAACAGTGAGAGCCATTGAAGACCCAAGTGCCTTGAAATGTTTAGACACAAAATGCTTATCTGGCCTAATGCCTAGGAAAGTGGAGCCAGGATGGAACTCTTGATCCCAGGCCCGTCCACGTCCTGCAAATTAAAGGAGAAATGTCAGATTTGAGGATTAAAAAATGCAATTTATACATATGCTAACAAGATACGTTTGAATTTGAAATTTAGTTATGTTAGAAAACTCTTCACCGATGACAGAGTAATTTCGTCTCCCAAGGGCACAAGCTCACAGCCTCCTAAGCAGTGCTGTGTGTCATGGTGTCCCCAATCTCTCTCCACAGTGAACCCCAAGGTTCTGGTAGTCGGTGCCCTTCTGACCACTTTCAATGATGTGTTATACCCTAGCTATTTCTACAGTTTCTAGTGTGCACTGTTCACATTTACTAAACGTTGACTGGGCAAGAGAATAAACAGATTCGTGAACTGAGGTCACTCAGTGTCATTTTAGCACTCCTATAGGTAGAAGAAAATTTGAGTCCGAAAGAGTAGCATTTTTGGACCAGATAAAATGATGTATTTTGCATGTGATATAACCACTTTGAGACTTCAAGGCTCTTAAATGAAGGAATTCCCAGATAGGTGTTTCTGTGATCCCTATCTTCTGGAGAGGCTAGGTCACTTCCTCCAGGCCACAAGAAGGCACAATGTTTCCCACCAGAATTTTTGTTGCTATCTTTGGGGTCTTGAATGCTGCTGGGACCTAAGTGTCTGTGCCCTCTACCCCTACTGTACTTTAAATCCTAAACCCCTGTGTGGAGGTGGAGCCTTTGGGGGTTGATTAGGCCATAAGAGGGGTGTGTGCATCTTCCTCCCCCTTTGCCACATGAGAACACAGGAAAGCGCCTTTCCATGAGCCAGGAAGCAGCCCTCACCAATCCTGGCTCTGCCTCAATCTTGGTGCTCCCAGATTCAGGGACTGAGCAATAAATGCCTCTCTTTGTTTACAAGCCAAGCTAGTCTGTAGTGTTTTAATAGCCATCAGAGCAGACTCACACAGATCCTCTTTGGAAACCCAATATTACAAAAGGTGAAGAAGAATGTAGTTCTCGTACAAGCCAGAAAGTTCATGAACTTGTTAAGAACCTGGCCACACACCCAGGCTGATGAACAACGTGACAGAATCCCCAGGCCCTGAGTCAGATGCATCTAGTTGCCTCCTATATTTTTACAATTATTTTTTAAGTGCTATTGTGAGTTAATATAGGGCCATAAAACTTTAACATTATAGACGGTGTCCAAAGTTCCTTTCTCCAATTGATTACAGGTCCCTTCCTTGGAGTAACCATTGTGATCCATTAATTTATGTCATTTTGAGAATACATTGAGTAGCTACATGTCTGAAAATTATGTGGCATGGCTGAATGTTATTTGAAAGTTTATCCACACGCACACACATACACACACACACACACACACACACACACACACACACACACACACAAAGAAAGTTTATACAAAGGACATTTTCATGCTCCTTTTTTTATTCTTATAAATTTTTCCATTTAAGCTCCTGTATAGTATTCCACAGTAAGACAGACCTATCACCAGTGTCTCTCTACATGACTGGGTGGCTTCCAGCGTTTTTAGTTTCCAAACAACAGAGCCTCAGTAAATACTTTTGTGCATCATCTCAAACACAGAGGCAGATATTTGTCTGTGAAAAACACCAAAACCATAGAACTACTGGGTGACAGAATATATGAGTTTAAAAATACATAAATTAGGGGCTGGGTAAAAGGCTCGGTGGTTGCTCCTTCAGAAGATCCAGGTTCCATCCCCAGTACAAACATGGTAGCTTACAACTATCTGTAACTCTAGCTCCAGGGGCTCCGATGCCCTCTTCTGGTCTCCAAGAACACCAGATACACACATGGTACATAAACATACATTCAGAGAACACATATGGATCATGGCTGGGAGATTGCCCAATGGTTAGGAGTACATACTGCTCTTGCAGAGGACCAGAGTATTGTTCCTAGCATTCACACCGGGGGGGTCACAACTGCCTGGTAGTCCATCTCCAGGGGGATCCCTAACCTCCATGGGTACTTGCACTCAGCTGCACATACACATAATTATAAAAGGTAGATGTGTCAAATTTGCCTGAAAAGCTGTTTGTATTCCCTCTGATACTGTATAAAATCTATAATATGCCCATGTCCAAGCATTACTTTTATTAGTAACATTTCCAATTTCTCCATTCTGATGGATTGTAGATGTAACCAAGGATAGAAATGATTTCTTATTATTATTTTAGTTTTAATTTTTGAAGTTAGTGGTGACAGCCATTGCATTTTTGTCTTTTGTCTTTTTTTTGTGGTTGAATTATGTTTCCTTTGTTTTTACATCCATCTTTTTGTCATTGGTTAATGAACTTGCTTTTGGACTCTGATTTAAAATATTGCTTAACCTTGTCAAACATATCATCTTTTAGTGTATAATAAGCCCTCACAGGTAATTATTGACTATTATTCATTGCTGATCTTAAAAAGATGCTTCACATAGTGAGGAAATTATGCCTACCTCCAACTTCAACCTATTTGTTATAGATCTATTTTCTACAGAAAATAAAAAATGAACATCATAAACATCTTTTAGGCTGAATAGTAGAAAAAAATTACATCTGATTTTAGTTCATAACTTTTACAATGGGCCTGTTTTATTTTCATTTCCAGCCAGTGTTGAAGAAATCAAATGGTCAGCACAGCAGGGCAAAGTCTGCGTAGAGGTCAAATTGTCTTCATTCAAAAACTTTTAAAACAAAATTTACAAAACCATTTTTCATAATAACCTCAGCTTGAGGAGATGCAGAAACATCCTGTCCTTTTTTCCCTTTGTGAAATTACCTACAAAATCATTGTCCTTAAAAATCAGCTCCCGGTGCTGAGAAACTAGGCGGCTTCCAGTGAAGCTGAACAGTTGTGAGCCTTTCTGTATGCTGGCCATGCTCCACAGGCCATGGACCCTCTTTATGATCTTGACTCCCCTGAAAGTCTCTACCCCATGAAAGGACTGGGGAATTTTTGCCTCCAAGTCCCAGGAAACAGTGTCCCTAGGAACAAGCTCATCTGTAGTCTTTCTTCTTTGAGCTGGGTCCCCTTTCAGGTATCTTCAGCCACCATATGCAATGTCTGTCAAGGCACACTCAAGCCATGTGTCTACCTCTTGATTCCCTCCACTAGACCTTCTGAATAGAAATTCTGCCTTCTGTGTATCCTTAATGCTTGCATAATGTGAATGCATGCATGGGTAGATGAATGAATGGATGGATTTATTAAACACGACACCTATTTGGAAGTAGCTCTCTAATCTCTATATACCTTTCCAAGAACTCCTTCTACATACGGAAATTTAAAAAACAGTGTTTTAAATTACTATACAGTAAAATTGACATTGGAGGCTATGAGCACATTCTCATGAACTTTAATGCAGGCACAGATTCATGTTCTTGCCTCTATAATCAAGTTGTAGACTGTTCTCCACCATCAATACATCCAGTGACACCATTCCCTTCCCCCATCCCTGGAAACCTCTTACTTGTTCCCTATCATGATCTTTTTTGTATTTTGAGAATATCTTATGAATGGAACCCTGCCATATGTGACCTTTGGAGAATGACGTTTGTCTTTGAGATGAGCCTAATGTCTTTGAGAGCATTCAAGTTAGACGCACCAATAGTTGCTCACGTTCACTCCTGAGCAGTGCTCCTTTATTGGTGGGACCTTGGGCATCTATCCATACATCCACACGAAACAGTTTGCCTGGTTCTCAACTTAGAGTGAAAATGGGTAGAGCTTTAATGATTGTTCCTGTACTATTTTTTTTTTTTTTTTTTTTTGGTGCAAAACTGAGTCTTAATTTCTCTCAGGTTAATTCCTGAGAGTAGGAGTTTTGGGTTGTATGGTAAATGCAGGTTTAATTTTCTAAACAAATTGCCAAACTGTTTTCCAGCGAAGTTATATCAAGCACTCTTTTTTTTTTTTAATTTTATTTTACAATACCATTCAGTTCTACATATCAGCCACGGGTTCCCCTATTCTCCCCCCTCCCACAACCTCCCCTTACCCCCAACCTACCCCCCATTCCCACCTCCTCCAGGGCAAATCCTCCCCTGAGGACTGAGATCAACCTGGTAGACTCAGTCCAGGCAGGTCCAGTCCCTTCCTCCCAGACTGAGCCAAGTGTCCCTGCATAAGCTCCAGGTTTCAAACAGCCAACTCATGCAATGAGCACAGGACTTGGTCCCACTGCCTAGTTGCCTCCCAAACTGATCAAGCCATTCAACTGTCTCACCTATTCAGAGGGCCTGATCCAGCTGGGGGCCCCTCAGCCTTTGGTTCATAGTTCATGTGTTTCCATTCATTTGGCTATTTTTTTTCAGTAATTGAGTAGAACCAAAATTTATTATAAGCCACAGTCGTCCTAGGGACCTCCATACTATATATATAGCCTCTATGGTTCTATGGGTTGTGGTCTGATTGTTCTTTATTTTATATCTAGAATCCACTTATGAGTGAGTACATACCATGACTGTCTTTCTGGATTTGGGTTACCTCACTCAGGATGATTTTTTCTAGTTCCATCCATTTGCCTGCAAATTTCATGCTTTCATTGTTTTTCTCTGCTGAGTAGTACTCCATTGTGTATATGTACCACATTTTCTCCATCCATTCTTCCGTTGATGGGCATCTAGGTTGTTTCCAGGTTCTGGCTATTACAAATAGTGCTGCTATGAACATAGCTGAGCATGTATCTTTATGGTATGAATCAGCATTCTTTGGGTATATGCCCAAGAGTGGGATGGCTGGGTCTTGAGGTAGTTCGATTCCTAATTTTCTGAGAAACCGCCATACTGATTTCCACAGTGGTTGTTCAAGTTTACATTCCCACCAACAGTGGAGGAGTGTTCCCTTTGCTCCACATCCTCTCCAACATTGGCTGTCATTGGTGTTTTTTATCGTAGCCATTCTGACAGGTGTAAGGTGGTATCTCAGAGTCGTTTTGATTTGCATTTCTCTGAATATCAAGCACTCTTTGAAGGGAAAAAAAGTGTCTTTTCATGGGACAGAACGTTTCCCAGGCTGCTCTTGCACTGTACAGAATGATAGCTCACTCCTTGTCCTTCAGGGCCAAGGATGCAGTTGTCCATCATAGCGTGGGCTCAGAGGCCCTGCAAGGCACACCCTTGTAGATGTAAACAACCGTCTTATTAAATAAGAAACACAGAAACAATGTAAAAGAGAAAGCCAAGAGGTCAGAGCTCAGAGCTAAAATCTCACCCTTCCTCCTGCTGTGTCCCAGCTTCCCGAAAGAGAGCTATATCCTGTCTGTTCGTCTTTTTATAGTATTTTGTTCTGCCTTCTCATTGGTTGTAAACCCAAACACGTGACTGCCTCGTCACTGTCTGAATGTATAGCCCCCTAGGTCTTAAAGGCATATGTCTCCAATGCTGGCTGTATCCCTGAACACACAGAGATCTACGGGATTAAAGGCGTGTGCCACCACCGCCACACTCTGTCTATGGCTCTAATAGCTCTGACCCCCGGGCAACTTTATTTATTAACATACAATCAAAATCACATTTCAGTACAATTAGATTACCACCACACACCCTGCTAGCTTTTTCTTCTTGGGTTCCCAATGCTCACTGTTTCATAGAGTCAGATTCTATCTGCACCCCGTTAAAGGCAGATGAGAGGAACTTTGTCATCCCTTTAGAAGACACCATGTCCAGTGCTCTCTAAACCCAGACTTAGGGACAGAGCATGGGATGCCCAGAGAAGTGCAGGCAAAGAGAACCTGAGCAAAAAGGCAAAGGGCGCCCACCCTGCCTGACACTCTGATCCTCAGTAGAAGGTCAAGGTGAGCCTCACCTCTTCTGTTCTTTTTTTTCCCTATACCTGCATCACCTTTCCCCCAGTGAGCAATTAGCTTCCGTGAAGTAGGTAAGATGCCGAGTGAGGGCCATTTCTGTGGATTTTGGTTCACAGAGGTCATTTAGAATGTCCAAGGGATTAAGACCACACAGTGAATTCTGTCACACCATTACCCCCCGCCCCCCCCCATAGGATTTATTCACCATAACCCCATCACATTCCCCATCCCGGAACACCCTCTACTCTGGCGTCCTTTTTACCCCAATAGAGGTCATTCTCTGTAGACTGTTACCTGCAGAAATTCTCCCTTCTGTGGATCCTTAATGCACACACGGGTAGATGAACAAGGCCAGGTGGCTATACATCTATTCTCTCCTCCTATTCTGCCACGACGAGGCTAGTGTGACAGGATTCTTTCATCCAACCTTCTGTGCTGTGTGATTAATACAGAAAATGAAGCAAGCTATGTTTAGATGAAGGGATTCTGAAGCCTCTCTTCTGACTTTGGGTCTAATCATCCTAAATCGACACCTTGGCAGCAGGATGGAGAGGCAGGGGTTTCTAGATCAAAGGTAGTCCTCCCCAAAGGTTGCAGGAGGCACCATCATCTATTAAAGTAAGCTAAATGGAATAGTTCTCCTGTTCTTTATCTGATGTTCTGTGACTTTAAGCACAGCCCTGCTGATGAGCTATGATGACTTAAGACCACATATCCTCAAGCTGTGATGTTACTCAAGTTGTCCCATTCTTGACAAACCCTTACACACGTGGGGGACAAAAGGAGATGTCTCTCAGTGTCTGTCCGCTCCTCCCCCTACCTCCTCAAACTCTTGACATGACATGAAACCTGTTTCTCAAACTGCCTCTGGCCAGTGAGGCAGGGGTGCCCTCTATTAGTAAAGCCGTGCCAGGCCTGGCTTTGTGCAAAGCAGGGAGCCCACACAGGCCTGCAGAGGAATGGAACTGCTCCCTGTTTCCTCTTGCTCTAGCACTTCCTTGACTAGCCTGTTGGGTTTTACTCAGTTCAGGAACTGATCACACGAGGTGTAACACACAGCCCAGGTCACACCCACAATGTGGTGGCCCTTTTCATCCCATTCAGCTTTGCTTGGTGTCCCCTGGGTTTGTTGACAGAGCATTAAGGACTCCGGAGTAGGATAAGAGTGTTCTGGAGATGGTGAGTCTGATGGAGTTATGGTGCATAAATCCTAAGGTGGGAGTTTGGGGGGTGATGGGGTGATAGAATTGGTGTGTTCTTAATCCCTTGGCCATTCTGAATGACCTCTGTAAAGCAAAATCCACGGAAATAGTCCTCACTCAGCATCTTACCTACTTCAGTGAAGTTAATTGCTTAGTTGGGGAAAGATGACATTAAAAATGCGTCTTTCAAACCAGAAAGCCAACGCAGGGCTCAGCGAATATTTTATTAAGAGGCAGGTCTTCAATAGCTTGGGTTTGGGGAGATAAGTAGCCTCTGTCACAACATGATGCTCTACTTTAATCATGAAGGAAACCATATGAACAGGCATGGGTGTGTGCCAATAAAACTTTATTTGCAAAAACAGATAGTGGCTTAGATTTGGCCAGGGAGTGTACCTCAGTTTACTGACTTCTGCTCCGGGGATGGCAGATACAGTGGTTTGCATGTTCTCTCAAGGCAACAATATCGTGTGGCGCTGTTACTTATCCTCAGTGCCAGAGTGTTGGGAGGTGGGTCCCCATGTGAGGTAATTAGGTCACACAGGCTCCACCCTCATAAGCGGATTAATGATGTTTTTGTGAAAGTGAGTTTGTTATCACGAGGAATGAAGTTGTTATGAAAAGGCAAGTTTGTGGGCCGGTGATCTCTCTCCCTCTCTCATCTCTCTCATCCTTCCACCATGAGATAATGCAGCAAAGAGGCCCTCACAGATGCCAGCCTCTCCACCTCGGACTTCCCAGCCTCCAGAACATGAGCCAATAAATTCCGTTTGTTACAAATGATCCCGTCAGTGGTACTGTGTTGCAACAGTACAGTGCAGACTGAGAGAGCAGATGAATCAGAGACAGAGTCCAGTCCCTCTCATATCAGCTTGGGGTGCTTCTATTTAGTCTTTCAGAGCAGAGAGAAGTATTCGTGGTTCTTGTGGCTATGCTGCGGAGTCTCTTTGCTACATCAGCCTATCTTGTGCTTGCTTGGGCTGCCTTTTTATTATTTAAAACTTGACTGTCCTCTTTTCAGAGAGTCCACCTCTGACCTTATCATTTAAACTAATACCACCTATCACCTCTAGCTCTTTGACTTGTTTAATTTTTAATTGTACCCATTGCTTAGTAATATTATAAGTTTTAAAATATTTTTTCAGTCTATTTCTCTCAGGAATGTTGATGAGGGCAAGGGAAATTTTAATCTTATTGTTACCTTCCCATACTTGAAACAGTCACATAGTTGGCACTTGTTAATATTTGATAATTGAAAGAGTGAATAGCCTTAATATGAATATGAATTAATATGAATAGCCTTAAGGGAACCGGAGAACTTGGAGACAAAAACAATAAGCTTTCTTCATCTTAATTTAACGTAGGTCAGAAATGTTCAGCATCCACTGCCATTAGTTATCTGTTTACTTATTTATTTGTGAATTGTGTAGGAATTTTAAAGGGTGAAATAAATAGAAACAGAACATTGCAGCCCCAGTGAGTTGCCTCATGTTCTTACTCACGTTGGAGTCCACTGAATTAGAGGCATCAATGAGTAAGAGGAGGCCTGGATCAGAGCTGATCTGAGGATGGAGGGATGACACAGGTACCAGAGGAAGGTGGACTCTAATTTATCTCATTCTTACAAGTTCCTACACAATTCACAAATAAATAACTAAATAAACGACTAATGACAGCAGGCGCTAGACGTATTTATGGGCAAAGATCTTCTTTGTCTTTCCTCAAATCATTGCCAACAAGACAAATAAGCCTTGGCAGGTTTTCACCCTGGCAAGTGGTTCTAGGAGCCAATTCTTCCCAACACCGGAGCATAATGTGTGGATGGTCCCGGCCATGACCATAAGGCATGTGGACCAGCTACAGCCAACTGAAAATGCAATCCTTCAGAGTGACCTCCTCTTTCTTTTAATTTCCAGATGTGAAATGTGTGTGTGTTTTTTTTGCTTTAAACAGACAGCTCTCATTCGTTTATCAAGCACAGTCTGCAGGCCAGGACTGTGCTCCACCGGGGAGCAAATGGAAAGACAAGGCTCTCAGAACCCAGGAAACAGCAACTCCCCTTCCAATGAGAAAAGAAAATACAAACAGAAGGAGTCAATTCGGAGGACAGCTTTGATGTGAAACAACCCCTGTTGACTTAAAAATTACAGAGCATTTTACCAGGCATGGAATATTCTAGCGCCTACCCTCTGGGAAAGCTCCACAGGAGCAATGGGCAGCTGCTGCCGGGAATATTTACCTTGTTATCGGCTTCACCCTCCCCAGCTCTTGTCTTATTGGCAATTTCCCTCCCAGGCAGGGCCTGACTACCCAGACTGCCCCAGCTGGCTCTTGCTCTGGCTGCCTTGAGAGAGACTTCATTTATGATTAACATTTTCCACACTGCTCGGTGCTCTGGATGTTTTTCCTCTTTGCTTTATTAAGCCTGAATATGCTAACACTAGGTAATTTCGCCTTCATTAAGGTACCAAAAAAGCAGCGTGGTTTTTATCTCCTCTCCCCAGGATTCAGGCATGAATCTCTGGGCGCAGGGTCAGAAGGCAGAATTGGGAAGGAACGGTTGTTTTCCTTCGTGTGTGACCAAACATCTGGCAGCAAGAACTCGAGGGAAGAGGAAAGACTTATTCGGGCTCATGGTTTTATGAGACTTTGGTGACGGCCGTGGGGTAGCTCTGTCCATGGTGACTGGGAGTTTGCTCGTGTCCTTCCATCAGGAAGCAGAGAATAAAAACCCAGACTATAATCCCGTCCCAAGAGACCACCTCTGCCAGCCAGGTGCTGCAGACTCCCAAAACATCACCACCAGCCAGGGACTATGTGTTCCAACACATGAACTTGTTGGGGACATCTTAGACCCCCAGAGTAAGGTTCCTCCCCTGGACTCGATAAGCTAATGGCCACCACATGATGTAAAGTTCATTTAGGATAACTTCAAGACCTCCCAAAGTTCTCAACACTGTCCAAGAGACCAGCCTTTTCTAAGACCAAGACAATCTTTTCATTGTGAGCTTCTGGGGGAGAAAAGTTCTAATACTTCTAATATACAAGGGCACAGAGTCAACACGATGGTCACAAAAGGGAGGTCTAAGAGGAAAGCAATAAAAGATTAACCAAAGCAATGAAATCTTGAAGCTAGATGTTATAATATCTGGGGCACACAGCCATAACATTATTCAGGCTCCAGTAGGCTTAGGTAGTTCCACCTTTGTGGCCCTACTGCCTGCAGCACATACAGGTTCTTTTGGTCAGAAAGCTCCACTTGGTGCCTGCAGCTTTACTCAACAGATGTCCCATATTTCCATATTTCCAGTAGCTCTGACATCCTGGCATGTACCCTGAAACTCAGGCTTTATTTTCACAGATTCATGCAATGGCCCATCCAGGCTTATCTACATGGACTCCAATCTTGTTGACCTTACCAGCTTTTACCTTGAGCTTTGGTGCAAGTGCCTTTTTTTGTTTGTTTGTTTGTTTTTGTTTTTGTTTTCCCAAGACAAAGTTTCTCTCTGTAGCTCGGGCTGTTCTGGAGGTCACTTGTAAACCAGGCTGGCCTCAAACTCATAGAGATTCACCTGTCTCTGCCTCCCAAGTGCTGGGATTAAAGGCATACACCAACACTGCCCACAAAGCACCTTTTAAATGAATGTTTTTCAGCTGGAGAGAGTGCTTAGTGGTTCAGAGTGCAGAGGATCTATTTCCAGAGGACTCAAGTTGGGTTTGCAGGGCCCATTCAAGAGGCTCACAGCCACTGCTAACTCCCACTCCAGGGGATCTGATGCCAATCTCCTCAATAAGAATAGCTCCCTTATCTGCACCTGCCTTGGCTATCTGCAACTTTAGCTGCTTCTTTCCTGGCCAAATCAGCCAGTGTTCACACCTTTCTGCATTGTCTCTTGCTCACCAGATATGTACAATTGTAGCTGAAAGTTTTCCTGTGTCCCTCCTGGTCCACAGCTGCTCAGACCCAAGTAAACACTCAGAAGCTTATATTAATAAAAACTGCTCAGCCATTAGCTCAGGCCTACCACTGACTAGCTCTTACACATTAAACTCAGCCCATTTTCGTTAATCTATACATTGCCGTGTGTTCTGTGGCTTTACCTGTGTGCCATTACGTGATGCTCCCTGGACGGAGGGTTGGTTGTCTCCTGACTCAGCCTTCCTCTTCCCAGAATTCTCCTTGTCTGCTTGTCTTGCCTATACTTCCCGCCTGGCTACTGGCCAATCAGCTTTTTATTTATCAACCAATCAGAGCAACACATTCACAGCATACAGAACTACATCCCACAGGAATAGGAGGCAGCTAATCATATTGTGACAGGAAGCAGAGATCACTAGTGCTCAGCTTGCTTTCTTTTTCCCATTTTTGTTCAGTCCTGGATCTCAGTCCACAGACAGTGCCACCCGTATTTAAGCAAGGTTTCCCTCCTCAGTTAATCCTCTCTGGAAGTGCCCTCCAAGATATTCTTGAAAGTGTATCTCCCAGGTGACTCTAAATGCAGTCAAGTTGACAATGAAGATTAGCCATGATAAGAGGTCTTGAGCCTTAGGAAGACTCTCATTTTGTTCCAAATTGTAGTTCATAATGTGTGTAAGGACCAGGAATGTGGTGGGCATAGGAAGGCTTTCAGCAAATGCTTATGTCTTCCTAGGCACCAAAGTATTAACAACCAGTGAAACCAATGCATGGAGGGTATAGGCAGGACATCCAGGGAGCACATGGAGTGGCCGAGAAGGCAGGGTTGTCATTCATGTTTTCAGTGTTGCCTGGTACAAGCGCCTGTCAGAGAACAGTTCTATAGACATAAAGATTGTAAGAATTCCTCTACCCAGAGCCCAGACATCTGCCAACACTACAGGATTTACACTGAGAAAAATCACACGTAAAAGGATGCAGAGACATCATGTGATTCATACAGTGCACACACCCAGGTAGGTCTATGGAACACAAGCAATACCATTTACCCAGGTGTGGTCTTCACTCCTGTCACAGACTTCAAGACAGAAAATCCCAGTGGAGCTTATCACTTACAAACTTCTTTGATTTGACATTAGAAAACTCACAGCAATGGTCACTCTCTGAAACTGGCAATACTTCCTCTGTACCTCAAGCTCATTAGCAAGCAGAGAATTCTTCCTAGGGAGAAAGACAAATACTGGAGCAAGTGAGGACCTTGAATATATGGGTGCAAAGCATGAGAAATGTGAGGAAATCCACATGTCTCTGCAAATGTGTGAACTTTATTTCTATTTCATAATAAGTACCAGAAAATGAAGCCTTCTTGTGGGGTATTTTTATAGTCTACTTGCATGACTATAACAAAATACCACAAGCTGTGTGGTTCACAAACAACAGGTATTTATTTCTTACAGTTGTGAGACTAGAGCATCCTAGCTGAGGATGCCATCAGATTCAGTGTCTGGCAAAGGCCTACTTTCCAGCTCATAGAAGGTACCTGGTAGCGATGAATAAACTCCACTGGGTGTTTTCTATGGTAGCCTTGAACTCATGACTTAATCACCTACCACAGGCCTCAGCTGTTAACACCAGAACAGTGGAATTCATTGTCAACATATGAATTTGGAGGTGAGGACACTCTGGTCACAGATCTTATTAAGAACCTGTGTCTTAGAGTTCAAATCCGTTGAGGTAATGACTTAGAACAGGCCATTGCCCCACAGCAAAGAGCAGATAGGCAGCTTCTCTACTGTCAGGAAGGTATGGTGGCTAATTTTAATTGCCAGCTGGATTAGCTGAGAGGCCTAGCCTGAGAGATTAGTGACACACACCTCTGGATCAGCGTGTGAGACATTAGACCACGAGACTCTGCCATAGTCAACGAGTTAATTCTATGATGGATTTGGCACGTGATAACATTACTGGGGGGTGGTAAAAGGTGGGAGGGGGAACCTTATGAGAGGAGCAGGACACCAATGGCATGTCTTCCAGCTGTGGCTTACCTTCCTCCTTCCTGTGTACCTCTCTCTGCTTTCTGTGTACTTCTCTCTACTTCCTGTGTACCTCTCTCTACTTTCTGACCTACTGCGGTATGAATCACTTTGCTTTGCCAGAACTCCCCTGGCATGATGGACTGACATCTTTGAAACCAAGAAGCAGAAGATATCTCTCTTCCTTTTGGTTATTTATGGTTCGTCTATCATCACAGTCACACCAGAGTAACTGTGAAAGCCATACTTTCCTATCCTGCTTGTTTTTAAAGGCCTTTGCTTTAATATTGTGTGCTGTAGACATTCTCAATGAGTTCATTTCTAATGCAGAAAGTTATCCATTTCCTTTTTTTTTTTTTTTTTTTTTTTTCCGAGATAGGGTTTCTCTGTGTAGTTTCGGGGCCCATCCTGGATCTCACTCTGTAGACCAGGCTGGCCTCGAACTCAGAGATCTGCCTGGCTCTGCTTCCCGAGTGCTGGGATTAAAGGCGTGTGCCACCACCACCCGGCTGTTATCTCTCTCTTAAAAGACCCTGAGAAACTGCCATCCAAGAGCCAAGCATTCTTTGGTGAGAGAACTACTGGCACATGACCTAGAGCTGCAAACAGGGTAAAAAGGAAGATACAGGGTGAGCCTGGCTGGCGACCTTAGAACTGACAGCAGAGTCACAGTGGGAAGAGAGTTGACTCAGGCAGGACTGTCAGGGGAAGGGTCAGCATGCAGGTTTGTGGAATCTAAAGGGATGTTCCATTCACTATGGGAAACCTTGTGGAGAGACAAGCTTGGACAAGGCAAATGGGCACGAAGGACCAACTTCTGGGAGCACCTCAGATGGATTTAGACTTAATCACCCGCGGTGGGTAGAGGAACATGGGCTGGGTTGTTCCTTCACTTGAAACTAACATACTGTATAAACAGAATTAATGGATCCCTGAGATTAATGGGAAAAACATTGGACTGTCTGGGGCAAGAAGTGGTTTGGAGAGTGACGCCCGGCTTAGTGGACGGAGGAGAGGAAGAGAATGTTAGGAGGCTGAGGAAGGGTGGTTGTCGTGGAGGCAAGTGGGAGGGGTGAGACTGGCAGCCCCTGGCTGGGGGACTTTCAGTCCTGGAAAGAGGGGCTGGGTGTCCTCAGCGAAAGCCACCCTGCTCTGCTCTGTATCACTCCCTATGGCTGAATGCTCTTTGGGTAGGTAGCAATGAAGGAATAGAGTAGGGCACACAAATTCTTAATTTTAATGTATGCTAATTTTTATATTCCTTTTTTAAATATGAGCAGGAGGTATTTGAATAGGAGATACTACAGCTGAGAAAAAAAATATGTCTAATTGACATTCCGATTTTAGATCTTTGTAGATGGCTGATATCATGATTTTATATATATTTTTTTTTTCCAAGCAGGATTTCTCTGTGTAACAGCTCTGGCTGTCCTAGAACTTGCTCTGTAGACCAGACTAGCCTCGAACTCACAGAGATCTGCCTGCCTCTGCCTCCCAAATGCTGCGATTAAAGGCATGAGCCACCACCACCTGGGGATTTGAGATATTTTGATAAGAGAGTAAAAAAGTAATTATTTTAGCTAACATTTGCTGCTTGGACCTTAGAGTTGGTGTGTTAATTCGCTCCATCCTCACAGCGGACCTGTGAAGTATTTATCGAGCCCCGCCCCCTTTCTATGGCTGAGGAAAATGATGCAGGTAGAACGGAGGGGAGCTCAAGCCAAGGTCTTGGCAGAGGCGAACTGGAAGGCAGGAGTCACTTTCCAAGCTGTTTCCCCCAGGGAGAGTCCATTCTCGCACAGAGGTGGAAAAGCCGGTTCCTTCCAGAGAAGTCAGCATCTTCTAATGGCTTTTTCCCACACAGGCTTCAATAGGTTAAATGTTGGACAAATGTTTGCTTTTCATAAAATAAACCTTAGCGTCTTTATCTTCCCCAGTGTGTGTCGTTCCCACTCTAGGCCATTCCGGGAGCCAGGGAACAGAGGCAGCCGAGTAAGCGCTTGTTTACACTTTGAAGAGAGTCCAGCGAGTTTCTTGTCTGCAGAGGAGCACAGAGGTCTTTCTTTAGCGCTCCTGCCAGGCTCCTGGGGCTGCCTGCTAGGCGGTTCCCAAGCCGGAGCTACCAAGAGCTGCTCCCCACACCCATCACCCTCACAACCCCGAGACTCCCCTCCCTCCTGGGTCTGGGCAGATGCTTCCCAAGCCGATGTCAGATTCCTCAACAGATTGCCATGTCAGCCCTTCCTTCTTCTTTGTTCTTAACTGAGAGTGCCTTTAGGTTCACAGCCAAAGAGAGGAAGGGGTACAGAGATTTCTCTCACAGGTGGGCTTCCCACACAGCCTCCTCCATGATTCACTCCCCTCCAGCGGGTGAATTTCTTATAGTTGACGGACCTGCGAGATGACGACTGCATCATCACTACCCACAGTAAAGTTCACTCCTCTTTGTTTTCACTCCCGTTTTGGAGGCTATAGGTTTGGACATGTTTTCTGTCATGACAGCATCACGTGGAGCACCCTCACTGTCCTAGAATCCTCTGTGTCCTGCTTGTCCTCCCTCTTTACCTCTGGTCCCTAGCAACCATTGATCTTTCCACTGGCTGTGGAGAGTGGCCTCTTTGCACCTTTGTTTTTTAAAAAATGCCCATTATTTCTTCTTTTAAAAAATTACTGGTGTATAGTGGGGGGCAGGGGAGCGTGTATCATGACATGTGTGTGTGTGTAGGTCAGACCCTGTTTTCTTGCCACCACGTATGTCCCGAGGATCGAACTCCTGTTGTCTAGCTTGGCAGCAAGCACCTTTACCTGCTGGACCATTCATTGCTTGGGCCCTCCTTCATTTTCAAATTTGTGGCCTCGGTTGATTCCTTCCCTTTTGCCCTATTCACTTCTCTTCTGAACAACGTGCCTTTTTCTAAATTCATTTCTCTCGCTAGATTTGTGTTTTTTTCATTTGACTTTTTCTTCCTGTTACTTAAGGCACATGGTATCATTGATGTGCCATTTTCGAATTGTGCTTTCTGAGTTGCAAGTGCTTTTATTCAGATTCTTCCTTTCGATCATTTCATGAGATGAGCCCTTGCATCCATCCTCTATACATACGAGAAAAGCCAGACTTGGCTGTTTTGGGTAATTTGCCCAATGGGATTGCAGTAGACATTGGTTTTTGACTCCAATGGCGGCACGCTTGTCATTATTTGAGCCAATACCTCCACTGAAAGTCTGAGGTCCCTGTGAAGGTGAATGACTTGATAGCTCTAGGAGTGACCTCTTCAGGGCCAACAGAAGTCCATCTGGAGTGGAGCCCGGAGAAGGGTCCTCTTTTACTGGGCATGAAGCCTGGGGGCGGGGCTCTAGGAAAAAGGAGACAATTAAATATGGAGTTCGTGCGAATGCAGGGCTTAGAAAAAGTCACAAAGACTGTCACCTGGTCGGAGCTTTCAGTTGAGAGAGCCAGGTTTCCTGCTTCAGCTTGACAGACTGGATCTTGGATGCTCAGTAAACCCTCATAGACCCTCCCATATTTAAGGTGGCAGAGGACGTGTGACCCAACTCACCTGCCTCCAAGATGGGCATGTTTGACACAGCACAGGGTAACCTTTGAAGGACCAGAGACCTTGTTCCTGAGTGTTCCTGCAAAGCCTGAAGGGGACATTATGACACCCAGCCCCCCAGCTTCACAAGATCTTAGCAGGTGCACTTTAACTCTTTCAAGGCCCGTTTCTAACACCTTTGCAGGGTAAGAGGGGAGTTGAAGAGGCCTAGGCTCTAACACCGAGGTCCGCCCTTTTCTTCATTTGTATCAGAATGACCTTTTCTCACCCTCCAATGGCTTCTTTTTATTCTTCCAAAGGGGGAAAAAATAGCAGTTAATGGCTTTTCAGTCATATCTCCCCATTCTCTGAGTACTTTAGATAAATGCCACCAAGCCTGTTGATTGGAACATGTTCAGCTTCTAAATAGTCTTTGCTATTCAGTCTGCTTGTAGAGACAGAGATTAAAGGAAAGCCAGTAAAAGCTGGAGACATTGGTGATGTTTCCCATCTTTTCTTTTGCTTTTTGCTATTGTTTTTCTCTCAATGATTTTTTTGTTCTCACAAAATTAATACATACTGAAAATTTTCAAATAATAACATATAATTTAAAAAGACATCATTCTGTCTTCTGGGAACTCATCCTTCCCAGTACAGCTCTCCAGAGGTAATTACGATTAACGCCTTAAAGTCAAAATTTTAGATACTTTATTGCTTTTTTTTTGTTTTTTTTTTTGTTTTTTTTTGTTTTTGGAGACAGGGTTTCTCTGTGTAGCTTTGCGCCTTTCCTGGATCTCACTCTGTAGACCAGGCTAGCCTCCAACTCACAAAGATCTGCCTGCCTCTGCCTCCCAAGTGCTAGGATTAAAGGCATGCACCACCACCGCCCAGCAATTTTATTGCATTTTAAACACAAACCTTCTTTGAAAATATACACTAGCATCTACATGTATAAAGAAAATATATCCCTGTCCAATCTGTTTCCACTCCTTTTGGGACTGTTTTTGTATTACTGTATAATAATCTGTTTTTCATTTTAGAAAAATCTATGATGTTTTTGAGATCAATTGATAGAGTATGACCTCATTTGTTCCAGGTGTTACATAGAGGGTCACAGTTTGGTTATACAGCAACTTATTTAACCATACTCTAATTGATGGTGCCTTAGATCATATCCGGTTTTTGATCATTCTAAATAATGGCTCAACAAATATCTTCCTGTGTACCTTACCTGTTGGTGCTAGTATGGCTGAAGATTCCATTTCTGCAAGCAGAATTTCTGGGTCACAGGTGACATCTGTGCATGTATTGAAAGATATTATCATTAAGTAACACCCCAAAGGTTGTATCAGCCATTAAAATACAGTGTGTTGTAGAATATTATTTTGTGTGTACTTTTGTTTATATTGCATTTGTTTAACTCTGTGAAGCTGTGTTACTGTGCCTGTCTAATACACCTGATGGTCTAATAAAGAAATGAACAGCCAATAGCAAAGCAGGAGAAAGGATAGGCGGGGCTGGCAGGCAGAGAGAATATATAGAAGGAGAAATCTGAGAGAGAGGAAGAAAGAAGTAGCCAGAGAAGGAGAACTCCAGGGGCCAGCCACCCAGCTACACAGCAAGCCATGGAGTAAGAGTAAGATTTACAGAAGTAAGAGAACAGGAAAGGCACAGAGGCTAAAGGTAGATGGAATAAGTTAAGGAAAGCTGGCTAGAAACAAGCCAAGCTAAGGCTGGGCATTTATAAGTAATAAGATGCCTCTGTGTATGATTTATTTGGGAGCTGGGTGGCGGGCCCCCCAAGAGAGCAAAAACAAACAACAACAGTGCCTATTCCTTGGGATGCTTGTCCATACCACAGGAAATCCATTCTACGTGTTTTGATGAGGCCATAATCAGAAACCAGAATCCCGAGGCTGCGTAAGTCAGCTCCTTTCACTGCTGGGAGCATTTGCAACTTGTTAATATTCATTAACCACACGTCTTTCTGCAATGAGCTGCCTTGCTAAATCAGGTGGCCATGTCTTTACTAAGTGACTTGGACTTCCTGATTTCACAGGGACTCTGCGGTCTGTGATAGCTCGTTTCATTCTAATCTACCAAACACAAGCGTTCTCCCTCATTCATGTGTCAGCGGCTCCTGTCTGTCTTCTTGAGTTCTTTGGTCTCATTTCATGGTTGGGAAAAACCTTCCTGCAGTCAAGGCTGTTGTCTTCTCTGATTCACCTTCAGCACTTTTAGTTCACTTTTCTCTGTATGATGTAAAGTCGGAGCATACTTTTAATTTTCTAATTGGGAGCAAGTAACTCCAACACATCTTCATGGCTAGTTTAATTAATTGTTTGATTTTTAATGATTTTTTGAAAAGGCTAATGGGTTTCATCAGGACATCTTCATATGTACCTGCCATTACATCTTGTTCTTACTGTTTCTTCTCCCATGCTGGGCCCCTGCTGCCAGCTTGCCCTGTTTCTCCCTACAACTAGTCCCTCTCTGCTCTCCTAATACAAGTGTGCCATGATCTCTGTATCACTTCCTTTAAGATCTCTTCCCCCACTCTCATGATTGCCTGTTTCATGACCAATCCATACCCACATATGTAAACACACCCAGAGACACATACACATAAAATCTCAAATCCGGTTCCCTCTTGTGTACTGTGTTTGAATCTTACATTACACATTATGTGTACTGTGAAGTTGACTGTGTTTGCTCTGAAATGGCCACCTGGGTTCAAACCCAAGAGGTGTCACTTTTGGTATGACTTTGAGCAGGTCATCAAATCATCCTCGACCTTGCTTTCCTCACCTAAAAATATGAACAATAATAGTAGTAGTCTTACAATATTGTGATCACACGAAGTCAGAGGTCATGAGCATTTCATAGACTTCTTGGCTTGTTTTAAGTGATTTTTTTAATAGGAACTTTCACATCTAAGCTCCTACAATATACTGCATACTCCAGCTGTCAGAGCATTTATTAAAATCCCCATTTAAAGATTTATCTTTATCTTTATATTTCTCTCTCCCCCCTTCTGTCTTTCCTTTCCTCTCTCTCTCCCTCCCTCTTTCTCTCCCTCCTCGTGTGTGTGTGTGTGTGTGTGTGTGTGTGTGCGCGCGTGCGTGCCTGCCTGCCTGCCTGCCTGCAGAGGCCAGAAGAGAGTGTCAGATCCCTTGGAGCTGACGTTACAGGTGGTTGTGAGCTGCCTGACTGCCTGATGTGGGTGTTGGAAACCAAACTTCGGTCCTCTGGAAGAACAGTCAACAAGGCCCTGGGTACAATCCCCAGTGTCAGTGTATCCGTGTACACACACACACACACACACACACACACACACACACGCACGCACGCACGCACGCACACACACACACACACACACACGCACGCACAGAATAAATGTGATGTAGAAATGTTAAGTAACTTGCCTGATAGGAAATGCAGTAGGCAGGGCAATAGCTCTAAACTATTTGTCTCGTCATCAGATGTGCTGTTTTCATTAACCTCCCCTCCTTTTACGAACTGGGACTCAGCAATGGTGGCATTTTGTGCCTCAAGTGCTTACATTTTCTGATCCTCTTATTTCTATTATCCAAATATATTGCTTTCTATACTCCCTTGATCCCTTGACATGTATCAATGTGCCAAAGTTCTCCAAAAGCACTTCCCATGTACTAAGAATTGGGAAAAACACCTCTAAAACAGTATTTTTTATTCTGATAATTTTCATCATTATCTATCATCAAAAAGAATATCTAGCATAGAATGTAAGCCAAGGCTTAATGTGAGTTAAATTGGATTGAATCTCGTAAAGGAGATTCCTAATGATCTCACCAGCTTGCTCTCTGCCTGGAGATGCCTTCAGATTTGAACGTATGGTGCTGACCATCTCCATGTCTTCAGACTTCTGGCCCATCATTCAGGGTGTCAAGGAGCTCTCCATTACTATTAAAAAATGCCTGAGATATATACCCAATCAATCAATCAAAAAATGTCACTTTGCCTCACAGTTTGGGAGGTTGTGGATTCATCATTTATTGATCTCAGTGTTCCGGGCAGCAATGGTGGGGGTACATGGTGGAAGAATAACATAAATCAAGGAGGAAAGAGGCAGGGTGGGGGGTTTGGAGTCCGGTCCCATACTCTCTTCTGAGTGCATCCCTTCAATGACCCAAGGACCTTCTAGAAAGTTACCTCCTTAAAGGCCTACCAGGTCCAAATGTTGCTACTCTAGATATCAAGCCTTTACCATACTAGTCTTTAAGGGAATAAGATACAAGTCTTCATAGTCACAGGAACCAATTCCTTAAAATAAATCTTTGTGGATTGATACACATATTTCCCTAGTTCTATTTCTCTGGAGAACCCTAAAACACTGTGTTAAATCCAATGCTATTTTCCTCTCCAGCTGGGTACCCTGGAACAAAGGTTCAAAGATGATAGTCACTTAAAGAAGCTTAGATCCCTGAGTCACCATGGAAGCCAACTTCCCAGGAGTATCATCTGACCTTAGTGAACTCTGCATAAGTAGAAAGAAATGTTCTCGTGTTGACTCACTGACACCAGCTCCAGCAGCTAGACTTACTTATCTTAATATAGAGTTGTAGCATTGTTGTCAAGAGAATCTAATGAGAGGCTCCGACTCCTTTGATGTCCTTGCTCTGACGGAGGAATTTTCCATGGACGATATCCTGTCTCTGGAGGTCTGCCATCCTTGAGTGATGATCCTGGGGCTGAACTTTCTTGTTAAGACACCACTGCTCCCATGACCACTGGATTCAAGCTGTCATTTCTGCTATGAACATTTTCTGCACGCTTTTGTGTTGATTTCTGGATAGAAGAATTGATTCTCAAAATCTGGGCCATCTGTCCCTTCCATAACAGCCAAGGACTGGAGAGAGAGAGAGAGAGAGAGAGGGAGAGATCCCTTTGCACAGAAATTGTAAGGTATCAGATAATGGGCAGCTAAAAGTCACAAATTCTCACTACATCAAGACAGTCCCAAGTGACAATGCAGGACCTGGGAAAAACAAAAGCCACAAGAAACCCCGGACATTGGTGATCCTTGAAGACCCACATTGTCCATGTTCTGATTCTGGACTCGATGGGATCTAGTCCAGTAGTTAGGAAGATTTGAATTTTAAGAAATCAACTAAAATTACCTTGAACACAAAGGAAAATTATTACTTCCAAAATTGAAATGTCTACCTACATTCCGACTGTCAAAATGACTTTATTCAGAGACTCAGAGGATGCTACTGGAAGCCAGTGTTTCTACCTCCTCCTCCTTTTTCTTTTTAATTTCTCAAGCCAGGGTTTCTCTATGTAGCCCTGGATGGCCTGGAACTCTCTATGTAGACCAGGCTAGCCTTGAATTCAGAGATGTGCCTGTTCCTGTCTCCTGAGTGCTGGCATCAAAGGCTTGCACCACGGCCGGCTGGTGCATCTCTACCTTCTAATCTCCTGTATACTCTAGTCTCAGTCTTATCTTGACAGCAAGATGGCTGCCAGGAGCTCCAGATCAGTATTCACTCAGGCTCATAGATGGTCTTCTTTCCAGAAAGTACCAGCAGCAAGCTGAATTATTTGTCCTTGGCTCTGACTGCTGAAATTCCTACCTCATTCCTAGTGTCAGGGAACTATAAATGGCCAGCTCCAAGCCACATGACCACCTGAGAATTAGCATTGAGTTAAATCCACCATAGCACAGGGGTGGGGGTATGGGTGGAAGTGATCCATTAGAGAAGGGCGCATGCAGGTCAAGAGCTAAAGCAAACTGTCCAGCCTGGAGCCGTCCCCAAACAGTGGACCAACCCCGAGCCTGGAAGCCTAAAGAATAGATGAGGAGGGGGTTTGCTCCAAGTGGGGAATCTTGGCGAAGATAAGAGATGAATGTAGAAGGAACCTGGGACTGGAGATAGCAGGGAGGGCTTGCAGGCAAGCCTGGAAGTTGGCCTAGGGAGGCAGAGCTTTTCAGACATGATAGACACAAGCTGAAAAACAAGCTCCAGTCTCCAGCTGCTAGGGGCCTGAGGGGTGACTGATCAGCATCAACGTAGTGCTGTCTGAAGTGAACAATTTGGCTCCTGTGGAGTCCAAGTGGCTGGTACTTGACCCAGTTGACCAGGATTAATCCCCATGGAAGCAGAGGAGCAAAATGGGTATCTGGAGAGTCAAATTGTTTCCTGTGTCCAACCTCTCTTGGTCCTTCATTAGTTTCTATTTCTCCAAGTTCCCTGCCCTTCTCATGAGTGTTATGAGCACCCCAAACTTTCTCCTTTACTTCCCTCTTCTTCGATGAGCCTGGTTTCTTGTTCTCCTACAGCAACCAGTGTGTGGTAATGAATATACTCTATTGACTCTGGTGTGGCTTCTGTTCTACATGCAGAGCCTGCTGCCTCAAGTCACACAGCCACTTAATGTCCCAACTGGGATTTGAACCTGCTTCTTACAATACCCAAATTAAGACTGTTTAGCTTTTGAATTTGAGACTTGTAGCAGGAATTTGCATGTGAAAATTTTCCTGTTGTGTGTTATATACACACACACACACACACAGAGAGAGAGAGAGAGAGAGAGAGAGAGAGAGAGAGAGAGAGAGAGAGAGAGCAGACAGACCAGACAGAGAGACAAAGACTACATTATGTATCTAAACAATGGAAAAATTCTGCTTGTCATACAAATTTTTATCTCGGACCCCCAAACCACCAAGTAACAGGCTCCTCTAACTGCCATCAGGCCGTTTGCTTGACGGAGGTGAAGAGAAGGTTAGACACTTCCTTAGCTTGTATTGTTTAAGAAGAAAATTGGAGAGGTGACTCAGAATGTGAAAATCACATTACCTTAAATGATATGAATAGCAGTCAAGGCCAGGGCACGGTCATCGGTGGGGGAGTGAGGAAGCAGAGACTCATTGGCGTGCCCCAAAACGAGGTTTGCGGGCGTCTGCGTTGCTTCCTTTCCCAAGCAATTGGTCTGGCTGTTGATCAGTCAAACACAATCAAGAGCAACAGAACCAACCTCCCTGTATTGAAGAAAATAAGATGTTCTTTCCAGCTAACTGGGGGGATTATCATTCAACAAGTCATATAGGAGCCATTAGTAGCTATTTGGAAACAAATACATTCTTTCCTTACCTCAGCCAACTTTTATTAGTGTTCTTGGCTGCAGACCTCTTTGGTCCATACAAATGGAAGCGGAAATTGCTAAATTACTAAAGGATATGGTAGCTCTGAGCTCACTGAGAAAGACAGGAATCAGATCTGGTGATTGTACAGTCAGGGACAAAGGCCATATTATGGTGCAGGAGAGTCATAATGAGCCTCCATCAGAAGGCCACCTCTGTGTACCCAAAACAGCACTCTATGCCCTAACAAAGCCAAACATAGTACATGAGATCTCGGTCAGCACTCCTGAAATGTGGTAGCCTTGTCATAGGTTACAAAACTGAAATTTCACTTGGAACTATTTGGTTATGTCCTACGTGCAAAGGCAGATGGGACATCCATTTCCTGGCTAATGCCATGAGAGATGTACAAATGGATAAGGTAGGAACTCTAAACACACACACACTCAAAGAATATATCAAAAATCTGATGAGCCAAAATATTTTTAATGCTCACTGTAATACTATAAAATAAATTCTAGGAATTGAGTCAAAGAGTTACCCATACAGAGGGCTACTTTTCCAGAGGACCAAGATTCAATTCACAGCACCCACATAGTAGTTCACAACCATTTTTAACTACAGTTCCAGGGGCATCTGGTACCTTCTTCTGACTATGAGCGTACCAGGCATATACATGATGCACATTAATACATTCAGACAAAACATACATACACATAAGATAAAAAAATAAATCTTTAAAAAGTTTCCTGTACAAAAGGAACGCCTAAAGGTCTAGGAGAAAACGTAAGCAGTTAGTCAACCAATCTTGGAATAAAAATGACACTTTCTGAGCATAAAAGCAATAGGAAAAAAACCACAAAGGGAGCAATCAATAGGTCTAACTACTTAAAACACCAGTCTTATGTTGAGCAAACCACAAACAAGTTGACTGATCACCCCATGTTGTTGTTTGCCCCCATTAAAATCTGCGCATGTAGAAGGCCAAGCTAAAGTGAATAAAAACATTTGGATGGTCATCGGAGACCACACAGCTTAAGCCCCAAATGAAACCATTTCCATGCTCTCAGAATTGCCTGAAACCCAGCTGCACTCTACTCTCGGAAATTATTGATATTCCAGAGGAAGAAGCTGTGGCTTCTCCCTTAAGAATTGCTCTTACATATTTGGAAAGTTTAATTATTTTTATTGTCCAAATTACTTTCTGTCTTTAGAAGAATTTAAATAATCAATGTCTAGACTTATGAGATTGTTTTAATTAGACAGAGATGACTTGGGTCACAAAGTAGATTTTCTCCCTAGCTCCCTTGGCTCTGTTTACAAGGTTATTTCTGAATGTATTATTGCTGAAGTGGAGGCAGTTAAGAAGAATCCTCTTTATTCCTTTTCATTATAGCTACTAGACAATGTTTGGGCTTGGCTTTGATGGCTAGCTAGAGTCTGACAATTACTTTTTTTTTCTTTTTTTACAGGCAACATAAAATATATTGCCTTTTGATTTCCTGTTAGATTTAAAATGTAGCATTCAGAGTGTAATAAACTTAACATCCAACAAAAATGAGATGGGGCCTGGCACAGAGATGCTCAGAGGGGTGTGAGGCAGGAGATGCTGAACCTGTGAGCAGGACAGACCTGGGGTCCATCCCCTAGGCTGGCCCGCTGGAGGCTGAGGGAGAGAACAAGCAATATTCCATAGTAAAGAACGCTGTCCGATAAACACAACCTTGTTTTAGAGTTAGAAGTCTAAGATTTGGCAAGAGAGGACTTGAATATCGATGTAAAACTTAAGGTCTATTCCTAGCTTGCACTTTCCAACCTCGGCATTCCCCTCTCTGTAAACCTTCCAGTGTCCACATTTTACTAAAAGGAGTGGGAAACATTAGAAAATCTCATTCTGGTGTGTGTATATCAAGTATTTTGAACAGGTGCTTGATGGAAAACATTGCTATTTATAACCCTGATGGGTGTGCTGGATTGATGATGGTGTACCTATTTTGTCCCTCTTTCCTTTCAACATGAGCTGGCTTTAGCTTTGACCAATGGGGACGTGATAGACGTTTTCTATATACACTCATGACGGCTCCTGAGTTCAAGTGACTGGGATGCTCTCAGAGCCCAGTTGAGAAGGAATGGGAAGCACAAGCAAGTGGTTATGCTTCTCCCCATGAAATCTAGCTGAGGTGTCCCAGGTCATCTCTCCGAAGACAGCCAGCATCAACTGGCAGCCAGTAAGTAAGCCATCTGGAACATTCCAGTCTCTCGATCATGAACACCTCTAACCGACATCTATGAACCACACAGTAACTACCAGATTAGACACATTCAACCCAAAGAACATAGCAATTTTTTTTTTTTTTTTGTCGTTTTGTGGAACTTGTATGTTTGGGAGTTTTAAAATGGAGACATGTGTGGGAGCCCATTTTCAGGTTCCTCGTGGCTTTACCCGGCAGGTCCGCATAGAGAGGATGATTAGGGCCACCGGCCTGAGTGCAGGTGTCTGAGATGGTCTGCACTTGGCTGTGCTGGGGGAGGAGGTCTTTTGCTCCACCCCTTGGCGTCAACAATCAGGGCTTGTTGGAAAAGGTTCCAGGCCCTCTTGAGGCTATCCTTATTTTCTATCTGTTTATCTCCACAATATAAATCCTTCTATCTAATATTTCCTGCTGCTCGCACTCAAGAAAACTCCGGGGAACTGTGGGGTTAGTGGGTAAATGCCCCACAGACATGGACCCTGATGGAATAACTGGGGAGCTTTTGTCTACCTGGTGGTACATCAAACTCACATATGTGAGTGGAGAACTCAGAGGTGGTATAGAGCCCAAGTAATTTGCTTAGATTTTCTTGGGGTGTGAGATATTGGAGGGGCAATGGGGCTAAAAGCTGAGTGTGTGTGGATGGAGAGAGAAAGAGAGAGAGAGAGAGAGAGAGAGAGAGAGAGAGAGAGAGAGAGAGAGAGAGAGAGAGAGAGAACTTAAAGTACCTTCCTTGCCTTCTCTTCCTGTGGCAGGTTAACAGTCAAGGGGAGCTGGGAAAAGCAAGAGTAAGCCGTCTGCTGGGGACCAATACACTAAGCTCTTCTTTACCATCTGCCCACAATCTTTAGTACAGTTTATGTATTGGTTCCTTTGTATACTGTTGTGGCAAAATACCTAACAAAACAATCTAGTGGAAGAAAGATTCACGGCTTCAGAGGTTCGGTACGTGATCACCTGGCTCTGTGTTTCTGGGTCCACGTGACAAAATATGACCCTGGGAGCATGTGGCAGAAGCTGTTCATATCGTACAGACAGGAAACAGACAGTGTGGCCAGAAGCGGCTAGGGATAATACAGCTCCCAAGGACCTTCCCCCAATGACCTACTTCCTTTAGCAAGTCCTTCCTTTCAAATTTTCTAGGACTTTCCAAAATAGTACCACCACTGGGGAATTGATCTTTGGTCAATACCGGAGCCTTGAGTGGGGCATGGTAGCGAATGCTTATAATCCAGGCCCCTGGGGGGGGGGGATGGGAGCAAAGGATAGAAGTCATCCTTGGCTGTATAGCAAGCTTCGGGTCAGCTTGGGTTACAGAAGGCCCTGTCTCGAAAGACCAAACCAAAGGAAAATGTGAGTCTTTGGGGGTGTACTTCATATCTAAACCATAACAGTCTACACTCCTTACACACTCCCGTGCGGTGCGTGCCTTGGGGAACTCTAAAAAGCAATCTCAACTCCATGCATGAGTGACTTAAGCAATGAATATGGCAGCTGTAAAAGGATCCCAGAGACCCAGACGGTAGAGTACAGGGCACAGGCAGGCATTGCCTCACCTTACCAGCACCTCTGTAAGGCAGATACCTTTAAACTCATCTGACAAACTGCCGCAGTGGTTCTCAACTTGTGAGTCATGTCCCCTCTGGGGGGAGATCGCATATCAGATATTTACATCACAATCCATAACAGCAGCAAAATTTGTTATGAGGTAGCAATGAAGTAATTTTATAGTGGTGGGGTCACCACAACCTGAGGAACTGGATTAAAGGGTCACAGGGTTAGGGAGGTTGAGAACCACTGCTCTAGAGCCTAGAAATGGAAAGAAAGGGGTGTTTTCACTTCCATGGCTTAGAAGCAGAAGTACCAGGCTTTTTCTCACCCAGCCACCTCGGTACCATTGTCGAATTCTCTCTTGTTTCCCAGGCCTATTTTCTGGGTCTACTCTTCAGATCAGCAGTCTTCAAGAGTTAAACCCCTGGGTTTCGCAAGTTTTACAGTCTCTATCCATGCAATATCCTCAATGAGATGCTGTCAGACAGGCCATCTAACTGATGGTTGTGTGCGTAGACTCTAGAGTCGGGAATAGCTGGGTTCAAAGCCTCACCCTCCCATTTACCAGCTTTGTGATGGTGACTACATCCCAGCAGCCCAGCCATGCCTTCATTTCCTCTTCTATAGAGGAGAGAGATGTTTTCCCCCTCCTGTTTGTTGACAGCAGTCAGAGTTGTGGGAAATTCTTTGCCTCATCCATCCTGGCACCTGGTGCTGATGTTGTTGGAAATGAAACAGAGGGTTCAAGTCCTTTAAGCTTAAGTCACTCCTAACAGTTTGAGGGGCTTCTGTCCAAGGACAGCAATAGTCAACCAAGGGAAAAAAAGAAAAAACAACTTAAAATTTCTTTTTTCTGATTTAGGATGAAAAGAAAATAGTTCCCCTCTAATTAAAGAAGACATGTAGATATTAGAAGGACAAATAAGCAGGATGTCTAGAGCTTTTTTTTTTTTTTTTTTTTTTTTTTTTTAGTAACTCTGAGTTTCCCTCATCAAAGGGAAGCAGCCAGCGTCTTTAGCTAGTATATCTTTTGCATTTGTTTCCATGACAACAAATCAGGATTACAATCCCACACCAATGGTGTCAGGTAAGATTTCAGGACCTGTCTCAGGGATTCTTCCGTAAGAGGAAAAATACAGAATAAAAGTCCTGGAAGACTGTTCATCAAAGGATTATCTATGTTCATCTCAAAGTAATAGATTTGTGGAAAACTTAGGTTTACTTTATATTTTTCTTACTTGTTTATTTATTCACTCATTCATTTTTTTTTTTCCAAGACAGGGTTTTTTTCTGTGTAGTTTTTTGGTGCCTGACCTGGATCTCACTCTGTAGACCAGGCTGACCTCAAACTCACAGAGATCCTCCTAGCTCTGCCTCCCGAGTGCTGGGATTAAAGGCGTGCGCCACCGCCACTGCCGCCCGCCATCATTCTTTTATTTTGGTGTATGTATGTATCTGTGTTGAGTGTGGGGTGAATGTCATGGTGTGTGTGCCATTATGCATGCCCATGCATGCACAAGGAGACCAGAGAAGGATACTGGGTGTTCCACTCTATCTTTCTCTGTCTTACTCCTTTGAGACAGGTTCTCTCACTGAACTCAGAGCTACCCTGATGGTCCTACCCCACTACACCCCAGAGGTACAGTGATGGCCCCTTCCTTCCCCACTACACCCCAGAGGTACACTGATGGCCCCTTCCTTCCTCACTACACCCCAGAGCTACAGTGATGGCCCCTTCCCCACTACACCCCAGAGGTACACTGATGGCCCCTTCCTCACTACACCCCAGAGGTACACTAAGGGTTCCTACCCCCACTACACCCCAGAACTATACCAATGGCTCCTACCCTACTACACCGTCAGTGCTTATAGGAAAGCACATGGTCATGGCTTTTTAAAAACTCATTTTATTTTGTGTGTGGGTGCTTTGCCTGCTTGTGTGTCTGTGCACCCTTGCATTCCTGGTATCTATACAGGTCAGAAGAGGGCATTAGATCCCCTGGAACTGATGTTACAGACAGTTGTGAGCTGCCATGTGGATGCTGGGAATCGAACCCTGATCCTCTGGAAGAGCAGCCAGTGCTCCGAACCCCCGAGCCATCTCTTCCAGATTCCCACGCCCTGCTTTTAAGGTAGGTGCTGGGACCCGAGCTCAGGATTCTTACATTTGAGCTGCAAAGCACTCTTAGACACTCTCCCCATATTTTGTGCTTCTTCTATGTTTTTAAACATAAATGCATGCTGGTTTTGTATCAACAGAAGGAAAAAAGTCACTTTAAGAAAAAGAGCAGCTCACGACTCACTTTAACAAGGACTCTACAGACACTTCTGGAAATCTCAACCGCAGGAACAATCTTGGCTGTAGTTAACAGTTCAATTTGGGACGGACAGTCGCTGCCCACCTGCTTCCTGTGCCCTTTAGAAGGCCAGTGTGATGCTTCTTCCTCTTTCTTTGAGGAAAATGACACCAATTTTGTTGGTCTTTTCTCCAAGAACCAATTTTTCCAACTCTTTCATCAGGATAATGCTTCCCATTAGCAATACCCACAACCACGAAAATAATTACGTCTCACTGACCGTCATCAAAGCCAACTGGCCACACTTGCAATGGACATTTGGAGACTGAAATAAAAGCTTGTCAGATCACTTGTATCTCAGGAAGGGCTGCACAGGTTACAGGGACCAGATGGGTTCTGGATGGCCTGCAGGGATGGCCTGCAGGGATGGCCTTGCCTAGCTGTAACTTCAGCTACTACTGCAGCTCTTACGAAATTGGTGTGAGCGCTGAAGTGGAAAACTGCTGTTCCTAGGAGGCTGAGACATCTTAAGGACCAAAGTCCTCTGGTCATGTTTTCATCAACTGATTAATATATAAACTTGTTTTCCTTGTGTGTGAATGAATGCAGTGTGTGCATATGCATGCATACTTACTCATGTGTTGTGTGTGTGTGTGTGTGTGTGTGTGTGTGTGTGTGTGTGTGTGTGTTTCAAAGGTCCATGTTGCTTGTCTTCCTCTATCTCTCTTCACCTTACTTTTTTGAGACAGTAAACTTGGAGGTCACTGAGTCAACCAGATTGGTTGGCCAGCAAGCCTCTGGTCCTGTCGCTGTTCTCCCAGCATCAGATTATGGGTATGTGCCACTGCACCAAGTTTTTTTTCGCCCCCAACAGGGGTTCTAGGGATTTGAACATAGGTCCTCAGGTTCCTATGTTCAAAGGACCAGCACTTCACTGACTAAGACATCTCTACAGCCCCCGTGTGTTTCCATTTAGAGACACCTTACTTGTATTGTCAATCATTACCATTGAATTCATGCCAAGTCATGGCACTGTAACTCAGGCCTGAACAAACACTCACATTTTCACTCTAAGGCATCACAGTCGTCTTGTGTTCAGAAGCACAGCATCATCAAGCACCTGAGCTTTTTAAGTAGTAAATTCACCATGAAAAACACACAGCAGTAAAAAATGAAAACCACCATGTCAAATGGACCACAAAGAAGATTCTTGTTCAGTCTGAAAGATGAAGCAAAGCTGGAGCATTGTCCTGCTTAGCCTCAGCCGAGTCTGGACATTGACTCAAAGGTTTTTGACATTCCGCATTTTCCCACAAAGACTTCAAGGGCACCATGGGTGTTAACTGGCACAAATATTTTTTTAATCAGTAGGTAGTTTCACAAATACGAGTTCTTCAAACAACGAGAATGGATGGCATATGGTTTTTCCTGAGACAACTCATACTTTCTACAGAGCAAGCTCTCTGTCAAGTATTCCGTGTGCATTTTGCTAATTAAGGCTTTACAATAACCAGGAGGCAGGCTGAAAAGATGCGGAGGATGAAATAGACATGGTTTAAAAAAAAAAAAAAAAGCCCCACTACTTCAGGATCTGGTTTGTGTTTCTTACAGGCTGACAGTCAAGATTTCCTTGTAGCTTTGGGGAGGAAGTGGGGGAAGGAGGGAGAGATAGAGATAGATAGATGTGTGTGTGTGTGTGTGTGTGTGTGTGTGTGTGTGTGAGAGAGAGAGAGAGAGAGAGAGAGAAATGGATGGAGAGAGAATGGGAGGGGGGATTACTCACAAAGACAATATTCCCTTTCCAAAGAGGAAATCATGATGTCAAATGCACCACAAAAAAAGATTTCTGTTTACAATCTAGTAAAGATGTTGTCTGAACTTTGTCTTCTTGGTACAGCCTAGAGTCACCTGAAACAAAACTCTCAACTCAATAATTTCTTGGATCAGATTGGCCTGAGGGCATGTCTGTTGGGGTTTGTTTTGCTTATTAACTGACATGGGAGGGTCCAGCCCACTATGGGTAGTGCTGTGTCCTGTGTAAATGGTTCTGGGCTGTGAAAGAAAAAAAAAAAAAAACCAACTCCCCCAAACAAACAAACACACAAACAAAACAGCAAACCCTGACGGGGGAAACCCAGGGGAGTAACGTGCCCATTTAATCTCACAAGTTACAGTCCTTCATTGAGGGACACCAAGGCAGGAACTCAAGCAAGGGCTTGGAGCAGAAACCATGGAGGAATGCAGCTGCCTGGCTTTCTACTGGCTCAGGTCGAGCCAGCCTCCTTACACAGCCCAGGACCGTTTTCCCGGGGAACAGCAACAGAGAGAAAACTAGAGCAGATGTTAAAACAGCAGCTGGACCTGCTTTAGGCCAGTCTTGGAGTGTAACCTCCGCGCCTCTCTCTTGTCCTTAAACCCCAGCGCTGCAACTCAGAAACTATCCCGCGCTTTCATTTATGAAAGGATTTCAGGGCAATAAGTCAACCATCTCACCCCTGACTTAATTTTTAAACTTTACTTAACCTTTGAACTTGCCTATGAATTACGCCTGTTAAGCAATACAACTTCAAAAGCCACAAAGTCGCACTCCAGTATGATTCCAGTCACGCTCTTGAAAAACCCACACTCACACTTGGGTGTGAATGAACAGTCTGCCTTCTGTTTCACCTGGACTCATTCACAAGGTCCAGGCCACACCTGAGAGAAGGTCCCCCTGGGGAAGGAGCTTCTAGTCTTACAGCCTGCTAGCAGGCCTCTGACTGCAGGTAACAGCCCCACTGAAAAGAGCTATTGTAATCATCATTTACCCAGGAGGAAACTGAGTCTCAAGCAAGCTAAGTAATAGCACAAGTCATAGTTAACTTCATACCCAAGCTTGGCCAATTCTAAGGCCCATGCATGGGCTTATCACTCTGCCCCATGATCTAACATGGCAAAGTGGAGGCCATGTGAATGGACCACTACCAGGGGCAGTGACCTTCACTGAGAAACAATGGGTACAGAGCAAAGTTCATGGGGATTTGGAAACAAGAACATTAGGCTTCAGATCTTGACTGGGGTATTGTGTGAATGGAACTCTGAATCAAGTGAATCTTTCTTGAGTCCACTCTGCCTGCTTTTCTTTCAATTAATTTAGAATTCTCCTGGGGTCCCATACATACCCTGTGCAGGGTAGAGCTTGACTTGGGGCTCCCAAATATAGAAGAGCTCGACTTTTTTCCTGTTGACTTCTGAAATGAACAGAGCTACCCAATTTTTCAAACACATCCATTTTCCCAGCAAAAAAGAAATGCTTTATAGTAAAAACAGTGTGAGAGAAACCACCCAGTAGGTTATAATAAGCCTTTAGGCTTGGCTGACAGTTTTGTTGTATTAACTGCATCTGCCAGGCGTTGGCTCAGCACACTAGGACCACCCATCATTCCACTGTCCTTGTGTACACAAGCTTGACAAGGCTCCCTGGTTATGTCACGGCTAAATATTATCCAAACACTGACAAGAAACTCAATTGCCTGTTGTGAGTTGGATATACTTTCTTTGTTTTGTTTCAGGGTATATTATCAGTCCACCCAGGATATTTTATTTTCAAAAAGATAGTCTCAGAGAGCAGAGGGTGGATTTTTGCAGTTTGGTCTTGTTTATACAGGACTGGGTTGGGGATGGTGGAAGTGAAGAAAAAAAATCTAAATCTAATTTCTGTGCCCTCCTCTCTTACCTTAGATAAGGGGAATGCTGCCCACGCACAAGAACATTCACACAGAGCAACGTTGAGGGCAGAGTTTGGGTTCTGTTTTTAGCAAATGTATCCCTTGTTAGGGCCTCTCTTCCAAGTCATCTTTAAATTATAAACTGTTCTATTCTGTTATCTCTTCCCTTGCAGTTTGGAAATAACCTGGGTGCCTGTGGTTAGAACAGAAAGGAAGGCAGCTCTCTCATGGAACATTTGTGAGTGAGGAATGAGACACTTTGACAGACCTTTCAACTCCTCATAGTCATTGGTGAATTGCTGAGCATTGCTCCATTTTGCTGGTGAAGAAACGCTAAGGCCATCCCCTGTGTGTTAGGTCCCCAAGAACCATACCCACCCCACCCCAATGCAAATGGCTGAGGTGCCTGTTACCATATCAAAGCAGAGGTTGGCTCTGGCTCCCGGGCTCTCCCAGCATCATGAGTACCTGTTGTAGAGTTCTGGCTCTTCATCAACACTTCTCACTCCCACCTCCGACCCCAAAGCTCCCCAGCCCCCGAGCTTCACTTCCTTTCCCCCAGATTCTCTTTCCTGTATAACCTCGCCATCTTAGTTCCCATGCTCTCTCCTGGCTCCACCCTTGGCCTCTTGGTTCTTCTCCCTTTCCTGGCCCCCTCTTCTGTCCTCCCTCCCTTCTCTTCCTCTCTTGCTCTCCCTCCCCCACCCCTGCCCCTCTCATGAACATTCTGGCCATGTTCAATCTGCTACTTTCTCCCTCTGCTCTGGACTCTTCCAGATGTCTCTGGCTATTCTCTCCCTCGTATCTACAATAAAAACCCTTCTCCTCAGCCATACCATGGAGCGGTCATGTCCTCATTTCATCCATCAGGGAGCTTGCCCCCAGCCACCAGAAAGAGAATCAAGGTTTCTAAGACCAAAGTGACAAAAGGATTTTTTTTTTTTCTTCTTATTTGGACCCAGGGCTCAAAGAATAATGTTTCAAAGTACATTTGAAAAAAATACAAACTGGGGTTAGAGACACAGCTCAGTTGATAAAAATGCTTGCCGTGGAAGCCTGAGGGTCTCAGTATGTGACCCCCATTTGTAGTGTTGAGATGGCAGAGACAGGCAGATCCATAGTGGCCTTAGAAAGCTCTATGCCAGTGAGAGACTCTGTATCAATAACCAAGGTAGATGGCACCTGAGGATCAACAGGCCAGGTTGACCTCTTGCATGCATGTGCATGTACATACATGTGTGCACACATACCACACACAAATACAAAAAGACATGTGCATAGCACAAATATCTGAGTTAAGCAAAGTGACCCAAATGTCTGCATCCCAAAGTGAGGTGCCCGGTGAACATCTATGCAAAACTGGCAGAGGATATGTGCAAAGCTGTGCTTTGTGACATCGTAGTAGATGATCTTGCAGCACCAAGGGCGAGGCTCTTCTTTAGGGAGATGTGCACAGGCTATGCATCCTGCCTTCTTCACTGAAAGGTTTTTGCACCCCAATAAGGCTCTCTACTGATACAGCAATCCAAATCAAACCAAATCAGACCGAATTAGAAAAAGCCCTGGTTTAATGGGTAAAGCATGCCCACTGATTCTTTGGTCCCCCAGAAAGGAGATGGGGTTGAGAGACCAGAGAATCACATGTCTGTTTTCTGGGATGCAGCTTAAATACCCTGTGGGAGTGGGCTTGAGCCTCTCTGGGTCGCGTTTGGCCGGCTTTGAAGGGGCGGATTTGGGGAAAGAGATGGGAGAGGGGAGTTGAGGTGGATCTTCCACCAGAACATTCCAGACTCTTTGGGTATATGGAAGCCAGGATGCCAGGGGCTGAGGTGGAGCATCCACCAGAACACTCACATAGGTTGGAGAGGAGGCTCCTGTTTTCTCAGTTCAAGCCAAATGCGATGGCTTGGACTGTGTCCACTGGACTCAGAAGAGCCTAGGAAGTGGCATTTGATGCATGCCTGACAGATCCTGTAGGCAGGTGACCTGTGAGGTAGCTGCAAATGGCCAACAGAAAGGCTCAGTGAGGACAAATGGTAACTCACCAGTAGACAAGTGAGAGACTCTGGAGTCGGGGTGGGGGGTGGGGGGTGGGGAGCGGACCAAACGGGGGACATTTGGGGAGGATTCAGATGAAACCATCTTGAACTCCATCCACAGAACTCTCTGGAAGGCTAATGTGACTCCAATAGAGAGTAGCTGCCAGATGCCCACAGGCTTAAGAGGAATTATAAATATCTATCCAGCGGAGAAATTGTAAGCATTGCAGCTCAGATGGAAAGGTATCCTGGCAGTCAGGTGTGGAGGAATACCACAAAGTCACCATAAGCACAGCAGCTTACAGCTCTGCTCCAGGGAAAGGTTCTCCTAGGCAAGTGTGACAACTCTGCTCTGGCAGCGGAGGGTTTCCCCAGTACCTGTGATACAGCTCTGCCCCAGAGAAGTGTTACAGCTCTGCTCAGGTCAGGTAAAGTGTTACAGCTCTGCTCCATTAGGGGAAAGTTTCCCCAGGGAAAGTGTTACAGTTCTGCTCTGCTCTGGTGAAAGTTGTTGTAGCTGGACTCACTCTGGTGAAAATGTCACACTGCACAACAAACTCCACTCAAGAAATTTATTGGGAAGGAAGAATCCAGGAGGGTGACTGCCTCCAGTGAGAAACAGCAGCAAACTGAGCAGGGCACAGAGCTTACATAGGGCTTCTTGGGGGGTGGAGCTTTCCAGGGTGGCTTGGGATTGGTGGATTTTTGTGATCTGATTTTAGGGCAAGCTCAGGGATTGGTGGGATTTCAAACCCTGGTCCTGGGGTCAAGTCAGGGTTAGGATTTTCCCCCCTCTATGGCCCTTTTCCCTCTGGAGAAATTATGTGCACTACAGAAGCATAGTGCACATACACAAACTAACATGTGCACCTCACAAACTAACCAGCTTTGGGATTCTGTATACAGCGGAGACAATGCCCTGTATTCCAAATCCCAGGTACAGACCACACATCTGAGCTCCCCTTGCTGTTGAGTATAGCTATGTGACCAAGTCACAACCAGTGGCGCATGGACAGAAGTAACAGGGCAGACAGACACCTTCTTACCTGACTGCATGGTGCTTCCTGTGGGATCCTCAACGCCACTTCTCTTTCCCCGCCATCTGCACAGCTGCCGAGAAGCCAAGGGCTGGAGGAAGCAGGTTCTGAACTCCCGAGGGCCAAGGCAGGCCCCTGCTGACCTCGTCAGATGTTGAGTCATGTTGCCTGTGATGTGGGTGAGGAGCACACTTTCCCAGTGAAGGCGGCTTACCATGGCGGAAGGACAAAGGAGCATGTGTCTGTGCTTACGGTCAGTCTAAACATGAGTGGTGTATTCCAGCACCTACCTCTGCCACATTCCCTCTGAGACAAACAGGGAGGTCCTTTTCCACCTCTTAATTCTTCCTCTCCCACTAATCTTGCTCTCCAGCAGTGGAGAATCGATCAGACCTGGTGTTTGACTAGGAGGAAATGAACTAGGAAGAAAAAGAAGTAGCTAACATACCCTTGACCCACTCCAAACCAAACTTTCAACTTGGCTGAGGGGACAGGACATCCTTAATTGGGATAACAAAATAAATATTTTTAATGTTGGTTTGGGTTGGGTATTCAGTTTAGTACAATAAGAGAAATCTTACAATGAAAACTTTCAAGTGCCCTTGAATGATCTTCTGGGAGAATGATATATCTGGCAGAAATACGAGAGCAGCTTAGAATTTTACCTAGAGGCACAACAGAGCTGGCTACTGAATAAGAGAAAAGAAAATGCTGTTTTTATTATATTCTGTGTGGTCAAGCTCATTTAACATAAGATTAATAGGTCTGGATTGTTGCCACTTTGTGGCCAATGTTATTCAGTGAGTGACTTTGTACCTACAAACAACAAAGTTACTCTCTCCTGGAAGCCAGATGTCTGAATCAGCCAATGTGCTTCTAGGGCCTCTTTCCCTCTGGAAACCTGTGGGGAGAGTCTCTCTCTGTTCCTCCAGGCCCCAGAGGTTCCATCATCCCTTGGCTCCGTTGGCTTATGGCTATATCACTTCAAGCTCAGCCTTGTTTTCATCCCATTGTCTTCTGCCTGTGAAATCTCCCTCTCCCTCATTCTAAGCAAAACACTGGTCATGGGACTTTGGGCTTGCTTGCTTGGCAATCTCAACTTGATTATAAAGTGCCCCCCCTTTTTTTCCAAATAAAGGAAAGCGTTAAATAATTCCTAGAGTCAAATGAACATGAAAGCAAAACTTTTGGGCTACAGCCAGGGTCGTTCAAGAGGAAAGCTATAGCTCTAAGTGCTCACACTGAGAAATGAGAGCACTCAAATAAATAACCTAATGATGCATCTCGAGCCAGCATCTAGAAAAACAAGAACAATCCAAAACCAGAAACAGTAGATGGCAGGAAATGATGAAGATTAGAGAAGAAATTAGTCATGGGACTAAAAGAGCAGTTTACATAGTAAAAAGGAGCTGGTTCTTTGAAAAATAATCAGTAAATGTAATCACCTCCTAGCCAAACTAACCAAAAGGAGAGGAGACTCTCATTAATAAAATGAATGGGCGCGCACGCGCACACGCGCGCGCACACACACACACACCCTCACACACAGACATGCACACACACCCTCACACACAGACATGCACACACACCCTCACACACACACATGCACACACACCCTCACACATACACATGCACACACACCCTCACACACACACATGCACACACACCCTCACACACACACCCTCGCGCGCGCACACACACACACACACACACACACACACACACGCCCTCACACACACATACACACACACACACACACACACACACACACACACACACACTCACACATCCCTGCCAGAGACCACTAGATTGTTAGTTTCACAAGTTGGGGTGGGGGGGCAGTTTCTATTAGTCATTTACCTCGGTGTCGAGAACAGGATCTGATTTGGAGTAGAGATGAGAGAAAAATGTTCAAACTTGGCCCTTGTCTGTAAAAGGCAACTCAGCATCTAAGCTTTGTGTTCCAGCTCCTTGTCTGAGCTCTGCCCATTTTGACCTAGCACCGTCCCAGACAAATACTCACTGGTGATGTTTTGTTTCTTGTTATCTGCATGTCTTTTTCAAGTGTTTGTATGTGTTTCCAAAGCCTCCCTGTAGCAGAACTGAACTTTCTGGTCCTCTCCGTCTCTTGCCCCTTCTTAGAAATGTTTTAGGCAGTTAATAAAAGATTGCTGATAATTCTCCTCATTAAATCAGGAAGATGAGATTTCTGTAGACTGACTAGTGCTGACAGCCACCCAGGAGAATCACACTGATTGGTCTTCTATGAGATAGAGGTCAAAATAATTTAGTTCTTATTATGTGGGTGAAAACATCTCCAAGCTTGTTTATATTGCTTCTTGATTACTTTGCTGAGTCTTCTCGTTAACACATTGGGGAAAATAAATATAATTCAAAGTCACCTTTGAGAAAATGATCCATCAAAAATAAAAATAAACTTCAAAAAGGAACCAGTGAGGTAATTTGGGGACAGAGAATGAATGGTTGTCATTCAGGGTGTGAAGTACCTTCCTATGCACAGGACAGGTGAGAACATTGGACTTCATACTACAAAGAATACAGCTGTTGTTCACTGGACGCTATCATGCCACGGGCTCTGCAGGAGCCTATGAAAAGGCAATACCATCACCTGATTCAACTAATATGCACATTGAGATGTCAGTTAACTGTCCCAGGCCACATGGGGTCTCAGGGGCTGAGCCCAGTCCTCAGAGCTGGTTATTGTACCCAGCCTGGTACTAAACAGTCTGCAGAGGCACCACAAGCAAAGGAAAGGAATTCTTCCCCCGACTGGAGCTTTTGGTTCTACATTTTATTTTATAAAGGATTGGACATGATCTGAATAGGAATCTAAGTGGTGGAAATGTCTAAAGAAAGCATAAACTCCATTTGTTCAGGGAAGAGTGCATCTCTGGTCTTCTTGCTGTAACAATGCTGACCCTTCTGATTTTTTAAAACAACAACACAACAAAATCCCTACAGACTTCAAGCATTGTAAACAACACCAATTTGCTCCTCACAGTCCTGGCAGCCAGGAAGTTCAAGATCAAGGTGCGCAGGCTTGGGGTCTGCGGAGGGCCTGCCTCCTGGTTCACAGAGGTCCGTAGACTGACATCCTCAAGTGGCTATGCCTCTGGGTCATCTTTTACAATACAGGCCGATTTTGGACCCAGGACATTGCCTCCCCAGTGGTGACTGATCTCAACTGTATCTAATGTAGTTGGTCCGGCTAGCTTCCACAGCTTCTCCAGAGCCCTGTGTGAAGGCAACAGCGGTGCGTGTCTTCCTGTGGACCAGCCGCCCCAGCCTGGCCTTCCCCTTGATGATGTAGTAGGGGACCCCATCTTGCATCACAGGGCAGTTGGGAAGAGTCACCCGCTCAATGGGATCTACATCGTGTGAGACCACCACTAGCTGAGCCTTCCTGTTCTCCACCAAGGTGGTGACTGGACTGACCCCTGCTCGAAGGACAGGAGGTCTCTTAGTGGGGACGCCCCCTTGGCTAGCAGCTCTCTTCTCAGCACAGGCCAGCGGCCTTGCTTCTTCTCCTGCTTTGTCTCTGGCCTGCACTTCTGCGCAAGCTCGCACAGCTGGGTGCTGGTTGAGGGCCCAGGGCCTGGGTGAACTGGTTAGTCGCAGGAAACATAGGACAGAGGACGGGCCTTTGCCGCTGCAGCCTGATGTGGCTGGCGGGGCCATTGGACGAAGCGAGGCCGCGTGATGAAGTGAGTGGGATGTCTTTGGGGATGGGTATCCTCTGTAATGTCAAAGTTCTTAGGCCTTTTCTCAAACAGTATTCACAACCTTTTTTGACTTCCTGCTTCTTCATGATAGTGGAGGCTGGGACCTCTTTCTTTCCCTTGACTTTCTTTGGGCATCTTATTCCACTGGATAAAAGGGAATTTATTCATTCTTAAGCTATAAATTTGGAATGGACCCGAAGCCAACATTAAACCTATAGGCTATGTGTTTCCTAAACCTTCTCATTATAAGATAACTATTTTTCCTGCACCAAATCCAAATAGGCATACAGAATAGTAAAGTTAATTTAAGATTCTTAAAATCAGTATTGCATTTCACAATGAATCTTTCACAGGAACCCTTAGGGCAGTAAGAAGACAGAAAGACCATTTAAGTACCGTTCTCCATACAATTCCAAACAAAATAGAGCTGGAGTTACGGTGTAGCAGGTCATCCGATCTTCTCCTGTATCACTGTCCTGACCCTGCATTGCAGCTCCCCGATGAGTGTTTGCTCTGGTGATGTGTCCAGCAGCACCCGAGTCTTCTCTGTGGCTACCCTGCTGTATCACTTGCTGGCTTCCCTTATGTTGAGCAATGGGGACAAATTTTTCTACTACAGGCAAATTAGACCATTCCCAAATCACCTGGTGGTGACCACGAAGTCCATAAACCTGGCAACAAAGAGAGGAAACGGAATCATAGAGAGAGGCTGCAGGACTAAGTATGAATGCTGGTGCCTGTCTGAGTTTAAGGAGGCATCTGGAGGAAGTAAAGATATGGGAGAGAAAGTATTCATGGGCAGGAGCTCATGAATATAAGAAGATACGCATTTTTCAATGCTTTAAAAGTTTGAGATCATTTTATTCCTATCAGTAAAATATTTTTAAGAATTTGCTCCTTACACTGCATTCACTTATTTATAATCCCCAGCACACACATGTGTGTTCAGACCCCATTCTTAAAAACCCCACAGTGTGACTTCATGCCTCACAAACCTTAATGACAAATGCAAATTTGTAAATTATTCACATGTATCATTCTTACATGAAATTTAAGATTGTGCAAAAATGGATATTTTGAAAGGACAGTATGAAGAGAAACACTTTAGTTGTGCTTGTTTTGAGCATCAATTTAACAGTTCACATCACAGCAATGAGAAGGTAGACTCTAACTTCAACTCCTTTGGCATTTGATTTTATGTCACAGCTATAGAAAATACTTCACTAGGACACACAGTCTAGCTGGAGGGAAGGTATCATTTATTTTACTCTCCAAATAATGCTGCTTTTTTTCATCCCCACACATCAGTTTTGTGAGTACTGTTGAATTCATCTAGGAAGTTTCTACCTTCCCAATGTCTATCACTTGTTCTTGCAAACAAACCAAAAGATGCTCTATCCATTACTTCCAACAAGAGGCATGAGAACCACAAACATTCTTTGCTAGGGAATTTTTTTTCCTTGAGTCATAACTTACAAAGCAACATACACTTACCCAAACATCAATAGAGATTTTCAAAGCCCTACAAAGTTCAGCTACCCAGTTTTACTAGTGTATCAATATGGCCATTTTTATAAGTAAAAACATAAATTGTTTAGAGAAGCATCATGAAATTGTAGAAAACTTCTAATATCAGTTTTAAAAAATGATATCTCTGTATCGTAAATATATCCCAGAGAACAATGACTTTTTAACTGGCTGGCTTTGACAGAGCTGGAAGGTGCTGTGTGTGACACCAGAAGAGAAAAGCAATCATCAGTAACACCATCTAGCTTGGCAAAATATGCCACTGGTGCAATGGTGTCACCAGTGTTATGGCAGTAACCAACTATTTAACTGGATTTAAGGCTGTGGTGATTTTTTTTGTGTGTATGATGAAATGTGATATTTTATTTGTATGTTAATAAATAAAGTTGCCTTGAGACCGTTCCATATGTTGGATTCCAGCCACATAAGGCCTGCCCCACAAGACAGAACCCGTGCCTGGAACCATTATCAGAGTCACAAACCTTTGGCTAGATTGGTGGTAGCCTTTAGGAGAGAACCTACCATTATTTTGCTATGTGAATGTAGTATTAAGCTAACTCCAAATGACTTCTCAACGTACTCATTTGTGGTGGTTTGACTGAGAATGGCTCCCCTGGGCTCATACATTTGAATACTTGGTTCTACTTTGGTGGAGCTGTTTGGGAAGGATTAGGAGGAAGCCTTGTTGGAGGAGGTGTGTCACTAGGGGTGAGCTTTGAGGTTTCAAAAGTTCATGGCATTTCCAGTTAGTTCTCTCTGCCTATCTGTGGTGTCTCAAGATGTGAGCTCTTAGCTACTTCTTTAGTCTCACGCCTACTTGCTTGCCTGCCATGCTCTCTGCCGTGATGATCGTCGACTCTAACCCTCTGAAACTGAAGCCCTAAGTTAAATGCTTTTTTTTTTTTTTTTTTTTTTTTAATAAGCTGCCTCGGTCATCTTGGTCCATGGTGTCTTATCACAACAATAGAAAAATAACTAAGATGCCATACACATGCATCTCTCAAATCTCATCAGAGAAAGCTCCTCCACCCCCCAATAAATGGTGATTGAAACAGAAATCCACAACATGGTCAATGTGCAGAAGAAACTGTGGAATACTTAGCCCTAGATGGGACACACACACACACACACACACACACACACACACACACACACACACACCAGTATTTTCCTCTTCCAAAGACTCTGGGATCATTGCAGAAAAAGAGGTGGGAAGATCGTAAGAGCCAGAGGAGGTGGATGACAATTAGGAAACAGTATTTTCTGGACACCACATTGCAGATGCACGTAGGAACACACAGAGATTGTGACAGCAGGCACAAGTCCTGTGAGAGGTGAAGCCAGACAAAAATCTCAGCATGGAGTGGGGAGGTGGCATTGAATTCTCTCTCGCCTCTTGCTTAGGAGCTCTTGGCAAGTGATAGCTACTTGGAGAAGGAGGGTCAGTGTCCTTCAAGGCTGTGGCTACTGGCTGGCTGAAAATCGACTCCTGAAAGTTGCCCTTTGACCTGCTCATCGTGATGCTTTCATCCTTGCCTAACGCTTTCATCGTTCAGAAATGGACCGTGACTCATCCGATTGTCCCAGAATAGTCTGTCTGCTTCCAATCAGCTCTGGCAATGTGAAGTCATTTCCCCCTTCCTGAGCCTAATAGATACCTATTTAGGCAAAGATAAAGAATCTTTGCACTTCCAGGAAAGAGGGAAGACCTGGAGACCGAGAGTCAGGGACGGGACGGTGCTAGGGCTAGAGGGATTTCATGCCACTCAGGAAATGAAGCAACGTGAGCAAGGAAAAAAGCAAACTGCAAATGGATTTCTTTTTAATAACATGTCCAAAGAGTAAGACAAGGGACATTAGGCTCCCCCACTCGGAAAGAGGACAGATTTGACTTGTTGCCGTAGTGGACTCTGAATCATTTGGCAAGTGGGCAAGGTTTATCTCTGAGTACTCAGCCTCCCTGTTCCTAGCAGGATTTCTAATATTTCCTAGAGCCCTTTGCAATTTACAGAGAGCTTTCCTTGTTGGTGGCACCTTCCTTATATCCTCCCTGGCTCCTGTGGGCTTTTATCAGATCTGATCTCAGAAATGCATTTGCTTAACTCATTCCCAGTAAACAGTGTCAAATCCTTCATGGAAGACAGGGTCAAACTGAAAAAAAAAATTATTCAAACAAAGACAAAAATTACTGACAATGTTGAATGTGTGACCTTTCCAGTGGCATTTGTAATTTTTTCCAGAAAATAAGGTCCTAAGTTAAACAGATGAATCTCAAATTCTATGTGTCAGGCAGTGGGAGAGTGTTTTTCTGGGCATAGGACCTGAAAATGTCCTTTTGTGATAGTCTTGAAATAGCTTTTGTGTACAGGAAGTCATTTTGCTAGTTGGCAAGGTATTCCTTTCTCTCTCCAGGCCTGTATAGCTGGTAGCAGGCATTTCTTAGGTTGGTTGAAATGAACTAATGAGTCTATATTTCAAAATTATCCCAAAACATAGCTTCTCGGGATGTCAGCAGTTGGGGGAATCTCTCACGTTCGTGTGGTTGAGCCTTTTTATAGATAAAGAACTAAACCACAAGGAATTTTGGACCATTTTTAAAGTTAGAGCCACAAAATTCACAGGTTTTAGTAATCACAGAAGTTGGCAGTACGAAAACAAAGCATCGCATTGACTGAGAAAGTCTCTTTCAATGTATTATAATTTAGACACACACCAAAAGACAGACTCGTCCTTTGTGGCCTTGTTAGTATGCCAAAAATGTAATTAAATCATATAGGAGCAGTGTAGACTGTACCTACTGACCTAACTGCCTATCGGTACCTGTCAAGATGTTTGGCTGTCATAATGTAATCATTACTTTTTATTCCTACATCAATCAATAGTTCCTGAGTTTGATCTTTTATATCCAGTATAAATATAGCATATCCATATTCAGTACATCAAGAAATTAATAGGTAGCAGAATTCTGAAAAAATCAGATTTTTGTTAATACAGTTTTTACTATATTGTAAAATATTCCCCTCCTCGCAACACAGCACTGTTGAGCTATTGGGCCAGTGTTAGCTTCAGACCATCATAGACTTCTTTCTTTTTGATACAAAGCTCCCCATTAGTTCAAGCCTCAAACTTGTTATGAGGCTCATGTTATCTTTGAACTCACCCTCTCCCTGCCTGGGCTTCCCATCCAGCAGGATTACAGGTAGTGCCACCATGCCGGATTCCCAAGCTTATCTTTAAAGAGCTTGTCTAGCCATATGATGTCCTCACAATACAAACACAGAGCTCTATACCACCACTTTCTCAGCAAGACAATGTGTTCTGAGTGCTATCGAGGTCTCTGTCACCATAGCACGGGGCGCCACTTGTCAAGGTCAGAAGTCCTCGGTGGTTCCAAAACAACACTTGTCCCATATCCTTCAAACCCAGGGGCCATTGACTGGCATGGCTTCTTTGGAACAAACCTAATTCTACAGGAGGAGAGAATTGGCGAATCTTTCGATTCTTTCCCCCAGTCTCATGAGATCACCCGTGTGCTATCAGGTAATGTGTTGGTCTCTAAGAGTTTGATTTTCCATTTAGTTCCACATTTTCCTCTGCTTGGTCTTACAAGGAAGGAAAATTCCAGGTAATGATAAAGTCATTAAGATCTTGATTATCTGTTTGTTTTATGCTTTCCTCAGTATTTCCATTTTGTATTTAAAACTCGGGAGTTCATTTTAAAGGGCAAAAGTCACAATCAAGGTTAAAGTCACCAAATGGATTTAGAAACCGGGTTCCTAGGCCCCAGAGAGGCCTTTCTAAGCTAGGCAGTGCTTTGTGCTGATTTTAGACGTCTGAAGCTAGAACATTTAGAATCCAAATAATTTCTTGCTTTTATCTACCCTGAGTCATCGGGGAAAAGTTGAAAAAAAAATACAAGAAAATGATACAAAACAAAACCCAGTCGATTGTTTGGGTAACGTTGCCACATCATAACAAATATAACTATTTGTAAATATCATATGATAGCCTGGTACCTTTTTTTTTTTTTTTCAATCAGCCATCTTTACAGCCGTCTACTCTGAAATTCAAACTTGCATTATCATCAAGGAACAATTTGTTTCCACGGGAATATAATTGGAAATTCCAGCCATGAGTTTTGATGATTACTGTCTTAATGAATGAACTGAGTTTAGCTGGATGTGAGGTCGCACAACTAAAATAAGCGAAAATTAGCTGAAAGGGAAATAGCATGTGAACGAAAGGCTGTAGCAATCCAGAGGCAAGTTGCAATCAGAAGCCAGCGCCCTTTAAGCATAATGAGGTGCATTTTACATGTAAATGGCTCGCCGAGATCATCATTTTAAAGTTTTCAATGTGATGCCAGAGTCTAGGCAATGATCAGCACAGAGTTATACTGATTACTGACAGGAAGAAACATCTACATAGAACTTGCGGTTTCGAGCATTCATATTTTTCTGGGAAGGAGTCTGCAAAGAAATCTGTAGAGCGCACGGAAACCTACTGGAGTGGGGACCCTGCCCCACGTGACTAGACTAGTCCGTTTCCGTCACCGCTCTCAGCAAACCTCTCCCCACCTGCCACTGGGGCTTCATTTCCTTCGCTTTTTACGTGTTTGCACAAGCATTAACTACTTCTCTGAGTCTGGTGATTGAGCGACGAATATAATTTGATGTTTGTTTTAGGCGTCATTGTCATCTTGACGTAGCTTAGTCATCTGAGGGGGAGGAGCCTCACTTAAGGAGTTGCCTAGATTAGGCTGGTCTGAGGGCATGTCTGTGAGGAATTGTCTTGACTAGTGATTAATGTTGGAGGGGCCAGGTCACTGTCGGCAGCATCATTCCTAGGTTTTCCGGGCTCTAGCCAAAGGCTAGCTAAGCCTGGGCCCATGAGTGAGCCAGAGAGTGAGCCACTTATTTCCATGGAGGCTAGGCGGCAGCATCCCTCCATGACTCTGCTTTCAAATTCCTGCCTTGAGTTCCTGCCCTGACGTCCCCCGCTGAACGACTGTCACCATCAGCGACACGTAGCATGAAACGTAAGCATGGAATCAAGCCTTTCTTCTCCGAGGTTGGCTTTGGTGATGGCATTTAGCGTAGTAACAGAAAGCAAGTAGACAAGGCTAATGACTCTAGCAGCCAGAGCCAGCCTCGTGGAATGTCACTGCTGTCCTGGATCCCCCAGTCCTCGGATACCTCCACCTTGTCGCTGTGTCTCCTTTTCACCAAAACTACCGCGGTCATTTACACTGTACCACCGTTGAAAAGTTCGTCTGTTCCCAGTTCACTCCTTTACAGAGTGCAAACTTTGTTCCATCGGGTGCCTTCACGGCCCAGTTTGTGTCTTCATCCTTTGTCTAGGACGGTCCAGCATATGAAAGACACCTCATAAACATGTGTCCAGATATGAATTCGATTCCCCAGTTGGGTAACCACATATGAGATGTGGAGGGCTAAGGAGGGGAAGGGACCACTTTCAGATGCTGTAAGCACTGTTGAAATGAGCGTCGTCTGGAGGGGGGGGCAGTCCCTCAGAAGACTGCAGTGCGGGATCCAGCTGGGGAGGGTGGCCCAAAGGCTCTGAGACAGTGATCAAGATGCACTTGGGTTCATTAAATGGCGCCTAAGCAGGGTGTGCTCAAATTCAGTCGTTCCTGAGGGTGGCCATCCCCTCCTCCCCTGCTTGTGGCAGAAGTAGCAGCTGCCTCGACGGGCTACTTTAGAGCTTGCCCAGCTTTTCCAACTCTTTTGCTGTAAGTGTTTAAGCAGCCTTTCCCAAATGCTTTTCTGGGTAAGACAGCTGAAGTGGTGTCTGGTTTTCGCAGATGAACTGTAGCAGATACACTCTTATCTGCCCCTGGCATTGAGCACAGTGTTTGGCCCATACGAAAGATTAACAGATGTTTATTGTCGGTGTTTCCACTGGTGATTTTCTATCAGTGTGTACCATTATCAGACAGAAAGTTAATAGTGAACACGAAATCCTGGGATCACTGAGATAGACTAAAACCACTGTCTTTGATTTTTAACACTTCCTCTCAGTGATCAAATACTCACCCAAATTTGAAAAAGTACTGGTTCAAACCTTCACTGAGGCCTATGAGGAATGAGACATACTATGAAGCACTTGAGGTTCAGTGTCTCAGTTAATTTTCCCAATAACCTAATAAGGTATGAAATGTTATGGCTCCATTTTATAGATAAGAAAACTGAGGCACACACACCTTAGAAAAATACCCAAGATCACAAAGCTAGTGAGTAGGAGATCTTGATATCTAACTTTTATCTATGTGAACACAAGCCACAGGCTCATGACTCATGAACTCTTCTATTAGAATGATTTCCCTTTTGTAGTCCCCAAGGGGGACTCATATTCAAGTTTAAACTTAATTCCTCTAAATATTTTTCACTTAATAATATCCCAATCTTTCTGGCCAAGCCATTAATTTACTAAAGAAAGGAAATGGACTCATAGCTCCTGTCTGTCTAGTGAAGTAATAGCATCTTGGATAAACACATATACTTTAAAGCATATGAAGATTGATTTAAGTCAAGGAATGGACTGAGGAAATAATTGCTCTCAGACAAAACCATCATGCCAAGTTTTATTGTTATTCTTGAAATGGAGAATGCCAACAGTGACCCCTGGTTCTATCTATTTATGGGAGAAAGTATTATGAGTTTTCAAGAATAGGTAGAAATACTATTATATAGCTGCAGAATCCAACACTCATTTTCTTACTAATCATGTTTCTAACATTCTCAAGATTGAATCTCTAAGTTTAATAAAATCCCATTATCTTCTAATATTTAGAAATTAATAATGTAGAACCTTACCCCCAGCTCTGTAGCTGGAAACCTGCAGCAGTCTCCCCTTCCTACCAGACCCTGTCCCCAAGGGATCACAAAGACCTTCTCCAACCTTCCATTCCCCAACTCATCCCAGTGTCCCAGCCTCCAACACCAGCAGCCAATCACTGGAACACACCAGCTGACTAAGCAGAGAAGGGAAACAGGTAAGCTGACTGAAGACCCTCACCACTCCCTCCTCCCCTCCAAAGCCAATCCAACAGTCTCTGCCCGGTGTTAAAACAGACCACCAGCTGCAGCCCTCCGTCACCCCTGCCCATCTATTCTGCGGACTCCACAGTCCACACCCTGCTAACAGCCTCCTCCCCTCCCCCGTTTGCTTGACCCCAGCCCCCAACGCCAGCAGGCAACCCCTGCTAAACCACAGGCCATGCCTGACAAAAACCCAGGCAGACTGCCGGCCATCTTCTCTTCTTTATGTCCCCAGATCCAATCCCCCAGTCTCATGCCCAGTGCTGCCATAGTACAACAGCTGCAGCTTTCTTCTCTGCTGTCCACATGTCCTGTGGCTCCCACAGTCCATCCCCTCCTAATCTTCCTCCCCCAACTCCGTCACTTGATCCCAGCCCCCCACCCCAGCAGGCACCCCCTGCTCACCTGCACACCACTCCTCCCAGGGCAACAAGTAGGCTAAAGGCAGACCCACCCCTCTCCTACTGCTCCTGAGGTCCCAGTGTCTCCCCACAGTCTCACCAGCTGAGCAGTGCAGTAAAACAGCGCCACACAGCCAGCATACTCTCTGGAAACCCAGAGAGGAAAGAGAAACCAAGGAACGAAACACCCACCCAACAAAGACAAACCCAGAAATCAGCACCTTAGACCTATAATCACCCTGAACCCAGATGCCTAGATGCTGGGGTAAAAGTACAACCAACAACAGCCAGGACATCTATGCCGAGAACACAAGGGCATCCAAGTTTGTAAAAGAAACAGTACTACAGCTTAAATCCCCTCTTGACCCTCACACACCAATAGAGGAAGACTTCAATACCCCACTCTCACCATTGGACAGGTCAACCAGACAAAAGGTAAACAGAGAAATGCTAGAACTAACAGATGTTATACACCAAATGGACCTAAAGATATTTACAGAACACTTACCCAAACACAGATTATTCTTTCTTCTCTGCATACCATGGAACTTTCTCCAAAATTTTCCTCATACCTGGACACAAAGCAGGTCTCAACAGATACAGGAAAACTGAAATAAGTCCCTGCATCCTATCTGAGCACCATGGGTTGAAACTGAATATTATCTACTGCAGAAACAACAGCTCATAACTCATGGGAACTGAACAACTCTCTACTAATGACTACTGGGTAAAGACAGAAATAAAGAAATTAAAGACTTTCTAGAATTCAATGAAAATAAATGCACATCTGACCCAAACTAATGGGACCCGATGAAAGAGGTGATAATAGGAAAGTCCATAGCACTAAGTTCCTTCATAAAAAAAAATGGAGATATTTCATACTAGCAACTTAACAGCACATCTGAAAGCTCTAGAACAAGAAGGAGCAGGTACACCTAAGAGGAGTAGATGGCAGGAAATAATCAAGCTGAGGACTGAAATAAATAAAATACAAATAAAGGAACAATACAAAGTATCAGTGAAGCAGAGAGTTGGCTCTTTGATAAAAATCAACAATAGACAAACTCTAATTCAAACTAACTAAAAGACACAGAGAGACTATCCAAATTAACAAAATCAGAAACAAAAAGGGGACATAACTGTTGATGTAACCAACCGTCTTATTAAATAAGAGACACAGAAACAATGTAAAAGAGAAAGCTGAGAGGTCAGAGCTCAGAGCTAAAATCTCACCCTTCCTCCTGCAGTGTCCCAGCTTCCCAAAAGAGGGCTACTTCCTGTCTGTATGCCTTTTTTATAGTATTATTGTTCTGCCTTCTCATTGGTTGTAAACCCAAACACATGACTGCCTCGTCACTGTCTGAATGTACAGCCCCCTAGGTCTTAAAGGCATATGTCTCCAATGCTGGCTGTATCCTGAACACACAGAGATCTATGGGATTAAAGGCGTGTGCCACCACCGCCACACTCTGTCTATGGCTCTAATAGCTCTGACCCCCGGGCAACTTTATTTATTAACATACAATCAAAATCACATTTCAGTACAATTAGAATACCACCACATTTCCCCTTTTCTATTTTAATAAAAAGAAAAAAAGCAAAAGGTTATAACTAACAAAAGAAAAACTATATACAAAAGTACAATAACTATATACAATATATACAAGTAATAAATACCTAAACAGGTATTTGACAAATCAGAGAAAATAATTCTATTATCTATCCTATTTTGGTAAATCCAAGATGTATCTAATACACTTTCTATCTTAATTAATTTTCAACTATAACTAACTAATCTTCAACCATAACTAACTAATCTTCAACTCCTTCAGAGACCCAAGAAGGGAATAATATTAGCTAACAAAAATAAAAAACAGGAAGTGCATACAAGCAACTTCCAAAAAATTTGTGAGTTGACAGAAACAGCCAGCTGCCTGGGCAGTCACCTGAGGTTTCTCCGCAGTGTTGGGGCATCATCTTCAGTCTATAGGCTTAGTGTATCTGACAGACTCATTTGTGAAGTAGGATGTACACAAGGTCAACAGTTCAACCTCGCATTGGGTGAGAGCAGTCCATGTACCAGAAACACCTGAATTCCACTAGTGTCCTGTCATGATTCAGGATTTTAAATTCTGGAAACTGTTGACAGTTTTTTAATTCAGCTGTTCATTCTTCTTGGCTGTGTATATATGGCTTCATCTCAGCATCCCCTTCTTCTCCACATCCCTCTATTAAATGCCAGTCTACTTTCAAGAGGCATGAGCTTTTAGCTGCTGTTCCATTGCACAACAGAAGCCATCGGCCCTCTGCCTGTTAAGCTGCCTTCGAAAAAAAGGGCACCGTACCTTTTCTGGATGCGAAGGCCACTTCAGGGATGGGGCCATATTGTCCTGGCCTCAGAAGATGCCTTTTGATAAAGCCATAACCACACTTGTTTTGGCAAGAATCAGTAGTCCCTTGTTTCGTGTTTTGTCTGTCCATTTTGTCCTGTTGATTCGAGGATACTTTGTTGTCCAGTGGCTAACTTTTGCCAAAATGAAAGTTGACTCCATATGCAGTTTCTTCAATACCCATATTTTCTCTGAAGTAGATTGGTACTGCCAGGAGCCGACATGTCTCAAAAAGAAAAATTTTCTAAGTTATTAAAACATTTTAAATGCCATATTCTGTAGATCTCTGAAGGGTTTGAAGATGACTTGTCTAAAACATCTCTGCTCAATTTTTAAAACATATCTAATATGACTACAAGTTCTATTGTAATGTCTAACTACTAACTTTCATTTCTTTATATCCTAATAGTTGGTAATAATAACATTCAAGGATTATAAATTTGCATTACATTGTTAAATGAATGGTATAAATACAATTAGAAATATACATATAGCATTTTCTAACAATATCAGTTTCAAATTTGTATACAATATAAAACAATCCAATCCAATGTAAAGTATTTAAAACTAGTAATTGTCTTTTCTTTCTTTCTTTCTTTTTTTTTTTTAACAAGAACCTTAAATCTAATCTTTGCTTAGCCTTTTTCCTAACCCTTGACAATAACTTGTAACCAACCCCCTAAACACTGAAAATTATCCCAGACCCAAAACCCATTAAAAAGACCAAAAAACCACCCGCCCCACACCACCTCTTAGGGAATGTGGGCGTCGTATTCTTAAAATTGCTTCCTGCTGGGTATGGGCGAAGTTTTCTTTATCCTGAAAGAAAAATTTTAGGTTAATTGTCAAATTCTAGGAAAGGTAACTATATCCTTCATTATCCAGCCTGTGTATAATGCCAAAGTTCAGGGTTTATCTCAAGTCCTTATTCAAGTAGTCTTTGAGACTGGATCATCTCAGCTAGTCATCTCAAAATTGCTCTGAGCACCTTGTAGTTCAAAGCTGATCTGTGGATGATGTTTGTCAGCTTAATGATATTATTATTGTCCACGTGGAATTGTTGTTGTTGTGGGGCTCCATCTTCTTCCTGGAGACTTCAGTTGATGTTAGGCCTGGCCGTGATTTCCTGCAGAAAACTGATAAGAGACTTGAACACAAAGACATATATATGCAGCTAATTGAAGCCTTTTTTCTAGAATTAGTTAGTACTCTATATGACCATTCATACTACACCTTTTATAAGCTATGGTTGCACATAGGATTAAACAAGAGACAGGGAACATGTGAGTTGGGGTGTGGCTTGAGATCAGGGGCTGAGGTATCTAGTACTGCCCTTGACAATAGGCACGTCAAGCCGGGCGGTGGTGGCCACGCAGCGGATACGCAGTTGCCTGTGCCCCCTGATGATGTAAGATTCCAGAACCCAGAAGAGTGAGGGCAGAATCCTAACAATGTCCACATGGAGAGTTTGTTGAGGGAAGTGAGAAGGGAATGGAGGGAAGGAGAAAGGGGAAGGGCAGAGAGAGAGAGAGAGAGAGAGAGAGAGAGGAGGAGGAGAGGAGAGGAGAGAAAGAGAGGAGGAGAGGAGAGGAGAGAAAGAGAGAGAGAGAGAGAGAGAGAGAGAGAGAGAGAGAGAGGAGGAGAGGAGAGGAGAGGAGAGAAAGAGAGAGAGAGAGAGAGAGAGAGAGAGAGAGAGAAGAGAAGAGAAGAGAAGAGAGGAGAGGAGAGGAGAGAAAGAGAGAGAGAGAGAGAGAGAGAGAGAGAGAGAGAGAGGAGGTGCACACCTCATGGGAATATAGAGAAAAAAGGAGGGGGAAGGAGTTTTCTCTTAAAGTGGGCTTTATGTAAGATGACATCAGGGCCAGGCTGTTATCTGTTTATTGGCCAGGATTCCAAGAAATGAGCCTGAGCACTCACATTCCTCCCTTTTTGATTATTACAAAAAGGGGAGTTACACATAGCAAGTGTGGGGGGGGGGTGAGGGCACGGAATTCTCCAGACCACTGCCTGCTGAGTTGGGACGAAATGGGGTTGAGGTCACGCACAGCGGGAGGTGTGAATGAAGAAGCATTCAGTTAGCTATCATGGAGTCCTCAGGTGTCTGTTCCTTGAGGGAACTGAGAAGGCAGGTTGCTAGGAGAAAAAAAATAGATTGTTACCATTGGCCCCATGAGCAGCGCTAGCCATGGAAAAGTGGTAACTGCCAGAAAGAATGGAATGGAAGAGTGCCCTGGCTGCACAGAAGCAGCAAGAATGAGTGAGCGAGACACGAGAGCGGATATGCCCTTCCTTGGCACATCTTGGAAAACCAGGTTCCAGTTGCTGGGTAGGTGCCAGCAGTGAAGTCCCAGGAGCTTGGTAAGATGACACATCAAATTAAGGGATGATGTGATCTAGGAGTACAGGAGCCATCATATCTGCTGTTTCTCTGGAGGTGGGAAATGCCCCCATTCTGTGAAAGTGTCAACAAGTTAGGAGATAACGGAGTTTTTATGAGTGGGCATGTGGGTGAAGTTAACCTGTTAGTATTCTCCTGGTTGGTGTCCTCGGTTGGGTGGTTGGCATCCTCAGAGCTGGTGCAAGGCTGATGTATCTGGAGGACCCTCGTAGACTGGCCCTGGCACAAGTCGGGCAGGATGAGTGAAACTACAAAATATGCTAAAAGATGGGTGAAGTCAAAATGGGCTCTGGAGACTGTTTTCATCTGACCAGATTCCTTGATACAGTAGCAGAACTTTCCCCAGGAACCTGCAGGTGTCTGTAAGAGAGCTGGATCAGATTTGCATCTTGGTGTCATAGCAAAAGGCTATGGCTTTGGGTTAAAAGGCATGAACATTTTTAGAAGACAAACAGGGGAAATTTAAAACTCTGAACCTCCAAAGTTACACCTGAAACCTGTTAATCCTGGACTATGAAGCTTGTGCATGAGGCACACCGGTCTGTACTTTTAACAGGAAACCTATTAATGAGCTATCGAGGTGCTTGTAACCTTGGGGTTGGGGGCTGTTAAACTGGCATCCTAGTCATCAAACACCATCAGATCTGAGAAGGATGAATTTAAGGAGAAGTGAGACAATCTTTTAGCTGCCTAGGCAGCTAACCCAAGTCCAGTTATCTAATTTCGAACGTTGGCATCTTAATCCATCAACAATTAGAGACAATAGCTCTTAACTTGGGAGGAGTGCCAAGGGTCAAATGAAACAGTATCAGAACTTTTTTCTTTGCATTCCTGAAACTAAAAAAGCATGTCGAAGAAATAAGTCGGCAGCCAGGAACCTGATGCAAGATGCACATTCCAGAGTAGTGGAAAACGGCTGTACAAATTTTCGGCAAACTTGGTTGTGGACCTGGAACTGTGCTGACATCACATTGTGTAGCTATATGAGTCTCTGAGTTCCACTCTTGGAAAGAATATACTTCACTGTCGTTGAAGGAAAATGAAAATTTTAGCTTGCCAAATTTGCCGTGACAGCTAACATTTCAGGAATGCAGACATAAATCTTAAAATTGATTAACAATTTTATACCTTTACTCATATCCTGAACAACACAGAATGTATTTTTGACTGTCCTCATTTCCTGTCCTTGCTTTTTTCGTATTGTCCAGTGAAGTGGTTCCAGCAAGTGAGTCTGTTGAGATGAAATCATTTATTTATATAATGCAGTGTTCTAGGGATGCTGTTTGAAAGCATTGCCAGCATGCTTAGACATTAAGTAACACCATCAAACAAATAAAAATGCTTTGAATTACTCCTGGTGAATCATGGCCTTTCCTTCTCCTCCATCTAGGGACCACCATTTGATTTTTTTTTGTACCACATTCCATTTATCTTAACAACTGTGCAATTTGGCAATTATTTTGTGTTTAGTTCCATGAATTAAAATTTGTTTTGTTTGGGGGAATCTGGAGAGAGTCTTACATCTTGACTGAGGCACAATGGACCACCGGAAGCAGATGGTTGCAGATTGCATTTTGAATGGACCCTCACCCAGCTCAAGGGCTTAGGCTCCAAGTATGGAGTTTGTTCAGCAGGGGAACAATGCACAGAAGAATGGAGAAACAGAGCCAAGAGCACCTTAAAACAGAATCAAACTAGAAGTGTTGTAGAGATATCAGGGAGATGCGTCAGAGGAAATTGTGACCAGGACAGGGCTAACAAAAGGGTCATATCAAGAGCATGGAGACCTGTGGTAATGGTTAGTTATTACTATGTGCCTCGGTGGCAAGGCCATGGCACCCAGTTGTTTAAACATTAATTCAGATGTTGCTGTGAGATTATCTGACAGACCTGATGAGCATTTGTGATCATCTGATTCTAGGTGGACCTCATCCCTCATGTGAGGGTCTCCACAGTGAAGCCAAGAAGAAAGGCATCTGTGTCAGGACTGTAACATTGAAATTCTTCTCGAGTCTGACGTTGAGCTTGCAGGGTTTGCTGAGTAGATGTCAGTTACGCCACCCCCGACTGTGTGGACCAAATTCTCAACAGCTCTGCTTTCTTCTCTCGTCCCCTTCTCTCCCCTTTCCATCCCCTCCCTCCCCTCTCTCCATATTCTTTATTGGCTCCTGATAATATAGACTGATCCACCCCTCTTTTAGCACTTTTCCTTCTCCATTGCAGGGTTTGGAAGATCCCGTTGAGCTGGAAAGTCGTAGTTAAATCTCCAAGAACCCACCAATCTGCACCCTGAAGGAAATTGGAGATGGTTTGTGTTTTTCTTCAACCCAAACCTCTTAAGTACATTCTGCCTTGCAGGTACCCTAGTCGCTGCTGGACAGGGTTAGGTTTCCAGGAAGCCAACAGTGAGATAAGAACTTACATATAAAAGGGACAGTGAAAAAAAAAAGAAAAAGAAAAGAAGAGGAACAGTGGAGGTGACTCTAGGAAATGCTGATAGAGGAACGGGATGGGAGAGAGGAAAAGGGAGGTTGGCCACACAGTGTAGGCTAATGAGTAGAGTCTAGATGTGGCCACTGAGATAAACGGCGCTGGGATGTCAGAGACTTGGCAGTGCGGGTATGTATTAGCTGGATGCCTGGGAGTAAACCAAAATCCAGCAGTTGCAATAGTGCATTGATTTTTAAGGATATTACATTATTTATAGGCTTTTCACATCACAGTAACAAACATATGCTCTGGAGTATGTAGTCTTATGAATCTTTAACCAAAAGCAAGATAACTCATAAACGTTTTGTACTAAGAAGCATCGTTTTATCACAGTCTTTGTCTTTATGCCCCCTCCTTCTCTTTTATAATAAACAGTTTGATTTCTTGATCAAAGGATTCTCTTTGCTCACCCACTTTGCCCTAAGCTTTATGGCCTTGCTCCATACCCTGTACTGAATTTTTCTCAGGGTCAAGTCCTGGTAATAGATGCTTGGCCCTTGCTCCGGGGCTTCACCTGCTAAAGGCATCTTCAGTGAGTCTGAAATTCCACCCTCTGTCTACACATGAGTCCTGTCCTGACTACTGGGTCTCTGATGTTTCAAGTTCTATAAGCTGATCCTAATTTCTCATCTGCAACCATGTGAACAGCTTGTGGACTTCCACGATGGATTTGAAGATGCCCAACTGTACTCTTCAAATTGACCTCAAGTGCTAATACTTTAGCCATCCTTTTCTTTACACATGTACTTCTCTTGTACATATTGTTACACATTCAAGGAAACTGGAATCTCTTGCACATGCAAAGATGGCAGTTGGTATTTAGTTCCCAAGGAGACAGTAAAGAAAAGCACAACCCCAGACTTTTGTGTTTGTGGGACCACAATCAAGCAGGAACCACTGGCCTCAGCCGGGCCTGAATCAGTGGTAGACATAGATGGAGCCCCCCTCAAGATTTTTGGGTCTATGGGGGCTACAATCAACCAGGAGCCCACCTGATGCCTCTGGCACTGGGCAATCAAGTTCCATCATAGCTTGCAAGTACTGCCCAAGGTCTCTAGGCCCAGGCATGAGAGAGAAGAAAAGACAACAGCTCCCCACCATCCCTTGCGGCTGGGGCGGGCAGTACTCCACCAAGCACCACCTATGACCCTGTCAAGGGCCTTGGCACTGAGTGGTCGGCCACCATTGTGGTGAGAGAGTACAGGGTGGGCAGGTGGAATGGTCTGTGGGCTTGGGAGAGAGGTGGATCTGGGGAGGTGAGGGTGGTGACGAACAGCCTGACATGAATGACCAGCTGACCACCCAAGTCCAGGGAGATGTCTGAGCCTGGGCTATGACCAAGGGCCAGGTCTTGATTCAGAGCCCTAGAGCAACCGAGGAGGCCTGTGTTGCTATCTGTGGATCCTGTCGTCACTGGGGGCTGTGCAGGAGCCTGTGGTCTGGGCTACCACCTGGGGCCACATTGGTGTCTGAGGGCTGCACTGCTTTGGCCCATGTCAATCTAGGTGGCCTGCACAGACACCTGGGGGGGGGTATGGTGACAACCTGGCCCTGGCTGCTGCCAAGGACCATGTCTGGGTCCATGGTCCTGCTGCAGTTGGGGGTCTGTGCTGATGTCCCTGGGCCATGTTGCTGCCAGGGCCACGTGGATGTGCAGGGTCGGGGCTGCAACCTGTGACCATTTTGGTGTCAAAGCACTGTGATGCTGCTAGGGCCAGTCTGATGTGGGCGGCCAGAGCTATGAACTGGGGCTATGGTATCGTCTGGATCAGAGCTATGGGTGAGGGCCATGTCTGAATCTGTGGCCCTTCCACATCCAGGGTCTGTGTTGATATCTGTGGCTCCTGAGACCATTGAAATCCATGCTAATCCCAGGGATCTAGGCTGTCACCTGGGGCCATGTTGGTCTGGGTGGCCTGCGCCACCACCTGGGACCATGATGATATCCAGGCCCAGGCTATTGCCTAGGACCATGTCTGGATCCTTGGTTCTACCACAGCGAGGGCCTATATTGATGTCCATGGCCCACATTGCCACCAAAAGCAACATAGATGCCCAGGTTCTGAGCCACAACCTGTGGCTATGAGGGTGTCCAAGGGCCATGCTGCCATCAGGGACATCCTGAGGCTGTGGTGTTGTCTGGGCTAGGACTGCTACAGAGGGCCATGGCTGAGTCCGTGGCCCTACAGCAGCCAGGTTCTGAGTTGATATCCAGGGCTCCTGTTGTCACCAAGGGCCATGAGGATGACTGGGGTCTGGTCAGCCACTTGGGATCATGTCAGTGTCTGAGGACAATGCTGTGCCCAGGGCCACAATGATCTGGGTGGCCAGTGCTGCCATCTGGAGCTATGGAGACATCCTGGCACTGGCCACTGTCTAGGGCAATGTCTGAGTCTGTGGCCCAATGAAGGCCAGGGTCTTGGGTGATGTCATTGGCTCCAGTTGCCTTCAAGGACTCTACAAATGCCCAGGGTCTGGCCAGTCGCCAGTCGCCACCACAGACCATGTTGGTATCCAGGAGCCATCCTGCCATGGCGGGGGGGAGGGAGGGGCATGCTGATCTGAGCGGCCTGTGCTGCCACTGGGGCTGTGGTGGTGTCCAGGCCCAAGCTGCTGCTGAGGGCCATGTCTGGGTCTGTGGTCCTGCTGCAGCTGGGGTCTGTATTAGCACAGGGGCCATTGGAACCATGCTGTGCTGAGCTGGCCCCGCCCTTGGCTGGTCCTGCCCCTCGATGGATATTGCAGCAGGCAAGCTGGCCATACCCCTCATGGGGAGAGCTTGCTCCTGCTTTTGGTAAGATGACCCCATTGCTCACCATAGGTATTCACCTCACCTAGGAAGCACACTAGAGCTGCCCCTGTGGTCAGGGATGCAGGTGAGCCAGCCCCGAGGGCATGAGAGCAGGAGAGCTGACCCTGCTCCCCTTTTCATTCCCCCTACAGCAATCAGGAGAGAGGGCCCTGCACCTTGCCTGGGCAGAACAGTAGAGCTGGCCCTGGCAATATGAGTGATGAGGACCTGGATCTGAGAGCCTGAGAGCAGGGGAACTGCCCCCGCTCCTTGGTGTAGGGGGCATTGGGTGAGCTAGCCCACGCAGTGCTGGAGAGCTCACCCAGGTAGTGATGATGAGGGAAAGCTAGCAAGCTGACCAACCCAGCTACCACCCAGGCCCAGAACCAGGCCTATGAGTTGGCCCATGTAGGGAAAAGGGGCTGGCTAAACAAACTCAGTGAGATGAGAGTCATCTCTGCCCCTGGCCAACTGACCTGGGAAACCAACCAATAATAGAGCAGGGAAGTAGCACCCTGACCTTGAAGCCCAGAACCAGGGAAAGAACCACAGCCTGGGTCTGGGAACTGAGCCAGAGAAAGAAACACTTTATCCCCAAACTCAGAACCAAGGAAACATGCCCTAACTCTGAAACTAGTACCAAAGAAACACTCTTGGTCCCTAGAATCAGAGTCAGTGAAAGAAATATGCCCTGGCCTTAGAATTAGTGTCAAAAAGCCAAGAAAAGCCAGTGAAAGAAACACAGTTTGGCTCTGAAATCAGGGTCATCTCTCCCCCTAGCCCACAAAACTGACCAATCCCTGGGCAGAAGAAAACTAACCAATCCCTGGTTGACTCTGCCCCCAAGAGATCTTATATAAATCACCCTGCCTGGTCAGTTGTGGGCTGTTCTCTCCACCCTGGTAGAGGAAGCCACTCTCCTGGACTCTTCCTTCCCAAATAAATCCCTTTCTCAAAAGTGTTTTGGGAGATTTCTACAGGGGTTTCCCCTTTTGCAGAGTGAAGCAAAAGAAGCAACATCTTAGGCCTGACAAGAAGCAGAGCTCCGCTAGGAAGCCCTCTTAAGTGGGGGCTGAGCAAAGCTGTAGGAGCTCCCCCGGAGAGAAGCGGGATTGCTATATCCTGCGGGGAGACCATCCCTCACCACACCAGGTGTAGCCTGACTCCCAAACAGTCAGGATACCCTTCCCTGCTGAGCTGTCCCAGCAGCTCCAGGCCTGACTCTTCTGAGCAGTCAGCATGCCTTCCCTTCCAGGACTGAGCTGTCTCATGCAGCTCCATCCATTGGAGCTGTCTTAGCAGCTCAAGATGTCGCCTGACTTCCCAAATAGTCAGGATACCTTTCCCCCAGAGCTGCAACTCAGATTTTGGTGCCCAAACCCAGGACCAAAGCCACAGAGCTGCAACAGTTACTTACAGCCCACCCCTACACCCACTGAATCTACGAACTGTTGGAGCATGTGAAGGGAACTAACCCACAGATCCAAAACAGCAGGATCTCCATTACAACAGGATGTTCCCCAGGAGGAACCCCAGTGAGGGCCCATTACCAGTGGTATAGCAGAAGCCAGAGGCCTTGAGCCAGACCAATGACTCATGGTAATGAACACTCGCATGTAAAGATGAACATACTAAAGGGTAAATGGTGTGACTCAAAGGGTCACATCACAGCTTCCACAACAAGATTCTTCTGTTTTTGTTTGGTTTGGTTTTTGCTTTTTCTTTCAAATTTGGTTTTGATTTGGGGGAGGTTGCAAAGGTAGAGGGTAGATGTGAGGAGACGGGGAGATGAGTGGGGTCAGAATACATGATGTGAGATCCACAAAGAATCAATAAAAGTTAAAAATAAAAGAGAGAGAAGCACATATAAAATAAGAAAAATAAAACCCTGGAAAGATATTTACCTGGAATGAAAAGGTGTGAGTGTGTGAGGTGAAGTTTGGCAGGATAAGTAAACAGAGTTGTGATTAGAGAATTGAGGAGGCACCGAGCTAGGGGACTCTTGCTCCACTCTCACCCCACCTGCAGGAAGAACCCGGAGAAACCAGGGAGTCACCTTGCCTTTCCTTCCCTTTCTTTCCTCTTCTGTTTTAAAAATTAACCAGTGAAACTCATTTGCTCCAAATAGTGCAAATTGTATTTCCAAAGTCCACTCTCCTTTGTACAGCCAAAGAAAATCACTAAGAATTCTATCAGAGTGGCTTCCAAACAGAGGGAGGAATTAGATGGAAGTATTTCCAAACAAGCTACTTCCTTCTCAAGGCATCCATCTTTTAAATCTATTTTTTAAAATACCATTTGCAAACATTCTCCTCTTGTCACATACTCTCAAACCATATTTTCAAAAGGCCACCCATCTTTCTTTCTTTCTTTGCTTTTAAAATGTCACCATGACACTGAGAAACATGCCACATAAATAAATACTTTGGATTTTTTGATATGAGTTCTATGTGAATGGTCTTGAACCTGGAGATTGCCTAACTCTTAAGTATAGTCTGTATAGGACTGATTAGCACATGGCTCACTCAAGTATGCTTATTTACAAATACTACAAATATTCCATCACAAAGCCACCCTTATGCTAATGTCATTTGGACCACATATCATACCTCTGTAGCAGAGTCCACCAACTGATAGGTAATGGATATAATCATAAACTTATTTGTTCCCAAAGTAAGTGAGGTGTGTGGCATTTGGGATAACATGGAATACATGTGCTTGGATTTTTTTTTAATCTTTTAAGTCAATTCCTGACAGCATGTAGTTCAATTTATTCTGTAATACAACATGCTAAAATCTGCATCTTCTTTTAAAGCAAGTGGGAATAATTCTCAGTATAGACAGTAGAGTTTATGAAAACCATGCTCATGTGAGCAAAGAAAGGTGCTTTTCAGTACCCCTGGGGTACGCCTCAATGACTTCTCAGGCTGGAAGGGTGTATTTGACACAATCCACATCCTTGTCATTGGTACCACTGTTCAGTGCTTTTTCACAGGCGTGGCTCAACCTCTACCCAGTGAGACCCACACAGCAAAGCAGAGCATGTCTGAGGAAGGTGGGCGGGGCTGAGAGACCCCAAATCCGCTGATTCCAGAGCACTGCTCTTACAAGTCCTGGAGCAGTTCAGGAGATGTCTCTCGGACTGTTTTACTTCCGGTTCTGTTTAGGCAGCAGTAACCACTCAGGTGAGGTTGGACTCTGTCATTCACCTATTAGGTTGAGTCAGGTTTCAGTCTCAAATGTAAAACTGGAGCATTTTCTCAGTCTCTGCTCATTGTGGGTGCAGTAAGGATTTTGATTACGAAGTCCTCAACTGGAGACTGGAGATGAGGCTTTTCCTGTTCAGTTAACTGTGGATCGGGGACCTGAGCACAAAAAAACATGCATACACACAGGTGGGAGGCCAACAGGGTCTATCTTTAGTACAGCTCTTTGCATCATCCCCGGAGGACTGAGAGTTCCATGAGAGAAGGGACCATTTTACTTCTCTTTGTATTTCTTGCCAGTCTTAGCCCGCAGCAGGTGCTTTGAAAGGTCTTGCCAAATTGAATTGGAAAAAGAGAGCAGAGGGCAGTCTAGAATTGAATCATACTCTGACACACCTGCTTCTATATTGGTAAGAAACATTTTTTAGTGTTATGATGAAGGGTTTATTTTCCTTGTGTATGGTTTCAAAGTCAAATACAAACTTCTTGATTGTTGCTTTAAGCCAGAAAATTGTTCTCTCAGAAATAATTTAAAGCAGACATCTGTACAAAAACTTGCCAGGCACTTACACATTTCTTGTATGGTTAGTTACATTCTGTTCCCTGTCAATATTATGGGATATTATTTTATCTAATTACCTCAGTTTTGTTATCTTATTCACTAAATTTTAAATACTAGATGCCCTTTCTCTCATAATACTCCTAGGATGGCATTTTACTTCTTTTTCAGGTGAGAAAGCTGAAAGGGAAAGAAGTCATGTAATTCTTGGGGCACATGCTAGGAAGGGAGCGAGAATGTTTTCTGAATGCAAGTCTTGCTTCTTTACTCCAAGACCCTTCTAAGCCCAAGCAAGCACAGTTACCTCTTTTGTTACCAGCCCCTTATTTTCAACATCAAAGCAGAATTTACCATGTTTTTTTTAAAAAAATTTTTATTGTTATTCAAAGTCAGGTTGCTTTGAAGGTTCATGAGCAGGCAGGGTATTGCTTTGGAGGGACAACAAAGAATCCAGATCAATTCATCCACAGGTCCGAGACATTCTGTGTTGTGGGGGACTATTTTGTAAAGAAAGTACCATATCCCTTTCCTGCTCGGCTCTTTCAGAGTTGTTTTCCTAAACCATGTAGACCAGATGGGTTATCTAGAATCTGTATCTATCTTCATAGTGTCTCTGCGATGGCTTGACAGATGCCAGGATGTGGTAGGTGTACATAGATGATAAGTGTTCAAGGTCTTTGAATTCTTCTTGTTTATCTGCTCTAGTCCCTCCCTATTTAGAGTTTAGCTTTTTGATTACAAGCATTACAATCTCCAGGGCTTTGTCAGCAATTCAAATTACCAGCTCCCACTAGAGGCTCATTGAATCAGAACCCACATTTGATTTAGCAAAATCTCCTGTGATTCTTAAGCTCATTAAAGCTCAATGTAATTAGACCAGAGTAGCCTTTTCAGCAATCTCAGGCTGGTTTCCTGAAATGCTACTTTTGCCTTGCTTAAAATACATGTACACACACAAAACTGAAATTAATCCTTAATTACTCCAGTGATATTATTCTAATGTGTAATTTTACCTTAGGGCTTCTGTTGAGCTACAATTGGCCTTTGGGTTGACATTCAATTAGTTAAATCAGTTCTTCTAATTACAAATGTCTTTCATATAGTTCCTTGAGCACAAGTACTGCATTTTATTAAATATTTGTGCTCACACAGTTCCTTGTATGTAAATGTTTGATAAGCTGAAAGTTGAACCATGACTAAAAGACTGAATGAACACATGGAAGAGGAGATATCTAGATGTAAATTTCTTGAAGACCAGGACAATACCTTAGTCATCTTTGAATTAATAATGCTAAAAAAGAAAAGTACTAGTTATGTTTGTTGGTTAATTTCTATCTGTAAGGAGACTAGTCTTAGGTTATGACTCTAGAGAATAAGAAACAGTAGAAAAGGAAACAAAAGTGCAACTTCATGCATTGTTTGCTACCTCACCCAACCATCAAAACATCCTGTCAACTGGTGTAAACTGAATTCTGAAATTTAAGCACCTCCTTGAAATGCGACAGCTAGTATCAGAGTCCACAGTTCTTGGGTAGGATCACCAGCAATTGTGTTCACAGGCGTGTTCTGAAGAGGTAGACTGAGTCTATATATTAAATTTCAGCACACACACACACACACACACACACACACACTCTTGTGGCTGCCGAAGAACAAGCTTTTGTTCTGGGTTTTCGATCAAACTGGGTAGGAACAATGAAATGAAATCTACTTCCCGGCTCTGGGCTCTTTCCGTCCTCGGAACGCAAGTGCTACGCCTTTCAGATGCGGAGGGGACCAGAAAGGGACGGACACACGGCCCAGCAGTTGCCTGGCAACGCCCGCTGGAGGAGTCCCAGCGTAAAAAAGGTCCGGGAGAAGTGTCAGCGGCCGGGAGTGGGACTCTGCAGCGCATTCTTTCCGTGCCAGCGGCTGTCCCCGCGGCTGGGCGGGCTAGGGCAGGGGAAATGTTGCAGGAGGAGTCCGACCTGTCTCTTATCATTGCCCAGATAGTCCAGAAACTCAAGGGCTCCAATTTGTACGCTCAGCTGGAACGGCAGGCCTGGGTAAGCGGGGCTGATGGGAAGCTATGGAGACCGGCGGGCCGCAGGACGTCCTGTCTGCCACACTGCCTTCACCCAAGCCAGAGCTGTCTGCTCTTCCCCACCTCTTTTGGTGTCTTAAACCCCTCCCTGAACCCCGCACCTTGGTTTGCTCAGACCCAGGGGTGGGGCGATTGTATTTTATTAAAGATGGGTGGGGCACATCATGCCTTTCTTCAGGCTAGAGAATGGCAAAGGCGTCTCATTTCTTTATCTATTCTTGTAGTCATTTAAGGGACCTATTCTCTTAAGCGTTGGGCTCACTGACTGGCATGCCTTCCTTCTCTTTTACTGTCTTGTGGGTGGATTGGGGCCCAATATGCATTTTTTAAAAAATGTGTCACTTTGTTGCATTTCACTGTCCCTGCAGGGGTTTCTGACGTGCCCATCTAGCATTTATTCAACACATTCAAACAGACTAGGCACCGCGAATACATAGAATGACCGGGAGATCTTTACTATATGAGAATGTCGTGTAAATGGAATCATACAGGATGTAAACTTTTGTGGGTGCTTCTGTCAGTGTTAGGCTTTTGGGGTCCACCCATACTGCTGGTATTTCAGTACTTCTGTTCATTTTAATTGCTGAATAGTATTTCATTGTTTGGAAGCCTCATTGTTAGTTTCTCTGTAGTGCTTTCCTGGTGGATATTTAGGTTGTTTAGAAATTATGGGAAATGTCAAGATGTATTTTCTGTGACTTTATCTTTGATCCATGGGTTATCTAGAAAATGCACTGTTTAATTTTCAAATTTTGCGAGACCTTTCTAATATCCTTCTTTTGTTGATGTCTAGTTTAACTCCATGATGGAGAGCATTCATATTATGTTAATTATTTAGATTTTGTGGAAGAGAAAGATTGTAAGAGCCAGAAGTGATGGGTGATTCTAAGAAAATGGTGTCTTCCAGACACAACAGGACCACTGCACATATGAACTCACAGAGACTGGTAGCATACATAGGACCTGCACAAGTTCAAGTCAGATGGAGTCCCATCCCTGAGAGGGGAAAGTGGATACACTTTCAATTTCAATCGCCAGTTGGTGTCCACTGGCAAAGAGAAAAGCAGTTTTTTCCAATAGATTGTAACTGGGTCTATCAGTCACGCTCCAGGGCAGTCCCCATGCCCAGGAATATTTAGCCAATACAAAATGAACTCAATGGCTTTTTTTTTTTTTGGTAGACTTTCTGTTTCACTTTGCCATTTTTTGTCTCATTGATTTTTTGGCACTTTATTTTGATTTTCTTTATCTTTTGTTTTTGTTTTTGAGAGAGAAAAAGAACATAAAATTGAGTAGGTAGCTAGGTGGGGAGAATCTGAGGGGCATGGGGTGGGGAACATGATAAAAATATATGGTCTGAAAAGATTTTAATTAAAATAGAGAAATGTAATAATTAAAAATCAATATAACAAAAGTGAAAAACATCAGTCTATATGTTTAGTAGTTGATTGCTATTGCCGCCTGTGTGTCAGCCCCCCTTTTCCTCCCATGCCCTGCCAATAGTTTGGAGACCAGTTTGTCCTTGTATGACCTTGTTTAGAATCTGGTTTGTTTTGTGTTCTTAACACTTTCAGATTTTCTTTGGAGGTGAGTCAGAGTGGTCTGAAAAATTATGATTTTTCCAGGTGGTGGTGGCACACGCCTTTAATTCCTGCACTCAGGAGGCAGAGGCAGGTGGATCACTGTGAGTTTGAGGCCAGCCTGGTCTATAGAGTGAGTTCCAGGACAGCTAGGGCTACACAAAGAAACCCTGTCTCAAAAATCCAAAATAAAAGAAAAGAGAAAAAGTTATGATTTTATTTCAAATGACCTGTTTTTGGTGAGCATTGGATATTGAAATCACTCACTAATCCTGTGTTGGGGCCAAACTATGGTTTTAATCCTACAGTGTTAATTTTTGTGAAATTTTAAAATAATAAATAAATAAGTAAATAAATCCCAATTAGGGGTTTTGCTAAGGTAGAACACTCAGAGTGCTAGGGTTCTCACCTCTACACTTGCTTTTCTTTTTTTTTTTTTTAAATCTAGAATCTACTTTCCATTTCTACTTCTATTGTTTTCTGTCAAATGAATTTCTATTTATACTGTAAAATTTGGTAAAATTTTTGTGAAAATTTCTACCCATTTCTTATACCATACAAAGTTCTTTGCAGTCTCGTATTTATACATACATTTATTGTATAATATATTTTGTTACATTTATTTATTGCTATGTCTCTGTTACAAGTAAGTTTTTAAAGGCAAAAATGTTATGGCTTTATAAATAATATATACTTTTCTCATTGTTAGTCTGTGCATGAGATTGTCTCACATTGGCTTTCTAAGATGGAGTTGACAAAAACCCACTGATATGTGTATTAAGGAATATAACTATGTCATGAGAAAAATCTCTGTACCATTTTTCTAATGTGTTTGTCACATCTTATATAGAGGTATTCTGGCCTCATAAACTGAGTAAGGGAGTGTTACCTCCTTTTTCATTTGCTACGCTCTGCAAGTGTTAAGAAATTTTGTTTTTTTTAAACACTGGGGAGAGTTCTCCAATATAGCCGGTGTTTAGGGTTTTCTGCTTGGGAAGTTAATTTTTTAAATCAACACACTTTGTTTTAGAGTAGCTTCTGGTTTATATAAAAGTTGAGCAGAAAGTATAGAGTCACTGCTCTAACCTTCCAAGTAGCTCCCTTTATTGTCCCACTGCTGTGTGGTGCAGCTCTTACGGATGGCTAAAACTGATTCACTATTACTGCACTCTGTAGTTCACGCTAGGGCTCATTCTTCTTGCTGTATAGCTCCAGAGCTTTCAGAGATATATATCATGTAAAACTCGATGTGCCCCACTGTGCTGTTCATCCCTTCCTTGTGCTGAGTGCCCAGACTCCATCTACCACCATCATTTTCTGTCTCTAAACTTTTCCCTTTGAGAATGTCATACCATCACACCTACACAGTATGTGGTCTTTACACTGGCTTCTCGAACTTACCAATAACGCATCAGTTCCTAGTGTCTTTTGCATGACTTGATAATTTTTCTTCTGCTAAGTAATATTTTACTGTGTAAACTCACCATTTTGTATACTTAACTGCTGAACAAAAATCTTGGTTTCCTCCAAGTTTTGGCTGTTATGAATGAAGCTTCTCTAGACAATTCATATTTATGCTGCAGGTGTAGACATACATTTTCAACAATCCGAAGCACAGTGATTGATGGGTTGCATGCTAAGATTATGGTTAATTTGCAAGAAAATGACATCTGGTCTTCCCGGGGGCTACAGCGTGTTTTTATTCTCATCAACAACGGACGACAATTCCCATTTTATCACATTTTTTCCAGTACTTGTAGTCACCCATGTCTGGTATGTGTGACTCATTATGTGACATAGCATTTCTTTCGGGACACATTTTCTAGATCAAATTGCTAGCTTTTGCATGGGGGCTAGGGTCTAGGATTGATCCAGAGTCTTGCTTGCATTCCGCCACTGAGTTATGCCCCGAGTCTTACATTTCTTGTTTTTTATCCATCTGGTGATGTTTCATTATCTTCAGTTTAAAGGATACTTCTTTTGCACGCGGCTTTCTAAGTTGGCAGTGGTTTTCTGGCAGTGTTTGGGGTGTTATCCATTGTCTTTCCCTTTTTGACTTCTGTTGAGAATTCTGTCATCACTGAATATGTGTTGCCTGCTTCTACCTGGTGGCTTTTAACATTTTCTTTCTGTTTGGGGGATTTCAGCAGACTTGTTAAGATGCACATTGGTAAGGTATTGTTGTTTTTGTATTATTATTGATGATCATTTATTCTGTTTGGGTCTGTGCTGGCTAGTCTTATGTCAATTTGACACAAGAGGGAGCCTCAGTTGAGAAAATGTCTTCATGAGATCGTGCTGTAGGCAAGCCTGTGGAGCATTTTCTTACTAATTAGTTATTGATGGGGGAGGTGTGGGTGTAACACCATTGTGGGTGGTGTTACGCCTGCGCTGGTGGTCCTGGGGTCTATGAGAAAGCAGGCTGAGCAAGCCATGGAGAGCAAGCCAGAAAGCAGCACTCCTTCATGGCCTCTGCTTCAGCTCAGCCTCCAGGATCCACCCTGTTTGAGTTCCTGTCCTGACTTCCTCCAGTGATGAACAGTGATGTGGAAGTGTGAGCCAAATAAACCCTTTCCTCCCCAAGTTGCTTTTGCTCATGGTGTGTCCTCACAGCACTAGTAACCCTAAGTAAGACAGGGTCTGGAGCCTGTTTAAACCCAGCACCAGTTTGGAAAATCATCTGAATGGCATCTTTCAAAGGCCTGTTCTGCCACTTGTTCCTTGGTTCCACAGAGGGCCTCGTGGCTAATTATGTCTCTAATGTTTTTTAGTAATTCCCCTGCCCTCATCCTGTTTAGTTTAGAGATTTCCTTTGTACCTTCTAATTCATTCATTCTGTGTTGTGCTGTTTCTTATCTCTGGTAAATCCACCCAGTGAGTTCTTATCCATACATTTTTCAGTTCTGAAATTTCCAGGTGGTTCTCTTGTAAAGATGTATATGTGCGTGCATGCGTGCGTGCGTGCGTGCGTGCATGCGTGCCTGCCATAAGTGTGTGTGCAGGTGCAGGTCAGAAGACATGAGGTCCCCTGGAGCTGGAGTTACAGGGCACTGTGAGCCATTGGGACTGGGTTTAGGGAACTAGACAGGTCTCTGGAAGATCAGCAAGTGCTCATAACCGCTGAGCTTTGTCGCCAGCCCTTTCAGGGGATTATTGTTTACGGAAGCCAGTTCTGAGTCTATTTTCCTGGATTTTTATAATCATTTTTCCATAAATGTGTGATGTTAGGTGCTGTGTCTTCATATTGTAACAGTCCCTCTCCATTTACCTAGATTACTCATGGAGCTCTTTGTAATCTTTTTCCTCTTGCTTCTGTTTGTGGGATGTCAGTCAGACCGCAGCATGCCTTTATTGAAAGCTTTGTATTCTGTACAAATTAAAATATAACCTCAAATGACAACATCATTGTCACCTTGCCCCACGAGTCAGTCTTGGGACTAATTACCCACTTTAATGCCATTTTGGAATGTGTTGAGTCAAGGCTGAGTTTTCTCAAGATCACCTTGCCCTTGGTTCTTTCCTGGGTCTCTCAGGTTTTCAGCAAAGGACTTGATGTATTCTGTGAGTCCTTTACATTTGGATGTAAAACTTTAATCTTTTTTTTTTTTGGACTGCTGAAATACTTCCTCAGTGCTTTTTTTGTGTTTAGGTTTTTAGCCTTCTATCCCCCAGAGTCCCAGTTCTTGAGGATACTTCATACTTGCAAAGTCCCTACTTACTTCTTTGTGGTCTTTGGCAGTTCTTCATGAGGCTTTGTGCTGGGCTGGTCCTGATCCTCAAGCCCATGTCTTTCCCAATAGGCTTACCATCCAGAGGAAGTGTAGCCAGTTACTCTCCCCTCCCAGGAGGGTTTCTTGTTACTCTAACTCCTCTTTACTCAGCAATGCTTTTCTACTTCTCTCTGTCTCTCTGTCTCTCTGCGTCTCTGTCTCTCTCTGTCTCTCTCTCTCTCTCTCTGAGAGAGAGAGAGAGAGAGAATCTCTAATCTTTGTTCTAGACAAGAGTATTAACCAGCTAGCAGTTTTTCCATCCACCTTGTACAGATTTATCCATATATATATATATATATATATATATATATATATATATATATATCACATGATAATATATATCTCACACTTACTAGTAAGTGGTTTATAAAAGGAAACCTGGGTTTTTTTAAGGTGTGAATGAGACAGCATTTTTCCTCCAGTGTCCTTCATTGTCTCAGTGTTCATACAGTACTTTGCCTTTCACCCTTGAAACACTGACCTATTTATTCCTTTAGTTAGCTTTGCTAAAGTACTTTTGAATAGCTGAGGGGATCCTATGTGTCTTTTACATTTAATTAGCATATTTTCCTCTGGCCCAGCTCCTGTACTGCCTCAAGTTTTCTATTTAGGTGTTCACAGAAATTAGTAGAGCAACTTACATAGAAAAATATATTTGCATAGATGTTTCAAGGCTAAATATAGATTTTTAGATTTTTCTCCTTGCAATCTAATGTTGTCTTTAGTATATATAATTCTGAATATTCCCAAGTAGCTGTCTTGAAGTTAGTCTAATCTTAGGATGGAGTTTTCTCCTTCATTCCCTAAACACTGGGGTGACAGTCCCATTCCAAACTGATGTCCAGTGAAACATCAGTATTGTTACTTTATTTTATTGTGATTAAAATGGATGTTATATGAAGCCCTGGAATGTTATTTTTATTCCATTAAGCATTTAATATGTCTTGTGATTCAATTTTTTTTGTTTTTTTATTTTATTTTATTTTACAATACAATTTAGTTCTACATATCAGCCACAGATTCCCTTGTTCTCCCCCCTCCCACCCCTCTCCCCTTCCTCCCAGCCCACCCCCCATTCCCACCTCCTCCAGGGCAAAGCCTCCCCCGAGGACTGAGATCAACCAGGTAGACTCAGTCCAGGCAGGTCCAGTCACATCATGAGGTTTGCAGGCAAATGGATGGATCTAGAAAAAATCATCCTGAGTGAGGTAACCCAGACTCAGAAAGACAAACATGGTATGTACTCACTCATAGGAGGATACTAGATGTGGAACAAGGATGACTGGACTGCTACTCACATCACCAGGGAGGCTACCTGGAAAACAGGGCCCCAAGAAAGACACGGGGATCGCCCAATGATGGAGAAATGGATGAGATCTATGTGATTCTTTTTTTTTTTTTTTTTTTTTTTTGGTTTTTTGAGACAGGGTTTCTCTATGTAGCTTTGTGCCTTTCCTGGAACTCACTTGGTAGCCCAGGCTGGTCTCGAATTCACAGAGATCCACCTGCTTCTGCCTCCCAAGTGCTGGGATTAAAGGCGTGCGCCATCACCGCCCGGCTGTGATTCAATTTTTAATTATAAATAGTAGAATTATAACAGGAAGGGCCCTGAAACAAGATAGACAGATAGACTTTGGAGAGAGGAATATGTAATAGGTACTATCATGTCTAGAACCCCAGAACATCTTAATACTAGGAAAAAAAAAACTCATGAAATTATATCTCTGATATATAGAATTTGTATTAGTATGAAAGCAAAATAATTCTATCTTTTAAAAAATATTTTTAAAAGTTATTTTAAAATTGTGTGTGTGTGTGTGTGAGAGAGAGAGAGAGAGAGAGAGAGAGAGAGTGTGTGTGTGTGTGTGTGTGTGTGTGTGTGTGTGTGTGTGTGTATGCCTGTGAATGTAGCTGCCCATGAGATTAGAGGTATCTCGATCTGGTGTATGTGAGTGTGTGTGTGTGTGTGTGTGTGTGTGTGTGTGTGTGTGTGTGTGTGTACCTGTGAATGCAGCTGCCCATGAGGTTAGAGGTATCTCGATCTCTCTGGAGCTGGAATCATATGTGGTGTAACCAGGCTGATGTCAGTGCTGGGAACTAAACTTGGATCCTGCGGAAGAGCAGTATGCATAGTATGGTATATTTTTAGGTACTATTTAGCATATATCTGGGGAAGATCTGGATTGGACTGTTAGAGTTGATATACAAATTAGAAACTCAGGGTCCCTTAGTTGTCCTGAACCAGGAAGTGATGTCCTCCTTATCCATTTTATGTTGTCTTTTGTTGTATCTTTAATTCTATAAGGTAGGATAGTAAAGAAATGAATGGTGGCATACAGAATTCCAAGAGCTTTTGCCTGTATGGAATTTATGCCTAAAATACAAGATATATATTACAATGTGAATTTGGCTTGTTCATTTTGTGGTTTATTTCATCACTGAATTGTTTAAAAAATGTCTCACAGGATTCCTGAATTAGTAAGAACAAGCTAAAAGGGCGAAGGGAGAAAATTGGTCACAGAAAGTGACCTGAGAATGATTCTATGAAAGAGAATAAGACGTAATGGTGAGAATGAAGGAAGAGAGTGTAGGCAGAAAAATGGGTCAGCTTGGGCATGTCAGCAGAAGGTGGCCAAGGGAGGATCCATCTTCAGGTGACAGAAACTGGAGTCGGGCTGGAATTATACAGCACATGTAGAGTGTAAGGCACAGTCAGTGTTCTGGGCGCCGGACCTTCCAATCTGAAATTAACGCTTACTCCTGGCTACAGGGTGTCCACTGGGACTTCTAGGATTACAGCAATGAGTCTGCCCTACAGTTTTAGATGGAACCAGAAGTATTAGGAAGAAATGGAGATACTCAATTCAACATGTTTTCATTGAGCATCTCATTAGTGATGGTAGTAGGCTCTTGAGAGGAATTGGATGAAGTCCAGAACAATTATGGTAATGACAAGGATGTTTGGAAATTACTATGGGAAAGGGCAATATCTTTTTAAATAGTATCTCTCACTTTTGTTTTTATGTCTTTAATTATGCTGTGAGATCTTCAAAAGTAAGGGAGGCTATCTTCTTTTTATTTTTAAACTCAACAACTGACATGTACAAAGGATTCAATTAATTATTGCAAGAGCAATACAGATAAATGGAACATAAATGCACCTAAAAGAAGTGGCCGGAGAGTCAGCGTTAGGAAGTCTTGTGTAGCACTCGGGGGGCGGGGGGGGGGGGGGCCCGGGGAGAGGAAACCCAGTTACCGGTGTTGAGGCAATGAGAAGGCCAAGTGCAGGAACTTTCTAGATAGGTAAAGGTATCTAGGTTGGGTGGGACTAGTGTTTTGGAGAGTTTGAAGTTCATGAATGAGTATCAGTTATTGCTATTATTATTGTTGTTAACTATACAGGGCATGAAGGGCTTGAGGTATTTTCAGGAGGGGGAAAGCACAGGATTGTTTTTAGAGCACACACATGCTCCTTTAATCAGGAGAGATGGGGTGGATGGGACCCTTCCTCTACTTACTTTTACTTCTTACATTCTACAGAACCATCTGTGATTCCACAAACAGAGCACAAACTGATCCCAGGAGGTTTCAACCCTACATAAAGAACTACAGGCAACCAAGGAACACTGAGAGCTAGAGAAACAGTCTTCCCTAGGGAGGAGCACAGCAACTGATTATCCAGTACCAAGTGGTCAGCCCTGAAAACATGCATACAAGTAACATTATACAGACTGAGCAGGTTATATTTAGGAATAATATGCATGTATATTTATGTAACAGCTGTTAATGAAAAAAGAAACCATGAATTTGAAAAAGAGCAAGGAGAGGTGTATGGGAACGTTTGGAGGGAGGAAAGGGAAGGGGGTAATGATTTAATTATAATCTCAAAGAAAAAAAGAAATAATTTCAAAACCACTTAGGAGTTACAAGGAAATGGAATTGACTTTTCAAAAGTGAAACAGTTGAGCAACTGTCAAAAGCTATTATAATCCATATTTACTCATGTGTGCTGTTATCATAGAATTCATGTTACTATTTAAAAGTATTTGGAAGATACTTTATCAAAAAATGAATGAAGTTAACATGTCCTTTAAAAGAAAGGCATTATGTGTGGTGATAAAATTCAAGCTCTGAATAAAAATGTGACATTGGGAAAGTGTGCCTGCCACTGTGAATTTAATGGCTTGTCAATATCTAAAAACTATTTGTGGGTGGTATTGGTGGTGACATTAATGAATATTACTTTTTGATGTTGTTCAGTGCTTTGTGTCAATCACTTGACTTAGTTAAACAGTATTTGACCATGCATGCTGTAACAGAATCATATATAGGGAACAGACTCAAGTTCAAGGCTGACCAATGCATTTTTAAGTGTTAGAGACTGGAGAGTTTATTGATGTCAGAGTCCACATCACAGCCAATCTTTCAAAAACCACTACTTAGCAGATTTTGGTATATTCTTAAAAGAACATCTTGAACTGTCTGACAAGGATAATAAAATTCGACTCCATTTCCAGTTACACATATGTGTGCTCCATATACATCAGACAAAACAGCAAGTGCCATAGACTAACTGCCATGGACATTTCAAGGATGTGATGGTTTCCATCTACTGATTCATACATTGAAAGATTACATAGTGCTTCTCATTGATGTTTTGAATTCACATTTGTTTCTGAAAATTCAGCTACTTTAAATATTTAGTCTAATATGTAATGAGTTATGATTATTTTAAAATGAATCAGGCTATTCTTTATTGTGATCAGATATGCATAAAGTTTACTTCTGTCCCTTAGGGGTGCAGTCCTTTGGCATTAAGTACATTTGCACTATTAAACACTAGACTGTTGAACATCATCCCGACTGAAGCTGTGTGCTATTAAATACTGACTCCCCAACCTCTCCCCATCCTGGTCACCACATGCCCCTTTCTGTTTCGGCTGACTGTTCTGGGCAAAAGCAAATCATCGTATTTGCTTTTGTTTTCTTATGTATGTCCCTTTCATGTAGCATGATGTCTTCAAGTTCATCCATACTACATGGCATGCTTCAGAAGTTACTTTTAAAAGGAAGAATAGTATTCTGTGTATCTGTTCCTTATCTATAGATAGCTATTTGGGCTCTTTCCACCTTTGGGCTGTTGAGAACAGTACTGGTGTCAAGTATCTGTTTGAGTCCTGCTTTGCATTCTTTGGGTATGTAGCCAGACGGAGAATTCCCAAATCACACAGTAATCATGCGCTTCATTTTTAATCACCATACTAATAATTATTTTTAATTATTTTTACTTTAATCAAATGGTGTACCAATATGTATAATCCGTGTAAAGCCTCCCAGAGTCCTTGATTTTAAGAAAATGGGGAGCCTGAACCGGAAAGGTTGAGAATAAGTGATCTGGAGGAACAAGTGAACCAGGTCAGTTAGGAAGCCACAGCAGTGGCAGACGCCGGCCAGGGGAGAGAGCTTGGCACAGATGTGGCCGTGAGGAAAGCAAATTCAGAGAAGGCATGATAGCTCTGATTAAAGGCCTCTCACCAAAAGGGATCAAACCTACTGTGGCCTGAGGGTGGAGGGGTGAGTGGTGGCTCATGTTAGGTTAGTGCATTTTATCTCATGACAATAATTCAGAGCAATAATGTAAGGCAAGGTAGGACATTGCTAGGGTAGGGATGTAAACCATTTCTAAGCTGGAAAGCTGGTTCAGCTTCCACGTTGGATTTCTCAGGCAGATCACCACTTGCAGATTGCAGGGGTCTTAAGTGCTTAGTGGCCCAGCAGAGCTCCTTATGGTCCCTTCTAATCCTAAATTTCCATGATTTTCAGGCATCGATGGCTTCCTGGAGTCCAGCATTGGTATGTAAGTGTAGTAAGAAGAGGAGGTGATGGGGTCCATCCAGCAGAGGCTCACAGAGCACTTTTGGTGAACCCTGCTGTGTGCCCTGCTTTCCCTTCCAGAGCCTGTGGCCTCAGCCTCCTTCTCCCACCCAGCTGCTGTTTCCCTTCTCCAGTTTCCTCTACTCACCGAGATCAGAGATGCTAGATGTTCATAGCCAACGTTTTGAATTTAGGACTGCTGGAGTGGGAATGGAATGGAATGGAAACCGTGTGTGTGCGCGTGCGTGCGTGCGTGCGTGCGTGCGTGCGTGCGTGCGTGTGTGTGTGTGTGTGTGTGTGACCAAGTGTGTCTGCACACCTGTGCATTGGGAAGAGGAAGATCATGTTTTTGACACACAGAAGGGTGATGTCACCATCAGCATGAAAGGATGGAGAGTGAGCACAGGCTCAGAACCCCGAGTTTCTACCCACTCACTGTCTTGCTAGAGGAGCATGTTCAGTTCTTGTGAGCTAGAGGCATTGGGTTTAAAGAAGACTAAAGTTCTGCCTGTAGATCTTTTAAAAACATCTCTCTCCAAGACTCCTATCTTCTTCCATGAAAATCTGTTACAGATATCCAGGCTATTACCATCTGGGCACACCTTATTTTATAACACCACTTTATATTGGACTACATAGCCTAAAAATTACTTTGATAATTTTTCCCTTGATTATCATAATAACTTAGTTTTGTTCTCTCTGCTAAATAATGAAACAAATACAGAGATGTTAAATGGCTTAATCAAATTACTAAGTAAGTCTGGGAGATAATTTCAGCTCTCTGGTGCCAAACCCATGCACATGCCATCCTAAGTGCTTTTTAAACTGTGCTTTTTATATCCAAGCTTAAAAACAGGCAATTTAACAACTTTTTTTTTTTTTTTTTTTTTTTTGAGACAGGGTTTCTCTGTGTAGCTTTGTGCCTTTCCTTGAACTCACTCTGTAGCCCAGGCTGGACTTGAACTCACAGAGATCCGCCTGGCTCTGCCTCCCAAGTGCTGGGATTAAAGGTGTGCATCACCACCGCCCGGCTTAAGAACTTTTAAAATAACTTCTCCAACTCATTAAGCACCAAAAAAGTCGTTTAGTGCATGGTGTGCATGGCTCCTGCAGACATCTGCATTTGCACGTGTAAGTGAGGATGCATGCGGCTGTAGCTGTTGTGAAAGGCAGGGTGTTGGGGGAACACCGTGCGCATGCTCATGGGGCTGCTACTGTAGCCTGCTGCTGGGCTGCCCCACACCAAGCAGAAGGAATACTATGCACACACACTTGGGCAGGTGGGTCAGAAGCCCTAGTCTAATTTCTGTGTTAGTGATAAGGGAATTTTGGACTTATCCTAAAAATTTCTAACAACTTCTCTGTCAATTTCCTGCATTGCTTTAATTTGGGAGTGTGGTTAGGTTGCTAGGAAATTAGTAATGCAAATACTTCTCTGTGAATCAGAATTATTGTCCATGTTGAGTGATCAGAACAAAATATAGCAATAAGATATTGGAACTGTATCAGAGAAGCTGCGCCTTTTAAACACTGATTGAATGTTTGTGAGAAAAGGCTCATTCTCAATGTGTAGGAAAGCTGCCTTCAATGTGGTTTATACAGCCGGATTCCCAAGAGTGTTTCGAGGGAGTTTTCAGAGAGGCTCATGCTACTGAATCATGCATCAGAACTATGTCACAGTAGCATGTGATGCTGAGTTACTGCCCTGTTCTGTGTCTTGGTTTGCGTGGTGGCTGTGGTTGTGGTCCTGGGCTCAGACCCAGATCTTTGAGCCTTCTAGGCCACCCTCTACCACTTAGCTACATCCTCACCTACCCTGTCCTGCTTCAGGTCTCCATTTTCTAAAGATTTTAATAATTAACTTGAATGGCTAGTGAGTTTGGTTTGTCCCATGTCCAGCAGGGCTCTGGGAATGGACCTCACTGGGGCAGCGAGGAGATGAAGAAAAGACAGACAGACAGACAGACAGACACACAGGCAGAAAACTGTGACCCAGTGGACTGGACTTTCTGCTAGAGAAACCTCAGGCCCTGTCCCTGCCCCCGCCCCAGCTCAGTGTGCTTGTTATAATCGAGTTGAATAGAGAGATGAGTTATTGCATACAGGTAATCTAGGAGGCAGGGTTTATGGTATATAGCTGAACCAAGGAGACAGATTTATCTTATCTTGTGGGGAAGTAGTCTTCAGTCAATATCTTAGGGGATTGTTATGGTAGATATTTTCTACACTGTCACCATCCATACATGGACCAGAAGGGAAGGCTTTGCCATTCCTCCATGGACCTGAGGCTCTGGAGTCTCTGACCCAGCTGTGCCCAGCTCAGCAGTACATATTCACTCAGGACTCCCACCCACTCAGGCTTCCCTCTCTCTACAGGCTTGTGTTTAGTATAAAAAGTCCATCAGGGAGGCCTAGCACCGTTGAAATAGTGAAAATATTTAGAAATAATAAGAATCTTTTCTCTTCAAATTCTTTAAATGGTACTCTGAATCATTTCCAAATACAAGCCAGAGATGGGAAAGACAGACAAGAGAAGTTAAATTTCCATTTGCCTTGGCCATTGTGAATAATGAGCCGGAGGTTTTACAGCTTTTAAAATACTCCTGGGAATAATGGACTGGAAATTATTCTGCTCAGTTAAAAATAATTTTATGAAGTTCCTTATTTATTTTGGGATAAAATTGACTAAAAACGAAAGAACATGATTTGGTCAATAAAATTTTGTCAAGCAGCGATTAATGCCAGGGTAATATGTAGGATGTAACAGTGGAGACCTGGCCCTTGTCCTTCAGTAGATAATCTAGTCAGAAAGATAGTGAGATGAGCGCTCCAGTATAGCCTCCGTGCTGTCACCGAGGACATGGTGTCCTGTCTGTGTTAGGGGAGCTGGGGAGGAGGCTTTGGAAGCTACTATGGATTTGTGATGAGGGAGCATTTTTTCCTAAGGAAATGACATGAACAGAAGCTTGGAGCCCTCAAGGGATTTCCAGCTGTGGGATCACTGGATGTAATTTCCTATGACTAGTGACTACCATGATGAGAAATTGAGAGCATCTTTAGCTTGGTCAAGCAGCAGCAGCAGCAGATCTGTAGGATAAAGTAGATTTACATTGCAAAGGACTGTGTATGCCTGTGGAAAATTTCTGGCTCTTTTGTATGTCTGCAGAGCCACAGCCAGGACAGACTTCTGTTAGGAAGAAAGCATTAGAGAGCAGATTGGAAAAGGAGATGTTGGTCCATTCATTCATTCATTCATTCATTCATTCAATGAGCATACATTGTGTATCCACTTTATGAAAGTAACTAGTTTAGGCTCAAAGATAGCTACCCTAGTGGAGCTGGCCATTAAACAGTGAGACATATGCTTTGCCAATAAACATAGTAAATGAATTGATTGAGCATAGGCTAGGAGCTAGGAGATGCTAAGAAAGAAGAAAAAGTACAGGAGCTTGGGCATGCCAGGTGAGGAGTGCCATCTAAGTAAGATAACAACATGCCAAGTTCAGAAACTATTGTAGTTACTCAGGGAAAAGACGAGGCCAGGGGCTGTGGCGACAGCACAGTGGTTAAGAGCACTTATTCCTACAGAGGACCTGAGTTTGGTTCCCAGCACCCATATCCAGTGCTCACCACCGTCTGTAACTCCAGTTCTGGAGGATCTGACACCCTCTCCCTGTGTATATTTTAAAAGAAAAAAAAAAAAAGACTAGACTAAAGGTGAGACTTTAGGTGGAGAAACGGGGTGTTTGGGAAGATATGTTTCTTTTCTTTCATTTTTGAAGCTTTCTCATATAAACAAGTGACAAGTCTGTAATGCATTATTCAAGGTGAATGACTATCACCTACCATGGAAGCAGGTCAGACTGTCACAGCCAGACCCTCTGCTGGCCTCATTAGAACTGCAGACCAGTTCTTCCCAGCCACCTGATGTTTATGGTGATCAACTTCCTGCATATGTATATCTCTGAGTATAGCTTATTCTCGCCAACTCAAAAAACGAATGCCTTCTAGTCTTTTTAATTTAGGTTTGCATATTTATCTTTGTGGTATGTGTGTGTGTGTGTGTGTGTGTGTAGACATAGTCATGTGTGTTTATGCTCGTGTGTGTGCTTAGGTACATGTACACATGTGTTTGCATGTATGTGGATGCCTCAGATTGATGCTGGGCGTCTTCCCCAGCTTTCTTCACTATATATACTGAACAGGGTTTCTCACACAAACCAAGCTCTTGCTAACTTGACTACTCTGGTGAGCTAGCTTGCTCTGAGATCCCTGTCACTGTCTCTCCAGTCCTGGAAGTACAAGCAGGCCACTGTATCTGCGTAGCATTTCTGTGAGTGCTGGGCTCCCCTGTCTGCTCCTCACATTCTCACAGGGAGCACTTCATTCACCGAATCTTCTTTCCAGCCTCTCCCTTCCTTTTCAAGGACGCTTCTTTAGCTAAAGGGCTGATCTTAGCATTTCTCATAGCCTGTACCTTACTGACTGTAAACTCATACTGCAGCTCACCATGCTCTGTCCTCTGTCTGTTCTCTTGATTGGCAGGTGGACCCCAGGCTTCATCAGACTCAGGTGTATTGAGGACTGTTGGGGTCCAGCTCCTCGACAGCACTCCCCCAGGGTCTGTGGAAGAATCTATCAACCAGCTGAGAAGTCTAATCTTAAGGATGGTGGATGAATCTATATACACGAAACTCTTTGGTCCATACATTTTATTCTTCGTAGTCAGTTCTCTCTCTACACAGCTTCTTTTCTGCTCTCACACTTAGCTCCTTCCTTGCCTGATTCTCTCCACATCTTTCTGTTGTTCCCTCTAAGACTGTCTTGACTCCTTTATCTTAGTTCTGCCCCCATCTTGGTCTTTCTCATCTCGTTCTTCCCCATCTTCCATCTCATCTTTCTAGTTCTCTCTCCTAGACCTCCAATCTAGTTCTTCTCTAACCTAGTTCTCTTCCAATCTAGTCCATCTCAGTTCATTCCCCTCCAGTTCTTACCCATCTAGTTCTTCCATTCTCTTTTTTCTTCTCCATCCTTGCTCTGAAAATAAAACTCCCTTTGGCCCTTATCTTTCCAAGCTATTTCTGCTCCTGCCATTTCTGGCAGGGCAGGGGAAGTGTGCTCGGTCACTAGGCGATTTGGCTAGGCAACTTCCATCACAGAGAAATGTACCTGTAAGTAGGAACCCTTTTGTTCTGAGTTAATTGTTAAGAATGGAACTAAAACTAGAGATAAGACTTTGAAAAGGAGAAAGTTAAGCTTAATTAGCACATCTGCCAGGTCTTCTCAAGCAGATAGTCTGGATGCTTAAGTCTGTTCTTAGAGAATCTGTGAAGTATCTCAGATAAGATACTTTCATCCATCTGGGGATGGTTCTGGCTGGATGCTGCTAATGACGATAATTATAGAAAGGCCTGAAATTAGGGATCTTGGCTGCATTTCTGCACAGAAGGTTATCTAAATATTCCATTAGTAGAGGGGAAATTGGGCCCAATGGATGATCAACACACTGTTCTTAGAAAAGGAACCTAATGAAAAAGCTACGACAGCACGCAAGAAGTATCATTGCAGCAAAATGGCTAATATTCAAGAGCTAATATCACCAAGACCTTGGGCCTTGGCTTGACCTCTGGAAGGCCCTTGGCTTCTTCCAGGTATTAGCTTGTCATAATCAGCTGATATCCTACTTCATATTATTACATTTGCAGGAGAGGTGCCATCCTTTTGGCACAGCTGTTGGAAGCAGAGTGTTTTTTCATGAGTGGCACATACTGTCTAGGTGTCTCTTCTGCAGAGTTAATAGCTGTGTCTGCTTAAGGCCTAGAGTCAGCAATTCACTGGGATTGCAAATGTGATGGTTTAACCAGATCTGTTTTAGTTATTAGCTACAATGCTTTAATTTTTTATGTGTGTGTGTTACTGAAATGTATATTCATGCACCACATATATGCCTGGTGCCATGGAGGCTAGAGGGCTTTGGAACCCCTCCAACTGGGGTTATGGGCAGTTGTGAGCTGCCATGTGGGTACTGGTAAGAGCAGCAAGTGGTGTTACCTGCCCAGCTCTCTCTCCAGCCCTTAAGCTGCAATACTTACTAAATAAACATTTTCCCTTTATGGTTTGGTTTCTCAGTTGTACAGTTCTTATTAGAAAGACAGGATAAATGTGTTTTCTTTATTTATCAGTTTTCAAGGTAAATGGGATATTTCCCCATCACCCACAGTTGGGTGACTCTATCCATGTTTTCGCTCTAGTGTGTTCTTATTAGAAAAGGGAGCCCAGATTGGTTGGACTGCTCTAGTGTCTTCATGTCTCACACTGGAGTAGACCAGCCCCACCAGGCTTTAGGTTCTGCTCTACGGTTGACTCATTAAATGTTCCAGAGCAGATTTATTGGCTATTTGAGGGTTGTGTTTTCCCACACGTGTCAGGTACTCCTGATCTTTGGCTTTTCCCCACACGGGTGCTGACACTATACAGGTCTCCTGGCTGTTAAGTGGTCATAGCCAGTCGTATTTTGGGTTTATGATAGATATCACCTAGTTTTGCTATACATGTTTTTTTCTGGAATTTTGGTTTTGTTATTAGTTGGTCTGTTTTGTATGTGATAATAAATAAGATAAAAAAATGCTTTAAACGAGAGATTACTCAGTAGTTAAGAGTGTACACAGTACTTGAGAGAACCCAAGTTTGGTCCCAGCATTCATGCTGGGCAGCTCACAACTTCCTATAATTCTAGCTCCAGGGAGATCAGATGCCTATGTCTTCGCCAGGCACCTGTACTTATGTACTCATACTCCTGCACAGATAAATACATATATCTGCAAAATTACAGATAATAAAAATACATCTTACACACTGTTCACGGCTACCAGCCTCCTCTTTCAGCAAGAGCTTGAGCCATGAGGGGTTAAGGCACAGTTGAGAATAACTAGATTTGACCTGGACGATGAGATGGGTGGCCGTTTCCCTGAAGAATATTTAAAGTTTTAGGAAAAGAGCAAGGTACATGAGGATGAGAGCAAGCTTTGTCTTAGTAGGTTTGAAGTGAGCATAAAATACCATGAAGTAACGGAAATGTCTTGTTAAGAACTGTGCTTCTAAGCATTCCTAGACAGAGCTGAGTCATGAAACCCCAACACCTTGAGGGTGATCAATTCTATCACAAGTAGAAAAAAATACACTATTTATGGCAAAAACTGCAGTGTGGAATACAAAGCATCCATCTGAAGATGAAAGAGACCTTAGTAACAAACACTAATAAATTCGGACTTTTATGTGTTTTTTATAAACGGGCATGACACATGGGTACATTGAACAGACATCCAAACTGCACTCACTTACATCGAGAGAGCTGGTGCTTTGGTGTCTAGGTATGGGTACTGTAGCTTGAGTTTTTTCGCCTTGCCCACAGTCAGGACAAATCTTTGTCACCCGCCAGTCTCACAGCCGCTCAGACCCAACCAAATAAACACAGACACTTATATTGCTTTCAAACCGTATGGCCGTGGCAGGCTTCCTGCTAACTGTCCTTATCTTGCTAACTGTGCTTTTATCTGAAATTGATCCATTTCCATACATCTATACCTTGCCATGTGGCTGGTGGCTTACTGGCATCTTCACATGCTGCTGGTCATGGCAGCGGCTGCAGCCTCTCTGGTCATTGCGGCGGCTGCAGCGTCTCCTTCTGCCTTTCTGTCCTTTTATATCTCCTCTCTGTTAGTCCCACCTATCTTTCCTGCCTAGCCACGGCCGATCAGGTTTTATTTATTAACCAATCAGAGCAACTTGACATACAGACCATCCCCCAGCACAGCCAAGTGCAGACCATCTCAGACACCTGCACTCAGGCCCATGGTCCTAATCATCCTCTATACGGACCTGCTGGGTAACGCCACAAAGAACCTGAGAATGGGCTCCCACAGGACCTACAGAACATCCCACAGCAGGGTACCATGGATTTGGGGTCTAATATGAGAAGAGATTGCTAAAATCTGAGCATATTTCTACTTGGGACTTTAGGTAAACATGCTAAGTGTTTGTAAGCTGCACACCCGTGTGCTTTGTGTAGATTGGTGTGCTATCATGAGAGGAGTGAGTGAGACCTTCTCCATGGTGAGCCAGTCTGGATGTGTCTAAGGTGCGTTACCCTCCAGTGCATGTGAAGACATCTGGTGTTTCCTTCTACACATGTGTTAGCGTTGCATATGAACTCAAATGCCTGGTGACTTTCCACTTCTTTTTTCTCTTTGCCTTCTTTCCCAAAAATCTAGGCCTGCCTTCAGAGACCCGAGATCAGACTTGAGTCACTCAAAGAAGATATTAAGGAATTCTTTAAAATATCAGGTTTGTAAAGCCCCCCTCTCTTTAAGCATTCACAGACTTTCAGCTTCTTCCTCAAAACTAATATAACTTGGCTGATGGGCTTCTGTTCGGAGAGGTTTAGAGTTCACATTTTGATAAAATTGTGCAAATACTCAAGGACACTGTAGAAATGACTGCTTCCTACTCAAAGTATGTCCCGAGTGTGGTGAATATATCCTTACTTAGTTGTTGTCTTTTTACTTCCTGCTGAGGCTCTTCTCCTTCTACATTATCTTTAGTTTTTGGACAGAAGGGTTGACCTGGCGTCAACCCTTGCATGTGGGAATGTGGGAGCTGAGAGATTAAGTGGCAGCACCTCAGAATGTTCATTCTGCCTTGGCTGGCCAGCAGTTTGATGACTAGTTATCTGTAACTGCTTCTTTGTTCTGTTTCTGGCACGTACCAGATTCTTGTCCTTCTTCCTGACACATCCATCACAGCATCAGTTCAAAGCCACTGGTGTTCATTTAGCAGGTTGACAGAGGAAGGCGTTACTCTTAACTTGAAAAAATGACTCAGCAGTTTTACTTCCATAACAGTTAATGGTTGACAAAATTCTTTCACAAATAACCACGATGCCAACACTTTTGTAAGTTGGGGCTAGAGAGATAGCTCAGCAGTTAAGAATACTGACTGCTCTTGCAGAGGATGCTGGTTCAGATCCCAGCCCACACATGGCAGCCCACAACAACCTGGAATTCTAGTTCCAGAGGATCTGATGCCCTCTTCTGACATTTGCAGGCTCATGCATGAATTTTGGTGCACATATGTACATTCAGGCACACACACACACACACATGAAGTAAAATAAATACATTTTAGAAGTTTAAAAAATTTTACTCTGTTGCATATTTAAGACACTAATGTTTTGTTTTAACTTAAAACAGGTTGGGAGAAGAAACTTCAGAATGCTGTTTATAGTGAACTGAATGTGTGAGTTCTTTTCTGTCTATTTTGAGATACTATTTTGTGTAAGTAGATATAGTTTGTATGTAGTAAAATTAGTGTTGCTGTCCTTATGTATATTTCCATTTTGAATTAGTGTACTTATAGGGCTTCTAGTAAGTTATTGTCACAAATCCCTAGTCTGGTCTGAGAATGAGTAATGATTGGGGGTACTTTTCTCTATTACCAAATTTGTATACAGAGAATGTGTTCATCCAGTGTAATTAGGTAATGGGATAGTTCTCATAATACTTGCATTCTTTTTATTGTTGAATTTTGAATGTCATACTTCTTTCTGACATTACAAACTGATCATTCTGAATACTTCTTTTTCTTTGTAGGATTACTATTGTTGCTAAGAACCCAATGTTTTTATTTGTCTCGATTTACCAACAGGGCTTATTAAAGCATATAGAACTTGTACTCTAAAAAACTATAGCCGCAGAATACTAGTTTATTCAACACCCCATTGTTTACCCATTGTTCATGGAGTGTTCACTGTGTGGTAGTGGGATGAGAAGCACTCGGGGTGTAGATTAGAAAACGAGGCCCACATCCTGTTCTCATGATGTGTAATAATCAGGCCCAAGGAGTTTCTCTGTTTGCTATTTTGTTTTACCACTTGCTCTGTTTCTAGCCTTTTCCAGTTTCTAACACTCCCATTTCCCACATTCTCTGTTTAACCTGTTGTTGACTGGGAAATAAGATATCCTTGCTTAACCAGACTGCTCCTGAGGTAGGCCCAGATGAAGATCGGTCAATTCACACTTTGGGCATACACTTAGTTATTTTTCTATTGATGTGAAGAAACTCCGTGACCAAGGCAACTTAGAAAAGAAATCATTTGTTTGGGGGCTTGCTTACAGTTTCAGGGGGTGAGTTCATGACCATCCTGGTGGGGAGGAAAGTGGCGGGCAAACAGGCATAGGCCTGGAGTAATAGTGAGAGCCCACATCTGATGGGTAAGCCAAGGTAGAGAGGAGGGAGAGGGGGAGGAAGGGAGGGAGGGGGAGAGACTGGGCCTGTGTGGGCTTTTGAAACCTCAAAACCTACACCTCAGTGACACTCCTCCTCCAACAAGGCCACACCTCTTAATATTTCCCAAAGGGTTCCAAAACCTCAGAACCCAACATTCAAATATAGGAGCTTATGGAGGCCATTCTCATTCAAACCACCACAGACATTTAAAAAATTATTTTTAGTGTTTTTTTATCACCATCTTCAACTTGGTCTTTGAATTCTCAGATAACATAAGATATAAGTGGTATCTATTACTGAAGTTGAGTGTAACCATATCATTGAGAGTTCTGGCCGCCAAAGGAATAGATGTTTGTCATGACAAATAAAAATATTAATTCACACAATGTAATAGATAGACCTGTTGTATATTATTCCTAATACTGGGTTTTCAATCTGAGATTACTAGTGACTTCTGTTTTGGAGATCTAATTTCTGAAAGTAGTTTTGTATGGCCAACTGTCAAAGATGGCAAGGCCCATCTTTCATTCTTTGTCATATCTTCAGTACCCTACACAGTGCAACTTTATATATATTTTAATGACTAATTGAGAGTTATATGGGGGCTCACTAATACTGCCTTTCTTCTTACTTGAGTTCTGAACAAAAGGAGAAAAATGATAAAACAGAATGGTAAGTGAAAGCTCAAAATCAGACTTTCATGACTGATAGAGACTAAGGGACACATGCACATGTGCTCACACGAGTTCACACACATGTAAACACACATAGAGTTGGTTTTTTTAAAGACTGAATAAAGGCCACAGCTTATAATGAGAGTTGAGGGAAACCCTAACCTCAATGCAAAGATTAGATAGTCTTAAAAATCCAGTCACATAGCTGGATCAGGGTTAGCGAGCGTGGTTGAGTCCTCTCGGATTGAAAGGTTGGAGAAGGTGTTAAGAATACTTCTAACAAATACTTGTGACATGGTGACGCTTGGGGAGAAGCCGAGGCTGTAGTAGACGGGCTCTGTTCCCAGGAAATGGCACATCGAGAATGGGGAAAATGCGTCTCCACTGATGTGAGCAAAAGGAGAAAGTGGACGTAGTGTATTTGTTGGGGCTCCTTCCTTTTTTTTTTTTGACACAGGGTCTCTAATCCCAGCACTCAGGAGCCAGAAGCAGGTGGATCTCTGTGAGTTTCTAGCCCAGCCTGGTCTATAGAATGAGTTCTGTTGCACTTTTCATTAGCAGCAACCACTGGATGGATAAATCAAAAGGCTGGACAGATGCCTCAGTGGTTTAGAACACATACTGCTCTAGTGGAAGACCCAGGTTAGATTCCCAGCACTAACATCAGGTAGTTCACTTACCTGTCACCAGCAACACGAGATGCAACGACTCCCTCTTCTGGCATCAGTGAAAACCTGCCCTTGTGCACATACCTCCTCTCCCACATATGCTTAATTACAAGTAAAATAAATCCTTTTAAAGGCAAAGTGTAGGGTAGAAATATTTGTTAGGTAACAAATAATTGATCTAAACACTCCACACACACACACACTCATGCCTAATAAAGCTTACCTCATTTTATTTGTTTTAATGAACACTTCAAAGATTTTAGGCTTTTATTGAACAGAAGGTCTTTCATACTCTGTTATTACATGAAATCTGCCACTCTAGCTCAGTTTGGTCCTTCCCACTTCAGATTGCACACCTTATTTCATTTTCCATTCACTTAAAGTAAATATATACCTTCTATTGTATTACAGCTATCCAGGTTATATTGGTGACAGTTTGCATTGCTGGAATGCTTACTTTGTATCAGTGTCTTGAACACTTTATATTCTTTGGCTTATTTATGTACCAGGACATAGGTTCAATGCCCAGCACTACTCCCCTAAAAGAATGAAAAAAGAGAGAAAAAGATGGAATGCAATCTTTATAACCACTTCTACCAAGTAAGAATTCATATTATCAGCATTTTATGGAAGAGCAGTCTACCTGACATGCCCAATTTTTTGACATTGCAATGTTCATACTCAACTACTCAATCAAGTTACAAAGGAAAAAAATGCAATTAAGCCAATAATTTTTAAGTAGTGTGGTGGTTTGAAAGAAAATGGCCCCCATAGGCTCATAGGGAGTAGCACTGTTAGGAGGTGTGGCTTTGTTGGAGGAGGTGTGGCTTTGTTGGAGGAGGTGTGGTCTTGTTGGAGGAAGTTGTCACTGGGAGCGAGCTTTGAGGTCTCAGATGTTCAAACCATGCTCAGTGTGACATTCACTGCCTGTTGTCTGCCAGTCTGGATGTAGAACTCTCAGTTCCTTCTCTAGCACCATGTCTGCCTGCACACTGCCATGCTTCTTGCCATGATTACAATGGACTAAACCTCTGAAACTGTAAGCCAGCCCCAATTAAATGTTTTCCTTTAAAAGGAGTTACTTTGGTCGTGATGTCTCGTCATAGCAATAGAAACTCTAAGACAAATAGGTTTGTGATTTTGTTTTGAGTCACATTCATAGCTATACTTGGGCACATATGGTCCATGAGCCCATTGTCTGTAAATGCCCAGACAATGTCTTAGTCTGTTTTGTGCTGCCCTGAGCGAAGACCTAGCAACTGTTTAAGTGGGATGCTATGGTTTAAATGTCCCCTCCAAGTTCATGGGTGAAATGTAATTGCCACTGTAACAGTATTATCAACTGAGACCCTTAGGAGCCATTAGGGCACAAGAGCCTTTCCCTTATGGGTTGGACTGGAGATACTGTGAAAGGCCAGTTTGGGCCCTGTTTTCCCAGTGAGCTTCTTACCTTCTGTCACCAGATGTCATTGCAATTTTTCTTTGGGCCACCAACCAGCTCCCAAATAAAGACATGGAGACTTGTTATTAATTATGAGTGCTCGGCCTTAGCTTAGGCTTGTTGCACTAGCTCTTTTAATTTAATTTATTTTGTTTCTATTCATCTACATTTTGCCTTGCTTTTTTTTTTTTTTTTTTTTTTTTTTTTTTTTTTTTTTTACCTTTCCTTCATTCTGTATGCCTTACTTTACTTCTTCCTCCGTGTCTGTCTGTCTGTCTGGCCCCTGGCATCTCCCTGATTTCTCTTTCTTTTTTTGAGCCTAAATTCTTACTTACTCACCTATACTTCCTCCCTCAGTATTGGCTATTCAGCTTTTCATTAGACCAATCAGGTGCCTTAGGCAGGCAATGTAAACCAGCAGCACATCTTTACATAATTAAACAAATGCAACACATCTTTACATAGTTAAACAAATATTCCATAATGTAAATAAATGCAACAACCAGATGGTATAGGAGGATGTTGGCAGATGTTGGTGCCTGGATGTTTGACTTCTTGGGGTCTAGAACTGTAAGCCAGAGTGCTTCTGTTCTTAACTGATTACATTTTAGCTGGGTGTGGTAATGCACACCTATAATCCCAGCACTTGGGAAGCAGAGGCAGGGACTAGTTAAAGGTCAGCCTGGTCTGTATAGCAAGTTCCAGGCCTTCCAGGGCTATCCAATAAGACCCTGTGTGAAATACAGAACAAAACATTACCAGTACTAGAATGGTCTAATTAAAATTTCTATTAGATCTGGTGTGCACACCTGAACTGTTAACAGATACTCTATTTTGTTCATAGCAGGCACTGCAGAGGTAAGTTACTTTTTACCAAGAGAATTCATTATTGCGAGCTCAGTATGCTGCTTAGCTGCCTGTTTCTGCTTCCAGGTACCCTTTACCCAGTCATCCTTCTGCACCTCCTGAGCATCTCAAAGAGCCTTTGGTGTACATGAGGAAGGCACAGGTTGGCCACTGTTCATCTTTGTTTTCTTTTTCCATACTCAGTAATGCAGTGCAGAGTATATTCTTATTGGCAATATATACTTCATATAAAGACTGGGTGAGAACCTCTTAAGCAATGTTAATAATTCTTGCACACTCTGCCTTTTTATTTTTGGTAATCAAGGTTCATACCTGTTTAACTATAGTAACCATGGAAAACAGTACATAGAAAGGAAAGGGCTTGAAATCTGAAATAGGGTAACATCTTCTGTAACAATCTACTCCTCATGGCCCGTGCATTTAAAAGAATGGAATAATGCATTAAAAAACAAGCAAAACAAACATAAAAAACAAACCCAAACAAAAAACCCTCTGTCCTTTGAAGCCTATATTACCGATACCATATTAAAAATACATGCCGGGCGGTGGTGGTGCACACGCCTTTAATCCCAGCACTTGGGAGGCAGAGCCAGGCAGATCTCTGTGAGTTTGAAGCCAGCCTGGGCTACAGAGCAAGATCCAGGACAGGCACCAAAACTATACAGAGAAACCCTGTCTCACATAAACCAATATATATATATATATACTGGGTTCTTCTCTCCAGCATGGCCTCCGAAACAGATTGAAGTCATTCCTACAGAAATCCTGTGCCTTCATCCCTCTGCTCCAGCCGACATGCCATTGCTGTTGTAGACAATGCTCTGCCATGTCAGTTTCCAGCTTCACAGTAGTGTATGTTAGCAAGATTCTACCTTTTATCCTCATTAAAACCACCTTCAACTAGATGCTGACAAAGACAGTGGAACAGAAATCTATTTATTTCTAGGTGGTATCTCTAGGGTCAGATAATATTTATCTGTTTGTATAAAAGCATGATAATTAAATATATTCATGAAAGAGTCATATGGCTTTTGTTATAAAGATTTAAACTAAAAAAAAAGCCTAGAAAGGTAAGGTCTAAATATTTTTTAATAACAATTCTTTATTGATTTTTTGGGGAATTTCACATCACATACCTCAATCCCACTTACCTCCTGTCCCTCCATATCCATCCCTCATTTCTGCAGCATCCCCCTCCAAAGAAAACCCCTCCAAAAATTAATTAAAAACAAAATAAAAAAACCCACCACCTCGCTTCTGTCTTTCCAACACCTGTTCGTTCATCCTAGTGGCATTGGGAGCTGTGATGTATCATGTGGTATACCCTTTTGTCCAATCAGCCCTACCAACAAAATGTTCATTCCAATGAGTCATGAGTCATTGGTCCGGTTTGAGGCCTCTGGTTTCTGGTACATCATCATCACTGGAGCCTCACTGGAAATCCTCTCAGATATCCTGCTTTTGACCTGAGTCATGGAGATCTTGCGGCTATCATTCTACAGGACCAGTCCCTCAAAAGCTCCAGCAGGTCATAGATGTTAGGGTGGGCCAACCCAAGGCCCAGGATGTGGGCCTGAGTGGACCACTCACCTCAGGCAAGGGGTGGAGCCAGCTCTCCTAGGCCCATGCTAGCAGGTCCAGCTCTCCCAAACCTGTGGCGCGGGGGTAGGGGAGCATTCCCATGAGGGGCAGGGCCAGCTCCCTTGCTGCAGTGTCCAGCCAGGGCCAAGACCAGAGCCAACCCAGCACAGGCCCTCAGATTTCAACATGCATGGTTCCTATGGCCCCCCTGTGTTAACATGGGCCGTGGGTATTAACAGACCCCAGCTGCAGCAGAACCATGGACCCAGACATGGCCCTCAGCTGCAGCCCAGGACCAGATGTCACCGTGGCACCTTGTGGCAGTGCAGCCCACCCAGATCTGTATGGCCCCAATGCAGCATAACCTTTAGACACCAACATGGCCTCAGGTGGCTGACCAGACCCCAGGTACCCTCTCAGCTTTTGGTGATTACTGAAGCCATGGACATCAACACAGACCCTGGTTACCATACGGCCACGGGCCCAGACATAGCCCTTGGCAACAGCTCAGGCCCAGAAGTCATCATGGCCCCATGTGGCAGCACAGGCCATTGAGATCAGCATGGCCCCAGTGGTGGCATGGCCCTTGGACACCAACATGGCCACAGGTTGTGACCTACACCCTAGGCATCTGTGTGGCACCAGGGGCCATGAACATCAACACAGACCCTGGCTATAGGACCATGGACATGGTCCTTGGCAGCAGCCTGGGCTTTGATATGATTTTTCAAAACAAAACAAAAAACAACTATTTTTCTTGAGGTAGGGTCTTACTATGTAGCCCTGGCGAGTCTGGAATTTGCTGACCTCAAACGCAGAGATCCATCTGCTTTTGCCTCTGTAGTTCTGGGATTAAAGATGTACACCACCATGCCAGGATAGGAAAAATAGTTTTAAATCACAGGGTTTTACTATTTAGCCCTTGCTGGCCTGGGACTCACAATGTTGACCAGACTGGCCTCAAACTTACAAAGATCTACCTGCCTCTGTCTCTAGAGTGTTGAGACTAAAGGTGTGCACTACCAGGCCTAGCAGAAAATTGTAATTAATGAATATAGAAAAACCATCAGTTTTAGCATCTGAGAAACAAAGTGCAGAGGTTGGCTTTCTAGCATGACTGAAAGGAGAGATAGAGAGGTGTGGTAGTTTGAATGTAATTGGCCCCCAATAATCTCACAGGGAGTGGCACTATTAGGAGGTGTGGCTTTGTTGGAGTGGGTGTGGCCTTGTTGGAGGAAGTGTGTCACTGTGGGGGTGGGCTTTGAGGTTTAATATGCTCAGGATACTTCCCAGTGTCTCAGTCAACTTCCTGCTGCCTGCAAGATGTAGGACTCTCAGCTACTCCTCCAGCATGACACCTGTCTATATGCCACCATGCTGCCCACCATGATGATAATGGACTGAACCTCTGAAACTGTAAGCGAGCCCCCCAATTAAATGTTTTCCTTATAAGAGTTGCTGTGGTCATGGTGTCTGTTCACAGCAATAACAACCCTAAGTAAGACAACAGGCAAATAGTAACTTCATCTCTAAAACTGCCAGTGGCCGACTCTGAGTGGTATCAGTTTATTCTGTATATGATGGATTCTGTGTTCTTTTCAGACTGAGGACTTGTCACACAATAGCCTTTGGTCTCAGTGCAGTCTGACACCTGTTTTTTAGGACTAACAAGGGGAGTTTTACAAGTGTTTTTAACTGACTGCAAAGCAAATTAGAATAATATTAAGAACTGAATTGTGTACACCAGAAGAATGGCCACAACTGAAAACTGACAAGATAAACACTGGTGGGGTGGTGGCAGCCTGAATTCAGTGGTGTCACCGCTGGAGTGAAGTCTGATAGTTTCATACAATAATAAACGTGTGTATTGTGACCCGCAAGCTCCATCCCCTATCTTTTGTCCAAAATATAAAAAATAAGTATCCATGAAAAGACCTTTAGAAGGATGTTCACAAAAGCCTTATTCCTATGAGCTCCAAACTAGAATCACCTGGCTATCAGTTAGAAAAATAATGAGCTGTGTCCTTTGCATAGTTGGACTATCATTCAAATAGGAATAAAAACAAGCCATTAATACACACTATAGTATAAATAAACCCCAACATATTATATTGAGTTGTATCAACTTTACATAAAGAGTGTATGCTAGGGTCTGGAGAGATGCTTCAGCAGTTAAAAGCACTGGCTGCTCTCCCAAAGGTCTTAAGTTCAATTCCCAGCAACCACGTGGTGACTCACAACCATCTATAGTGGGATCTGATGCCCTTTTCTGGCGTAAAGTTGTACATGCAGTACTCATATACATAAACTAAATAAGTTCATTAAAAAAGAATGTAGAATATATGCTATATTATTCCATTGATAAGTTCTAGGATGGGGGAATTAATCGAGTAGGAAAGTTTCAGAATAAGGAAGTTTGAGGGTAGAAGTTTACAGGAAGAAGTGTGAGGGAATTTGCTGTGGATGACAATCATGTTCAGTGTCTTCGTTATGGTTTAGGTTATACATGTATATCTATTTGTGTGAGCTCTGTGGAATGACACACTTAGATTATGCATTTTCTCTTATGCACATTAGTTACATACTGAGGTAAGAATTGTAAGTATTATTGGTGGTATGTATATGGATATACAATTGAATTATTTTTCACCTTTTATGTGTGAAAATTTTTATCTGTAAGCAGTGAGGAATAATAAGTTTATGGCACAGGAAAATGATAGGAATTTCTAAAATATATTTTTGGAAATAGTCATGCTTAATCATTTATATATTGTCTCGGACCCTTTCTGCACTGCAGGAGTTAAGTAGTTGCAATGGAGGCCCTGTGACCTGAAAAACCTGTAGTGTTACCTGTTCTTTTGTTCCAAATGTTTACTGCCTTTGAGACCATCTGCCCCAGCACCCCACTAGTGCCTAGCCTAGAGAACTTCTGAATAAGTGTCTGTTGAATTAATTGATTCCTTACCCATGCCCTATGAACTATCTCTTTCTATTAGTCAGGTCTTTGTCACTGTGGGAAGTACCTGAGAGAACCACTTGAGAAGGAGGATAGATTTATTCTGGTTCAGTGTTGAGAGGTTCAGTCCATGATCAGCTCCATGGTTTCTGTGCAGTGTTTGAGCAGAGCGTTATGGTGGAAGGGTGTGGGGGAACAGATCTGTTTATCCCTTGGTGGACAGAAATCACAGGGAAGGTGAAGGACCAGGGATGAGATCCATCTTCACAGAACAGATTCCTAGAGACCCAGTTCCTCCAACTCGTCTCTGTCTCCCTCTCTCACCACTTCCCAGTAATACTAAGTATTATGTGTCTGTAAGGGCATAATCCACCAGTTATCTCAGAGGTCTTATTACCCGTTCACTTTTCAGATTCAGTTAGCTGACAACAATAAAGCTCCTGCCCAACACATAAGCTTATGGAGGTATCTCATAGTTAAACTGTAACATTGGGCTCCCTGCTCCTAAAAGTTCACGTTCTTTTCATAAGGTGATGACATTTAGTTCCATCTTCAAGAGTCCCCATATTCTTAACACTTCTATTATTGCTCAAACATCTAAGTCCAGATTGTCTTCTAAGACTTAGGGAAAACTCTTCTGTGAACCCTTATAAATTTAAAAAAGCAAGTTACCTACTTACACAATGGTACAGAGTGAACAATTCTATTCCAAAAGATAGGTAATTGGGTCATGGAAAGGAAGGGTCAAACCAAAGCAAGACTGTGACCCAACAGAATATTAATCTGTCATCTGGGACACAGGGTAGTTTGACATGAGCCCCAGGTGCTTTGGGCAGCCCCACCTCTGCAGATGTGTCCAGCTGCAGTCCACATGGCTTCTCCCCTATGCTGGCTTCTCCCAGCCTACAGACATTCCACATTCCTGGCATCAGTTTATCCTTACTTGAAATCTGGGTGAATGCCTCTGTGGCACCAGAGTGCTTATGTACATTTTGTGTGCTTGCAAAGCCAGTATCCCATGGATGACAACAAGATTGCCTCAGCCAGAGTGACAGCCAGGCCTCTCGGAACTGTGCATGCAGCAGCCTCTGCCTCCCTGGCCAGCTGAGCACAGTGACTCTGCCAGCAGGGTACCCTGTCTCAACACATGCTATTGTCATGAGACAATTTCAAATGAATGTACCTTTTGTAGTTTTGGGTTTGTAATAGGTGGGCTCTGGCCAATTCCTGGGATGCCTTCAAGATGTCTGTTCTATTGTCTGAATTTCAAATATCTGCCTTCTTTTTAATAACGTGAATCTCTTCATAAAACAAACCTTCCTTAACCCCAATTTTACATAGATGTTTCTGATCAAACCTCAATATTTGAATCTTTCTGATCTGCATTTTTTCCTCTCCTGGTTCTCACCATAAACCACATGGTCGAGTGTTGTCATAGTAATGATCCTACTCCTGGTACCAATTTCCTATTAGGCTTTTCATGACTGTGACAAGTATCTGAGAGAACAACTCAAGAGGAGGGGAGGTTTATGGCTCACACTTCAAAAGCTTCAGCGCATGATCAGTTAGCTCCTGTGTTCTGTGCCATGGTATGGCATAAGGCTGTTGAGGAACAGATTTTCTCTCCTCTGTCAGATAGAAAATGGCTAAGAGTCAGGGGTCGAGGACAAGACACATCTTTGTAGGGTGTGTCCCCAGTGACCTAAATCCTCCCACAAGGTCCCACCTCCTATTTCCCACTATCTTCCAATAATGAAATTATATTATAGATTCATCAGTAGTTTAATTCATTAAGTCAGAACCCTCAGGATCCAACCACTTCCCAAACACTATTGACTGCCAGTTAATAATAGCTTGTGGCAGAGCAGTTTGTATTCAAACCCTTAGAATATTCTCCTAGTTAATACCAGTGTTTTTTTCCCTGTATTTGCTGTCCATAGGAAAGCCAGTTCAGTCCCTTGTCCTGTTGAGCAATGTTCTCCAGTTTCCAGGGAGCCTACTTAGTCTAGATCTCATGACTACCATTTTATCACGTCCCTTCTTGTGCCTCAGAATCCTTTACTCCTTCAGATGTATTTTGTTTGCTGCTCAAGTCCTTAGACTAATGGTACTTCTACTGTCTATTGCCTCCTCTCAAACTGTTGACAACTTTGGGGTCAGAAAGTCACTTAATTTTGTTAACCATTAGTCCAAAATCATTTGTTTAACTTTTAATGGATTAATTTTCTTCCTGCTAATAATTTTATACTTTTTACTTAGTATCTGCCTTCCATTTAGATTGAACCAGAACTTCGCCATGCTTGAATGACTTACAGTTCTACTAGTGTCCCACTCCTCTTTAGTGTCTGTCGCTTACTTTGTTGAGAATTTTGTGATCGTCTGATAAACCAAGCCATTTAAGACATCGCTGTGATTCCCAGTTGCCTGGGAGGTGGAGCTCCTAATCTAAAGCTCGGCATGAAGAACTTCCACTCTCAGCCCTCAGCTTCCCTTCCGTGTTCTCCGCTGTTGTATGACTGTCCTGTGTGCTCATCTGGGGTACTGGGTCCTTCTCTCCTGCATTATGAACATTGTTTGCGCTTTGTCTTTCTGTCCTGGAAAGAGCTTTCTGCTTGCTTTGTATCATCAAGATGCCATCTATTTTGTGAGGCTCAATTAAGGTGGCATCTTTTCTCTGATGTTGTTGTCCAGTATCCCCGATGAAAGGATCTGCCCCGCTTCAACCCCACATCTCTCTGTTTTATAGCCCTTAGCATCAGCTGCATTAGCAGTTTCTGTACACACCCTTCTGTAGCTGTCTGCCCCTCAAAGGACACTTGAAGCATCCTTGCATCCGTTGCCTCTACTCTCCTGACCTCGATGCAGCAGGAGCTCAGTTCATATTGAACTAAGAGTTTGCAGCTTTTCTACCAGTCATGCTTCCATAGTCACATAAATTTGAACAACATTGGATTAAGTGAAATTTAAACGTGTAAAATTTTATCCAGTGTTATTTGAACTTCCATGATTGTGAAACCCCATTTCTGTATAAAAAACCTTGGGAACTGCTTTGGTACATTCAAAGAACAGTATCCAAAGAAGCTGGTACAAGTGTGGTGCTTGTAAATGGGTCAGTTTTCTTTTAAACTAGTGCCAGTGGCACACAGAGCTCTAATGTGCCAGCAACTTAGTACTTCACATGTGGCCATTTGTTTAGTATCCATGGCAGCTGATGAGGAGAGTCACTCTGCTTAACTTCACCAAAGCAGTCAGTGGAACTAGACCCGGACAGTGTGCACCAGAATCCATGCTTCTTGGTAGAATTCATTTAGCCCTTATCTACTTGTGGAACTCAAAAACCACCATGTGTATGTCTATCAGTCTCCAAAGTGCTCTACAGGACACCCTCCCAATGCCTTAAAGGACTTTTCACTGGGTTCTAGTTCTCAGAAAGTCCCCTTTCCTCTCAACTGTCCACTGCTGGGGTCCAAGACTTTAATATATGGGTCTAAGAACACTGACTGACCAAACTACAATACGGTTGATGTCAGCACTATGGGCGGTACCCGATTCAGAGTGAGAAGTAATCAGTGTTTGTTGAGTGAACTAATGAGGATGCTGATCTCAACCATCTTTGTCATTTCTATGAACATCATGGTAATGTTTTTTCTTATTAGTGTGGATATTGCTAGTGAAAAACGATGACAGATTGTTCTTTTTGTTTCAGGGAAGTTGGGAAAAAAGAATCTTGAAGAGTTTAAATAGTATGTGCACTGAACTGAGTATCCCATTGGCACGAAAGGTAAATTTAACATTTTTCTGCTGAAGTACCTTTATTGTGAGTTAACTGAAAAATGTCACAAAGTTGTGCAGCTGTTAGGCTTGTTAGTCTTCATTTGCTGGTGTATCAGTTTTGTTTTTTTTTAATGCAAACCTGTAAGTGTCAATTGTTTGGTTATGTCTTACACATACTCGTACTTTATATACTTTAGTGGTTGTTATAATGAACTGGTGCTGTAGCCTACTAAGACATTTGGCTGTTGTCTTAGTTACTTTTCTATTGTGCTAAAACAGTGTGGCCAAGGCAAGTTGTAGAAAGAACGGTTTATCTGGTGCTGACTGCTCCAGAAGGGTAGAGTCCTTCACTGCCGCAGTGGGGAAGCATGGCAGTGAAGGACAGGAGGGTGTCCTGTAGACAGGCCTGCTGAACGGCGCAGCAGCCCGTAGCACAAGCAGGAATCAGAGAGTGAATGGGAATGGTGCAAACCTTTGAACTCACAAAGTGCACACCCCCAGTGACATACTGTTCAGTAAGGCCACACCTCTTAACCTCCGCAAATAGCACCACTAGTGGGGGGGCCAAGTATTCAATGCCCGGAACTTTAGGGGGCATCTCATTCAAACCACCACGCTGTGAAGCGTGAGTCCACTTTAAAGATTTTAATGACATTTAGTCTTTGTACATTGTGAGCCAGTGAGCACAGTAGCACTATTCCTCGAGGGCCACGATGACTGCAATCTTGTCATTGGCAATGTGATAACATCTTGCAGTACTAGTATAAGGAATGAAAAGAATAGTTTATTGTATCTCTGCGGACATGGACGTCTATTTAGATCTAGTCCTTACTTAATGGTGGGAGAGGTAGGAAGTGAGAGAAAAATCACCAGGAGTCTGTTCTAGATACTATGGCTGCTCACAAGTAGAAGAGAATGAGTTTTCCTTTCACTGCTTTCTCTGCTTGCCAGTTATCTGTTGAGTAGATTGGGTGCATACACTTTTGATGAGAGCCAAGGAGAAGCCACTGAAGGCACCACCAGGGTAGTGTCTAGAAAAAGCTTAGACGAGAACCTGTCTGCATGTGTAGTATGATTTGATACTGTCTTTCACATCAGAAGATTATGCTACTGAGTCAGGCATCTTTCCTCAGCCAATCCTCTTGCCATGCATTTCTGAGCTTGCTGATGGGGTAGGAACCGTAGGATGTGGCTGCGGAGCAGGCAGTTCTTTGTGAGAGTTACTGGCCAGTCTGATCGTTTACCTTCTCTTCTTGGACTCATTGGCACCAAGCCATTGGCTTCTAACTAAGCCATTGAGACTAGATATGTTTCAATCATTTTAAAAGTTAATTTAAGTGTAATTCCAAAGAAGTTGTCCATGTGTAATTTGTTTATCTTATGCTATGGTACCTTAAACTTTTGAATAAGTTATTGATTTTGAAACTACTTAAAACAAATTTTAGAGACCAGTTGGAGAACAGAAAGAACTTCTCAATAAATGGAATGAAATGGGAACTGATGAGCCAGGTATGTGAAGGATTTCCTGTAAGATTTCTAATCTGACTGAAGTAACAGAATACTTCTTTTGGAAAACTGCAACCTTCCATCTCCACTAATCCCTGGGTGTTTGATTTGCTGGTGTCTGGTCTGCAGCTCAAGGACTCCCAACTTTAGGCTGTGTTTCCCATTGCTTAGACAGCGTTAAACCACGTTTCCCTTCTTTCAGATAGCATTTTAAACATTTTTATAAGAAAGTATGTAGCCTTTCTGCCCCCTCTTCTGTGATGTTCACTGAGCCATGGGGTAGGGTCTGTTAATAGATTTATCAATTGGGGAAGATTGTAAAAGACAGAGGGCCAGGAGATCTGCTGTGAGATGATGTCTTCTATACAGGACAGGGAAGCTGTGCCCATGAAATGACAGCAGCATGGCAGTGTGGCCTAAACAAGACCTGAACAAGGACACTAGATGCTTTGCCAACGTGGATGGGGAAAGATCTCATGAAGCCCCCTCTCCTGGAGGAAGGACTGCAGATAGTTAACATCTGCTGAGAGAAGGAAAACCAGCCTCCCCTAGGGGTGCCCCAACAGTTATCCAATGCCGAGTGGTCGGCCCTAAAGACATGCTATGAGCAACACAAAGTGGACGTGGTTGGTTGTGTTTATAGAATTAAAGAAGAAAGGCAATAGAGATCATCCATGAATTCAGAAGGGGGACTTGGAGCTAGAGAGAGTGGGACAGTGGCAGGAGGTGGGCGGTGACGGGGATTGAAGTCATCAGAGTAGGTTATACACATGTGCGAAATGTCATCATGAAGCCTGTCAGTTTATGCAATTGGTAAATGCTAATGAAAATGAAAAAAATCAAACAAGTAAAGAAAATGGATTCAATAGCTTCCCAAGGTAGAAATTCTGTAAGCTTGATTATGCTGAGGAGATTGACTAATGAAAAGTAAATTTCAAAAATTAAAGTGTTTTAAATTGTATTTTATCTCTCTTTAAAGTTAATATACAGCCAGATTTATAAACATATAATGAGTAACAACTGTATACTGTAGATGCCTATAATTACATGGACAGATGCATACATGGCTGGCCCCAGCTTGTGGCCCCCACTACTAAAGCTAGTCTGGGAACCAGGCAAGCAACATGCTATAATAGGAAATGTTGCACCTGAAATCAGAGAAGTTTAAAACAAGCAGAGGAATTCACTGAGAATGCATTATCTGTATTCTAAATACAGAATCTTTATTTGAAACTCTTAAGATCTTCTGTAATATGTTGTTTAAGTTGTCAAGGACTGTCTTTTTATTTCTGTGTTCCCAGTGTTTCACACAATGTACAACTAATAATCAATACTCAATACATATGTGATCCATCTCTATAGAAACACAGTAAAGTGACATTAGTATTTATTAGTCATTTCATATATTACCTGAAATTTTGTTTAACTCATTCCAGATTTAAGCCTTTTTCGACCTGTTTATGCACCTAAGGACTTTCTTGAGGTATGTTCTGTTGGAAAGATATGCAAATAAGATGGGTGTAATTGAAGACAGTGCATGGCCTCAAATGGCTTTTTAACCTATGGCTTTGCAACAAGAATTGTCATGTTTGGCAAGGGCAAATCTATACAAAACACTAACCAGGCTTGTTGTTTATTTTTAAAGGTATTAATTAATCTCCGCAACCCAAATTATGAAAATGGTGACTCTCTTAGTTTTAGGACTCATTTGGGTTTAATCCAAGTTCCTCTGAAAGTAAAAGACATCCCTGAATTGGTAAGTATAGACATTAAAGAATAAATTAACGTGTATTAGAAGATAACCACTAGAAAAACATTTTAGTGCAGCATGTATCTATTATAAGAAGAGTCATGGATGCATTAAACAAATTTCTAATGTGATATCTTTTTAGTTGGAAATATGTGCATAGAAAGAACAAGTTTTTATGTAGAAGTCAAAGCAAGCTCCCATTGGCCTATAAATGTTTTGCCCAGTATTTCAATAAAGAGCAAATATTTACGAGGGAGTTTGCTGGGACGCAGGTTTCTGATGCATGGCTGCAAAAATGATTGGAATAAATTCTAAGATTTATAAAAGGATGTTTAAGAAAGCACATGTTAGCCGGGCGGTGGTGGCGCACGCCTTTAATCCCAGCACTTGGGAGGCAGAGCCAGGCGGATCTCTGTGAGTTCGAGGCCAGCCTGGGCTACCAAGTTAGTCCCAGGAAAGGCGCAAAGCTACACAGAGAAACCCTGTCTCGAAAAACCAAAAAAAAAAAAAAAAAAAAAAAAAAAAAAAAAAAAAAAAGAAAGCACATGTCATTTCATTTAACTAACTTTCCTGGAGCCCAGAACATGGTGAGACACTAAGGGAAACTGTGTTTGCTCTGGAAGCTATCGTTTCAGGGAGGCATTCGTTTTTAAGATGAATTGTGAGCAGATTTCCTGATGGTGGAGCCATGTTGTCATCACTTCTGTCACCCATTCCAAAGTAATAAAGGACACAGCATAGTCAGCACCTCTGTGGTGACGCTCTGAACTTTAAAGATGGAGAGGCCTTGATAAATAACCTAAAGCCTGAGCAGTCAGAGCGCATGGAAAGTGTGGATGCACATCTTCCACTCTGTGATCTGCAGCATTGTGCTAGATCCTGACTGTTTCATCTTGGCAGCAGGCCTCGTGTTATTTTGTCAGTGAAAGGATGATTGTGGAGGGACATTTGAAAGGCTCCCGCAGGAGGACGTCGTCTCCGTTCTGATTCCCATGTGTAATAATGTCATCCGCAGCCCAGATCCAGCCGGCTCCTTTGGGCGTTTTTTCCCCCACCACCCTTGGTCTTGACCATGGCCTTGAGCCCTGGGAGGACACTTGTGATTTCATACTTCCTTTTCATTTGTGCTCTGAGAAGCCATCGTTGCTTTCTGCGTTTGCTACTTCTGTTTTTCCCTCTTGACGCCTGTGGCATGCCTTTTCTTTCCTAAGTAGAAATTGACTGATGAAAGAAGCAAAATGGTTTTCTTCGAAGAACCTTGGAAAGGCTCAAGGATCAGAGACATCCTGAGTACTGCCATGGCAACCCACAGGGCTGAGATTAGAACTTCTGTGGAAGACTATCATGCGGGGCTCCTTCCCACTATTCAGAGTCACACGACTCTCTCCATCCCCATAGGAGCCCAGAGGCACATTCACCAGAGATACAGACTCAGAACAACTGTAAGCTCAGAAACCTCTGATGTACAGTAGGAAGATGGAAGTCATTAACACGGGGATCAAGTGAAAGTCTATGGAGTAGTGAGACTATATTCTTATCTTTGCTGCTCTGCTTCCTGACCCTCTACCAACTCTAGAACACCGGCAAAGCTGGTGGAGATTTGGAGAACCTTATGTAAAGCAAATTGGCTGGCTACAGAGTTGTCTGACAGAGAGGCCCACCACACTCCAGGAAAGTCTTTACTGCATAGCTCCTAATCACATTTTACTGCTTTATTCTCAGACTTGAGTGGTGAAGCTAAAGCCCACAGATATTTAAACTGCTGCAATTTGAGGGCATGAGGCAATGAACTCGGAGACCAAAAGGAGAGGGGGATGGGGAGAAAGACCGAGACTGAATGAGTATGAATATAAATTTATAGAATGGCCACTAGTAGGTGTTGTAGATGTTTAAGGTTTGGATTTAGGGTGACATGAAGAGAATAGGCCACAGCTTGACCCCACAATAACTTAGATTTATAGAATGACACAGACAGAAAACAGACATGCCAGTGTTCCAGCACTGATGTCAAAAATACATTCTCCTGGTCTCAAGCTCTGGCTCCAATCCTGGTCTGTTTGGGGTCCTGGTAGAGTCTTTTCCCTTCTATTTTCTCTCTTCATTGCCATTTCTAGAAATTCCCCTTCTCTATGGTTAGAATAGTATTTGTTGGGCAAAATAAAGCTTGCAGGTTCTACCCTATGGCCTATGATCTCTTGGTCATGGATTTTGACAAGGATTATAGTACCAGGCACGATAGTCCCTCTTGTGGAGCAGGCCTCAAGTCCAGTCAGAAAGTGGCTAGTCACACCATAGCGGCCATGCCTCCACTGCACCGCCAGTGGGCACATCTTGCCTGCCAGGTCAGTATTGCAGCATGGAAGAGTGTGGTTACTCCTCATCTGTAGTCATTAGGACCAGTCCCTGCAATCCGTACACTGTGTCAGGGTGATTCTGATTCTCCCAAGGTACAAGGACATTTCTTGAAATGGAGATCTAATATCTCTAAAGAGGGCTTGTGGCTAATTTAGTGGAGCAGCCAGATGGGACCAGACACCGGTGTTCAGTATTTGCTGGGTCAGGTGCTTTGATAAGTACTGGAGAGCTCAGTACTAAGAGACAGTCCTCATCTCCAAAGGACTGCAGGCTAGTAGGGGGATGGACAGTAAAAGAACAGTTTTACTATAGTGTAGAATAGGATAGTACAGTATAGTGTAGTGTAGTGTAGTATAGTGTAGTATAGTATAGGTAAAGGCTGAGTAAAGATAATATATTGAGAGTGCCTTTTGTCAGCCTGGCACAGCAAGGAAGACGTCTGGGGAGGAACATTCCCTATGGTTAATTTTGATGGGAATCTGAGAATTTGCTAATGTTGAATGACACACAGTCCAGAGCAATGACATGGAAAATGGACATTCAGATCTCACATGTCATAAGTAAAACTCTTCATTTTGATTACAGAACCTAGTATTGAAGTGTTGCTTGGCCGTAGATTTGTGTTTTAGTATCCAGATCAATGCTATTCTTAAACTGAGATTCGTAATCATTAACAGTAATGATTCAGTGAAAGAAGAGTCATAAAATACATGGAAGACAGTGGTTGAAATGGAAGAATCATGAAACTCACCAACATACAGAACAGATAATTTGGAAAAATTAAAATTAACTCAATTTTATGCCAGGTGGTGGCGGCGCACATCTTTAATCCCAGCACCCAGGAGGCAGAGGCAGGCAGATCTCTGTGAGTTTGAGGCCATCCTGGTCTACAGAGTGAGTTCCAAGACAGGCTCTAAAGCTACACAGAGAAATCCTGTCTCAAAAAACAAACAAAGAAACAAAAAACAAAAAAAACCCTTCAATCTTAAAGGAGAATGAAGTATGGCTCATCAATCAGAATAGTTACAAAACACTGAAGCAACTATTAATAGAAATATTTAATTACTTGTAAAATAAAATAATATGATTAATATGGGGTTTTCTATGCTTACAAAATACAAATGTGATTATTGTCTTAGGACATTACCAGATAAGAGAAGGAAATCTTATGAATAATTCTAATCCATCCTTATTTTAGCTGAGGACTCAATAGTTCATTTTGGCTCAAAACTGAACTTGTTTTGGATATTTGTGGTTTAGCTTCTTATCATCAGAGTAAGATGCCAAGTCATAGAAAACACAGAGAAGTTTATGTTGGTGATTTTACAGTGGTGTTAGATAAAATTGATAAATATGATGTGAGTGAGTGAGTGAGTGCTCTGTGTGTGTGAGTGAGTGTGCGTGTCTGTGTGTGTGTTTACATGCATGTGTGCGTGCATGCGTGTGTGTGTGTGTGTGTGTGTGTGTGTGTGTGTGTGTGTGTGTGTGTGCTTGCTTGCTTGCTTTAGGAAAGGTTAGAGCATTACTATGCCTTTACCTAGAAGGACAGTCATCACCTCTTACTATGCTGATTTGTGGCTTACCTAAGGAGGCAAAATGAAGAGAAAACTTTTGAAGAAGATAATGCCAGTATTCATCCTGTCCAAAGTGTTCAAAGTGAAAAAGTTTAGAAAGAAAAAAGTGATGGAAAGAAAAACATTACCAAAGGTCCTGTACTGGAAAACTACTGTATGTTTATGTTCTTTTCTCATTATGTTTACTAATTTTTCCTAAGTGCTATGGCTTTTCTAGTCACGTTTATTTCATGAAAATAATGCATAGCCCTATCTGCAGTACACAACTGTGGTTACTCTGCCCCTTAATGTTTAGAGTCTATTACTGTTCTTTTATTTTTGATATTTGAATGAAACAAAGATTCATTTTTACATGTGATTTTCTTTACTTGTTGATATTTAGGTAAAAGTAACCTTTTTTGAAAACACCAGAGTCTGAGATGTGTGCTAATTCTTCATATGTTATTTTTCAGAAAGAATGCTTTGTAGAACTTGGCTTAAATACAGGACAACTGGGTATAGATGATTCTACACAAGTGCCTCCTGGTTAGTATTTCCCATGCGACATTTAATTAGTGACAAGTGATAGCTTCCAAGTACACAAGCCATCTGTATGCAGATCAGTGGGTTACAAAGTGGGCACACTGTGTGACCTTCAGCTCAGTCAAGAAACAACATATCCCAACAGCTTAGATGCCCCCTGGGCACAGGTACAGACTCTGCCATCCCCATAGTAACGGCTATCCTGCTTGAAACACCAGAGGGCTAGTGTAGACTGTTTGGATTTATTCGCTGCACCCACTTGCGTCTGGTTTCTTTGGCTTACTGTTGTCTATAAGATACATAGTGTTGTGACAAAAAATTATTTGTTTCAGTTTCGTATTGTGATCCACCATATGCAAATACTGCTGTCTATTTTGAAGATGGTTGATGGCCATTTGAATTATTCTCATCATTTGGTAATCGTCAGTTGTCCTGCTGTGAATATTCTTTGACAGGCCATTGGATGTGTATGTCCATCTGAGGGCACATACCTGAGAGTGAACTGATAGTTATCATGTCATGTGCATATGCACAATGTCAGTAGATATTGCCAGTTTTCCAAAGTTACCATGCCGACGTACACTCCCATCAACTTTGTATGAGAAGTTCATTGCTCCATACGTTTTTTCATTTAAAATTGCCAGTCTTTTTTTGTTTTTACCACAGATTTCCAGTCTTTTTTTGTTTTTACCACAGCCATGGCTCCATGTTTTATATGCATTCTAATTATTTTCTCTGATGATTAATAGGGTCAAGCAGTTTTTATGTTTTCTGGTTTTTTTGTACCATTGTTGGTTGATTGTTGGTAAAGAACTTTTTCAAACTCTTGGCTTATTTGTGTCTGGCAAGTGCCTCTTTCTGTAAGACTGTCTTCGTAAATTCTGGATACAAGCCCTCTGCCACATACACATTACAAATTCAGAAACTTACCTTGAAAAAACTCCCTTGATGGTGTTCTTTTCTTTTACTGTGAACAGAGTTTATTTTAATATGTCGTAGTTAATGAGTCTGTTTGCATTATGATTGATAGTTTTTAAAGAGCAACTGTTCCAGTGAAAGCTTTTGCATAGCATTCATGAGGCAGAGCTTCTCCCTACAAGAGGCAGGCCGTGCTTAGATAGCCTTTGATGCTCAACTGGAGTGAAAATAAGACTTTATAAATGAAGCTGTTAGCAAGGTGGCTGGGTTTTTAGTTCAAAGAAATTTTTCTTGATTTTTTAAAACTAATTACTTTATATTATTTATGTGGTGTGTGAATGTGTACTTCTATATGTATGTGTCTATGCAGTTGTGTGATTGTGTGTGAGAGGGTGCCCACAGAACTGGAGCAGGTGCTAAATCCCTTGGAGCTGGAGTTTGCAGGGGGTTTGAGCAGCCGACATGAGCGCTATGAACAGGTCTCAGGTCCTCCTGAGTGAGCAGCAACAGCTCTTAGCCCTGGGCCATGTCTCCAGCCACTGGAATAATAGTAAAAACAACCTTTTTTTGAATTTTTTCTGGATGTACAGAAATATTTTTTGTATAAGAATACATTCTGTTTTAACAAAAGAAAACTTAATTTGTCCATTTTTGTTCCCCAATTAAATGCGTGAACTTACTTTTAACAACTTAGGGTTTTTTGCACTTAGGCTGCTTATTCCAGTGTTCAGAGTCAGTGTAGTAGTGTGTGCCTTGAATGAAGAAGGCTGAGTCAACAGGGTTGAGAGCTTGAGGCCTCCCCAGACTGCTAGAGGAAGACCAGCCTGGGCAGCAAGAATCTGTCTCAATTAAATAAACAGACAGACAGACAGACAGATAAATAAACAAATACATTCTTACATTTTCTGCATAGTTATCCAACTTTAAAAATAAGTATCAGTAATGGGGAAATACTTCTTACTCTAACTGTAATTAATCATGTTTGTGTCTAATAATTTTATTTTCTCTTAATATTTTTAGAACTTTTTGAAAATGAGCATGTGCGTATTGGGCAAAAAGGTAAGTGTAGTCACATTTATTAAAATCTATAAAAAAAATTGAGAGAGTTCTAGGTAACGGTTCCCATGAAATAGTCTCAGTTGAAATTCATTCTCTGTAAAGTGAAGCACCGGAGAGTCATAATATTTAACCAAGCAGGTAATCTAACGGGGATCTTTATTTAGAAGCCAATGCAGGGTTTTAGCTGTCTTAGGAAATTAAGCACACAGCTGGCTCCCTGAACAGGAAATGCAGACCTACATTCATCAGCCGCATGAGAGGCGAGCACTCTACAGCAGAATTTCATCTCACAATCAAAGAGGCAGCTTCCTCTTTAATGCACCCACACACCTCTCATTAGCGCTAATGAGGGCATGCTCCTGCATCAGGAGAGGATGGAGCTCTTAAATCCTGCTGATGGCTCACAATGATAAGGCTTAATAAGCGTAGCAGGTCTCCATATCCTGGGGAACAACTGCCCATCCTTTGGCTCTTTCTCTTGTTTCTATAAATCCTTGACTGTCTTTGAGGTAAGAAGGCTGTGTGTCAGACCGAACCGTCTGTGACAATTATTGTCATGTACCAATGTCCCTACTTCAGCGCTTCAAAGTCATTTTAATTTCAAAGACTTCTTTTGTAGGCTTGGCCTCTTTCATTAAACATTCAGATAAAGAATGTTCTTTAAAATTATTATGCTCTCCATGTGTCTTTTCATCATGTCTTTTTTTTTATTAGAAAATTTCCTCTTCCCTTTAAAAGGAAACAAGAAAATGATGCTGTTAGATAAACATTGGATGTGTGGTGGTCTCATATTTTTGTTTGTTTGCTTTTATTTTGTGGGCTTTTTATTTTCAGGTTGAATAGTTCATATTTTAATTAAAGAAAATAAAAATGGAAGCAAAATGATACTATACTGATTTTTTTTAATATGGGTGCTTAATGATAATTTTGTTGAAAGTTTCTTAGTCTGTTTTGCATTTCTTTCCCAATCTGACCTTTTTAAAAAAATTTTCAGAGCTAAGGAGTCATTTGGTAGAATGGGTGTCTTAACATTCTTATACATTATTCTTGGGCAGGATACTGCATGTACAGTACTGCTTCCAAATAACAGAAGCTCCATGACTTGGTAGCATACATTTGTGAAAATTGTGGGTTCTGAAGATGAGGCGCTGCGTGGTCATGGTAGGCAGACACCCTTCTCGGTAGTAGTTGTAGATCTGTGGAGCTGTGGAAAAGCACAGTGATCTAAAGCTTTCAACGCTGAAAGCTTTGATTGGCTGAGGAGGAGCTAAGGGAGATTAAGGCTTGAAACTTTTGGTCTGTAGTAGGGCCATCTCAAAACCCAGAGAGTGAAGGAAGAAAAAGATAGATCCGTGAGGTCACATACAGAGACTGAAGTTTTGCTTCCCAAAAGATTTGTAATGAGAGATGTCTGAGACGCTCCTGGCATTGTGACTTTTCTAACAGGATTATCACATGCATTTGACAGTTCTAGTGCAGCAGGATAGCGCTGCTGCCCAGCAGTACATCCGACAAGGAAGTCCCACGGCACTGAGAGCTGAGCTCTGGGCGCTCATTTTGAATATCTCCAGTCAACCCGAGGTAAGAAGCAAAGAGAGGGATCAAATTTAGTTGTTCAGTTTGTTTTCTAAATCTTGGTTTTTCAAAGCAGAAAAGCTGCCACGTAGTTCATTATTCACCCTGCTTTTCATTCCCAGCATCACAGTTGTTTTAAGGTAAGGCAGGATTTAACACCAAACTTGATCAGTATGCTCAACAGACACTTCTAAATACCGTGATCCTGTATATATGTAATAAAACAAGAAGCTAAATCTTAAGAACTCAGATCAGCGAAGATGTGACAGAGTGGGATGTTATAATAGCAAGTAATGCAGAAAAACAACTGCGAATGAGTAAGTGAATTCTCCGTGGTTTTTTTATTTATTTGGTTGGTTTTTTGAGGTAGGGTTCATGTAGCCTGTATTGCTTTAAAAACTCATTTAGGCAGCTGAGGCTGGCCTTGAACTCCCAATGATCTTGTCTCTGCTTCTGAAAGTGCTAGGATTATAGGCATGCACAACCACACTTGGATTTATGATTCCCTTTGAAGTGTGTGCTATCCCTATGGTTCTAAAATTTGACATAATGTACAAATATTATTTTCCCAAATACATGATTATTTTTTCAAGAAATGCAATGAATATTAAAGGAAGTGAGAAAATCACTAACAGACCATGGGTGTTTTGTTTTCTGATGCTGGAGATGGAGCCTAGGGCTTCATGCCTGCAAAGCCAGCTCTCTGCCAACTGAGCTATATCCCCAGCCGAGGTCACAGACTTAGTAATGAAAACCTGCATAAGACATTGACTTCTGGAATATTCTCACTGCATGCACATATGTAATTACCTATGTATAGTGAATTTATATATATATATATATTTGTAATATATATATTTGTAAATTCACCCATTTAAAGATTTTTAATCATTGTCATACTAATAGTGTGACAGGTTCTATGATTATATAAACCTGGTTTAAACTCAGAGTTCCCTAACTTACTGAAGACATATCATTGAGCAAATTGCTTAAATTTCTTCAAGCTTAAGTTAACCTGTACATAAATATAGGTAATAATATTTATGTCACAGACTTGTGATAAATATACAGAAAGTAACATATATGTCTATTATGTAATAATGGACACAAATGTTTGCCACTAATGGCAGTAGTCATAATAATTAGTATTACTTGTAATTATGTTACAGATTAATTGTAATGAATAATTCTGATAAAATAAGACATTAATGTTTGTTATAAAAAATTGCATTTCTAACCTTTGCTAATTATGTGAAGTATGTGTGTATATCTATGTATGGTGTGTGTGTGTGTGTGTGTGTGTGTGTGTGTGTGTGTGTTTCAAGTTTCCTTCTGTGAACAGCACTGTCCATATCTTTTATTTGAAAGAAGAAAGCTTGGGATTTGCTGCAGAACAGTTTTGCAGCATGAGGTATTGCTATCTTTTGTAACACTTTGGAGAGAATTGTTTACAAAACAGACATTTTTCTGTTTGTGTGATTTTCTAGAAAACATAATTCTTCACTGGGTTTAAGTTTCCAAGTAACATGCCACCCTCAACTGCTGCAGAGTCAAACAAGTCCTGTTCTCTGTGCAAAGGAAATGCTACCTTTTCACAATCAAATTTAGGAGTTTCCAAAAAATATTACCTTAATAATGACAGATAATGATTGCCCTCTGAGGCCAAAAGAAAGCACTGGATTCCCTGGCTGGAATTTATAGCCTGGGGATTGAACCAGAGTCCTCTGCAAGAGTAGCCAGTGCTCCTAAGTGCTGAGCTATCTCTCCAAACCCCAACTTACTGAATTTTTGAGACGTCTAATGATAGGCATGTTTATGGAGAATTAGTATGACTAGCCTTATGGCCATCACATTCTTTCTTAGAGAGTGTCGTTCAAGCGTGATGAGCAAATTCTACCGCAGAAAAGAGTTGTGTCTCGGTGCATCCGTCCCTCGGCATAGCCCTGCAGGCTTGAGCCTGGGCACTCAGAACAGACAGTACTCAGTAAATGTTTATCAGTGGAGTTTTGTGAAGATAACTTGTCTATCTAGATTCTTTCCCTAGCTCTATCTCCAAAAGATAGGATATTAAATGTCCAAACAATTTTAAATAAATATGCTAAAGGTTAAACATTTGTTTAGCAAGTCATATGACATTAAAAAATAATTAAAAGCAAAGTACAAAGATATTTAATTGTATAATTATTTCTTGAGTACACAGAAGCTTTGGTACATGGCAGTATCAATAAATTATTATAGTTTATTTTGTATGCTAATTGGTACTAAAATCAATGTGAAGGTACTATGGTTATCATCATTTTATGAAGGCTACAGAAACAACTCCATTTGTTTATTAGAAGAAGCCAATATATTTTAACTACATAGTGAAAAGAATGTGAACTTGTTTTATGAAGTGTCTTAGATATCGAGCCTGTGATTTTGAAATTTTATGGACAGATGAGTTTCTGAACCAACATGACCTTGTTTTCACTCAGTCACCCAGCATTTTGTATTTGTTGCACAATATTTCATTGCTTGTCTGAATTGTAGCCAGTTCAACTAACTCACAAGATTACTATATAAATATATTTATGGGATTGTTGACATTTTGAGTAATTGGGCCCAGTAAAATTTTTCTTTGTGTTTAAAATTTTATTCAATGCTTTTGAATACATATTTTTTTTTTTTTTTTTTAGATTTTATTTATTTATTATATATACAGCATGTATGACGGCAGGCCAGAAGAGGGCACCAGATCTAGTTACAGATGGCTGTGAGCCACCATGCGGTTGCTGGGAATTGAACTCAGGACCTCTGGAAGAGCAGTCAGTGCTCTTAACCTCTGAGCCATCTCTCCAGCCCCGAATACATATTTCTTTACAGAAATATTTGATCCTAAAATTAGTATTTTAATTACTCTTATTAAGATATTTATTACTTTTCTAGCAATAGCCAGGAAAAGCATGAATTAATTGATAATAAATAGCATTACAAGTACAACTGAAAATAAATAATGTTGAGTATAGCAATTAAAATGAAGTTCTCTGTGAGCATTTATAATTCATAAATAATAATGCAGATTAATTTCCCAGTATTTATTACCCAAGGAATTAATTCCTATAATTGATTTTATTTTATTTATTTATGTCGGCATACATATGAACAAAAAGTTTTAACAACAAATTAAAATAAATATTAATAGTGTAAACTCACTGAACCTTTCTTTTCTAAAGCACTATTTTTTCAGATGTCACCAGGACTGTGTTTCTCTCTGCTTTCTATGGGAGATGTAAAAGTCCTAGGATAAAATGTGGTTTAGTGCAATATCTCACTGGTGATTCTCAACTGCAGAGCTGTCCCCTCCGACAGGAATGGTCATCTTTGGCCACACATACACTGTAGACAGTCACCAAGGGGGGGAAAGAAAGTGTCCTGTTCAGCTTGGATCAACTGAATTCACACTGGCAGGCCACTGAGTGATGGGTGGCCCTGGGCCTTCAAATCACAGACATCAGTGTATTCATAGAGAAAAGTAGCAGTGGGTGCCACATGGCCTAGATGACATCCAGCAGCCCTTTCAAATCAAATCTTGAAATGAAAGTACTGAAACTGGAGACTGTACCTACAAGCCATCTGAGTGCAATGAGGAGCAGTTCTCCCACTCTCCTTGTTAGAACCAGCAGAAGGCTGCAGTAGCACCAGTTTACGCAGCATCATTGTTTAGGTTCTAGCCAATGTTGTAAGTCAGGAATATGAACTGGTTTATGATTGGAGGAAGAAGACACACCGTCATATTCTCCAGAGATGATTATGATCATGGTTGAGTACCTAGAAGACTAAAAATTTACTATAAAATATTTTAGTAAGACATTATATAAAATATTTAAAAATTAGTTGCTTTTATCCATATTTTTGTTTTTTCGAGACAGGGTTTCTCTGTGTAGTTTTTGGTGCCTGTCCTGGATCTCGCTCTGTAGACCAGGCTGGCCTCGAACACACAAAGATCCTCCTGGCTTTGCCTCCCAAGTGCTGGGATTAAAGGCCTGCACCACCACTGCCTGGCTTCTTTTATCCATATTATCAACTTGAAATACAGAAGTGAGAAACACCAGGTTTATAATAGCAGGAACATGAAAACATTTAATGTCGAGAACAAGAGAGCCTTGGAGCCCCTATGAGGAAAACAGTGGACACAAAAGGCAGAACAGTAAAACCTGCCTGGCACTGTCCTGAGCTTATGGTATGTTTCCATTTTCCCCACAACAGCCCTACAGAAAAGGGGCTGCCATCGTTCTCTGAAGCCCACAAAAGCTTGTGGATTTGCCTTACACGACAAAGATCTCCATCATATTCTTGATGGGATGCCTTAGCATCATGAAACATCCCTTCTTTTCTAAACAAATATTTGGGAAAATCTCTGTTATTTTTAACTGGGTGTAGTTACCTTAAGGTTTTTATGGAGGTTAAGTGTCTAAGAATAACCAAATCCATTATTAAGGAAAATGGAGTAGTGACTTAATAGATAGCTCTCGCTCTGTAATTTTACTTCAGTTGAGAGTGCTGATGCTGATAATTAACTGTTACACTGGCAGAGAACAGTAAGACCTTTTGATACAAGGCACGATAATAAGATCGAGGAAATGTACAGCTAATTGAGTGAAAACTATTTGTATGAACATGTGATATGGAAGCCTGTCCTAATGCAAGAAAACCCAAAGCCTTAAAGAACACTTAAAATTGTCAAGGTTTATCATAAAATTCAAGGAACATGTTACTTTGAAGAAAAGTGCTTACAGCGCAATGGCAGGAGGTCGATTCTCCTTCTTAATGAAGAGGCTGACACACTCTAGCGAGAAAGACCACCTACAGGACAGGCAGATACTACTGGGAAGGGCGAATCCCTGCTGTGGAAATCCAAGTGGCCAGGGAACAGCGGGAGACTCTTCAGGTTGCTGGTTGAAAAAGCACCAATGAACACAATAATGAAATATCATTTCTGAGATAAAGGTGTAGACACAATGGCACCTCATTTGGCTGGGGGAAATTTGGATTGCTATTGTTCTTAGGAAGTGGTCAGGCAGTTCATATGCTGAGGTAAGATGAGAATAGTTTTCACCCTCCAGCTCTGCTTTGCCCATTTGTCCTGCACACAGGGGAGCACAGCACAGGAAGGGTATTTATTATAGCAGTATGCGTAGGGACAAACTACCGAGAGACAGCCTGAGTCTCCATTTTAGGGGCATGAGTTTAAAATTGTGATATCCGAGACTTAGAGGACTTGACCTGGAAGCCTTCTCCTGAGGACCAGCTCTTATAGTATTTACAGTAGTCCTGCCCAACTGTGGAGCCATGACAGTGACCAGTCTGTGGCTCTGGACATCGAGTTATCATTCTCTCTGGACCTAAGCTCCTCCAATGTGAGTGGAGATAATTCTCACTGATCCATTTCATGTTGTTAAAGGAATTGTAAGATGCACCTAGTTCATAAATATTGTATTTATTATTAGTAAATATTGAGTGAATACCCACTAGATACCAGTATTGGAAATGGGCGTATTATTAAACATCTACTGTTACTTAGCTATCATTATGTAGTAATGAATAAAAGAGTCCCTATCTCTTAATGGTTATAATTTTATTATTGACTATTGTTTATTAAGGTTTGAGGCTGACCTTATAAACATTAAATTTTTGTGTATTTTACTTTCAAATATAGGACATCCTGTATTATGAGCAACTTAAAACCAACGTGATACAGCATGACCTTCTGGTGGACAGTCTAATTTATAAAGTAAGTATAAGTATCCATTGTTTTTCCATTTCATCAATAGCATTTACAATGAAGAGTTTTCTCTCTGCAGGGCTTGAACTGTGGGCAAAAGTACATATTAAACTTGAAAAATAATTGGAGTGGCTGTGTGATAGTACATAGCTAGGATCCCTGTACCTGAGGGCAGAGAAAGGAGGACCAGGAGCTCAAAGTCATGCTTGGATTCATAGTGACTTTGAAACTAACCTGGGCTTCCTGAGACCCTGTCTGAAAGAAAGAAAGAAAGAAAGAAAGAAAGAAAGAGAGAGAGAGAGAGAGAGAGAGAGAGAGAGAGAGAGAGAGAGAGAGAGAAGAAAGAAAGAAAGAAAGAAAGAAAGAAAGAAAGAAAGAAAGAAGAGGAAAGAAAGAAAGAAAGAGGAAAGAAAGAGAGAAAGAAAGAAAAAGGAAAGAAAGAAAGAAAGAAAGAAAGAAAGAAAAAGGAAAGAAAGAAAGAAAGAAAGAAAGAAAGAAAGAAAAAGGAAAGAAAGAAAGAAAGAAAAGAAAGAAAGAAAGAAAGAAAGAAAGAAAGAAAGAAAGAAAGAAAGAAAGAAAGAAAGAAAGAAAGAAAGAAAGAAAGAGGAAAGGAAGGCAGGAAGGGAGGGAGGGAGGGAGGGAGGGAGGGAGGGAGGGAGGGAGGGAGGGAGGGAGGGAGGGAAGGAAATGCCTGATGTGATCATTGTGCCTGTGAAGTCGAGGCTGGCTTCCCAAGCTTGAGGCCTGCAGACACTGTGGTCTTCTTCCCTAGGGAGTTGTTCTTGTGTTCTTTTCCCAGTCTCTCCATGTTTTCATGAAGAGAAAAAACATTGTTCATCTTAAATTCAAGTCTGTTTTTCCATTCCACACAAAGAGAGTGGAAAAGCAGCTAAAATTAAAACAAGAGTATGGTATTGTAATCCTATTTGTCTCATGATTATTTAGGTCTTTGTATATTTTCTTTGTAATAAAGCTATTTAAATTATGTGTATATGTCTTCATGTGGAAGTGTGCACGTGAATGAGGTACCCCTGAGGTACAGGTGGTTGTGAGCTGTCTGAAGTGGGAAAACTTGAGTCTTCTGAAAGAGCAGTACTACTGTACTGACCACTGAACCATCTCTTCAGCCACAAAAAGAAAACAAACACTTTTTTAAGCTTCTAAGTATGTGGCCAAGTATATCTTAAGTTTTATTGTAGAGATACATTGAGTTGTTGGTGCCAGGAGTTTCCCCTTGGGTAGATTTCCCCCTGGGATAATTTGTGGCTCTAGGACTGTGTGGGAAGTCATATTTAATATCTTCCCGGAACTGAACACTTGGATTCTTCTACCTGTGCTGGGTTCCCTCACCTCCCCACAGTTGGCCTCGTGTCTGGAGCCTCTAGTTCTGTTCTACTCTTTACTCTGGCCTGCCAGTTACACCAGTGTTTCTCATTCTTTACTCTCATACCCCTAAGGGAAAAGCTTAATTCATCTCTAATAATAAATGACAGTGAACAAGACTCTGTTGAGTGAGGATTAGCTTTGGGGCTCCACGTGCCACTGTAATTCATAATTTTAACCCCAGGACCAGTTTTGGCTGCGTCAGTATCACCTTTGCTGAGAAGGTACTACTCTCATGTCCACCCATGGAACCTCGACGTCAGACGAATGATCCATTTTTTCCCCTGTACTCTGTAGTTTCAAGTTTTCTCCAGAGCTATGCAGGACTTAGTCCATCGAGCCCTTGACTTCTCTTTGGTTCAGCTGTTTAGTTGAATGTCCTGGACTGTTTCAGCTATGTAGTCATGGATTGTTTTAATCTGTCATTGTGAGTCTTCCCACATTTTTATTACATGTTTGTTCTTTTCATTGCTATGGTAGATTTTTTTTTTTTATGTATATGGAGGTTTTGTCTGTGTGAATATCTGCACACCAGAAGAGGGCAACAGATCCCATAGAGCTATAGTTATAGACAGTTGTGAGCCCTCTTGTGGGTGCTGGGAATTGAACTCAGGTCCTCTGGAAGAGCAACCAGTGCTTTTAAACACTGAGCCATCTCTCCAGCCAATATGGTAGATTTCCTGAAAAGTAAACATTATCTTTGTTTTCTTTGTATGTGTTTTGATTTTTGGTGTACTTCATCCTGATCAACCAATCAGTACTTGTTGAAATGATTATATGGTGGGTTCAAAAGTATCACCATCCTTTGGGTGCAGAGGTTCTTCAAGGTATAGTCAGTATATACCTGGAGGGGCTTTTGATCAACTCTCAGAGTTTTTTGAGTACTGGCTCAGAATCTGATGCTATTCTAAGCACTTGCCACACCTTTTGAAGTAAGTAGTAATGTAGCAGTACTTTATGGTTGGGACCGCCAGCCCGCAAATAATGACATGGAGACTTATTATCAATTATAAAAGTTTGACCTTACCCTAGGCTTGTTCCTAACTAGTTCTTATAACTTAAATTAACCCATATTTTTAAAATCTACATTTTTCCATCCTGCTGCCTTGGCATATGGCTGATGGCTCCACCTTCCTTCTTTCCAGAGTTCTCTCTCTGCCTGGAAGTCCCGCCTATATTCTCTTGTCTAGCTATTGGCCGTTCAGCCTTTTATTACACCAATCACAGCAGTACATCTTCTCACAGTGTACAAATATCCTGCAAACATAGTAACTACCCATTTACAGACATGGAGACTCATTTTTCTGTTGTTACAGTGACAGCATGTGAGATACTATCATTGAAGAAGGAAAGGCTTACCTTACTGTGTAGTTCATGGCCGTGGACCTCTATTGCTTTTGGGTCTGGCAAGTCAGTACCTTGTGGCAAGAGTCAAGGTAGAGCAAAACTACTTGCCTTGTGGCAGCTAGGGTACAAGGAAAAGGACAGATAGGTACCAGGTTCCATATCCCCTCAGAATCACTTCTTAGTAACTGGACTTCCCTCATTGGGTATCAGAACTTAAAAGTTCTAGCCCTTCTCAAGAGTACATGAAGTGGGGGGGGGGGGGAGGTTAAGCCTTTAACACATAGGCTTTTAGGGGTCACTTATCAAAGCACAGTGACCTAGATTTGGAGTAACTAGCCAAAGTTATGTAGCTAGAAGTGGTGTAACCGAATTAAACTCTTAGTCAGATCTGGTGGAATGTCTGTGCTCTTCACCCTGAAGTACATGATGAGTGTGTTCATCTCACCATAAAAACTGTTCAGAGATCGTCCAGGGGGAATGTGGATATTTTGCTTTTCCCATGAGCTGATGTTTGTTTGCTGTTGGAGAACAGCATCCCAGAGAACTGCAATTAGGCAATTAGTTTCTATTCACTTTATCATTGACTCATCAAACATGTGCTGGACACTTAGGTGTCAGACCCTGTGAGGGAGCTAGGTGTGTATGAAGCAAGGTGCTAGAGCTGAGAGAGTCCTCAGTCTCACTCACTGGGAGAGGAGAATGTTTTTAAGTAGCCCCAGGTCAGGAAATCCACATAGAAGTAGCTAAAGAAAGGACCAACGTTCTATCCAAGGGATGACATGCACTAGCCCTGAAGTTCATGGGGCAGGAAATCTCAGATGTTAGCCTCCCAGGAGCACATGATGATTCTCAGGTAACCAATGACACACACATAGGAGACAGTTGAAGGAATGCCTAAGTGTCTTAGGTGTGAGTGATGAAGACAGAGTTTAGTCTGGAAAGAGAGTGTTATGATTGCTGCTGGAGTTATGATCCTGTTTGGTTTTCTTTTACAGCTTTAAGACATCTAAGAGGAGATTAACTGAAATAAATCATAAGGAGTTATTAATGAAACCTTAAGGAATTAGAAATCAAATAATGTAGTACATATTTTGCCGAATAAATATGTCATAGGAATAAATTCTCACCAGGAAATTTCTATAACATCACATAAGATATAAAATTCATTGTAATATTATTTCCAAATGTTGTATTTATTCTTTAGAATTAGAGGCAGATTCTTTTGAGTAATTTTCAGTGCTTTGCAACTTTAATTCTAGGATGTGAAGCTGACAGCAAGCAATGACGATTACTATTTTGTATTTGAAGATTATTTATATCAGGTAAGTTTTTACATTATCCAGATCTTTGTTTTAGGTTCTCTAAGTTATAATACTTTAAAGATATTCTATAGTTAAGTAAATCTTCCGAATTCCCAAATGACTTTCTGGGCCGCCCCTTTTGGTTGTATATGCTACAGCCAGGATATGCTAGCAGGTCAATTTTCTAAAATTTTTGTTGGCACAAACTCTAAAACTCGATGTCAACTTAATACTTAAGCAGTCCCAAGATGTTAGAGAATGCATTTTACATGATACTTTCTATTGGCTACATTAATAAATAATTAAATGTTTTAAAATCAATGTGGAGAAGCATGAGTATTCTGATTATTTTGACAGACACAAACTTCAAAGCATCCATTAGAAATATTTCAAAGTACAGGGTAAGTAAGAGAGGAGAGTTCAGGGCATATGGAAAGATATATTGTATACATGTATAAAATTGTCAAAGGATAAATAAACACTTTTTAAAATAAGTATGTCAAAGAACTAAAAGAAGCCACTCTGAAATAAGTAAAGTATGATGACTTGTTAATCAAGTAGGTAAGGTCAATAAAGAGATGAAAATAAAAAAGATAAATTCTAGAGTTGAAAAATAAAATAACTGAAATGAAAAATCCTCTGGATGGCTCAACAGTATATTTGGAAAATCAGTAAGTAATCAACGAACTTGGAAGATAGATCAGTAGCTAATGAACTGAACTTGCTTTCCTTATCCAAAAGTTGACTGTTTTTAGTATTTTAGTATTCCTATCTGGCTGAGGTTTCCTCAGTATCATAGAGTTCTAGATTTCCTTTTTTTATGGTTTAGTTCCTGTTGTAATGGATCCTTTTCTGAACTGATTCCTAAGGAAATTAGAGTAGTTAATGTCATACAAGTAAAGATATCATTTGAACCAAAAAAACCTGAAATGTCTAACTTTCTCTGCTTATTAAAACGTGTGGTCCTTTTTATGCTGTTTCAATCACAAACACAAAATGGCTGTGCAGCAGGACCAAGGGCGTGGCTCTCTGAAGAAAGCTTGGCATGCAAGCTCAGAGACTAGAGTTCTCATCCCCAGAATGCATGTAGATGTCGGTGGGCATGTGGTCTGCCAATCATTCCAATTTTCAGAAGGCACAGACAGGATCCCTGGAGCAAATCAGCTGGCTAGACTATGGTGCCTGTATTCTAGCTACGGGTTCAGTGAGAGACCCTGCCTCAATGACTAAGGTAAAGAGCAATCAAGGAAGACTTCTGACATCAATCTTGGATCTTCATACACATGTGGACATGCGCACACATGCAAATGTGTATACATATACACATGCACATGCATCTATACATGCATGCATGCATAACATACCAAATTTTAAAAGTGTTATAACACCAAACTTATGGACATATCAGTTACCATGTATCGACCAAGATCCAACAATGACATGATTCATAGTCTCAGACTATTGTATTTCTATGTGTGGTCACAGAGAGTATAAATTTGACAAGTTTGTTTCACTGGTGAATGAAGAGAGAGTGTCAGTTTTAAGTTCCAACTATAAAGTCTTTTGTGGTGGTAACAGGAGCTTCTTGCTAGGTGACAAATGCATCTTCCTTGCTGACAGAGCCAGTGAGCAAGCATAACAATTTCTCCAGTTAATACCAGAAAGTGACCCGTAAGAGCATATCCATTTTCCCCACACATAAATGACGATGTGTAAGAAACTTGAAAGTAAACACGTCAGACAGCAGAATCATTTTCAAGCAGGGCATGTGTTTGCTGAGGAGAACCAGGACAATCTTCAGGGGATCCTTACTGTATAAACCACAGTTCCTTTAATAGCCTCGCTCACAAATTTATGATTGCTTTTGGCATAACTGAAATGTTATGCCATTGAATATCAACTCCCTCTGTGCCCTCTCCAGACTCTGGCAAGGACCATTCTGGTCTCTGCTGTTGTGCGTTTGACTGTTTGGAAGTCTCATATCAGTAGGATACTGCCATCTTTGGCTTTATGTGACAGGCTTACCTCAAGGAGCTCTATCCTGTAGGTTCACCTGTACTGTCTCCTGGGGCAGGGTGTCCTTCTTTTTAAAGACTAAACATTATTCTATTGTGTATACACACCATTTTCTTTGTTCATTTTTCTAAATAAGCTTTGATGTGCATCTTTATCCTCATTGCATAATGAGAAGATAATTACAACACTTTTGAGGACTTAATTTTTTTATATAGTCAGGTATTAAATACTTTCTTCATGATGATATTTTAAAGTTATTTTATAAATAGTCTGATTATTTAAAACTATAAGCAAATTAATATACTTATAGATGATATGATTTTATATATAAAACACCCTAAAAACTCTACCGGGAAACTTGTACAGCTGATAAACACTTTCAGCAAAGTAACAGGATACAAAATTAACACAAAAAAATCATTAGCCTTTCTATATATGAGTGACAAAAAGAAATCAGGGAAAAGTACCTTTCACAATAGCCTAAAACAACAACAACAACCACCTTGGGATAATTCTAACCAAGCACCTGAAAAACTGGTATAATAAAAACTGTAAGACACTGAAGAAAGAAATTGAAGAAAACACCAGAAGATGGAAAGAGCTCCATGCTCATGGATTGATAGGATTAATATTGTGAAAATGGCCACGATACCAAAAGCAATCTACAGATTCAGCACAATCTCCATCAAAATTCCAACACAGTTCAAAGAAATCGAACAATCTTCAACTTCATATAGAAACACACACACACACACACTCACACACGAAAAAGGCTAGCAAAAAAAGTCCTGAATAATAAAAGAACTTCTGGAGGTCTCATCATTACAGGTTTCAAGTTGTACTACAGAGCTACAGCAATAAAAACAACATGGTACTGGCATTAAAAACAGATACATTGACCAGTGGAATGGAATTGAAGACACAGACATCAGTCCATACACCAAAGGACATCTGATTTTTGATCAACAAGCCAAAAATACATGCTGGAGAAAATACAGCATCTTCAACAAATGGTGCTCATCAGATTGGATGGCTACGTGTAGAAGAAAGAAATAGACCTATACTCATCACCCTGCACAAAATCAACTCCAGATGGATCAAGGACCTCAGCAGAAGACCAGATGTCCTGACTCTGATAGAAGAGAACGGGGAGAATGGGCTTGAACTCATTGTCACAGAAAGGACACTCTGACCAGGACACTGATAACACAACACTAAGACCAACAGTTAATAAATGGGACATCATGAAGCTGAGAAGCTTCTGCATGGCAAACAGCACCATCTTTTGGGCAAAGAAGCAGCCTGCATAATGGGAAAAGATCCTTACCAGTTACACATCTGGTAGAGAGATAGTATCTAAAATATATGAAGAACTAAAAAGTTCTGAACATCAAGAATTCAAATAACTCAATTAAAAATGGGGTACAGCTTCTCAAAAGATGAAACACAAATGGCCAAGGAACACTTAAAGAAATGTTCAGCATCCTTAGCCATGAGGGAAATGCAAATTAAAACTGTTTTGAGATTTTTCTTACCCCTGTCAGAATGGCCAAGATAATAAAGCAAATGACAGCACATGCTGGCGAGAATGTAGGGAAAGGGGAACACTTATTAATTGATGGTCATATTGTGAGATGGTACAACCACTGTGGAAATCGGTGTGATGATTCCTCAGAAAGCTGAGCTTGATCTACCTCAAGATCTATACCACTTGTAGGCAAATACCTGACTTTTTGTCCAACTACAGAGGTACTTGTTCAGCCATGTTCACTGCTGCTCTATTGCTAATAGCCAGGAACTGGAAACAGCCTAAATATCCACCAACTGATGAATAGATAATGGAAATATGGTACATTTGCACCATGGGATAGTATTTAGCTGTTAAATTATTTTGTTGTTACTTCATAACTGTAATTTTGCTACTATTATGAATCATAGTGTAAATATCTGATACACAGTATATCTAATATGCTATCGCTGTGAGGGTTGTGACCCACAGGTTGAGAACTGCTACACTAAAGGAACATAGTAATAAAATGGTTCCTGATTACATACTGCTCTACTAATAGATCAGTGCTTTCCTCGGCTCTCATCAGAGAAGTTTCTCCTTGCAGTAGATGGGAATTAACACAGAGACCCACAAGTGGACAATGTGCAGAGAGTGAGAGACTTTGGAGCACTCAGTTCTGAATTCATCAAACTCCTCCCCTCCAGTACCAGAGCTATGTTAAAGAAGAGGCAGGAAGATTCTAAGAACCAGAGATGATAGATGACTCCAAGAACACAGCATCTTCCAGACACTACAGGACCAAATCAAATATGAACTCACAGAGACCATGACAGTGCATACAAGACCTACACTGGTTCAAACCTGATGGGGTCCCAGCAGTGAGAGGAGGGGAACTGAACACAGGCTCCTGCCCCCAGCCAAGACACTGTCTGCAGTTGGTGCCCACGGACAAAGAGAAAATCAGTTTATATCAACGACACTCCAAAGTAGAGTCCATGCCTAAAAGTAGTCGGCCAATGCAAAAGAAACTCAGTGGTGTTTTTTGGACTTTTTGTTTGATTTTGCTTTGTTTGGGGCTTCTTTGTCTTATCAACGTTTTGCTTGTGTGTTTTTATTTTAATTTTTGTGTTGTTGAGGGGTTTGTTTGCTGTTTTTTTTTCTTTTATGAAAGAGAAAAAGAACATAATGTTGGGTGAAGAAGGAGGTGGGGAAGATGTGGGAAGAATCAGGGGAGGAGAAACATTAATATAAGCTGTATAAAAATATTTTTAATATAATTATTTTAGAATTAGTCTGAATTATTTAAAGTTTAATATATATATATATATAATTGTATGCATTGAAAACAACATTTGACTATTAAAAAATGAGTTCTTTTTCCTCAGGGAAATTTTTACAGATTTTTGTTAATATATATTTGTAGTGAGTTTTTCTCTGTCCTGAAAGCTAGTTCCCAAATCACAACACGGAGACTTACTAGTTATGAAACTTTGGCCAATAGCTTAGGCTGGTTTCTAACTAGCTCTTATAACTTAAATTAACCCATATTTTTTAATCTATGTTCTTTTATGTGGCTCGGTTACCTTTACTTGGTAATGCCCATACAGCTTGCTCTGCATCCCTGGCATCTCCTCCAGTCTCCACCTTTCTTTTTCCCAGAGTCCTCTGTGCCTGGAAATCCTGCCTAGCTATTGGCCATTCAGCTTTTCATTAAACCAATCAGAGTGACATAAGTTTACACAGTGTAATCAAATATCTCGCAACATATATGTGTGTGTCATTAAAAACAGTAAGACAGAGGCCGGGCGGTGGTGGCGCACGCCTTTAATCCCAGCACTTGGGAGGCAGAGGCAGGTGGATCTCTGTGAGTTCGAGGCCAGCCTGGGCTACCAAGTGAGTTCCAAGAAAGGTGCAAAGCTACATAGAGAAACCCTGTCTCGAAAAACCAAAAAAAAAAAAAAAACAGTAAGACAGGAGAAACTTTGCTCATCTTTAATTACACTTCCATTGGCCATTTTCTAGCAACACAGCTGCTCTAAGGAAAATTATTAATGGTAATAGAGTAAATTTGGCTTTTCTGGCATAAGGGCTTATATCCCTTCCAGCTAATGTGAGTCTATTGGATTTTGTGACTAGACTACAGAGTTAGATGGCATGTGGCATGGTGGTATCCGTGTACAGAAGGGGGAGTCTCCAGTGATCCTTTTTAAAAGCATCCTGGCCATGCTGCACCTGCAGCAGGCTGCCCCTGAGCATGTCACTGCTGCTTCTGTGTCTCAGGGTGCAGCACTAATGCTGCAGAGATAATGCTTTCAGTAAGAAAGAACTTCTTTTATTCATGTGTCCACTTAAGTACATTTTTGAATGTTCTGATATAGACACTGTTGGGTGCTAGCAAAAGATGATATTTATTAAAGCTTATGTTTTTGGGGAAATTGGGAGAATTGTAAATATATAGATATTATTTGACAAGTATACTAGAGGTTTGTGTTCAGTTCTGTGCAAAATCAGTTAAAATTCTAGGAATGCACAGAGTTCAGTAGTAACTACAGAATGAAACATTTTAAGCAATGTCTACTTTTTTATTGTTTGGGGATTTCATACATACATATAAATATGCATTCCCATTCCTTCCCCTTCAAGCTTTCCCTAATCCCCATCACTTTTCCCTCTCAACTTCATATGCTCTTTTTTAGAAAAACAAAGACAAAACCATCACCAACAAAACACTGAGTCCAGTTAAGGCTGCCTATGTGTGCATTGGTGGGGGAACATCTCCTGTAGAATGGATAGCCTGTCAGGGGTTGCATTCCTGAAGAAAACTGACTTTCCTTCTCCATCAGTCATCAGTTGCCAATAGTTCCTCAGCTGCGGGTGGGACTTCATGAGCCTCTCCCCTGTCCATAGGGATTTTGTCTTGCTTGGTCCTTACCCAGGTTTTGAGCATGCAGTCAGAGCCCCTGTGAGATTATGTGCACAATTGGTCATGCCCTCTTCAAGTTTCTTTCTTTTCCTGACCTTTAGGATATGAGGCGCATGAGTTTCCTGTGTCCTACCTGCTGGCATTCTCATTCATTGGCTGATTTCTCTGTGTTTCCTCCTCTCTGATGTCTTTTTCTGGAATCCCTACACCATACTTCCCAAGCGTTTTCTTCCCTTCTTTTTTCTTTCTTTCCTTCTTTTGGACTCTCCACAGCGCATACAGTGGTCAGTGTCATGGCATAGGTTCCAATGTCTGTTCACTTTACTATTTTGTTTCTGTTGCACAAACCTGTTTATTTCCATTGCTTTATCTTCAGCTGTCTTGAATAGATTCTGCCTGTTCAAATCTGCCTTTCATCTTCCAGTGAATTTTCACTTCAGTTATTGTCTTTCCTGTCTGGCGCAGGGTTACTGTTTTGTTCTGTTGTTGTTTTTCTGAGTTGGTTGTCTCTAGGTTGGATTTCCATTTTGTTCAAATGTCATTGTTTATGTGAACATCTTTGATAGCATTGTCTTAACACCTGAACCTATTCAGTTTGCCATCGAATCTTTTCAGGAACAATGTTATTTGACTTTTTCCTTTGAATGGCCCATAGTTTCCCACATTTTTGTATTTATTCTTTATGATTTTTGTTGAAAACTGGATATTGGAGTATAATAATGTATCTCTGAAAATTATACTCTGTTCATCTTTCAGCTCATGGTTTTTGGTTACTGTTTGGAATTTTTGTTTTTGTTGCTTTAGTTTTTGTAAGTTCTTTCTGAAACCGCACGAGACATACCATTAAGGTCCATACAGGGCTTTCCTGAGCCTACATTTTTACCTGGGCATGTAAGATCACCTCCTCATTCTCTCCGTAGCGAGGGGCATTTGCTGTAATGTCCTGTCTCCAAACAGGAGGAAGGGAGAAAGGAGCAGGGTGGGGTCGGGATGATTCTCTCTTTAAATCCCAGGCCCTCACTTCAGCTCAGAAGCAGTAGAGGTGTGCATAACACAGACCCTCCTCCAGCTCCACCCTCTGCCTCTGCACCACTCCGGGCAGACATCGTCGTAACCAGCAGTCGGGGTGCAGGTGTCCTGTGTGGTGTGCAGCTCGGCAGTGCAGCAAGAAAGGGGCTGTCAGCTCCCACTCTGATGTGACATTCTGTAAGGAAATGGCAGGCATGCTGGAATTTTCTAGGATGTACACTTTAAGGAAGTAGCAGTTGTACCTAGAAAACTTAAATTTGGTTACTTACAAAGTAAGTAAAAATTGCATTTGTATTGGGTGGAGTTATGCATGGTAGTTATTTGCTTTATTTACAAGAGTCTTAAGAACATACACACAGCTGCTTGTCAAGACTAGGGAGTGGGGAGTGGGTAAATGCTGCTGTGTTACAAGCTGGCATTGAGCAGGTTAACCACAACTGAAGGTGCCCCTGAAAATTCCAGGATGTCAGCCGACTCCATGCTTCCCAATAGCTAGAGCAGACCTATCTGCCAGCACGGTGGTTTTCTGCATGGGACAATATGTGCTTCCTACTTCATCATCTTAGGAGAACTCTCTTGATAGCCAATTCGTACAACCTCATAAAATGGTCCATTGTTTGGCTTTGAGTTTGAAATAGGGTCTTGCTATATAGTCCATGCTGTCCTGAAACTAGTGATCCTCCTGCCTCAGGCTAATCTCAAGTGACACGACTGCAGGGATGACTAGCTCTACGGGGTAACTTTATTCACTTTCTGCAGATGAAATGCCGAAGATAAGATCCCAAGCTCCTACAACTACCAGAACCCCCAGCCAGTTCCGTCCATGTCCAAAACCCAGTGAGCCACACTGCCCTTGAAGTTATGAAAATTTACAGCAGGGAAGAGTACTTTTAAAACCGTTCTTGGAATTTGATCATTTCTTCATTAGCTTGGAGAAAATGCAGAAGTATACAAATGGGAAGATGTATAGCACTTATAGGTTAAAGATGTTGTCCAGTTGGTACCCATCATTTCTTTTGTGGTTTTCATGACACAAACGACTTCTTTCTTACAAACATTTAGAAGAAATATACTTTGACATATTAAGAAAGCTCTCAGACCAAGTAAACCCTTTGCAGACATTCTTGGTCTAACTCTGTGGTATCCGCCCACAGTTCATATTAATGCCTGGTTTCTTTATGGTTCTTTTAAATAATGGAGAGCCCTGCTGTGAGTCATCTCGCCTAGTACATTTATGTTTTTCTTAATTTTTAAGTAGCCACCATCTTCTGAGCATATATCCTAGCAGATTTACAGTGAGCCTGCCATCTCCTTCCAGATAAGGAAATCAGCATTAAACCAGCTCAGACTGGAGTAGGAGCTGGCAGCTCTCTGCTTGTAGGCCAGGCTTGCACCCAGTACACACTGTCTAACCACCGCCTCTGGCATTCTCACTTTACAGCCTTAGGGTTCTCCTGGAGCAGTCTCAGATGTCGTGCCTTCCCCCAGGCCACAGGCAGCGGGGCCTCCACGGGGATATATTTAAGCACAGCGCTTCTTCTAAAGTTACTGTACTACCCCAGCCTGCTAAACCAAGGGGATGTTCATATAGACATTTTCCTGGGATTTTCCTCTCTGAAGCAACGATAAATTATTAAAGATTTACATTTGGGTATTTTGCCTTTATTTGGATGTATCTATTATATTAGTTTATTGTTTGTATTAGCTTACTGCTGGGACTGTAATGAATTATTACAGTTCAGTGATTTAAAGTGTATAAATCCTCTCAAGGTTCTGAAACACAGAAATCTGAGTGGTTTGACTTGGTCACACTCATGGTATCCACAGGGTTGTGTTATTTCTGGGCTCTGAAGAAGAACCCATTGCTTTGTCTTCCCAGCTTCTAGAAGGCTCTTTCATTCTTGCTGAGGCCTCATGAGTTCCCCCCTCCCATATTTGCATATCTCCTGGTCTCTTCCTTGTTCCATTCATGTTTAGGCAGCTGTGTTGCTAAGATTTCATGGGGGTAGCGTTGGATGTTTCTAGGAGACGCAGACTCACAGCAAACGTTCAGCTCTTCTGTGTTAATCTTTCCACTCTCTTTCCAAAATGTCCCCTGAGCCTCAGGTATAGGAGTTGTTCAGGAGATCCCCAAAGTCTTATAGGCTATTGATATTGCCCTTGGTTGCCCCCCAGAAGTGGAAGGTAAGTCCCTATTGCTGAAGACACCGTGCACTTCAGATATAGAGCACAGAGAGAGGCCCCTGAGCTGAAACTGATCTGAATGCCCCTCCCTGAGGACTATCCCCGGGTTGCCAATACCCAATACCAGGCTTGATTTCCCTCTCAGTGAGCCAGCCTCAAGTCCAGTTAGACTTACTAGGATATGCAGGCAAGTATTGCACCCTTAGGGTTATTGTGAAACAGGCAGAGACCATTGCAGCTGATCACTTATGGACCCCAGTGCCAACCCACACATCTTGAACGTAATTCCTGTAAGTAAGGTTTGGGGATCATTGGGAAGAGGGGACAGAAAGATTGTAAAAGACAGAGGACCAAGAAGTTTGCTGAGATTGTGTCTCCTAGAAATCTGTCAGAGAGGCTTCGTCCATGAAGTCTCACCAATATGACTGACTAACCATGACCTGAACAAGGACGTCATCAAGTGACATACTAACATGAAAGGAGATAGCTCACAAGGCCTCAACCCTAGACAGCCTTAGAAGTACAGGCACCTGAGCGATGCCGACATCAGAGATCTGCTCTCGGGAAAAGCACACCAATTGGTTATCCAGTATCGAATGCTCAGCCCGGGAAACGTATACACACAAGGAGCATTATATGGACTGAGCAGGTTGTATTTATATGTTTAGGAACATACATTCGTGTGCACGCGCACACACACAAATGTGCACACACACTTGCACACATAACAGTTAAATAGAAAGAGGCCATGAATTTGAATGAAATAAGATGGGAGTTACATGGGAATGGTAGGAGAGAGGAAAGGAGAATGTTGTAATGATATGATAATCTAAACAAATTAAAATTAAAAATAAAATCAGAGTACACAAAATGAGAAGAGATCAATATTATATACCAGTTCAATAACATTTTATAACTTTATAATTGTTGAGACCAATGGTTTTGCCTAATTATTGGAAAATATACATTATATTAATAGGTCAAAATTAAAAATTTACTCAGTAGATGCCAATAATTTTCTGAGCTGGTTTTAATAATATTTTTAAATTGTGGTTTAAAAAAACATGAAATTTGCCACCTTAACCATTCCTTAGTGTGCAGTTGGTGATGTTCAGTGTTTACATTGTTAATATTTACAACCTAATATCCATTTTATACCACTTATATCCTAGAAAGGAAATGCATTTCTCAGCATAACTGTGTCTGTATAATAGCAGCATTCCTGTCCTAATGTAATTTAGCATTCCTTACTGTTAAGTGCTGGGCATATTCCCATTGACGCAAAGGCACCTGCGCCTACCACTGGGCGTCACGGTCCATCTCCACTGCCCCAGAGCCTCCTCTCTTAGCCGCTGCCTCTCCCTCCCAGGGTACTCTTCCCCGGTTAGCCACACACTTAAGTTTCCCAACCCTTTTCAAGTGTTTGACTAAAGGGCAGCTTCTCAAAAACCACTTTCTATGGGATGGCAAGCCCTTCCCTGGGTCTCCTTCATCCTGTTCCTGCAGCACTTGCTCCCTAATGTGCTGCTTAATTCACTCACCACGCTTGTGGCTCTCTATTACCTCCTCCACTGGAACTGTGCGCAGTGCTTTGTTTGCATGTCTGTTTTGTACGTTTGTTTGTTTGTTTGTTTGTTTTCCGAGACAGGGTTTCTCTGTGTAGCTTAGCACCTTTCCTGGATCTCGCTCTGTAGCCCAGGCTGGCCTCGAACTCACAGAGATCCACCTGGCTCTGCCTCCCGAATGCTGGGATTAAAGGTGTGCGCCCACCACCGCCCAGCGCGTGTCTTCCTTTGATGTACCCCTGCTTCACCCTGACATTGTGCTTGGTGTACAGTAAGACTGAATTTTTAGAAATCTGTGGAGGTTCTCCAAAGTGGAGTTCGAAGTGATAAAAATAATTGAAAAGGACAGAAGGTTGAATAAGTGTAGGTCAGAATTATAGAAGTCCTGTAAAAGTAAACAGAGAAAAGTGGGGATCATTAAAAAAATGTAATACTTGCCCTTGTCATCCAGTTAATGAACTGTGTAGCTACAGTTTAAAGTCCAGCAAAATTAAGTCTAGATGGGTAACTGCCCTGGCACAAAAGGTCCCAAATCATTCTATGCCCATTTTTCTTTATGCAGTTGTCTTTGTGATATCCTTAGAATCCCGGGTCTTCTAAATGTCCTTTCACCTTCCTGAGGACTGGACTCCTGCCCCCAATTCCAGACCAGTGTCAACAATCCAGTTGCTTCTACTGGGAAGCCTGGGTCCTGATTGCACCCTCTCCATTTTATTTCTTGATAGAGTTGCCGTGTGCCCCTGCTGGCCAGGACAGCCAGCTTCTACCTGTACTGGGAAAACTCCTGCTTTGCTGCCGCCATCCTGTCTGGGGATGGATGCCCTCCCCTCGTTCTTGACATGCCCACCTGTCTGGTTCAGTTTCCTATACCCTCAGTGCTTGTGTGTGATCGCCCACAGGTGCCCCTATGTAGTTCTGATCTGTTAAGTTTCTCAAGGTTATTTTGTTTTCCAGATAAAACACAGGAAAATCAGCTTATAGTTAGCAACGTGCATTTTCTGGTGTTCAAAGTCTGGGAAGCAAATAAGGAAAAATCTTTATGAGACTTGCCTGCCTTCGTGAGGAGTAATGTAGGTGTACCGATAGAGGGCGCTCTTCCCATTGCGAAGCCCAGTGCCGAACTTGAGCGGTCTCACTCCAGTGCCTCTTCCCCATGAAGTTATAATTAATTTAATTGCTATCAGTTGTTCTATAGCAGTGCTCATTGTTTATTTTTCCAATGTTATATGCAGGTATTACTTTGTTTTTCACGGGATACGTCTGTACTGGGTCACTTTGCATACAACAGTGCTTCACCGCCGAAATCGTACATCAGAGGTAATATTTTCATAATACTAAAGATAAATTACTAAACACTTACATAATCATTCCAAGGATGTTTGAATGTTTTATATCTTACATTGGTATCTCCAGGGTTTTTTTTTTTTTTGTTGTTGTTGTTTGTTTTGTTTTGTTTTGTTTTGTTTTCGAGACAGGGTTTCCCAGTGTAGCTTTGCGCCTTTCCTGGAACTTGCTTTGGAGACCAGGCTGGCCTCGAACTCACAAAGATCCACCTGCCTCTGCCTCCTGAGTGCTGGGATTAAAGGTGTGTGCCACCACCGCCCAGCTGTATTTCCAGTTTTTAAAGTGAAAATCATTTCCGATTTCTCTGCAGCACTGACTATTGTCTTTTCCTTTCAATGTGAGCACCCAAGCAACAGATCACAGATCCTCCTCCAGTGACAGAGATACGTTGCGGTTGTCCTCGTCATCTCCTGCTTCCCTGTCCCATGTGTGCCAAACCTGCCGGTTTTTCTTCTCTCCTCTACCCATACACTCATCACAGTTGTTTTTTGTGTTTGTTTGTTTTTGTTTTTGTTTTGTCTTTTAACTTTCTTTTTGTAAATTAATCTTTGAATTTGTCTATTCTTTATACCACCTACACTTAAAATTGTGGTATAAAGCACGTGCTATTACCCCTCTAATTTCTATTCTCGTGTTCTCTCTAACGCTGGCTGCCTCACCGTATCCATGTCAGTGTCTGTCATCACCTAAGACTGAACTAACCTGAGCCCTTCTCCCCTTTGCACGGAGGGGTAAACACCGAGCTCTAAAGTCTCACTGCCCTGTTGTGTTTGTGTGTGGCCCTTCGGCCACTTCCATGAAGAATGAAACCACTTCTGCAGGATTTTACCGCTGCCTGGTTGTTGCAACTCTTGCCCTGGGACAGACCCCACCATCGTGTGTTGGAGTCAGGCTCCCGCAGCTTGGGGCTGACATGAATACAGAAAAGCTTCCTTTTCTTTTAATCTGAAGCGATTGTTGGGGTGGGGAAATGGCTCAGTGGATAAATTGCCTGTGGTGCAAACCTGAGGCTCTGACTTTGGTTCCCCAGTAAAGCCAGGCAGAGCAGCATGCCTATAAATAACCCTAGTACTGGGGTACAGAGACAAGCGGGTCCCGGACACTCGTTGGCCATCCGTTCTAGCTGAATCATCAGAACATAAGGTGGAGGGTGATCAGAAGACAGATGATTTTGATCTCTGATCTCTACATATATACATACATACATACATACATACACACACACACACACACACACACACACACACACACCCCTACACGTGGTGCACAACACACCCCTACATCCCGACCTGCACATAGAGTGGTAATAAAATTTAATTTCCTAGCGGGTTGAAATGAGCTATAATTTTAAGACACTCCACCTGTGCACACTATCTTACCCTCCTTTCCTTCCCCGATTATCTCACAATGTGCTACATTCATTCTAGCCCCCCTCCAGAGCCCTGGTGCATGAAAAGCTTCACACTCCTTCCCCACAAATTACAGGTCCTCGATGAACTAGCCTCTATCTCATGTCTACCAACCTATCATCAATCCCCCCCTCCCAGGCATTGAAACCCTTAAAGCCCATTTACAAGAAGTCAGCAAACGTAGTCTATTATTTGTGGCTTGCCCTGGATTATAAGGTGGGTGGGAACTGTGCCCTCTGTTTGCTGTGTTTGTCTTGATATCTACTACTTAGTCAACTGTGTGTCTGTATTCAGTATTCCATTTGTTCCTCTCACGAAGATCAGTTCTGTGTGTCTTCACCTTCACCTAAGGCCACACTTTTTACTCTCTCTTCTTCCTGCCGTATACCCCCCCAAAAACTTAATAATTAATTTTAATTCAAATCCCAGTACAAAAATGAATGTCTTTTTAATAAGTCCAGAGTTGTTAAGAAAACTATTGCTGTGAGGAGATACCAGAACCAAAGCCACCGGTCTTATTTAGAGGTACTATGGCTGAGAGGAAACACCAGGACCAAAGCAACTTGGGGAGGAAAGGGTTATTTGTCTAATACTTCCATATCACAGTTCATCATCTAAGGCAGTCAGGACAGGAACTCAAACAGGACAGGAACCTGAAGGCAGGAGCTGAAGTAGAGGCCATGGAGGGGTGCTGCTTACTGGCTTGCTCCTCATGGCTTGCTCAGTCTGCTTTTGTATAGAACCCAGGATCACCAGCCCCATGGATGGCCCCACCCACAATGGGCTGGGCCCTTCTCCATCAGTCATTAATTAAAAAGAAATGTCCTACAGGCTTGTCTGCTTACAGACTGGTCTTATGGAGGCATTTTCTCAATTGAGGTTTGATCCTTTCAGATAACCTTAGCTTGTGTCAAGCTGACATAAAACTAGCCAGCACAGTACCTCAAGTTATTCAGTGGAAGATGGGGAAAGTGAGCAGCTGTTGAACATTATAGAGAATGTACTTGCGTAGAAGAATTCTGTTTTCAAATGTTTATTCTTTTTCTCTGATCATACAAACTATGTTGGGAGTCAGGATAGATGACTGTTGTAGTTGAAGATGCTTAATTTTTAACTCTTCAGTACATTTTCTAAAAATGTAAGCTAATGGGATATGGCAAGACTTCAGACTTGCTTTAAGGGACAGGGTTTTTAAGTTTAGAAAAAATAATTTTATGCTTTCAAATTATTCTCAAGTGCCTAAGGAAATTTGGAAACATTGTTTAAACAGTATTATTGACTTTAATTCCTAAAAGACTTTGCTGATATCAGATAATTGGCTGACAGATTTTTCAACTAATTCCATATAAGGAAATGAAATAAAGTTAAACTGTGGTTAGTTTTAAAATTCCATTCGTTATCCATTCGTTATTGGGACATTCACAGAATGTTGGTTTTTAAAACTTTAGCTGAGCGTGGTAGCACATGCTCTTAACTCCAGCACTCAGGAGGCAGAGGCAGGGGGATCTCTGTGAATTCAAGACCAGCCTGGTCTACACAATGAATTCGAGAAGAGCCAGGGCTACACAGAGAAACCCTGTCTCAAAACATCAAAACGAAACCAGCAAACTTTATTTTACCGTGTGTATGACTTTCTCTTACAGGAAAGCTAGGATTAGAAGAATACGCTGTCTTTTATCCACCAAACGGTAAGTGATAAGTGATGCTTCGGCTTCCTCTAGAGGGAGATGGGGAAATGACAGCTCTTGTCCCGGGCATGTAACTTCCTCATTCTGTCCTTAAAATGGAGCACAAATTATCATCTGGAATATTCCTTCCTTCTCTAAAAGCTATATTTTAGTGACTTCCTCCATGTTTGTGTAGTTCAATGCCAAACTGCACACAGCCTTTCCAGCTCTGCTTGGGACCAATAGATTTGTGAGAAGCTGAGTCAATGCAAGCACCCAGGTATAAGGCACGTAGTTCTCCTTGAGGAACACTAACTAGCTCAACTAGGACTTTTTTCACTCTATGTTATCATCACAGTGCTGGAGTTAGGGGAGCAGACTGCCCTGTGCTATATTTCATTGTCTTCATAAGCAGTCAGTGTGTATTTATGAAATATAAAGATTGTGAAGAAAATCATTGAACTTGCTGAGACGTGATTGCACATGACCTATATTTACCATTTAGACATTCAGTATCCATGTCTTTTAGTATGTAGAGAAACACAGCTTGTAACTGTCCTCCTCCTGCCAGGGTTAAGCTACACCCTGAAGAACATTTGCTTTAGAGGAATTAAGAGCTTGGGCGTTGTAACTCAGGGTTCAGATCTGAGCTCTGCCATCTCATCCTCTGCCCTTGGTTAAATTACTTGACCTCCCTGACCTCAAGTCTCATCAGCTTAGCATGTGGATAATGGTCACATGAGGTCTGTTATGAAAACAGGAGCACAGGGCCTACTTAGCGAGTGCGGACAGTGCAGCCAGGGTGGTTGTGTTTAGCAGGATCGAGCACTGTCTGAAATCAGACATGGCTTTCCTGCCTGTCCATCTTGTACCTTCCAGCTCTGTGACCTGGGTCCTGACATCCATGTCTTGGTGCTCTTCTCCTCTTTCTTTTCACACATTTCCCTAGCCCTCCACCTTTCATGGATCTATTTGTTAATTACTCACATTTCTCTCTCTAGTTCTAACCTCTTCTGTGATTACCCCAAACTTAATGTGACCCAACTTAGTGCCCCTCAAGACAAAAACAAATTAAAATAACAAGCAGCCAACCTATACCTGTCTCAGTTAACTGCCATTTTCCTCTACTCGGTTTCCCGAGGCCTGAGACCTGGAAGTCATCCTAGACGCCTCGGTCTCGCCCTGCCCCATCCATGTCTCCAGAGCCTTTCGCTCTCATCTGGGGTCGTCTCTTCTCACTCTCACGGCTGCCTTGCCCTCCGTCTGACCTGACTGTCTCCCGTGGAACTGTGATGACCATCTAAGCGGGTGCCTCTTCCTTACCTTTTCTAGTTCTCGGTTTTTGCCTCCGCCATCTCAGTTATACCTCCAAAATGAAAATCTGAAGATTGCCATTTTTCTTAAAGTTTCTTAATGTTGCTGAAAAGTTTAACACCCAGGCTTCTCAGTATGTTGCAAATTGTGGGACCCCTGGGGTCTGACTCCTGTACATTCGACTCCCTAGCTTCACATATTACCATTTCCCATCTCAGTGTTAAAAAATTAAAATCGATACCCAATTGCTTATTCTCACACACAGCCACACACTCTGACATAAGCACTGTGCTGTTTCCAACCTCATGCCCAGTATTGTTTCTAGCTTAGGACGGACCATTCAGCTTTTCTTCCCTTGGTCATCGTGGAGGCTCAGTTCAGACATGAACTGTTTGGGTGCATCATTGCATTCCTCTTAGGTTAAGGGCCTTTCTCTTGGCTCTCATGTGTCTGGACAGAGAACTTTGGTACCTCTCAACTTCATCTCCTTCTCAATGTTGCAGACTTCATAAAGTCCAGGGCCATATTCTTTTTTCATCATTGCGCTCCCAGTATCTAACATATAGTAATATTGCAGCAAGTTTACTTGAACTAAATTAGATATGTTTTAATTTTAATATCTATGTTGTAGACATAAATTTTTTATCCTTTATCCCAGGGACTTAATTTTCCAATAACTTTTTAATATTTAAGAAATAGAAAATCAGAAAAAAATGTCTCAGTAACTGGGAAAAAAAGTGTTCATAGACTTAAGGTAACAGGAGGCATGGTTTAGAAGATCTTAGCTTTTACTTAAACACATGCCCGACATGTGTCAGAACTGAAATGTAAAGACCTCACACTATAAAACATTATACAGGAGCACTCCAGCAAATCATCCTGGGACTGATTTATATAAAAGCCAGTAACTCTCTGATCTTTGCAATGATTATAGGTGTACACATTGTAATTTCAGCTCTTTTGTGTATGTGTGTGGTACTGGGTGTTAACCCTGTGTCTCAGGTATGCTAGGCACATGTTCTACTGCTGTGTTATATCTCTAGCCCTAAGATAAGATCTTTATAATCATTTCAAGAAGTATGTATATACAGTCACCATAACAATTTAGGAGAAGTTGAGCCACACTAAGCAGCCAGAATTGTGTTAAGTATATATTAACTCATGAAATCCTTATAATAACCCTATGATACAGATACTACTGTTATTCAGTTTACAGTTAAAGAAACTGAGGCACAAAGGATTAAGCTACCCAGCTAGTGAATGACAAAAACCAGGCTTTGAACCCAGGATATCTGGCTTTCAGAAACAGTATTTTTATGACTTGCCCCTAAGCCTCAGAACATGTAACTAAAGTTGTTATAGTATCTTTGGAGGAAAAGAAAGTGGCTACAGTATTGACAAAGAGTTGCATAGAGTAGTCCTCCAAAGAGTTCTGCACATACTAGAAAGAAATAGTTGAATACAAGGGATGTAAACTCATAGCTGCTCCTAAATTTAATTCTACAGAATCACTTCCTTTGGGTGGTTTTAGGACTCAGAGTCAAGCACACTTTTCTAGAAACAAAGTCCACTTCGTGTACGGACTCCTCTCTCTGAAGCTTAGGCAATACTACAGCATATTTCACAGTTTCCAACCTCTGCCAGAATAATAGTACTTTGAAAGCTGAGGGATATCTATAGCACTGTCCCAGTCAGGACTGGCCTGACTTTCCTGGGCAGAGACATTGCCCTGCAGCTCTCTAGAGTGCTCTGTCCCTGACCAGCAAGTGCTCCCGTGGACAGAAGTCTTCTCACCCCCACCCACATTTTCCCTCCACGCACCCACGACTACCTTTCCTAGGATGGAAATGAAAGCCATGGTGGCATGAGACATTACCTCACTGAAGAGTCATCAGTGGACAGATCTTCTCTGATAAATTAAATTCTTAAACAAGATGTCTGAGCTGAGGGAGACTTCTCACAGATGTCTTCAAAGTCTTTCATATTTATTGTTGTTATTCACCATCTATAGATTGCCTCTGCTCACTCTGGCTCAAAGCTGAGTGACCCAAGGCAGGAAAGTTAGAAATACAGGAGCTGCTGCCAAGGACCGTTCATGCTAGTGTAGTAGAGAGACAAGAGGGAAGAGAAAATCCTGGAGAGGGTGGTGAACTAAACAGAAAAGGTATCAGAAAGTGTGGGGAGTTGGGATAGGCCTGGCTGGTGTAGATAAGGCAGCTGAAAAGGCACCCCAGAGGAAGTAGAAAAGACTAGAATCTGAGTGAGCGGAGCGAGCTATGCCAAGCAGTGGGAAAAGAACATTCCAGAGGGAGGGCGTAGCATGTTTAAGGGCAAGAGCAGGACCAAGACTGATGGTCTGAAGAACATGACGATGGGTAGGGTGACATCTAATGAGCTGACACAGGGTAAGTGGGAGAGGCAAACACGGGCCACACCAGGGTGGGATATGATTGCTGTAAGTCCATCCAGGATCACTTAAGACAGTTTGTATTCATTTCTTTCTACTTTCCCCCCTCGTGGATAAGCTGTACTTCATTTCTTTGCATACCTAGTGGATTTTTTTTTCCATTGCTGAAAGTTGGCTGTCTCCCCAATTATGATGCAGTGATTTGGGGGACTTAGACTCCCCTCCGTCCCCCAGAATTCACGGTTGCTGCTTGTGCTTTGTATTCGTTTGTTTAGTATTTATGACAACTCTTCCTATAATTATTTTATTTATTGCTTTTGTGTGTACTGAAATCTCTATTCCTTTAGCTTAATAGTGAGCTAGTGATTTGATGAGAATTTCCCTAAATATTCAGAACTAATTTTTTTAATTAAAACATTACCTCGGTGTTTGCAAATTGCCTTGGAATGGGTCCCACAATGAAGGTTATCTAGGCAATTCACAACTCTGTTAGTGTGCACTTCTCTTACAGAGGCCTAAAGTCAGAAGTGAAAGCTGGGTTCTCAGGTCCTTGCTCGACCCTTTGTATTCTGTACGCAGGAGATCTCAAAGTCCGTATTTCCTCCAGTAGCTCCTTTCTGAGCCTGTTCCTTTCCATGCTTTTCAGTCTGTCTTTTATTGGCCCATCTGTTCTTCCTTCTTCCGTGGAGCCATAGTTATTGTATTTGCCTTTAAAGCTCATGACAAATGCTGCCTGGCAGGCCACTTTGGTCCTGAGAAATCACTGGGACTAGCAGGGGTAGCAAAGCATACCTGAACCTGTCCTTCAGGTAGCTGCTAGACAGCTCAGAACACAGAGGAACATTTTTTTCCCATAGAGATCTGTGTTGTTCCCTCTTTCACACAAGCAGGTTACACCAGGGATGTGGGCTGCTGTTTTCATGGCTGTTGCCAGGCTGGGGAGTCGGGGATGGCAGTGGGTGGCCAAATTAAAATGCCACAGTTATGTCTTACCAAAATTCTTGCTTCATTGAGCTTCCCCCTTGTTGTGAGGGTATTTTTTTTTTTATTAGATTCCAGAGTGTTTAAAAAAATTGATTCTAGCATTTTTTTCGGTTAAGCATTGCTTTAACTAAAGGGACAGTGTTTGAGAATTGCCTCCTCCGTTCTTCTTCATGATGGCTCTCTTCCACTTTCTGATTAATACTGTCAAAAAACATTCGACTACAATCATCCTGGCTTCTATGTACACTATGAGTGTCCTTACCATGTAAACTTGAAGAGAACACAGACTTGAACAGTTTTGATGATCAATATATCCAGCATTTGTAATCATATGTAGCATAAAGTCTGTAATCAGTAAACATTATGGGATGAATATGAGGGAACTAATGCAGAAGAATCCAGAGGACCAAGAAGAGAACTGAGGAGATCTTCCTATGATAGCAGGAAAAATACCCAGACATCTGCCTGAGACTTCACTGTGCGTGATTTGTAAGGCCATAATGTACTAAACATTAATCACTAAATGACACTGAGTAGGGAAGGTTGGGCTCTAGAACAGAGATTGTCAGCAGACACCTCATGTCTATTTAGAGCGTGAATTTAGATGTAAATTGAGAAACTCATTAAAATTTTATATTAAAGATGACCTTTGGATTCACATTTAGATGTTGTTATATTGTAATGCTTTGGAAAACTTTAATTACTTAAATAAAGCATCAAAGTCAAAGTTTAAAGTTTTAATTCAGAAAGATGATGAGAATAGCTTAAAAAGCCAGTTTGTCCATGTCTTAATCTCTATCCTTCCTGACATGTTGGCTATACGCAAGGTGAGAATAAACAGAGGAATTCATTAGTTCAACAAATGAATGTAATAAAATGTACTAAGCAATCCCAGATGAAGGGGTGTAACCCCTTCAAGTGGTGTGAGTTGAAGTGAATCAAATGTAAGTTATAAAGACAGTCAGGAAAGGGGGCAACAGATTTGTAAGTATGAAGCGTGCTGATATTTGTGGTGTTTGTGAGTCATATTTACTATCTATATCTTATCTAGTTCAAGATGTATTTTCGTTGACAGTGTTTTCTGAGATCTGACAAGGGTATGTTTGGACCATTAGTCATATTACTTGGGATGGGCAGCTAACATTTGAGAGCTTCTTCAGATGCATAAGGGAGGCATGGATCTGAAAACAGCCACTCATAGCACACTTGTGGAACTTGGAAGCCAGATGCAAAAAGTGTCCCCAGCTCTGATGTTTGCAGAAAACACATGCTTGGATAGGAGCCAGGTGAATGAAACTTGACTCTTGAAAGGCTGAAGTGTTGGGAGACAAAGGATGGGTCTGAAGAAACGACTAAGAAACAGCCCTGCAATCAAAGAAACCCCGTGGACATCCCAGAGTGCTCATGGGTACTTCACTGCTCCTCAGGCCCCTGCTTTTTTCCCCCATCATTTTACTGTGTCCCTCTTCAGACTATGGAGGCTTTTTGGAGCACTCTTTAGTGTTGGTCAGGCTTTTCTTGGGTTTATGCTCATCCTTTGTGGTTCTTTCTCCGTGAAGAGCATAAAATAGCTGTGGGTATTGAACATCAGTGTGTACTAGAGATTATACTGGGATATTTTAAATATAACAACTCACTTGTGTTTGAAGGGAACCCAGCAAAAGTCCATAAATTAAAACAAGGATTGAGAGAATGGTAGCTTGACTAAGGTCACAACAAATTCAAATCCATGTCTATATGACATCACTGAGTCTTTGTTCTTTACACTGTCATATAGAACATCCTGTGCTATATGGTAATCACACATTTATACATGAGTTTTTACTTGAATGTTTTATTTACAAGCCTTTATTGTATTTCTAAACTTTAACTGCACTAACTATCTGGCACCTCACAGAAGAGGCTGTGCTGGATTCTGAAGAAGATCCACAGTGTGAAACGTGGGCCTTGCTTTATGTGGAGCAGTTGCAGATGTCAGGTCTTGGGAGAATGTCGGGAAAGTTTAACTGGCCACAGTGATATCGATGTGCACGCCCCTTTGTGCATCTGTGCAGGTCACCAGCACCTCACCTTAATCGTCCTTGTTGAAAGTGCCTGTCCTGATGAAGCTATGACTCCCTTAGCACATCCTCAGGATTTGTTGTCGATAAAAATAACAATGGCTTCATTTCAACCCACTGATGAAATGTTTCGGTAGAGGCTTAACAGGGAAAGACAGTAGAGGTTTTAAAAAATGTATTTTATTTTTAAATGTAAATGTTGCGGGGGGTGGGGGGTTGGGGGAAGGGATGGAGTATGCATAAGAGTTCAGGTGCTCTGAGTGTTGAGATAAGGTTAAGAGGTTAGGGATTTTTTTTTTTCTTTTTAGGTTATAGCTCATTTTAATAGAGTTTTGATAGGATGTGTTGTATACAGAATCATTATTAAAAGCTACTGAAGTATGAAAGTACTTGATGAGACCTAAAGTACCCTGGATGGCGAATCTAGTTTGCTACACCTTAGAGGCTCTGGACTCAGGATCGTACAATAAAGAAGAAACAGATGTATCTCAGGTTGCGGGGCCAAGTCCCAGGTTTAAATTCCCCTCTGTAGACATTTAACCAAAGTAACAAAAGCAGAATTTGAATTTCAGTATTGAAGGGTCTGTATCTCACTTATTTTAACCTTTCTAGAGGCTACAGAGTAGGTATCTGAGTATCAGTTAATTCAACAATAGAAGTTCAGCTGACTCAGTGGATGATGAATGAACAACAGAAAGCTGTAGATGCAGAGGTCTTCCTTATAGTCTCAACTGACTCAGTGGAGGATGAATAGGCAGCAGGAAGCCCCGGATGTAGAGGCCTTCCTCATAGTTTGAGCAGTATTTCAGAAGATAACGAGCAATTTCAAAAGTTGGTAGTGACTCGAGCATTTGGAGGGAGGAGCAGAAATTGGGAGGCTTTGCAGAACCACAGGTAAGAGCTCATAGAGTTCAATTACAGGTCCCGGATGTAAGGTAACTAAATAAAAGGTTTAGAAATAGCAGAAGCAGGCTCTCTAGGCTCCCTACTCTTTCTGAAAGCGTGTAATGGGCACATTTATTTTCTTGGCACAGTGCTTATCTTGGTGGATAGATAAGTAATAAGTAGTTCCTATGCTCAAAGGATTTATATTCCTAAAAATGAATTATAGGACAGTGAGATAAGAGAAGGAAAATGGCTTGTGTTAATTACTGACTTCTGTCAAATACTGTGCTGCATTACATACATTATCTTATTTACCCAACCATCCCATGGGCAACACTTCCTATGAAAGCTGGTCTATCCATAACCCTCACAGGATCCATCTACCATAAATCTAAATATTATAAGTTGTAAATCAAAGCAGTAATCTGGTCACACTTTCTGTGTTTTCTTCCTGGACACAGACACCTTCATAACAACCCGGAAGGCCAGGTTTGGATTCTCTGACTCCTCGGCAGAGCACAATATACACACCCCTCTCATCCTGTTCTTGCTTCCACAGTGACCCACCCCTGGACCACTTCTCTGTCCTGCAGTATACATCCATCAGGACTGAAAAGAACGTGTAAGCCTTGTGAGCTGGCTTCAGGGAATTTGGCCTGGAAGTGTGGGATGGTTACTCAAAGGAGACGTGAACTTGGTGTAGGGAGTATTGTCAGAGCAGAGTCCTCTGCCCAGGGCCACTGTCCATAGCCTGAGAGAGTTCTGGAAGAACAAATAGGTTCAGTAACTTCCCTCCACGTCTGTAGACAGTGATAAAGCTAGATTTGCATAGTGTTGCCTGGGTACACAGAGAAAAAGTGGTGCCTCATTTGGTCAGGGCAGGTGAGCTGGGACAGGAGTGTTCTGTGATGAACTGTTGAAAGTCAAGAAATGTGGGGAGATGATTCTAGAGCGTTGCTAAATATGATCAAAATACATTGTATAAGTTCTTAAATAATGTGATATTTTTTAAAAAAAACCTTAAAGGGTAAGTCAGGGACAAGGCTGGAGGAGAATGCCATCGCCTGTAGCCCTGTCCACCCAAAGGCTAAAGGGGAGGCTGTCCACTGGGGAGGAAGAGTCATGTTTGTAGGGTAGGCAAAAAGAATGATGTTGCTGGTGTAGCCAAGCGCACAGCTGACCAGAAAGAGACATATACTACATCGGGTTCCAGATCCAAAAGAGAACTAGGAAGCAGTAGTAGCCGAAAGATCCCTTTCCTGCTTGTCAGGAGATGTGCTGTGCATTCATACAAACAGCATCCAGAAGGAGGCAAGATTCTGGTATTCACAGTTTCAATTAAAGAGTAAAAATGAGTATTCTGGGAGAGAATGGAAGTAAAGTCTTGGAAGGCAGCTGAGATTAGGAATGAGCAGAAGAACCACAGAAAACAAACCACGGAAACTCAAGTTTGGGGGGAACAGCCTGATCTGGCCAGGTCATCATTGCCATGTGAAGGACAAGGTTGAGAAGATGCTTCAGTTGTTGGAAGCTAACTTAGTCATGACAGGCAGAGAGCCCCGAGATTTGGTGATCAGAAGTTATCACCATATACGCAGAAAATAGACTTCCTCATAGAAGGGTGTCTGGGGAAGAAAGTGGACTTCTGATGATGTGTGAGGAGATGTATAGGTGTGTGTGTGTGTGTGTGTGTGTGTGTGTGTGTGTGTGTGTGTGTGTGTGTGTGTGTAAAATCTTTGAAAAGTTTCCATGGAAACGAAAGTTACAAAAACTTAGGAACCTCTGTGCCCCCATAGTAGAAGTAAAGAGCAGACCCACCGCCAGCCACCTTAGAACCACCTGTGAACAGTGAACTTCCTCCTCCTCACAGCCATCAGTTGACTCTCAGCGTTTCCGCTCCCTTCACCCAAAACTTAACCTGTACAGCCTCAGTGGCTTCCTCCCCCTGGCCTGGCTGTCAACCTCACCCCTCTTCAGTCTGCTCTTTTTCTTGATCGTACTTATCACTGTCAGAATGTAGGAACTTAGGATTTTTCTCTAACAAAGGTCAGTGCAGTCTTTAGACTATCATCCAGCACGTACTAGAAGTTCAGCAGATACTTGTTGAATAAGATGCATGGAAGGGAGAAGGGATAATTTGATGGACGGGATTCCAAAGCAAGGTTGGCAGACTTTTCCTCTAACCAGCTGGATGGTCAATATTTTCAGTTTTTCTGGCCAGCGTCTTTCTGCTCCATATTATTATTTGTTTTTATATATGTCCTCAAAAATACAAAAGCCATCCTCGGGCTCACGAGGCAAACATAAACAGGTTGTAGAGCAGAATTAGCTTGCTAACAGCTGCGGATGTTAAAGGACCAGGATTTAGGGATCCGAGAGAGGAAAGGGAAATGTCTTCCTGCTGAGAATGTGAGTGAGAAAAGTGAATATAAACCACAGCCAGGTCAGAGTCCACGCCAGTGACGTCAGCCTTCTCGTGCAGGGGAAGGAAGGTCTGCTGGGTGTTAAAAGTGAGAACGTTTTCAAAGCAGAGAGTGGCTAGACAAATAGAACCCCGAAAGCCCAGAAACAGCCAGGGTGGACAATGACTTAGAACCCTGCCGCGAGCTGTGGGGTGAGACACCTAAGAAAGGAATGAAACTTCAAGTGTGGGACATCTAAGAGCTATGCTGCCTGACTTCTGGGGGCTCTGGAGGACTAGCTCAAAAGAATAACTGCATTCCCATCGTAATGTTTTTATTAAATTGTTTTTAAAGAAATATAACATCGCTTTGTGACTGCTTATCCGTTTATTACAAGCCCAAGCATTTTAACTCTCTGTTGATGGCTGAACCACAGCCATTGTCTCATGTGATCATGTAAACTAGCTCTAGCATGTTCTCTGATTTGTGGATAAGGGAACTGAAGCCCACAGAAGTTAAGAACCTTACTGAAGGACATCAAAAGCTCCTAAATGACAAAACCAGGTTAGCCACCAACTCTGCTGTTCCCCCCGCACGCTCTTCCCCACCCACAAGGGCTCTGGGTAATGAGCTGGAGCCCACCGGAAGGTGGTCTAGTGACATTGCTGTCCTCACCCTTTCCTGTTCACCATTCTGTGTGGCCTTAGATGGGCACGTGGATAGTATGTGTCAGAGAGAATGGCAAACACGTTAGATAACCATGCAAACCCAGAGTTATCGCCAACTGGAGTGATTCCCCAAAGAAGAAATGTAGCAGATAAGAGGACAGCCGCTGCTCGGGTCCAAAATCAGCTGTCCAGATGCACTGACATAGTGGCTATGTGGGGATGAAAAAAAACACTTAGAGGTTTTGGTCATAAACTTTTAGATGAGAATAAATCAGGGAGCCAGATCATTCAAGAACCTCATAGAGCCTTTGTGGGTCCCCAATTTTAACAGGGCTAGGGTGAGAATAAATATTTCTGAACATTTTCCTGTACATTAGAAAGCAAATTAGACATGTTGCATATGACTTTCATGATCAGAATTAGGAATAAGAGGTAGACATTTGTTTTTCTGAGTCGGGGTTACCTCACTCAGGATGATATTTTCAAGTTCCATCCATTTGTCTGCAAATTTCATGATGTCATTGTTTTACATTGTAGTACTCCATTGTGTAAATGAACCACATTTTCTTTATCCATTCTTCAGTTGAGGGGCATCTAGGTTGTTTCCAGGTTCTGACTATTAGGGATAATGCTGCTATGAACATAGTTGAGCAAGTGTCCTTGTAGTATAATTGAGCATCCCTTGGGTATATGCCCAAGAGTGGTATCACCGGGTCTTGAGGTAGCTTGATTCCCAATTTTCTGAGAAGTCACCATACCGATTTCCAAAGTGGCTGTACAAGTTTGCACTCCCACCAGCAGTGGAGGAGTGTTGGAACGCCTTGCTCAGCCTTGATGCAGGGGGAGGGGTTTGGTCCTGCCTCAACTGAATGTACCAGGCTTTGTTGACTCCCCTTTTGGAGGATTGGATGGGGGCTAGAGGGTAGGAGGGTGGGAGGGAGCAGGAGGAGGGATGGGAGAGGTAACTGTGGTTGGTATGTAAATGAATAAAAAATTTAAAAGAAAAAGAAGTAATCATTAGAGGTAGTAGTAATCATTAGAGGTAGTTGGAGATCGAACCAGATGAGAAACTTGCCCACAAAGATGCCTTGGCAGTGGCCCATGTCCTCTATCGCTGGGCATGCTTTAGACTGAGAACCAGCTGGGGTTTCTTATAACCTAGTCTAGTTGGCCTTCCAGGACTGGTTAGAAGAACACAGCATTTCTATACTTCAAAATAAATAAATATAAACTTGAATTTTTTTCTAGAGTGCATTGTTAAACTGATTTAGTGCATGCAAGATTCTCAATGGTATATATTACAGATGCTCTCTTTAGAACCAAAGCTATGCAAATCCCAATTTTTCACAGAATATAGCAAAATGTTTAGTTAAGATTTGGGTCTTTCTTTGTAAACAATGTAGATTTTGTGTAATTTTTTTTTCCAAGTCAGTTTCTCTGTGTAGTTTTGGTGCCTGTCCTAGATCTCGCTCTGTAGACCAGGCTGGCCTCGAACTTACAGAAATCCACCTGGCTCTGCCTCCTTAGTGCTGGAATTAAAGGCATGTGCCACCACAGCCCGGCTTGTGTAAAATTTTTGGCAATGATTATACCATATGAATTTATAATATAGCCCTGTCAATATGTCTCCTAAGTCACTTCCAGGATGTAATTATTAGTAAAACTGATGAAATAATTGTAATTTCTATAGAGTGATGTTTACAAAAAGTGCCTTGAAAGTCTCACTGGTCCTTGGCAGACTGGATTCTAGTAAGCTGGATGTAGTTGTTAAGGAGGAACATTAACACCTGACTTTAAGATCATTGAGGTGGTTCTCAAATTTAGTCCCATGGCCAGCCTTTACAGCTTGATTCTGGTTTTTGTAATCATGTATATTCAGTTCTTCTTGCTCTACCATCTCAATAGAAAATTAATTGCATGTCTCATCAGGTGAAGATTTCCTTTCGATTCTGGTCTTTCCAAAGGAAAGAATCTAGCTAAGAGATACAGACAGTGGCAGAAGTTAATTTTCAAAGCAATGTAAAATGATAGAACAATCTGGAGAGATTGGAGCAGGCTGACCCAAATCTGTATATGTAGGGGTAGGGGTGGGGGTAAGGGTAGGGGTGAGGGCGGGTGTGGGGATAGACAGTTGGGTACTGCCTTGTCAATTTTTTTTTTACTGCTTTATAAATATTTATGAAGCTTGTGGTATGTTTATTCATGGACATAAGGTAACCTTTTTACCCCTTTGCAAATCATGGTGAACCCCATCTCCTTTATAGGGCATATCTTCCTATGAAAAGGCCACAAGGGAAAAGGTCCAAACTGTAATGCAAACGTGTTATGATTAAAGCTTAACCCTGGGCTTTTGAGGATGATAGTAACTTGACCCTTGCTAGTGCCCAAGTCATGGTTAGGAAAGGATAACGCCTTAATTCCCGACACAGTGGGAACAAGCATCTGCAGTAAAGGATGTTCATGCACAAAGCTGCATTCTAAACGTAACTGGACACACATGCCAAGACGTGGGCAGGTCGTTTCTCTAGCTTCCTGCCTAAGACAAAGGCTACTGTAGCTTTCCACAGTCACCTCGTGGCTAATTCCTTGCTTACTCAGTCTCAGATATATGCTTGAAAATGTCTAGTTTCCTTTTCTAAGCGTGTTAAAACAACTGTTATTGGTTACAATCACTGTCTTTCTGACATTTCAAACAAAGTAGAAGACAGCTAGAAACAACTCCACTGGAAGTTTTGATCCTGTAACTTCCGGCATGAAGCAGAGTGTGTGACCAATACTCTTTTTACTTTGCAGGTGTAATCCCTTTCCATGGATTTTCCATGTATGGTAAGTTGGGCTTGATATAGTCACCATTTTTGTTATGTTTTTGAAATTTAAACATAATGATAATGCTTTATATCTCACCATTCATACATGCTTAACGTACTATGTATATTTTAAACATTAAATTCAGTATTTTTATGTTTCTAATTAAGAAAATTAATCATAAAGATCAGAATTGTTCAGGTAATGATTTCTCATCAGATGAGAATTAAAACACACTGTGAAGGTTGCTGTGATCTTTGCCAACTAATCTAATGTAATAAGGACACACTAGTATTTAGCTCTATTATAGTAATAAAAACAGCGTTGGAACAAAACCAGACACACTGATTAATGGAATCAAACTGAAGACCCAGACTAGGTTCACATGCCGTGGATACAATGTGTATTTACAATGAAGTAAAAAATACATCCTGGAGAAAATACAGCATCTTCAACAAATGGTGCTCATCAGACTGGATGGCTACGTGTAGAAGAAAGAAATAGACCTATACTCATCATCCTGCACAAAATTCAACTCCAGATGGATCAAGGACCTCAGCATAAGACCAAATGCCCTGACTCTGATAAAAGAGAAAGGGGAGAATGGGCTTGAACTCATTGTCACAGAAAGGAAACGCTGACCAGGGCACTGATAGCACAACACTAAAACCAACAGTTAATAAATGGGACATCATGCCGGGCGGTGGTGGCACACACCTTTAATCCCAGCACTTGGAAGGCAGAGGTAGGCGGGTCTCTGTGAGTCAAGGACAGCCTAGTCTACAGAACGAGTTCTAGAACAGGCTCCAAAGCTACACAGAGAAACCTTGTCTCAAAAAACAAACAAACAAACAAATGGGACATCACAAAGCTGAGAAGCTTCTATATAGCAAAGGGCACCATCTTGCAGGCAAAGAAGCAGCCTGCAGAATGGGAAAAGATCCTTACCAGTTACATGTAGATGTAACCAACCGTCTTATTAAATAAGAAACACAGAACCAATGCAAAGAAGAAAGCCAAGAGGTCAGAGCTAAGAGCTAAAACCTTACCCTTCCTCCTGCGGTGGTCCTACCTCTCCTAACCAGAGCTACTTCCTGTGTTAAAGTCTTTATATGGAGTTTCTGTTCTGCCTTCTCATTGGTTGTAAACCCAACCACATGGCTGCCTCATCACAGCCTGTCTGTATAGACCTCCAGGTTTTCTATGGTTGGTATTGAGATTAAAGGCATGTGTATCCAATACTGGCTGTATCCCTGAACACACAGAGACTTACCTAGCTCTGCCTACCAAGTGCTGGGATTACAAGCGTACACCACCACTGCCCTGCTTTCCTATGGCTTGCTAATAGCTCTGACCCCCAGGCAACTTTATTTATTAACATACAAATAACATTTTAATACAAATAAAATATCACCATAAGTTACACATCTGATAAAGAGATAGTATCTAAAATATATGAAGAACTGAAAGTTCTGAACATCAAGAATGCAATAACCCAATTAAAAATGGGGTACAGAGCTAAGCAGAGAGTTCTCAAAAGATGAAACACAAATGGCTGAGAAACACTTAAAGAAATGTTCAGCATCCTTAGCCATGATGGAAATGCAAATCAAAACTCCTGTGAGATTTGATCTTCCCAGACAGAATGGCCAAGATCAGTAAAACAAGTGACAGCCCCTGCTGGTGTGGATATGGAGAAAGAGGGAGCACTCATATATTGCTGGTGGGAGTGCAAACTGCTACAACCACTATGGAAATTTAAGGTGATTCCTCAGGAAGCTGGAATAGATCTATCTCAGAAGTCAGTTATGCCTCTCTTGGGTTTATACCCAAAGGACTATCCTACTACAGAGAGATACTTGCTCACCCATGTTCATTGCTACTGTGATGTGTCATAATATTACTGTGTCATAATAGCCAGAAATTGGAAACAGCCTATATGTCCTTCAACTGATGAATAGATAATGAAGATATGCTATATTTACACAATGGGACAGAATTCAGCTGTTAAGAAAAATAAAATTATGAAATTAGTAGGTAAGTGGTTGTAGGTAGAAGAATCACCCTGCTTGAAATAACCTAGACACCAAAAGACAACTATTGTGTATTTTCTCTGATATGTGGATTTAGATTTTAAGCCTTCAGTAAGTATGTATGCTACAATCCAAATAACCACAGAGGTTAGGTAACTAGTAAGGGACTGGGGGCAGGAGAGAACCTCCAATACGGTGTTATGGAGGGTCAGAGGGAAACTAGAATAGAAGATTAAATAGGGAGGGATGGAAGAGAAGAGTAAAGGAAGGAATATGGGGAAGGCCAATTAATATTAAAGGCCATTTGAAAAACCATATGGATACCTACTACTATAGAAGATTTCTGAAATAGACATACCTATATATTTATATTCATAAATATATTTGTGTTGAATATATATTTATATATAGTAAATTAATGTATAAATATAAATTTAATATATAAATCAATATGCTTTATATAACACACACACACAAACGCATATATAAAAGGAATATAAATGAAATCACCAAATAATGGGGGAGACAGTGTGCCAGCTAGACATCTTGTGTCACCAAGTAAACCTTCAGGGCAGGAATAGGTTACATCTTGTTGCATCACTGGCCAAAGGAGCTCCATGGAAACCCACAAACATAGGATATTGTTAAGGCTATTGGTTGCTCTCTACAATCTGATGGTAAGGCCCTACTGCTGAAGACAACAGTTAATTAAATCATCGAACATAGAAATGTTGAGCTGTGCCTACCTAGAAGCTTCAGTAATGACTACCATTATTGTATTGGAAGGTAGCCTTCTCACTCTCAGAGAAGAAAGATAATCATCGCTATCACCCAGCTACAAACCCTGTGATCTACAACAGTAACCTGCCTGTCAGATACAGTAGTGAAATAGTGGTGCAAATATTATGGGAAGAACCAACCACTCTTTTTTTTTCCCTTTTATAAAAATATATTATTTTCTTACATAATTTATCCTGATTACAGTTCACCCCACCCACTTCTCCAAGTTCCTCCTCACCTCCTTTCTTATCCAGATCCCCTTCCTTTCTGTCTCTCATTAGTAAATAACAGACTTCTAAGAGATAATATTAAAATATAACAAAATATAATAAGATAAAACAAAAACTATCACATTAAAGTTGTCAGGACAAACCAACAGAAGGAAAAGAGCCACAAAGAAGGTACAAGAATCAGAGACCCATGTGTTCTCACACTCGGGAATCGAATCCATAAAAACACTAAACTGGAAGCCATAGTATATACACAGAGGACCTGGTGAAGACCTGTGCACGCCCTTTGCATGCTGCTTCCGTCTCTGTGAGTTCATATGAGCTTTGCTCATACTGATTTAGAGGACCTGTTTTCATGGTGTTTTCCATCCCCTCTGGCTCTTATACTCTTTCCACCTCCTCTTCCATAGGGAGGAAGCAACCACCTTTTGATTGGATTTAAGGCCCACTCCATGAGATGGAACCCTTACCTGATGCTTATTATGTGGCCAAGAACCTGAGACAACATAGATCATGGGCCTGGAGGAAAAGCTATTACCTTATTCTGCTAAAGGAACATAGCAATACAATAATCCCTAGTGACATACTGCTATATGCCATAGATCAGTGTCTTGTACAGACGTGAGAACTCGGAGGCCGTGGGGGCCTTACAGGTCATTGAGGAATAGTGAACACTTAACAAAGATTGGCAAGAGGAAGAACACACTATACTTCATGATGTCACTTAGATTGTAAGTGTTCCTGAGTTACCTAAACTTATGGCATCTATTTTATTCTCCCCATGACCTTTAGGATACATAGAAATACTTAAATATTTTACCATTTTAACACAAGCCAAGCAATATACCAATATCTCTTTTTTAAAAAAAAAAAACACTGCCACATTGACAATCAAAGTCATTATGAATGACAGAATGTACTTTTCAAAGTTGTAAACAGTAAGAAATGTGCAGGGGACCTAGAAGACCTTCACACTGTGCTGTCCAGATGGTGTTGTTCACAGGCTTGCATGAGAGTGTGCTCTATTTTATAAACTTGCAGTATTATAGTGAACCTCTGGCATATTAATTTTATAAGATTGTAAGGAATCAGAAACAAGAAACATGAAGAGGTTAAGAATATAAACTTTACCCTTAACAATAAATAATGTCTGAATTTTATTATTTAATTTAATAGCTCCAAGTTTCAACATTTTACAAATGAAAAATGTTTAGCTTGGTGGTGGTGGTTCATTCCTTTAATCCTGGCACTGGAGAGGCAGAGGCAGGCAGATCTTTGTGAGTTTGAAGCCAGCCTGGCCTACAGAGTGAGTTCCAGAACAGCTAGGGCTGTTACTCACACAGAAGAAAAACCTGTCTCTAAAAAACAAGCAAAAACAGATAAACAAACAAACAAATGTTTAGTATACACAAGTGAATTGAAGTCTACTTGATGCCATGAAGGATTAGACACCTGGCATATTTTAGTAGACTCAGACTCTGCCCATTCATGTTCATGATCACTTAAGTAGGCTCACACTGGTACACCTAAGGGAGAAATGTTTGATAGGGAAATAAATGATGCAAAATATTTGATGGAGAGTTCACATATATCGCGTTAGGAAACAGGAGGCATCCGTGGAGACATTAGCAGCAGCCAGTTAACGGCACCAGTGTTCCAGCACAGCAAACCATCGCAAAGTAGTTAGCACTTGGCCATTTCAGTTTCTTCATTTTACAAATGACAGTATTTATCTGTTCTCAAAATACACTCAAAATGTACTAGTTTAAACTGTCTTCTGATCCTCATTTATATAGATAGTCTTATAAGTACATAGCCATTATCATTTCATTGGTAAAGTTCCACCACACATTTATGTTGCTTTAAAAGTTAATGAATACATTTCTTTTTATGGAAGAACCAAGTAGGGGAATATGCATGAAATCAAAATTTCGGTCATGTTTACTTTTTACCTGTCATATGTAATAGATTGATGGTTTGCTGTTTTTTTGCTCTTTCAGGAAATTCAACAAAATATTGTGGTGCCTTGAATACTGACTACTTGTAGAAGTTTTTGTATTATTTATGTTTATGGAAATGTATTTATTTTTAAGCTCATTCTTCATTTCTGCATTAGAATGGTTGTTAATAATCTCAGAAGCTATAAAATCTTCAGTTGGAGGTTGCAGATTTTAATTAATAAAAATAATTTTTTGAGAATTTCATACATGATTACTATATTTACATTATTTATACACCCCCCTCTCCCTCCAATTCCTCCCGTTCTACTCCTCCTGTCCTTAAATTCATGTCCTAGTCTTTAATCATTGGAAATTGGAAATAAATTCCAATTATTCATTTTGTAGTTTTATTAACAATTTATTAAAATTAAAGCATGAATTATAATTTTAGGTATATGGAGTGCTTTAATTTGGGCTATTTCTGGAAGTAGCAATGTATTTTGATAAATTTCAAATGTTAGTTTTGAAATGAAAGGGCATACCTCTTTGGCTATCAACCGTATATCTATATAAAATATGTACTATATATGAGTTTTTTCTATTTCTAAGTAATTCATTTATTAATATATATTTTAACTCCCCTGAAAGTAATTTGTTCCTCGCATACCCTACAGAAAAAGTAGAATTTGCCATATGAAATGCTGACTTCACTGAATTTATCATTCACAGTGCAAACTGTGCTTTAGGCTTGTAATTGAAGCTTTGTGCACAAGCAATTACAATATTTTTATAACTTTTCTGTTCACTTTGTCAAAAAGAAGAATGCTACATTTTTCCACTGGTTTCCCTGCTTACTCAATGTCCATCCACTGTCCTCAGAGTTTACCAAGATATTATAGAGCCCAAGCCAGTTTGTACCATATGAAAATACTACAAATAAGCCAGACATTTTTTGTTAAAATTAATATTTAGAGATTCAGTTTTATATATTTGCATTGTTTATACTCATATTCCTGGAAAATGTGCCTTTGTTTGTCAGCATAGTAGGATCATGTGGTCAGATTGGTCCCCATGATTAGCATTTTCTGACATCCCACAGTGTGCTTAACTGACAATAACTGGATGCAAAAGAAAACGTCATTTAGCACTTGTTACCAAATTGAATCTTTGGCCCAAGAAGCATGTTAAGTTGATGGAAGCTATTTTGATATGTCAGGGGCTGAGGAATGTAACTTAGGTGGCAGCCAGCTTACCTAGCACGCAGGACTCCCCGGCATCACAAAACAACAACAAAAGGAACATGTGGTGCATGCCTATGATCCCAGCACACAGGAGGTAGAGGGAGGAAGATCAGAAAGTCATCTTCTGCCCCATAGTGAGTTTGAGACCATAAAACATTTAATATAACCAGTAGTAGGAAGACATTATTCAAATGTTTGCTTTCAAAGTGAATTAATTAAAGATGTTGAGAAGTCATCTTATGTTTTACTTACTTAACTTCCAAAATTAACGTTCTTGAGGACTGGTGAGGTGGCACAGTCAGTAAAGTGCCTGCCACAAAGTATGATGGTGACCGAGTTCTGACCCTCAGCGGCCACATAGCAGCCCGGTGTGGTGGCACTCATCCCTAACTGGGCACTAGGGGTGGAGTTGGGGAGGGACAGGCATTGGGGAGAGATGAAGACAGGTGGATCTTTGGAGTCAGGCTAGCCAGTTTGTACACTCCACATTTGTCTCACGGTGTAATGTGGGAAGTGATAAAGGAAGACACTCAGCATTGACCCCTGGTCTTCACATGTGTGTACTTGCACACACTTGTATGTATACACACAAATATGCATACAATTTTTTTTTAAAGTATAATTTCCTCATCCCCTCTCCTTCCTTCAATTCCTCCCATGGCCCCCCAAATACACCTTGCTCTTTCTCCAATTTGTAACCTCGTTTTTCTTTCATTTCTGTTATATAAATACAGCCTGCTCAGTTTATATGATGTTACCTGGATGTGTATGATTTTACGGCTGACTATGTGGGGACTGGATAACTAACGGGGGGCCTCTTCCCTCAGAAGGACTGTTTCTCCCACTCTCAGTGTTCCTTAGTTGCCTGTCGTTCTTTGTCTAGGGCTGAGGCCCCGTGAGATTTGCCCTTCCATGTTGCCATGTCTGTTGGTGCCGTCCTCGTTCAGATCTTCCCTGGATTTTCTAGGAGAGCCAGTCTTAGGGCAGACTCCTTGTTCTTATGGCTCTTATAGTCTTCCTGCCCCTTTTCCTACAATCATCCTTGAGCCGTGGTGCAGGAGTTGTGTTGTAGATGTATCAGTTGGGTACCACTATTACGTGTTCTCTGTTTTTGTGTTTTTATTGATTGTAGATTTTTTTTATAATGTTCTCCATCTATTGCAAGGAGAAGTCTTTGGTGAGAGCTATACTTGTCTATGGATGGATATAAGGACAAATATTTAGGATGTAGTTAGGGGTTTTGCTGGTTTAATAAAGTGTTAATTGTAGCTTTTCCACCAGCATCCATAACCTCACTGCCCTGCGTAGTTGACTAGGTTTCCAGTACCAGGCATGATTTCCCTCTTGTTGAGGTGGCCTAAAGTCCATTGAGAGAGCTGTTGGTTACTGCCCAGATATGCCTGCCACTACTGCACTTGTAGGGTTATTGTGTGTGCTGGTTGTTGTTTTTCATAGGTGTCATAGGTAGGTAGAACTATTATTGGATTCCCTCCTTTGGAAGCTTATATGGCACCTTCTGCTTTATTGAAATCTAAACCTCAGGGAGAAGGTTTTCAGGCAGATTCAGCTTGGATCATCTGAAACCTGGTCTGAAGTACATGGTGTCTTCAGCAATAGGGACTTACCTTCCACCTCTGGGAGATAACTGGTGGCAACAGCAGTAGCCTACAATTTGGGGGAATGTCTTGAACTACCATGACCAATAACTGGAAAGGAGCTTCTCATGCCTGGTGTTGGGGTTCTTGTTAGTCTTTGGCTCATTGTCAGCCTACATAGGAAAATATCACTTAATTTACATATGTATACACATAAACTTATATGTATTATATGAAACTTCAGTAAATAGATAATAATATGATTCCTTGTGAGTTTTCCAGACATCTTTACTTTTATTTTACCTTCTTTATTCCCTCTCCCTCTGTATTGGCATCCTTCCCCTCTCCAAGTAGCACCCCCCCACACACACACACTCTTTAACCATTTCCCTCTTCACATCACTTGCACCATTCTTTTTCCCTCTCTTCTCCTCCTCCATCTTCCCTGGTCCCTTTTTACTTTCCTGGTCTCTGTAGTTACTCTAGATTACAGGAGCACACCTAAATAGCTAGAGTTAGGAGCCACAGATGGGAGAGAACATACCACACTTGTCTTTTTGATTCTGGATTATCTCACTCAATATGACCTTTTCCAGCTCATCCATTTACCTGTAAAGTCCATGATTTTGTTTTTCTTTACAACTGAATAGTATTTCATGGTGTGTGTTTACCACATTTTCATTATCCATCATATGACAGGCATTTGGTTATTTTCCCATTTCCTCGCTATTGTGAATAGACCATCAGTGAATATGGCTGAACAATTATGTGTGGAGTAAGATGTCTAGTCCTTTGGGCATATGCCAAGGAGTGGTGTAGTTGTGTTATATGGTAGATTGACTTTTAGCTTCACTTGATTGATTGTTCCTTTAGCTGTGCAAGAAGCCTTTTATTTTTGTAAGTTCCCATTTGTCAATTGTTGGACTTTATTCCTGGGCAGATGAGGTCCTGTTCAGAATTTCCACTCATACACCTAAGTCGTGTAAGATACTGCCCGGGTGTGTTTGTGTGGCAATTTCAGTTTTCAGGTTTCACAGTTAGGTCTTTGATCCATTTGGAGTTAGTTTTATTCAAGGTGATAGATACAGATCTATACTTCTTCTTGCAGCCATCCAGTTCTCCCAGCATCATTTGTTGAAGATGCTATCTTTTCTCCAGTGTATGTGATTGGCATCTTTGTCAAATATTAGTTGGCTGTAGTTACTCTTACTTGGGTATTCTGTTTTATTCTGTTGTTTTTCTTCAATTACTTCACAATCAAGTGAAGAGGAGGCCCAAAGCCTGGGAGACAATTTTGCCAGAAGTACATCAGACAGAAGATTACTACCCAGAATATATGAAGAACTAATAGCAGTCAAAAAACAAACAACCAAAGACACGTTTAAAAACTTGGCTAGGACTCTGAACATAGAGTTCTTAAAGTAAGAACTGGAGGAAGCAGAAGCATCTCACTGTTCCATCTGCGTGTTCATTTCCGTACCAGTACCATATCGTTTCTATTACTATGGCTCTGGAATATATCTTGAGGTCTGGAATGGTATTCCTTCCACATTGGTCTTCTTGCTCAGGATTGTTTTGAGGAATTCTTTACGAGAAGCAAGGGCATGTTGCCAGTTCGCTACACCACTGAAGAAAATGGAATATGCCCCCCTTCCCCATATTAACTGAATATAAATCCTCAGGGAGGGTTGGAGCCTGATGAGATCCTCCCCAGTCTATAATCGAATGTTGATCTTGTGTAGGCAATCATAGCCACTGTGTGTTGAAGAATGCAACGGCCTTGTGATGTGAGGAAGCCCATGTTCCACATCTTTACTTTCACACTGCTTCCTGCTTCCTCCACTCTTACATTCTCTCCACCCATTCTTCCGCAGTGTTTCCAGAAACTTGGAGGGGTAACACAGGTACCCCATTCATGGTTGAGTTTTCAACTGCCACTCATTTCCATCCTTTTGACCAGTTGTGAACATCTGCAGTTACCACTGTCCACTGCAGAAAGAAGTCACGAAGGGGAACTGGTGGTGAATTTGATAAAATGCATTATATATGTATATGAAAATGTAATAATGAAAATTTATGAATAATTTATACTAATAAGCAAAATATTTGTGATAAGAACTTTTATATAAGAATAGGAGGGAATATCTTTATTCATATCAATAATACCTGAGTATATAGTAAATATTATACTTAGCAATATTAAAAGCTTTGTCTCTAAGAAACCGATAAAGATCCCCCCTTGGTACTGTTGTACAGTTTGGTCCATTGAAGGTCATAACCAATGAAACAAAGCAAGATAAAAAAGTAAGGAAATAAGTAAACAGATACTGGAAAGATAATAAAACTTCCATTATTATCAGATATTGTAATTATATACATAGAAAATCTAAAAGAATAATCCAATAATCGGTGAGGATTAATAAATGAATTTAATAAGGTTGATGAATACACAATCCATACAAAGGGAAATTTTTTACCTATGTACTAACAACAAAGGTGCAGAAAATTACATCTTTTGTAGAAGCTCTGATTTAGGGTAAAGATGTGCTGTGGGGTGGGGTCTTCATTTCTCCAAGGGCACATGAACAACTGGTGTAACAGATGGAAACACAGACACTGAAATAAGTCTGTGCTGTAGCCTTGGATAAATACCTCAGCTCCCTTGTGCCTCAGTTTCTCTATCTGCAAATTTCAGATAACAGTTGTTCTAATTCTAGTTGTTATGATGACTAAAAGAAAGAAGGAGGAACTTCTCCTTGGAAGGCTGAGGTGCAGAAGGAGCTCGGGGTAAAGGCCAGCATGGGCTATGACACCCTGTCTCAGAAAAAGGGTAAGAAATGCTTGGGTGTTGCTTTCTTGTGGCCTCATTTCTATGTATACCAGCTCTGTCACTCCATTCTCAGTCAGATGATAGGCTGTGATCCTAAGTGTCATAACTTGTACATCTATAATGTTTAGCAGTTGTCTGGACTTCCACATGGGTATATTCCCTTTGAACATTAAAACACAGTGGACATATGACAACAGACTTTGCTGTGGGCATGAACACTATGCCTTCTTGTTCTATTCTTTGCACTTCATGAACTTATTCTAAATGTTTTAGTCATGCAGTATTACCAATTCTCTTTTCTTTTAGTTGCTCCACTGTGTTTTCTGTATCATGAACCTTACAAATTGTATCAGATATTCCGGGAGATGTACGTCCGCTTTTTCTTCCGACTGCACTCCATCTCCTCACACCCTTCTGTAAGTTCCTGAGCTGGGTCATCTCAGCCTCTAAACTGTTCTTTCCTTAAGGAAGAAGTCTCCCACTCAAATTACAGAGCAAGAAATTGTAATTTATGGTTTCAAATGTGTTTCTAGAATCAATGAGAGAAAAGAAAGTGATGTTTAAATATTTTGCAGAGTAGAGAGAAAAACATCTCTTATTAACTAGATTTTTAGCACTCTGTGCAAAAATTTAAAACCAAACAAGCAAACCTGGGCTGTCTGGATTCTCATCCTTGACAAAGATGCTACCAGCCTTCTTTACTGCTGTCTCCATCTGAGAAGAGAGGTTGGTGAGGTCATCTGTGCTGCTGTGGGAAAACTTTTAATCAGAGTTGCTAAGGACTAAATACATTTGAAAAAAAAAAAACTTGTTTAAGTTGGTTACTTCTACTTTACAAACAATGCCCTTTTTAAAAAAGTAGATTTAGTAAACAAAATTTTTGTTCTGAGTTATCAGATATGTTTGTCTGATAACTTCTTGATGTGATTCAAAGAGGTGAGAAAAGCAGGAAATGGTTTCCCAAAGACACACATGGGGAGAGAGGGTCCGGAATGCCCACAGCACCAGGAAGGGCCTGGGAACTGGAACACAGCCAGAGAAAACGAAGTTTGCTAGACCTGAGGGGTGGTATGTGGCTCACACAGTGGCAGATTTCCTGTACAGAACGTTTGTGTTTGCCTTGGGTTCTCCAGCTGTGGGGAGTGAGGGCTACTGTGTTTAAAAGGAGACTGCTTAGCATGTCAGCAAGTGTGTATGCACGATGACATAAAATATACCTTTAAATGCGGTGTCAGAGATCCACTGGTGTGCTCTGTTTTGATTCGCAAAGAATATTAGTATGCATTGTCATATTTGAATGAGTTGCCCCCATCGTTCATATTCAAAGACTAAACCATGTCTCTTTTGATTTGTTCTTGGATCCAGGGTATCGTGTCACTGTGTTTGCTGTTTGAAACCCTTCTTCAAACCTATCTTCCCCAACTCTTTTATCATCTGCGAGAAATCGGCGCTCAACCGTGAGTAGTTTTATTGCCTCGCTGCCTCTTCACAATGCTTCCCCATGGTGAAGCTGGAAACACACACACACACACACACACACACACACACACACACACACACACACACACAGCCACAGCATGTCCTCAAGGAAGTAAGGCAACAGTTCTTCCCGCAAAAGTACTAATCCTTAAGCCCAACTCTATTGTGAAAGAAAGAAAGATTCTTGGAGGGCTGGGTCTGTGGTTCAGTGGGAAAGCACTTGGCGGACATGTGTGAGCCTCTGGGTTCAGGGTCGAGCACTGAAGGCAAAATATACTTAGAACAATGACGAGTGTCCTATTAGAAGTTGTATTCCCTGGGATTGGCTTCTGTGTCTGCTGTGAAATCAACAAATTAACTTCAATTCATAAAGAAAACATTTATGGAAACAAATGGAGCCTGGGAAATGTGATACTACCAAAATTAAGTCAGTGTGACTTAGAGTTATCAGAGCCCAACTCTGAAATGTGTAAGGTTCAAGTTTGCTGTTTTCACTCAAGGGAAGCAGACCATACACCTCCCAGCAGCTGTCCCGTGTGTTCCCTTACAGACAGATGTTTACATTTGCTTCACTGATCTCAGTATGAGCAGTGGGTTAAATATGCAGATTGGCTCTGACCTCAGTAAATGGTTCTGTCTCCTGTTAAATACTCTTATCTAGATTAGGGTTTTGCTCCTGTCCTCTCTAAGCAGCCTCACACACTGTTAAGGAAGGTCTATGTGAAAAGGGGACACTAACTCTTTGAGAGGACTTCATGGCAACCAAGTGTGATAGTTGTCTTCTTCAGATGTCAATCTGCAGCAAATGCCTAGCTTAGTGGATATCAACCTAATCCTGCTGCAAACTCCCTTTCTATTAAGCCATGCCTTCCAGGTGAAGTTATTTATGCTGTAAATTCAATTTATACTTAAATCAAGATAACTTCTTTATCTTAAAATGAAGAGAATTCCCACCTTGTGGAATTGTTTCCAGGTTCAGTGAGTATAGACGAGATGCAGACATGGAAGGCACAGATGTGAATGCTCTATCGCCTTTCTCCAAAGCTCCATTGGATTTAAAAAAGATTTCAAGTGTTATTTAAAATTTATCCTTTGGCCGGGAGGTGGTGGTGCACGCCTTTAATCCCAGCACTCGGGAGGCAGAGCCAGGTGGATCTCTGTGAGTTCGAGGCCAGCCTGGTCTACAGAGTGAGATCCAAGAAAGGCGCAAAGCTACACAGAGAAACCCTGTCTTGGAAAAAAAAAAAAACCAAAAAAAAAAAAAAAATTATCCTTTGATAATTCAGAATTGATACTCTTTCTTTTATGGCCCCCTTTGAAAAATATTCTGTTCTTCAATGAGACTATAAAACAGAAATGTGGCAAAAATTGTTTATATTGAGTGCAAAAGTTCACTGACCTCTGTTTACTGTTGTGAAATTAGCAGTTGGCTATAACTAGGCCTTTGTTGGGTGGAAGATGTTTAGTTCATTTCTAGAAAATAAAATGTTGATGGTTTTTCTAGTCTACTATTCTTCAACAGGAGGAAGTATAAAAAGCTCCGTAGATGGTAGAAATCAATTTTTAAAAGGCTTTCATAAGTGAGAACTACTGCTGTTGTGTTTTTGTTTTTTACTTATTATTTAGTGTATTTACACACACACACTGTGCACTCTCTGTCTCTGTCTCTCTGTCTCTCTGTCTCTCTGTCTCTCTCTCTCTCTCTCTCTCTCACATACATACACACACACACACACACACACACACACACACACACACACACACACACACACAAAAGCATGTGTGTGGAGATTAGAGGACAATTTGCATGAGTCTCTTCTCTTGTTGGAGTTGGTCCTGGACTAGGGCTCAGGTCATCAGGTTGAGAGGGCCTGCCCTGTCTCTTTTTCTTGATTTTTCTGCCTAGAGATTTATTAACTTTATCCATCTTTGAAAGAATGAGTTTTATGTTCTATTGAGTTTTCTCTTGTTTTACAGTTTCAGTTACACTCATTTCTGCTCTTCCATTTATATCTTTTTTTCCTTTACACTTGCTTTGGGTTTATTTTGCTCTTATTTAAGGTACCTCTCTTTCCTTCTTTGATACAAGCATTAATGTTATCAATTTCTCTCAAAGTCAATTTTACCTCCACCTAGTAAAGTTTGATATGTTATCATCTCATTTTCATTGAATTAAAAATGTTTCATTTCTTTTGTGACTTCCTATTTGGTTGTCAGTTATATTAAAACTGTGATGTTTATGGAGAAACTGAGCTCATGCTCCCATTAGAAGCTTCACCCCTACTGACATAGCATCCTTGGTACCTTACACAAATAATCATCAGTATTACCCAGCTATGAATCTGAGAGCTACAATAGCAGCCTGCCTGCAAGATATACCCACGGGTACAGTAGTGGTACAAACGTTAGGGGAGTAACTGACCCAGTTTTGACTGGACTTAAGGCCTACTCCATGAGATACAATCCATACCTGAAACTGCTAACAAGTCCAGGAACCAGAGATAGAACTAACTAACTGCTAACAAGTCCAAGAACTAGACAGGTAATGGTCCCTAGAGAAAACTTACTATTATTCTACTAAATGAATATAGCCAATTAATGATATGATGATATCCTAATGATATATTGATATCCCCATAAATCAGTGCATCTCTCATCTCTAAACAGAGAAGCTGCTTCTTACAGTAAATAGCAATTAACACAGAGACCCACAGTTGAACAATGTGCTAAGAATGAGAGACTTTGGAGCACTCAGCCCTCATGGGATGTCTTCATCAATCCCAGTGCCCCCTCCATCAAGGTTCAGGGATCTATGTGAAAAGGAGGTGGAAAGAAAATAATAGCCAGAGTTGGTACATGACTCCAAGGAAACAGTGTCTTCCACATCCTCCAAGGCTGACGCACAAATGAACTCACAGAGACTGTGACAACATGCACAAGAGAAGATGAACTGGGCCCCAAGTCCCACCCCTAACCAAGAAGCTATTTACAGTTGATACCTGCTGAGAGGGAAAATCAGTTTTCTTCAGTGGAATGACACTGTGTATATCAACCACACTTCAAGACAAGCTTTGTGATCAGAAGTAGTTGACCAACCCAAAACAGACTCTATGGGTTTTTGTTGTTTTGTGATTTTTGTTGTTGGTTTGGTTTGGTTTGGTGTTTGATGGGGTTTTTAAGACAGCAAAAGAAAAGGGAGTTATGTGGATAGAGAGGGGGGAAAATATGATCAAAATATATTGTATGAAAAATATTTTATTAAAAATTCAAATTTGAGCTGGGTGTGGTGGTATATACCTTTAATCCTAGTACTTGGGAGGCAGAGGCAGGCAGATTTCTATGAGTTCAAGGCCAACCTAGTCTACATAATGAGTTCCAGGACAGCCAGGGCTATGTAGAGAAATGCTGCCTCAATCCCCATCCCATAATTTTTTAATGTGATATTGCTTTCCAAATATTGGAAAGGTTAGATATTTTTCTATTATTGCTTTCTCTTTTCATTCTGTTGTTATTAGACATCACATTTCATATGATTTCAGTGCTTTTAACTTTTTCAGATTTGTTTTTGACTCAAATATAATCTATCAAGACAAATGTTGCATATCCACCTGAAAAGAATTTATGTTCTTGGGCCAAGAAATGGCTCTGTGTGTAAAAATATCTGATGCACAAGCCTGACAGCCCAGCTTCCCATCCCCAGGACCGACATAAAAAGCTGAATGTAGTAGTTTACACCTGTAATCCCAGCACTACTGTGGAAACGTGGGAGGCAGAAATGAAGGCTGTACCAGAAACCTACAGACCAGCTACTGAGCTGAAGTACACAGCACAGATTGAGAAACAGTCAGAGACCCTGCCTCAGAAGAAATTGGAAGACAAGACCCGCTCCTAAAAGTTGTTCTATAACTCCCCACCCCTCTCTCTCTCTCTCTCTCTCTCTCTCTCTCTCTCTCTCTCTCTCTCTCTCTCTCTCTCTCTCTCTCTCTCACACACACACACACACACACACACACACACACACACACACACACGAAAGATTTATGTTGCATGAATATTTGGCAGAAGTCTGTAAATGTCAATAAATCAACTCATATTGAAAAGCCTTCTTTCTACTTTTATTCAACTCTTTGTCAGTTTTCTTTTCTTATTTATTGATTAATATTAGTCTCTATAAACAACTGTGGGTGTCTTCTTCCTTCATTGTTATATATAATTTGAATCTCTGCTTTAAGGAGATGGCCTAATTATTGTCCTTAATTCTTGACCATAAATCTGCTGTACTGGATACTAATACAACTATGACAGCTTTTTCTTGATTACAAATTGCATGGTGTTTTCTGTTTTTAATTGATCAATTATCAGTGCTTTTAATTTTCAAGTGGGTTTCTTGTCAAAGTATAGTGTTCCTACATAGCAACCTGTCTTCTAACTGGTATGTTTATGCCACTTATTATTAACATAATTGATATTGTGTGATTGAAATCTTGTGCCTCCTGTTAAAACTGGGCACTTTTTACCCCAGTTTATCCACACCATTCCTTGTTTGTTTGTGCTGCTGATGAACGATCTTTGGTAGGTGCCTCCTCTTTCACAGCATATTCCAATTTTAAACAAATTCTAAGCTAGAAGTGCTCCTGAACATTTCAGGAAGGATCATTTTAATCCTTCCTGTCTGTGGTTGCTATCAAGATTCACGTCTTCACCTTTCAGCAACCTGATTGCAGTGTATCTAGACTTAGATTTCTTTAGTTTTGTATTCTGTTGATCATCTTATGACTTGACAGCTGTTGTCATATTGTGGGACTTTTTGGTTAGCTTCCATCCTCCAGATATGTTTTGAGCACCACACTTACTCTCCTCTTCTGGGTTACAATGATGCCACATCAATACTTTCAATCCCCCGACCCCCACCACCAAGATGCTTGAAGCTCTATATGTGCTTTTTGTTTATGTGTCTGTTTTAATTTTTGTTATTTGGTTCTCCATTCATTTTGTCTGTGATTTGGACTAGAGACTTCTTTAGATCATAATTCTATTGATATATATGGTCGGATCCATCGACTCTTTCCTTGGTCATTTCAGTCTGCTATCAGACCTACTCAGTGACTTGGAGGTTTTATCATTATGTTTCATCTTTTTCAAATAACTATTATACTATTTAATGTTACGGTTTTCTTCCTGTCATCTTTCATATAAAATTCATGGAACTATATACTTGCAAGGGTAAGATTCTGCTATGCTAAATCATCCCCCAGTAAACTTTATGCTTTTAAAGCCATCGCTGTGCTATCTCTATGGGAAGAGACACTATTCCTTCCCCAAAACACTGAGAATTTGAATAAAATGAAAATGATTAAATGTAATAATTTAGATGTATTTTTTCAATATTAAAATATTTATGGACAAAGTTTTCTTTTGTTTGATTTTAAACCAATCAAAAGACTTAATTTGTAAATACTACTGACCAATACTGATCATATTAGAATCTAGAATAATTCAACAAAGAATTTGACTGTGACCTCTCAGGTACAGTCATTTGATTTTAAGATACTGGTAAATAATACAGAAATTTGAGAGGTTTGTTTATCTCTTAGGGCATTATAAACCAAAGGGCTCATTCCTAATTCTAGTGAAAAACTGTTACTATAATATAGATGACTTATAAAAGTGGGACCTTATACATCTTTGAACTTTTTGTAGCAAAATGAATTCAGTTGAATTGGTTTTTTTGACCTCCTCATTAAAACAAAGGGTTTTAAGGTATGTTGTTACTTTAAACCATTTTTCTTCCAGATTTCTACTTGTTGTTTACTTTATTTTATCCACCCAATGTAACAGTTTGCTTGAAATGTACGGGTAAAACTTATTAAACTGAAAAGTATAAAAGCACTGAATGTTCTTTAAAGTATTTAGAAGAGCAATCCAAAATGTCCTGGCTTTCCTAAAATTAAGACTATTAGGATCCAGCTGTTGATCGCACTCCAAGAAGGTACAATGTAAGATGGTTTGTAAACATGAACTCCGTCACACACAGTTCTTCCTCTTAGTTTAGGAACATCAAATTGAAGACCCACCTTCTTGTCACTGACCCTTTTCAGCTTTTAGGAAATGAGGAGTCAAGAGATTTGTAATAATGACAAAATTGGTTGGATTCTTCTAATATTCCCTTTTTTTGAGGGAAGGACCTAACAACAAAATTAATTCTTATTTTTCTTGTCTACAGACTTCGTATATCATTTAAATGGATGGTTCGAGCTTTTTCTGGATACTTAGCTACAGATCAACTCTTGCTTTTGTGGGATAGAATCCTAGGATACAACTCTCTGGAAATTCTTGCTGGTAAGAGTAAGTGCTTGTCTGTGGACTAAATCCATGCTGTTTCTCCATGAAGTTCCTTTCCTGTCTAATACTTACCTACTGTCATTAGAGAAGGGTCTACATTCATCATTGAACATTTAATTGATTGAGCAGGACTATGGACTTTTAATAAATTGGGCAGGCCTAAAAAACATGTTCTGAAGTTCTGCACTTTTGATACATCCATCTAACTACTCTATACCAGTCTATTCCTAGTCTCAGTGAGGTTCGTGCAGCAGATACATTTGCTTTCTGCTCTAACCCATGAGTTTCATAACATTCTGTCCGGTTCCCCCTTTCAGAGACTGAGCCCCTCTGTATATCTCAAAGCACATCTCTTCTAGACTGCAATTTATCCTGGATTCCAAACCTTTTCATTTTTTCTAGTAGTCTCTGGCTTCTACCCTGGTGCCAAAATTTCTTCTTTAAGGTATTCTCTCATTTAAAAAAAAAAAATTAAAAAGGCATTTCTTCCTTTGTACAAGGAAGCCATAGATTCATCCACTGTTAATGATTAAGCAGTTTACACAGCAGATGTAAATCATCCTGTAACACACCAGGTACATGTTCCTTATATGTTCTGCACCTCTAGTGCACAGTTGACTCAGTTACTTTATTACTAGGATTATTAGAAAATTCAAGTAACAACTCGGATATTTCTGCAACAACACATGGGGTACAGAAAAGCTGGGAATGTTTTGTTTGCTTCTTTACCATTACAATTACCTCTCTGGGATTTGTGGAAATAAGGCTTAGTTAGAAAAATAATGTGCCAAGAATATTCTCTGGGCACTATATTAACATTTTCTTGAATGTCCGAGCCCATAGTATTTGGGTGACATTTGGAAAGGTGAAATTAGAATAACTATAAAGTACATGAAGATTGATGTCACCTCGGGTGCAGTCAGACTGGCGTTGACTGATGCTTTAACAACTCCCAGCATCCTTCCCTCATTTTTCTTAAAGCTCATACCAACTTGTTCGAGAAGAACAGTCTACTTTCTTCAGCTTAGTTAAAAGACAGTGCCAGATCACCTAGGAAAGCAGGAATGCCAGAAAGCGCCCTCTGGCTTTTCAGACATTTCTGACCAACTGTTCTTATCCTTTGTTCCATACTGAAGTGCTAGGTAATCCTGCCCTTTCAGAGCCCCCATGTCTTTACGGATATGGCTTACTAACATGTGCCCCTTTTAGGGCCTTTGAGATGGCTCAGTGGGTAAAGATGCCTACTGCCAAGCCTGACAGCCTGAGTTAAATTCCCAAGACCTACATGGTGGAAGGAGAGAACCACAAGTTGTTTTCTGACTGCCACACACATACCAGGCTTCCATATGTGCACCGTGGCACTCACAGCCACACACATACATATGTGAACACACACAAAATAAATAACATAACTGCTAAGATAAAAATGATTCTTTTTTTCTTTTTAAAGACGTGTGTGTGTGTGTGTGTGTGTGTGTGTGTGTGTGTGTGTGTGTGTGTTTGCCATGTGTGTGTAGGTACCCACAGACACCAGAAGAGGGCATCTGATCTCATGGAGCTAGAATCGCAGGCAGTTGTGAGCCACTCTGCCTGGATGCTAGGAACTGATCTCGGGTCATATGAAGGAGCAGCAAGTGCTCCTAACCATTGAGTCATCTCTACAGCTCCAAATATGTCCCTTTTAAACCAAGGTGTTTTCATGTTTTTTTTCTGTTTCACCCATCTTTCCCTAGACTCTACTATTTTCTAGACTAAGAGTCTGGTTTTCTGCTACCATTTCACAAATGTTTGGATTTTAGACTTCACCAAGCTACTCTTTTTTTGTGTATACCAGAAACTTTGAAAAGCATACTCCTCCACACTTGGTATCATTTCAGAGAAAACAGTGAGTGAGCGTTAAAGAAAGGAGCTCAGTGTGAGAACGTGCTTCCTCAGAGAGTAGCTATAGCATGAATGCTCAGTGTGGGAAAGTGCTTCCTCAGAGAGTAATTGAGTGAACCAAATTGTCACCTGAAAAGTGGGAAAGTTTTCATGTGAAAGAAGCTTTGATTCAGATAACCTTCAGGACTCTTCAGATTCAAGTTCTCTGATTTTGTTCCTCAACACTGCTGTAGCTGAAGGGAAAGGTAGAGAGAAGTATGTGGAATGCTGGATTTGCTCCTTACCAGGTAATCTGTTAGCACAGTGAATTAATTAAAAATAGACGGGCGAGCCAGGCTGTGGTGGTGCACGCCTTTAATCCCAGCACTTGGGAGGCAGAAGCAGGTGGATCTCTGTGAGTTTGAGGCCAGCCTGGTCTACAGAGCGAGTTCCAGGACAGGCACCAAAACTACACAGAGAAACCCTGTCTCAAAAAACAAACAAACAAACAAAAAGACTGGCCTAGAGATAGAAACTGGTCCATATATTGCATCCATTCGGCTGCCTGAATGCTCTCAAAACTCACAGGGAAGAATTTTAGACCATCTACGAATGAAACTGGAATGTTGGGAGCTCTCAACCTTGGAATTCAGATGAAAGTCCGCAATAATAGATCATTGCATGAGAGACAGATTTCTCTAGAGGCCCACAAAGGTTTCCTAGTGAGATCTGAGCTGGCTTTACCCAGCAGGGCTGCATTTAGATGATTGCTTGACCACATGTGTGGTTACCAGGTGATTGGAAAGGGTCTGCACTTGGCTGTGCTAGGGAAAGGTCTTTTGCTCCACCCCTTGCTTGCTATTCCTATAAAAGGCCCTTTAGATGAGACAGAAGGGGCTGATGGATAATGATCCAGGCCCTCCCGAGGCTATCCTGTGTTTATCTGTTTCTTTCCCCTTTATCCTTCTATCTAAATATTTCTCACTTCACCCTCCTCAAGAGTACCCTAGGGAAAAGTGAAAGGGGTCCCCCACAGAGTAATGGGTAGATTTCCATCAATTCTGTCATATACTTTTGATAAAGGTAATTAAGAGCTACTTTTTTATATCAAATGTTATTATAGAGTCTTAAGAAATCTTTTCATAAATATATCTGTCCTTTACTCTGATTTACGGACCACTAAAGAAGAGCTTAAAACAGAAGTATCTTAATGTCATGATAGTTTATTAAGATCAAAGTAGTGAGAATAGTTGTAAAAATCCCAAAGTGAACACAATTTCCACATTTCATATGCAGCATGATTTCAGTTAAGGATATCCCACAGTATGCGTCCTCTCTCCAAAGCAAGCAACCCTGTTCTGTGCAGAAGGGCTGGACAAACTCAACATGAAGCAAAAACAGAAAGGCACTTCTGTGATGTGACACCAAGATAAATAAAGGCTATGAGCACACATTTGGATGCTGAGTTCAATCAGTGGACTCCTCTACCTTTGGACAACAGCTGACCACCATCTAAGACTCCTTCCTGCTACAGCAGACTATTTGGACATCCTGTTCAGCTTTCAGCCAACTGCTCAATTATATACAGGAATGAAAGTGGAAAGTGTATTTCTTAGCTTCTAAAGTGTTTCCACTGTCCAAAATATAATTCCAGATAGTGGGAAGCAGTAAACAATTGCTGGCCTACAGAAATGGATTGAATACTCTTGTAAACATGATGTCCCATGACTTTACATTCCTTTTTAATTCTTTTCAGTTAAAGAGAAAATAATCCTTTGATCCAGATCTCTCATATCCCTTGTTTCATGGTGAATAGTTCCAGATGATTTATTTGAATTTGTCTTCTTACTATCCCCTGGTTTTTTCCAGGCTCTTCTTTTCTATCTAATTTATAATGCTCTTGCCCAGACTTCCCCAAATCTCTCACCCCCAAGCAAAATGCCTGAGCTCCCCTGAGGTTGCCCCGCTCCCTACCTGGGGTGATTTGGAGGCCTGGACAGCAAGAACCGCATATCCACTCCTCAAGCACAGCCTTCCTGTCAGGGCCCAGGACCACCCCAGCCCTACCTTGCAGGCCACATCTGGAAGTCCGTGAGGCGCAGCAAAGCTGACCCTCCCTAGGAGAGCACAGACTCGGGTGTCAGGGCTGAGTCCTACTCCTTACCTTTGAACTCAGTAGGGAAATCATGCAAGGGTCACATGCACAGGCTTTAGAACCAGGCTTAAGTATCAGCTCTACTATTTCTCCCTGTGTGACCAAAAACATGTCAGCCAACTCACCATGCCTCAGTTCCTACACTAGCAAAATGGACTTGATGATACTACTTAGTGCGTGGTGTGAAAATTAACTGCCATGCTTATTCTCATAGCAAAAATCATTAAAAAAGGTTTGTGTTGACTATGCAGTACACCCAGGAATCAGTCTCCCAAATCCTGTTTAATGCTTATTACCATGTATCCCCCAACTTCAGTGCTTTGAAAGGTAGGGAGTGTGCTACCACCTCAGGCCATGTTGAGAAAATGGTAGTAAGGAGTTCTCCCCAAGCAATTCTATTTTTTTTTTCTTTCTTTCTTTCTTTTGTTTTTTGAGACAGGATTTCTCTGTGTAGCTTTGGAGCCTTTCCTGGAACTCACTCTGTAGCCCAGGCTGGCCTCGAACTCACAGAGATCCACCTGCCTCTGCCTTCCGAGTGCTGGGATTAAAGGTGTGCATCACTGCTGCCCGGCGCAATTCTATTTACTTCCCATCGTTGCCTGTCTAGTATGTGGGTCCTCTGCTCCTCATAGCTCATCACTTGCATGGAGTTTCATGGTCATTCCTATATTGATAAACAGTGTGTGCTTGCCTGGCCCTTCTTGAGTGTGTTTAACAGAAACAAACAGTCCAATGTTTTCCACTTCATGTCTGTTACTAAACTTTAAATTGTCTATATGTTTTCAAGTTTTCAACCTTTTTTTCTTGTACCTGACTTTGTAAATATCAAGATTAGCCCCACAACAGCCTTCTGCATAGAACTATTCATTTGTGATACTAAGAAAGTCAATGTAAAGATATAACTCTAACAAGATATTATAAAATTACTTTTAAATGCCCATGTTTATATCGGGACACCTCCCTCAAACACATGACTTTTTAAAATTTTAACTTCATGTAACTTTTCAAGGCTTCTCAATTTCATAACTAGAAATATCTGTGTCAAAATGAACTGTGATTTCTAAAACCACCATTAGAGTGTCATGCATTTAACTAGATACAATGCTAGTTCAGGTGTGAAAGAGATAGTTTACAAATGACTTTTTAAGGCCACTGAATTTTCCTTTCCCCAAACTGTGGACTCACTCGGTCAAGTGGCCAGGCAGGCACTGTTCTCTAGCTGGTGTCCCACAGGGGAACAGCTGCCCTGCCGGCTCCTTGGGCATGGTGTGGTGACTGTGGGTGGGGCGTGAGTGTCCGGGCTGCTGAGGAGGCCAGCAGTTGAAATAGTGTGCATTCTTTTCCAGTGCTGGCCGCTGCCGTGTTTGCCTTCCGAGCAGTGAACCTGATGGAGGTGACATCACTGGCTGCAGCTGAAGTAAGGATAAGTTTCACTCCGATGAGATGGAAATAGTTCCTGGGCGGCCGCCAGGCTGTCACTCTAGTGTCTGCTGCATAGGACGCGCACTTCTTGTAGCTGAATTTTGTAACTCGGGTAAAACCTATAAATTCTGAGTTAAGTATTATTAAGTGCTCAGATTTCCCTAATCACTTGAAAACAACCTTCTTATGAAGGGTCATAAACAAGATTATTACAGGAAACCATTATAATCATTATGGGAAACCCAATACCTACTGATTTTAATGGAAACCTACGGTACGCTTTCTGTGCGCATGCGTTACAAACAGGAATGCTAGTTGAAGGAGTTAAATAGTGTGTGTTTGAAGGAAGTTCTAATGGCACAAGCTTTGGACTCTTTTCAGTGGTGAATTAACTATGTAAAGCTGGTTTCTTCTTTCCTACCTTTCTTTCTTTTTGTCATCTCTGTTCATTTCTGTCCATCTCCAAATCCAGGCATGATTTTTGCTGGTGTTCTACCATTTTTTTTTCTGTTTGTGCCTTTTTTTTCCCTTGACAATTATGTTCATATAATTATATAGTGAATTTTGGTCAATTTCAGCCACCCTGCTTACACCCTCTCATCCCTCTCTCTCGATGAAATCTTTTTTCCCATTAATCAATACCCATGCTTCTTACTCTGCTCCCCACACTATGTATGTGTGTGGCCCCAGGGGTTTAATTAGGGTTGCTTCCATGAGCTCGGGCGTAGGGCTATTGACTGAAGTATGGTCAGCTTATTAGCTGCTACACCACTGGAGAAAATGACCCCCGTTCTCCATCAGCCATTAACCATCAAGAACTCCTCTGGGACAGTGAGGACCTTATGAACCTCTCCCCCATGCAGATGGAATTTTGACAGGCTTAAATTGGTGTAGGCCTTGAGAAGATAAGGACAACTGTGAGTTCATGGGCAAGGTGACCATGTCTTGTCCATATGACACAGGCTCACAGCCCGCCACCCCATCCTCTGCCTCTTACATTTTTTTTCTTCCCTCTTCCACGATGTTGCTGTGTAGAAGTAAACATCTTCTTAAATAAGAAACACAGAGCCAATGTAAGGATAAAAGCCCAAGAGGTCAGAGCTAAGAGCCTTACCCTTCCTGCTTCAGCAATCCCGTTCAGCCAAGAGAGACCTACTTCCTGTGTGTTTGTCTTTATATAGACTTTCTGTTCTGCCTTCTCATTGGTTGTAAACCCAACCACATGACTGCCTCATCACTGCCTGTCTGTACAGACCTCCAGGTCTTCTATGGTTGGTATTGAGATTAAAGGCGTGTGTCTCCAATGCTGGCTGTATCCTTGACCACACAGAGATATACCTAGCTCTGCCTACTAAGTGCTGGGATTAAAGGCCTGCACCACAAACGCCCAGCTCCGCTATGGCTTACTATTAGCTCTGACCCCCAGGCAACTTTATTTCTTAACATACAAAAAAATCACATTTCAGTACAAATAAAATATCACCATATTTCCCCTTTTCTATTTTAATAAAAAGAAAAAAGGTTATAACTAACATAAGAAAAACTATATACAAAAGTACAATAACTATATACAATATATACAAGTAATAAATACCTAAATAATGTCTAGTCCATTTGTATTTGACAAATTCAGAGAAAATAATTCCATTATCTATCCTATTTTGGTAAGTCCAAAATGTAATTCACTTTCTATCCTAACTAGTCTTCAACTATAACTAACTAATTTTCAACTATAACTAACTAATCTTCAACTCCCTCAGAGACCCAAGAAAGAAATAATATTACCTAACAAAAATAAAAACAGGAAGTGCATGCAAGCAACTTCCAAAAAAATTGTGAGTTGACAGAAACAGCCAGCTGCCTGGACAGTCACCTGAGGTTTCTCCGCAGTGTTGGGGTATCATCTTCAGCCTATAGGCTTAGTGTATCTGACAGACTCATTTGTGAAGTAGGATGTACACAAGGTCAACAGTTCAACCTCACATTGGGTGAGAGCAGTCCGTGTACCAGAAACACCTGAATTCCACTAGTGTCATGTCATGATTCAGGATTTTAAATTCTGGAAATTGTTGACAGTTTTTGAATTCAGCTGTCCATTCTTCTTGGCTGTGTATATATGGCTTCATCTCAGCATCCTGTTCTTCTCCACATCCCTCTATTAAATGCCAGTCTACTATTGAGAGGCATGAGCTTAGTTGCTCTTCAAGAATAACTGTTTCAACTGCTGTTCCATTGCACATCAGAAGCCATCAGCCCACCGCCTGTTCAGCTGCCTTCGAAGAAAAGGGCACTGTACCTTTTTCGGATTACGAAGGCCACTTCAGGGATGATGCCATTTTGTCCTGGCCTCAGAAGATGCTTTTTGATAAAGCCATAACCACACTTGTTTTGGCGAGAATCAGTAGTCCTTTGTTTCATGTCCTGTCTGTCCTGTTTGTCAGCAGTTGATTCGAGGATACTTTGTTGTTCAGTGGCTAATTTTTGCCACAATGAAAGTTAACTCCATATGCAGTTTCTTCAATGCCCATATTTTCTCTGAAGTAGATTGGTACTGCCAGGAGCCAACATGTCTCATAGTCATAACAAAAAGAAAAATTTTCTAAGTTATTAAAGCATTTTAAATGCCATATTCTGTAGATCTCTGAAGGGTTTGAAGATGACCTGTCTATCTAAAATATATCTGCTCAATCTTGAAAACATACCTAATATGACTACAAGTTCTATTATAATGTTGAACTACTAACTTTCATTTCTTTATATCCTAATAGTTGGTAATAATAACATTCAAGGATCAGAAAATTGCATTACATTGTTAGATGAACAGTATAAGTACGATTAGAAATATACATATAGCATTTTCTAACAATATCAATTTCAATATATATAATTTGTATATAATATAAAACAATCCAATCCAATGTAAAGTATTTAAAACTAGTAATTGTCTTTTTCTTTTTCTTTCTTTTTTTTTTTTTTTTTAAAAAAAAGAACCTTAAATCTAATCTCCTTTGCTTAGCCTTTTTCCTTACCCTTGACAACTTGTAACCAACCCCCGTAAATAATGAAAATTATCCCAGACACAAAACCCATTAAAAGACCAAAAAGCCACCCTCCCCACACCACCTATTTGGGAATATGGGCATCGTATTCTTAAAATTGCTTCCTGCTGGGTATGGGCCAAGGTATCTTTATCCTAAAAAGAAAAATTTTAGGTTAATTGTGAAATTCTAGGAAAGGTAACTATATCCTTCATTATCCAGTCTGTGTATAATGCAAAGTTCAGGGTTTATCTCAAGTCCTTATTCAAGTAGTCTTTAAGACTGGATCATCTCAGCTAGCCCTCTCAAAATTGTTCTGAGCACTTTGTAGTTCAAAGCTGATCTATAGATGATGTTTGTCAGCTTAGTGATATTATTATTGTCCACGTGGAATTGTTGTTGTGGGGCCCCATCTTCTTCCTGGAGACTTCAGTTGATGTTAGGCCTGGCCATGATTTCCTGCAGAAAACTGATAAGAGACTCGAACACAAAGACATATATATGCAGCTAATTGAAGCCTTTTTTTCTAGAATTAGTTAGTATTCTATATGACCATATCTTTTCTTTTTTTTTTTTTTTTTTTTTTTTTTTTTTTTTTTGGTTTTTCGAGACAGGGTTTCTCTGTGTAGCTTTGCGCCTTTCCTGGAGCTCACTTGGTAGCCCAGGCTGGCCTCGAACTCACAGAGATCCGCCTGCCTCCGCCTCCCGAGTGCTGGGATTAAAGGCGTGCGCCACCAACGCCCGGCTATATGACCATATCTTAACAAAGTTTAAAATGTATGTGTGTGTGTGTGTGTGTATATATATATATATATATATATATATATATATCTTGTAAATTTTGACATAAAATTCATACTTTAAGAAAAGTTTAAAGAATCAGAATAGAATCAAAGAGTTGAGATTAGTAATAGAATAGTCCCTTAATTAATTGGGTTTTTCTCCTGTCCCATAGCAGAAGATGGCTCTTTTCTTCTGGCATGATACTGGGAGTTTGCATTTTCCTTTTAACAACAAGATTGAGTTTAAAGAAGGAGAGAGCCATTCTCCAACTCCAAAGTCAGCTTTAAATTTTAATTGAATTGGGACAAATAGTGTTAAATCTTTAGAGAAGAGCAGAAACAAGCATTTAGGAAGACTTATAAAAATTTTTTTTAGATGATATACCCATACGCCATTTCACTCTGTTTCCTGGGATAGATGATTTGTCCCTTTTCTTCAGTTGTCTGATTTGTCCAGTGTTCTTCAAATTCCTTAACCTTCATTCTCCTAAAAGACAAAAACAAAAACCTTTCCCCAAGACTAATTTTGGGGGTGTTCCTTTTTGGCAAGTTATTATCTGATTAAATGAAAAGGCATGTGTTTTTGGTATAAGTTAGTTTAAATTGGATGTTCATGCTGGTTGATGAACTATCACCTCCTCTAATTAAGAGGTCTCTCTTGTTCAAATTGAACCTTTATCAATTTTGATGGTACCACAGCTTATCTTCTCCTGTAGCAACAAAAGCACAACCTTGTCCCCAATGTAATACATACCCTGGTTTCCATTCTGAGGTCAGCACATCCTTAAAGTATATAGGCTGATTTAATTCTGTAGTTTTTTCCAATGTCTCTGTAGTTTATCCAATGTCTCTCTGCAGCTGTTGTTCCTTTCTCATTGGCATTGAGAAAATGGAAAGTTAATAGAGCATTATGCAGTCTATTTCTGGGGGGTTTTGTTACCCCTTTCTGTTTATTTAGCATATCCTTTAGAGTTCTATTTGATCTTTCTATTACTGCTTGACCTGTAGGATTATGTGGTATACCTGTAACATGCTTTATATTGTAATAAGCAAAAAACTGTTTCATTTTAACAAAGACATATGCTGGAGCATTGTCAGTTTTGATTTGTGCAGGTATACCCACGATGGCCATAACTTCTAGCAAATGAGTGATTACAGAATCAGCTTTTTCAGAACTCAAAGCAGTTGCCCATTGAAATCCTGAATAAGTATCGATGGTATGGTGTACATATTTCAATTTTCCAAATTCTGCAAAGTAAAACACATCCATCTCCCAAATTTCATTCCTCTGAGTACCCTTTGGGTTATATCCTGCTGATAATGCCTTTGATTGTAGAAGGAACAAGTAGGATATTTCTTTATTATTTCTTTGGCTTGTTTCCAGGTTATGGAAAAATCCTTTTTTAAACTTTTACTATTGACATGATGTTTTTTATGAAATTCTGAGGCCTCCAGCACATTTTCTATCAATCTCATCATTGCCTTGTGCTAGAGGGCCTGGCAGACCAGTATGGGATCGAATGTGATTTATATATAAAGGATGACTCCTTTTCCTGATTGTATCTTGTAATTGGATAAATAGTGAAGTTAATTCTGAAGCATCAGGGATAAATTCTGCAGTCTCAATATGTAATACCACTCTTTCAGCATACTGAGAGTCAGTTACTATGTTGAGAGGTTCTGAAAAATCCATTAATACCAACAGAATAGCATACAATCCTGATTTTTGAACTGAATTATAAGGACTTTGAACCACTTTACTTAAATTTTCTGATTTGTAACCTGCCTTTCCTTGTTTATTGGCATCTGTATAAAAGGGACGAACTCCAGATATGGGTTTTTCCCGTACAATTCGAGGCAAGATTCAATCAGCTCTCTTTAAAAGATCAATTCTATCGCTTTTAGGATATTTGCTGTTAATTTCTCCCAAAAAATTACTGCAAGCTCTTTGCTAAGGTTCACTTTCTGTCCATAATTTTTCAATGTCCTCCTTAGTTAAAGGTATGACAATTTCTGCTGGGTCTATTCCTATTAATTGACGAAGTCTCAATTTTCCTTTCCAAATCAAGTCAGAGATTTTTTTCCACATAAGTTTTTAATTTTTTATTCGGATTATTTGGTAAAAATATCCATTCTAATATAATATCTTCCCTCTGCATTAATATTCCTGTAGGAGAATGCCTAGAAAGTAAAATAACCAAAATGCAATCTAGCTTTGGATCAATACGATCCATGTGCCCTTCATGAACTTTCTTTTGTACGAAGGCCAATTCTTTCTCAGCTTCAGGTGATAATTCCCTTGGACTATTTAAGTCCTTGTCACTTTCTAAGGTTTTGAACAAATTATTCAGTTCGTCATTTTTTACCCCAACAATAGTTCGTAGATGAGAAATGTCTCCAAATAATCTTTGAAAGTCATTAAGAGTCTGTAGTCTATCTCTCCTAATTTGCACCTTTTGGGGTCTAATTTTTTTGTAGCTCCATTTTTATATCCTAAATAATTACTAGAATCTCTTCTTTGTATCTTTTCAGGAGCAATTTGTAATCCCCAGCAAGGCAAAATTTTCTTTACTTCTTCAAACATTCTTTCTAAAGTATCTGCATTTGAGTCAGGTAGTAAATATCATCCATATAATGATAAATTATAGATTTAGGAAGTGTTTTACTTATCACTTCCAATGGCTGTTGTACAAAATATTGGCACAGAGTTGGGCTATTCAACATTCCCTTGGGAGGACCTTCCATTGAAATCTTTTAACCGGTTGAGAATTATTATAAATAGGCACTGTGAAAGCAAATCTTTCTCTGTCTTTTTCTTGTAAGGGTATTGAAAAGAAACAGTCTTTTAAATCAATAACTATGAGAGGCCATCCTTTTCGTAACAGAATAGGCAAAGGAATTCCAGATTGTAGAGAGCCCATTGGCTGAATTACTTTGTTAATTGCTCTAAGGTCTGTTACCATTCTCCATTTACCAGATTTCTTTTTAATAACAAATACAGGAGAATTCCAAGGGCTGGTTGATTCTTCAATATCATGAGCATTTAACTGTTCTTCTATCAGCTCTTCTGAAGCCTGGAGTTTCTCTGTTGTTAAAGGCCATTGTTGGACCCATACAGGCTTGTCTGTTAACCATTTTAAAGGTAGAGCTGTTGGTGTCTTTGGAAGATCATCAGTTGTGCCCTGTTCTTGTATAATATGGATGGCTGGTGACCACTCATTAGAACAATATCTTCTAATATTTCTCTCAGAAACATGTGCTAGTTTATGATTTGTTTCTGAGATTGGAGGGATGTTAATCTGAGTAGTCCATTGTTGCAACAAGTCTCGACCCCACAGGTTCATAGCTATGTTAGCCACATATGGTTTTAATTTTCCTCTCTGTCCTTCTGGACCTATACATTCGAGCCATCTTGCATTCTGTTTCACTTGAGATAATGTCCAAATTCCTAACAGTTGAATGTTTACCTCCTAAAGAGGCCAAGTTGGATGCCAAAATTCTGGTGCGATTATGGTAACGTCCACACCTGTGTCTACCAGACCAGACAACAAAACACCATATATTTTTATTGTTAATTTTGGTCTTTGTTCATTAATAGAAGTTTGCCAAAAGTTTTTCTTTATGTTTTCTCCTGAATTTTCTATTCTCTCTGTTTCATCATCCTGACCAGCATGATTTATTCCAATAGGCATTTGGTTATTTAATTGCTCTGAGTAGGGGTTTCTTCTACAACTGCGGGAAAGGTTTTAACTGGATTTGCTATGGGGACCTGCATGAGGCCCCTCTGGGAGTTTCCACCAAGACAAAGGATTACCTTGCCTGTCCCTTGTTGATCTACATTTGTTGGTCCAGTGTTTTCCCTTACCACACCTTCTGCATACTCCAGAAGGAAGGGGCATTCTGTTGCCATTGTTCCTTGAAGAAACATTGTTTCTAGGAATGACCTGTTTACAGTCCCTTTTCAAGTGTCCTTGCTTTCCACATCCCAAACATCTAACATTCCTCAAACCTTTTGAAATTGCTTCTCCTACCCACATATCATCATGGTCATGAGCCTCAACATTAACCGTGTTTTTAATCCAATCTTCCAAAGGTGCAGATCTTGCCTTTAACGGCCTGATTATTCATTTGCATGCTGCATTCGCATTCTCAAAGGCCAAAGATTCAATTATTATCTGACTAGCTTCTGAATCCGGGACCATTCTCTTTACTGCTGAAGCCAGTCTTTGTAAAAAAAAAAAAATCTGTGAAAGATTCTTTTGGGCCTTGTATAACCTTTGTAAATGACTCAGATTTTTTTCCCTGGTTCCTCAACTCTGTCCCATGCTTTCAAGGCTGCCATTTGACATAGAATTAGGGTTTGGACATTATATAAACATTGTGTTTGTACTGAAGCATATTGGCCTTCTCCAATAAGCTGATCCTGGAAGACTTGTATTCCTTTATCCCTCCATTGTTTTTCTATGTTTTTAGCCTCATCCTTGAACCACATTTGCCACTGGAGCCTTTGACTGGGTTCCAGAACAGCCTGTGCCAGCTCCTACCAGTCCTGTGCTATAATCCTATTATATGTTGACCAAGAGTTTAACATTTGCTTTACATATGGGGAATGCATGCCATAAGATACTATTGCCTCCTTAAACCTTTGTAAACCTAACATCTCAATTGGAGCCCAAATATTTTGTGTAGTCATTTGATTAGGCAACTGCTGTACGGTTACAGGATAAATTAAGGGTGACTGTGTGAAAACAGGCTTTTTTTTCTGTAACCTTATGATCCAATCTTGAAACAACTGTTAATTTCTTCTGTCTGAATTTGAATTTCTCTATAATTCATTTTTACAGGTTTAACAGGTTTTTCTAAAACTGTTATCCTGGCACTTAAATTGACTATCTTTTTAAATAGTAAAATGAGGATAAGAAAAGTAATAAACTGCATAATACAATCAACATTAATCTTCTCATGTAGTTGTTCCATTGTCATACTGCCTAAAATTTCAAACAAAGCCCAATTTTCTTGCAATGTACACATAAAACCCATTTTTTTTAAATGTGGAAAAAATTTCTCTTTTAAATAGTTTCCTTTAAAATATCTGATATGTTAATTGACTTACCAAGTCTGCATAGAACAGTAGAAATCCGAGGGAATTTCAAAACAGCCACCTAGTGTTTGAGGTGTGAATCCAGAGAGAGAGAGAGAGAAGGGGGAGGAGGGAGGGATAGAGAGAGAGCAAGAAAGTGTAGCCACAAGTTCTGGCTAAAAGCTTAAATCAGCCACTGTTCCCACTTGAGCTGAGTCAAGCCTTGGCTCCAGCTTCCTTAAGCTCCGACCACGTGCGTTGGCTTTACAGGCAGGGGCCCTGTTCGGCAGGGCAGGCCTGAGTTGTTTGTAGTACCGGCTTTAAGCAAGTAGCTCCAGCTGCAATGGGGCAATGGTCAGTCCGGCCTGAGACCAAGCCAACCTGGGCCCGAGCTAGGGATCCAGCCGCCCAGGCAGGAAACCGGACCTGCCGCCAAGCCAAGTCAAGTGGTTTAATGGATTCTTGTCACGTTGGGTGCCAAATGTAGAAGTAACCATCTTATTAAATAAGAAACACAGAGCCAATGTAAAGATAAAAGCTCAAGAGGTCAGAACTAAGAGCCTTACCCTTCCTGCTTCAGCAATCCTGTTCAGCCAAGAGAGACCTACTTCCTGTGTGTTTGTCTTTATATAGACTTTCTGTTCTGCCTTCTCATTGGTTGTAAACCCAACCACATGACCGCCTCATCACTGCCTGTCTGTACAGACCTCCAGGTCTTCCATGGTTGGTATTGAGATTAAAGGCATGTGTCTCCAATGCTGGCTGTATCCTTGACCACACAGAGATCTACCTAGCTCTTCTACCAAGTGCTAGTATTAAAGGAGTGCACCACAAACGCCCAGCTCCACTATGGCTTACTATTAGCTCTGACCCCAGGCAACTTTATTTCTTAACATACAAATAAAATCACATTTCAGCACAAATAAAATATCACCATATTGCTGAGCTTTAGAGGAGAACAGAGCACTTGACAATCACCTATTACCAGCACTTTGACCACTTATGAGTCTCTGCATTAACTGGAGCCCAGGGGAGGGCCTATTTGCCATTGACTCTTGTTCAAGGGGCGTGTCATTCCTCTCCATGGTGTAACCACTGATAAACTTTAAGGCTGATTTCTTTCAATAACAGAGTTTAGACCTGAGATGTGGTTCAATTAAACAGTGCCTGCCGTGGTACCGTATGTGTTCTCTCAGACAGATGTAAGTCTTGTCCTTCAAATAGCTGCCTCCATGTTGTGTTTAAAGGGAAGAGGATGTTTATATGTCTTGCAACTGACTAAATATTAACTCCATCTCAGCAGGATTCCCCGCAGTTACTCTGCACTAGAGTAATGGGTCTAGGCTTCCTAATGGAGGTTTATTTATAGAAGCGAGCTGAAATGCTAGACCTCCTATAAACTCCTGCTGCCTTGTGGATGTGAAGAGAGTGCAAGGCTGAGGTCGGGTTATTTTCTTATGTGTACTTTAGATTTTACACACGTTCAGAGATCCCAAGAAGGAAGTTGTAGCCCTGGGAGAGAGTGAAGCCAGCCGAAGAACTTAGAGGGGTCGCTGCCAGGATCGCACTGAACAGGTGTTTATGTTGTGCTTGATTTGACAGACTTTGGTGTTAATAATTCCTTTTTGGTTTTTTGTTCCAGGCAGTTCTGGCTGACCTTTCTACTTTAAAAGTTATGCCTCTTCTTCAAATTTTTCTGTTCGCCACTGTCACCTGATCTTCGAGGTCACTGACACCACATCTAGTTTTTCATTAGGAACTAATCATGAACTATGCAAACTCTGCATACAACCAAAATTAAACTCTGCATATAAGCCAATAAAGATCATGTTCCTTCCTCAGTTAACGCTAAGAAGTTGTTCACTTTCGGAGACAATAGCCCTCCACACCAAACACTGCATTTGCATGCTGATGATGGTCAAGAGAGAAGCAATAGACATCTCTTCTGCTGAACCGAGCATCCTACCTGCACAGATCGCTAACTTGTAACGGGCACGCACCATATTATGCAATAAGAACTCAAGGCACTGTAATAAACTTCAAGAGGTAACCCAGCTTCTTGTCGGTTTGTAAACTTCTCCCTAGATCATAGTTCTGTTTTACAAATTGCTCCCCACTAAAGCCAATGATGGGATAGGACACGAAAAGGCTTGGAAATATAATCCATTTCAATGGGAATTCAAATGTGCTTCGTAATTTTTTTTTTATCAACTTTTATGATGGATTTTCAGATCCCTTCCATTTTATTTCTCCATTAAACAACTCTATTTGATAAAGTTATACAGCTATCTCCATCCCATAATTTTTTTTTTGTTGTTGTTGTTTTTTTTGAGACAGTTTTATATAGCCCAAGCTCTCCTCAAATTCACTGTGTAGCAGAGGATGACTGAATTCCAGATCCGCCTGCCTCCGTCTGCCAAGTGCTGGGATTACAGGTGTGTTCCACTCCACCTGCCTCCATCGCATAATAGTTTATTCTTCACTCTGGAAGTCAGAAAGGTATAGAGGGCTCCCTTTGCACCCCTGAAACCTTCTGTCTTTTACGTAGAAGCCTTGACACTGCTGAGGCATGGTGCCAGAGTCTCTTTCCTTGGGAGAATCCAAGGAGGATGAATCAAAACCACAGTGGCTTTGCTGAAGCTTGGTCCTTCCAGATTGACTTCTGGAGCAGAACAGCTCAGAGGCACCACAAGTATTCATCCATTCTAGAACTGAAGCCATTATTCAAGGCATCGGGTCTTATTTCAGTGTTTATTATGAGCAAAAGGTTTTGTTTTATAGTACTTTAGTGACATACCATTTTAGTATATGAAATAATAGGATGTGAAAAAAAACCATTGTCTTCTGATTTTACATGAAAATTGAAGATGCTGATCACACTAATAAAGCTCAAATAAATCAATAGATTAATACTCTCCTTATCTGAAATTTCATTAAGTCTCATCCAAATGTATCTTACAAAACTGTTATTGTCACAGCATATATTAGGAAAAGTATGAAATTCAACATAATACTTCAAGTGTGGTGAAATTAGGTATGAGGAATTTACTGAAAAATCTAAATTCTCTTCTTCATCAGGTACCTGCTGACTTCGTGAAGACTAAACAGTTTATTCTGTGATTGATTCCTAATAAACCCCCATGTTATGGTTGTTGAAAGTGACACATTCATGTCATATGCCTTGCCATTGTGCATGTCCACATGCACCTCCATGGAGAGGACAAGCATGATTTCAGAGCTAGTGTCCCCTCCCTTTGCCACAGTGGCAAAAATATTAGGAAGCAGTTGTGTTTTAGATGATTAGTAGATGTAAACTGACATGCCCATCTTTAAACTTTTTAAAGAAAAATATAAACTTATTAATTAGTTTGTCTGATACACTGGATTAGAGACTTCTGCCCTGAGTACATGTTCCTAAATAATTAGATCTCTATTGTTGGCAATTGAGAGGGAGATCACACAGACAGTAACAAATTGTTATTTCTGCTGTGTTTGCCTTACAAGATTGTAAAGGACCACATGAGAGAATATATCTGAAAGTGATTTTTTTAAATGTGAAACACCAATTAAATATAGTGTTATTAACTTGTATGTGACAGCTTAAGGTCACCTGCTAGAAGGTGACATATGAAGAATGCCCAGCTTCACTGGCACGTGTTCTTTATTTCGTGACACCTTGAGATTATGTCTCTTGAGAAATGAATCATTACATGATAGATGCTTTCATTCAGTGCAGTTAGCTCTAGTCAGTAGCTCTGAATCTTAGTCCCAAACCAAAGCGGGTAAGCAACTTCCCACTTTGCCATGATGGCAAACCCCTGTCAGGCTGCTCTTAGCTGCTGGTTAAGCCGCTGGTGCTGCTGGTTAAGCACTATAAAGAGAGCAATCAGGTCGTTGGCCCACTCCATCCCTAACTGACTCTCTCTTCATACTGCCTCACTTGGCTTCCTTCCGAGGGCATTCTCCTGTGTCATCTCTGATCAAACCACTGACACCCCCTCCCCTTCTGCTCGGTCAGTGACCACAGGGGTCTGGGAGACTAGTGGTGGGTGCTAATGGTCATGGACACATAGTGAAGCAGCCTCACAGGCAAGTTGTGTTTGGTCCTTTTGAACTCAGTCCACAAACATGCACCACGGCTTTGTGTCTGGAAGAGCCTGTCTGAGCATCTTTGGATCAGGATGCTTTGATACTGCAGTTTCCTGGCTAACTGAAATTTCCACCTTGACTTAACTGCCTAGTGTGTCTTGCTCCACCTGGACTCTTCTCCTACTCCACAGGGAGAAGAGAGACCAATAAGCCTGTACCTTCTCCACCCTCTAGTCCAAAGCTTAGCTTGATCCCCATACTTAATTCTTCCTTCTTGTCTCAAAGTCTCTCATCTATTTCTGTAGTTCTCTAAATGCTGATCAGTTTGAGTTATTTCTGTGCTTACAAAGTTTGTCTCCTTGTTGCTTAAAAGATGAAGTCCCCACTCCTTAGTAGAGCAGGAGTAATTCCTCGTAACCTGGCCTTTCCATTTCCTTGTGATGATCCATTCCCGTGCACAACCTCAGCAAAATGCAGGATGATCTTCGGCCAGGTCTGGCTGTTCCCTTCATTTTATCTCTGTTAAAGGAGCCCATGTATTCAAGGTCCCACTCAGAAAAGGTTCTTCTGTTGCCAAGATATGCTGGAGCCTACACATTAGAATTATTCTGTGTCTTTGTCCATCCATTCATGTGGTGCTTGTCATAGTGGGTATTCTTAAGGCAACTGTCATTAACTTCCTAGCTGTCCAAGTCACAAGAAGAGATCGTCCACATGTTTTTGCATTTCCTTAGTTGTTCCAAAATGGTTGGGATATAATTTTCTTCAACACAAATACTAGTCTCGTTTCTTCCACAAAGGCTCTGAGTTCTACTTATGGTTGCCTCTTTCTAATGTGCTTCAGGTGACAGAGTCCTACCCCCAAGTTCTCTGGGTTGGCCCGGCAGCTACATGTGCCATCCTACTGGCCATGGGATGGCTCTGGGATCAACTCAAAGTCTATGACCAGTGAAAGCCAGTGGCACTTGGTTAGAAGACTGTGATCGAACTTTCAGGGAAACTGAATGTGAGAAAGAAAGAGTATGCTCCAAACCTGGTGTCCTGGTGTCCCATGGAGAGAGACAAAAGCTGCTCTTGGTCCTTGTGGGTCCTCAGAGCACACCCAAGTAGGCTTCCGCTGGACCCTTTTGTACATAAGCCAAAGGATTTTCTTTGCAATAGAAAGGATCCTAACTTCTATGGTTATTTTCCTTTCAGGTTTGAGATCCAGTAGATGAGGAAGTCCCATCTACACACTATTCAAACTGGTGTAGAATTTCTAAACTTCCCTCAGTCAAGGCAAAAAACTGTGGCCTTACAAGGATAAAGCCTATGTTCCGTGCCTACTTGATATGCCTAACAAGGGTCTTTGACCTTTGGCCTTTTAGCATATAGCTCCCTCACTTGGAATGCTTTCTCTTCTTTTCTTACCTAACTATAACTTGTACCTCAGAACCTACCTCAAGTGCTGCATCATCAGGAAGACTGTTCCTCATACCCTAAATCAGCCCGGGTCATGCCAGTCTGAGCTTGTCTTGCTTTTCTGCTACAGGGTAACTCCTTGAGGGCAGAAATGGTCTCATTTTAGCTTTACATCGCTAGAGCCCAGCATGGTCCTTGCCCCGTCATAGGCGTAATGAGTGTTTACGAGTGAATAAGTGAGCCATCTTATTCCATACTCATTTTACTTGTCATGGGGAACATTGTTCAGAGCGATGACATGCCCAGTGAGATTTGGACGCTTCACCTTCAGTTTCCTACAGAGGAAGTTTCAACGGGAATAATATCTTTAGAGGAAAAAGATTACTGCCTCATTTTTTCATTTAAGTGAGTATGTATACAATAAAGCTGTACATATGTAAAGTAGAATTCACTTTAAGTGTATGTACAAATGAATGTATAAATGTACCGATGTCACCACTTTCAACAATTGTAGTAGCAAAATATTTACATCACCCAAAACGGTTCCCTTTGTGCCCTTCCTATTCAGTCCTCCAGACACTCACTTCAAACATAGAACTGTGGCTAGCCCTAAAGATTAGGGCTTCTTCTCTAGAGGTTCCACATCTGTCCTCTTGCATCTGCCTTGCTTTACTTGGCAGAATGTGCTGAGATCCGTACTGTGGGATTGGTAGTTCATTGTTGGCTATTGCCAAATTCACATCTTCATATGGACGTGCATCTTCCTCTCCCTGGGCAGTTGCCTAGCAGTATAATTTCTTGGTCACATGTAAGCACTTGTTGACTTTTCTAAGATGTCTCCAGGTTCTTTTGTGAAGGAATTCCACCATTTACATTCCCACCAACAACCCAAGTCGCTCCAAGTCCTGCTTGTCATTAATAGGTGGTCATACTTTTCCTATTATCTCCTTAGTTAGATACAACAGCATCTTACTACACGTAGTTGCTGTTTATACATAGAAGTATTATTTTATACTCAAATCTTTTGTCCATTTAAAATCAATGACCTTCTTTTTACATTGTAAGACTTCTTGATTGTGAATATAGCTTAGAAATCCCATTCTGTGGGTTATCCCTTATTTTTTTTAACCATTCCCATTTCTTTTTAATTTTATTTAAAAGTTTGCTCTCATTCATATTTGCATACAATTTATTACCTCCCCATGCAGAGCACTGACTAAACTATCTTTTTCAAGAGCAAAAGCTTTAATTTTATTGAAACCAAATTTACCTTTTTTTTTCTTTTACAGTTTTTTTGCATACTATCTATAAAATCTTTGTTTAACTCAAAGTTACACATACTTTCTCCATGTTTTCCTCTGTAAACTTTATAAATTTAGCTCATTCATTTAGGTCTACTTTTTTTTTTTAAGTTCTTTTTAGTGTGTGTGGCAAGTTAAGGCTGAGTTCATGTTCTCACCTTGGATACCCACCGTTTACTTAGCAGAGCCCCCTCTTGCCTCTGCATCAGGACCTCCATAGAGTCAGGAGGAGCTAGCTGGTGTCTGAGCGTGATTTTATTTCCTGTGGGTTTGTGTCGTCCTTACCACAACAACAAAGCATCTTGATTTCTGTGAGTCTAGAGCAGGTCTGGGGATTGACAGTACAACTGTTCACGGATGTCAAAATGATTCAAGCTACTTCACTAGTGCTTTTCTAAATAACTTTTAGAATCAGCATTTTCATTTTCCACGAAAGAGTTTGTTAAAGATTTTTTTAATAGACAGCATTAGCTCTATAAATAGGTTTGAGGACAACTGATATCACAAATATTGAGTTGTCCAATCCATGAGCACAGTTTATCTCTCCATTTACTTAGGTTTTTTACATTTTCACTCAATAATATAATGTAATTTTGAGTGAAGAGTTCTTGCACACATTTTGTTAAAATTCTCCCTAGTTATTTCACATTTATGTTCTTGTAAATTATATTTTTGACCTTCAATTTCCAATGGTTTATTGTTAATATATAGAAGTACAACTGAATTTTATATTGACCCTGTATCCTAAAGACCTTGAAAAACTTAATACGTCTGTTATCCTTTTTTTGTAGCTTCCCTAGGATTTCCTACATATATAGTATATTAACTTCGAATAAAGATAATATTGCTTCTTTCAAATCTTTGTGCCTTTAGCTGGTCTCTCTCTCTCTCTCTCTCTCTCTCTCTCTCTCTCTCTCTCTCTCTCTCTCTCTCTCTCTCTCTCTCTGCAATGGATTAGAATCTACAGTAAATTCCAAGAAGAGTTCTTCCTGAACAATTCAAATAATCTCTCTCCATGCCTTGAGCAAATAGAAATAATGAGCAGGAGGAAGCCAAAAGAGGAAGAAGAGAACCAAATTCATCAGACAAAGGGAAATAGCCAAGTCACCCAACTAGTACAGTGCCAGAGCAGAGGCACCTGTCCATAGCTCTTGCTATCTCAAGAAGCAGCCAGCCATCGCTAGACTTCACCATTCTTCTTTCTTCATCAATGGAATTAGTATAAAGCTCCCTTGAACTAGAAAGCATGCATTATCTCTAATATACAAATTTCCCGGCACACATAATGCACAAAGCTTGACTCCACCTGAAGATGAACTAACACATAGGGCAGAAAGAGGGAGGGCAGAAAGGAGAGAGGAGACAGATAGATAGAAGGGACACACCAGCCAGCTTTGTCAACTCTGGATGATGCCAAGCTGCTTCAAGTACGGACATGTGGTAAGACACTCTGTGAGTGACAAGGAACTAACGCTCCTCGACAGAAGGCCAACCCAGCTCGTTAGCCCGCAAACCAAGTCAGTGGACTCAGAGAAAGGCAACAGCACTCGTCCTGGCATTCCAGATTCTTCTTACCAGTATAAATCCTTGGCTGTATGAAGTCACCTCCCAGGATTACCTTCAGGCCTCCCCTTCTAAGGTACATCCAGTCTAAGTGAGGGAGGTGACTGAGAGGGAGGGGCACATTTCCTACGTGTATAAAATTTGCATATTAGTCACCCTTGATCTGCAGACACAGAAAACAGACATTACAGTTACAGATTCTCATGTGGATGCACAAATATCTCCCCATTTTTTTGTTTATAGGCTATCAAAAATGGAATTCAATTCTGCCTCCACCATTGCTGAATGTGTTGCCTAACATTTATAAGCTTTCATTTCTTCCTATGTAATATGCAAATGAATGTCAATTAAATAGGACTCGGTCTCTTTACCAAGTGGAGCCTGGGAGAATGGAGCCAATAAGTGAGGTTGGATTAAAGTATTATGCAGTAGCCACCTTTATTCAGAGGATCGATTTATACTCAGAATTAAGAGGAGTCACATGAGTAAAGTGTCCAATCACAACGGCAAGCTTCATGTGATAGATAAGCAGCACACGGCAAAAGCATGTTTTTTCCATAGAAACACATAACAATAGCCAGGTGTAATGAATAATCGGAAGTAACCTCACTCTTGCCCGCTATGCCTGGGAGGGGCACAAAAACCGCATCCCAAGAACAATTCCATGTTTTTAGGAAACGGAGGTCACAAGACTCTTGACTGTTTTCTTGGAGATTCCTCACAAGCACTCAGAATTCTTGGACTGTGTTCCAACATTGGTCCTCTTAATATGAAAGGATGTATAAAACATATAAAACATTTAACACTAAAAGTTGAACTATCAGAAGGAAAAGAGACACCACTCATTGACTGGATTACAATTAACAGGTACATAAACATGCAAAAATAGTGATGTCCGAACAGCGGGCTCCATCAAACATGCTTTGCCCTTTAGAATTTTCTCATAATACATTTGGGAGCTCTTCCGTACTATATATCCCTCATGGGAATTCACACTGCACGCAAGGACGTTAGAGACTGGAGTTCTTACGGTGAAATTACCTGATTAACTGCCTGAGCTCCTTGATATCGCACATCTTGAAGGTAAGGCTTCCTCAAAACACAGTCTGAGAGGATTCCCACTTCTGAATAAGATGAAGATTAAGGACCAAATGTGCCTTCCTCAAAATCATATGATGAGCCCCAAAACCACAATTACCTTTGGGAGGTAATTGTGCTTAAAAGAGAGCATAAAATTAGGTACCCAAAGTGGAGTTAATATCCTTATAAGAAAAGGAAGAGACTGATGTTCTCTCCCTAAGTGTTCACACACTGGCCACTTGAACACATGGTGAGATGGTGACCACCTACAAGCCAGCAGAAGAGGTCTTAGAATAAATACTACCTTGCTGGCACCCTGGACGTTTTGTTCTCCAGAGCTATGAAAAATAAATATCTGTTGTTTAACCCACCCAATCTATGATAGTTCATTATGGCACCCCAAAGCAGTCTAAGATAACGGATGCGGTAGAAGCAGATTTACCAGAAGAAACAACCATTCTTAAGTTAAAACCAAACACTAAGATCTGCGGGCACCAACTTGCTGTCTGTAGGATGATTCAGTTATGTAGTCTAAGAAGGGGGCTTCCAGGAGAAGTCAGGGATCTCCCTGAGAGAAGACTCCAAGTAGAATAAGGACAGAACAATGGAAGTTTGAAGAAAGAACAGAATAACCAGAAAGGAGGAAAATGCACCACGAGAGAAAACTGAGGATCCAAAAGATCCCTCAGCCCCACAGCTGAGAGCCTCCCTTGTGTAAGGAAAACCACCCAAGGTCACAAGAGAACTGCTCAAAAGGATTAGAGGCAAAGAGGCTTCAAGCTCACGTGGGGCCCAGAATAGCGCCTGTCCTTGACCGCCAGAATGAAGAACTTCCTAATACCTGGAGCATTAGGTAGTACACTCAGAATGGTGCTGCCCCATTAAGGGGGAGCCTTAACCCTAGACCAAATGCTATTCTGATCACTTCCTGCGAACATTTAAAAGACTCAAGGGGATTAATGATTCCTAGGTAACTTATCCTAGAACAAAACTCAAGACTACTTACAAGAATGCAAATATATCCAGCACCCAGTGAGGTAAAACTCACAACACTGGGCACTTCATTTAAAACATTGCCAAACATCAAGAAGTAGAAACATTTGACTCAATAAGAACAAAATTAATAAACTGAAGTTGACACTGATAACAGAGTGGGCAAATAAAGTGTTTATAAATATTTCCTGTTTAGCAAGAAGGTAGAGAAGAATCTGGCTGCAGGAAATGGAGTTTTGGGAGACATTGTTAATTTAACCATGTGTTTCTGAGTGTATATATGTATTTATATGCATCCCATGCATTCAGGTACATGTAGGGCCAGGGCAGGGAATCAGATCCCTCCGAGCTGGAGTTACAGGTGGTTGTGAGCCACCATGTGAACGCTGGGAACTGAACCCAGTGGTCTTCAAGAGCAACAAGTGCTCTTAACTGCGGAGGAATCCTCCAGCCCCATGGATGATGCTTTGGAAAGTTCCAAGACAATGTTTTAGAGAAAATGCAACATCTAACATGCAGAACAAGGGGCTGCTTTAAAAAGAGGTTAGACCTCTTGGAAGAAAACACTAGTGTGAATTCTAAGGACCACAAGACCAACCTAAAATGAGACAAGAGAGAAGAGATCATCAGTAAGTGTGAACTTTAGTGTGTGTGTGTGTGTGTGTGTGTGTGTGTGTGTGTGTGTGTGTGTGTGTGTGTTGGTGAGGATATGCAGCAAAGACTGGAACTCTTATGCACACTTTCTAAGAATATAAAATGATGCCACCAAAATGGAAAACAATTTGAGGTTGCCTCAAAAAGTTTAAAAATAGAAACATAGTAACAACCAACAATCCTTCTTAGTATTTATGCAGAAAAATTAAAATGACAATCTCAAAGATTTATTTGAACTCCTGTGTTTGTTACAGCATTAATTTTAATATCCAAGGCATGAAAACAACACACTTACTTCATTGATGAATCAATAGATACAGAAAATGTGGTGTAAACATACCGCAGAGAAGGAAATCTTGCGTGTTGTAAAAACTTGGATAATCCTTGGGAATATTATGCTAAGTGAAATGAGCCGGTTGCAGAAGGACAAACAATATATATGCAGTGCACATGAAACTGTGAGCAGAAGCCAGAGTTCCGCTTGCCAGAGGCAGGATCTCGAGAAATGAGCTACTTTACTGGGGGATAACATTTCAGCTACTCGGGAGAAACAGGTTCTGGAGACCTGCTCTACAAAATGTGCTGATAGTAAACAGGCATATTGTACACTGAAAGTTCTGTTGACAGGGCTGATTTGATGTTCAGTGTTTTGAAATATTTTTAGTGCTATGAAAAATAAACAAGAGAAAATTAAACCAAAACTAAGTAAGACAAAGGAAATAACAAAGATCACAGCAAAAAAATTATGAAATGGACAAAAATAAAAAATATCAAAAAAAGATAAGACCTTGATAAGACCAAAATAAGTAATAAAGCTGTATATGAGCTGATAAGGGTAAAAAAAAATTGCCAGCATCAGAAACAACCAAGATGATATATGCATGAAAACATGAAAAACTTCATGTCTATACATTTGGTGGCAGGCAGGGTTAGCCTTCTGACTTTGTTATGGTCTCAAGTTGTTTTGGCTGTTCTGGATTCTCTGCACCTGCATGTATTGTGGCCTAGGGCCAGACTTAACTATTTGGAAACAGGCTACGGACTTTGCAATACAAACAGACTACAAGTAGACGAGGCTAGCTTTGAACTCATGATCTAACTGCATCAACTTCCCAAGTACTGAAATTACCTTGATATCAAAGCAGCCAATTTTTAATAGGCACCTTTTGTCGTATTCAAGAAATTCTAACTTTGCTGAGTTTAATTTTAATTAGAAATTGGTGTTGAATTTTGTAAAAATGCATTTTCTATATGTATTGATATAATCACTATTTCTCTCTTTTAATGTGTTAATAAGACAGATCAGTGATTATCTTGATTAATGTAGCACTCTACTGCTGTGGTCTAGGTTTTATCCTTTCCAAACTTTATATTGTAATTCAGGAGCCAGTGTTAACAGCATTGCCTTAGGAGGTGGGCTTTTAATGCCCTGATAAACCATGAGTGTTCCACCCTGGCAGGTGGGCCTACTCCTTAATTAAAGGGCTTTCAGAAGCAGGAATTTTCTCTTTGTCCTCCAATGTCAGACGAAACAGCAGGAAGATTCCTTATATGTAGATGCTGTTGCCCTGATACTGGATTTTCCAGCCTCCAGAACTATGAGCCAATAAATTTGTTCTTATAACTTCTGGGTTCCATATTCTGTCGTAGCAACACAAATCCACTAGTATGAGAATATATAGAGCTGTTAGAATATACTGATTCTTTCTCTTTATTTATTATCAAGATACTGAATTGGCTCCTTATTCTAAATGGTGATCTTTTTTTTTTTTTTAATCATGGTGAAACATTAGCTTAAACACAATAATGAATTATTTACAAATTTCAAGACATTGCAGGTTTTTTACCATTGGAGCTTGAGTGGCCAATTTTTGGTCAGTTGCAGCCTCTCTGTGGAGCCTGCTGGGTCCTTTTGATATTACTGACTCATCACTCAAAGCGTGTTTGTTGTCTGGTGTAGCAAGATGTCCCAAGTTCGTCTTGTACATTTTCTTCCCTAAACCCCAAATCAGTCAATTACCCAAAAAGTCCCAGTTGTTGTTTGTCAGTGTTATTCATTGTAACAAGGTTGGTTGTTGGTACCAGGGCTTTCCAGGCACCTGCAGTCAACTCCCAATTCCAATACAAACTGTTCTCACTTCAGTTTATATTCTGCTCCCACCCCCCACCCTCACCCCACCCCCCACACTAAATCACAGATCTCAAGTATTGGCAAAATGACAGATAAAGTATTCATTTGCTTCACCCAGCAACCCACATGTAATAGTTGCTCTCCCTGTTCTAGAATGGCTGCTGAAACATTCAGCACACCTCCATCATCGGCATGCAGCACACACTTGCATTTCATTCATACTAGTCTTGCTTCTACATTGCCTGTGGCTTGCCTAATCATTAGGGTTGTGTGACTCTTGCTTTCTAGTGGACTCCCCCAGAGGGTTGTAGCAGAGCAATTTTCCCTAGGAGCTACATGGTGAGCATAAAGTTCTGCGTACCTTGTTTATTTAAAAGTAAGTTTAGTTGGGTATAAAATCCCTGGTTGTGTTTTCCTTGAGAATCTTAAATGTGGTATTCTTATTTTCTCCTTGCTCCAATCTGACTTTCTTTCCTTTAGAAGCCATGTAATGTTTTTGTACAGCTATCCTGAGATGTGTGTCCTTTTTTTTTTTTTTTTTTAAAGTAAGCTGTAAGGAAAAAATGTCTTGGTTGGCTGTGTTCATATTCCGAGGTTCATGGTATTCCCCTTCAATATGTAATCTTAATCTCCTTTTTAAAGCTCAGGAAAACCTTCTTGAATTGTAGTTTATTTTCACTATGTATTCTGTTTGGCTACATTGTCTACAAGAAGAGACAGTTTGAGTCACTGTGTGTCATTATTATCCTCTTCTCTGGGGTCAGAGAGGCAGACATTTGCGATTTAGCCCAAGCTGGCCTAATGCTTGCTGTGCCCTGCTTTACCCTCCCAAGTGCTGGGAGTACAGTCATGTGTGACCCTGCACCACATAGCTCCATTTTTAAATTGAGAAATCTGATAGTGACCAGGAAGATTATTGAATTTGTTCAAGGTCCCACAGCTGGGGTAAGACCAGAACATAGCTCTGCCCAGCTCTGAACCCTGAGTTGGCTCCAGGACCCTGCCACTTGGTCCAAATCTGGCACAGAGTCCTCCCATGCTTACAGCCTGTGTTCCTTCACACAGTTACTCTCATATGCCTTGATGCCTTGCTTCTCCATGAACCGGTGGCCCTGGCATTACTTGGGGACACATAGAAACACAGAGGGCCAACATGATGGGAGTCTTACGTTTTTTAAAATGCCAGTAAACCTCTTTGCCTGTGAGGAAGAGAGAAAGGAGAGAAAGAAGGTAGCTTAGGTTGTATTTCTCAATTCACTTCATATTATATCCCCTGAAATCATATAAAATCTAAGTTGCCAGACCAGAACCTCTAGCCTTTGGATCACCGTGTTTGGAAGTCAAATGTTCCCAGGTACAGTCAAATTCACCAGCCCATGCATAAGGGCTACTAGCTCCCAGGTATAGTCAAGTTCACTAGCCCACATGTGCTAGCTAGTTCAGTGGAAGCCAAGATTTGGTCCTGGTAACAAGGCCCCCAGTGGCAGGGGTGTTGCTGGCCCAAGGTGTTTCTAAAGTGAAATGAAACTGCCCAGGGTTTCCTTCAGCACTGCCTGTGATGACAAATAGGGAAGGGAGGCAACCCCTGCTGTGGCACTGTGGTCCTGGTGTGTTAATTCTGAGCTAATATAATGATTTCTGACAGAACGGGAGGGGTGCTCCAGGCTCCTGAGGGGCCGTCAGGTACCTCACACCTAATGTGTACTGGTGCATGTGGGGCAGGCGTGATTCCTAGGGCCCAGGGGGCCACTCAGTCTCCAGCCACTCCCTGGCGCCCCAGGGCCACAGCTCCTGCAATCGAACCCCCTTTTCCCTGCCAGTGTCCTTACCACCCATCTACGGCTTCTTTCCCAGCCTATCTAGGCTTCTCTTGCTTTTCCTGACTTCCCGAGTCCAGAAAGCTTCCTTGGTTTGGACTAAATTAAAACTTTTTAGTCTTAGCCATGAAACTAAGGAACGTAAGCCAGGAGAGGAAAGGGGCCGTGGTGACGAATGCCTAGGAGACGTGGCGTGACAGAACTTGATCAGCTCTCCACTCTGACTCCATTCATGACAGGCAGCATTTGGTCTGATGACTGCCATGTAGCAGGATTTAACATGCACTGTTCTCACCCCAGCTTATAATTTACATACTTTTCTCTCTGGCAAGACCTGAGCAACTGTCGTCAGCAGGTTGTGAGGGACTTACCTCACCGAGGCAAGTCTATGTTGGGTTTAGCAATAGCCCAGAGAATACGCCTCACCTCCCCTGGCCTGGGGGGGTAGAGTGGAGATGATTGATTCTGAAAACAAAGACTGGGTAGGTCCTGCTTTCTGGAGGTTCCAAGTCCAAGGAACCCTCGCTCACAACTCACGTGAGCTGACTGCACCTGAGATGATAGAACACCTCCCCAGAATTCCACGGGGCCAAAGGTAACCTCTACCACGGAGCAAACTAATCCATTTTTTTTTCTAGGCTTCCTGGAAAGGAAAACTGAGAGCTGAAACTGTCCAATGGGCAGGCGACTAAGTAGGACTCTGATGTTCCCGCCCCCAATACGCATGCAGATGCTACAGGCCCTAGCTTGGGGCCAGCACCAAATCGTTCAGGAAAAGCCGCCCCAAGACCTGAAAATGTTCACATAGCCCAGAGGTTTCTTTACAAAGAGTATCAAGAGACGTTAATCCTAGCTATTCTCTAAAGGACAGCTGAGGGAAGGCTTGGTTTCCCAAACGATGTGTTTCGACAACCTCCCTGAGACCACGGCCCTAGTTGGCAAATGATCAGGTACCCAACCAGGCAGGCTGGTCAGCCTCTGCGGAGAGGTCTCTGGTTGCCTGTGACTGGCCAAAACAGGTTCGTGTTTTCCTCCTCCCCCCACCCCCAGCCTACTACCACCTCCCTTGGGGCTGCTATTTAATTGTGGGGTTTTGAATATGAAATAAGAGGAGAAATATCCTGGCCCCTAAGTGAGTAATTAGCCTAATGAAAATTCACTTTAGGGGTAGCTAATTAGCCAATAGAGGACAAACAATGGCGGAGGGAAGTCCCTGGGGGATTGAGAAACTCACTGGGTGCAGACAGGCTGTCTCTGAGTTCTGGAGGTGGAGCAAGGCCATGGTGGGCCTGCAGCTTTAAGCATCCAATTAATTAGGCGAACTTATCTGAGGCATCTAGGATCCAGGCCTTAAGCCAACTGCCTTATATGTACCACAGTTAAGATTCTTGCCTCACCCACTGGTTCTCAGTGTAGTCTCCAGGAAGCTGCATCCGCGTCACCTGGAAACCCAGGCTGCTGAGTCAGAATGCATGTCTGCTAGAGGATCCCAGGGCTGTGCTCAACAGGCTGTCCACACGATCCTGGTAGAGGCTTATATTGGAAGGTCACTGCTTTAATGAGATTCTTTCAGCTCCTTTAGGTGAGACTGAATGGGGATCCACCAGAGGTAAGGGGGTAGAGGTCACAAAGAGGGCCTTAAAAAACTAAATTGAGACCTGATAGTGACGCAGCCTGGTTCATGGGTTTCCTTGACTCTGAGATGGGGCAGATACAACCTCTTCTTCAGGGCAGTCGTGAGTGTCAGGCATTTCAAAGTTTGTCTCCCCGGGGCCAGGTATCGCAGGCCTGAAAACACAGCTACTTGAGAGGTTGAGGAGAATGGCATGGTCAAGGACAGCCTGGGCTTTGGTATAAGCTCCAGCCTGGCCTGGGTGACATAATGAGACTCTGTCTCAAAATAACAACTGCAAAGAGGCCGCAGCGGCCCTCTTCCTGATGCATCCAATCAATGAGATGAGCTGATCTGGGAGTGTAACTCAGTGGAAGAGAGCAAAGAGCTTGCTTGACCCTGGAGTCAGTTCCCAGTACTGCCGAAAAGAACCCCCCCCCCAAACAAAAACAAACACAAAACACACACACAAAACACACACACACACACACACACACACACACACACACACAGAGAGAGAGAGAGAGAGAGAGAGAGAGAGAGAGAGAGAGAGAGAGAGAGTTTGCCTCTACCTTCTCTACCTTGCTACTTAAAAGGAAGTCTGCAAAACCTAATTTATGCCTAGGACAAAAATCTCAAGATAGCAGATGGCTACATCCATGTATACAATGCTGCCCTTAATGCGTTTCTAATTAACTTTTTTAAATGTTTCTGGGCCTGAGTAATTCAGCTTAGCCTCTGAGTTCTGAGGATAAGGATTTATTTTTTTTAAGCAGAAATATGTTTTCCAATGCTTTTATCCAAATACTTTCAAAGATTAGATTAAAACTCTTTAAAAGTGAAATTTAGCTGCATGCACTTACACTCTTGGAGGCGGGATGGTATCTTTTGTTTTGCTTAAAGAGATGAAGACCAGATCATGTGATGCTTTTGTTTTAAATTTGTAATTAAATCTGACAAAACTAAGCAAAATTATTTGAGCACTTACCTTACCTTGTAATGAAGAACATTTTCACTGTATTGTACACTGTGTGGCTTCCTGTTATAAAAATAGACATTTTTAACAGAAATTTTAGGAAACACAAGGAAATGTGGAGAAGAAAAATAAACCCCATCCTTTCACTCACAGGAAGTAGCTATTTTAGTCATTCCTTTGTACCCTTTTTCTGCTTAGATGTATGATGTTCATATGCACACAGACTTGTAAAAATTAATGGTGATGCTGCTGGGATTCCCCAAATCTTTAGATTCCCAAACTGACTTGTCACACGTCTGCACACATGCACTTAGCATGCTTGCAAAAGAAGGTCTAGAATGGTTTGCTATGACTGAGACTCTCTGCTGAAGAGCAGGAACCAGAGTCAGTTAAAATAAAATAAAAAATGATTGAGATGGTAGAGGAAGTCAACAGTGTCTGGATTTCACTTGTGGCCAGAGGTGGTGTTGGCCTGAGACACTCTCTCTGCTCCACAGACAGGCTTTCTGCCCGTGAACTAGGTGCACCTATGGAAACAGGACAGTCAAATATCAAGAGTAGAGATCTAATCTCCTTTCATGGACACGGAAAGTTTCGAATCTGTCTCTTTGATTTTTTTTTTCTCATTGTGCAATCTATGTGAGGGAGAAGCTTAAACCAAAAGCTTTATTGTGAAGCTAAATTTCCCTTGACACTGGCATCCTGTGGTTACACTGGTGTTTCTCATAACTGAGCATTTATTTACTTATATTCTGTAAGAAGAGAATGTGTCGATCAAAAACACCATTGAGGTTTGGCTTTGTTTTTCTCACAAAACAACCAAAAGGTCACAGAATAATAAAATACAGCACATCCTGACAGCCAGCTTGCCCTGTGGAAAGAGTTCAGATCGTGTGTGTGTGTGTGTGTGTGTGTGTGTGTGTGTGTGTGTGTGTGTGTGTGTATCACCTGTGACTTTCAAATGTAGTGTAAAAATGGGGCTGACCATAGAACATGTGGGCCGTGTAATCACTATGCTTTTAAATATCCATCCTAATAAGTACAGGTGCCGCCCACGCGACAGTTAGAGTCCCTGCCATGTGACAACAAAAGATAAGTCAGCTTCAACATGGCTCTGAAGTAACCACAGGGCTAGTTTTTCCATCCGTATGAAAGAATGTTCCAGCATCTTCAATGACCGAAGATAATCCTCTGTCATCATCTCGTGCATCTAGGTTATAAAAATATATGCACGCCTTTGAAGAAAGGTCTTGGTCCACTGATGTCAACTGCAGGTCAGATCATGGAAAACTGGCGTGGCTACAACCGGGAATGAAGCCTGCTTGTGTTTTCACTTGGTATTTTGGACAGAGAATTTCACTATGCAGTTTTCTATTTGGAGCTCTAATTAAGGCATGAGGAGTGATTGATTTGAGATGCGATCAACTGTCGGCCAGCTACCAGGGTTGGAGGCAGAAACACTTTCTACTGAACCACACAAGGAAAAACATTTTGTTTCAGAAATGAAGACCTGAAAAAAAAATGTTTTACATAGATGGGGAGGATCCGAACAACGTGGCATGTCTTACACCAAGTTAAGAGAGCACTTTTAAAGAGATGCCGTGTATATGTAGACTCACCAGCTGTATTTCCCCCGTTGGCAGAAAGTTTGTCACCTTTGATAAATCGAGTGGCTATGCTTTCTGAACTGAAGTATTAAGATGGGCAGTGCATTGTCAAAATAACTTCTGGGGGGGGGGAGCTGCCAACAGAGGGCCAGGGCAGGTGGGTGCACAAATTGGGAAGGCGGCTCCTCATCTGTATTTAGAGATATGGCCTATTCTTACTGCTGTGTGCTGTAGGGTGGAATGGTCATGTCGGACATGCTCTCACAGCACACTTCTGGTGTCCACCATCACCACAAAGCTACTCCCCAGCTTCTGTCCTGGCCACCAGGAACCAGTCAGAGCAGAGCTCCACACCCTTCTCTCCAGGAGTCCTCCATACCAAGCCTGCTGAGACTTTTAGCCACATGACTTTGGCTCTCAACGGCCTCTCCAACTCACTGAGTTCTGAAAGTGACCTGACTATCACCCCCATGATAAGGACCAATTCCTTCTCTCCACAACTGCCTTCTGAAGGAAATAATCACACGACAGTGATAATACAGTGAGAGAGATGCAGAGACTGCGGCCAGCACCAGGGACAGGAGACTACGGCAGAGGTGCTCTTGGGACAAAAGCTTTCCCACACCAGACTTAGAGTGTGCATGTGTATACACGACTCTTGGTACCGTTGCCTGCCTCTGCAGCCAGCACCGCCTTGGATTCAGACAGCGCATGCTCTCATCACGTCCTTTTGTGTGAGCCGCACAGCACCAGGATCTCCCGGGGCTTTCCAAAGGTAATACTTAGGATGCTGCCAGTTTGCATTCTAGGCATCAGAGATCTCGTTGTTATACAACCAGGCAGCCAGCAGGATGGAAAGAAAATGAATTATGTCTACTAAAGAAGCCGACACTACATTTCCTGTGATTGTAATCTCAAGGGTAACTTTTCATGTTTCTGTGGCAGGGTTTCTTGATAGCAGTGTTGATAGTTTTAAAAGTTGAGCTGGGCTTCATTTGAGTCCAGAAGGACATTGGCTTGGGCTTTGGCAAGGAGCTTATCATCTCTTGCTAATTCTTGAATGGCCTTCCCTGGGCCTGGTTGCCCAATGGCATTGAATCCTAGATCCTAGGAACATAACTACCCTTGTACCCTAGGAACATTTATATGTAACACAAATTGCGAAACCAGCTTATTAATAAAAACCCCAGAGCCAAATAAAATATCACCACATTTATACTCAAAGATGGGCATTCAGCTGTCTTCTAGTTGTTCATCTAATGCCCTCAAAGTGTGAGACCAGCCAGGCTTTGTAAGGAATGCCTGTATTTGGCGTTCCTAGGACAGTTCAAGATTAATGCCTACTCCAGGAGAAGCACCACAGTGGGCTGACTGAGCATGGTCACAAACTTTGAGTGACTCAGGACTTTACATCTAAGTATGGGAAGAGGACACGGAAATGGATGGATGGTCTGTTGAGTGAATGGTAGGGTGGGCAGATGGACAGAGAGATTGTAAGTTGTATATAATGGCATTGGATCTAGACAAGATTTGCTATTCTGTGGTTTCTTGGTGATGTGACCTCAGGATATTTAAATGCTGCTCCAAAGCCAACTTCTCCCCCATCTAAGATGGGGATGACACTGTTTGCCTGGCATGTTTGTTAAGGGAATGAACTATGAGGCCTGTAGAGCACCAGGCAGGTAGTAGGCCCTTAGCAAAGAGAACAGCCTTTCAGGCACATTAGTGGTGTCTAGAAAATCTTACAGGTATTCCTGGGGTTTAAGCCAGGCTCAAGAAAAGAGTGGCCAGAGATGGTGGGAAGGAGGAACAGGGTAGTTTGTGATGCACCAGAACCTGGGCCTGGAATTTCAGAGGCTAGGGGGCGGGGGGCGGGGGAAGGGGGGGCTGCTATAGAGTCATGGGGCAGGAAAGGCAAGTCAGAGCCTGAAGACTGGCCATGCTGAGGAGCCTCCCCTGGATAGCAGCAGAGAGATTTCTGGAAGGTTCAGAGAGAACTGGGAAGGCTCCCAGGGGCCCCCTTCTTCCACGGCCTGACTTTGACAACATCCGGACTTCCTCTGACCTGGGAAGCTCTGTTTTTAACAGTATTTATAGTTCTCTTTACCTTTTACAAGTGACCATGACTTCCTGTGTCCACAGCAGCTGCAGCTCTCTTCCATCCCCAGGGAGCAGCTTCAAGGCTGCAGCAGACAGAAACTCTCAGTTGGCAGGAAGTCAATGTGGTTGAAGGTTTTTGTTTTGTTTTGATTTGATTTTTTTTTTTTTGATTTTTTTTTTTTGATTTTTTTTTTTTTTTTTTTAAGGCAGGGTCTACTCACACAACCCAGACTAGCCCGGATTTCCCCATGTAGTCTAAGACTGACTTCGAACTCATGGCCACCCTCTTGCCTTAGCCTCTCACGTGCTAGGATTATGGGCATAGGCCACTACATCTGGTGCCAATGAGTTTTGAAGATTAGATGGTACTGAGGGAAGCAAAGCCTTCAACCTCATTTGACTCAAAAGAGCATCCGGCCGTGTCCTCACTCACCCTCTCCAACAAGGCTCCAGAACAGTCTGTGGCTGCAGATCCGGGGCACAGTTCCAGGTGCTTGGAGGCTCCTCAGGGCCAATGATTCTGGGGAGAGACTGTATCTCCGGCCACACTGACTGCAGGGAGGCTGGCACAGTAACCTAGAGCCTGGAAGGTCCCTTCTGTAGGAGGCAGCAGAGTCCAGGGCAGTGATGGTTGCCTTTGGGAAGAAAGAGCCCAAGAAACGAAAGATCTCACCATCCACCTGGTCTGAGTAGGCAATTCAGGGATACCCTGCAGGGAATCTGTGAACTCTAATATTTAGGCTAGTGAGTTCATTTTATGAGAAGAACCTGCCCTCCCTCCTCTCCCTCTCTATCCCTCTCTCTCTCTTTCTCCTCCCCACCTTTCTTTCTTTCTTTCTTTCTTTCTTTCTTTCTTTCTTTCTTTCTTTCTTTCTTTCTTTCTTTCTTTCTTTCTTTCCTTCCTTCCTTCCTTCCTTCCTTCCTTCCTTCCTTCCTTCCTTCCTTCTCTCTCTCTCTCTCTCTCTCTCTCTCTCTCTCTCTCTCTCTCTCAGGGAATCTGTGAACTCTAATATTTAGGCTAGTGAGTTCATTTTATGAGAAGAACCTGCCCTCCCTCCTCTCCCTCTCTATCCCTCTCTCTCTCTTTCTCCTCCCCACCTTTCTTTCTTTCTTTCTTTCTTTCTTTCTTTCTTTCTTTCTTTCTTTCTTTCTTTCCTTCCTTCCTTCCTTCCTTCCTTCCTTCTCTCTCTCTCTCTCTCTCTCTCTCTCTCTCTCTCTTTCTTTCTTTCTCTCTTTCTCTCTCTCTCTCTCTCTTTCTCTGTGTGTTTTCTTTGTTCTTCTTCTTCTTCTTCTTCTTCTTCTTCTTCTTCTTCTTCTTCTTCTTCTTCTTCTTCTTCTTCTTCTTCTGGTGGTGTTTCTCTATGTAGCTTTTGACGTCCTGCAACTCACTCTGTAGACCAAGCTGGCCTCGAACTCAGAGATCTGCCTACCTCTGTCTCCTGAGTGCTGGGAATAAATGGCACATGCTGCGATGCCCAACCAGGACCTTCCCTTTCAATCAGACACATTTTCTTTTAAGAACTTTGTGTATCAGTTGACACAGTCTCACTTCCTCATTTTGCCCACACATAGACTCACTGTGGTGATTGGTCCATTGTCACACAACTGGTCTACACCAGAGGAGAGTCTCAACCTTTTCTACTCCCCTGACACCACAAGAGCCTAAAATAAGCAGCCTTCTGAGACATTCTAATTCTGGCTTTAAGACAGAAATTCAACATGTGAAAGCCTACTTAGAAAGCCCTCACACCACGAGCCCCACCCTCCTTCTAGCTAGCCTTCCTCTGCATAGCCCCCACCTACCTGTCAGGCTAACTTCCGGTTAAGGGGACATCTCTTGGTGCTATGCATGCTGGCTGAAGACGGTTCTTAACTACCCAGCACTGTCAAGGAGGTAGAGTGGGCAAGCTCTGGCCCAGGTGGCTACTCACTTGGCAAAGAGCGGTTGGAAAATAAACCGGAACAACAATTTGGGGTGTGCCATTGCCTTTTGTTCCTCTCATTCATCTGGATGACCCACTGTCATCCTAAAATGATTGGCTTAATTCCTACCCTAGCCATAATGACAAAAAGCCCACATGGAGACTGAGAGCCTGGGACTAAGTCCCAGCTCCGTTATGCATTGCTGACTAACTTTTCAGCAAGTTTCTTGTCCTTCTGCACTTGGATTTCCTCTAGGTGAATACCAGGCATCTGCCATTGGCAGAGGCTGGCATGCGACAGTTAAGACATTCCTGCCATGGCCACCCTGGTCCTCCCAATCCAGCTTTCCTAGCAGTCAGGGTTGCTGTGTAGTTAGATTCTCTTGCCAATGGAATGTGATCCTCCACTCTCTCTTAACCACCTGCTGGTTGAGGGTGTGTCCGACCCAAGAGCCTTGGGGAGTGATCGAGCTACCATGTAAAGAAGCCTAAGGCCTAAGGCCTCCAGTTACCGCAAGAGAGGCTGACTGCCAAACATTTTCACTGAACATCTAATTAAAAAGAACCAAATTAATAAAATTAAAAGAAAATTATTACGCTAAAAGGCTTAGAATTTAGGGTGACTTTTTATAAAGGGTATCCTGTCCCACAAGGTGGTTGGCAGACTTAAATAAACTAGCATAGGAAACACTTTCTGGGACATATATAAATGATCTATATATGTGAGTCCTGTTGTGATGGATGCCTAGGTAAATTAATGAGAGAAAGCAAAATAGAGAGAGAGAAGAAAAGAGTTTGTAAAGGCAGTAGACCACAGTCATATTTCTTTGTGTGTGTGTGTGTGTGTGTGTGTGTGTGTGTGTGTGTGTGTGTGTGTGCAGCTCTAAAGTTTACATTTTGGTGGCAAAATATGAAATTAAAGAAAATTATGTTGAGTCATTTATTAGTTATTATTATTTATTAATATATTATCATGGTCCTTAGTGCAAAACCAGTTCCTTTAGATAGATACATTTTTAGATGAGGTAGACGATTAGAACATTCCTTCTCAACCAAATAGAGTGTTTATGCAAAAATAATTTCTATTTTTCCTCCCAAATCATCACTGATGTGCCTATGCAGGGGATGGGTGAGCAGGTGAGGGTGGACTTCCTGTGGTCCTCTGCACCAAGTGCTGGAGTTCCCCTGACAGTGGTGCCTTTCTGTCCCCACCAACAAAGCAGAGACCCCGAGTCACCACCAATCTTCTCTTCATCACCAGGATGATCCGGCCAACCTACCACCACGTCCTCCTCACTGCCCAGGACACCCCCTTTACCACTTCCCCCTGCCCCACATCCTGCCTCTTCCAGAGAATTGCAGGCTTTCCTAGGGAAGAACCCAAAATAGCATGGATTTTTTTTCGGGGGCGGGGGAGTACTTGCTATGGACTATGAGCTAATGTAGTAAATAAAACAGGTAAAAAAAAATCTCTGAAGCTTACATTTGAATGTAAAAATCTAAAGAATACATAAGTGAAATCATGACATATTAAATATGATAAATGCAAGCAGAAAACAAGTCAGGAGAGCATAATAATTTCAGAATGCAATTGGAAGATGCCACTTTAAGCCAGGTGATAAAGACTCATGGAACAGTGAAGCATTTATACCAAGGCTGGAGAAAGTGATGGGGTGGGTGCGTGAGGAGCTAGGAAGAACACGTGGGATCAAGCAAGGCCTCCGGGAGCTTCATAGGGAGGGTATCTTTGACTTTGAGCAAGGAGGAAATCCAGGATGATTCCAGGCAGGGGATGGCAGGACCTGACCTATGTATTGGAAGGGATCATGCCAGTTGCTAGATGGAGGATAGCCAAGCCCAGGCAAAGTGCGAATGCAGGAGACCAGGACAGGAATCTTGGCAAGAGATAATAGAGTATGGTGACTTGGGCCAGGGTGAGGACGGTAGGAGTGGAAATTTTACATATATTTGAGGATAGAGCCCGGCAGTTTTCAGGCTGATTGGAGGTGGGGGTTTAAGTGTAAAAGAGGTATAAAAATTGACTCCACAGTTTGAAGCCTAAAAACGTGAAAGCCTTGCCGTGTAACTAGACAGGGCAGGAGCCGGCTCACTGAGGGAGGATGGGTTTCCTTTCTGGGTAGTGTGTTAAGTCTGAGATGCATGTTCCCCATCCAAGTGGGGATGACAAGTATGCAATAGGAATTCAGGGGCAAGGTCCAGGCAGGGGAACAAATTTGGAAGTTGTCAGCATATAGATGGCATTTGAAGCTGGGAAGCCGGCTGGGACCATAGGTCAGAACACATGGCTAGCGTGGACGTCAAAGAAGCGCTCCTCCATAGTAAGGGGTCTGGAAGCTGAGGAGGAACGGCAAAAGAGACGAACCAGAGGAGTGGCTACTGGGAGAGGCACCTGGCAAAATGCAGGGTTCTGGGAGCCAAGGAAAGGAGTGCTTCCAGAGGAGGTGGATCAACTCCCAGAGAGGTCAACACACCGAGGGCTGGAAATGGACCACTGCAGTTAGCAACGTGGAATCTTCTAGAGACTTCACAAGAGCAAACGAGGAGTGGGCTGGGAAAAGATCAGGACAGGGAGAAGTGAGCACAGACAACTCAGACGCAACCTGTTCCGTGAGTGGGACTGTAACAGAGGCAACTCACCAGGACTGGGCTGGAGGGGAACACCAGGTCCACAGGGGGGTTCCTTCAGGCCGGCTAAACTGCATCGTACTTAGATACGTTGACCAAAGCGGCCAGATAACGATAGTAAGTTTTCTGTAAATGTGAATTTTTCCCTTTTGTTCTGAAGGTTGTTTTAATTTGTGAGTAATCTGATTCCTGCCAGTCTTTTAGTAAAATTAATCCGCACAAAGAAATGCTATTCTTGTCCCATTTCCCTGAAGCACTGGACAGGACATGTAGGCTGTTGTCGGAGAGGCTGAATTTAGAACAAGCTTGCTGGTCGCCCCAGCCTTCCTGGCCTCCACCCCGCAGCAGAGCTGCCCTGTTGACGCCCCTCCCTCTACCTCAACACAGGTTAGGCCTGACTGGATTCTTGGAGCCTCCCACCTTTCCAGGAAAATAGACTCACTAAGAAGGTGATTCTATTCCAGCAATAATAAACAATCTTATATTTCTCCCTTTGAAAGCTCAAACTCTAGCAGGTTTTCAGATAAAAAGTATTTGGACTGTTTTATGTTTGTTTGTTTTGTTTTGTTTTTTGTTTTTCTGTTGTCCTTAACACCAACATCTAACAGTCAAAAGACTTGGGCAACCAAATAATGCAGCAGGTGTGGTGGTGAAGCATCCGAGTGAGCTAGGAACAGTGGAGGATACAAATGGGAGGGCCCCCATGGTGACATCTAGACTGTGTGGGGTGATTTGACTCTCATGGGCAGATACAGGCTTTTCCTGATACTATGCGGGGTGACTTGAATGAAAATGGTCCCCATAGCCCACAGAGAGTGGCACTATTAGTGGGTGTGGCCTTGTGGGAGGAAGTGTGTCACTGGGGGTGGCTTTGAGGTCTCAAAACCTCAATCTAGATGAAGAACTCTCAGCTACCTCTCCAGCATCAGGTCTGCCTGTGTGCTGCTGTGCTTCCCATCATGACAAAAATGGACTAAACCTCTGAACTGTAAGCTGCCACCTCAATTACATGTTTCCCTTTAGAAGAGTTGCTGTGGCCGTGGTGTCTCTTCACAGCAATAGAAACCCTGACTAAGACGCCATGTTTTCTATGTCTGTCAGAACTCAGCCTATGATTTAGGGCACTCAGACTCACTAAACGAAAGTGAAGATTTACTCACATTACAAACAGAATGAATCCCTCCCCCACCAGGCATGCTGATCATGGGCACAACTGATGTCATAAAGAACCCATCTTTTGCCGGGCAGCGGTGGTGCACGCCTTTAAGCCCAGCACACGGGAGGAGGCAGAGGCAGAAGGATCTGTGTGAGTTCAAGGCCAGTCTGGGCTACAGAGTGAAATCCAGGACATTCTCCAAAGATACACAGAGAAACCCTGTCTCAAAAAAAAAAAAAAAAAAATCTCTTCTCTCTCCTCCTGTGCATTGTCGTCATTCTGCAATGGTTTTCTAGAAACAATAAAGATTAGCAACCTCTAGCAGCTCTTGATAATCTTAGGTCATAGCAGCTGAAATCCAGGACAGAGCAGCCTCTTTCCTAAGAGCTCTAATTAATCCCTAGGAGGGCGTTTGATTGGCCCATTTTGGGTCACGTGTCAGTTCCTGAGTCACTCACTGGCCAAGCAGATAGAGAATTCTGATTAGCTAGGCCTGAGTCACAGACTGTGCATGGGTGGAGATGAGATCACAGGGAGGCAGGTGCCGTAAAGGGAAATTAATATTCACTTGCCAAAGAGACAGGAGAAGCATGCTGCAGGAGGGACTGGACAATAGTGTGTGGCTCCACTACTGAGGCCAATTTCCTTATAAAGGAAACGCTCTTCTTTCAATGAGGGATCCTTACTGCTGTTAAAGATGACCCAGGGAGTGAGGATGGAGTGAAAGCATGGAAGAGTACAGACAGCACCATCCTTCGTTACTGCTCTCAATTCTGAAACTGAACTTTTAAAAAGAAAGCAAGCCAAAAGAAATGAGGAAGATTAAATTAATAAAGGCAAAAAATAAAAAGACAATATGATAAAAAGTAAATCGATCCCAAATTCAACTATTTGGAAAACCTAATAAATAGATTATAAAACCTTCATTGAAGATAAAAGAAATCATAGAGCTAAGGATATAGGTCAGTGGTACAGTTGACTAGAATGTATGAGGCCCTAGATACCACTCCCAACACCAAAAAAAGTATTGAAAAAAAAAAAGAGTTAAGCAGATAAGTTGGGAAATAAAAAAGAGGCAAAATCATATACATGAAAGAAATTGAAAGTCACAAAAGGATACAAAAAGCTCTAACTATTGATATCTAAAATATACATACTCTGTAAGCAATATGTAAAATATCAACATCTAGTGAATATAAGCATGAGTTACTCTGGAGGATATGGAAAGGGTGACATCAACCCTAGAATGTTTTATGCCCTGAGAGTTTCACTTTAGTTTTAACTGTTCAACATAGATGGTTAAACTATAACCTGAATAACTCTAGGCCATGGAGAAACTGAAGTTGTTGTGTAAATCAATATTAGAAGAGAAAAAAAAAACAATCAAAAATTAAATGAAAAAGTTAAATCAACCAATAAGAATCCAGCAGTTAATCAAAAATAGTAACTAAAGGATAATTAATAATTACACGATTTGAAGTTATTTCAAAATTCAAAATTTCCCCAGAGGAGAAAAATCTGTCACCATGGTTCACTATTACAACAATCTCCCAGTGATGTGTTTTTTTATTATAAAAGACAAATTAATTAATTTAAATCAGTGGTTCTCAACCTTCCTAAGGCTGTGACCCTTTAATACAGTTCCTCTTGTTGTAGTGACCCCCAATCATAAAATTATTTTGGTTGCTACTTAATAACTGTAATTTTGTTATTGTTATGATTCATAATGTGAATATCTGAGATGCAGGATATCTGATATTTGACCCCTGTGAAAGGGTTGCTCTACCCCTCAGAGGGGTCATGACCCACTGATTGACAAGAGCTGATTTCAATTAAAGTTAATAACAATATGTTACTCTTTGTGATTCTACGGTTTGGCTGGACTCAGGTGAGTAATTCTGTTCCACGTGGTGCTACTGTGTGACTTACATAATTGTCTTTGAAAGGGACCAAGCAGCTTCTTATCATTCGTAGACTAACCCATTCTTTAATACGGACTGTACAGGACTCTAAGTGTGGGCCTCTTCCAAGAGCAGCAATTCTATTGTGCAATTGCTGATCCGGTTCTGATTGCATCATGCTGGCCATGTCCAGTTGGCTGGGGTCACATGCATGTGTCAAATCAATGTGAGAAAGAAGAGCACAGAGGCAGGAAACACATAGAGCTACAGTTGTTCTAGGTAACAGTCTACCACAGTCTACCACAGTCAGCAAACCATGCATTTGATACGGTGTAAAAGTAATTTCAAATAAATACCTAAAATAGGTGTGGAAGCCAAGGACAAACACACCGAATCAAATAAAACCCCAATGTTCAATTCTTCCAGACCTGTATAACAACAATCTGCTCAGCCTAATATTAACCTAAATAAAAAATAAAATACTAGGAACTGCCTCCATTAAAGTCAGGAACCTGAAAATGAAGTTATAATTGTTATTGGAATCTAACAAATTAAGAATTGAATCTGAGATAACTGTTATAAATATTGACATAGCATGTTTATGTTGAGAATGTGGTTATATGCTTTGAAAACAATATGATTTGGAGCTGCAGATATGGCTCAGTGGTTAAGAGCATTGACTGCTCTTCCAGAGGACACCAGGTTCAAGTCCCAGCACCCACATGGCAGCTCACAACCATCTTCTGTAACTCTGGTTTCAGGAGATCTGATGCCATCTTTTGGCTTCTGTGGGTACCATGCACAAATGTGGTTCATAGTCATATATGCAGGTGAAACATCCATACACAAAAAAATTTTAAATAAGAAAAGGATAATTTTGTCAACACTATAGAAATTAAATAAGGAACTTGAAGTGATCTCTTCTGACAGTCATCACCTAGAAAAGAGAATGGGAAACACATTTCAATCACAGTAAAGATGGTCTTTTTATTAGAAATGAATTTAAAATGAAAGACATGAAGTATTGACATCTTATGAAAGATCTAAACCAAGATCTTGACAGATGGGGGAAATATTTCAGTCTTGGTTATGAATATAATATAAAGGTCCATCTCACCAAAATTAAGAAATAAACATAATCAATTACTGTTGGAGAAGATAGACATTAGATTAAATTATCTCAAAATGTATGGAAGGATGAGGGCCCAAGAGTAACTAGGAGAAAGTTTTCGAATAGATAAAAGGCTAATATAAAATTAAATTCAAGGGGAGCATGTAGTGAAAACTTTTCTCCCATCTGTATCTCACATCTGCTCAATTCAGTCTCACGTCTCACCAGATAGATGCTTCCAGGAGTTTTTTTATATGGATAAGGAGCTTGATTTTTTTCCTATGGTGTTTTGCACAAACAGTAGAATGTTCTCACACTCCATCATGCTTCTGCTTGAGTCTGTAAGATACTTGTAAGTGCACAAAGGTCTCTCTTGTCACCTACACTGCAGCTGATCTAGTTTCCACTTGATCAAGTTGTACACACTTGGTCCCCTACTATCGACTATTGAGGTCGCTTTTAATATTCTGTCAATACAAGTTGTGTCCCCAAATATATACCTTTTCCCCTGGCCAAAGCATTTGTAGAATCATTTCCCAAACACACAACTGCTGGGAATATGCATTTGAACTTTTGCCAGATTGCCCTCCCTGGGGGTCATCCCAAGGGGTCACGGTCTTACCAGCAATGAATAAGAATGTCTTTGCCAGAAACCTCATCACTGCTGTGTAGTACAAAGCTTTTGGATTACTGCCAAGTCAAGAGCCACAAAATCTTTCTCCATACATTTTCTTTGTGTTTTTTTTTCCCACTTGAATATCTTTTCTATTTTTTAAAATGTATTAAAACTTCATTATAAAGAACTTGCCAATAAAAAAAAAAAGAATCACATGTTGATGTTAACCAGACCCAAAGTCTGTACCCCTCAATGAAGTTCTGTGGAGCTTCACACTGGATTTTATACTTTCACTATCAAAGATATTTCTATGCACTTATCCACCACCAAAAAATGAAAAAATCCATGTCAGAGTTAAAACTAGAAGAACAATTAGCTTTCTAACCTCCTTCATGACTCAAGTGTCCATTACCTCATTCAGTCCTTCCTCATCACCTAATAATTTCTTTCCCCTTCTTGTTCTCATGCCTACATGCTGTACTGTACCCATGTGTGTATTTGTTTTCATACGTACATAGAGAACATATGTTGTTTTCATATGTATCATAGGCTAGGACCTGCATGTAAGTGGAGAACACGCAGGTTTCTTCTTTATCAGATCGTGTGACCTTTCTTATATTACACATTCTTTGAGCAACTTTTAAGCGCTTATCCCATAAGTAAAAAATCAGTTGTAGATGAGCTGAAGACATACCTGGGAACATTTACACAACACCAATACCAGGGCACACATGCCACCTCGAAGGTGATTGAGTGCCTTCTTATTTGAAAGCTGCAGAAGGACAGACAGGCTTAGTAGAGTACAGAGACAGGAAGAACCCTTTATGGAAAATGAATGGTCTGAATATCTGTTTCTTCTACCAAGTGCATATGTGGAAACCTAACTTTACCCAGGGAAATGGCATTAAGAGATGGGGCATTTAGGAAATGGTCACATCATGAGGGTGAGGTCCTCAGGCCTGGGGTTAGTGTCTTTGTAAGAGGCTCGAGGGAGCTAGTGCACACCTTCCACTTTGTTAGCGTTCAGAAGCAGTAGCTGAGGAACAGCCCCTCACTAGACATTGACTGTTCACCTTGGACTTTTCAGCCTCCATCCAGTAAATTTCAGTTATTTATAAAGCGCCAGTCAAGGGTCTTTTGTTACAGCCTCTGGATTGAGACACAAAGTTGGCAGACTAAGAACAGACCCTCAGAGAGCAGAAAGAGCAAATGGTTCAAACATGTGAAAAACATGTGAAACTTTTGCAAAACAAGTAACACAGCGATGAACACCTGAGCAGAAAGCCAAGCCAGGGACCTAAAACCAAATCCACAGAGTCAACACATATAGGAAGAGACTCGGTTCATGTGCAGTCAGGAAGTTACTACTTAAAGTTTCAAGGATATGTCAGTTCACTCAGATTTACTCTGGTGGAAAACATCAAAGAGACTTACAATTCCTGTTGCTGAAGGAAAAAAAAATTTTAAAAATAAGAGGGACTTTTGTACATTTCTGATTGGAAATCTATACAGACATGGTCCATTTGGGAAGTGATTTGGCTATGTCTGTCATGATTAAAACACACAAAGGTTTGACCCGGATGTCCCATTCCCTCCTAGAAGAAGCAAAGCTATGTGTACTGTTTTATAACTGGCAAAAAAAAAAAAAAAACTAGAAATAATGCTCACCTGGGGACTAGTTGACTATATCACACAGTTGTTCCTTGGTACATTCAGGCACTAAAAAGAGTAATTTGAAAGTGAAGCAAGTGAATTAAGAGCCCCTTAGGTGCTAAGTATTAAGTGCTCTCTCTCTCTCTCTCTCTCTCTCTCTCTCTCTCTCTCTCTCTCTCTCTCTCTCTCTCTCTCTCTTTCTCTCTCTCTCTCAATGGCAAATACCTTACGTACTGATCTTTCTAGATGCTTGTTGATGTCAATAATCATATGAATATGGAGGAACACATAGTGGAGGGACAGTGTTTCAGTCAGTTTGAGCTGATACACCACCCTGAACCGGGTGGCTTTTCCCCCACAGGACTGTGGGCTGGAAGTCCATGATCAAGGTGATGGCTGACTTGGTTTTGATGAAGTTTCTTCCTGGGTGGCTGTGTCCTCATGTGGCAGCAGCAGCTGACCTGGTGTCTCTTTCTCTCCCTACAAGGGCAATCATCCCATTCACTGGGGCTCCGGCCTCAGGAGCTAATTACCTAGCAGAGGAAGCAGTTTTGAATACCATCTCTTTGGGGCCTAGGGCTTCAATTTGCGGGCTGGGGCTGGAAGGTGGATATTTGAACATTTAGATTATAGGAGACTGGTGCTAAGTTCTCACATGTTCTTTGGGGATCAAGGCTGGGGGGGGGCGGACTTCTACAGGAGAGAAGAAATAAATCAAGGCTTGTAACAGCAGATTCCAACACATCTGACCTTGCATGCATGAAGATTCCTCCCTGTTTCACAATGGAGAAAGACAGGCTCCTGAGCCTGGGCCCCACAGTAAGGCAATTACTGAACCATAAATATCATGCAAGCCTCCTGACTTTCCCATGGCTTGAATCTGAACCATTCCCAGATAAATATAACTAAGTCACGGGCGTAAAATTGATGTGCGCAAATGGATAAATGACAAAGGCTTGGCTGTGTGGACTGGGAACTTGGAGCTGACCCTGTGACTAAAGGGTTCTTAAGTGTCACTCGGCTGTCGGCATCAAGGTGGCTCCCTTGCTGCCCATGAGAACGAAAGGACACGTGAGTGGCTGAAGTGACGCACCCGCCCTGTGGTCTCACCCCAGTTGTCTCCTGCCCGTTTGTGGCAAACAGTACGCTTTGGAGGATTAGCGTGGAGTAGGCTGGGTGAACAGATGCAGCAGATTAGAGAGGAAGTCTGTTCCTGGGTGGCTCTGGCAATCTGGCAGGCCCTGGCAGAAGAGGAGGAAGAGAGAATGGCTAGGGGAAGAGGGTGAGGAAAAGTCTCCTCGCGTCAAAGTCTGCAATCATCCGGACGCTCCTGTTGGTGTGTGTGCTAAGATCTCCTTGAACTATAATCAAAGAGAACAGGGGAGAAGGAAATATGATGGGAAAGACAGATTTTTCTGGAAACGAAGTGGGCAAGCTGAGTCAGCCCTTTCAGTCCCTCGGTCTCTGAACCTGTTTCTGAGGGTGTAAAGATCTAACGCCCGGGCCTGAAGTACAGAATAGTAATAATTTTTTCAAAGCAAGTAGCTGGCTGCATGTTTTGGTTATTATTAAAGGTCTATTGCTTGTGCTATCCTTGACTGGCATCTGGAAGTCGGTCAGGAAGGTGGCACACCCTCTGGCCTGAGGGAAACAGGGAGACCTCAGCCCCAGGACATAGACAGCAAGCAGCTAGGATCTGGTTTCTGTGCAGGTGCCCTAGCTGTGACGAGCCCAGAGAATCATACACATCAAGGCTACAGAGCCCAGGCCGAGCAGCCCAGCAACAATGGAAGAGGCATCTGGGTTTGTGGGGAGAAGGGGTTCCCTTCTTCCTCCATCAGACATCAGTGATCTGTCAGCCCCGCTGTGCCCACACTCATCCTGGGCACCTTACACAGAGCTCTCAAGTGTGTGGGAAGCTGCCAACCCAGTCCAGAAGGCGAGGTCTATTTTTATTTGGAAAGGTTGACGAGGAAAAATGTGAAGTTGACTTAAACACGGAGACAAAGAGGAGATGGACTGAGGCTGGAACCAGTTAACCTAGATGGAGGGGGGAAGCAGAAGGCCGCCTTCCGGAAGCTAGGCCTCTACAGTGAGGAGACAAACCCAAGGTCGGAAGGAGGCAGGAGAGGCCGTCGCCTGGCCCAGCGGCACAGTGGCACCCACATAGGGCTTCAGACTGCAGGCCACCGTCCTTTCTTGCAGAGGTCAGCACTGGCTACCAGAGTCTAGCGAATCACTGGGCTCCTCTGAGCCTTAGTGTTTTTACCTACAACTGGAGGTGTGCCACGTCACAGAATTTTAAAGAGAGTTTTCAAAAATCGAGGCAAAATGTTAACATAGGAATTGCTTCAGAAATGTGAGCTATTACTACTTTATAGAATTCCTACTAAGAGCATAGGGTAATGAAAAAAAATCAGGGTTTCTAGACACAGCACAGGACTGTGTGTGATTGTGAACATGCTGCCTAGGTCTTTCAGCTGAGCAGCGGGGTCTGGACCTAGGATCCTGTACTCCCACGCAACACTGACTAGAAGAACTCTCACCCTAGGTTGTCTTGGCGGGATTCGAACTCCGGCTTCTCAAACACCTGGATGCCCAACCCAGGATGCTCATTGCTTCTTCCTGCCACCGCTTTACCCACGGCATGTTCTATGTACCCCGGGGCATATTGTCCCCCATCTGCCCCTCAGCCACTAGGTGCCTGTCATTTTGTATTCTTCTACCCCTTTACATTCATCAGCAAGTGCCACCAGCACACCCCAGAGCCCAGCCTGTCCTCCCCACCTCTGACCAAACCCACTGCTCTTCACGCTTCGGCTCACCCTCCACCCACAGCCAACGAGACCTTGGAAGGAATGCCTCAAACCCCCAGGTCCCATGATTACAAGACTGAGACGTTCACATGTAACAGATTCCTGTTCCTCAGCATGGGCCTAAGGGCCCTCCCTCCCTGACCTTATCTGGCTCCCGGCAGCCCTCCCTGAGCTCAGAGGTTTCACCCTTTTAAAGCATGTGCAGCTTTTTGGCTGACTCAGCACTGGCATCGGCCTTGGCTTCTGCCTGGAACCCGGTCTTCACCCCGCATGCCCCCAGCCTCTGCACCGTTGGCCGTCCTCTCCTCGGACGCCGGCTCCTCAGAGAGACAGGAACAACCTCTACTGCCAAAGATGGGACTCTGGGACCACCCCCACCACGACCCCCAGTAGGCAACTTGTGCTCTCCAGAGTTCAGTCTCCTCACCTGTGAAGTGGGGATCTTGACAAGAGTGCCCAGGGTTGCTAAGAGGATTATATGGACATTTCTTTAAATAGCGCCGGGCATGTGGGAAGTGCCCAATCAACGTATGATGTTAGCACATATTTATCTTGTGGAATCATGGCGACGTATTCACGTGTCTATCTCCTCAGGAGACTCTGAGACAGGAGGGGTCTTACTCATCGTGGTTGGCAGGCCAACTGGCAGGGTGCCTGGCGTAAAGAAGCCACCTGTACTGAGGTCGGTAGTACCCTCCCACCCAGTGCACGTCCTCCTAGGGTCTCAATGTGTGTCCTTACTTGGAAATAGTCTTTGCAGATGCAGCTAAGGTGAGGTCACATGGGATCAGAACAGGACCACAACCGTTCTTACAGAAGACGGTGAAGCCAACGCAGAGGCAGTCACAGAGGAAGGAGACCTGTGAAAGAGAATGCCGAGACTAAGTTCTGCGGCTCTGAGCCAAGGAGCCGCAGAGATTTCCTGTAAAGCCAGAAACTAGGGGGATGGGGGGGGAGCGGTGCGGGAGTTGTGCGAGCCCGCAGAGAGAGGCCAGCCCTCTCAGCGTGCATTTCTGTCCTTTAGGACTGTGAAAGAATGGATTTCTAAGTGAGAGAAGGGATAAAGAAGTAATCAGACACCTCTGCCAGCCCTCGGAACCCCAGGACAGGGTGAACACCTTCCTTCTCTGGGTTTGCAGGTCCGGCTCTCTCAGGAGGGAGTCAGGACTCAGACTTCGCCCCACCTTCAACTTAGAGATGAGGCAGCAGCCACTGTGCCTCAGACCAGCTCAGCTCAACATGACCCAAGATGCCAGAGCCACCACCTGCCACCAAGACACTGTCGTCCTCTGCCCAGGAGGGTGGTTGATTTTTCACAACCTACGTCACTCAAAGCCTTCCATTGTCTGGAAAATCCCAAGTGCCTGCCAGTGTCCGGTGCTGGGTTCATACTGTGTGCCCCAGGTCCTGACCTGCCCTCTCCAGGGAAACCTACCACTTCCCCTTTCAAGTCTTAGAGGTAGTGTGTGTATACACAGACAGACAGACAGACAGACAGACAGACAGACACACACACACACACACACACACACACACACACACACACGGGGTGAGTGTGTGAAAGCTGTATTTCCCAAGGGGGTCATTTGGCAAAGACAAAAATAGCTCAGAGAAACCACAGAGGAAATCATGTTTCTGACAAGAATCTCCACCTCTCAATGTGCCACGTGCTTGGCTAGTTCATTTTGTCCTAGCCACATGTGGCATCACCCAGGGCATAAAAGCACCCAGCCACTGTGTACTCCTCCCGGCCCCCTCTCCTTCTCTCCTCTTCCCACACTTCTTAGCCTCTCCAGGTGAATCTCTGTATTCTGGAGGGCAAGCTAGGGGTTGAAGGCATTTCTCTACAGAATGATCGGGTGGCTAGGGCAATGCTAGCTAATCCAAACGATCACACTGGGATTTTACCCACCGTCTTCTCCATCCCGGGCACCATTAACTTCATTTAGTGTTTATTGTACCCCCAGAATGGCCATTCACTCCAATTTGGTGATGGGGAAACTGAGTCACGGGGGACTGATCTGCTTTCCCAAGGTTATGCAGTGAACAAGACTCACAGGCCAGTAGCTGATGACAGATGACCAGGCCTAAGAGCACACTGGTGACAGTTAGGCAGAAGTCATACCTACCACTGCAGGAAGCATGCTCACACTGTCACTAAAGGCTGTACGATGACAACTCTGGGTGTGCTTTTGGTTGAAGTTCTAGAAGCAAATAGTGTGCTTTTCTGAACAATATTACATCAGAAACCCATACCGAAACAGACGAGTGTGACATTGGAGCCAGTGAAATATATATGACCTTCCTGGATCCACCCTTCCCAGCAGAGTAAGCTTGCACAGGATATCCCCACCTTTGGACCCCGATCTGTCTGACTGTGAAGTGCTAGCGTAGGTGCATTTGGGACTAAACAGTTTTACATCCATCTACATCCTTCACCCTGTGGAGACTTGTATGAAGTTCTGCCTCATGAAGACAGATATTCTCACCTTAGGTCCCATCTAAAGTTACACATTAACTTAGCTCATGGTCAAACTAAGAAACTCAAAGCTAAAAGTTGTCTGTGGGAATCAGGCATTTGATTTCTGGCTCCAACGGCCAACTGAACTATTATGAAAATATTCGGGTGAACTGAATAAATCACTCAGTGCCAAGCACCAACACTTCCCATTTATTGGGAAGACGTGAAGTACTGCAGTGGACGCTTGACTTTGATTGCAAAGACAGATAAGGCTCGGGCCCTGGCTCAGTCGAGAATGGCTCTAATCACCTTCTTGGCCCAGATGATCCAGTTACGTTGAAGCCAATGGAAGCTAACGGTTAAAAGCCTACCGACAGAAGGGGCTGTTGGGAAACTTGGTGCTCTCGTGAAGTCTGGAGCTTTCTGACACATGTCTGGACAGGGAAGGTCACAAAGACACACTCTAGTGTGGAAGAAGGGCATTGCTAAGTGTCCTCTCCACATCCCTCCTGCTCCAAGCCCCAGGAGATACTTCTCTTGGACCATGCATGTCCTGGGACTTCCTTGTCCTCTGGCTCTCAGCACCCATGGCTGGGGAACTGGACAAGAAAAAAGGCACATAGTGTTTTTTTGCCTTCAGCTTCCTGCCACACAAGCTGGAACTTGGCAGGGTTGCAGTTTTCTATCTTTGTGACACCTGGGTTGAGCAACCTCTTTCTCTTGACTCCAGCTCTCGCCTTCGTCCACCAGGTAGATTACCTGGGAGGTGAGGCTGGGAAGCCTGGTGTAGGGGAGTCGGGAAGTGGGTCGGGTGAAGGAGGGCAGCGTCACAAGGCATGCAGCTTGGCATGAATGTGCACGGAGGAGCCACTGGGCTCAGAGCTCTGGGAAAGAGGATGAGGTTCAGAGTTACCCTACCTGAGCAGGGAGAAGGCAGGGCTCCCACCTCTTCAAATGTGGCAGCTCAGAAGCAGGGCTAATCCTGACTGACCTCCCTGACTGACGGTGTGAACTTAGGGGGGCAGCCCCTGTTCCTTGTGGCTCCCTCAGGTACCCACACCTCGGTGACTCACCCCTCATCACAGTCTTCTGTCAGCCCCTGGAGGGCACCGCCATGTCTTTCCTGCCCTGACTCTTTGAAAGAGTGAAGGTCCAAACCCTCCATATTTTCCTTCATTTTTCCGTATGTAGAATCGGATGTAGTAGATGCTTATGTCCCGCCCACATCCTTATCATCAGCCAAGGCTTCTTCAAGCATCCATGGCTGTCTGTCTGAAGGGTTTTCTCCTGAGTGCCTCACACAGAGCAGGCCGTTTGAACAGCTCTAAATGGAAGCCTGAGGGGAACTGGTGAATGATTCCTGGACCTTTTGATCCTGAGGTAGGGTGCCTCCAAAGTACTTCTACGGTTTTCTAGAGGTCTGACTTGACCTGCTTACAGCAACAAGCTATGTATTGGTGTATTTTGAGTTGCCAGCTCTCCTGCTCCTGAACCACCTCCTGACTTACCTCCCACTTCATCAGCCATGCCTGTATTAATACAGCAAATACCTAACACACTCTACTTATGAAGAAAAGGAGGCTTGTCTAGTCCAGAGTTTTTAAGGTTCAACTCCAAGACTGGGCAGCCCAGTTGGTTTTGGGCCTCTACTGAAGGTTCCAGATGCCAACAGCAGGAGAGCATGACAGCATAACCTAATGAGCCAGAGGGAAAGGGGGAAAAAAATGAGGTTTCACAGTCCACACCTCCACTGGCTTAAGGACTTCCCACCAGGCTGTACTTCTTAAAGGCCCACAGCACCTCCCAGGGACGTTATAAACCTTTGCATATGGAAGAACACACACCCAAACCAGAGGACTTGCACTGTCCTGACTTGTCACAGGATCACGGCCTCATGAACCCACTTGCCTTTGAAACTCTGTCTCAGACTCTGCTTCATGAGAACTCAAACCAAAACACCTGGAACACAAATGACAGCCCATCGAAACAGGCCACGCAAGCACAATGAACTGACTGAATTCCTTAGCAAGGTCCCAAAAAGCCTTGACCATCGGTCTTCTGCTCACTGCCCCTTCCCCCCTCCCCTTCTCCAGAACACGCCCCTGCTTGACTTCTTTCTAGCCACCAGCCACGCTCAATTGTAGGCAGTTCTTGGAACACGGTCTGCTCAAGTTTTGTGGCCCTCTGCCATGCTGTCCTCCCTGCTGGGAACAGCCTTCACCCACTGGACGTTCATTCATCCACCTCCCACTTGTCTTTAAGGCTTCCGTCTTCCCTGACCACCTTCAACCAGCAGACGCCCAAACTGAGAGATGAGGACACTATTTTGATGGTGCCTGTTTTCTCCCACTAGACTATAAACTCCAGAATGCAGGAATTCTCTTACTTATCCCCAAATTTCCAACATGCTATTGTACACACAGTAGGTTTTTAAATAAGTGCTTGATTAACGGATTGAAAAACTTCATAAAGGGATAAAACATTTAAGTTTGTAGAAGGGATAAAAGGATTCCTCATATGGAGTAAAATACAGTGGACATTCTGAGGAAATTGTAAACCACTTTGTGGTCTGATGGAGTGGGAAAAAATGTCAGTGGTTACTTCTTTGGGAAGAGATGAACATTGATTTTGAAGGTCATGGAGGAGGTGAGAGCTAAGTCGAAAGACTGGAGGTGATGAGGAGCAGGGAGAGGAAGCCTCCAGAGATGGGGACCCTGAGGATATTTCTGAGCCAACCTGGGAAAGGAGTAATCCAGGCCAGCAAGAGAGTGGATGCTGAGCCGCGCTTCTGGACTGGCGGGGCATCTAAGTGGGGTGTGTCCTGGACCACAAAGAATCCCAGAGCTGTGACTTCATTCATTGTTTAATCTGCCTCCCCTTCCCCCAGCACGGCCATCTTTCCTTCCTTCCTCAGCTTCCTCTGCTACTGGGTGAGGCTTCCTGTTAAGTGGTTCTGAGAACTGGAGTTTTCAGAGCTTTCGAGAGTAAGAGTGCTTGCCAGCGTAACTGCTACCAAAGGTCCTCACTGACTTCCAAGAAGCCATGACTCGCTCGCTATGTGACACTTGGGTATTTCAGAGAGGACCGACTTTCAGAGGATGGAGACTGACTTGGAGGCGCCCTCTTCACTTTCAGGGTGTCCCTTACATAGCTTTCACAGCTACTCAGGAAAAGGACAACTCCACTTTTTTGTTAACAAAGCCGAACTGTCACCACCCGGATGCTGGCTAGAACCCTGGATGACTCATTTCCGGTACCAAGTCCTGTTGTAAAGTGAATTGCCCTGGTCTTTTATCTTTCAACTAAAACATTTTGAAAACTTTGGAAGATAAATTCCCACTTTATAGAATCCAGAAATGGGTGAATATATGTAACCATTGGAAATAAAAGAAGCTTTTGGGACAGTCGGCATTCATGATGATGACCACAAAAGGCCATGAGGTCCTAGGAAGCTAAAACACTGCTTAATAATTCCTTATCCACAATCCCAACACCCTAAAAGCTCCAAATCCAATTTAGGGGATAATTTAGCATTAAAATACATGTAGTATCATATGCTGACCTGAACTAATGGAAACTTATTTACAGTCAGTATTTATCTCCAAGTAATTATTTATACATTTTTTTTTTAGATCACTGAAATACCAATGTGTTTTATTACAGAGTTCTACCCTATGCCCTGATGAGAAGCATTACATAATGGAAAGTTTAAGCACACTTAGACATTGTTTGTATTGTTCTAGAATAAAAAAATATTCAGAACTCTGGAACACACTGGACTCAGAGGGCACATAACAGATTATATGGTGGGCCTCTATAAAGTAGGTTCAAATTAATTTTAGAATTAGACATTTTTAGCATATTGCAGTTCTATGAAAGTTGGAGTGTGGTGGCTACTACCATTTCTGACTGACCAGCCCCCTCGCAGTTCTCTTGGATCTGTACCCCATCCCTTTGCTCTCAATAGGAGTTGATGAATCCGAGCCCGGAACGCCCTTGAAATGCACTGGGCTCAGATCAAGAGACCCTCCTTTGAAGATTGGCTGCTTTTGGTTAAGTCACTTAGTTTTCTAGTCCGTAGTTTTCCTATCTGGAAGAAGAGGCCAGTCTTGCCTTTTTCAGAGCAAGCTGTCATGATGAAACCAATGGGTGTAGGTGAAAATGTCCTAGAAACTATAAAAGAAAGCAAAAGAGCTAAAGGAAACCAACTATGCGGTTATTCTGACTAGCCGCCTCTGACTCTGTGCACAAAGGAGCCTATGCTTTGTTTAACGTAAAGTATACCAACACCCTGTGCTCAGACCCAAGCAGGCAACAGCGTGGCTGGAAAAGCCCAGGCAGGCTTCTTTTCTTTGTTTTTGTCTATTTGGGGATGCTATGGTGCTCCGATGCCTGTGTTTTAATTTTCATCATCCTCTTGGATGTGTCTTTTGCATCCCTCCTGACATGTTATCATCTGGGTTTGCTTCTCATCCACACTCTATCCTGTGTTTCGACTGTACTGTCTGCTTTTAAGTTGCAGACTTCCCAAGTTCATAAAGCCAGACTTTCTAGTAAGTACCCTGACCCTTTCAAACATCTTTCACCCCCTCATGTCAACACTATGTCTAAGCAAGCATGCCCTACAGGTGGCGTCTACCAATAAACAACTGTTGCTTTGAGTTTTGAAAAGTTGAGGTCAACATTCAGTGGCCAGAATTCACCAGACATTTAACACTCTCCTCTACTTGGATCACATCAGCCTGGCCCTCAAGTCAGGTCTTTTCCCAGGGAGGCTCCAAGCAGCACATGGGTGTGTCTCACACAAGAGAACAATCAACACGATTAAGTTACTTTGAGTTCCTAATTGATTTTCCAGAACTCCCTCTTCCTATCACAAAATACAGCTTTCTGAGCAACTCATCCAGTGTAGTCTAATGCTACAAGGGAGGTGTGTGTGTGTGTGTGTGTGTGTGTGTGTGTGTGTGTGTGTGGTGGGGAGTGCTTTAAGAAACCAGACACAATCTGGAAATAAAAAGGCTTTCACATGTAAATGAATAATTAATACACTTAGCCTCCCGATAACCCTTGCTGTTTTACTGTTTGCATTCACCAGACCCAGTGCCAAGACAGATTTTTATGTTTGCGCTACATGAACTTGGAGAGTTGTTCAAATTCTTTTCATCCCTGGAGTTTTGTTGTATTGAATGTGTGCTAGAACTAAAAAGGATGTTTTACAATGCTTTGGCATTATTTTGAAATACACAGTTTGGTCAGGCTAATTATAATAATTTTTTAAATTATTGTAACTTGGTATGACTCTCTTTATTCTTGATAATGTATAGTCATTCTAAAAAGGGAATTAATCTCTTTCTTTGCTTGTTTGATGTGGTTTTATCTCTTTCTTTGTTTGTTTGTTTTTGTGACAAAGTCTCCCTGTATCTTGCTGGCTGGCCTGGTACTTACTATGGTACTTAGTGGCCTCAAATTCAAGACAATCCTTCTGCCTCATCTTTCCAAGGAGTTTATGGCCCTTAAGTAAGAAAGGACACAACTCTCTGCAGTGTGTACAATAACCTATTGTTGGAATCTAGTTCAATCTACTGGACTTGGTCTAGTTCCTTTCTCCAAAGGCCTCTACATGTGAATTAAACAGAACTGAAGTTCACTTGATCAGGACTCTCTCCATGGGCCTTTTACCCAAGTCCAGCCCACATTTTTGCAAAGGCTCAGGAGCAATTATGTTAGGTGTTACCTGTCATGTACTTTAGTTGCAACTTCCCAACAAACTCCCCAGTACAGAAGCAGTCTGTCACGGACAATAGGAAAGTCAGCACCTGGGTATGACTGTGTTCCAGTAAAACTCCATCTACAAAGGCAGGTGTTGTGTGGATTTATCCAGAAAGGTGTAGCTTGTTTGTTCTAATAGAGCACTTGCTGTATTGTGCTATAATTAGCTTCAAGTTGCTAGTCTTCTCCATGAACTCTTGGGTTTCTTCTAGTAAAGACTCCTCTGTCAATCATTTTCAAAAAAGAAAGTCCAACCACTGAATAACCCATCAGAAAAATAACTGATTTAGGCAAAAGTCATTAGTGAATAGTAGGAGAATCTAATGAGAAATGGGGTAGTTACATAATCTCCAAATACTAATAACTCTCTGTTACACACTTATTCATGCAAAGAAGAGGCTGATTTCACAGGAGTACTTTCCAGGATTGACCCCACACCCACCCCACCCCATGCCCAAGCAAGTGATCAAAACTATTTTGAGATTCACTCTAAGACACACTGACCCCAGGCCATGTGCTTCTGGACATCCCTGCTGAAGATAATTAATCTGCACCCAGTCAAGAAAACCATCAAGCAAACACAGGAGGGTGGAGGACACTGTAGACAATGTTAAACCCAGACTCTCTGCAAGCACCAATGTTATGAAAAATAAGGATTGGAGAACTGGGCCAGAATGGAAAAGAACAAGATGGAACACGTGGTCCATGAAGGTGTGTACAAAGAATCTGTGTTTATAAAGAACAGTGGTGGGGACATTGGCAAGATCTGAAATGCATCTATAGCTTGGAAAACATTTTGTATCAAATTTAATGTCCAGATTTTGACCATTATCCATATTAGTCATTGTTTCCAGCACAGTCACACCACCCCCAAAGTGACTAATCTTTTCAGCTTGCCTGGGACAGTGAAGCTTCCTGCTGCAGGAATTTTGATGACTTGATCTTGTAAATGGTAATGGACTCTCAAAAGGCTCAGAAGAAAAATGTGTGTACACATGGGTACAAAACAAATTTAGTAAATGGTAACCCTTGATACATAGTAAAATATCCATACTATTTCTATTGCTGTTCCATATCTGAAATCATACTAAAATTAAAAACCAGGGGGGGGGGAAGAGTTCAATACTATCCTAAGGAATGTCCTCCAAAGCTGACAAACATGTGCTTTTTGCACCATGGAAGTAAGCAGCCATGAAGACAGCCACATTAAACTTCATCCCTGCAAAGTAAAGCATTGCTCAGATACCACATATGCTCCACCCTACAAGCCACACTGCTACATCATCCAAGCTCAGATGAGGGAGGCTTGTTTCAGAACACCATATTTTTAGACCTCAAAGTAAGAGCTCCGTCAGAATATGATTGACAATCAACTATTAGTTAACCACTGATTGTATGCTGGTCACTTTCTCTTGGGAGAAAAACAGTTTTTAATCCTACCACCTTGTAGAGATTGTTAATCACCGCCTTGAAGAGAAGAAGGAGAAAAATAAGTCTTCAGGAAGTTACATCAGTTGGCCAAGAGGACACAGCCTCAGAGTGAGCAAAATGAGCTGGCAAATCGGCTCCAGACAATGGAGGAGGACACAAATGGCCACCGCTGGGGACAGTGAAATGGTGTGTCCTTCCCTACAGCTGCAGATCAAGAGGCAGGGTTATCAGTGATACACTGTTGAGTCAAAACAGCCAAGCTCCCCTGGGTCTGTGCTCTTTGGCTTCCTCTGTGCTGAGTCACGTCTCATTTCCATAAAAGTGTGTGCACAAGTAAATGCATACGCACAGTTTTGCATTAACAGAGAGGTCAAGGGCAAAGTCTTACACGTTACAGTGCATAAGAAGCACTTGGTAAAAGTGATAAAATGATAATAATAAATAATAACAAAATGAAATAATTAAATGTGTATTTAATATGAAGGACCCCGAGCACACTGAATCTTGATATACCCACAAATCATGCTGCATCAAGTCGTTTCGCCTTAGAGAGCAGGAATGTTATCTTGACAGTGCTTTAAGTTTTTAAAAATCACCCCTGTTGTTTAGAAAAGCAAGTTGAAGGTGAGTAAGACCCTGGAGGCTAAGTCCTGCAGGAAAATACCCCCCTCCGGGATGTCAGACACACACGAGGTGAGCCTCCAGGCTCAGCTCACTGTACACAATGCATCTAGGAAAGGGACTGTGGTGTGTGGGACGATGGGGATGCCAGGTAGACAGACTCTGGGCAGACACAGTCAAGGCGTGGCCTTGTCAGACAGCCACTGGCAACAAGGCCATGGAGATCGGGCCCCTAAGATGGCAGGGGAGCCAGCTGCCCTTTTTCCTTGTGTTTGTGGGCAGCTTGCTTTCTTCGCTGTATATGCATGTCTTTACCCATACTGCTTCGCAGACACCTCTAATTTCGTCAGGTACTCCTCTCAGCCATGACCGCTCTGCTGTAACTCTCCTGCCCTGCCCCATTGCCTGCTCCTCAGACTCCCATACCTGTCATGACTCAGATGCTCCGTGTCTTCCCTTCAAGCCTCCACCTGGAATGCTTCCCCCGTCACATACCTACATGACATTCCTCTTCAACTGTAATTCCTTGCACAATGAGGCTGCTATGGTCAAACATGGCAACCCTCAACATTTCCCTTCCTGGCTTTGCTTTAATCTCAGTTCTAACCACCTAGCACAGTGAGCATCTAACTATTATAATGGGGGTAATGTTTGCCCAGTTGAACTGGAAGCACCGTCAGTTCTGGGATCTATTTGTTTTTTACAGCTGCATTTTCAGCATCCAGAAGAACTCCTGGAACTTAGCAGACCTGTAAATCTCCATTTGCTGTACACAGACTGGAATCATTCTCTTCAGGTTGCTGGGAACCCAGTCTCTGCATTGCATTGGGTAGACATGCACCGAGTCTCAATGTGGTACATGAAGAAAGGACTTTTGCCAGGAAATGGAACCACCCAATCTGTCCCTCAACAGATGAATCGATGAAGAAAATGTAGTGCGTGTACACAACGGAATTTTATTCGGCCATAAAGAAAAAGGAAAGTGTGACATTTGTCAGAAAATAGATGAAACTTGTAAAGTAAGCCAGACTGAGAAAGACAACTACTTCATGTTTTATCTCATACAGGGAAATTGTGGAGGGGGGAGTGAGGGGGCTGTTGGGGGTGTGTGTTTATGCATGTGTGTGCACGAACATGTGTGGAGGTGGTATTTAGGGGTGTGTGTAGTAACTAGAACAGGGATCATGAGAGATGAGGGAGAGATCTTAAAGGAGAGAGGAGAGAGGAATATATGCGGCATGATAGCAGAAGTAGGGATCACCTGGGGGGAAGGGATAGAACCTACCAGAAAGACACAGGGAGTGTGGGTGCAGATTCGGGGAAGGACACAAACCAGAATGAAGTATAATGACATGTGTGCATGAAATGTCCTGACAAAAACCTATTTCTTTGTATGCTAACTTTAAAAATTCATAGTCACGAGCTGGCAAGTTTGAAATTCCATGTATTTAATATATAAAATAAAGTGTTCATTAAAATGTTTTAAAGCTTGTCTGGGGATATGGCCCAGCAGGAAAGAACATTTGCTCAATAAATATGAGGACATGACCCATGCTTCTGTAACCCCAAGTGCTGTAGTGTGTGTGCGTGTGTGTGCAGGAGGGTCACACAGGCTTCCTGGCTGCCAGCCCAGCCCCAGGTCCAGTGAGAGACCCCGTCTCAAGGGAGTAAGGAGAAAATTGACAAAGATAACCGACTTCCTGCTCTGGCCTCTGAGCATTGCACACACAAGTGCACACACACTGACACAGCACACACAAGTGGACACATCCCCCCCACACACAAGTGCACATATAACACAGAGAGAGAGAGAGAGAGAGAGAGAGAGAGAGAGAGAGAGAGAGAGAGAGAGAGAGAGAGAGAGAAGAACAGATATGAAAATTTGGAATAGTTGAGTGTGAGAAAAGTAAACGAAGCCCTCAATTTCAGGTGGGATGGATTTTGTGTCCTTGCTGTTCTTCCTTTTTGATGGACCCACCTCGTGTCTTAGCAAGATATTTAAATGTTTACCTTCCGCATGAAACATAATTTTGGCTGAACCCTTTTTCAAAGCAATATCATAGCTCCGCTTTGAAATCACTTGGCAATGCGCAGCATGACTCACTTAATTTACATTGGCTCTGACTCTCAGCAGTCATCAATTCTTTGTAAGTGAACTAAAATCTAAACTAAAAACTGTTTCAAATGTAGTTAAATTTTTATGAGCAATCAATTTGTCCTATGATATTCGTCCATCTACTTAAACGCTTGTGAACTTGCAATTCACTGTTTCTCATGTAATTTAAGACAGCCATTACTTTCTTTTGAGATCCAGCCCTGTTTATGGGCTGCCGCCTTTTCATCAGGCCTCGGTCTTGAACCCTTTAAATCTCCTCCATCAACTTCCCTGGTGGGAGTCAGAAAAATGAAGTCTCACTTTCCTGAGTGCTCATACAGGTCCCGGGTTTGTAGTGGAGTTGCTATGATGTTCCGTGGCGGTGTGGAGAAGTCGCAAAGTCAAGGTATGCCTCACTACAGTGGCCTTGAAGCCGGGATCCCTACCCACGCCTCCTGACAGCCAACCTAAGTTCCTGGGCATTGGTGACCAGGTGGACCTTTTCGCTCCACCTCTACCACCACCATCCCCTGGGCCCTGATGGCAGATCTATGTTCCTGGCATTTTATGAGACTTTAGTAGAGCTCTGTTGATTCATGTGAGGCGAGAGGGGGAAGCGTTCTGTAGCAGAGGCCACATGGGAGAACAGATCAGTTAGTCACATCATATGCCAAGGCCCGCTGTTGACTGCAGAGCGAGTTTTCATCACGCAACCTCGAAGCTGTGCCTCATTTGCAAGGACATTAGCCTTGGTGGTTCGTCCTCCACTTGAGCTGTCAGTTGCTGAGGTTTACTGGTTGCACTCTGGCACAGGCTGGTGTATCGACCACCAAGGAGGCTCCCTTTGAAGGGGTCCTGCCAAACCTCCTCTGGATTCAGAGGGGATGTGTTTCTTTCCTAGCCAGTGCTGTCTAGAAAAAAAAAACTTTATAAAACCAAAAGCAAGCTACTAGTGGACAGATGTCACTCAGAGCCACCAGATCCTTCTGTTTGTTTTTCTTGCTAACCCAGCACGACTTTGAACCCACACTGTAAACAAAGGAGACAGGAGCACAAAACGCTGCACTTCCGACTTCCTCCCAGGGTGCTGGCATTTCCAAACCACACGTTTTCCTAAACAAAATCTCATGAAGATATATTTAATTTAAAAAAAAAAAACACTGTTTTTAAGGGTTTGGCATTGTGACACACTCCTATAATCTTATCAATACTCAATAGAAATGGAAGAATTGAGAGTTTGAGGCCAGCCTGAGTTACAAAGTAAGACCCACCTCTAAAGAACAAACAAACAAGCCCCCAACACACACACACACACACACACACACACACACACACACACACACCTGCATTCAGGTTATTAGAACCCAAAGAAGAGAGGCTGCCTGTAGGCTCAGGGAGGACTCTCCCAGGGTGTGTGCTGTTTCCACCCCTTAATAGCAGCGACACCCTGGAGAGAGAAAATTGAGAAGTGTGTGAAACCATCTATTCCCACCAGTCAGCAACAATCTACAGCAAGCAGGCAGTCATTTTGGTAGATATTTGCCAGATAAAAAGAGCAGTTGATAGAATTTAAAACATGCCACGATCTTCCTCGCTCCTCAGGGGTTACGACAGATATCTGCTTCTCCCCTTCCCTGCTGGGACCCCCTTTCCTTCTCCTGTGTGGCTTTTCCTTAGGAAGACAACCCTCTTCCATTCTCTTTGGTGATCTGGATGGGACTGGCCCCTCCTCAGGAATAGACTTTACCCAGCTCCAGCCAGTCAACACATCTTCCTTAAGCCACATTGATGGGTCAGGGTTGAACCAGTCCATCCCATTTGGGCTAGTAAGAGAGGTGGTGATCACCGGTTCTTGGTGACAAAATCCGGTCAGCTGTGGAGCCTCCAGGGCAGTTTTCTCTTGTGTGGTGAGAGTCCAGAACTGCCAATTATCGCTTCAGAGATGACAGATGGCAAATCCTGTGCAACATGGACTTACTCGGGGCCAGATCTGCTGCTAGACTTTCAGATATTTGAGCAAATAAATTCCCCGTTCTCTATTACTTGTAACTGCAAGAGACCTAAATTATTCAAGGCTGTGAACTCTCTTCCCAGCCAGGTCAACATCTAAAGCCATGGCTCTCAACCTTCCTAATGCAGTGACCCTTTTTAATAAGTTCCTCAGGTTGGGGTGACCCCCAACCATAAGATCATCTTCTCTGCTACTTCATAACTGTAATTTTGCTACTGTTGGGAATGTAATGTAAATATCTGTGTTTTCCGATGGTCTTGGGCCACCCCTGTGAAAGGGTCAATTGACCACTGAAGGGGTCGCGACCCAGAGGTTGGGAACTGCTGATCTTGTGGTCAGAGTGTTTTTCTTTCTGGCTCTTTGTCACCTCCAAACATTTCTCCCTCTCTCTTTTCTTACAGAACACACACCCAGGAAGCTTAGGCAGCTTGCCCTTTGGGCATCTGACCTGTCATCACGCTAGTTGACCCTAAACTCCTTGCCCCAGAGTTGGGCACATGGCCCAGGCACAAACAGGGCAATCCTTTTAAGGGACCATTTGAATAGATCAGGAAAAGGTAGATGCTGTCATGATGGTCTATGAAAATAAGTCTGGGATCTTTTATTCTCATTCCTACTGAAAAGGCAACTGCCTGGGTTTGCTGAAGGGGTGTATGAAGAACAACCCTGAAAAGGCAGTAGTACAGAGGAAAGAAAGACAGGAGATGCAGGCATGTTGAGAAAAGACGGAGTCCTAACAGTGTAGGATCTGGCCACATCCGAAGTAAGTGAAACAATAGCTTCCCACTTACTAAGACAGTTGGAGATGGGTTTTCTATCACTTGGACGATAGAATCTTGACTAATGTAGATAAGAATTTCCCCAGACTAACAAACATTTATTTGTATTTATTATAATATGCCTGGCTCCCTAGTCTAAAATTAATGAATGCGTAATGCAGAAAATCTGAGACACAGAAAAACACAGAGAAGAGAAAGCAAAATTCCCTTTGAACCCAACAAGTCTGAACTTGTGGCTACTGATGTCTTAGAGTGTGTCGTTTTCCATGCACTATTTGTGAGTCAATACATAATGTCCATGTTATACGCCTGCACCACAGCCTAGTTAACTAGTTACCTCTTTTCAACAGCTGACGGCACTGTTTTCCTTCCCCTGTCTCCCTCCCTCCCTCCCTTCCTCCCTTCCTTCCTTCTTTCCTCCCTCCCCCACCCCTGTTGTTCACTAGTTATTATTATCATGAGCATCTGTGATGATGAATCTTAGCCCACAGGCATGGTCACTCTTCACAATGGCTTTGCATGCCCACACGTGTGCTCGGGTTCTCTTTTACCCACTGTTTTTAAACATCTTTAAGTGAGCATGTTTATACATTGTTTTGCATGGGATAAACTCCTAGAAGCAGAATTGCTGAGTAGAGGCAATGCCTGCTCAGGCTTCTGATAATACCTTGCAAAATTGCTGTCCAGCAGGCCACTTGAACGTTTCCCTTGGTGACTCATCTATGGTCTCTGGATGGTTCTGTTCAAATTAAGAAGAGCATGTTTTTTTATTGTAATGTTATTGATTTGCCTCTTCATAACTAAAATTTCTTTTAATTTTTTGGTAGGAGGAAACTAAGCCTATAAGGGTATGTGGCCTACTCATTTTTGTTTGTTTTCTGTTGGCATTGGTTAGAAACATTTGGTGGATATTCTTTTGAGTTTTTGCTGCCAATTTCCTCTAACACTGGCCTGACCTGTCACAAATGAAATAAAATGACTGGAGAAGCACTATTGTATTGTTACAATAGCTAACAAAAGAGGTTTGGTCCAGACTTTAGGGGCTCCAATCCCAGTGCAACTATTTTGTAGCTGTTTGATAACACTGTTTTAAAACCAAATCTTTGTGCTTTAGTTTTCCCATTGATAAAGTAGAAATAATAGAAATGTTGTTGTTTGAATGTAGCAGGTCCCTACTGTTGATGCTTTGAACACTTCGGTCCCCTAACTGGTGGTACTGTTAGGGGAAGTTGTGGAAGCTTTGGGAGGGGGGAGCCTCACTGGAGGAAGTCAGTCACTGGAGGGTTGGCCTTATGAGCTGTGGCTTGGCCAGCTTCTTCCTGAGTTCTCTCCACTTGCTAGTTTGCTGAGATGTGAGGAGTCTTGGACACACACTCCGACTGCAATGAACTCTACCCCACCTTCTCCACCACGGTGGACCTCAACTTCTAAAATCCTGAGCCCAAACAAGTCCTTTTTTTCTTAAGTTGTTTCTGTCAGGTGTTCTGTCTCAGTAACAAATGAGGACAGTAACTAGCACAAGCACCCACTTTATAGGATTGTTATGATACCAAGGAATGAAGCCCCACGGCAGGCCTTGGTACAAGTTAAGCTTTCACTGGGCGTTAGCTATTAGTAATGGATGTATGTAACAATACCCAGCCCATTTGAGTGTTTACTGTGATTCAGTCAATAGAAACAGCCATTTGTTCTTCAGCTTTTAGTATCCCTTACTGTCTTTAAGGGAAAATTATGCAGGAGAAAGAAACACATAGTGTTACTGCCAACCATCCTTTGAATTCCAAAGGAACTCTCCTTACGAGGATGCTAGGGCTGTTACAATCATAAGTGCTTCTCTTCTTGCAGTGTTCCTTTCAGATTTCTCGATTTGAGTCACTGTCACCGTTGATGCTGACGTGACCCTTGTTGGATGGGATTCAGCTACAATAGTCAGCAGCCCTAACAATACACCCAGTGAAGGCTGACCTAACGACGTTTCAACTTCTCCTCATGAAAGTTAGTGCCCCAAGCTGGAAAGATGGATGTTTACAGTGGTTCTGGGTGTGGGCAGTGACGTAGATTGAGGGAACGGAGGAGAGTAAATTATAATTAGCAATAAAAGATAAACCCTTCCTGGGAAATAATAATCATTACAACACAGGAAGGAACCTCCCAGACGTGTAACCCAACCCCCCACTGAGACGAGGGAGGTGGCAGGCTCTCCTCTAAACAGGTTACATAATATTCTTTTTCTTGACCAAGTTTCACAACCTCTTTTTATGAATTATTAATGTGCTCATTCATTTATATCATGGGGAAAGGTAACTCATTTTTAATTTTTAACCACACTAGACTGGCCTCCCCATGATGCTTTCTGGTGCTCCGAAGCCCACTGATTTCCTAGCCCGACTTTTATTCCCCACCACAGATTGAAATGACGAGTTACTCACAGAGATAGAAAGCCCTTATTTTCACTTTCCCCAAATGAAAACACTCATCTGTAACTATGCTTCTTCCTCAAGGATCTCACCTGAGTCACCACACCCATCAGCCCAGAGGCTCAAACTTGGCCCGGAACCCACTGCAAGTCAAGCAACTGTTTTTCCCGGAGTGGAGCTTTGAGGGTAACCGAGGATGCCCAGCAAACCCGTGCCTGGAGATTCTGATTCTGAAGATGGCTTCTCCAAGACTGTGATGGACAGGCGCGGCGATAAGGGGGAAATGGAAAGTGTCCAAGAGGCAGGTTGGAATTCCCCAGCTCTAGACCTGGTCCTGGCTCCCTTTAGTCGTGTAGTCCCCAAGGGAGGCCTCGGCTACCCTGCACCTCCGTTTCCTCTTTTATGAAACAGGCCTGGCAGAGGACCAAAGGGCTGTGTGTACATGAGTGCCGCCCATTCTGATTACTGCTCCTGGGTAGACAATGTACGTCAGTTCGGGACATTAATTTTGGCCGCCTCCTGGAATCTAGCCTCCGATACCTTAAATGGAGGCCACCTGACCTTTGATCTCTAGCTTGGCCTGAAACCCTTTTGCGCTGGAAGATTACCAAATCACCTTGCCGTGTTCAAATCATCTTTGGACTAGCCTATTGCATGGACGGTGAATTCCTGATGAAATGACGTTTTTAAAACTGCACTGTGATATTGCTTCACAAGTGTGTGCCTGACCAAGAACAATGCTGGAAAGCCATGTGCCTGGGAGTGCAGCACCTCCAAATCTTGCTTCTGTTGTTACTGACTCGGTGACAGTGGCCAAGTGGTTTAGTTTCTTGGTCAGGCTCCTCACTGGTGCAGTGCCATTCCGTTCTCTCTGGTTTTACTGTGAGAGTCAAAGGCTCTGGGACTGCCCCCAAAGGACTCCAAAGCAGCCGCAAAATCACTCTAGAGAAGGAAGGGTGCTTCATAACCATTCAGTCCTAAACACACACATACGCTCTCTCTTTTTCTCTCTCCACGCCATCTCCCCTTCTCTCTTGTGTTCCCACTTGTGTGTGTGTGTGTGTGTGTGTGTGTGTGTGTGTGTGTGTGTGAATGTGTGTGTTCATGTATGTGTAGAAGTCAGAGGACAATCTGTGGTATTGTCCCCTAGGCACTGTCCACTTTTTTATTCAGACGTTATTCTGGATCTCTATCTAGTCCAGGTGAGGCAGGCTGGCCAAAGGGCCCCAGGAATCCTTCTGCCCCAGGACTTACAAGCATACTCTGCCACACCCAGGGTTTTTGCTGCTATTATTTATTTTATTTTAAATCAGGGGTTCTGAGGATCAAACTCAGCTCCTTGTGCTTGCAAAACAAGACTTACTGACCGAGCCAGCTCCCTTGCCAACCTTGAAGCTCATTTTCTACAGCTGGACAAAAAAAAAAAAAAAAAAAAGTCAAAGGAGTTCAGTGATTTGCCTGAGGCCACTTAGCAACTGTCTGAGCTGAAATCAATACTGGCCCAGCTCAAGTTTTTAAAGCCCTGGTCAGCCCTTTCTGTAACTCATCTTCAGGATCATGGGGGAGGGAGAGCAACAGGGGAGGGGGGAGGGACGAGGGGGAAGGGGGAGGGAGAGCAAAGGAAGCTGCCACAAGCAGATGTGAAATTTTCTGGTTTTCCTGACACACATACACAGAAAAAAAAGGATAATCTGATCGTAGACGAATGGCACAATTATTAATCAAAGTCTGGGGCTGAGCAAGCCATCATCAACTATCCAAGGCAGAAGTTATTAGCGGCCATGAAAGTTATTTTTTCCTTTATTTTCATTTCATTAGGACTAAATCTTGCTGCTGTGTTTGGTCCTGGCAGCATTTTGTGACATATGTGGATAGGGTCCTGTTCAGTCTCTGTCGTCTGGGGCACTGTGTGCATGTGTGTTGGGCAGGAACTCTAGGATGACTTCAGTAAGCAACACAATCCGATAAAGGGGCAGCTCAGCATTGTCCCCACAGAGACAGGGCTACGAATTTCCTTAACATCCTGCCCACACGTGCAAGATAGTAAAACACCACCCAGAACTGTGATTCAAGGGATGGCCTTCCACTCTGTTCTAGCTTACTGGCCTGCAGCAACCAAGATCAGCAAACAGATTTCTCCGTGAAATCGAGCTCCCTCCAGAGAGCAGCACTCTCTGCACATTTGAATTTGGAGGGGAGAATTGCATAACTGCTTACTCAACCTGACAAATCCTTGCAAATGACCCCCCTGTTTCATCTCTGACTAAACAGGCCTATTGACACATGCAAATGGCCTTGTTTGACCAGGACTCAGGGACAGTGCCCTCGGCACCTCAGCTAAACTTTAACCCCCAGATCGTATCAGTCTTTACTTTTGTTTCATTTACTTATCAGTCTGGAGATTGAATCTAGGGTTTGAACACGCTAGGCAAGCACCCTACCACCAAGCTACACCTACAGCCTTTATTGTAATTCAGTTTTACTTATTTTAGACAGGGTCTTGTGAACGTGCTCGGGCTGGCCTGGAACTTGCTGCCTAACACAGAGTGACCTCGAGATCTGCCTGCCTCAGCCTCCTCGGCACTAAGATACCGTCCTACACTGCTATACCTCACTCACTTCTGTTCTTCAACTCGACTCGATGACCTTTGCAGTACGGTAGCTGCTCTATTTCATCGTTTTCTCTGTTTTTTAATTAATTAATTAATCAATTAATTAATTTTACATCCCGACCACAGCCTCCCCTCCCTCCCATCCCCCAATCCATCCCACCTCTGTATCCATTCAGAAAGAGGCAGGCCTCCCCGGGGCATGAGCAAAGCACGGCATATGAAGCTGCCCTAAGACCAAGCACCTCCCCCTGTATTCAGGCTGGACAATGGAGTCCAGCATGAGGATGTTAGTTACTTCAAGTGTGTGTGACATCCTCCTTCTGCAGACCCGACATTCCTCTCAAACTAACTTCCACCGCACGACAGCACAGGCCATGGAGTTAGGTGTGGGCCTCACAGAACTCTCAAACTGTTCAGTGTTTGCATTTATCTGTTAATAATATTGTTAATCAACCTCTGCCATCATCTTCTACAACTGGGCATTCCAGAATCATCCATTGTAGCTTCTTCAGTTTATCAGGTCTCAAATGTTTTCATTTTGTGCCTAAGATCACATAGAACCAGAACCCCAAGGCCCTCCATTTTTAAAACCATTTAAGATGTCAGACTTATAAAGCAAAGTGGTCATTTATGAAGTATCTTTGCACAGATGCCAGAGATACCCTGATTTACCTTCTGACTCCCACGATCCCCTCCTCAAACTGGCTTGTTTGTATGTATGTATTTGTTTATGGCTTTTGTGGTGCTGGGATGGAACTCAGGGCTTTGTACATGCTAGAAAAGTGTTCTACAACTAAGCTACATTCCCAACCTGCATCCGGGGTTTAGCCTATGAAGACTCTTCCTTCAGAAAAAGAGTAATTTACCTGCATGAACAGGTTAGCCTATACCTCTGTGATCCGTGATCTCAACATGGGCATATGCCCATTTTCAGTCCCAAAAAAGAGATCATTTTGTATATGCAGGTGCCCAAAGGGTCTAACCCACCACAACTTAAGTATAGCTTGTTTTCTCTCTCTCTCTCTCTCTCTCTCTCTCTCTCTCTCTCTCTCTCTCTCTCAAGATAGGGTTTCTCTGTGAGGCAGTCCTGGCTGTCCTGGAACTCACTCTGTAGAGACCAAACTGGCTTCAAACTCACAAAGATCCACCTGCCTCTGCCTCTCAAGTGCTGGGATTAAAGGTGTGTGCCACCACTGCCCAGCCAAAGTATAGTTTATTCTATAGTTATTTTAGTGATTTACTACTAAGACACAGACACAGAGACAAAAATGCCATGTCACCAAAAGGGCAATGGGAAATTTGCCTAAGAGCCTTTTGAGAACAAAAATAAATTCTGATGAGAGACTACCACATCTTAGATGCTATGTTTCCATTCTTACCTTCAAAAATAAGGATGTCTGAGTGCAGGCCTGGTGGACCTTCTAAAACAGGTTCTGGAAATTGTGATCTCTTAGAGCAGGAGGCATCATACCCTCTGGGGATAAGGGTTAGAGATGAAGAGTCTCAGCTTTCCAGGTCACATTCTCTGTATTGAAACTACACGGGTCTGTCCTTGTAGTGAAAAAGCAGCTTTAGATAATACACAGGCTTGGAGGATTTCAATAAAACTTTATTTACAAAAGCACATGTGTAAGGCCCAATTTTGTCCTTATGCTAGTTGCTGAACTCTGTCTTGTTTAAAGAAGCTATTGAATGAGAACAATAAGGCTCACATATCTGCCACGTCTACAACACGTACTGACTTCAAGAGACTTCGGTCCCTATTGGTGGTGGTTGTGGGATGAAGACAAATTTCAACAAAGATTTCTACATCCTGGACAAGGTCGGGGTGGTGTTAACACTTGACAGTAAAAATCGACAACTCCACAGGCTGATTCTCTGAAGGCACAAGACAAATGTAACACTGGGTTCTTTAAGCTGTGATTTACCTTTCTGGGCGACTCAAGGAAATCAGCTTGTTGGCAAGCGACTGTGGTAAAAACAATCTTCTCGCCCTGAGGCCTCACTCCATGTGGGAAACCCCACCCTGATCCTCCACAGGTAGGCTTCTGCTTTTTCTAGAAACCTGATATCTTCAGAATCACAGGCTCGGCACTGCATAGGCAAGCAGGTGGAGTCTGCCAGGCTCAGGCTGGTGCTTGTCCAACTAGAGAGAGAGAGAGAAAAAAAGATGACTCTTGAAGTCTATCATTTCTTCCCTCCTCAAAGCCAACCAATGGGGACTCTGCTCTTTACTACCCCCCAACATTTGAAATAAGTAGATATCATTTTACCTTCCTGTTTAATATTTACCTTTACATGCTATCTAGTGAGATCATTCATATTGACGCATAAGCAATAGCAGAGGGTCTACTTCTCTTTTCTTTCTTTCCTTCTTTCTTTCTTTAATGGGAAAAAGAAAAAGACCTGGCACCAGACAAGCCAAAAGCTACTAAGAAAAGTTAATCAAAACTGTAACGATCTTCTGGATTGACACAAACCCCTCGAAATCAGTGAGTGCTGAGAGTCACCCCAGGAAAAGCAATCAAATATAAGCAGGGCAAGGGAAGACTTTATCTTTCTGGGAACCAGATATATTCGCATGAACCTGAGTGATCTGATCGTTATGGGGCCAAGGCCAAAGGAGTTGGGGTTCAGTCATGGCATGAGTCGGCAGGAAGGAAAGGAATTTGGTGTTTTTTTTCCCTCCTCCTTTTTGTATTTCCTAAGAGTCAGGTTCATTAAGCTATTACAGCAGATGGAAATCATCCTTTTCAGTATATAGTCGTACAAGTTTTGACAGGGTTATAAAATGGCACTTCCCTCCTGCCCCTTTTCAGTTGGCTGCTCTTGCCACTCCCAGCCCCCGGCAGCTGCTCTTCTTCTAGTTTTCTCTTTTCCAGATTGTTCGATAACCATAACCACACAAAGTAGCATAAGAAGTAAGAATCTAACCTCCAAGAGGAGCTTTTAGAGATCAAATGTCTCTACGGCATCTTAAAGCAGATGGTGGAGTTGGCAGAGAGCCATTTTAAAAGTCCCATAGATGATGAGAGCTATGTAGGTGTGTTATTTCTAGACGAAATGTTGTCCATCATTCTGTTGCCTATTGGTGGCCAGGAAGGCACTTTCCCAGACCCCTTTAGACAGAAAGCCCCCATACCTTGCCTTATTTAGTTTGCCATCATCATCGTTACCAACTCCACACATGCAAAATTGAACTCCTATTTGTACCTTCATTCCTTGTAGTAGGCAAGACAAGAGGCTCCAGAGACATGTGACTGCAGTGATATATTGTGCACCCCAGTTAAACTTATCTGGGGTTCAGAGGATAGAGCTAGCCACTAGAGTAGACATAGAGGCCAGACGCTGGTGGCACACAACCTTAATCCTATTACTCTGGAGGCAGAGATCTGTCTGGATCTCTGTGAGTTCCAGGCCACACTAGAAACAGAACCAGGCAGTGGTGGCACAGGCCTTTAATCCCAGTACTGGGAAGCACACGTGCCTTTAATCCCAGGAAGTAATATGGCAAGACACAGAAAATATATAAGGCATGAGGAAACAAGAAATCTCTCTCTTGAGGCTGAGGTTTTCGTAGAGGTAAGAACATGGCTGGCTTGCTCTCTGATCTTTCAGCTTTCACCCCAAGTGAAAGTGTTTTTGTTTTTGTTTTTATTAATAAGACCTTTTAAAATTTGGGTTACACGTGACTATTGTGTGTGTGTGTGTGTGTGTGTGTGTGTGTGTGTGTGTGTGGCAAAAGGGAGTTTGCAGATGTGAGTCAAGGATCTTGAAACGAAAAGGTGGTCCTGGATTATTTGGGTGTACCCAGTATAATCATGGAGCCCTTACAAGAGGTAGGCAGAATCACAGAAAGGGATTTAAAGGTGGCTTTGAAGGTGGAGGAGGGGACCAGGAGCAAAGGGGTTCTTGTGGCCTGGAGAAGCTGGAGAAGACAAAGAAATGGCCTCTGTGTTAGAGGCTCTAGATGAAGTAAAGCCTCCATACTATTGTAGTTCAATCCAGTGAGACAACACAGACTTCTGACATCAAGACCTATAATGCTAGTAAATTTGTATGATTATGAATTCTAAAGTTTGTGATAATTTGTTAAAGTAGCAATACACTCTTCAAATATCACTCTCTTGTATTTTTTCCATCTTACATGTGCTACTTCTGACCAAGGAAATTTTCAAGGCAAAGCTCATTGATGACCCATCCTTGACTCCCTACCTCCTCCTACAGACTCATCTCCACTCTATTTTCTAAATACCTCTCAAAGAACATTCATTTATTTCCAATGCTATAACCTCTTCTCAGCCATTGTTCTTGTTTTCTCTGACAGCTTCCTAATTGGCCCCCCATCTCCCTTCAGTGAGTTCTTGTCCTCAAAGTCAACACACATTTCCTAAACTTAAAGATCAGCTCATGTCACGCACCTCCTAACAATCTTCCATAGCTTCCTGTTGTCCCAAATGCCTTTATTGGCTTGCAGGCCAGACCTTGTACTCTATGGTACCTACTGTTTCCTCAAACCCTCTTATTCCCATTCACTCGTTTCTCTTTTCCCTGTACCATACATATTCTGTCTCCTGAATAGAGGACTCTTTTCTCTATTCTGCTATAAGTTGACCTTTGTATATGACTTTCTTTCTACCAAAAGTATTTCTCCCTGGCTTCTATCTATTCGGCTTCAGACTTTGGCCTCCTCTGGAAGCGCTTCCCGACCTTCCCAGTGTATAGCTTGATACTTTCCCCTCCTCTATTTTAGTGCTTAGCAAACTACCTTGTGATCACACACTAAATTGTGCCTTCTCCAACCACACCTTCAAACCCACATAACTTCAGAGGAATGGAAGCCAAGCTCGCCCCACAGCTATATTTTCAGCACAGATGACAATACCCGGAGGGGAGTAGTTCCCCCAAAAAATATAAAATCCCGTCAAAGATGCCTGGGTTCAGAATTCAAGAGAGCCAGGGGTTGGGGGAGGGGGTTCCTTTAGCTGGCGGTGTTGGAGAGAGCAGGAAGAGGCGAGGCCCCAGGAGACACTTTAGGAAGCATGTGTTATTTGTATTGGCCCTCCTCCATGGAGTCATTGGTTGTTTGCACCCCCACCTATCCTCCTGCTAGGTAGAGGCAGGGCTGGGTGCCTGACAACTGTGTTTGCTATACTCCCATGTCAGCTGTGTCCAGAGGGGAATCGGAGAGCCCGGAAAGAGCTCTGGCTTTGAGGCAGAGTGTTGGCAGCTGCTGGAGCGGCTCAGGGGTGCGGCCTCTGGACTGTGGCAGCCCAGGCAGAGCAACAGAGGGTGCAGGCCCACTCTCTGTTCTATGCAGAACTGACCAGCAGCAGGTGTAAATGTCGAGCCTCCAATCTATGACTGCTTAGGCACAGCCTCTTTTTTGTTCCTCGGCCCTCTCTCCCTGTTTTCCTTCTTTTAACCATCGGAGAACCCAATTGCCTACCTGCATCAAATTTCTTCACTTTGAAACTCTTACGGCAGTTTCTATGCTCCCGCCTAGATCCGGACTGGTACACCCATTGGAAGGGCAAAGGCAGAGGGAGAAAGGCACTCTATAGACTAGACCTCCATAAGCAAATGTCCACAGGTATAGAGTTTGGAAAGGGGCTTGGGGAGTGGAAAATCTTTCAATTTGGCCAGAACATGGTGGCTGAAGAGAAGTATAACAAAAAGCTACAGAAGCAAAAAAGGACCGTGTTGCAGAAAGAGTGAAACCCCACGAAGAAAAGTTTGTGCTGGTTTTGGCTAACACTGGAGATTCATTGAGGTCTTGAATTAAGCGCTAAGATTGGAAGTGGGCATGAGACGTTATTTCTGATAGTGGCTACATGCCAGGAAAGGGGAAAAAAAGATGTAAAAAACTGTCAAAAAAGTGGTACTAAGAGGCTATGGCACTTGGTTGGGTGTAATGAGTAGGAGGAAAACCCAAGAGGACACCACAATCTCCCCCATTTAACTGGAAGGTGGGGGTCATTCCGTGACGTCAGCAAGGCAGAGTGGAAATGCCTGGGAAGCTGTGGAAGGCAGAAAAGGCATTTGTAGTCAGCACTTTGAGTCTCCACTTGTGTGATCTCATTGGATCAGAATCCATTTTTTCAGCTCTTTCCACTAGTTGGCAAAGAGGTTAACGCTACATACCACAATCTGATAACCATATGCAGAGAAGATCCAAGGCGTGAGAGCAGATGAGATCACCAAGGGGGAGAATAGAAAAAGTCAGGCCTACGAGGATGCATGGCATGGGTGGTGGGAGGAGGGGGAAGGGGAGAAAAGATGTGTTGGAGGCAAGAAAAGGGTTGGTTAGAAAGACAGGTTAGCAGAAAGTTTGCATAAGGACCTAGACAGCATTGTGCTAAGGAAGGGAAGAGAGATCAAGAAAAAATGAGAATTGCCAACACAGCCATGTCCTACCAGATGTTAAGAAGATGGGGGGGGGGGGGACGACGACTAGGAGGGTTATTTCAGTGATGTAGTGGAGACAGAGTCCACATTTCTCAGGGCTGAAAAGCAGCCGAGTAGGAAGGGGGGCGCTGAGGATGGCCTCTCTCTTCTCCCTGTTGGATTCTTTCCCTTGCCGCCCCCCACCCAGCATCCCTCAGAAGATTCTCTTACACATTCCACGACATCACCTGACTGATGTCCAGTCCAGGCCAGTGGCTGGTCTTATTTATATGAAGCTAGCTTACTGACTTGTGAGCTTGAACTTCAGTAGACACAGAGTTCACGTGACTAACTTCAGTTTATCGGATGTGCTCAAGTTATGGCTAAACATCAAAGATTGGTGTCCTCAGTGCTAGACACTAACTCAAAGTTCTGAAGGAGTTCTAGTATTTACTAAGTGAGGGCCATCTGACTTCCTAACAGAACAAAATGTCAGAGCAAAAGAATGCGATAAGTGTTATAATCCCCCCTCTTTTTTTCCTCATAGGTGTAGCTTTGCATTGTGTATTGTACACCCACGTGAAGCTACAGAATCACACTGACAGAAGTCACTGATATGTACTGAGCACTGAGTATCTCCAAGACCACAGTGAACTTCGCAGGCCACAGTCCTCTGCTGGCCACAGAAGAGGGAGACGGTTTCCTCTTCTTTGGCAAATGTACTGAAGCAGAGTTAAGTCTGATGACTTTACGAAGATCCCCAAATCCAACCTAAATCACCTCTCAGGAGCCTTTCACAAATCAGGCCGTCCCCTGTAGCTTCCAGAACGAGGCATGAAGCTCTCATACTTCTGCTAAGGCCCACTTCAGGTCCAGCATCTACTTAATCAAGACAAACTCTTCATAAAATGCAGAGCCTGCTAAATCCAAATCTAAATATGTTCATAATAAAATATCAGCCTTTCCAATTTCATTCTTATGAACAAACAAGCCTGTAAAACATCCAAACATTGGTGCAGTAGGTGGAAACAGATGTCATCGTTTATTTAAAGATTAGTTTATCCAACAATCGAAGGGGGGGATGTTGCCTGTTTGACACAGCGTCTTAGGATCTGAGTAGTTTTATTTCAGAAAATAAAATTGGGCTGTCACATTGTTTTCTGAGATTTTAGAGTACCTCCCAGATTGTGTAACTCTGTTTTGTTTTCTTTAATATAAACAGGTTTGTCCTAAAACTTCCCATACAAAAATTCCATTGCCAAAGGGTAAAATAAAAACCTCTGAATTAGTCTCAACCTAACTTTATTTTTCTAATTACTAACAACAGTAGCAACAAATATCGTCAGCTTTCTATCTCCTTATTATCATTACAGCTATGGATTCAAAGTGAGGATCAAAAATGTTTGGAAAAAAAAACCAAAACATGTACAGACTTTGGTTCACATTATTCCAGAAACAATATGGCATAACAACTAATTTGCATAGCATTTGCATTGCATTAGACAGTGAGAGTAAGTTAAAGATACTGTAAAGAACCTGAGAAGATGAGCACGCATTGTGTGGCAATACTGCAGAACTTTACATAAGGGACTTGGATCTCCGAGAGATGGATAGCTTTGAATGTGACACTTCCCGGGGAACAGCTAAAATCCCAGTTAATTTCCACTTCTGGTCTGGAATTGATACTTTTCTGAAGTGTAAAATTTCAAACAGAGATCTTGCTTCATTTCATGTCGCTTTCCTTCTTTATTTAGTCAGAGAGGGTGTGTGGGAAGGAGCATGAGGGAGGAACAGGGATAGCTGGGTGGGTTCAATCTACTTTTCCATCACTCTCTTTTATGACAGAAAAAAAAAACCTTGAAAAATTAGTCTGTACCCTTTCTGCCTCAACTTCATTACCTCCCATTCACTTCTCAGCCCACCACCATCTGGCTTCCATCCCCACGTCCCATTGAGATGTTCTCATGAAGATGGCTGCTGTTTTCCAACATCCCTAATCCACTGACCTATTTTTAGGTCCCCTCCTAGGTGAACTTTCTGTCGCACTGGATAGGGGTACAGGCACAAGTCCCAGAGGCACGTAGTCCCACTAGATGGCTGTAACCCTCACGATAGAACTGCATCCAGCAAGCCTGTCTGGGCAGACACTGGTGAGTCAGAAGGAGTCTGATGCTGGAGTGGGCATGTGTCTGTCCCTTCCATAGATGCAGCTGCTGTTCCTCTACGGTTCATGTTGGCCATGGGGGAACTGTGGACACCGTTACATCTTCTGATTTATTTTTGTTGCTGTTGTAAAAAGCCTGCTTCTTATGGGAATGTTTCTAGTTTCTAAACATGGACTCAACTTTTTAAAAATGCTCATGGGACAATCCACGTATCTCTAGACCTCTGACGAGAGGCCTCTGCTGTTGATGGTTCCTGGATTCTTGTGGTTTCTGGGCTGGTTCTCTCTCCCACTTGCCCACTCATTTCGGTCTTTTATAGCACCCTTCACTCCCATGCTGTGGCTCCCCAGCATTTCTCCTTGGTCCTCTTCTATTTTCTAATCCTCTTGGGCCATGTCATAGACCAGGGCAAGCTTTCTGGGCTTTCAACCAACCAATGCAGTTGTCCAGGGCCCCACACGCAGAAGGCTCTGTGCCCAGCCTAATGCTCTGCAGCTGCTGTCATGAAATTCTTATAATACTGTCTCGATCTGTGAGAGAGGTTCCATGGGACAGCAGCACATGTGCTGGAGCTTGGCATTTCAGCCGAAGTGCAATCCATCTCCTCCCTAGGAAGGCTTCTGGCCACCTGTTCCTCCTCCCTTTCTATCTTGGCTCCTGCCTGCCCCCTTCTTCTACCCATCACCCCAAGACTGCTGTTTTCCCCCCACCCTGGCAGGGAACTACGTTCAGGGACAAGAGGATTGGGGTCGTTGTGCCTGTACTCAATGGTATTTGGGGGAAAGGTGTGGCAGCAGTGGTCTCTCCCACTTTAGGTGGAGTAACATAATTTATTGGTGGCATTTGGTGAGGCCCACATCTCAACAACCCCAGTCTAAAGAGCAGGCATATTCTGATGCAGATGTTCCAACACCTTAGAGGGACACCCGACCATCTGCCATCAGTTAGACTGACTCATGGAAGGGGCCTTTTTTTGCCCCTGGTGGAGAGGTGTTACACGGTTTGTGGGAGGGACAGTGTATCAACTACCAGGCCCGAGTTCACGTAGACCTTCTGAGTCCCCAGATTGGTCCTTGAGCCCTCAAGAGAGTCTGAATTTGCTCTGAGAGTCTCCAGGTCAACCTGTGCCTGATGACCCTTTCCTGATTCCTCCTAGTCTATCCTCTGTTCATGAGTTTTGATCAGATTCAGGTACCTCTTGGGTTAGGCCAAGAGGAGTGAGTTGCATGGTTCTGGTGGTTCTACACATGAATAAAATATTCTGGTATTTATATTTGGCATTGCTATCACAATACAAAAATGACGATAAAATTAATGCCAATAATACACTTTCACTACTTAGAACATTAAATAGCAGATTTAAAAAAAAAAAACACCATAATACGTTGAGAGTCAGACCATGGATGGATGGAGATGCTTTCTTAATGCCTAGCATTCTAGTCCTTTAGTGACTTTCATGGCAATCTCCTCTGCCTTCAACGGGCCTTAGTTTCATTGTTCACCAGGCCCTAACCATGGTGTAGTTGGCTCTTCCCAGGTCTCCATTGGCTGAAGGTTCTCTTATAGCTACAGACTGGACCCAGCTCTTCCCCTCTAGACTCACATCAGAGGGTGTGCTTTGCAAGGCCACCCAGAGGGAGGGTTGTAGGTAACCTTAATAAAGTCTGCTCATCTGATCTCATCTCCATGATGGTTTCTTGCCTTGTATTTCCTCTTTCTCTAATTAAATATCACCTAAATATTCTCTTATAATAGGTTAGCTGACAAGTTGTTGAATGAATGAATGAATGAATGAATGAAGGGAATTATGTCTCATATCCATGTTGCCATTGTATTCTAATACTCCTGCTCTCTCATATTCTCAAGTTCACAATGAGTCTCTTGCCACCCAGATACAGGTCTTGCCTTTGACTGGTTCATAGTCTGCTTGGAGAAGCAGACATACAAATGAGCATAAATGTTCATGTTATCGTAAAAGTTGTAAATGTTGTCGTAGCAAGCTGTAAGATCACAGAATGAAGGATGACTAATTCTGCCTGGGCAGTTATGAAAAGGCTTCTGGGAAGAGGTCATGGATGAATTGGGTTTTGAACAATGGATAGATATTTGAGGCACCACATATAGTATATAATAGTTTATTTCTAGGAGTTCCTAGGGGGCTAGAGGTTCATTTTCAGCACAGATGTTAGGAAGTTTAACGAGAAAACAGGAGCGTGCATGTGTGTGTGTGTGTGTCGGGGGGAGTGCCTTTAGTTACAAAAGCATGGTATAGTGGAAATTGATGAGTGTTTGAAATCAACCTTACAGTTAAAATTTTTAGTGGGCTATGTTAACACGGTATTTGCTAAAGTTTCATGGTTGTCTGTTAAAGGTCTGCTCTGACCTATTTCCTAAGCTTTCTCATGCCACACCTACAGTGAAGATCCCTCAGTCCGTCAGTCCGATTAGATTAAGGAACACCTAAAGTGTTGATGAGCCCTATCTTTGGGTGTGTCTGTGTAGGCTTTTCCAGAGAGGAATTACGATGGAGGGGGGACATACTGAACCTGACCGGCTATCACATAGACTGAACCCAAAGGGGGTGGAGATGATGTGGGCACCAGCATCCCTTCCTGTGTCTCATTCTGCTGACACGGGGTCCAGTAGCCCACGCTCCCCTGCCAGCCACAAGCAGCTCCTGCTTGCCATGCCTTCCCCACCATGACAGACTAGATCCTCCAGCCGTGAGTAAATAAGCCCCTTCTCCCTAAGTTGCTTCTTGCCAGACATTTGGTCAGGACAACAACAAGAAGTCAGCAATGTGCACTCTCTATTTGCCTAATGATCTTCCAAGTGTCTTACAAATAAACCACCCTCCATGTAGGTGTCAGATGCAGGGATTCCGCCTCTCAAAGAGCCAAAAGAAAGAGGGCTGGTGTCAAAGCACCCAGCACTCACGGCATGGCATGCTGACACAAGCTGCCACCAATGACATGTGCTTTATTACCTTTAATCAACATTAAATATAAAGCTGAGGTAGAACTGTTAAATCCAATTTTGGTTTGGAGTTTATTAATATCAGAACAGGATTTAAAGTTCAACACAGGCTCACAAAATCCTGGCAGAGTCAGAACTGATATGATCTTCACCTACTTCAAGAATCTGGTGCATGTTTTTGGGTAGGTTAAATTTTTCCTTGACCCTCTTCATGGGTAGAATGGCCAGCATTGCTATGTCCTGAACTTGAGGATTAGAAAACATAGAACTCTCTAGCAATTCCTAAATGAAGTCTAATTAGTTCAATTCTACTGTTTCAGAACATCTAGACCATCCCACTTCAGACACTTTGGCATCTGTTGACAACAGCAGTCCCTAAGCTCCATCTCAGATCCATCAAAATTTTGAAGGGCCTCTGCTCCATCCTAGGCCATCCGTCATGCATCCTAGGGCATCCACCACACATTCCAGGGCATCTGCCATGCATCCCAGGGCATCTGCCACGCACCCCAGGGCATCCACTACACATCCAGGGCATCCATTATGCATCCTAGGGAATCCACCATGCATTCCAGGGCATCTGCCATGCATCCCAGGGCATCTGCCATGCATCCCAGGGCATCCACCATGCATTCCAGGGCATCCACCACATATGCCAGGGCATCCACCATGCATCCCAGGCCATCCAGCATGCATTCCAGGCCATCTGCCATGCATTCCAAAGTGTAGAAAAACCCAATTTCCGACATAAATTCAAGACTTAGATTGCCAAACAAAATAGCCTTTTTTTTTCATTCCTTTTAGCAACATTGGAAAAAGGGGAGCTCCAGTTGAGAGAAGTTACCAAAACTTCAGGTTACCTTGTTTAATGTTAAATATTTTAACATTTTGTTGAAAATCTTTGTGAACTATGTTACATAAGGCACCATCTTCTCAAACAAAATACATCGCACAAATCAGGCTTTCTATTGGTGACACTGAACCATTATTGCAAATATCTATCATTATAAGAATAGCTTAAAAAGTTACTCACTGTAAAGCTGTCAAATCCTACGCTAAACGGTTCCATGCAGCTGTGCTCTATGGTGCTATAAGTTGTTTTGTGCATGGATTAAATAATTTTCTCACTTTTTCCCTTTGCTGTCAGGTAATTTTTATGAATGATTCCCCACTCCAGTTGTTTGTGTGTTTGTTTTAAATTTTCTGCTTTTTCTCTTTAACAAGCTCTGGGAAAGCAGGAAGAGCTCTTTATGAGTGAAGTTCTTGTGTGGGTGGGAGGATTAGCTAGGAAGCTTTCAGATGTAATAAGCCACAACTCAAGATTGGCTTGAACAATAAGGGAATTCATTCATTTGCTTAATGAGAACCCTTGTTTTAACGTAGCTGAAGTGAAATGGCACGCAAGTTTTAGCCTGCATTTTTCAGTTCCTGTTATCAATCCATTTTCCTATGTCGTTAAAGTCCTTTAAAATACCCTTGTACCCATCACTTCAGCATGTTAATTAGTTCAACAACAACCATCAGCCATTGAGTGTTTTCTGGGTTTCAACCAGAGGAAGGAGGTGGAGAGAAAATGCAGAGCAAGAAGAGACAAGGTCCCTGCTGTCCTGTGGCTGCCAGTTTAGTGGGAATATTCCACAATTATTTGTCCTACTGTTTTGTTTGCAAGAGTTGTTTTGCAATTACATATAATATTTTTGATAAAAAAATCTTTGCTTAAATTCTGGTTCATTTTCACAAGAGTCATTTCTAAAAGTAGAATTTCTGGGTCATTTTCAAGATTTTATTAGTTGTCAAGGTTTTTTTTTTTTTAATTGTGGTATAATAAAATTCACATCATGTAACACTGATATTTTAACTATGTCAAAGTCTATAATTAAATACATCGGTATTGATGTATTCACAGTGTTGTGTAACCATCACCATTATAGAAAATGTCCATTATCTGATGTTGAAGTCCTGCCCACTTAACAAGAACACCCCATTTCTCCCTCTCCTGGACTTTGAAAGCCAGCACTCTACCTTCTTCCTGTACAGATTTGACTGTTGTAGATACCTTATTCAGGTGGAATAATACAGTATTTGTCCTTTTGTGTCAGAGTTATATCCTTTATTATAATGTCAAGTTCATCCAGGTTATAGCATGCATCAGTACTCCATTCCTTTTAAAGGCTCAATAACAAGCTGCTGTGTGTAAAATACCATATTTTGTCTCTGTTTATCTACTGATAGATGTTTGGATGGGTTCCACCTTTTGGCTATTGCAAACATATATTTTAATTACTTTCTAAAATGGATTATAGTTCCTTTGGTATATTGACAACATATATGTGATATTATCTCCCAATTCAGTTACCATAATTATATTTTTAAAATTCTGTTAATTAATGGGAGAAAAATTTTATGACCTTATCATCCCTTTCATTTGTTAATCAACAAGATCCATTGGCATCTGCTTATAGTTCTATTTTCATGTACCAGAATCTTAATCTTTCTTATTGTAAGTTTTTAATATAAAAATTTCTCCCATTGTCAGATTTACTACTTTGTTACTTTTATTTTATTTTTCTTTAGTATCCTTTTGATAAAGAGTAATTTTCATTTAATGGAGTCAGAACTAGCAGGAAATTTGTAAACTATATAATTTAAACTTAGAAAGTTCTTTCCTACATTAAAATATATGTCTTTTCTGAATATTTGGATGCAACACTTTGCTCATCTGATATATGGTATAAAATTATCTACATTTTTAAGCAACTGAAAGGTATCTATGGATACTTTTAAGTGTTATTATTACCTTCTTGCTACATTTGATACTGCTAACCATTCTGTTTCAAAGTATAGTTGTTCTCAGTATCTATAGGGAATTGGTTCTAGGACTCTTCTGAATACCAAAATTCATGGATGCTGAAGTCTCTAATATAAATTGGCAGAATATTTGAACTTTGCTTGTGTGCACCATATACTTTACATCACCTCTGGGTACTTGCAGTTACTGAATACAATGAAGATACCATGTAAATAGTTATTGTACTGTATTGTTTAGGGAGTCATGAAAGAAAAAGAAATCTGTACATGTTCAGACCATATTCAGCGTTTGCTTGTATATTTTGTGGTTTGTGTTTGGTTGAATCTGTGGATGTACAATGCAGAAATGCATAACTCACAGATAAATGCCTCCCATTTGTACTTTTTCTTTTGGTTGGTTTTTTTTTTTTTTTAACTCTTTGTTTGATAGCTCTCTCCTACTTCTTTTTTCCATTCTTGTTTTTTGATCTTCAGGTTTTTTCGCTGTACTTTTTCTCTGCTTGCTAAGGTTGATTTCTTTCTATCTTTCATTCCTTCCATTATATGTCCTCTCTTAGTACACTGACCTGATCAAAACTCCCACTTCTACTCCTGAGGGAATAGCATTTAAAAAGGAGGCAAGATGGTTGGTTTGTTCCAATGAGGAGACTGACTGGCTCCAGCAACTGAATGAGCAGGAAAGCAACAGGAAATGAGATCAGAATGCCAGGTAGGGCTGGATCATGGAAGATCCCATGAACCATTTTACTTCAGTTGAAGAGGTGGAGATGTTTGTGGTCACTGGGTTTTTTGTTTGTGTTGTGTTGTGTTGTGTTGTTTTAGCCAGGGTCTCATTGCATTGCCCTGGTTGGCCTGAAACTTACTATGCAGAATAACCTCAGAGATGCAAATCCTTCTGCCTCAGCCTTGTTGGCAGTAAGATTATAGGAATATGTCGCCCAGCTTAGTTGGAGGGTTCAAGGCAGGTATGTCAAGAGTAGATGCTGGAGAACATGGGCAAAACATGAGAACATGCTCAGAGGAAATTTAGAGAAACCTGTGAAAAGACAATGTTTGCTTGTGTGAAAGCAGTAGCTGTAAATTGGTAAGAAAATGCCATGTTCCTTTCCTGTTTTGAAGGTAGAACCTACAGGACTTGTCACATGATCAGGTGTGGAAATGTGAGGATGGATGACATAATTGTTCACTGATATGGGGACTCTAGAGAGAATGTAGCTCTGGAGAGAATAATTGGAACACAGTTGTCAAATATGTGAATTTGAGAAGCTGTGTTAGCTGTCTGTTACAACACATGCATGAGGTAATAAGCTTACAAAGAAGAAAGGTTTTGGATATATATTTTTTTAATTCGCAGTTTTGGAGGTTCGAGTCCATGATGGGATAGCTAATCCTTATGTATGTGGTGAGGCATGAGGCCATCACAGACGCAATGTCAGGGCCAAATCTACCTTGCAACTAAGAAGCAAAAGAGGAAAAGTCTATGGTCCCACACTCTCCCTTCAAGGCACACTTACAATGAGCTAGGACCTCCACTAGACTCTAATGTCCTAAAGGGTCCATCACTGCTCAAGAGTAACACTCTGTGCCTGAATCCTTTAAAACAAGTCTTTTGAGAGGCTTTAAGATCCAAAGCTAGCAGAGGTTGGTTGGACATTAAAATTACCAAGGTGAGTCTCCAGTTCACAGGATTTCTCTAAGCTGTAGGAATAACCTGGGACTCAGGAAAAAGGGCCATGTGATACTCATTGTGTTAGCATGATTGAGTCATAGGGTGTTTAGGTTTTAGTTAAGCAGTCTGGATGTGTCCATGAGGATGCTTCTGGGTAACCTTTGTATTTGAATTGCCAATCTGAGTGAAGCAAATTGCTTCCCCAATGTACACAGGCATTATTCTCTTCTATAAAGAGGCTGAATAGAGGAAAACTTTGAAAGAAATGGAGAAGTCACTCTTTTCATGACTGCTTGAGCTGAGACATTGGGCTTCTCTTTCTCACAGAATGGACATATGCCACTGGCTCTCCCGGGTGCCTGCTGGTTGATGTAGATCACAGGACTGTTTAGCCTTTGGAATCTTGTGAGCCACATCCTTATACTAAATATCTCTCTTCTTCACTCCTGGATAGATACCTAGAGGTAAATGGGTGGGTTGATTGATAGATGGATGGTAGATTATCTCAAATGACATATTACAACACACACACACACACACACACACACACACACACATACACACACACACTTTATTGATTCTGCTTCTCTGAGGAATCCTAACAAACACAGGTGACCTTTAAAACCATAGGAATGGGTAAATTTACACATCCTGAATTCTAGGAGCTTCATCACATGTTTCTATACCTTGATACCTGACCATACTAAATGCAAATCAAACTAAATATGCCTCAAGTCAGTTACCTCTTTTATTCGCTATGTATACATTAACCTACCATTTTGATAGACTAAAAAAATAAAAATTAAATCAGAATAAGCTGTTATATGGTGTCTTAGTTAGGGCTTCTATTACTATGATGAAACACCATAACCAAAATCAACTTGTGGAGAAAAGGGTTTATTTGGCTTACACTTCCACATTGCTGTTCATCACTAAAAGAAGTCAGGACAGGAACTCAAGCAGGGCAGGAAGCTGGAGGCAGGAGCTGATGCAGAGGCCATGGAGGAGTGCTGCTTACTGGCTTGTTCATTATCACTTGCTCATCCTGCTTTCTTATAGCACCCAGAACCACCAGCCCAGGGGTAGCACCACCTACAATGGGCTGGGCCCTCCCACATCGATCACTGATTAAGGAAATGCCAACTGCAGTGGTTCTCAACCTGTGGGTTGGGATCTACAGGCTTGCTTGCAGCCTGATCTTAGGGAGGCATTTTTTTTTTAATTGAGGCTCCCTCCTTTCTGATGACTCTAGCTTCTGTCAAGTTGACATAAAAGCAGCTAGCACATATAGATTTACACTCCTACATGACTATTAACCAGCAAATTCATCTTTGAGCTCCCTGGCATCACAAGAATGAACTTTCCTTCCTAGATTCTGAGAAGCCTTGCTGCTACTGATGCTGCCTCGACTTTACAAAGTCTTGTCCTGCTCCTTTTTGCTCCTTTAAGTATACCCTGCATGCTCAAAAATGGTCAGTGGTATTACTTTGAAGCCTGAGGCTTCATGCCTGCAAGAACCCATGGTTTTGCGTCTTATTAGAATGTCTTCTCTTCCTCTTTATCTAGTTAACGTTTAACTTAGCAATAGCTTTCTCAGCTAGTTATCTAAGTCTTCCTCAGAGCTGGAATGTAGTTTTGTAGCATGCTATTTCATCACTGTTTTAATTTATTAATTATAAATACTTGCTAATCTGTCTCCATCATTGAATAGAAAGAAATGTTTTTGAGGTGGGTGCATGTGATCAGTCCCTTAGACCTCAGATGCTAGCAGGCAGCATCTTTACTTAGTAATGCTGATACACCTATGTGTATTAATGCCTTTTGAGAATGAAGGAGATTAGCTATCCCTCAGTTAAATTAAGGCTCCCTAGCTGTCCGGTGGACCTCTAAATTTGTTTTATGTCAATTTAAATTCTAAATTATTTTCCAGGTTAAATTTAGGGTCATCCAAAAAACTCTTGAATATGCAACATTTGGTAGGCCTTAAGGAGAGTGACATTTTCATTATTTTGATAGCCCATTAATGTCCGTGGGAGGTTTTTCTCGGGATTGTGTATAGATTGCTAACTTATCATGTCATGTTCTTTATCAGTCTACAATTTGATTGCCTGCTTTTTTCAGGTACTGCTAAGCGCATAAATTTAAGTGTTGCCCTCCACTCCCACAGACACTCTTATGGGTTTAATTGTGTCTTCTCCAAGTCCGTATGTTGAAGTCCTAACCTTGTCTCAGAATGTAACCTTATTTGATGGATGTTCCTTTCCTTTCCATTTAACAACGATGACAACCAAAAAAAAAAAAAAAAAAAAAAAAAGAAAGAAAAAAAGAAAGAAAGAAAGGAAGGAAGGAAGGAAGGAAGGAAGGAAGGAGACAGGAGAGAGAGAGAGCTCAGCAGATCAAGTGGCTTGCCCACCAAGACAAATAACCTGAGTTCAATCCCAGCACTCAATGGTTGAAGGAGAGAACCAACCCCCAAAAGAGCTGTCCTCTGACTTGTACACACACACACACACACACACACACACACACACACACACACACAGGCACACATGTACAAATATAATAATAACGGAAATAAAAACACGTATTTATGTCCTAATTGGAAAATAAGTTGTTAGACTGAGGTCGTCAGGTGCATCTATGATTCAGTATAATATGATGTTCATATAAAAGGGGGAATTGAGAGAGAGAGAGAGAGAGAGAGAGAGAGAGAGAGAGATGCATGGAGGAAATATCAGGGCTTGGAGAACTGACTCAATAGGTAATGTGCTTGCCAGGTAAGCAGCAGAGCTGAGTTAGCTCCTCAGAGGCCATGCCAAAAGTCTGGGCATGATGGCGTGCCTATTTGGTGACCCTTGGGGAAGGACACCTCTGCAGGCATGTGCACAGACGTGTACTTGCCTACACAAACACCTACATGCATAGAGAGAAAAAAAAATAGGGACAACGATGTGAAGAGGTATAGAGAGGAGAAGTTTATCTACAGAGATCCAAGGCAGAGCTCCCCCACCCCACCCCTCAGAAGGAACCGATGCTGCTGGCTTTTTGATTTTGGACTTAACAGCCTCCAGGTTCTGAACCTGCAGCCCCCAGTAATGTGAGATAGTGAATTTCTGTCTTGTAAGTCACTCAGTGTGTAGCACTTTTACAGCAGCCTATGCCAGTTATTTCTCCGTGCCAGTTTGACTGGAATAAGAGATCCTTAGGTAGCTAGTAAAATCTGCTGAAGTTTGAGGTGTGTCTGTGTGGGTGTTTCTGCAAGTTTGGCAGGTAACCCACTATACTACTAGGGAAGAGCCAACGAAGAGAGGCAGGCACAGCTACCATGGCAGAGAGAGGTGGTTTGCTGAATCCTTCTTGGAATCTGCAGCTTCCAACACCAGAATTTTTGATTTTCCAACCTGAGGACTCTGGGACTGGCTTGCATAGACCCCAGGTCCTCAGGCTTCAGGTTGAGGCAACCATCAGTTTGCCAGATTCAGAGGCCCTCATACTTGGACTTCATACCACACTGTGGTAACTTGAATGTAGTTGGCTCCCATAATTTCTTAAGGAGTAGCACTATTAGAAGGTGTGGCTTTGTTGGAGTGGGTGTGGCCTTGTTGAAGGAAGTGTGTCACTGTGGGGGTGGGCTTTGAGGTTTCCTGTGCTCTGGATACTGCCCAGTGTTCAGTCCTGGTGCTTGTAAGATGTAGGACTCTCAGCTACTTCTCCAGTACCACATCTGCCTGCATGCCGCCACCCTCGCAGCCATGATGATAATGGACTGAACGTCTGAACTATAAGTTGCCACCTCAGTTAAATGATTCCCTCAGTTAAATGAGACACCATGACCAGTTACCCTGGTCATGGTGTCTCTTCACAACAATAGAAACCTGACTAAGACACACACTGAGGGTTTCCCTGGGCCTCCAGCCTGCAGATGGTCAGTCATAGGACTTTTTGGCCTCCATAACCATGGAATCCAACTGCTTTAAGGTCTTTCTGTCCATTTGTCTGTCTATCTATCTATCTATCTATCTATCTATCTATCTATCTATCTATCTATCTACCTACCTACCTACGTATCACCTACTTATTCTGTCACCAATTCTTTCTTTTCTAACAGTTCACAGTTCTAGCAGACTACTACAGACATTTAATTTATGACCAGTGATGGGAAATGGACTGATTCTAAGGTTAACTTACTCTAAACTTTTCTACTTATTATTAGATGTTCCCTCAACATCTCACACTTTGTACAAGCTACTGGATTTCCCTTAATAAACTTACTCTGGATTGTTTAAAGTTAACTAAGCTGTCTTTCCTGTTACATAAATATTTATTTAATGATACTTCTATGAATAGTGAAGCCTATAAATTTGTTCCTGGCTGGGTTAAGTACTGTTTATTTCATTTGCACCTGTTTAGTGTACAGAGTACGAGACAGGAAGAGTATGTTTGGGACAAGTATGAATAACCTCATGGCTTTAAATACAATCTGTATGCTAATGGACTCCTAAGTTTAACTCTCCAGCCTGTGCTTTTCCTCTGAACTCTGGGCCCGAGTGTCTGAGTGTTCATGGGCATCTCAAATTGCACATATCTCAAGCTGAGTGGCCAGAGTTCTTCCACCACCTGCCTAGGCTTTCAACTTGCTCTTCTATGGTCTTCCCTTCCCCAGCTCCTGACAGCTCCCGACAGCTCAGAAGCTTAGATTCACTCTCTACCCCCCCCCCCACGCCGCACATTATATTCAGCTGACCCCCAGATCGTAACAATTTCTCCTTCAGCATTTGCCACCATTTCTGCCATTTGTCATCCATCATGTCCTCTGCCGCGAGTCTAGACCGACTGCTGTCACCGCACTGTACAATAGGTAGCCTCCTAACAACCTTTTCTCATTCCCGCAGTGAAGTCGGAATTTTGACTGTCGGAAAACACCTGTCACATCGCTCTACTCAGTGGTTTCCAGACAATGTCATCGGAAGGAACTACAGTTCTCACCCCTGTAAGATGCGGAGTCTTCTGGTCTCTGTTCCTTCTCCTGGAGCAACCAGTCTTCCTGTCCTCAAATGCTCTTCCTCCTTGGTGCTCCTGAGCATGGCATTTGGACCTTTATCCTAGAACCTTCCATTTGTTGAATCCTCCCTCGGTGGTTATTTGTCAATTATCTCTTTTTGTGCAGCTCTTTACTTGAAAGGTCGCTTACCTGCTTATCTCCTTCATTTAGCATGTATCGCTGTCGAACACAGAATATACTTTATTTACTTATGTATGTTCGACTCTCCCATCTAGACTTTAAATTCCATGTAAGGAAAGTTTTTCAAAATTCTTTTCTCTATAATAATTCACCCTATAAAACCTGTCTATTTTTTTAAAGATAGAATTTCACTGGATAGCTCTGGCTGTCTTGGCCTGGAACTTGCTATGTAGACCAGGATGGCCTTGAACTCATCAAGATCTGCCTGTCTCTGCTTCTGAAGTAATGGGAATAAAGGTGTGCCACCATGCCCCAGCAGCATTATGGTCTGAACATGAAATGTCTCCTACAGGCCCATGTGCTGAAGGCTTGGTCCCCAACTATTTCGTGAAGTCCTGGAAGCTTTAGGAGGTGAAGCTTGGCTGGGGAAAGTATGTCACTAGGAGAAGGGGTACAACCTTGGGTGACATGCCTTGTCCTGGCTCCTTTCGTCTGTCTCTGCCCCTAAATCACAAGAGGTAAGCAGCCTCCTCAATCACACACTCCCACTGCCATGATGAATCTACACTGAGGCAGGCCCAAAGTGATAGAAGCCAGCCAACCTTGGATGAGACCCCTGGAACTGCGAGCCAATTAAATCTCTTCTCCCTTAAGTTATTTCCTTCAGGTACTTGTTAGTGATGGGAAGTTGAACATAGCAAATCAGTGGGGGTTGTTACTGTGGCTATTCTGAGTGATGCGGGAGGAATCTGGGAACATTTACAGATGTAGGCTAGAGAACCACTAGAATGCCATAAGTGGAATTTCATGATTCTGGAGGGAGCTCAGAAGCCTCGAATGCTGATAGAACTACAGAGAGCAAAACACAGTGTTCATAAGGTTTCAGAGGGAAATGAGGACTCCACTGGGAACTGAACTAGAGGCATTCATAATCATTTTGTCTACATTTCATCTATGCCCTGCGATGCTATGAGGTGTCAACTGAAATATGACTAGATAATCTAGTGAATGAACTTTCAAGGTGGCCAGCATTCAGGTTATAGCATGAGTATGTGTGACTGCTTCTATCCAGGTTTCCAGGAAGAATAAGGAGCAAGGAGTAGAACAACGATTTTGAAAAATTTGACCAGAAAAGGAGCATATTTAATTTTGAGTCCACGAGGGCACAGTTGTTAGAGACTGGTGCCATTAAAGGAGCAAGAACTTCACATTTGAACAGTAAGAAAGATCCTTGAGACTACTTCAAGAATAAGAGACACCATCCACCCCAGAGTCAAGAGCATAAAAGCACAGGCTTGTTTGAAGGACTTTCCACCAAGACCAAGTGACCCTATGCTCACCAAAGGTTCCTAAGGAAGTGTTGCCCAGGATTAATGTTACCATGCTCATCTGCTCATGGGGGTAGACCTTGGTATTGCCTATCCAATGCTGATTTTACAGGCATGGAGGATTGAAGAATTACAGCGTTATGGAAGCTTCTACTTAGACTTCAAGGAAAATCTGGGAGGTCAGAAATTTCTGTTGGCAGTCCCTGGGAGCTGGTACTTGAAGCCATGAGAATGAACTCTATGAAACAGTGACAGCTCTGGAAAGTGGAGGTACCAGGAATGCAAAATATTTATCAAAGTAAGCTACATACAACTAGTGAAGCCAATGCCAGTGAGATGTGGGATGAGAGTGGGAAGGTGGGGTGGGGTGGGGTGGGTGGGAGTGCGGGGTGGAGGAGGGGGTTGGCCAACCCCTTAGGAGCTCACATCAGGCTACTACATGCCATGGATATTGGATATAGAGATACAAATTTGTAAGTTTGTCCTACTAGGTTTTGATCATGCTTTGGTCACATCCTTCCTCTCTCTCTAATTCCTCTCTTCTGTAAAGGAAACATATACCCTGTCCCACCATTGTAAGTCTGAAGTATGTTGTGTTCCTTCTGCATCTCCAGAGACACTTCAGAAGAGTTTGCCTTAAGTCTCAGAGCAGATTTTCAACTTGGGTTTTTGAGACATGGTGGGACTTTGAGACTCTGAGAGCCTTGGAAGTGGGGTACATGCATCGAGGGACTGTCTTAGTTGGGGTCACTATTGCTGTGATAAAAACACCATGACCAAGGCAACTTGGAGAGGAAAGGGTTTAATTAGGCTTACACTTTAGCATTGCTGTTCGTCATCAAAGGGAGTCAGGACAGGAACTCAAACAGGGCAGGCGTCTGGAGGCAGGAGCTGATGCAGAGTCCATGCAGGGATGCTGTTTACTGGCTTGCTCCCCATGGCTAGCTCACTCTGATTTCTTATAGAACCCAGGACCAGCAGCCCAGTGGTGGCACCACCTACAATGGACTGGGCCCTCCTCCATTAATCATTAATTAAGAAAATGCCCTACAGGCTTGAGTACAGCCTGATCTTATGGAGGCATTTCCTCAATTGAGGTTCCCTTTTCTCATATCTGACTCTTAACTTGTGTCAAATTAACATAAAACTAGCCAACACAGCGATGGACATGCTTTTTTTTTTTTTTTTTTTTTTTTGAAAACCAGGATTGAAATGTTCTGCTTTAAATATGAAATATCTCCAGTAATCTTACATGCTGAAGGCCTTTTCTCCAGCTTGTTGAACTCTTTGGCGAGGTGTTAGAAACTTAAAGAGGTAGGCTCTAACTGGAAGAAGTAGGTCATGGCCTTGAAAGTTGTATCTTGGCCCCAACCCAATTTCTGTGCTTTCATGCTGCCATGATGTGAATATGGCTCCACCAAAACCTTTGCCCATGATATCCTGCCTTACCCTGAAAACATGGAGACAACTTACCATGGTCAGTAACCTCTGGAACCATGGGCCAGATAGATCTCTCCTCCTGTATGTTGCACTTTTAAGTTCATGGTTATTCTATTATCAATATGTTGAGTTAAGATTCTGTGCCTCTCTTGATTTGCTTGGTCACAGCTTCCTATTTAATAATACTATTAACACTTGGGAATGTTAGATCACAACACAGAAATCAATGCTTATGTTGTGTTTGGAGCAAGGCTTGTTGAACTCTAGGGCCTCCTTGGTGGCTGTGGCCAGAACGTTGTGACGTTCCACACGTTCCAGGTCCATCATATACTTTGGGACATGTCCTAATGATGCCTTTCCTCATGTTTTAGACCTCTAGTCATTTTCCCCTGAGCTTATCCTTCTTGTTGCAAGAGTGGTTGGCTCTCCTGGGAAGCTGCAGGCTGCAGGTGGACAGCTGGGGAGGAGTGTTGGCTCCCATCCCCTCACTGGCTCAGCTCATGCACAGCTAATGTTGCTGCTGCGCTGGGATCTGGCTTCCCTGGTGCCAGAAGAGAAAGGTGGCAGGCATTGGAAAGTGTGGGGGAGTTCACGGCTCCTTTAGGAGCCTTTAGATGATGGGTGCTGGGAACTTCATTTTTCTCCCAACTTCTGGTGTCTTTCCCAAACATGGCAGGCTCCAAACTACTCTCTGGGGACAGGGTGAAAGACCCAGCAGCCAACAGTCTTTGTTGCAAAGTGTGGCTAGCTCAGTGGCCTGTCTCCTTAGTTTTCCACCCCTTTCTTCTGTATTTTCATTTTGAGTCTTTTGGCCATCGTATTTTTATTTATCATTATTGTATGTATGTGCATATTCTTGAGTTCATGTGTACCACATATGTACAGAGCCGGCAGAGGACAGAGAGAACAATCAGGTCCCCTGGAACACGTAGTTAGATATGGTTATAAGCTGCCATGTGGGTGCTGGGAACCAGATCCTGCAGCAGTGTGTTAACCACTAAGCCTTCTTTCTCTTCAGCCTGGCTTTTATCCATGTTGAGGTGAATTTTATTATGATTTTTCTGCATGAGGACATCCAGATTTTTCAACACCATTGATTAAACAGACCATGTCCCTCTATTTGTGTGTTCCTGATACTTGTTGAAAACTCATTGACAATAAATACTTGTGTTTATTTCTAGGCTTTCTGTCTGTTTCACTGGTCAATGTGTCTGTTTTGATGGCAGTGCCGTGTATTTTGATTACAGTAGTTTTCAAATCTATATTAAAGCCAGGGAATGCTATGGCTTTAGCTTGTTTCTTTTTGTACAAGATTGCTTTAGCCATTTGGAATCTTCTTTGGTTCAATACAAATTTCAGAATTGTTTTTCTATCTCTGAGGAAAAACATTGGAACTTTGGTTAGAATTTCACTGAATCAGTAGATTGCTTTGGGGAGCAGCAATATTTTAGCTTTCTCACCACACGGGCTGTATTTTCCACTTAACTGTGTCCCCTCATTTTCTTTGAGAAGTGTTATACAGTTTTCATTGTAAAGATCTTTCATATCCTTGTTACTCTTCTTTAAAAAAAAAAGGTTTACTTGTTTATTTAAAGTTTTTTTTTTCATTTTACTCACTGCCTAGTGTTCCCCTCCCCCCTTCTTACACTCCCCACCACTTACCATCCCACCCCCACCCACTCCTCATAGGGGGTAAGGCCTCCCTTGGGAATTCAGCATAGTCTGGCATACCAAGTTGGGGCAGGCCCAGGCCCCTCCTCCCGCATCAAGGCTGAGTAAGGCATGGCACCATAGGGAATGGGCTCTAAAGTTCATGTACTTGGGATGGGCCCTGGTCTGATTGCCAGGACTCACAAACAGATCAAGCCACACATTTGTCATCCTCATTCAAGGGGCCTAGTGCGGTCCCATGCAGGCTCCCCAGCTGTCAGTCCAGAGTCTATGAGCTCCCACAAGCTTGGGTCAACTGTCTCTGTGGTTTTTCCCATCATGATCTTGACCAGCCTTGCTCCTATAATCCTTCCTCCCCTTCTTCAACTGAGCTCCAGGAGCTTGGCCAAGTGCGTGCCTGTGAGTCTCTGCATCTGCTTCCATCAGTCACTGGATGTAGGTCCTATGATGACAGTTAGGGTAGACACCAATCTGATTGCAGGACCCTCTCCACCATTGCTATGAGTCTTAGCAGGGGATGTCCTGTCCTTGTGGGTTCCTGATTTCTCCCTAACCCCATAATGGCTCCCTCTATCAAGATATCTCTTCCATTGCTTTCCCTCACTGTCCCTCCCCCAACTCAGCCATCTCAAACCCTCACATTCTGACCCTCCACCCCTCCCTGAACTTTAAGTATTCTATTTAATTTTTGGTGCCATCAATCCTTAATTTATTATGCCAATAGCTTGTTGTTGTTTTATTTTTGGTATGTTGTTTTGTAACCTGTAACTTTACTTTTTTTTTTTTTTGGACATTTTTTGGTGGGTTATGAACTTAGTGTTAATGTATATGTTGTGGGGATCCAACCTGGAGCCTGTGCATGACAAACGTACATTCTACCAATGAGTTACTCTCTAGCCCTTACTCTAGGAACAGGACTGGTACCCTAGACCCTCCACTGGCCTTGAATTCTCCAGTCTCCAGCTTCTCCCATCTATATGCTGGATTCCTGGTGTGCACCACCACCTGTACATGGAAACATGGTTTCTTGCACTTTACTAAAATATTTTTCTATCTCACCAGTTGCATTTTCAGGCTTACCTGCTGTCATACACACACACACACACACACACACACACACACACACACACACACACACACGCATGTCAGTGTATGCCTCGTAATATCTCTTGCATAATTGCCCCACCTACCCTCTGAAGTGCTGGTATTCTAGCCTGCACCGTCATTTGAGTCTAGTCATTTACAGCCGCGATATTTTTACTTTCCTCTTCATCGAGTTCCACTAGCACAGGCAACGTCAATACTGCTCCTACCGCAGGGCACCAGCACTTACCCGAGATATCAGGAGTTCCACAACTCTCACCTAACATTTCATATCAAGCAGGAACAGAGCAAATTTATTTTGATTATTTACAAATTATGTCACAAAACCACCGATCCACTTGCCTTTGGTGGGTGAATTTGACTTTCTTTTGTTTTATGGAGTGGCTTTTTAAAAGTTTCCTTCCTCCACTCCCAGAGAAAGATGCAAAGGTTTTTTCCATCTTCACTAAATTGGGAGAGTGGGAGAGGATTAGCAAGGGGCTTGCTAGCGAATATCTTTTACTACCCCCCCCCCCTTTAGTGTTTGATTAATGTACCCCACAACCTGAAGCTCCTACTCATATTCGGAAACTTTCATTGCTTCAAATTTGAAGCCTTATTAGCTGTTATCGTTTTGAAGATTTCCAAGGAAGCTAGGAAAGTGGTCCAGTTAGTTCACAAGCGGGTTTCCAGGGAAGAGGACGGTTTCCTGCGTGTCCCCAGGAGCTATCCAAGAAGGACTAGCAGGGAGGACCAGCCCACTGTGCTCTGATGTCGCAGGGACGCCCCCACCCCCCACTCCCTGGGTTCACAGTCAGGCCGGGGAAGCTGTGGGCAGGCTCGACCTCAGCCGGAATTCCCCTGGGTGATACTTCCATCCCGGCCCACGCCCACAGCGCTCCCTCCTAGAGCCGCCGCGCCCGCCCACGCGGTGACGTCACCACCCGGGGGTCGGGCGTGCGCGGACCGTCCGCCCACGGAACCCTGGCGCGCTCGGTGCCGGAGCCGCGCACGCGAGGCGCGGGGCTACGCTCGCCAGCGGAGATCCGGTTCTCCAAGTTGGAGCCCGGCTCCGGCTGTGTAGGCTGTCGCGGGGAGAAGGGGCAGTGCATGGGGAGGAGCCGGTGCAGTGCTTCTGCGTTGGGCGTGCACCGAGAGTTGGGCTCATCTGCAGGAAGATGAAAAAGTGCGATGCGTTTAATTCTAACACAGGACACGTTTTAGACTACACGCCTAGAGCCTAAGGCCAGAGTCACCAAGTACAAAGTACCTGGGTGCCAGGCACCCAGGGAAGGCTTTGTTAATATTTTTTTCCAGTCTATTGCGACTATCAATAACTGTCGTGCAGGTATATTGGGTTCCTAATTAACTTGCCTAATGCGTCCTACTGAAAAGATGGAGTGGAGGTTTCTACGAGGTTGATGTGATAACAAAGTTCAAGGCTGCCCATCAGATGCTTGAAGTCATGATGGAAGTCAAGACAATGAACACGTTCTGCAAATACATGGCAAGTTGTGAGGTTTGGATTTTAAAAGGAGGAGGCTGCGCTGTAGAAGTAGGGTAGCCAGCAGGATACAGGGGTTTCAGGTAGATTTTGAATGGGATTTGGCAAGAGAGAGGACGGGCAGGACACTGGATTACTAGAGAAAGGAAAGGGAACCAGGGTGGACAACCTGATTGCCACCCCTCAACCCCTCTGTTTATGTGTGGCTTGCAATTGAAAGCACAGGTTATTCTACGGATGGGATTTTCTGGCAAAGTAATAGACTTGCTCTTGCCTGTTATCTAGGCCTAAGATATGATGTACAGGGACAGTGATACCCCTCTGAGTAACAACGAGCAACACGGCTGCTCACTTTAATCGTCAGAAACTTTGGTACCCACGAAAAAGATACAAGGTAAAGGATTTATTCTAACCCGTGTCCAGCTGAGAGAGGCCTCTATAGTGAATGCTAGTTCCTTACCTGTGGATCCACTTGAGAGAAAGAAACATTTATGCCCTGAATCCAGTATCTTTCCAGTGCTTGCACTCTGTCTTTGAAAGAAATGGTATGTTCTCTTTGTTTAAAGAAGCTTGGGCCCAGCAATTTGTTAATTTGCCTAGTTTTATATTGTTATTTCTATATCACCGTCCACACTACCCACTTTAGTAACTGATTCCTACCTTGTAATAGCCTATAATTATTTAATAGACATACATTTTATTTCCTGTGCAAGGTGGTAAAGTTCCAGGAAAGGACTGTTAGCAGTATTAATAGCTTCAAGTGCTGACTTATTTGATTTTTGCAAGTGTTTCTTAGTCTGTTGAATCTCCACCATCTAATACTTTGCTTGGCATAGATTATGTGTTCAGTAAATATCAATTAGATGATACCTCCTGGAGAGTAGAAGACCAACTTGTTTACTTCACGGTTTCCTGGTGCCCTAACAGTACTGTCTACTCAGCAAACACATGACTTTATTGCTGTTCCTTTCAGCAAGCAAAATAGAAAACTGTTGCCCTGTAAGGAACTGCACCCGCCCCCCCCCCCCCCCCGGCATAATGCCCCAAGAAGTATGTCAAGAATTAATTGTGGATGGGTTGATTAGCCTCATTCTTATTCCTGACTCTCTTCTGCAGCGTGTATCTGCGTCTTTCACAATGAGTGATCTGAGGTTCTTTTGGTCAGGCTACCTAAGAAATTATTTTGGAAGCTGTCTAGTTTGACTTTTTGACTTCTGAAACAAAATAAACTCCAAGACAGCGGCAAAAAACAACAGTAGGCAGACCTATGTTCTTGACAATTCTAGTTACAAGATCTTAAATAACTGTGTGTGTGTGTGTGTGTGCGTGTGTGTGTTCTGCACCCCCTTTTATAATTAAAAGGGTTCCTGAGCCGGGCGGTGGTGGCGCACGCCTTTAATCCCAGCACTCGGGAGGCAGAGGCAGGCGGATCTTTGTGAGTTCGAGGCCAGCCTGGGCTACCAAGTGAGTTCCAGGAAAGGCGCAAAGCTACACAGAGAAACCCTGTCTCAAAAAACCAAAAAAAAAAAAAAAAAAAAAATAAAAGGGTTCCTGAAGAAATGCTTTGGTATGGGTCTCTACAGTATGTAGCTCGCGGTTGAGTGCCATCACAGGGGTCACATCCCGAGCACTCCCTCAAATAAAAAAGCAAAAATAAAACAAACAACAACATTGTCCCAACCCAGTAATGGCAATTACTTAGATGAAACAGATTCTCATTCTTTCCCCCCTTTAACCCAATTAAATCTGTCCTGAGCAGAATTTGCAAGGGAATGAACGTCTTGAATGTACAAAACTTTGCTTCGCTGCAGAGAAGCGAAATGGTCACGTCTATATCGTAGTTGTGGCAACCTGTTCAGCTGGCAGAGTCTACAGGAGGGGGTGGGACTGGAACAGTGTGGCGAGGACTGCAGGTAATGTCAGCACGGAGAACAGTCAGAAGCTAGAGCAAATTATTTGAACATTTCCATCCAGTAGTTGCTAAATCTGGCCGTGTCCATTTATTAGCTGTGGGACGGTGGGTTAAGTTATTTTAACATTTCAGGGCATTGATTTCGTCACTTGTAAAATGGCGATGAGGAGGATGCGTTACACTGTGCCGCTGTAAACTGCTTGCAGAAATTCCTAGCACCTTGGCACAGAGCAAGCGCTCTGTCAAATGTTTGTTAAGTAAATACAACGTTTGCCTGGGTTACCTTCCACTTCTACACAGCTGCTAACTAACCGGTAAGCCCCACCTACATCCAAGTTAGGGGAGGCCGCTGTTTCCTACTGCAACGTTTTCCTGACCCACGCGGTAAAGCGCGCTTAGAGGAGCTGCGACACCGACCACGCTTTCCCCAGGTCCCCAGGCTGCCTGCCCATCACCCGATCGCCGCGTGGGCGAGACACACAAACCTTCCTCCCGCTCAGGTTCCTGGGCTCCAACCGAGCACCGCCGGGCCGGCCGGCTGTTCCGGACCCCGCCCACCAGTCTGGGAACGCCCCTAGGGGGCGGGGGGGGGGGGAGAAAGAGCTCCCGAGGCGCCGCGCACGCGCAGTGCCGCCGCGTCGCGCCTGCGCGGTGGCCCGAGCCGAGGAAGGCGGGGGCTTGGTATGCGAGCGAGTGTGTGAGGGGAGGGAGGCGTCCCGGCCGAGCGTGGTACTACGGCGGGCGCGGGCCGGAGGGGGCGGGGGGATGCGCCGCGGCGGCGGCGGCGGCGGCGGCGGCGGCAGCGGCGCGGGTGCTGGGCTGGGGCTTGGCCGCGCCAGAGCAGCGGATCCCGGTGTCGCCGCGGCAGCTGCGCGGGTGTCGCGCCGGGTCGGAAGACGCCGTGCCACAGCGCTCCCCCACTTTTTTTTTTTTTTTTAAATAACCGGAACCAATGAACGCGGCGGGGAGCCGAGCTCCGCGGGCCGCCGGGGAAGGGAGCAGGCTAGCGCCCGGCGGGAGTCCGCTTCCGAGGCGGCGGGGCCCGGGGCAGCTGGCGGCGAGCGAGCGGCCGGCGGCTCCCGCGAGCGCTCCTCCCGCCGCGGCCCCCGGCCGGGCCTCGGGCTGCCGTCTCCGGCGGCGCTGGGCTTCGCTGCTGCTCTTCGGGCTGTTGGTGGCCGGCGCGGCGGACGGATGCGACCTGGTGCCCCGGCACCTCCGCGGGCGGCGCGCGTCGGGGTCGGCCGGAGCGGCTGCGTCTCCTTCGGCGGCGGCGGCGGCGGCGGGCGAGCGCCAGGCGCTGCTGACAGGTGAGGCCCGCGCGGTGGCGGGCAGGCTTGGCGGGATCCCCCCCGGCCGGACCCCATCTCCCCCGAGAGGGCGCCCCGCGGTTGCCTTGGCGCCGGCCGTCGCACTTGGGACGCTTTCCGTGTCCACCCGACTGGCGCCTCGACTGCGGCTTCTCCGCCCTGTTAGTGGGTTTCCCGCGAGCTTCCCCGCTGAGCGATGCACTGGTTTCTCTTTCGTGCTGCCCAAGGGGCCCCTGGGGTCTGGAGGGGACTGCGCTCATTTCCCCTCTTCCTAAAGCTGCCGGAGAAAGTAGGCGGTAGCAGCAGCCCCGGCGGCAATGCGGTATGGAGTCGGCCTCTGCTGCCTTTTTGCAAAGGCAGCTGGCAGCGTCTTACCGATTGCGAGCCGGGCTCCCGAGCGCCTTGTCCCAGGGGAAGCTGCTGAGGAGATTCTTTGAGAGCCACAGCACCTAGTGGCATTAGTGGTTATGAAGAAACGTGAAAGTCTGGTGTGTGTTTTTTTGTGGGCTACGAGACGGTTTTGAGGGATGGAAAGTGTATGCCGTTTGAGAGCATCACTGGGTGAGAAAGGGTGCAGAAGGCGCAGCAGGTAAACCAGAAACACACCTAAAATTTACCAAGTGCAGGCGATTTGTGACGTGGGTTTGGGCAGCATAGTTCTGATGGAGTGCACCAGCACCTTTTACATCAGAACGTTCTAGCGCTTACTGAAAACTTGCAAATATGTTTGGTAAGGTGAAGTAGAAAACTGTATGCTTTTAAAGCCTTCATTGTCTTATATAACTGATCTGGTGTGGTTTAAGCAGTGATGTAAAGGTCCTGAAATGATTTCCTGGGGCAAAGTGGTGGAGCTAGAGTAACTTTCTTTTTCTTCCTCCTGTGTTTATTTTTTAAGGTAGATCTCTAGATTTTCTGGAGGAATAGCAAGATTAAAGAGGAAGAAGATGACCCACTATTAATTTAACTACTGTGATAGCCCAAGAGGCGCCTGGTAGTTAGTCCCTAACAGCTGCTCTGGGAAGTGTTCAGGAGACTTTAGATGGAAGCAGCCTTTCTTTAGTTCTGTGACAGGCTATTTCCTGTTGTAGAGAGAAGAAGGATGTTGTCAGGCAATGTGGGAGTTGTAGGGTGTAGAACATAATGATCAGCTTATTTAAGGTACTCAAAAACTTAGCAGAGCCTGTTCAGCTGACACAGGGGACCCATCGCTTGGAGAAACGATTATAGAACGATCATCTTTAGGTATATAATACTGTGAGGGAGGGGTAGACTGGGTAGTGTCATGCTCGGATAGTTATTTTCTAATAAAAATGTGGCAAGTGTAGAAGGCGGCAGTGATAAACTAGTTAAGTAGGACTGTGGTTGAGGGCCTGTTGCCTCCCGTGGGAATGGCACAGAATTGCTTTGGCTTCTAAGCTATAGGAGTGTAGATTTTTTTTTTTTAAAAGAAATGTTTGATTAGTAGATAATTGCATAATGCCTTATCGAATGTAATTGGCAGAAAGGCAGTGATCTAGAATTCTGGCGTTTGTTGACTATTTTAACAAGTATGTTATGCTGAGAACATTGTATCAAGAAAATAAGTGCAGATGGAATTTTAATAAGCTGAAACCCTTGTAATTTTCTCTGAAGTTACTTGTGGCACAGTGGAAAAGACAAAGTGATTCTTAGTGGGGAAAAAAATCAGACTTATCACACAAAATGAATTTGTGTGGTAGTGCTTTTAACTAAGTTTACTGCAATTATGTTAACCTTGGAATTATTTCTGTGGACCTCAAGTTTTTTTCCTTTTGTTCTAGTATTATTTTTAAAAAGTTAAACATTTCCATTTAAAGTTTCAGTTTATAAGACTGCACAGTATCCAGGTTGAATCATAGTAATTTTAATAAGTTTATATAAATATAGTCAGTAGGGCTGGCGTTTTGGGAATGTATATTGAAAACCATTTGTGAAATTAGAATATAGTTATGGCAGTTGTTTTGAGGGCAGTTCTCTTTTATGGTTCTACTTGTTATATTAAGCCTGGAACATAAATTGATGGTGATATTTTACACTTCAGGAAGTGGAGCCACAGACAAACCCAAGGTACTGCCCGGTTATGTTCTAGACTCTGTACATGGATAGGTAAAGATAAGAGCATCAGTTGTAAGAGAACTACATTTTATGTGGATTTTGAAATTTGAAAACCATTGAAAGAATTGTGAGAGAATTTTTCTCAGTGGTTCCCAGTTAAAGCTGTCACTTCACTGTCGGTACTTCGTAAATTGACAGCCAGACCACTTTCTGTTTTCTTCTCCAGATTAGTATTTTTAATACTCAACCGCTAGAAACGTCTTAGAAATTTGGCTCATTAATGCAGTCTAAAAGACACCTTTTCATCGAAGCTTACCTTACAAAGGTTTTATGTTAGTGTATTTTAAGATTAAATTGTCTTTTCAATCTGGCTTGCTCTTTGCTTGGAGCAAGAAAAGTATTCTTGCAGAGATAGACAGTGACACCATAAAAATAAATAGATCCATTGTCTTAAGTGTTTTAATAAGGTAGAACCAATATTTATAATATCACATGGAAAAATTTTAAATTGTATGTGTGCATACACACATATATATTTAGTTAAAAAAGTAATTCAAATGATTGAAATCTAATTCAGATTAAGGATTGATGATTTGAAGCTGACAGATTATATTCTAAATCAGTACTTTTGTTTAACACATATAATATCAATGGATTGACCTTAGTGGGGAGTGGTTGAGATCAAAATATTGAAATAATGGATTCTGAGAAATCTTGGAAGGGTAAAAGTAAGCCCCCCCCCCACGTATATATGTATGTGTATGTATACAAAGCACAATTTGGGAAAATATATAGAATAATTTAACACTATTTTTTCTCACACACGCACAGAGCTAAGTGTTTCAGAATTTTAAAACAACCATTAGCTTTAAAATGCTCTTAACATTCTTTTTTATTTTGTTTTTTTGAGACAGAGTTTCTCTGTGTAGTTTTGGTGCTTGTCCTGGATCTTGCTCTGTAGACCAGGCTGGCCTCGAACTCACAGAGATATGTCTGTCTCTGCCTCCCGAGTGCTGGGATAAAAGGCTTATGCTACTGCCACCTGGCTTTAGAGTAACATTCTTTAGTGTTTAAAGATTTTTATCATAAGATTTTTATTTATCACTTCACTGATTTGATATATTATTAGTATAAAATGAAAACTTTAGGATATTTTCTTTAGACGTATTAAAATCTCAACAAAACCTTAAAATATTCTCAGTTGAAAGTATAATACCATTTCGAAGGGCCACTTTATCCAGAAGTGTTAAAAACACCCATGCTGCGGGGCTTCCACTAATTCAGATGAGAATTTTTTCAGGTTACCATTGGAAAAATATTAATTCAAGCTTTTAATTGTCCCTCATCTTGCATTCCCAAGACTTCTCCAGTAGACACTACTTTATGAATGCCATATTTGAGTGACTGGTTGGCTGGGGTGTGCTGTATGTATGCCCGTTGAGTCATGCTCTTCACTAGGCTGGCCTGTGCTAGTGTTTACATTGTGACACAGAGTGTGTTTTCCATGAGCCTTCTTCGATGCCCTTCTGCTGCTTCTTTTTCATCTCCAGTCTTTGGCCATTGCTGTGCTTACATTGTATTACCAGCCACCGGACCTGCTTATCTCTATTTGACTTTCATCTATTCTGCATGTTTAAAATTAGTTATACCTTGTTTAGAAACATCTCGTTCCTTGTTTAAGACTCTCAGGAATCCCATTGGTCACTGTTGAAGATCTCATAAATGCCAGTTGGAAATAAGGGTTTAAGATTTAGCTTCTGCTTGGGCTGGGTGGTGGTGGCGGTGGTGCAAGCCTTTAATCCCAGCCCTTGGGAGGAGGCAGAGGTAAGAGAATCTTTGAGTTGAGTCCAGTCTGGTCTAAAGAGGAAGTTCCAGGAAGGCCAGGGCTACACAGAGAAACCCTTTCTTCAAAAACCAAAAACCAAAAAAAAAAAAAAAAAGCTTATTTTTATATAAAAAGAATAAACAGAGATAGATAATTGCTGGTGACTTAATTTGTGGGTGGGGTTAATGCTAATGTTTTTAGTTAATTTAGACTCATGAGTAACTATCTACTATTTTGGATATTGGGGTAGTCATTGTTAATATGTGAATACTTTCGGAATTATGCTTGGAGATACATATTTATGCATGCAGTAAAGTATAGACTGATTAAGTGAATTAAAATTATTAACCAATAATGTTTAAAATAAGCTACTTTTGATATTCATTAGAGTTTGGACCAAGTTAGGAACTGTGTCTGCTCACTGGGAACCCAGGCTAGCACTGGTTGGGGAATAACAGGTGCATGAACTAAACTATTACTAGGTGCCTGTAAAGTGCTAACTGCTTCCTATGCATCAGTCTTTTTAGATCTTGACTAAATCTGTCAGAGCATTACTTTCATACAAAATATAAGACAATGGATGCTTTATGACTATGTGTTGTATATGCTTATAAATCTGAACAACTGGAGGCCAACTTTGATTAGCATAATAATGGAGTGCAAACTGTTGGGAAAAGGAAGAGGCTTCTGTAGAATTTGTGGTAGCCCCAGGTATATATAATATACTTCATGTAGAGGTGAATGGAAGGGCCTTCCAAGAGGAGGCAAATATGAGAATAAGGAGGAAGTTAACTGCCTCGAGTGTGTGTAGAGTAAAGGAGAAAAGGTTGGGTCCAGATTATCAAGTGCTCCGAGGTGTAGTTAGTGTGTAGGTAAATGTTAGCATATCTAAAATTGGGTTTCTCAGCCATGTGCTAGGGAAGATGGGAAGCAATCAGAAAAATGTGGTAAAATTTCTTAGCACATTGATTTTGCTTGTTAACTTGGAAAGCTGACATGAAAAATTTATTTTGTAATTAAAAACATTTAAAAGTACTAATTGTGTACATAACTCTGGAGAATGTAGAGTTACTTTAATGTTTTAGGCAAATCAAAAGATATTTTTTAATAACCCAAGAGTTTTGTTCATAAACTCTTGGAGTTTTGAGTCTTTTAACCTGTCATCAAGGGGGAGAGGAACTGTGGTATTTGAGCATGAGAATGGCCTGTGTTTGAGAAAATGAGTTCTGGGTGGGTGGAAGTGGGCGGATGAAGGTGGTAAGAGGGTAGCTAGGAAGCAGTGCAGGAAGAGAGGACTTCAGTTACTCAGTGGCTCTGAAAGCACTTGCAAGAAGTTTTAGAAAGTTAGTTTTAGTCTTGTGTTAGCCAGGAGCCTGGCTGTTTCTTATCTTTTAATCTCAGAGTTTCTAGAATGATTTAAATTAGTACAAACCTTTGAAAACTCCCAGAAGGAACATAGTGTCTTTTTCACTCCAAGTGTGTCTATTTATCATTTCAAAGTTAGGTATTGTGTGTATGATTTGGCTTCTGTGATGATTTGCAAAGTTGTTAACAACAAAACATCACAAATATATTTGCTAACTGTCTGATAAACCAAAACACTGATAGCTAAAGATACTATATTTGCACGTTTACATAAAGCCTTGTATTCTGTATTTCAGTATTTTTTTTAAATTCTGTATTAAAGAATGACTGTGTCCAGGTTGAGCTTGTACCGTGTATTAGCATGTTCTCTTTCTCAAGTCTCCTCTAGAGCAACTGAGTCTTCTGAGTACTGGCTTAGTATTTGTTTCAAAATTCACTGTTGAATTTCCTGTGTGAGGTTCAAGCCTGGTTTGTAGATGATCATCTCTAACACCAAACTTCAGTGGGTGGTTTTTGCCTTCTCCGTTTTGATCTTATGATGTCAGTTCTTGACATATTCTAGTCGGACTTTCAGTAACCACTTTCCTTGATAGGAGTCTTTGTTGCTGATTGTAAGGATGGTTCTCTCCTGAACCACAGTTCTCAGTCTTGTGTTCTTCCAGCTGAACATTTATTTCCTCCTCAGAGAACTTCATTACTAGGAAAGTTCTGCTGGAGTAGGGAACCCCAGGCCAATGATTGATTTGACTTCTGGCTTTTTTTCATTTGGCCTTTTCAGAGTTACTGCACAGCCATCAGGGCTCCCATCCCCAGGATAATTTTCTTTCAGCTAGGCTTTGTCAATCATGTAATTTTCAGGGAACTTACTTTGGATTAAGGATAAAGGGATTTTCAGGATGTTAATAGTGAGGATTGAGTGTTCTTAAAGAGAGGGGTAACCAGCTTTCCCCATGCCAGCTTTTCCATCAGATCCAGGGCACCTCCCAAACCCGACAAGCAGTTTTCTGGGATGGGCCTGCTCTGAGTGCTTGCATATGAGCTGATCTTTATGTGTGCTGCAGATCTTGGCCTCTGTGCAACTGTTTGCCTCCAGTTATTTTCGCTTTCTCTGTCTCTCTCTGATCTTCTTGAACTTGCCATTATGTAAATGAAACACTTCAAAAACTCTTACTGAATTAAGTGCTGGGCTTTTTAATTTGAAAATGCTGGCATTGAATCTTATTTACATGATTTCTGAATATTAAACAATCTCATTAAAAGAATCCGTGGAGTAATGACAGTGATTTGTATTTGTCAAGTGATTCTCAAGGAGTGAAAACAGATTTTTAATGCTTGAATTTCTGTTCTTTCTTTGACAGGGTCTTGTTATGTAGCTTAATCTAGTCTTTTTTCATTTTCTGTAGGCTAGTCTTGAACTAGATGCTCCTGCTAATTCTCCTGCTTCTTCCTCCCCAGGGCTGGGAGTATCACAGTGTGTGTGACCATACTTGTCCCTTTTTTGAAGTTTTCATTTTCTGTTCAACATTGTCCGTTTTACAGATCAGTGTTTTCTTCCCTCTACTGTTTCTCTATCCTTTTAAAAACAGCAGATACTTGGCCGGGCAGTGGTGGCGCACGCCTTTAATCCCAGCACTTGGGAGGCAGAGCCAGGTGGATCTCTGTGAGTTCGAGGCCAGCCTGGGCTACCAAGTTAGCTCCAGGAAAGGCGCAAAGCTACGCAGAGAAACCCTGTCTCGAAAAACCAAAAAAAAAAAAAAAAAAACCAACCAAACAAACAAAAAAAAAACCAGCAGATACTAAGTCCTTAGATGGTCTTGATCTGCCTCCTTTATTCTTGTTTTCCACCAGCAAACGACTGATTTTGCCATTAAAGACGAGTGTAAGTTTCTCTGTCTCCTCAGTCTGGTCATCTTTGAGCTCTTCTGCTTTGCGCTTGTGAGTTTGTTGTCTGATGTGCATTCAGACCATAGGATTTCGAGAATGGGTCTGAGGAAGAACTGAGGAGAAGTAAAGGAAAAAGCCCGTTTTTAGTGGGTGTTTGTGTTTATATAAAATTTTACACACTATTTAATGATTGTTGTGTGGTAACCATGACTTGAGGAAGTGGGGATATAAAGATGTTGCAGTTTGCCTTAAGAAAAAACATTATTGTAAGAGCAGTAAACCTGGGAATGTATTTGCACATAAGAAAGCGTTAATTTTGTAGCTTATCTGTTTACATTGCTATGTTTACTAGGAATACACTAGAGATATCTGTGCTTTCATGTTCTTTGTCAGCGTTTTTCAGATTCACCAAGATGTGGAAATAACTTAAATGTCTGTTGATGAAGAATGGATGAGAAAGTATGACATACATATACATATAGATAGCGGGATATTAATGTTTGTTGATGGAAGAAGAATGGATAAAGAAAACGTGACATACTTCAGCCATTGAAAGAAGGAAATTCTTCTACTTGTGGCAGTATAGATGAATCTGGAAAGCATTCTGCTAAATAAAACAAATCAGAAATAAATAAAACAGACACAGAAGGATAAAGACTGCATGGTGTCACTTGTGTGGGATCCGACACTGTCAAATGTAGTAGAATAGATTTCGTAAGAGAGTACATCATAAATAGGTTTATCTCATACCAAAAGTAAAGGTAAAGATGTGAGTTAATTGATACATTGACCAAACATGATAATGATGACTGTTTCACACTTACACCCTCATCAAATCAAATAGTACACCTAAAATAGCTGTATACACTTCAGTTGTCAAGTCCATTGGCCTTTGAATTACATCTTCATTTTCTTTGTTATTAATCAAAATTTGCTGTGAAATATCCTGAAGTTTTTTTTTTTTTTTTTTTTTTTTTTTTTTTTTTTTTTAAAGACAAGGTTTCTCTGTGTAGCTTTGGAGCCTGTCCTGGATCTCGCTCTGTAGACCAGGCTGGCCTCAAACTACAGAGATCCGCCTGCCTGTGCCTCCCGTGTGCTGGGATGAAAGGCATGTTCCACCACTGCCCGGCATACTCTTAAGTTTTAAAGATCATTCCTATGTAATATACAGATTCTGAAGCCCAGTGATATATCTGTAGTGTGCTGCATAAAGTCAATATCCTCAGTAAGTGGGAATTTGTGTTTGTGCTTTGTTTTTTGTGAATATTCCTTATTGGATGGAATGTGGTTTTAAGATTCATTCAACTTTTATATGGGGTATAAGTTTGTTCTTCTTTTATGTAATGTGATTTTACAGCCTGTAGACCCTAGCGGATTTTTATGAGTTTGAATCCCAATCTGATAATGGTTTATAATTATAGGTAGGTGACTTAACGTGTTACCATCTATATTTCTATATCTTTAGAATGGGGTTTAAAGAACAAAGAGTTAATAGTCTGCTTAATATAGACCCTGGCAAATGTAAGTACTCAGTTATTTCTAAAGCTGTTCCCCCCATTTGTCCATATATACTGATGAGAGATGTAGAAATGTGCTGAGGCTTGCTGAGTATTAGTAAGGTACTTTTTTGTTACTTTTATGTATTCATCAGGGCAGTCCTGGGAATTGGACACATGGTCTTGCCTGCTACTGCAAAACTGCATTCCCATCCCTTTTTGTCACATTAAAAGTAAATTAAATATGAGGCTGGGGTAATAGCTCAGCCTCGAAGGAAGTTGATTATAAGCATCTGTCTGTGAGTGTTCCATCACCAGAACTGGTGTAAAATTGCTGCTTGTGGTGGCATGTACTTGTTATCCCAGCACTAGGAGGTAGAGACTTGTGAGGATCCTTGGGGTTAGCTGGTCTACCAGTCTAGGCTACTTAGTAAGCACTAGTTCAGAGACAGATACTATCTCAAAAAAGTAGGTAGATGGAGCCTATGGAACAATAACCAAGATTAACTTCTATCCTGTGTGCATACACGCATACTCGCTTGCACACACACAGAATAAATGACAGTATTGTTTAAGACACTTCTGTGATCTAAATAATCAGATTGTTAGTGGTCCAAATCTGACTGTAGCTATGATTACAGGCAGAACCTGTACAATATTAAGCCATTCAAAAGGAAGCCCACCCTAGCTAAGGAGCTGTTGATAAATGGTGGCCGGGAAAGACAGCCAGTTTTCATTGGGGTGATTCCTAGTAGGGCACCCCTGCATCAGTGGATGCCATATGAGAATGTGGGCAGCATGAAATGGATGCCATGAGGTATTAACAAACATTATATGAAGAAAGTGTGAAGTTGGGAGGAGGACTTGTTGGGGAAGTCGGGGGGGGGGGAGAGTTAGAGAAACTGATCATAATGCATTGTATACATGTATGGAATTCTCAAAGAATAAGTTACAAGAGTGTAGAAAATGGCGCTATTTATATCAATGAAATCAGAAAGTACTGGGATGTTTTTTAAGACTCTTAAGACTTTGAGTTTTTTTAAGACTCTTTAGCTAAGCTATTTTGTATGTATTTTATTTTATTCTTTGTGGTGCTGAGGCTTGAACCCAGGGCCTTGCACTCGGTAGGCAAGCACTTTAGCACTGGGCTACATCCCCAGTTTGCCCTTGTTATTTTAGCTAACCAGAAGACTTTACGGTATTTTGTAGTTGAAATGTCAGCAATAAAAACTCAATTTCTGAACTTAAAGGATTATTGTAGAAAATTTAAAAATTAGGAAAGATTAAACTAGAAAACAAATTTACCTTAACAACTTGCAATAATTCTTCAGGCAATTTATTTATTTATTTTTTACACTCTTAAAAATGTGTATTTTTATATGTAATAACCTCAGGAGGTAATCTTAAAAATGTATTTTTGGAGTTGGAGATTTGTCCCAAGGGCCTTTTCAAGCTAAGCATGTGCTTAGAGTAATTTTAAATGTGAAGTCAGTGAATACTTGGATGTCAAGTGTATTATATAGGCTTATTAAAAGTATTGAGAACATTTGATGAATAAGATTATAAGGCTCTTGTTCTCAGAGCTTATATTAATATTTAAGTTGGGACAATAATTAATATTTTAAAATTATGAGACATACCTGTTAAGGAACAAAAGAGCATACATGAAATAGAAAATATTGTGGATGAGATGGTGTGGGGCACCTGTTAATTTAGGTGGGTGGGCTAGTTGGGGAAGCATTTAAGAAATTCATATAAAAAATTACATCCTCTCCCTCCTTCTCCCTCTCTCTGCACCTCCCTTCCCCTGTCCCCAGTTACAGGGATTGAACTGAAATTGTCAGGCTTGGCAGCAAGCACCTTTACCTGCTGATAGCTCACTAGCCAGAAAGTCATGTTTTAGTACAGTATTTGAACTTACTTTCAAAATATTTTTGGTGTGTGTGTGTGTGTGTGTGTGTGTGTGTGTGTGTATGTGTGTGTGTGTGTGTAGGTTTGTGCATGTGGATGTAGTGCCCATGGAGGCCAGAAAAGGGTGTCAGATCCCCTGGAGCTGGAGTTCCTGGCACGGTGAGCTCTCCAATCAGGGAACTAAACACAGGCTCTCTGCAAGTTTGTACTCCTAACTACTGATCCAACTTTCTTGCTCTCTGAAGATCATATATATTCTTTTTGTTTTGTTTTGTATTTTTGAGACAGGGTCTTACTATGTATTTGGCTGTCCAGGAACTCACTGTGTAGACCAGGCTGGCCTCAAACTTGAATTTAAGTGATCTGCCTGCCTGTGCTTCAGGGGTGTTTGAATTAAAGGTGTGCACTGGCTTAAGCCCATATTTTTAATATAGTATTTGAAGGACTAGTCATTGCAGAGTTGGAAGATAGAATACCATGTAGAGGTAATAGTCGCTTAGTTAGAGATCCTGAGGCAAGAAAATTTGAATTACAAAAACATCCATTTTGGGTAGGAGAGATGGTTCAGTCAGTAAAGAGCACCAGTGTAAAAAGCTGGGCATGGCAACATGAGTGTAATACCAGATCTGGGGAGGTGGAGATTGGCAGATCCCCTGGAGTTCATTGGCAAGCCAGACTAGCTGAACCGTGGACTCCTGGTTCAGTGAGAGACAGTGTCTCAGAAAATCAGGTGGAAAAGCAGTTGAGGAAGATACCCAGTGTCAGCCTCTGTACTTTATATGTTAGGGGCACACAGCACAACCCCATGTGTATCTTCACATGCCTGCATGAACATGCTATGAGAGGGTGGGGGGAGCGCTGCTTTGTCTGAGCATATTTAGAGGGGGAAGATCAGGATGAGATCTGGCTGCTGAAGAGAGTAGGACCAGATGGTACAGAACTTTGTAGATCTTTCCCCATGTTGGGTTTTTTCAGAGGGTGATGGGAAACAGTGAAGAATTTTAAGGAGGGAAGTGCAATGATAGAACTAATTTTTGTTGTTTTTTGGACTCCACAGTTTTTTAAGGCCATGATAGAAAATATATAAAATAAAACTACTTTTAAGTGTATATTTTTGATGCTGTTAGATAGTTTTAAATTGTTGGTTACCAGAACTTTTTTGTCTTATAAAACTAAAGCTATACTTGTTAATTTTATTTCCCCAACTGCTGGTAACTGCCATTATAAATTTTTGTTTTTGTGAATTTGTTTACATTAGGTACTTGATGTAAGTAGAATCCTACAGTATCTGTCAAATTGTTACTAAGTTGTTACTTGACTGAATGTCCTCAAGGTTTATCCTTGTCAAACGTTGTAACATTAGAGTTTCTTAAGGCAGATACTTTATTTTATATACAGACAGCATTTTCTCCAACCACCCATCCATCCATCCACCCACCCACCCACTCATCCTTCCATTCATTCACCCACCCACCCACCCACTTACCCATCCATCTATCCACTCATCTATCCATTCATCTATCCATTCATCTATCTATTCATCCACCCACCCACCCACCCACCCACCCACCCACCCACCCATCCACCCATCCACCCACCCACCCACCCACCCACCCATCCATCCATCCATCCATCCATCCATCCATCCATCCATCCATCCATCCATCCATCCATCCATCTATCCATCCATCCATCCATTTATCCATCCATCCATTTATCCATCCATCCATTTATATCCATCCATCCATCCATCCATTTATTCATCCATCCATTTATCCATCCATCCATCCATCCATCCATCCATCCATCCATCCATCCATCCATCCATCCATAGACATGTTTTGCCTGATATAAGTAATGCTAGCAATATGTATGTGCTGATTTCTCTCTGATACCCTACTTTCAGTTCTTTTTACTAGATACCTAGAAATGGGATTGCTGCATATGTGTTGCTTTTACTCTTTATTTTCTTGGCTCTTTATGCTATTTTATAAGTGATTAGCACCATTTACAAGCCTGCCCTTGGGAAGTGTGCAGGGTTCCATGTTTTGTATGAATTCTGTTTAAGGCCTGTTGGCTGCTGTTTGTAGGTGACGGAATGTTGATGGGAAGCCTGATCTAGGCAGGTGGATACCCTGTCCATTGGGAGTGTTGTAGAATTTGAGGGAAGAGGAAGAATTTCGGTAGTTTAGAGTTAGAATTGATTTGGCTTGTGTGTGGATTGGGACGCGGCTGTGGCAGTAACAGGAAACAAAGACAGTTCTTAGATTGTTCCCGAAGCCATGCGTGGTGTTCATAATTCTGACACAGTGTTCCTAGCGAACCCCAGCATATTTCTTCTCCTGCCTCATAGGTCAGGCTGGTTTTGTTACCTTTGTTTAGGACAAACATGTTTCCTCCTCCGACAGCTGGGAGAAGGGGCTCACTTTACCTTGCATGTTGCATCTCCTGTCTGATTCTTTGAGGAAAAAGGAGGGAGAAATGGCACTTACATAATTAGTTCTCCCTCTCCCTCTCCCTCTCCTTCTCCCTCTCCCTCTCCCTCTCCCTCTTCCCCCTCCCCCTTCCCCTCCTCCCTCTCCCCCTCCCTCTCTTGCCCAGGCTGGCCTTGAACTCACAGAGACTCGCCTGCCTCTGCCTCCCAAGTGCTGAGATTAAAGGCATGCTCCACCACCACCCCGGCTTTCATGTTTGTTTTAAACTCAGTCATTGGGGCTAGATGAAGCAATAATCTTGTAATTGACACCGGCTTCTCTTACATAACATGTTCAGTAGTAAAACTTAATTTTTCCATGTCACTAGTTAGATCTAAACTTGGTGTGAGGTTTCTGGAGGAGACAAACTGTTGATCTGTGTATCTCAAGTATACATCTGGAAGATTGGGCTCTCTTTTTCCTTTATTTTGCTTTATGTTCTGTCATCTTGCATTGTCTTGTCTCTCAAAGACCATTCCAAATATTTGTCCTTCAATTGGTGAATATCTGTTGGGAATATTTTGTGTTCAGTGCACTGCTTTGAAAGTTGAAGGTACAGCAACAGGCAACATTTGACATGGATCCTACTTGTCTGTGGTTTTCTTTCATAAAGTCCTACCAATTATCCCCAGTGACTTGTGACTCCTTGACTGCTCAGGTATCTATTAGAGTGTTTTTAAAAAGTTGTCCCATAGCTCATAAGTACTTAATGACCTGAAGGTTTGCTTTTGGAGTCTATTGTGGCTTTTGATACCTTTAATCTGTATCATGATTAATGCTTTATCTATTTTTTGACAATGTCCAGTTTGTAAGAACAGGTGGTCAGGTAGTCTGGAATATAGTATGATTTAGTTATTGGCATCTGCTACATGAAAATTTTGGAATGTCATACTTTGAGGAAGAACTGTGTAACTCATCTTTATTTGTGACTGCTAGCTTCTAGTAGAGAAATGTTGTGGGATCAACTTTCAGTTTTCACTTATATAAACTGAGTGGCTATGACTAATATATTACTCATTTGTCTTAAGTCATGAACTTGGATAATCTCCTTTTTATGAGTTTAGGGTAATTACATTGGTGTGATTATTTAAAAGCCTGGAATTTTACTCAACTTGTAGTGTTCCAGACTTCAAAAGACATTTTATTAGGTGCTGGTTAAGGGGCTGGAGAGGTGGCTTCACAGTTTAGAGCACCTACTGTGCTTGCAGAGTACCTAGGGTTGGCTCCCTGCACGCATGTCAGGTGGCCCACAACTGCCTTTAACTCCATTTCCAGGGGATTTGATGCCCCCTGGCCTCCTCAGGAACATATAAGCTCCTGGTGCCCGTAAACTTACCAGGAACACACACATGCACATAAAAATAAAAGGATATTACACTTAATGTAACTTATAAAAAGTGCTAGTTATATGAATTTAGTAGTTATAAGCTCTCTATTAGGCATCTATAAAGTTACATTTTGCTTCTTAGTTTGACGGTATGTGAAACAATATTATGTGCTAGCTTTTTACGTTCTAGAACACTACTAGAAAACTAAAGTCATAATCTCTTCTCTCATGGTTTCATCTTTAATATTCTGATTATTGTTGTGCAACTGTAGCTTTACAAAATCTTGCACTCAGAACAAATTGGCACTTTGCTCAATTGTGACTGCCAGTGATCTCAGGATTCATTGTCTTGATTCCTTTAACTAAAGCCAAGCAGCATACTGCCTTTTATTTATTGATAATTTTACTTATTTACAGTATCAGTTATACAGGTCACAGTGGTTAATTTCTTGAGTTTTGTAAAAAAGCATATACATGTGCTTTACATTAGGATCAACTTTAAGATCTTACATAAACCAGAATTAGAGCCCAGATTTATAAATTTTGACATTTAGATTGTTGCCATGCTCTATTTGATATGGGATCTTGCTGGGTTGTCTAGGATGTCCTTAGACACCTGGGTTCAGATGATCCCCGTCTGTACATTCTGAGTGGCTGGGACTTTAGATGATGTGTCAATCACTGTACTGGCTGCTGCAATATAGTTATTTACTTATTTTTGAGACAGGGCCTCTCTGTGGAGTCCAGGGTGGCTTCAAAGTGGTGATTCTTTTACCTTAGTTTACTGAATGCTGAGATAGCAAGTGCTCACTACCATGCCTGTGTATGCCTGTGTGTGTAGTAGGATGCGTCTTAAAAATAAGTTGGTCTTTTCAGTTTCATAGTATAATTATTTATGTTTATATACTTTCTTATAAAATTATCTGGTAGCTTTCGTAGTATATTGAGAGTTTAGCTTTACATTTTAAGTCTTTTAAAGTTGATTTTCAGGTAGGTAGCTAGTAATGATAGATTCATCATCTATCTTGAATATTAAGATTCTAAAAATTAGCATGATTTTTTTCTTCATGTTCTAAATTGGTAAATGAGTAAAAGATACTAAGGCTCTCCTAGGATGTATAATTTATAATGTGAATGTATGAAAATGAACTCTATTCAGAGGTAAGAAATCTGCATTCAGTTGTCTGTCTTGCAGTTCTAGGTGAAGAGCACCTGTTTTAATTAAATGCCAATTCCAAAACTAGTGTGTTTAGAGAAAGTCTTTTCCTAATCATAATGAAGAGCTTTATCATAACAGAGTTTACAGTTAAATCACCAAGACCTTTTGGGTAAGTGGGCTTCAGAGTGAGAGTCTATAAGCCACGAGACTTTCATCTTTGTATTTGTTAAAAGATGCCATTGGAGAGAATAATTTGCAAGTTCTTAATTTGTAATTTAGAAAAGTTAATTTCCACTTATTATTCTTTTTGTTTGTTTGTTTGTTTGTTTGTTTGTTTTTTGAGACGAGGTTTCTCTGTGTATCCTTGGCTGTCCTGAAACTCACTCTGTTGACCAGGCTGGCCTCAAACTCTCAGAGATCTTCCTGTCTCTGCCTCTGAGTGCTGGGATTATAGGCATGCACCACCACCTGGTTTATCCTTTTATAACAAGAAAGTGTTCACATTGTGTCACATTTGAAATGAGTACTCCCCTCCCCTTTCTTTTGAAGTTTTTTAGTGTACACACTAGATGTTATGTTCACTAAATAGTACTTTATGGTACATTTCAGCGTCTAATCTATTGAAAAGTTAGGAAGCTTTTGTTTTTACTTGATATTGTTAATTCCTACTTCTTAGGCTGAGCAGTGGCCTGGAGTGTGGCTATTATTTTGGTGAAGAAAATGATAAAACTTTGGGTAAATTCAGTTAATAAGTTTTTGACTATGTCTGCTAGTATGGCTGAGACAGTAGCTGTTTACTAAACATGAAGTATTGGTTGAATTAGAATTCTTCCTATGGGGATCTTTTGTGTCAGGTATCATGTGGTGTTGGGCATTCTGATTTATCTTCATTCCCACTCTTTAGATAGTCCTTTGGGTTGTAGCATACACCCAGCTTTCAGACACCAGGGTCTGCTTTTAAGACCAGCTGTCCTTAACTGCATTTCTTTTACAGGCAAGATTGCAGTTTGCTTTTATTTACTAAATAATCAGGATTGAACCCAGAGCTGTGAACAAGTATTTTCTTACTGTGCTGTGTCCCTAGCCTTAGATTGCACTTCCTGCCTTATTTTCCTATTGATCTCTAAATCTCTTTTCTAGTCATTTTTTTGTTTATTCTGATATTAGTGGGAGTGGCTAAAAACTTCAGGGTTTTCATGAACTAGAATTGTCATTACCAAGGATATACTGAATTTCTTAATTATTTTATACAATTCATAACTAGCTGCCTTTGCTTAACCTATTTGCTAAACAATAGTTTTTGGTTAAAGTAGTCTGAATATCTACATTAGTAACATGGAAGGAAACTGCTGCTGGGTTGAGTTTTATAGAGCACAGAGTCAGTCTCTCATATCTCTTACTACCTTTTCTTAATTCTGTTTTAGCTCATTTCTTCTAGTTCATTTTATACAGTGTTGGTATATCCTATGTTGACTTTTTAAGGATTACAGAATATATTTTCACAAAATCTCCTATCTACATACTTCCCCCAAACATGTCTTTAATATAATATTACAGTGTAGTTTAGTCTTAAATGCCTCTCAAAGGCCCATGTATTAATGTTTTGGTCCTCAGCCCCACATATTATTAGTAGATGATAGGACCATTGGGAGGTAAAATTGGTGAAAGGAAGTCAAGTCATTGGTGCATGCTCTTTAACAGGACTAAGATTCATTGGTTTCTTATTCTGCTTGCTGATCATCATGATGTTTTCATCGTTGTCCCCCCATGTGTTGTCCCCTGCCAGGAGATGCCATCTCACCATAGGCCTCAAAGTGATTTGGTTCATTGACTCCAGACTGGAACCTCTGAAATGCTGAGCCCAAACAAACTTCCCTTCTCATAACAGTGCTTGTCTCAGCTATGTTGTTATATAGTGGGAAGAAGCTTACTTTGACTGTACAGCTTGAGGGAACTACATTGTTGTGGAATATTAGTTTAAGATGTGTTACATTTGTTTATGCTGTGGAATATTTGTTTAATGACACAAAGATGTGTTGCATTCTTTTATGTTGCATTTGTTTAACTCTGTAAAGCTGTGTTACTTTGCCTGCCTAAAACTCCTGATTGGTCTAATAAAGAGATGAACAGCCAATAGCCAGGCAGAGAGAATAAATAGAAGGAGAAATCTAGGCTTGAAAAAAGAGTGGGTGAGAAGCGAGAAAAGGAGAAGGAATAGAGGATGCCAGGGGCTAGTCACTTAGCCATACAGCTAGCCACAAAATAAGATGGAAAGAAAGATACATAGAATAAAGAAAGGTAAAAAGCCCAGAGGCAAAACATAGTTAAAGAGAAACGGGATAATTTAAGACAGAAAAGCTGGCTAGAAACAAGCCAAGCTAAGACCAGGCATTCATAAGTAAGAATAAGTTTCCTTGTATTTATTTGGGAGCTGTGTGCAGGCCCCCAAAGATTAAACCAAAACCAAAACCAAAACCAAACCAAAACCAACCACCCACACTATATAACTTGACAATTCAGATAGGGCTTTCTAATCTTGGATCTGTGCTTGGTATTTATCATAATTTTGGAAAAGCTTGACTTTTTCAGGTAATTATTTTCTCTTTGGCATTCTTCCTTTTTTCTTCTTTTTTTTTCCTTTGGCATTCTTCCTAAGTATTTGCTAGAATATTTGATATTGTGTCATAACTGTAGGGCAAAAACATTTCCCCTTTTTGATACTTTTTTCTTCTTTTTGCTTTAAGTTGGATGGTTTCTACCAAAATATCTCATATTCACTGATAATCTTGTAGAAGAAATACTTCATTTTTGAAGTGATGATTTTCTTTCTTTAATTTTAATATTATTATTTGACTTGTGGTTTCTATGTCTGCTAAAATCCCTTGGTTGCTCATCATGGATTCTAACATTGGAATTTTCCTCTTGATCTGTTAACATTGAAGTGACAGCCATGTAGATGTAATTCTGAACGGTTTCATTAAATAAGAAACACAGAGCCAAATGCAGAGTTAAAAGGCAAGAGCCAAGACTGCCTTCTTACCCCTCACTGTTGCTGTTGTCCTTCCCCTGAGAAAAAGACCTACTTCCTGTGTGTTTGTATTTTTATTCACTTTCTGTTCTGCCTTCTCATTGGCTGTAAACCCAACCACATGACCTCCTTGTCACTGCCTGTCTATACAGACCTCCAGGTCTCTATGGTTGGTATTGAGATTAAAGGTGTGTGTCTCCAACCTGGCTATGTCCTTGAACACACAGACTCTGCCTGCCATGTCATTGGATTAAGGGCGTGTGCTACCACTGCCAGACTTCTGCTTAATGGCTTGCTATTAGCTCTGACCTCCAGGCAACTTTATTTATTAACATACAAATAAAATCACATTTCAGCACAAATAAAATATCACCATACAGTCAATTTAGCATCTTATGTGATAGGGCTAACATTTGGCTCATCTTTGTGTTTGGTTTTCTTGTTTGTTGTGTATGTGGAAAATGGTTTATTTTCTTTTATGTCTTCCATACTTCATAATTGAATGATAATTGCAGTTGAGAAAGTTACCTTTGTGTAGAAATGGATTCTCTGATAGGTTGAGTCAGTTTGTCGTTAGTTGAGCTCGTGTGGCTTTACTGTTTCTGCTTATGGTGCACCACTCATCTGTGGTGAGTTGCTGTGTTTTAATGCTTTATGTGGCCTAGAGCAATTCCTCCTGTGCCAGCAATTTTGCATTATGACAGTGGTTTTCACTGTGTCATGGGAGTGGAGGAATTTTTAATTTTCCTGATTGACCTTCAGTCTTATGTAAGACTTTAATCCACTCCCCAGTTATACCATGTAAGACTTCAGAGTGTAGTTGAGGGTCATGAAGATTGACTAGTTCTTACCTACTTCCTACAGATGCCTGTAATTGATCTCCTTAATTCACTTTTGATATGATGCATTTTCTTGTTAGGTTTCTTCTACTTTACCTCCTTTGTTATTTATTTCTTTATTCATTCATTCATAATATTAATTTTTTAACACTGATTACCATATTGAGCTACACTGATAGCTGCTATTTTAAATTATCAGCATTAGTTTTTATAATTTACTGTGCTGTGTAATTTATCTTTGTATTCCCAACACTGGGCATATAAATTGTAAAAAGACTTTTAAGAGGGTACTAATTCAATTGTGTGTGTAAATTTGACTTCTGCATTACCAGAACACTGACATTGTTTATAAGAATTGTGTGTATACATAAAAATAAAAATATAAAATAAAGTAAAAAGATAAAATAACATAAAAATGTTAACTCAATGAAGATTTTTTTTTTTTGTACATCTGTATGAAAGATGAAATTTCTTAGGATCGTGGCTCTGGGCTACTATTGTGGTGAGCCGTCAGTATTTTTAAGTTAGTGTCATTAAAAGACAGTCTGGTTATTGTGGTATTTCATATGCCTAGTTATGAACTGGCTGTATATAATCCTCAAATTTATATTTATATATTTTGGTTTTGGACGTTTTGGATAAATGCAGATAGTTTGCTTATAACCATCACATCTGTACAACTACTGTGGTATACTTGTTGCTTATGCTTGCAAAAATAGATATTGTCCAAAGTAGCCTATCGGCTTTTTTTTTCTTTTCACTTTTTGAGACAGGGGTCTCCCTCTGTAGCCCAGACTGGCCTTTAATTCCTTAACCTCTCAATTGTTAAGATTGGAGGTGTGTTCCATACCAGGGCCTCTGTTGTGGTATAAATTCATGTCTTGAAAATTATTTTAAAAATATTTTTTCCTAGAATTAAATTTTTGAGATTTAAATCTTACAGTAGTTTAGAGTAGGGATTTGATCTCTTGGGTTTTCAGCATTTTAAAGTAGAAGGGGAGGGACCCTTGGGAGGAGGAAGAGGATTAGCAGGAGAGGGATTGGGGGCCCAAGGGGAGAGTATCAAGGAAAATGTATATATGAAAATGCCACAGTGAAAGTCATAACTTTCTATGCTAAATAAAAACTTAATAAATATGAATAGTTTTCAAAATTAGTGACTATGGTGTTTGGGGTTGCATCTTTTGGCATTATAATTGTAGTAAAAGAATTTCCTGTCTGTTTATCAGAGGTGGATGTCTACTTCTGGTGGTCTGTTCTCTGGTAGGCTGACTGACTATTCCTACGTTTTGGTAATGTCTTCTTGGGTGTTGCTTTCAGGCTTAGATTCTGTCTGCTTTTCCTGACGCTCACTCATGTTTCCTGTCTAATCCTTTGGTGGTTCTTTCTGCCTGCTCACTGTGGTTTAACTCATGTCTAAGACATGTGCTTTCTTCACATTGAGTTTTGATTGATTCATCAACTTGAACAGGCCTGTGAGCTTTTCTAGTTATTTTTATGATTTAGAAGTTATATATTATTTTAGTTAATGGACTTGACTCTGTTTAATGCTGAACCCTCAAGACCTTGAATTATGATGTCTACTTGAATCCTAAAAGCCTGTTAGTATTCCATAGTTCTGTAACTAGAGTTTTCCTGCCTTGCCCACAGTCAGGACAAATCTTTGTCACCCGCCAGTCCCACAGCCGCTCACACCCAACCAAGTAAACACAGAGACTTATATTGCTTACAAACTGTATGGCCGTGGCAGGCTTCTTGCTAACTGTTCTTATAGCTTAAATTAATCCATTTCCACAAATCTATACCTTGCCACGTGGCTCATGGCTTACCAGGGCATCTTTACATGCTGCTTGTTATGGTGGCAGCTGGCAGTGACTCCTTCTGCCTTCCTGTTCTTTCTTTTCTCCTCTCTGTTAGTCCTGCCTATACTTCCTGCCTAGCTACTGGCCAATCAGTGTTTTATTTATTGACCAATCAGAGCAATTTGACATACAGACCATCCCACAGCATAGTTCTCTTGAGTTGATTTCATAATGTAAGGGTGCTCGCTCACTTTTCCCTTTCTAGGGAAGGGTGTGTAATTTTGTGGAAGGATTATAAAGGATGAAATCAAATCAGAAGACCTAAGCTATTTTATCATTTTATTTTTTGTCTGCTGACTTATCCACAGAAAATGTATTGAGGACTTTCTCTGTTCTGAGTACATACAACTTAATTTATTTTTGAGTACACTGACTATTTAGCAGTTTTTTAAAGGATCACATTTAATCTTCCTTAAAATTCAATTATAATAGGTGATATTGAGGAAACTAAAAGCTTAAACCTTTAGTTTAGCATAATGCTCATTAGCTCATAGATAGTGACAAGTAAACCTTGCATAAACTCACTAGTGTTTTACTGGGCAGGTACTTCCTAGTACACCATCAATGTACTTCCATCAATGTAAGAACATTTTAAGGTTCAGCTTTGTGAACTGTGATTCAGCTAGGATCCCAAGAGCTGTATGTGATTGTTTCGGTCCTCATGGCTCATACTGACCATTGTCTGTAAATACCGTGGATTCTAACCACTGTGTACACTTAGGTTTCTCCACTTTCCTTGCTGTTCTCTAGTCCAGGCCACGATTACCTCTTCCTTCAGGGCTTCTTGTAGCCCCTTCCTCTTTGTTACTTTGCGTTTGATAGCCTGGTCTCCCAGAATCATATAAGACTACATAGAATTCTCTGTGCTCCTTCCTGCTTTTAGTAGCTTGTTTTCCTGATTATAGACTGGAAACATACTCTGTCACATAACTCGCAGCATGATCTGGCCTGTCTTTGGTTTTTTTATTCACCTTGTCATGGTGGCTTCCTTTCTACTGCTAGAATATGCCAAACTTGTTCCCTCTTTCTGAGCCTTGACACTTCACATTTTCTGCCTTAATTTTTCCTCCTTAGCATTTTACGTAGCTTGTTACTATTTGGCTTTTGATTTTATATTTCTTTCAGGACTTTTTTGATGATTTCTTATAAGGAACAGCCTACTTCCTTGTTTGCTTCAGTAATCACAGAAATCATTTAATTCCTTTATACTGTTCACAACCAGAAAGTATGTGTTAATGCATTTGTGATGTGTTGTCTTTACCCACCCACATAACTTTGAGCTGTGAAAGGACTGGGCCCTTGCTGTTCTTGATCATGTGGTATGGAGGTTGTGCCACTATATATTATAGTCTCCCTAAAACTTTTGGGTTAATAAATGTCTTAATGCACACATTATGTGAATAAAATATTTACTGTGTTTTATTTTTTCCCCCTCTGAGTTTCCATGAATGCTGAAGTAGAAGAAATAATGTATTTTAACCATGGGTTTTTAACATTTAAATTGATTTTAAACGTATCTTATGATTTTTAAAATAAGTGATTATGTTGCTTCAATTTTCGTTCTTTATCACACAGTCTTTCTTACTCTGAACTTAGAAAAATAAAGTATAGCAAGCAGTAAAACAAATTACACTTTTCAGAATGAGCGTTTTAGAATTACTTTTATGTACATCGGGGATTGTTTTCTGTAGATGTGTTATGGTGTGAATAAATCCCTCTCTCCAACTTACCACTCTAACTTCTCAGGTGATGTGGTAAGGGCTGCTCCTTTGTGAGGCAATCAGAACATATAACATCTCCTCATACATGGGATACGTACTTTTATAAAAGAGGCTTTGAGCACTGATTGCATTCCTTAGCTCTTCTGTCATGTGAGGACATAGCAACAAAGTGCTCTCACCACAGCTGGCTGCAGATCTTGAGGTTTTGAGCCTCTAGGACTGTGAGCAGTGATTTCTGTTGGGAAACAAATCAGTCTAAGGTATTTTTGTTATAGTATCTGAATGGATGAAGACAAAATAGGAATTAGCATAGTTGCTATTTTGCATTTTGCTTTCTAAAATATAGCATATCTTGAGCTTTTTCTTAATCATTAAATGAAATGGAAGATATAAATTATTCATTCTTATTATTGGATAGATTTCTTATCTGTGGGTATAGCGATAAGCATTTAGAATATAGTTAGAGTGCTTGGTGGTGGTGGCACACACCTATAATCCCAGTTCTTGAGAGTCAGAGGCAGGAGTACTGGGATTGCAGGTGTGTACTGACACACCTGATTTCTCCTGTGGGTGTTACTGGACAGATTGCCCCTTTGAGATGGAGGGAGGACCTGGTAGGAAATTCTTGAGTAACAATGAGAGACAGTTGAGACCGGCTCTTCCATGGCTACAAATGAGAGTTCATTAAAAGGGTTGAGACCCACTCTTCTCCCTACCTTCCCCTCTTCTTCCTCCTTAGTAGTAGAGTGCTTAGCAGACACAGCCCTTGAATCTCTTAACAACGTGGATTTCTGAAAGTTGTCTGTCAGTTACTACAGTGTAACGTCATCCTTACTTTGTTCTGTCAGTTTCTCTTGGTATGGCCCTTTTTTGTACATGCTAGTTCATTTAAAATAGTGGCATATTGTTCTACAGTTTGTCATTAACATTTTAATGACTTTAAAATGTAAGTACAGGTATTATCTATATTTCTTTTCTACCATAGGAACTAGGGTTCATTGAGCACATTTGCAGAGGAGGGTTGGGAAGGAAATAGAGAAAACAATAATGGAACATTCATTCATTCATTCATTCATTCATCCATCCATCCATCCATCCATTCATCGATTTTTAGTATTGAGGATTGAATTTAGGGTTAATTACTCTATCATTGAGCCACACCCTCAGCCCATAGCTCTGCATTTCAGTTACTCTGTATTTATCTCCTTACTCAAGGGCTCTTGAGCTTCTTATACTGTGTGGGACAAAATGTTATAATGGATTCATTTTCTATAACAAAGCTACATTTGGAAGTAGAATTGTACAGTGAAAATATGGTATGAAAAAGACTGACAAATTTAAAATGAAAATTTCCCCCTACATTTATTTATTTGAAGGAGACAGTGTTGTAGTAAATAATTTCGTTTTACTACTTGACAAGGAAAAACATGTAAAGGAGTTTGAATATGTTTCTGTGATACTAAGTGGTTCATATAATTCTTCAAGGCTATATGTTTTATTATGACACTGATAATTTCATTATAATGGACATAATTTCATTATAAGGACATCACATGGATCTAGAGCACCATATTTTTTGAAAATTTCCTGTTAACAATCGGCTTATCAAATTGTCACCTAGATTAACACCTGGCAAATGAATAAGCTTCTCAGTAAACCAAGAACCTTATCTCAAGCAGGATTGAAATAATGGGATTAGATGCTTGAGTTCTTCATGTCCTTTGGCAGAGACCATGCCTGTTATAAAATATGATGGAACAGAAGTTGGGCTGGAGAGCTCTCACCTCTTTGTTATGATCTGGTTTTTGCAAACAGCTTTGAGACTCTTACTGTATGCCAGAGCCTTACTCTCTTCTAACTGAAGTGAAGGAATGAAGGGGCGTACTCTCGTAAAACGGATTTATGCCATTTTAGTTGGCATAGTAAACACATCTATTTAATAGGATTGTTGTGAATATAGGAAAAATGTTGAACACAGTGTTCTGCATGTAGTAACTCCTTCAAAGCATGCCATTGCTTTATGCTGCAGTGCTCTAAATGTTTATTTAATTTTTAAAAGTGCTTTGGGTCTAAACTCTAATAAAGGTTTAAAAGCCAGAATGAGACCAGAGTATGATTGATTTCTACTACAGCAACTACTTTGACAAACTTAAACACAAAGAAAACAATTAATGGTACTGCTTTGTATGTAGGGGAAGTACAAATATTTTGAGAGGGTGCCATGTTCCTTTTCAGTACTCATCTCCAATGACTAGCCCAGAAATACTGTTTGTGTAGCAACACTGGCAGATTAAGTGTCCCACATGAGCAAAACCCAACATTTATTCAGTGCTTACTGTGCATTAGCGCTGCTTTCAACGCTTTGTATGAAATGACTTATTTGGTCCTCAGCAGACTGAGGGGCAGATTCTCATTTTATGGGAGAGGTAACAGAGACTTAGAGAAGTTAAGTGCAGGTTCACAGGGCTGCCAGCTACAGGGCTCACCTTAAATTAGTGTAGTTTGCCTGCTGAATATTAACACCTTTGAATTAGAAAACTTGTTTCATTTTAGAAACCAATAATTTCTAAAATGTGCTATTTCCTTTCTTAGAATGTACTTTATAGTAAACAGATAAAAGGTTACTGATAGCACATGTACAAAAGTACAGATATTCTTTTTCCTTTTTTTAAAAATTTTTTCCTGGTGTGATCAGAAACGGACAGCCTGGGAATGGAACCAGGTTCCTCTGGAACATTAGTCAGTGCTCTTAACCACTGAGCCATCGCTCTCCATTAAGTACAGATATTCTTAACTGATTTGTGTTGCTCTGTTCAGCATTGTGTTTCATGGGCTTCAACTACTTGCTATTTACTTTTCATAGAGTTTTTCAAAGTCATCAATATACAGCGTATCTGCTTTGCTCAAAGCACGTATTCACTTACTAGTCAGCACTTATATCAGTAAAGACATTGTCCTCACACTACATGTTTCTTTGCCATCATTGTGTGTCTCTGCACAAGGTGGTCCTTGGGTTTGTGTCCTTATTTTTGATTATGATGTAAATGGAATCATGAGCATATGCTTATGCCACATTTTTTATTGTGAAGCTGTATAGCTTATGTGTTAGTACATGCTAAGATGGAAGATAGGTATCATGGCTTGAGTTGTAAATAAGGTTCTCCTTTGAGGAAGAGTATTGGGTTTTAGTGTATGATGCGTGTGACAAGCTTCTGTTTCTGAGTTCTTTTTCTGTGTTTTGACTAAGTAATGTCAGAAGGTAACTTTTGTATGGATGGTGGTTATTACGCTAAAGCGCCTAGGATCAGTGAAACATAACATGGAGTCCAGTGCGATTTGCATTATGAAAGTGAAGGGAAATTAAGTATCTAAGTTTAAATGTAGCCTCTGTGTGTGTGTGTGTGTGTGTGTGTGTGTTTACTGATACAGTGTTGAGTTAGCTTAAGAAATACCATGATGGCTAATTGAAAGTTTTATAAAAACATTGCCTCACTTTAAGGCTTAGAGAGTCAAGTTTTAACCAGCTGATTAACATGACTGAGTCCTCTTATTTGGTGAATGAGGAAGTTGGGCCTGTGGATCTTACCTGTGGTTAAATAGAAAAGAGCAGAACTATGACAGGTAGGACATTCACTATCTTTTCAAATTTGCTGTCCGACAAAATCAGTAAGGAGAATAGTGATAGCAAACTGAGCAAATGACGGTTTCTTACATAGTCACATAATTAGAAAGATTGATTAACATTTTAATGTAAGGCTAGTGTATTATTTCAATGTATGCTTATTGGGCATATGTTCTGGGTACTAGAGTAGTGAGCGAAACAAAACAGTGATCACACATTGAAGTGGGAAGATGGTAAAGAGCTGCACAAGTGTACATGCATGTCTGGAAGTGATAGATGTTAGCAGACGAAAAATAGACAAGAGAGACTGTCAGGGATGTGTGTGTGTGTGTGTGTGTGTGTGTGTGTGTGTGTGTGTGTGTGTGTGTGTGTGTGTGTTTGCTAGTCTATATACAGTGATCAAATACAGGTGTCTTAGGAAACATTTGACAAGAAAAATGAAGAGCCTGGTGGCCTTTCGTCCCACCCAGCACAAGGGAGGCAGTGGCAAGCAGAGCTCTATGATCTACAGAGCAAGTTCCAGGACAGCCAAGACTACACAGAGAGAGCTTGTCTCAAACAAAACAAAAAACAAGCAAACAAATAAAAACCAAAGACAAAAAAACACAAAGAGACAGGAATGATGCCTTTCCATTTCTCCTTAGGTGGAGAAGGTGACATGGTTGGACTTTGTAGAAACGTTCAGTGGACTCTGGGGCTGGCACATGATAAGCATTGGTAAGAGTAGACTGGGTCAGAGAGAGAGTGTAGGAAGAATGCACACAGTCCTTTTTTACTGGGGTGAGGACATTGGGGAATGAGATGGGGAGCAACTGCAGGGTTTTAGAGAAAAGATGTGGCATTATCTCTATTTGAAAAGGGACCACTTTGTACAGGCTAATGAAGACAGGCTGTAGAAGGGCTCCTCTCAGTAGGGAGGTGATGATGCTCCCTTGTTAGTTGTGGAGGTTGTGGAAGTGGTACAGGTGATACTGCACAGGCATGAAATCCAGTGGAAAGTGAAAACCTTCCTGCCTTATTGCCCTGAAAATCAAGTTCAGTGTAATATAAAAACATAAAATGTATATGATTAAAAATATTGTAGAATAGCATACACACCAAAACAGATACCTCAAACTGTGTTTTACCTTCTACTGTGTCCCAGATTCATAAAACAGAGACCTGATTTTAGTCTTTCTCTTTACTGTGTGCTCGGACCGATTTTGTTTCTTCTCCTTGGTCTTCCTTCCTTCCTTTGTCTGGATTGTCCTTGCTTCTTAATATTTTTAAAGTCTCTGTTAATAACTTTTTTCCCTACAGAAATATAAATTAGCATTCCTAGCATATGCAAGGGTCTGGGTCTGACACCTAGCAAGGCAAAATAAATTAGTATAATTAAAAATATTTCATGTGTATTAGTTACTTTTCTGTTGCTCTGATAAAAGATTAAAGCCAAGGCTTTATATGGGCTCATCAGTCCAGAAGGGTAAGCATCAGCACACTGAAGCAGTGAGGTATGGAGGCTGAAAAAGGAAGCTGGAAGCTCCTGTCTTCAAACTCAAACACGAAACAGAGAGCTAAAAACTAGACATGGCAAATAGGCTTTAACCTCTGAAAGTTCATCTCTAGTGACATGTTTCCTCCAACAAGGCCACACTTCCTGAAACTCTCCAAAGCTTATCAATTGGAGAACAGTGTTCAATCGCCTGAGCCAATGGGGGGCATTTCTCTTTCGAACCACCACACATGTATGATTATAATTACACTAATCAATGATTTAATCATTTTTTTAAGTATTTGAACTTGTAATTTAAAATAATTAATTATGTCACACTCATCTCTATATTGATTTGTATAGGTCTAAAGAAATGCATGCCTTTAATCCCAGCACTTGGGAGGCAGAGGCAAGCGAATCTTTGTGAGTTTGAGGCCAGCCTGGTCTACAGAGTGAGATCCAGGAAAGGCGCAAAGCTACACAGAGAAACCCTGTCTTGAAAAAAAAAAAAAAGAAATTTATTTCGAGGAATTGGTTCAGGTGGTTGTGGAGACTGGTCAGTCTAGAAGTCTAAGAACAAGTTGGCAGACAAGGGCCTTGGGCCAGGGATGATGTTAGAGTTGCTTGAGGAAGAGTGTTTCCTTTTCAGAGAAAGCTCAGAGTTTTGTTATGTAGGCCAGTGTGGACTTGTAGGTGTTTCCCTTTTTCTTGTTGACTCAGAGGCATGAAGAACCCAAGTCTCAGATGCAGTCTTTCCTTTTTTCAGTGGAGTTGTATACAACAATGGAAGCATTCTTCACTTCAGAAGCAAGACCTCCAGACCAGCCAGACCATAAGGCTGTGGGTGTGGTATTGCGTAGAGTGGTGCCATTGCTGTTTTCACCCATTCTCAGGCCTGGCAATGGGAGAAACAGTACTCTGTTGGACACTAATTTAGAGCAAACACAACCTTGTGGGTATCGTTACTCCAGATCTTCAGAGTATTTTTGCCACCTACTTGATAGTGTAACAGCTTTCAAAAGTCTCTTTCACCACCCTTCTGTCAAGCTAGCTGCGTCATGGTGAGAGGGGAACTTGGTGAGACCAGTGAACTCCATGAGCCTGGGTCCAGTGTTATGCTCCATGTGCTTTTGTTATCAGAAGCAATGTTGTGTGAAACAGCTAGATGGTAGATAAGTCATTCTGTCAGCCCGTGGATGGTAGGTTTGGCAAAAACCTTGTGTGCAGGTAAGGCAAATCCTTATCCAGAGTGTTTGTTTCAGTAAGAACTAAACATTACCCTTTCTATGGTGAAAATGGTTCATATATTTAACCTGCCACCAGGTAACTAGCTGATGGTCTTGTGAATTGGTACTATATTAGGGACTCAGTGTTGGCAGATGAGTGGTTCTAGCTAAGCCTGCTGTAGCTGAGTAAACTTGATGTTCCTGAACACATGCACAATATTCTTCTCTCCCGTGGCCTCTTGGCTTATAAGGCCATCGGATAATGATGGGGGTGGCTAGGGAAAGAGTCTACTGGTATTTACAGAATGGGTTATCTTGCCTACTTGATTCTTAAAATACTTTACTGATCCCACTTCTTGGTGAACATTCATGTTGGGCACATATCTTCACTTTCCTCCACCCCCATTCAGAGACATCTGTCAATATACCTTCTTTAGACTTCCTTCATAGTAGTTTCCTGATCATGTCCTTTCAAGTCTGTGACCATCTAGCTACTATAGGGCATATTCTGTGAGTTGATATAGGCATCAGCATCTCTTAACAACTCTCCAAGAAATAGAAGAACTAAACTGATTGCCCACTGTGTGGATTCCCTTTCATCACTAAAGGAATGTCTCAGAAGGGGCCACACCAATTGATTTTCCTAGTGGTATATGCATATTTTGTAGAGTTATCTGTAAAACAGACCTACCTAGCCTTTTCCTTCTCTAGTCAGCTCTGAGTATTCAATCCCATGAGGCTATAGGTGTGAGCTACAAGAGAACAAATAATGTAGTAGGAAGGGGAATCATGGGCACCAGGTTACTTGTTCATAAATTATTATACTTTCAGGGTGCACTTGATTGCCATCTTGCATAAAGTGCTTGCATTTGTTGGCAGTACTGCAGTATATGCCCAGTATCATGAGTTTGATGGTTCAGTTCATGATGGAGTTCAGATCCCGTGGGAACTTGGTGACTTATTATTCAGTCTCTAATAAGCCTAGGGACAAGCGAGCTTCTGTTTCTCAGATGGAAAGTTAACTTTCCATGAAGGATGGCAGGACTCTGGTCTAAGTTCTCAGGGATCTGTACTTTGATTTACCTATACAGGGGCTTGCCAAAGGATCCAGGCAGTATATCTGCCATTGCCACTTGAAGCATCTCCTGGATCATTTGGCTCATCTTGCAGAAAATCTTGCATGGCAGTCCAGCTTTTTGTAGAGCATTTTGTTGTGGGCAATGTTCAGAGCTTAGGTCAAGAAAGTTGATAGAACCCTGAGGTAAAAGTCACTTAAAGCATATTTCAAATACAACTTTGTTTGCAGAAAACAAACTGAACCTGATTGTCTTCATTAATAGAGGTTTTTAAAAAAGAATGAGTATATTTCAGATCAGTATTTGCATACCAGGTATCAAGGAATGACTTAGTGTGCAAGTGGAGACATCACATCTGGTACTGTAGAATTTCTCTGTTCTTGTAATTCTATTGTTCTTTGTGTACCAGATTACTGTTTGGTTTTGCTGTCCCATAGGTGTTCACCTGTGGTTGTTAAGCACTGTTACCTGGTCCCTGCTTTCTAGTATTCAGTTGTCTTCATTGCATTTAAGGACCTCACAATCAGTGTTAAAGTTTCTCATAGTAATTTGTGACTTAGCAAATTTAGAGCTCTTTATGTTGAGACTCTCAAGATTTATATCTTATAATTGTGGTTAAAGCTGAGTAATTTAAATCCTACTAAATTAGGTAAACAGATTTTATGTGATAAACCACTATGCTATTCTCATTGACCTAAGCCTTTGCATAGTATATGCCCTACTGGTTCTGGCTCTGGAACTTCTTTTGATATAGGCCTCATTTTGATTTATATTTGCAACTAAGCAGCTAGGCTGCTAGATCCAGTGCATTAACCTAGACTTTCTGTTTAATGATTCTTATCAATAAATTTGGTCTGGTTAAACTTGAACTTTTGTTTACATTATTCTGCACTTTTAACACCAGTTCCCATACACACTTCCCAGTTTTCTGTTAATATAAATTGCATGCCTGTGGGTTGTACTTTGATACCTGCTGGAACTGGAATTTGGTAATATTCAAAACCAGAGGCAGAGTAGGGGTTAGTCCTGAGGAGAATCTTCTATTTCTGGCAAAGTGGTTATCTCAAGAAGCCATTACAGTCTTCTTGAAAAGCAAGTATATTATAGTCCATTTTTTTTGTTAGCAAAATGCCTGTATAATGAAAAGATGTTTGTTTATGTTACAGTTGTTAAGGTTTAAGGTCATCATGTTGATATTGTTTCACCTCTCATGAGCACTTCATGGTAGATTGCTTCATGACAGTACATTGAAGAGGGATCAAGAGGTGAGTGAGGCAGGAAGACAGTGGGCAGGGACCATCTTACTTTCTTGCAGTAACTGGAATCACCAAGAACAGTGTTGATCCCTGCTAGGTTCTGTCTCTTGGAGGTGCCATCAGCTCCCACACTGTCACACTGAGGAGCAAACCTTGAACATAGGAACTCTTTGAGACTGTGTTCAAATCATAGCAGAACAGTTCACCTCAGGTGGTAGAAAGTGTGCTTCCACTACCGAAGTCCCAACTCAATTAGATGTTTGATGTACACAGCATCACAGACTGCAAAGTCCCCATTCCAGTTCTCAGAATCTCATTAGTTCCAAATCAGTGCTTTCGATTTAATACACAGGATTCTGTGAGGCTGAGAATTCAATTTGTTTTGTCATCAAGCTACTCAGGATGACATTCTAGTTGTGGTGTTCAGAAATTGGCTCTGTAACGACAGTGGATAAAGTTTCTTCTAGTCTTGGACGTAGAAGTTTGTAGGTCATTTATGCAACACATGAATTAGGCATATGAAACTTTGGAGTTTTTACTTTTATTTTCCCACTTCATTTAGCAGTAAGGAGGCAGCCACCAGCTAATCTCATTATACTTGTTGGAAAGATGCTCTAAGCTATCAAATACATACATGCTCATGTGGAACCTTGGCTTAGTAATACTCATTAGGAATATCTAATTATTATATTTTGTGTATTTTTATTGATGCACTGTACTGTTGGCTGTCTGCTCCTCTTTACCAATGGAAATGAGAGTCTGTTGTTGCCTAAATCTAATAAGAGTGGAGAACTAATTTAGAAAATTCATAAAAAATTTCTCCCCTCCAGAACCACTCTTATTATTCAAATCAGTTTCTTTTAGAGAAAAATAAACAGTAGAATGAATGGATACAGATATGAAATAATTGAAGAAATTGCTTATGTGATTATGGAGTTTAGTTTAAAGTTTGTAGGACAGGGATCAAAGCTTAGAAACTTTTTGTCTGAAATTGATTCTATACTCTTGGGTCTCAGGGAAGCGCCTGTGTCATTTTTAAAGTCTTCCAGATAATTGGATTGGGCCTACCCACACCACCCGATTTTAGCTGTTTTGTACAAGTAACCTTCTCAGTAACACTTAAGTTGTGCATGATTGACTACTTAGGTGCTGTGCCTAACAGAGTTGGTGCATGATATCTACCATCACAGACAGCAAGTAGCTCTTCACTTAATTTCTAGATACATCACTTAAAATGTTTATATATATGTATATCTTTCATAATAAGCTTGCCTATTAACTTCATTCTATACAACAGCCTCTTTAATAAATATTAAGTAGATTTTATTCATAAAATATGTATACCTTTATTGTTTCAGAATGAAATGACTTTTCTTTTAGGATTTAGTTATTTTATATATACATATATATGAAATATACATATTCATACATATACATACACACATATGAATGTCTGTGTGTGTGTATGTGCACATGAGTATAGATTCCCACAGATGATGACATCAGATCCTCTGGAATAGGAGCAGCAGGCAGTTGTGAGTTGCCTAATATGGGAGCTGGGAACTGAACTCAGTTCCTCTGCAAGAGCAGAATGCATTTTTAACCGTCGACCCACCTCTCCATCTCTCTAAAGTGAAGCAGTTTTGAAGTGCCATGCTTGTAGAATGGTGTTGCCCACGTTCAGGGTAGTTCATCGTCCTTTAATCAAAACCCTCTGGAAATACCTGCACAGACATGCCATTTAGGATTGACTCCTAGGTGATTTTAAATCCCATCTTGAATCAAGATCAACAACCATGTTTATCATAATACTTCACTTAGAAATATATTATTGGCTGTTTTAAAAAGGGGGTTTGAAGCCTGGGAAACATGAGACCCAATCTTTTAAAGAAAAGAAAGAAAAAAATTCTTTTTACGAAGAAAGGAGGAGTGAGTATAGGAAAGAGGAAGTTATAAAAAACGAATATGTCACTAAAAGTGCTTTTAAAATATAACCTTGAGTGTACTAGTGTATTTAGTACTTATTCTTTAATGAAATCTTATTCATATTATAGATTTACATTTTTCTTTTTTTCAAGGATGTATTTTAAAACATGGCTCGTCTGACATAACCATACAATGACGTATGTACATAAGAGCTATTGTATAGTTATGTCTGCACTTTTTCCCCACTGGTGAGGATTGAATCCAGGCTCCATCCAGTATTCTAGGCACGTACTCTACCACTAAGCTATACATGCTTCAGCCTCTGTGCTTGCTTTTTGAAAGACCTTTTTTCTCCCCTCCACGGGCAATTGAATTGTCATAGAAATTGGGTCATATGTCCTTTGGACTAATTTGAATTTGGCTGGTTTCCTTCCATATTGTGTCATTTAACTGGTTCTAATTGTTTCCTCCATATTGATAGCAAGTTTTAGCCACTTGGCTAGATCTATCTTAAATTTTTAGATATGAATGCTCCCAGGAGGTGCCATGTGCTTCCAGGGCACCCACCATGTGCCACTCCTGTCCCAAGAGTCACATGTCCAGCTGTTTTGTTGTTGCGCTTCCTGCTTTTCAGTTGGATCAGTGGATTTATCCTCAGCTCGATCCTATCCCTGCATTTTAAAGGTCTTTAACCTAAGGGAGATGATTTACCACTATTCAGTCTCCTAATCCTAAGCGTTGGTGATTGTTGCCTACATCTACTAATTGAAGTTACAAACTGAATTTTTTTTTCCAGTTTAGTTATTCTCTGTTTATTATCTGGGCTGTCCAGAACTTTAATCAGTTTTTTAGTTCTCCTAAAATATAGTCCTTATGGAGAAGGCAGAGGAAATGATCATTTTTCCCTTCCCTTATCAAGTTTCAGATTAGGACTTGGAATTTACTTGACACTGCTGAGGTTATTTATTTATTTATTTATTTATTTATTTATTTATTTATTTATTTATTATTTTCATTTTCTTTGTCATCATTTTGAATTTGTGAATTTTAGAGAACATTTGATGCTTTTCCTAGGACATTTTCTTGAAATTTTGTTTTATATCTGCAAGCACAGTTGAATTTTGTATATATTTCCAATCAAGCACTCTTCCTGAATTCTCCTTATTTTTACTTTCATCTTTGAAGGCAGTGTTTTCTCCTGGAAGGTTTCACAGTCTGCATTGTCCCTTTTCTTTCCTGCTGTGGTTCCAGACCCTGATGGTACTGTTCTGCAGCCTGCTTCTTCTTCCTCACCGGTAAAGATAGAGGTGGTTTCTGAAGGCGTCCTGTGCTGTCACAGTGCTCCTCTGTCTTCCTGTACATTTTGTTTTAATACTTAGTTTTTTATGGTGTATGTTTTACATTTGTTCCCACAATCATATGAGTTTCCTACTTTTAACCTCTTAGTGTTAAATTATGCTAATTGCTTTTCTAATGTTAGTTTTCCATTTTTGCAGTGAACTCAGCTTTGTCTTAAAGTTGTATCCTTTTCATGATTGGATTTAATTTGCTAATAATTTTAGAATTCTGTATCTCTTGCTCATGACTGAGACTATTTCTCCTTTCTGTTTGCTGGAAAAGCTTGCCAAGGTAGAAGTCTTTTTCTCTTGATCATTGCTGGAACTCATTAATGAAACTGTCTGGCCTGGAACAGTTCCCTGTGGATTTAGGAGCTGGATTCTCAAATGGGTTAGTTGTTAATGTTGTCTTTTTTCTTTTAAGAATACAAGGAAAAGAATCTTCCTGGGATGGCTAAACTAGTATTACTAATTCTTTATTGTAATCTTATGTACATTTTAGATTTACATTTTTCTCTTTTTCTCAATTGTATATTTTGAAAAATGGCTAGTCTGACATTACCATACACAAGAGCTATTCATCTGGTTCATACTTTTTTCTTTTATAGAATAGCCTATGTTCATCTGTTCATCCCCCCACCCCCCAGGAACATGCTGCTTCATAAGAAATACATGCGAGATTGGGGTTGTAGCTCAGTTTGTAGAGTGTTTGCCTAGCATGCATGAAGCTCTGAGTTTGAGTCCCAGCATTACATAAAACCAGATCTGGTGATGGACTACTGTATTCCCACAAGTGGGAAGTGGAGGCAGGAGGGTCAGAAGTTCAAGGTTATCCTCAGCTATATAAGCAGTTCAAGGCTAGCCTGGGATAGATGAGATCTGACTCAAAGAATTTCTTTTGAATACAGTTAACATTTAAAAGTAATTGTATAATATACTATTTTATTAAATTTTTTTGTTTATATTTTAAATTATTTAAATTTGTATGGACTCTAAATCAAGAATCTTACTGGCATTTTTGAGAGGCTTTTGAGCTAGGCTCTACTTTTTTGGAGCTCTAACAATATTTCTTTCTGTGCTTCAATACTTCATTTGTAATAGAAATAGCTACTTCTTGTAGTACCCAAGAGAGTAGATGGAGAAGTGCTTTGGGAATTATTAATTGTATAAATGAAAGTTTTAAAATTAATGAAAAAGGAAAAAATGTTCAAATGAAGTAAGAGTGAGATGGAACCTTTGAGTCTGCATCCGCACAACTTGTAGAAGATTGAGGCCAAGTCCCTTTCTGAATGGAGGAGGAATGGATAGGTGGGGAGAGGGAACAGGAAGAGAGGAGGGATGGGACACTATGCTAGTATGTTGATATGTAAATACCAACTGTTGGTGTGTAAAATAAATGAAATTTATTAAAAGGAAAAAAAAAGATCGAGGCCAAGGTAGGCAGAGAGTTGCCCAAGCTTTTCTGTGAGCAGTGAGTGTGCCGAGCGGACAGTATAGCTCAGACTTCCTACTGCTCAGAACGTTGGACTTGCCTGTTTGCCTTCCTTCTCATGAAGAATCGGGCCTTCGAGAGCAGCTCTGGCTCCTTAGCTCTAGTTGAGTGTATCTTTCTCAAAAGGTTAGACAGAGTACATGTGACATAAGAGGGAGAAAGGAATGTTAAGACTTCAGTTTCTTAAGTTACCAGTAATTAAAATTGCAGTCAAAGTAGTTACTGAATCTCCCCCAGCCCATCTACACAAAGAAAGCCTTGTTACAGTATTTGGGGATTAAAACTCACTTAATATAGTGAGGAATAAAGTCTTGTGTGATTGCACCAAAATACACTGGGATTTAGTTGAAATTTTACTTGGAAAATCATCACTCCAGTATAGTTTTAGTAAAGTCTTAATTTATTATTGTTGTGGAAAATTCAAACTAATTGTGTTTGTTAAAGGCAGTTCTGTTTTTTTCTAGTTAATTCTTTAGTTTCTCTAAATATTTGTATCACAGATAATTTATCTTTTTTTCAAATTCTTCAAGTTGATACCACTTGAAAGGTTTCTTATTATTTGAGCTTTTGAGGGCCAGAAACCCCTCCCCAAGTTTTTCTTTAAGAATGCTTGTCTGATTTCACATAAGTATTTCTTTTCTAAATTCTTCCAGGAAACTTGCTGCTTATGAAATGATAAGATTTTTAAGGCCACATTAAAAGATTTACTGAGGCAACTTTAAAATATAAGTAGCATTTTAAAGTAAGTTCTACAAGTTATCCTTAGTGCTATTGCTTGCACACTCCTTTAAAGAGATAATAGCACATGCTATTTGTGAATAGTTTGAGTTAAAAGTTTCTGTTTCAATATTGATTTCTATGAGGAGTCAGTAAGTACTTAACAGTAATTATTTTTATTGACTCAGGTATTATGAGGGACAGGTGGATGCTTGTTTATGTTGTGTAGGTTTCTGAAGTTTTCATTATGAAAAGCAGAGCATTTTCTTTAAGAGACATTTATTACAGGTGATATTTATTGCATTTATTGCAGGTGTCATTTATTACAAAGGCCAGCCAGTCGGTTTTGTAATGAGTAGTCTTTTTCAGGTTGTTATGGATGTTGTTAGGCACTGTGCAGTTTAACATGTTTTCTAGAATTTATTTATTTATATCCCCTTTGTCATTGTTCATAGGAACAAGTCAGGGTAAATATTGTGTACTAATTTTGTGTTTGAGGATGTTAAAAATGTTCATACCTTTAGAGATTTGATGGAAATGACATTCTAGTAAACAGTGAACTTGAGATTTGAAAACTGTTCTAACTTAGGAATTGAGAGTCTTTTTTGTGAAATTCCACTATTGCTTTGAGAAACTGATGTTGAAATGATTAAGTTGTAAATATAGTATTTATGCTTAAATGCTGAATGAGTAAGACAGTATCTGCTAGAGAAGTCAGGAGGCCTTAGAAGACAGAACCAGTACTTTTTTTTTTTCTATGACAGGATAACATTATGTATCCCTGCCTGGCCTGGAACTCATATAGACCAGGCTAACTTTTGAGTTTTTGGTTATCTTTTGATAGCTGATATGGCAAGAATGCTGCTTTTAATTGTTAAGAAGGACATAAAACACATTTCTTAGTGACACAAAGGTCTTTGAGTTAGATGAAAGCTAAATGTCTGGATTATGGTATTAGAAGTAAGACTTTTATTATAGCACATACATAGGAGCAGTCCTAAAAGCAAAATGAATGTTACCTTCTAATGATCAACACTGTTAGTTAGGAATGACTTCTCTCATTCTAGATCATTTGAAACCATTTCATAGAAGTTTCTGATTGAGTTCTGCAGGCAAGAATAATGCAGTTATTGTCAGCCTTTTTGACATGTCTTCCCAGGCAAGATCTACCTATTTAATGTCACCTTGCATCTTGCCCTTTCCTTATATCCTTCTGGAAAGGAGCTGTTGCACTGTTCCAATATGTCATGTGGTAGGTAGAGTTTTCTTGAATTTTCTGTTAAGTATGATGTTCCTATTGTTAAGAGGTCCAGAAATAAAAGTCTATGATACAATGAATTTAGTGTTTAGCTATAGTAGGTGATCATTTAACATTTACTTATAATGTTATTTGCTAGTTTTTGAATAAAAAAGTTGATGCAATTAAAAACTAAAATTTACTTTATGTACTTGTATGGATGAGGTCTCTTCCTATTTAGTGAGATGCTTCTGTTCTGGAGGTAGCATGTCACAGTGGAAATAGTGAGAGTTCTGTGAATTAATAAAATTTAAGTTGTAAATTTTTTTGATCTCATTGTAGCACTGTCTTAGCTTATATTTTAATGATGCTAGACAATGTGTCTCTCCTCCTAACACATCCTGCAACTTTCTGAGTATTTTGTGCAAGACCCAAACCCAACACTGTCCACTCATGCCTCCATGATTCTCTCATTGCTAATGTGTTCTGTTAAGTGCTTAGAGTTGTGGCATAAACAGACATAAACAGGTTCTCTGCTCACTTGATTGCTGTCAAATCTCTCATGATTTTGTATACACACACTCACATGTTTAATTTTCATAAACTATTTAAATGAACTAATTCTTCCTGTATGTTTCAGGAAGTGTTTTACTGATTAGTATTTATTGAAATACCTGAAGCAAATGGATATTAGTTGAGATGTATAAACTTATTAAAAGACAGGAAATCAGAGACCTAATTCATAGTAAGAAAGGGGCACAGATCATGACACATACCTTCATGATGGTAAAGGCTAAACTCAACTGAGACTTCTAAAGAGCACTCAGGGTAATAAAAGACCTTTCCACAAATACTATGCTTAGAGGAAAAACCAGGATGGAAGCAGGTAATTTCTGAAACTATAATGATAGTGCATGCCAAGAAGAACGTCAGACTTTGTCCCACCCATTTGATCTGTTTTTATTAAGAAAGTACGTGTTTAATTAAAAATAGTAGATCCAAGTGATTGAGAGAGAATTAGTTAAGAAAGGAACTAACTATTCTTAGTGGCTCAGGTAGCTGTCCCCATCCTACAATTTAAAAAAAAAAATTTAATGTCCATCGCGTGTTTCTGGCCTCTGAGCAGTCTTGGTGACTGGAAGATGTGAAAGACAAGTGTCTTTAAAAAAATTCTTTGACATGTAGCTCATACTCAATAAAAGGTTCATACTTCAGTGTGCAACTTGGGCAGGTGTTTTATCTATATATCTATATCTATATCTATATCTATATCTATATCTATATCTATATCAACAATTAATACAACCACAAGCCTCAAATCTGCTCATTACAGAAATCTGCTCTCTGTAAGAGGAGTCTAAAGAACAGTCAGCGAGGAGAACGAGGGTGGGGTGTTCTGGAAGCAACATGAAGAAGATGGGCAGCCGTGGCAAATGCTAATTGAGAGATAGGCAAAGCGCATCTAGGAATGAGGCAGCTCATTAGATGTTGTAGTGCGGAGGTTACCTGAGATCTAGAGCAAGCCGATTTGGAGTCTATTTTAAAAGCGAAACGGAGAGAAATTGGAATGTTAGGAATGTTTTTAGGATATTTTCTGCAGGGGGAGAAAAGAAACAGTGGCAGTGAAATAGGGTTGAGCATCTTCTATCGTTATGGAAGAAAATCCAGCCTGTTGATAAGCCAGTGACAACAGTTCATCAAGCGCAAAATGGGCCCTATGAGTTTCTGAAATGAGGAGGTACTAAGTGGGACGAGATTGTATTCATAGTGTGCAGATGGGCTTTTATGAAACTTTGGATGCCTAAATGGTGACAGTAGTTATTGAGGATGTCGACTCAGGGAGGTGCTTCTCTGACCATGGCAGTTAGCGAAGTTCTTTTCACAATAATTCTTTTGCTTTCAGTGGAGCATAGAAAGCAAAGTCCTTGATCTGAGTAAGGACAAAGGAGTGGTTTGAGGTTGAGGTGAGGATCGAGGTATGAAATAGAAAGGGCTTGGGCATACCTGGGAGTTATATGTTTGCCCTGGCAGCATTAAGGGTGCAGGTGAAGGTCTCTGGTTGTGTATGGATTGAAGACAGGATCAGCCATTTAGCTGCAAGGTGTAAAGAGAGTTGGCGGAGAATTGTACTTAGCTGGGATTATGGCTCTGCTTACTGAGCATGATGAAATGAGAAACAGGCAAGGAGGCTGAAGCTGTTTGCAGGGAAGTGATTATGAGTGGCCATCAATCAGGCTGTGAAAGGAGAGGGGAGACATCAAAAGGTAATGGACATCTGTGCAAGAGATGATGGCGGCTCTCGGTAATGCTTTGAAAGGAGAGCTTCTGGGTTTCCTGATGCTGGACAGTGTGTCAGAGAAGAGGAGTGGCTTTGGAGTTTTTTGCCTAGCAGTTATAAAAGGGAGTTCCTGTGAACTCAAATGTTTCATTGTCAGTGTTCTGTGGCATAGTTACACTTTGTTGATTATAGCATAGAAAAAGGAAAAAATTAGTAAAATTAAGCAAACCAAATGTAAATGAAAATCAGCTAAATATTGCTGGGTGTGGTGGTGCATGCAGAGAGACAAGAGGATCTCTGTGCATTCAAGGCCCATCTGGTCTACAAGGCAGGTCCCAGGGCAGCCAGGGCTGCATAGTGAGAGTGTCTAAAAAACAGAGAAAATGTCTAAAAAACAGGGAAAATGTCAGCTAAGTTCTTGATTCCCTCCCTCCCTCCCTCCCTCCCTCCCTCCCTCCCTCCCTCCCTCCCTCCCTCCCTCCCTCCCTCCCTCCTTTTCTCCCTCCCTTTGGAAATAAATAAACACTGAATAAAAAACACTGAATCTCATGTTTGTTGTGATTCGGGTGGTATTCCAGATGATGGAAATTTAGCACTGAATAAAACACCTGAAAAATTTGCACTTGGCTTAGTTAATATTGAGAAACTAGTATGCCTGAAATAAATGGATCAATTATCTTAAATTGTATTGTGTGTGCACTTAGCTCCCGGTAACTGGTTCAGTTGATTGTATATTTTTCATGTTTTACTACTACTTGCCCAGAAAAGTTACATTATGTATATCACAATTGAAAAAAAATAAAAGTAGTGATATATTCTAAAAAGTATTTTAAAAAAGTAAGTTTAAGGGCTGATGTGTTGGAGTTTATAGTTTACGGTCCACAACCTTTCTTCTTCACTAGAACCTATTTTTCTTTTTGGGCTAGAAACGATGCTCTGCAGAGTGATTATGGAACAGCTTCCAAAGCTTGGTGCACCTTAGTAGAAGTAGTTCCGCTCTTGTAAAGAGTGTGGAGGATAAAATATAAGTCTCAGGTAGTGGCTGAGTATCCCCTCCCCTCCCCCCTCCTCTCCTCTTCCTTTTCACTCCTTTCCCTCTCCCCCACCTCTGTGAGTAAAGGTCTCATGTACTGCTGTCTGGCCGCAAGCTCACTGTGCAGCTGAGGTTGCCCTTTCACTCTAAATCCTCCTGCTCTGTCTCCTAAGTTCTGGGATCTACTGTACTTGACTCTGATTGTACCATTTTATAACCTTTAATACTGTCTTCCCCAAAACATGGAGGGCAGGGTGAGAATGAACGAATGTGAAGAAACCATGAAATGAGTTAATATGAAGAAACCATGAAATGGAGAAAAACACTTCCTGAGAGAAAAAAAAATATATTGGGGATATTTGAGTTTACATTACTGGTAATGAACTAATGTACAATATGTGAGGAATCATCAGTGATTAATTAGGGACTTCCTTTATTTCTACTTACTTATTTTGAAGCAAAAGTAGATGTTGGAATTGCATGCTATTACAGTATCGAGTGAAAAAGATAGAAAAGGTTGTCTTAGCAGATCAAGTTATTTCTCAGTGTTAGTTTTGGTAAACACACCAATCTCCATGATTTTGCATGGAAGCTATGCAGAGCTCTTACTGTTGTCTTCAATCTCTCTTCTGTTGGGAATGCCTTACTAGGTTATTAAACATTCTAGGAAGACCGTTTTAAAATTCAGAGGCAGCATAAAAGTGTTTGCTGTGATGTTTTAAATTATCAATAATTATTTTAGTAAATTTTGTAGCTCTTCATGTTAGAACTGAATGTGTAAACCTTTAATATGCTAAGTAAGGCTTTATGAAACTTCCTCTCTCAAAACACAGACAAAAATACTGTGTGTGTGTGTGTGTGTGTGTGTGTGTGTGTGTGTGTGTGTGTGTGTGTGTTGGCTGGTTTCCTGTATAGATTGTGTATGCAATCTCAACATAGATCTGCAGCTGCCACTAAGTTCTGTGGCTGCATTCTCCTGCTGTTGTACACTCCCCTGGTTCCTCCCTCCTTGCTTCTGACAGTAGGATAGCTTTGTTACTGAAGAGTAGGAAAGGCAGTTCCTGTTTTTATTGCTGAGACCTTATTGGTTTGGTAATGGACTCTGTTTTCCAATTGGAAAAGTGTGTTCGCTTTTATTACAAAACATTAAGAATTCCCTAAAATAACTGATTGAAAAAATACACAGCAGAACTATGTTGTCATAGTAAAGTGTTCCTCAGAAGTCAGATAGCTAGCTAGCTAAATGAGCATCTTCCATCCCAAAACAGGATCCTTTGAAGTTGTGTGCTCAGTCTACTCAGTGGTATTATGAATGAAACTAAATTTTGAAAAAACTTTAGAATTCCTGATTTGAAACTTGCTTTCAGAATAGTTCTTTGGGGAATGAGAATATAGTTCAGTGGTAGGGCACTTGCCTAGAAAACAAAGGCCCTGAATTTGAGTGCCAATATTATACAAAACAAATAGATAAATAAATGAATTCAAATGAATGAGTCTTTTTCTGTAGAATATTCTTCGTTGATAATGTTGCGATCAGAAAACCTGATTCTTTAAACAGCTTAGGAGATGGAAATAAAGAAGTGCTCTAGTTTGAATGGCTTACGCTGAATTACAGCTCAGCAGCTAGCTAGCTTTTTGCCTTTGGAGAATGCTGTGAACACCTTGGTTTTTCCCCATGGGAAGAAGTTTGATACTGACACTGGTTGATGAGAACATCTGAACTTAGTCAATTAGAACACCTATTTATGTTACAACCACACAGTAAGCGCTGCATTAATTTTTTTCTATTGTGTCTCTGTAGTTCCAAGTCTGTTTGGGTTGGGGGAAATCAAAAGCTGTTTGAGTTAAATCTACTTAAAATTTTGTTTTGATGGCTTTTCTTAACAATAGTATAACAGAAGAATCAGATTACTGGAGATTTAGTGGGTTTCTACTGTGGCATTGAATAGCTAGTCATGGTGGGTACCTTACCATTCTAGTAATTATTATCTATGGAGTATCAAATTAATGTATGTTACTATGTGTAATTATATGTATAATTTAGTTCTGACAAGAGCTTTGTAAGATTTAGTATTATTTCCGTTCTATGGGTGAAAAAATTAAGGAAAAGAGGCTAAACAGTTTTCCTTATTTAGTTAAGTGACAGTATGAAAACAAATTGAATATTTCTTTTTCCCCTTAGAGCATTCAACTTTCATCTGCAATACTGACACTAATTTAATTGTATATGATTTTAAGTGCTTACATTGATAGAGAAATGAAACAATGAATTATAACTTGACAGTAAGAACAAAGTTCTCTGCTTCCCTAGTGTGGACTTAAGTAGGGTGGTATTAGGATCAGTGTTCATTGTAGCTTGTTTTCATAGTGCCTCCTTCAGTTCCTGTTTTTATTTTGTGTGGACACTCCCCTGTGCTTTAGGCTCTCAAGTAGCTCTCCCTTAGATACAGTCTAAGAAGAGCAGGTGCTGCTTGGGGGTCCTACTTCTCGCTTATCTCGATCATGTTGTGCTCAGTCAATGAAGTTTTCTTATTTTCGGAGAGAAGTTAGAAATTGCTTTATTGTGTTCAAAATATTTTTTGTTACATTTCCATAACATCCTGGGAAACCATGAGTCAAAAAGTATGTACATGCACCTGTTTGCTTTCTTTTTTTCTTTGCACCTAGTCAACAGTATTTTCCCATCTAACAGATGCTACAGTGCTGTAGACAGATACATTATTACATTCTGGGAGTATGTATAGCATAAAAGAAAATGAAAAAAAGAGGTAACTGTGTGTGAAGAACTAAATATGGCTATATGAAGAATTCTCTTGTTTACATACACTGAGGGAATATGTTGGTTAACCAAGAATTATATTGTATAGAGGGCTGTGCTAGGAAATGAATCATATTCATATTAAGACATTTTTGAGGTAGAAGCAGTAATTCTAGCACCTACTGAAAAGGTTATCAGAGACCTAAGAAGTAGCTTTGGGTAGATGGGAATAAATGGGAAGTAGCTTTGTATTGGTAATGGGGTAAATGGGAATAAGTGGGTGTGAAATAATCAGAAAAGAAATTCTGATTTTAAAAATGCCATGGAAAGTCGGAAGGGACTGAATTTGTATCTCATAATTCAATTAAAACCACAAAACGTTGAAAAATAGCATAGTGTTAGGGGAACTTTTAACTTAGAGTGAAGAGAAACCACTTTGTTACTGCTAGGGCCAGGCTAAATTAATAGGCACCTTTTATGGCACGTAGGCTCATAGATTCAGAGCTCCTAGAGGCAGCCAGTTGAAAGGGGCTGTTAACAAAGGGCTCTTATTTTTCCTCCACGATAGCACAGCACTGTAATTAGATGTAGCTGCATGTGGCTTCTAGGCCCTTTATTTGCAAGATCTGTAGAAAGTCTTAGGTGTTAGGGAATCTGGAGTTCTTCACTTGTGTTTTGATAGCACTGTAATATCGCACTGGATACACACATCTGATGACAAGGCTCTTGTTCTCCTTCATCTTGTGCTATGTAACGTGCCCTAGTAAATGCTAACATTTTTTAAAGGCCTGTTGTTCACCAGATAATATGATATGGTGTTTATTGAAAGGAATACTTAGCACTTTCGTTTTTCTGTTTTCTTTCTTTTTCTTTTTTTTTTTTTTTTGAGAACTATCTACTAATGCTACTAAAGGCTGGGTGTCTCCTGCCAGCTGTAGGGAGAGTAAGAGAATACTAGGAATGTAAGCTTGCCTCTGACCTAGAAAGGATATCACATCAATCATTCTTTGTGAGTTTGAATCCGGTATTTGGCATATTAGAAAGTGATACTAGGGAATTGTTCCTGATGATATTAAAGTTTGCTCTAAAAGTATTTAGATTGAAATATTTGATTTGATAAATGTTTGGACTGTTCATGGAAGTAATACACACAAGCTGTTTTATTTTCTTTCAGTGGTAGTAATTAAGCAAATCCTAATCATGAGACTCTTAAGTAGTCACCAAGATGATAAGCTGAGCTCTTGGCACGGTGTGATACTGTGCATGGTTAGTGGGCCACAGCCATTGGCTTATGGTTAAGAGTCACCTGACTCAACTTCCCTTATAAGAGGGAAACAAGAATGTATTTGCTGTTTTAATGCCCCCCCCCCCCCATCTCTTGGTAGGTTTCTAAACTATTCTCTATGTATATCTATAGACTGTGATGACAAAAGAGAGAGTATGGCATATATGTTTTTCCAGTGGAAGCTTAATGGCATTACACTCAGTACATTTTGGAAGCTTTATATAGCGTGGCTTAGCCAAACAGAAGAAATGTGTCTTGTCTAGATGACTTTTAATCCTGAAATGTCATCCCTGCCTGTTTTCCTTTCCCTCATAAGAGTTCTCGTCATTTCAGTATGTGACCTTTTCTTTAACCTTTTGTTACCATACCTGTAGTTTATATTCTTTGTTTTTGGTTTTCTTGTGGTGCTGAGGATAGGACCCAGGGCTTTGTGCGCTGCTAGGAAGTGCTGTACTAGTGAGTCACATCCCTAGACCTGTAGTTTATATTCTGTAATTTACTGTCTAGACTGTTGTGATAGACATTCTTGGGTGGCAAATATGTATCTCCAGATTAAAATCAAGCCAACATATCTTATCAAGGACATTCAGATAAGCACATGAAATCATAGTGTGCATTATGCTAGTTGGAAATGCCAATTAGAACAGTGAGGTATGACATACCCCCTAAAGTTTGGCAGACCTTGAGCACTGACAGCACCAACTGTTGAAGAAGTGTGGAGGGAGCATCAGGAACTCCTACACTGCTGATAGAGTGGACAATAGTCTAAATAACATTAGAAAGCAGTTTGGCAGTTTCTTAAAAAGCTTATCAGTCTTCCATGAAGTCCAGTGATTACATCTGTTGGTATTTATCCAGAAGAGTTGGAAAATCATTTATACAAAAACCTACAAAGAATTGTTTGTAGCACATTTGTGTATGATGGCAAGGCTTAGCAGCCAAGATGTCTTCCAGTAGGGAGTGGACAGATAAACTATGGTTCTTCCAGACAGTGAAATAATATTTAGCATAAAAGGAAATGAGCCAGTGCAAGAAAACACGAATCTGCTTATGTGTGTGTATGTACATTACGTACGTGAGTTAATGTGAGTGTGTACGGAGGCCAGAGATAGATGGCAGTGTCTTTCACAGTCGTTCTTGCATTTTGAGACAAGGTCTCTCATGAACCTGGAGCTTACAGGTGCCACTGTACTTGCTGGCCAGCAAGCTCCAGGGCCTTCCTGAGTCGGTCTCACTAGTTGGGTTATAGATGCACCCTCCCTACTGCTGCTTTGTTTTGTTTTGTTTTTTTTAAAACAGAGGTGCTTAGTCCATGTTTATGTAGCATACATGTTACTGACTGATCCATCACCAAGTCCCCAGAGTGGAGTCTTAAGTGCATTTTACTAGTCAAAAGAAGCCAAACTGTAAAGGTTTTATATAAGGATCTAAACTGTGATAGAACCCAGAACTAAAAAGATCAGCAGTTGCCAAGGGTTGGGAGTGAGGGATGAAAAGGTAGGACACAGGATTTGGGAGGCAGTCATACTGCCCTGTGTGTTTCAGTGAATTTATCCAAACCCATAAAGTGTGCAACAGTAAGAGTGAGCTTTATAAAGTATGGCCTTTGGTGATGACAAGGTGTGACAGGGTGTACATTCATTAGTTACAAGTGGATTATTAGTAAATAAAATTGACTAGAGTGAGGATTTGCACTACACCACATAATAAAATTCTCAAAAAGTTTCTTCTTTGACATTTTCCCGCATCATTCTCACCCCCGGCCTTAAGCTTCCCTAGTGTGGAGGTGGAACTCTGTGTGGGCAGGTGTCTTACCCCTGAGCTGGTCCCTTCAAAATCCTAGTCCCATGTGCTGGCACTTCACTGACTGATAGCCCCAGGCTGTCTGCACAGATTCACTTCCTGTTGCAGCGCTACCCACACTCGTTAGTGCTTTCTTCCTCTGAGTTGGAGAATAAGCTAGCATAGTGGAGGACTGTGTTGTTGTGTAAGATTGCCCTGTGCAGTGTATGTAGTTGCTTAATGTCCTCGCCAAGCCTCCTATCTATCCACAATCTGCCAGGACCAGTAGGGAAGGGTGAGAAGAGGGGAGCAAAAGAGACCAGAGCCCTCCTAGGGAGCCTGCTAGCAGGTTGTATTATTTGTGGGTTTCAGAGTGCATATTATTTCCTACTGCAGTTTGTTTTTGTTGCCCTTTTACTTAGAAGTATCTCCTTCTTTCGTCAGACAGTGGGAGAGAAGTTGAACACATGTAAAAATCCGGCACATTGTTTATTAGGCATACTAGAGTAATGCTATAGGTAGAGTATGGATGGTATTGGTAGAGTCAGAACAGACTTAGTCCTTGACCTCATGGAGTTTCATCACAGTTCCCTTCACTACTGCAGGGGCCTTGTGAAGGCTATGTTAAACATTTTAAAGTTCTGCTTGGTTATTTTTGCGTAGTATGCTGGGTATTTTGTTCAGTAAGTAAACAGTAATATCTGACAGTGAGTGGACGTCATAGTAAGCCTCAGATGAACATGAAGTAGTTGAGTAGAAGTGCAATATTACTAAATTTGTACTGCCTACTTAGATTTAACCTTAGCCATAAAGGAATGAGGATTTATCCATTGGTACAGCTTGGATTTCTAATCCCCTCAGTGATTTCTTAAAATATTTCTCCAAACATTTATTTTTAAAAGCCATTTAATAAACTGAGCAATAGTGGCGCATGTTTTAATCTCAGCACTTAGGAGGCAGAGGCAGGTGGATCTCTGAGTTCGAGGCCAGCCTAGTCTACAGTTTCTGGACAGCTAGGGCTACACAGAGAAATGCTGACTTGAAAAAACAAAAACAACAACATCTCCCACAAAACAAAACAAAACAGAACAAAACAAAACAAAACAAAAAAACCCAAGAGAAGCCAATTAATAATACAGTAAACAAATATTTTTTGCTGAATTAATCTAGAAACGATTGAGAAAGAATTAACAAGAGGCATAGAGATGGTAATAGAGTTAAGAATTCATGACTGTTGGAATTTGTAGGTCTTAAGTCATTATACTTTAAAGGAAATAGTATTCCTTTAAAAAATAATCATATTGCGTATGTGGGAGTACATAGTGTGTGTTGGGAAGGGCACATATGCCATGGTGGTGTGCATTGTTGAGGCCAGAGGATAACTTTGTGGAATTGGTTGTCTTCCACTTCCAGGGATCAAAGTCAGGTTGGGGATAGACTTCTGGGTGCCAGAGGATTGACTTCAGGGTACCAGGCTTGCACAGCGAGTACGCTTACTCACTGAACCATCTCTTACCCCCTTTCCTATGCTCTGTACTCCATACACAGGGACCATTAGCATGCGTCTGATGTCACATAATCTCTGCCTGTCACTGAACATTTTCTTTCAGGCATGCTTTTCTCTCTCCTCAAGGTCATCAGGTATCAGGCTTTTTGAACTTTCTAAATTTACTTGTAGAAAAATTGGCTGATTCTCTTTCGTAGTCTGGATTAGACTCTGACCATATTCTCATAACATACTATTTTAGTGCATTTTACACTGCTGCTGTACCAGAATGCCACAAAACTGGCAATGTGTAAACAGCAGAAATTCATTTCTTACAGTTTTGGAGGTCAGAAAGCTCATGATCAGGGAGCTGGCACTTAGGTACAAGCATCCTGGACAAGAGTGTCTGAGGTAGGAGGAACTAGAAGGAGGGCAAGTGAGGGCCAAAGGTCAAAGTCATCCTCATGCTCCTTGTTAGCATTAATCTTTTCCTGAAGATGGGCTCTCATAGCCCAACACCCCTGGTTAGGCCCCTTCCCCAATACTATTACATTGGGGATTATTTCCAGGGCAAGGCTTTTGAGGGGCATTCTCAAATCATGACACCATGCAACTAATGTTCTTAATAGTTCCTAATATAATGTAGGAATCTGCATGTCTTCTCACTAGATTCTGAACTTTAAAAGTATATGATACTCATTTTAATTTCTAGTGACTTCATTGTCTTTAATTCCTAATGCCTGTCTTCGCTTTGCATGACACAGAAGTTTGTGATCTAAAGTACCCAGCGTCAGAATTAATCAGATCTAAATATACCCAGCAAAATCCTCGTTATGAACTTGTAAGAAGTGGAAGAACACAGTCCTGTTTGTGTGCTTAGCTGTGTGGACAGACTGATACATAAAGCCACAGACAGAGTATAGCATAACAGGAGGGGTTAGGTAGAATGATCTGAAAATACGAATGAAACATTTCAAATTCTTTAACAGTTTGTACCTGCTCTTTGCCTTCTTTTTCCTAACTGCTTGCCATTTCTAGAATGTCTGTAACCTTCCCTTACTCATCTTAATCTGTCTTTCCTTGAGGAATAGGGTAGAATGTTTGTCTCTTGTTCACTGTGCCATTTCCAGTGCCTACCACAGTAGGTACACAATAGATGAGACTTGGTTAGTAGATGGACTGGAGTTTGGGCAAGGAAGTGTATATTACATAGTACTTGTGAAAGATTTTTGTTGAAAACATGGACTCTGAAGTAGACCTTGACAGTGTTTTATTAAATGAGTTAACTTTTTTTATGACATACATTGAAGTAAATAGTTACCTATCTTAATTTTAATTAATTAAGTAATTGATTTTGAGACAGGATCTTGTTCTATAGCACTGGTTGTCCTGGCATTAGCTATGTAACCTAGTCTTGTAATCCTCCTGCCTATGCCTCTGGAGTACTGGGATTATAGGCATGTATGGCCATGCCTGGCCCAATTTTCATCTGTTGATGCATTTTTCTAGGTTATGTGTTACTCTTAATTTTATCCTGAGACTTTCTAAAGGCTGCACAGTTCTCACTGTTAATGCCTCTTAGGTAATTGAACTATAAAACGCGTGTGGTCAGAGTGTAGGTCTATATTTATCCATTCTGTATCACTTGTAACAAACTCTGTCACTCTAAGTAGCAAAATAGATGCATAGAAAGTCATCTGTTGGAGGTAATTGTGCATCATGTAGATCCTGACTCTACTTGGTGTTTTGGAGTGTGAAAGATTGCACTTTATTTATTTATTTATTTATTTATTTACCCCCTCCCCTCCCAGCTGAGGACCAAACCCAGGGCCTTGCACTTTCTAGGTAAGCGCTCTACCACTGAGCTAAATCCCCAACCCCAAAGCTTGCCTTTTTTACTTTGAGTCTGTCCACTAACTACACACGAATTTGAACTCAAAGCCCTATCAATGTTCTGGTTGTTTCATAAATAGGAATCATAACTGATCATTATTAAATGCCCCTCCCCCCAATTCTTAGGTTTTAGCAAATCTTAGTGTTTTGAATATTTGATGTTTTGGTTGCAAGCCCTTCATTTAATGACTGAACTGTCTCCAGCCCTGGGTGTTTTTGACAAGGTCTCACTATGTAGTTCTGGCTTGTCTGGAGTTTATTATATAGACCAAGCTGGCCTCCAAGTCACAGAAATCCACCTGCCTCTGCTTCCTGAGTGCTGGGATTAAAGACATGTGCCACCACAGCTGGTTTAAGCATGTACTCTTTATCCCCCCCCCCAATCTTTTTTTGTTTTTGTTTTTTAAATGTGTATGGGTGTTTGGCCTTCATGTTTCTCTGCCCATCACTTGTGTGTTTGTTTCCTGCATAGTTCAGATGAAGGCATCAGATGCTCTGGAACTGGTGTTACAGATGCTTGTGAGCTACCATGTAGGTGCTGGGAATCGAACCCAGGTTCTCTGGAAGAGCAACAAGTGCTCTTAACCACTGAGCTACATGTGACCTGTAATTGCATTTCCCACCTTCTATAGTTTCCTTTTCTATTTTCTTTTAGCACTAAAGAAATTAAAATTAGACTTCAAATTGAAACTATTAAAAATGTTAAATTACCTGGATATTTTTCAGATTATAAACTGGAACATATAAATATTTGGATATGAATTATCTTTTAGAAAATAAAATAAAATGTGATTCTCAGGCACTTTGCTGTAATTATTTTTTATAAATACCATATTAGATATTCTTTTATTACTACAGTAGACTTTAGAAAGTATCTGGCTTCTTTGCTTTATTTTAGAGATGAGTGAGATTACTGAGACCATTGACATGGTTTGTATACAGTTAACTGTTGACAGTTCACAACAGGACCAAATTTTACCTATTGGTGAGATAACTACACTGTGACAGTCTGTTTATTAAATTATGTTAAAACTTAAAGTCACTGCATCTAGAAATGCATCTGATTCTGTAATTTTAAATGATACTATTTAAATGATTTAGTAAAATAGTAAGCAATAAGTTTACCAGTTTTATAGTCTACCAGTTATCCATATAGGATGTGAGTTAAAAAGCTCAGTGCTATCTCAGTTTGGCATATAGGCTTTTGCTAGTCAGAGCATCAGAAGGGACCTTTCATGCACCTAGCCTTAAGTCTTTGAAGACCCTCATATGACATATGCCCTCTAAGTAGTGCTTCTTTTTTTTTTTTCTTTTTTTTTTGTTATATTATTCTCTTTTCTTCAGTCCTGGCAATGAAACACAATGGCTCATGCATGGCAGGCTGACAACTTTAATGTGATGTTCAGCCTTCCATTGGGAGGGGTGTATCCAATAAGAAGATGTTAAGGAAAGCATGAGAAATAAGATTTGAAGAAAGTTTCCTTAAAAAAAATCTTGTTGACCTTAAAATGTATAATGAAATGTAAAATGAAAAGCCAGATAGACAGACTCTTGGATTATCATAAATAGAAAGTTGTTTTACAATTGCCTTCCTTACTTATTTTGAATATTTCCTAAATCTTTCATTTTAATTAAACTGGGTTGTACAACAGAAGCATCATCTATTCTGTGTTAATTTTTTCTTCTCAGTATAAAGAAATCTCTTTTTCTTTAGAGAGATTCGATACAAAGAGATCTTGAAAGATGAGGAACTGTTAGATAAATTGAGATATTGCTGCCTATTGTTAATTATTTTTACTCAACTATGTTTATTATATCTTTTTTTTTTTTTTTTTTTTTTTTGGTTTTTCGAGATAAGGTTTCTTTGTGTAGCTTTGCGCCTTTCCTGGAGCTCACTTGGTAGCCCAGGCTGGCCTTGAACTCACAGAGATCCGCCTGCCTCTGCCTCCCGAGTGCTGGGATTAAAGGCGTGCGCCACCACCGCCCGGCTTGTTTATTATATCTTTAATGTTAACATATATTCTGGTAAGACAAAAGATCTTGGTCTTTGATGTCTGATTCCCCTCCCCCCCCTTCATGATTACATCTGTCTATAGCCTGCGTTCTAGTATGGCAAGTTAGTGATTCTCTTCTGTTCTGTTTTAGATCCCTGTATATCACTGAGTCCACCATGCTTCACTGAAGAAGACAGATTTAGTCTGGAAGCGCTTCAGACAATCCATAAACAAATGGATGACGACAAGGACGGAGGGATCGAAGTGGACGAGAGTGACGAAGTAGGTGCAGCGCCTTGTCCTGCCTTCTCTCTCAACCTCTAGTTTTCCCTCGATTCTTACAGGACTCAGCTCGGTTTCCAGTATTTTCAGAGTCTTTAGCTTTTCTCTTTTTTAAGCTGTAATTTTGCTTATTGTATATGCATGGCTTTTCTGACTTTGTTTGCTTGCGTTTTTCACCAACCCCCGCCCTCCTTTCCCTTTCCTTTCCAATGTAATTGGGACTTCACAGATTGGTAGTTGCAGATTTTTTTGATTTTCAGATGAGGTTGTGAAATATTACTCAGGCTAGCTTCAAACTGCTAGGTTCAAAATCCTTAGTCTTAGCAGGGTCTCCAGACATGCACATGTCTGTTCTTTTCTCTGCTTGCCCACTCCCCCAGCCTCCATCTTCTCAGTTACATACATATCTCATAGTCATAGATTTCTTAAACACATGTCCTTTTCTGGCTGTGTCACTACCCAGTGCTGCTATACAGACCACTCTGTAATGGTGTGGTAGTAACAGTCTATTCCAAATTCTGTGGGCTAACTGGGCAGTGGTTTTGTTACTGTAAATATGGGTGGTCACCTATGGCAGTTGGCATATATTTGAGGCGCTGTGATATTGTCTTACCCTTCATATTTTCTCCTTCTGTATGTCTATCATCCAGGAGTCTCGGTGAAAGTTTATTACTGCCTGGAAGCTGTCTTCTAAGTGGTAGCATTCCAGGAAGTTCCTGTGTGTGAATGTCTATCATGCCTCTCATTGCTAGTACTTGCTAGTATCAGATTGGTAAAGGCAAGTCATGTGACTTAGGGAAATCTATGTGATTTCTCTATGTCCTACCTTGTGAAGTCTTAAGTGATAGGGTCTACCCTATTTTATTTATGGTGGGCAACCATGGGTCAAGTTAGCATCCTGTGTTGTTTTAGGGGCCTGTGTGGCCTCCCTGACAAACTGCTTGTAAGGAACTTATCTCATACCCAGCATTGAGAGTTTTAATAATAACTGTTGCTTTCTGGGAGTGTCGTTGTCAACTCATTTAGGGTCCCAAAGTTCATAAAAGCCTATGTTTAAAAAATAGAGCTTAGGATTTTATCAGTGTGCACTTTATAGAAAATAATATCTTTCTGTTTTTCCTTTTTAATGCTGTTGCTTAAATACAAATGCAGTATGCCTTTCTACTTTATTGTTACCTAAAAATATGTAGAAGTTCATTGTGCATTGTGGTAGCCACTAGCCACATTTAGTTTTTGAATTTTGAAAAATTGGGGTATATTATTAACTATAAAATACATGTAAAAATGTGAATATTTGAGGAAAATAAAGTATAAATTTTTAAAATGCTCAGATCATAAAATGCTTGCTATGCATGAGGGACCTATGTTTAGGTGCTCAGAATATGAAAAAGCTGCTCATGTGGGGCATGCTTGTAATCTCAGTGCTGGGGTAGAGACAGCATGATTGGGGGGGCTTATTGTCCAGCCTGTCGAGCTGAATTGGTGAATTCCAGATTCAGTGAGATAGCCTGTCTCAAAAAATAAGATGGAGACTGATTGAACAAGGTACCTGACACTTGTGGGAGCCCGTTCTGGGGTTCCTCGTGGCTTTACCCAGCAGGTCCGAATAGAGGATGATCAGGACCACGGGCCTGAGTGCAGGTGTCTGAGATGGTCTGCACTTGGCTGTGCTGGGGGAGGAGGTCTTTTGCTGTCTTAAATTTGTTGTTTTCCCTTAGAGCTAATCACAGGTGGTCCCCATACTAATATCTTCAGGTGATTCTAATTTTTGTCCTCTCTCAGGACAAATTTAGTTTTTAAGTTTAAGAGAGCTTTTGAGAAAGATTAAGGCTTTTTAGAGAGATTTCCCCCCCCAAATTTTCCAAGAAAAGCTTTATAGCTTAAGAGAAAGATTTCTTTCCCCCCAGGAGAAAGACCAACTTTTCCCAAAACTTCCCAACTTTAAACTTTGACTTCTTACACCCCCATTTTTGCCTCAGGGAGAAATTACTTTCTCCTACCGCTTGGACTTAGCATTTCAGCTGTCCCCAGGTCAAAAGCTTCCATAGGAAACTTTTTCTTCCCCATAAGCTCAGAGGAGAGCTTTTTTTACTACCTGAAAAGCCCAAAGAGAGTTTTTCCCCCCAGTTTGCTTTCAAAGCCCCCAAAGTTAGAAAATTGAAGAGTTTTTCTGTCTAGTTGCCTTACTTATTTTTTCCTACACAATCTTACACTTCTAAGTTTTTCCTAAACTATATTACTACCCTATACCTTATACTTATTTTTCACAGATAGAAATTGAGAGAGGGATAGAAGATAGAAAATTTTGACAGAAGAGAATTTCGCTGCAGCATCGGACATTCTTCCAGTCCGCTTTCCTTTTCTCTCGAGGATAAAACCCCTGCCTTCCCAAAAAATATATATAAAAATATATATATTCCATAACACCGGCATGCCTTTCCACTGGCAGGGCTGACTCAGCACTTTCACCAAAAACTCTGTTATAAAACTGTTATTTTCCTTTATCTTTAGTCCCTATTACTTTGTCTTTAGTCCCTGTTCACTTGTCTTTAGTCCCCCCTTTTTTTTGTCCCTTTTTTTTCTTTAGTCCCTTTTTTTCTTTAGTCCCTTTTTTCCTTTTTCTTTAGTCCCTTTTTTTCCCCTTTTTTCTTTAGTCCCTGTTCATGGCGCCATTCTGCGGGGCGTTTACCCACCACCCCCACAGCTTCCCAGAGTTTTCTTGAGTGCGAGCAGCAGGAAATATTAGATAGAAGGATTTATAGCGGAGAATGTTGCGGAGATAAACAGATAGAAAATAAAGGATAGCCTCGAGAGGGCCTGGAACCTATTCCAACAGGCCCGGACTGTCTCTGGCCCAGGGTTTTTATAGAGACGCCAAGGGGTGGAGCAAAAGACCTCCTCCCCCAGCACAGCCAAGTGCAGACCATCTCAGACACCTGCACTCAGGCCCGTGGTCCTGATCATCCTCTATTTGGACCTGCTGGGTAAAGCCACGAGGAACCCCAGGACGGGCTCCCACAGACATTGACCTCCGGCCTTCATCTGTACATTGTACACACAAATGTACATATATCCACAAAATATTAATAACATGTATAAGATGATAATGTCTTGGACATATTAGTGACATTAAATGCAATAGTGTAATTAACTTGTTTTCATTTAATGTCCCTTTAGAAAATTTAAATTTCGTTTTGTTCTGGTTGTACTAGTCTAGAGGGCCTTAAAGGATGAGTGGTTAATTCTGCAGTTCTTGTGCTAGTTTGGTGTTGTTTTATTATTGTGTTTTTAAAAATTAAGTATCTGATTTAAAAAGTAAATAATTCTGTAATAGGCGTCAATTAGTCGTAATTAGGGGATTTCATGAGTTTAATGAGAAAGCTTAGCAAAACAAAATTAAAATATATGGATTTCTTGCAATTTAGGAGTTGTAATATCACTTTTAAAAAATTCAGAAGTATTTAGCATTTTAAAATGCTGACTTAAAACTATTTTTCTCTTCAATGCTTTCTTGTTTTGTATTTTGGTCATATGAGAAAGTATTTATCTATATAGTGTGTTTCTTAGTTGGGTTTTCTGTTGTTGTAAAGAGATACCATGACCGTGGCAACTCTTATAAAGGAAAACATTTAATAGGGTGGTTATAGTTTCAGAAGTTTAGTCCATCATCATCATGCTGGGATATGGCAGCTGGAGAAGGAGCTGAGAGTCCTACATCTTGTTCTGCAGGCAACAGGAAGTGAACTGAGCCCACACTGGGTGTAACTTGAGTATATGAGACCTTAAAGCTCTCTCCCACAGTGACAGACTTCGTCCTACAAGGCCACACCTCCTAATAGTGCCGTTCTCTAAAGGCTAAACATTCAAACACATGAGTTTGTGGGGGCCATACCTATTCAAATCATCACAGTGTGTATTCATTCATTTAATTTTGAGCTAATATTTGAGGACCTGCTGCATGCCAGATGTCCAAATAGATGCTTGGAATAATAGATTGGGAACAAAACAGATGAAATCTGTGTCTTCGAGCTGACATTCTGGTAGGGTTTGTGGGAAGGCACATTTAAGAAACTCAATGCTTAAGTGGGGAAGGGGGTGAGGAAAGGAAGAGGCTGCATGTAACTTTATGTAGAGTGTTGGAGATGGTCTCATGAAAGCGACAGCCCAAGTGTATCAATTTATTATACAGGTAAGCAGTAGAATACATTTCTGGTAAATTTCCAGGGTCTGGTAAAACTGAGTTTGGAAGATTTGGAATGTTTCAAATTAGAAAAAAAATGAATAAAGCCTTTTCAATAAAAGTCATTGTTTTCCAGACCAAGATAATAAAAAATAGATGTCAGTATGTCTTGACTCTGACCTATTTAGGTTGAGTTGTTTATGGTGAAGTAGGTATGTTTTGTCAATATTAACATTTTGGTAGGTATTTGATCAAATAGTTTAAATAAGAGAGGTGAATGGTTGTTTTTTGAACAAGGCAGTCATATGACATTGAGAATTCAAGTTGTTATTACAGTTCAGTGTGTATGAACCTTTTCTATTTTTAAACATTTTAATTTTTTTAGGTTTTTTTAATCATTCATTCATTCATTCATTCATTCATTCATTCTTCTCTCTCACTCTATTATGTAGTTATATAAAATAGGTGGTTCCAAGGTTGATGGTGACAGACCTCACTGTATAACCTGTTTGTCTGTTGGGAGTCATTTGAGAAGGGAGAGTCACTTATGAGATTAGAAATTAAGATTAGAAAAAAGGAGAAGATGCATTTTCAAGAAAGATCAGTGAATTTTTGAATTGTTAGTTATCCAGAGGATTAAATGTTAATGAGACTTATACTAAAGTTTTATGTCAAAATTTTTAACACGTAATATCTCTTACCATGTTAACAGGCGACACGAAACACAGTGTTTACAATAATGTAATTACCGTTTGGTGTCTGTGGGTCAGATGCGGCAGTGCTAGCAAGGAGGGTGTAAAGTTCCTTTTCCTCTCTGTCACCGCCTGACAGACTCCGACTAAGAGAAGTCATTTTGGCTCATGATCTCCGAGTTTCAGTGTGCGGGCGTGGGGAAGGAAGGCATGATGGAGTGCACAGTGGTGGCAGTGTGTGATGAAGGTGCTTTATGTCATGGTGGACCACAAAGCAGAGAGTGACTGCAATCAGGCCCCAGGTATGACCTTCAGCAGATGTTTCTTAGGAACTTGCTCTGCAGGATAGCTCTCCCACCTCCTAATGGTTCCTTCCCAGCAGTACCAGCCCATGAACGAGCGTTTGAACCCGTGCAAGACATTTCAGATTCAATCCTAACAGTGTGTTTTCAGGCTCTTGTTCTCTTTAACATTGCTGGTGATGTATCTGCTAGTGTTACACAATCTGAAGGTTGATGTAGGTGTCAGGGTGGTAAGGGCATGTGAGGGGTGCATCCACCTGGTGTTAGGCAGAGATAACCTTACAAAATAACATTGGCTTCCCCCAGAGCAAGTGTAGCGAGAGCTCTGAACAGAAGAGGTGGGTCCCCAAGAGAAGGACCAGTAACACAGAAGCCACAGGCTTTTTAGTTTTTTAATGTATGTGTATGTTTTTCTTGTATGTAGTATGTGTATTATGTGCTTAAGTGTCTGGAGGACACTACCCATGGAGGCAGGAAGAGGGCACTAGGCACCCTGGAATTAGAGTCAAGGTTGGCTATAAGCTGCCATGTGGGTGCTGGGGACTGAACTCAGGTTCCTTTGCAAGAACAGCAAGTGTTCTGAACTGCTGAACCATCTCTCCAGCCCAAAGATCAGAGTCTCTGTATTTAAAGTGATGTTTCGCCGGGCGGTGGTGGCGCACGCCTTTAATCTCAGCACTTGGGAGGCAGAGCCTGGTGGATCTTTGTGAGTTCGAGGCCAGCCTGGTCTACAGAGCGAGATCCAGGAAAGGCGCAAAGCTACACAGAGAAACCCTGTCTCAATAAAATAAAATAAAATAAAATAAAATAAAATAAAATAAAATAAAATAAAATAAAATAAAATAAAATAAAATAAAAGTGATGTTTCATTATCTTTCTTTTAGCCTGCTTGCTGGAACTTAGATACAGCCTAGCTGACACTCTGGGGTGGTGGTCAGGAAAGTGAATGGGAAAATTTCTGGACTATCAGGGCCATCTTAGATGCTGCTTACCACAGCTTATTTCTGTATTCTGCTGACTAGAAATGTTCAATAGGAAGCTTCTTCACAGGAATATAAAACATTGTAAAGTAGTAAAATTATGTCAGCTCCCTCAAAAGTCTTCTTTTCACATTTGTTCTTAAAACAAAGATGTCTTATTGAATATAAATATTAAGAGAGCTTAGAAATAATACTGGTAAATCACTCAGTGATCCTGATAGCAATGAAAGTAAAGAACTTTCTGGAAGCTGACAATAGCTCTGCCCACCCGTACTCCAAACTATTTTCTTACTGCACTCTATCATTATAGTGAGAAACTTCTGCAAATACACTCTCATACAATTTTAATTATCTGTCTTTAAATAATATGTGTGTGTATTAGATATTAAATAGGTGCATATAAACTATAAGTGTTAAACTTAAAAATGAGATACAATTAAACTTCTTCCTCTCAACTGTATTAGACTGCTACCTCTCTGTGAGGTTTGAACGTCTCAGTTTGGAGGTGTTTGCGTTTATAAATTGCTATATGCTGCCTGGTGTGCTCTGCACTTCTATAAGAACAGGCAAGTCTGAGACTCTTTTAAGGAAGTATATTCAAGGCACGAAATCCAAGTTTTTAAGGCATGATGTGTGATTAAAATTTACTTGAGGAGTCGTGTTTTGTAATGAATGGTGACTCTATAATTTGTTTGACTGGGGATCATCTGGCATTTTTCTACAAGTTAAAGCAGGTCCAAAGGTAAGGTGATGAAAGTAGGTAAAGGGGAATTTTTCCTGCCTATTTAATAAATACTGATAGTTACGCTGGGGTCATTTATTTTTGTTACTGTGGGACTAGAAATATTTATGAAGTTGTATAGGAATAGCATTGAACATTTACTATTTGTTTTATAGTCTAAACAATTTATATATACTAAAGTATGGCATGCTCATAGAAACACTAAGAGCAAAGAATATGCTATTATTTTCTGACTTGGATATATCAGAGAAGTTGGGCCATATGGCATGGTCACTAGTTATAAGTCATAGAATGGGGGTTTTAGTTCAACCTGAATACATAACTCATTCTTGGCTCATAGTCCGTGTTGTTTTTCTGTGACGATGTGTATCATTAATTTCTAAAAGTAGATGAAGGGGAATTGGCACAGTGGGGAGAAACTCCAGAACAAAGAGTGCTCCCTAGAAAACCTGCACTCGTTTGTCACAAGAGTTGTTGAGCAGTGCCCGCCTTGCTGAGTCAGAAGTGTGGGGTAGAACTAAACGATTCGCTGTACCAAGTCCTTTGATTACGATAGCTGATGCAGTTTGAGGGTCATCCGATGACATGGATAGTAGCAGAAGCACTGTATCCTAACTTGGTGCGGACAAGGATATTTACATATCTTACTTTTTCATTATTGAAGCTCTGGAGAAACAGTTCAGGTCTCCCTCTCCTGCCTTAGTGGTTAACGCCATTGTCTTGTGTGACATTTTCTGTTATCTTAAGCAGTGCTTGGGCCTGACTGCTGTGAAGGTCTGACCAAAGACCCCGCTTTCCTCTTGTGCTTGGTGATTTTGCTTTTTGTCAAATTCTGCCTTCAACTTTTCTTTGTATTTTCTCTAAGAAAATATGGACATACAATTAATGTAGAAAAGATATAGGTGTATATTTTGTGGAGAAAATCCTTTGTTAATTTTGAAATAAGGTGGTTATAATCTAGATGATTAAGAACTGACTCAGATCTTAATAAAATGTTCTAGTATTTTATAGTTATATCTAGACATTTTAATTTAACTGTGAAATTCCTATCCTGCTCCAGTGTTTAGTTGGGTACTCAGCCTCTTATGTGTTACTGTGACCAATTTAGAACTCAGTTACTGAACTTCAGCTTTAAAAAAGATTCCATGGCCGGGCAGTGGTGGCACACGCCTTTGGGAGGCAGAGCCAGGCGGATCTCTGTGAGTTTGAGGCCAGCCTGGTCTACAGAGTGAGATCCAGGACAGGCACCAAAACTATACAGAGAAACCCTGTCTCGAAAAACAAACAAAAGACTCCATGAAGCTGGGAGGAAAGTGGTAGAAAATGTAGAAGGATAGAGTTGGAGGGGAAGGAATTGGTGGATTAGGACAAGCTCATTATACATGTGTATGAAATTCTCAAACAACATTCTGAAAAAGAGAGTCTCCCAGAGCATTTATTACTGTATATCTGTGTGTCCTTCACAGCAATCACTGTAGGAGTGAAAAGATTCTTTGTAACCTTGCCATTTGTTTCTGTTTATGGTATCTTAACTTCTCACATACAGTTCTCATTTATTACAGCAGGCTCTTTCTTGAGTCTGCATTTGTTAAAGGTCATTTGAGAAGCCCCTTTAGTATTTAATAGTTCAGTTACATGTAGACTAAGTTGGCCCTTTTGGTTAAGTAGGAACATAAACATGTATATATAGTTTTTGTGGAACTATGAGCTTAAAATGGTAAATTCAAACTCAGAAAGAGTGGATCTGAGATCTGTTAAAAGAATCAAGAACTTCCAGAATCATTTTCTGGCATTAGAGAACAGTAAAACATTCAACTCATTTTATTTGCCTCTTTCTACGCATGACCACAACCTTGCTTTAACTAGGAAATCTTTTTTGCTGCCTCTCAGGTTCTTTCAGTTTAACTTAAACCACATGCTAAATATACATTTTCATTTAAAAAATAATTTCACATTCCTATTTCATTAATTTTTAATTTCCTCCAACAAGAATTTCCCACTCAACAGTGTTACAGACTCGCAGGGGCAGAGGCGTGGGAGTGAATCAGGGCTGTGCATCTGGCCGTGACAGTTGCAGCCTGTCTGTACTGCTGGTCCTGTTCCTCTCCTCCCCCTCTGAGGATGCTCAGGACCACAGCATGGCACTGCATTTATTTTACATAATACATTTCTGGAGAGTTTAGCACACGTTCACATATTGTTTCGTTTTATAGAAGATGTCTGAAATTGAGTGTGTACAGAAACATATTCCACGAATGAAATGCAATGATGTCTTTGTGTAATATTACCAACACTAGTCTTTTATTATTTTTATAGAATAGTCATATAGATTTTTGTTCAAACTGATATACTTTTAAGAGTGAAAGACAGTATCACGGCCACTTTATTACATTCACCATACAGCTAATCCTAATTCTGCTTTCTGTTATACTTAATTTTTCAGTGTTTGCTCCCTTCCTAAGTTATTATAAATTAGTCTGAATATTAAGTCAAGTTTTTTACTATTTGAATTTATATGATTACTCAGAACCTTTTCATCTGGTTCAGTTTTCTCTAGTAACATGGAAGACTTCCACAGAAAGTTAATTGTGTATGTGGGTGTATCTGTGCATGATACACATATAGCTGTGTGAGCATATGTTTAGAGGCCAGAGGACAACCTTGGATATCATTTCTCAGGAACCATCTACTTTGTTTTTGTTTTGAAACAATATTTCTCATTGACCCAGAGCTCACCAATTAGATTAGGCTGGCTGGCCAGCTACCACCAGTGAGACTCTTACTCCTGCTTTCCCAGCAACAGGATTACAATTGCAGGCTACCATGTGTGGCTTTTGTTACGTGGGTTCTGGAGACTGAACTCAGGTACTTGTGCTTCTCACACCTCAGTTTAAATGCTTTTTCCCTTCTTAAAGTTGTCATTTTCAAAATTCTTTAGAAATAATATAGCTGCATAATGTTTTCTAGAGTAAAACACTGCTCATTAACATTTTCATTGATTTTATAATTTTGTACTTTCTTAGACCCCAAATTTATTTTTTTCTTTCTAAAATTGTCTCATCTTTATTGAGGTCTAATTTGGTATATTTATATTTGGACACACACATAGTATGTAGAGTGATTTGATGCACCTCATAAATATGTCCTAACATTTCTTTTAAATAGTATTTAGAAAGATATAGTGATTTTTTTTAATGTTTTGATTTTTATTTTATTCTCATTTTTCTTTTCTGTTTTATCCCTGGTCCTATAAGAGTTTAGTAAATGTGCCTGATATTTGATCATTCGGTTAAACATAATACACCGAGTATTTTGAAGTTCCTGTTCAAATGTAGTACTATGCTAAGTATAGAACACTATGGACATGAGTATAAATAACTGAGTTTACCATCTAGTTGATCACATACTGTCATAACTGTATAATAAAAAGTACATTCTGGCAAATTACATACTAGAAATTTAAATCAACCGTGGAAATGGCCTATGTTTTAGGGGAGATAATATCTGTGTGTTTAGGAGTGTCAGACAAAGCTTGGTATAGAGCCTGTGTTGGACCTCGTGAAATTAATGGCTGTAGTGTTCACAGACTTGGCTAACATGTAGGACATTCTGTGATGTGAATCAGGATATAGAAACAATGATAGAGGGAGAGTGATGTGCTGAGTTTTCCTAGGGAAATCGTTTAGTTTGTTGGGAGTGTTAGATTGTCGAGACCAGGACGGCAGAGAACAGGATGCTGCCTCTTCGTTTTTTCATCTGCTTCTCTAGTTTCTTGCACCTTCAGTGTATGTATTCTGTAGGAAGTTTGTCATTAGGCAATTCCCTTTTTAGTTTTTAGAATTTCATGCAGGCCCATGGATTTAATTATCACTTCTATGTATCTTAGTTTTTTGAACTTCTCTCTAAAAGAGTGGTTCTCAACCTTTCTAATGCTATGACCCTTGAATACAGTTCCTCGTGATGTGGTGACCCCAACCATAAAATTATTTTCATTACTCCTTCATGACTGTACTTTTGCTACTGTTATGAATTGTAATGTAATATCTGATATGCAAGATATCTGATCTGTGACTCCTGTGAAAGGGTCCTTTGACCCCCCCCCTCTCAAGTGATCATGACCCACCGCTCTAGAATATTCCTTTCACATTTGATCTAGTAGTATTTCCAACTCCTGTCTTAGATGCTAGCAAAGCACATTGTTTTCTTTTTTAGAAAGTGTTATGCTGACTCAGTCACTATCTGAAAGAAAGTGTTTCTTATGGTTTTGGTTGTGAGACTAGCCTTTAACAACTGATCTATCTCTCCAGCCAACCTGGTCTACAGAGTGAGTTCCAGGACAGCCAGGGCTACACAGAGAAACCCTGTCTTGCAAAACCAAAAAAGAAAACGTTTCTTGTTCTCTTTTAAATTAGCTGTTTTTCTCACTTGCTTTATCAGCTTACTTAGTTTTCCTCTCATGTTGTAGTCTCATCTCTGCCTTCTAACTTCTCTGAACTACCCAAGTTTACTATTCTGTCATTTATAGCTGGCTTGACTATTGCTAGTCTTCCTTTCAAATCCATCTTGACTCTTACTGCTTGATAAAAACATTTTAGAGTACTATACTTTGTTATTTTCTCTTCTATTTAAAAACTTACGTCAAATCTCCACAGTCCAGTGGTCTAAAACTTTGATGAGCATCACAATTTGTAGCACAGATGGCTCGGCCCACACTCAGTTTCTTTTTCAATAGGTCTAGAATGAAATCCAATAATTTGAGGTTCTAATAACTTCCCTGGTGATGCTGCTCCTGCTGCTCCAATAGCCATTCTCTGAGACCCACTGCCATAGTCTACCAGATACAGTCTAGACTTTTTAGTTTTGCATTCATGGTCTTTTATATTTAGGTACAGTCTACCTGTTTGTCTAGTTGTGATCATTTACTATACAGCTTCCTCCATCTTTTTACCTTAACCAAGATGAATTATTGACAGCTTTTTATATACATCTTTTATTTCTAAGCCCTGTACTGGCTAGTTTTATGTCAACTTGACACAAGCTAAAGCCATTGGAGAGGAGGGAACCTCAATTTAAAAATGCCCCCTTAAGATCTGGCTGTATACAAGCCTGTTGGGCATTTTCTCAATTAGTGATTGATATAGGGGTATCCAGTCCATTGTCTGTGGGGTCACCTCTGAGCTGGTGGTCTTGTGTTCTTTAAGAAAGCAGGCTGCACAATCCATGGGGAGCAAGTCAGTAAGCAGCACTGCTCCATGGCTTCTGTATCAGCTCCTGCTTCTAGGTTCCTGTCCTCACTGCTTTTGATGATGAACTGTGATGTGGAAGCATACAATGAATAAACCGCTTCCTCCTCAGATTTCTTTGGTCATGGCGTTTCATCACAATAGTAACCCTAATAAATACAAGCTCACAGAGGCATTTTACATGTGATTTTTATTTTGCTTGTTAAAAGCACAGTCATCTTAGGGCTGGGGATGTAGCTCAGTTGTAGCTTTTGCTTAGCTTGAAGCTTGTAAGATTAATGTTAGTTTTCAGATTTAGTACAGGTAGAATCTCAGTATAAATCCTTCTTTTTCTCTATTATTTTCCATCACTATTCTTCCAACTCAGAGTTTGGAGTGGTCCTTTGTTTTGAACTGTATTACTGGTATTTTTATGTTTTTAATTTAGCTTGATCTGATTTCCAGTTTAATTCCCTTCATCATGTATTCTCTTTCGCTTTTATCTGGCCCATGTTAGTTACATAGTTACATGTGATGATTGACGAAAATTGATCTCTTTAGGGTATAACATACTGCCTAAAGAACCGCCATTTCCTAAGTATTATTGATAAATAATTTTCATGTTTGAGGAACTAGTCTATAGTTACTTCCCTGAATCTCACTGGTAGATCTGTTTAAAGTCCACCCTCCAAAAACCACACCTAACAATTGCACTGTGTTGCAAAGTAATGAGGTCTTTTAAAGATTAATTTTTTTTTTTTTTTTTTTTTTTTTTTTTTTTCCGAGACAGGGTTTCTCTGTGTAGCTTTGCGCCTTTCCTGGAACTCACTTGGTAGCCCAGGCTGGCCTCGAACTCACAGAGATCCGCCTGGCTCTGCCTCCCGAGTGCTGGGATTAAAGGCGTGCGCCACCACCGCCCGGCTTAAAGATTAATTTTCTTAAGCATCCAAGAGAAGGAAGTATCTTTTTAGTAGATAAACTTTTTTTTTTTTTTTTTGAGGTGAGTAAAAGCTCATGATTTTATTGTCTTTATAACAAAATCAGCTTAGAACTGGATAATTGTTGTTATTTGGTCTTGGGTCTTTTGTGCGGGTGAGGGGGGGCGCCATTCAGCTCCCAAATAAATCACACCACGGAGGCTTATTCTTAATTATGAATGCCCGCCCTTAGCTTGGCTTAGTTTCTTGCCAACTTTTCTTCACCTAAATTATCCCATTTACCTTTTACCTCTGGGCTTTTCTTTTTTTCTAACTTCTGTAAATCTTACTCTTACTCCGTGTCTTGCTGTGTAGCTGGGTGGCTGTCCCCTGGAGTTGTTCTCCTCTGCTTGCTAGTTCTTAGCTTTCTCCTCCCAGGTTTCTCCTTCTATTTATACTCCCTGCCTGCCAGCCCCACCTATCCTTTTTCCTGCCTTGCTATTGGCCAGTTCTTTATTAGACCATCAGGTGTTTTAGACAGACAAAGTAACACAGCTTCACAGAGTTAAACAAATGCAACATAAACAAAAGTAACTCACCTTAAAATATTGTACTACACTGGACCACTTGGCCCTTTCTCTTTTTACCACTTCCCAGTTCAAACTGCTCGCATCTCTTTGCTGTGGGATGGTCTGTATGTCAAATCTGTGGCTCTGATTGGTCAATAAATAAAACACTGATTGGCCAGTGGCCAGGCAGGAAGTATAGGCGGAACTAACAGAAAGGAGAATTGAGAAAACAGGAAGGTGGAAGGAGACACTGCCAGCCGCAGCCATGACAAGAAGCATGTGAAGACACCGGTAAGCCACGAGCCACATGGCAAGGTATAGATTTATAGAAATAGACTAATTTAAGATGTAAGAACTAGATAGCTAGAAGCCTGAGCCAAACAGTTTAAACAATATAAGTCTCTGTGTTTACTTGGTTGGGTCTGAGTGGCTCTGGGACTGTCGGGTGACAGAGATTTGTCCTGACTGTGGGCCAGGCAGGGAAATTCTAGCTACATCTCTTACTAGCCAGCACCCTCTTAGATCTGCAGTTAGGCTCAACACACTCAAGTCTCAGCACAGTCTTCTTTGTAGTTTTGGCCTTTTTGTGGAAAATAGGCTTAGTCTTGCCTACCATAGCCACTGTTTCCTGTCATAACACTGCTTTCCCTGGGCATACAAAGAACCATTGCCCTTCCTTTACTGTGTCACTTTGTGGGGCTGGTGCTTGCCACATTTCTTGCAGAATGTCTGGCATGTCTTAGGAACATTCACCAAGTTGGCAGGAGTGATATTGGCACCCAAAGAAAGGCAAGGCCTGCAGTGGGAGTGCATAGGAGGTCTCAACGTCTGTCTTTGTGAGAAAAGGCTCCTAATTTCTTAACGTTTATCTTGTGTGTGTGTGTGTGTGTGTGTGTGTGTGTGTGTGTGTGTGTGAGAGAGAGAGAGAGAGAGAGAGAGAGAGAGAGAGAGAGAGAGAGAGAGCGCGAGCGAGAGAGCGAGAGCAAGTACACACACTACTGCACATGTGTGGAAGTCAGAAGACAATTCGAGATAGTCAGTTCTTTCCTTCCACCGTGTGGGTTTCAGGGATTGAACTCTATTCCATGGGATTGGTGACAAATGCCTTTCCTCACAGAGCTGTCTTACCGGCTCCAAGTTTCTTCAAATCTTGATGACTTAGGTCCCTTTAAAAAAAAGTATTCTTTGAAAATTTCATACTTAACAGTAATTTGATCACATATCACTACCTTCCTCTGTGTCCCCCAATATTCCCTACGTTTTTGATGCATATTTTATATACAACTTAATACAGGGATTTTAGTTCAGTAATTTCTGAATTTTGAAGGATAGACACACGTTTGTATCTGTGCACAGTGTAATGGTATAGATTTTAGTTATACAGTTTGAAAAATCTGCAGACCTGTGTATTTATTGCCTGAACTAGATATTCATTTCAATCCTCACAGTATTTTACTAGAAGACAACAGAGATAAAATTTTGTGTTATATAATTGCTTGCGCATCATTTTGGATGGTAACTTTTCTCTACCTCTGCATCTAGATCTTATTCCCTTATTTTGTGATGTGTTTAAAACCTGCTGGTGATCTGATCCTGACCAGCGATGTTAGGATTGTCTCGTTACCAGAGGCCCTGTAGCCATTAAGAAGACACAAATGACATTTGTGTCTACAAACTGTCTTCTTTCTATGTATTGTGCGTTCTGTGCACGTTTTTGCAAAGCAGCGCCATTCCTCGTGTGCTTATCCCCTCTCTCCCTATTCTAGGACAGCTCTTAGAACATCTCTTCTCCTCCAATAGCTGTGTTTCCCATTTTCTCCTGAAACCTTCCCGTCTGCCTTATTGTAACCTTCCTTCTGTGTAAACATACTGAATAAAAACATTGTTGAATCAAATAGTCCCTTTTGCTCTTTGCTCCTTTCTTCCTCTTTGAGTACAACAAAATCTCTCTAGGAGGACATGTGTATTGTTTCTCTTGGGTTTTGTTTTGAATCCACCTAGCCTTTTGCCGTTGTTACTTGGTGTAGCTCAGTTTCAGCTGGACGGGCTAACTAATGAGCACCCTGAAATGCACTGTTTCCCTACCCCCTGACCCCATCTCTTTGCTTAGCCCTTGGTACTGGATTACAAATGCCTGTTGGAGTGCATGACTTTAGGCGAGTGCTGGGAATTCTAACTTAGGTCCTTACATTTACATAGCAAGCGTTTTATCTACTGAGCCATCTCCTTAGCCTCTCCCCAATTTTATGTGCCAGAAATCTAACCTGCCCTGGAAGTTTTGGGAGGCCAGGCATAATCAGTATTAATTCACAAGGACTCTACTCTCCTGCATGTTTTAATGTGGGCGAACAAAAGGACATGGGTGGGCCCTTGCTAAGCCACATGAGGATGAAAAGGCCCTCATCAGATTGAGATTAGACTAAGTACTGTCTAGAAATATGAGAAAGTCTATTTATCTTTATCATCATCAAAAAATTTTCAAATTGCTGTTCTTGGACATTTGGATACAGTAGTAGAAAATAGACTAAAAAAAGCTGTTCATTGAATGGAGGCTCTTGCCCGTTCCTCAAAGACCCTGGGCAGTGCCTGATTCAGTTCTGTGGTGGTCTTGGGGTTTTCAAGAAGTTTCTAGTGGGTCCAGGTAATACCTCTCTCCGTATGAAAATGTGTATCATGGGCTCTGATAACTGTTATTCTGTTTTAAAAATACATTTAGTCTATGACAACTATCTAGACCCCGAATTAAAAATATCCTCAAGTAATTAGTCATTAAATTTATGTAATTTTATTACTTATTAACTGTTGACAAGTTCTGCTTTTTTAAAATTAAGGGTAAAGAGCTATGTATTATTTTTAAGTTTGCATTGATTTGTCTAACGAGTCTTTTTGGGGAGCAGCTGGCATAGTCACAAGCTTTTTACTCTTGTAATGTTCCAGTGGCGGCATGTTACATAGTTGTGTGAGTATTGCTGTATGAGGAGTTCTGAGGAGTTGAAGAGCTTGATAAAGGGCAATAATGAATTAACACTTTTGATTCCTGTTACTAAAGCTGCCTTCTTCCAGTTGTATTCCCACTGATGTATGAGTATGTGGTTTTGTACAAAATGGATAAATCACATCCTTTTCTCAACAGCTTTGTTAAAATATCATTGATTTAGGATAAATTACATGTATTTTCCTACATAGTTAACTTACCCATATTTTTTAATCCTTTTGGAAGATGGAGAATTCTATCTATGGCCCTCTTCATCTGCCTATAGTTGGGTTAAAAACAAAACATTCTTAACATTCTTGTAGTCCAGGACTCCTGATGCTGAATTCTGTTAGTGTTTGATTTCTTAAGTTCTATTGCATTTTTATTTTGACAGTGGCTGTTTTTTTTGATGAGAGTTCTAGATTGGCAGTTTTTTTATTTCATATTTATTTGTGCTGCTCATGTGTTTTCTGCATTATATTTCATCTGATGAAACACTTGCTGTCTTTATCTCCTTCCTCTGAGAAGTATGCCTCTCCCATCTCTGGTTTCCTTTAAGACTTTCTGTTTGTGTCTGGCTTTAGCAGACACAGAACATAGACTAGTGTAGTTTTCTGATAACTGTTCATTTAAGATACTCTGCAGCTTTGCTATGCTTTCGTTTGCCATACTTAGCCATAAATCTCTGTTTTTCATCCAGTATTTTGTGTCAAAAATAATGATTTGGGTTTTGTTTTGTTTTTAAAACTTTAACTGTATATGCCTCTATTTAACATGCCTACTATGTATCTTAGCTTATTGAATATGTAGACGATGGCTATAAAACATTTATTTTAAATTATGTGCATATGTGTGGGGTATGTGTACATGAGTGCAGGTACCTTTGTAGAGGCCAGAAGAGGGCATCAGAATCTCGGGAGCTGAAGGTACAGGAGGTTGTGACCCGCCCATTGTGGGTATGGAGCTGAACTCAGATTCTCTGGAAGAGCCACAGAACTTATGGAAGAACCGTATGTGTACTTAGCCTCCGAGTCACCTCTCCAGCCCCTGTAATCTTTATTGCATTAAAAAACAAAACAAAATGTAATTCTCACCTATTTCACTTTCTAATTGGTCTTGAATGATTGATCTTTGAGTTTTGGCTTCTGTCCAGTAACTGGACTAAGTGCCTCATGGTGTTATTTTTTTTTTTTTTCTTTTTCTTTTTAGGAGACAGAATGACTCTGTTTGTAGTGCTGGCTGTTCTGGAACTAGCTCTGTAGACCAGGCTGCCTTGAACTCACAGAGATCTGCCCGAGTGCCGCATGTTTTAAACGCCATCTTGGGTGCAGGATATTGTGATTTATAAATGATCCCAAGCTTTCTTTTTGGGCAAAGTTACTTGGAGAAAGTTTAATTGGTGGGTATGAGGGGGGAGGCACTCATACGTAGACCAGTTTAGGTAGAATCATTATAGAGTTCATTTCAGGGTTAATATTCTTCAGTAATAAAGTAAAGCCAACCATAGTGTTCTCTCTGGTTAGTTCTGTATTAGGAGGTTTTTTTTTCACTCTGATTGAAATGGGCACTGTGCCCTCCTTGTGTGAGCATTAGAGAACATTGCTTTCTCTAATGTTTTAGATTAACTTTTTCCTTGGCTTGAGGAGATTCCTCACATGTGTGTGTGGAAGTCAGTTCAAGGCACAAAGAATCCTTTCTAGATGTTTCTGCTCACTCTTAAAACACAGTCCCATAGTCTCTTGAATCCTTTAGTCTCCCCAGAATCCTATTGTATATCTTTACTTGAGAGCAATGGCTTTATTCTTTTAGCTTCATTCTTCCTGTATGTAACATGTTCTAGAAATTGTTTCTGTAAATTTAGGACAATTTACCCCATTCCCTGAGCTACCAAAATGATTGATTCTGGTTTCTCCAGGATCACTATCCTTTTCTGCTTTGTGTTCAATGTCTTAAAAATTGGTGTCCATATAGTTTGCCTGGTATTTTAGTTGCTCTGTGTAGGAGGATGCTAAATCTAGTCTCTAACTTCATCTATACTGGAAATGAACATTCTGACTTACCAATTTTAGCAAGTAAAACATGGAGGTCTAAATACGTAATTTCTCCTTAAATATTCACAGGTTAATTCTTAATAATTTGGTGTATTATTGATGCTGTGCTAATTGGATATTGACTTATATGTTTACATAAGTATTAGTTTGCATAAATTCTATTTTTGGGGGCATCATAGAAAAGCAATTGATTCCATTATACAGTTACACTATTTATTCCACACTTACACAGTTAGTCATGGAGAATAACAGGCCCGATGCTGAGACAGGTCAGCCAAAATGGAGATGGCATCAAACTATGGTGGTCAAGGACTAACCCCTAAAAATGCAACTCTTATCAAGGATCAATTTAATTTTAAAAACAAAGACAAACCAGCAATTCACTCTTTCTCAACTTGACAGTTCACCAGTGGTATGACTGTCAGTTAAAAACATACACCTTACAATTTGGTGGTCCCAAGTTTTTTAAAACACACACACACACACACACACACACACACACACAACCATTTTACAGAAAGGAAAAGAATAATATGGAAACTGCTCAAAACATACACTAATGAGCAAAAATATAAGGGGGAGGAGGAACGTGTTGTCTTAACTAAAGAAACCAAGACTCTGGTTTACATAGGAAAGTGTGCATCATGCAAAGCCAGGTGTGAGGACTTTAAACTCTATGACTTGACCCTCCCCTAATTCCTGAATAAAAATGACATCTTGCAATAGTTATACTCATGGCTCAGACACCTACCTCACTTGACTCTACTCCTTATCCACTTTGGCCTCTTACTTGAGAATCTGAAAAACTTGCGGATATAGCTTAAGAAGAAAAATAATCACATGTAATATGCCCCATTTCTGAAGCTGCTTTAGACCTGGTTTGTTACTAGAAAATTCCTGAAGAAAAATTTAAATATAAGTCTGTGACTTTGTTGAATTAAGTCCCCAGTTAAGATTAGAAAACCCCCATGGTTTGGGCTAGTAGTATTGTTGGTGGCACCTATTGTAGCTGGATAGCTGAACAAAGTCTGTCTCAAACCAGTGTTCAGTGGTTCTTCTCAGGGTTCCGAGGACAACAAGGGGAGGCTAAACTACAAGTGCAGACATGTCTAGGATCCTTGTCCTTCTGGATCCACACTTCCTTCAGGCTCTTCATCATTATAAATGTTCTCTGCCATCTGCCACACTTGCATGATACTGTCTTCTGATACAGAACGAATCACCCAAGGTTCTTTGGGATTCCAGGAGAAATCAGATATCTTGGCAGTGTGACCACCATGAATAAACAACAACTGTGATGGGCCATCTTCTGCATTTTCTGGGGGTTGTTCTTCTCCAATGTTACTTAAATCCCAGACATTTAGCCTATGATCAGTACCACTAGAAGCCAAAATAGTCTCATTGTGAGGTGACCACTGAACTTGGAATATTTCATCCTTATGTGATTCAAAGGAATGCAGCTTGAGTTTCAGATTTCTCAGATCCCACAAGGCAACTAGTCATGTCAGCTGATCCTGTGGCAAGAATGAACTTACTATAAGGATTGAAAAACAGACAGTTCACTTCAGCAGTGTGAGCATTGACTGAGTGGCTTGGCTTGGAAGTATTGTTTGAACAAGTATCCCAAATCATAAGTTTCTGATCATCAGCAACTGACCCAAACAGAGACTCATGAAGCAGATGCCAGGAAACGTCCTCTACTACTGCTGTATGCCCTGTAAAGATGGTCTTTGCATCTACCACTTTGGAACTGCACTGATGTCCCATAGGCAGATGGTATGGTCATCTGAAGCACTACTTAAGTGCCCACTGAGATTTGGATTCCAAGAAAGACCATAACCTTCCTTCTGATGTTCACGGAGACGCAAATCTGGGTTGCACTCTCCAGAAGGGTCTGGTTTAGAAGGATGCTTTGTGTAGTCAAAAGCAAGCACATCACTGGATGGAGTCTTTGTTGCAGTGATGCAAGGGTTCTGGGGCATGTACCGAGCCGTGTTTACTTCTCCTTCAAGGCTGATCTTGATTTCTATTTCAATTTTCCCACTGACAGAGCCAAAACCTCCAAATTCTCCTTTTTCACTGTCATAGTGTGATGTATCAAACTGAGCATCATCATTAGGGCATCATCATTAGGGCTTCATCATTAGGGAGCTGGACACTGGCTATCACCAGGTGGTTTTGTTCATCAGATGTGTGTGTTCCCAGGACAAGCCGATGAGTGCTGAAATCTTTCCCTTCAGGCCTGGTTACATCTGGAAGCCACTGGGCAGTTAAACTGGGCCACTCCAGGGCATGGGTCATCACCAAATCATAAAGAAAAGGGGTGTTCTTCATTGCATAGAAGATCACACGTTCTTCTACTGTGTGGTCAAAGGCAGCTTCCTTGTTAGCCATGGTGGCAGAAAAGCCGGGAGGGGTTGGGGGGGGGGGCGGGGAGCTACGGGCGCTATTCTAGTTCTCATAAATTCTAAGATGGCAAAAAGACAGTCAAGTTAGTAATATGGTAGCTCAAGAATCTTGGAACTTAGGGCCAAAACCTAACGGTAGGTTTTGATGAGCTCCTAATGCCAAAGACTTTGGTACATTTCTAGTAGTAATGCTATCTACTTATTGTAACATTCATACAGCAGCAGCCCCCACCCCCTTTGCTGGAGGGGACATATTTCAAGACCTCCCAATGGATAGCATTGAATCCTATATAGTATATTTTCCCTGAACATACAGACCTATGGACAGAGTAAGGAACTGATAACTCATCATAGATTTCAGCAGGGTCATACAAGTTTCTCCTCTCAAGGTGAGAGTTTTCTTACTTTTTCACTAAAGGACATACTTTGTATCTCCTTTTGGCATATGTGATTTATTGGTATTGCTAGTCTTCTCTTTGGGGATATTATCAAGTATAATTAGGCTTACTTGAACACATCAGTGCTATAGTAATACCAAAGAGTAGACTTGATTACTGAGATAGCTTCTAAGTAACTAATGGGTAAGTACTGTATACAGCATGGATACTCTGTACAGCTAGAAATATTCACAGCCTGGATAGAAGAGGAACATCATGGTGAGCCTTCGTCACAGTACTCAGACCAGTCAGTACACAATTTAAATCATATATAATTAGTGAAACTAAAGAAAGCAAAACTTGAGAAAAATGGGACCGACCTGTTAGTATGTGAAAATACTAACAATTTTCCAACATGCCACAGGTACTCTTTGGCTAATCAACCCACTGTATTAATATATTTCAGAAATTCACTTAATACTAATGAACTTATTATAAAGTAGAAAAATCTGAGTCAAGTCACTGTTACAGGTTCTCTTTTAAAATCTCTCTGCCTCTGTTGCTCTATCTTTTTGTTTTTTGTCTTTTTGAAATAAAAACACAGATTTGATCAGTCTTCTGTCTATATATTTGGACTATTAATTTGGTGTTTTTTTCTAATGTCATTATAGTATCATCTTTAAGTTAATGGACAGATTAATGGAATTATAGTCAATTTTGTTAGATATTTTGGATTGTAATTATAATATTGGGGAGGAGTCATTGATACAGATCATATACTGATAGATTCCAACTCAAAAACATTGTATTTCTCAAGTTTCTTTGTAAATTAGTCACTTGAATCATCTATCATTTGTCTATTGACTGGCCAATGGAATCATTATTATAAGTAATGGTTAAGGTCTGACCTAACTTTACTAGTGTTGATAGTAATTATGAGGCCTCTTGGGTCTGAGTGCCTCTGAAAATAGAATTTGAAGAAGTCATTCTGGTGCATTTATTGCAGGTAAGCTGTGGCTTGGCTAACGGATTTTGAATTTGGGTAGCTCAGGGCATAGGAATAAATGTTCTGAATTGGTACCACAGGAACAGTGAGTTAGTTTGTAGTAGGTGGAGTAAAGTTATGCTTGTGTTACAGTATAAGCTGCGCAAATGATTTTCAAGTTTTTGTTAGCATTGTGTTTAAACATCTGAACTTAGGACTGAAAGTATTTTTTTTTCAGATTTTTAAATAATTTTATCTTTTGTTACTAGTTTTGTGAAAACATACTCCAATTTGTGTTCTTTTGTATTTTTAAATTATACATATTGATTGACTAATTGTGTCAACACACCTGTGACAGTCATGGGACAACTTAGAGAGTTCGGATCTCTCCTCTTCCTTGCAGTTTCTGGGGGATTGAAATCAGGTTATCAGGCTTGGTGGCAAGTGCTTGTGTTTCATCTCGAAAAGTGAGAATGTGGATGACAAGATGACTCAGCAGGTAAAGGCACTTGCCACCAAGCTTGATGACTTGAGTTTGATCCTGGAGCTCACGTGGTGGAAGGAGAAACTCCTTCGAGTTTTCCTCTGAAGCTCTATGTTCACACTGTGCCATGTGCATGAGTGTACACACAAATTAATAAATATAAAATAAAGTGGGCATGGTAGTAGTAATGTTTTTGCTGTACATCTTTCTGCTGAGATCCTGTACTAAGCTCTTTTCATATTGCTTTCAAGACAGGAAGACCCTGCAGTTGTTTCTGAGGAGCCTATCTGCTTTAAGTAACTCACTTATCAGACCTTGAACATTGGTGATTTTCATGACAAGTGTGCTTGTAAAATTCTCTCTGCTTCCACCGTCAGTGAAAAAGCTGTAGTTTTCTTCCATATTTAAGTTTTACATATTTTGGTTTAGAATATCTGAAGCGGTATTCTGTAATATTAGGAGTCAAGGTTTTATAAACATCTAGTAGTCCCTCAGAAGTTACCTATACAGTCAAGATGAAATTCATTTATTCACGCTTTTTCTTGATACAGGGTTTTGGTTGTAGCCCAGGCTGGACTCAAAGTCATGATTCTCTTTTAGCCTTCTGAGTACAGTGGTTATGAAATACCATGCCCAGCATTTATTCATACTTCACTAATACTGATTTATTTACTTGTGTTTGCAAAATACTGTTCTGTGCACACTGTGTATACATTTTAAATTTACCTTTATAACCATATGTGGGAGGCAGTTTTATTTCCCTCCTTGCTTGGAATAGCAATGGGAGACTAAAGAGAAGTTCAGTAGCCTGCAGATGTCTTGACAGTGGTAGAGTCAGATTTTGAACATATATCAGATTCCAGAGTCTGAGTGCGTAACTGTCATGATAAGTCATGTCTCTAGGTTGTTGAGGCTTCAAGAGGGTCCAGGTTTGTATAATGGAAGTAAGAATAAAACCTGTGCAGTCCAGGAACTGAAAGTAGGAAGTCGTTGAGCCCAGGGCAGCTTGTGCTGTTGTCCTCTCTTCCTCTCTGTGGTTTCCTCTGCTGTTGTCATTATTTGGTCTTGCATGTTTATGGGCTTCATCTGTTCGAATTAGCACTCGGTCCATTGTGACTGCTGTAGTACGGTACTTTCAGAACCACAGTAGTTACCTCCTTGAAGACCCGGAGTCATGGCCAGGAAGCATGGGTTTTCATGATTTTAATTGTAGTTTTTTGTGAGAAAACAATTCTGCCATTCTTGTATAGTTACTGTTTTTTCTTTTTTGGTGAGCTGTCCTCCCGTCAAGTAGCTGTGGAAGTGGGTGACAGAGTGAGAGGAGTGACTGAGTGTGTGTATGGATCTTTGTGAATTGAGTAGTTCCTGGGGAAAGGGCTGCAACTAAGTAGAGCAGCCAAATAATAGTTTTAATTATATTTATGTTAGATTTTATTACGGCAGAGTCAAAAAAAGCCCAGTACAGATACCAGATGTATATTATAGTGCAAAAACTGTAATTAGTTTATGATATGACTTCCCGCAGTTAGATATGTAAAGCGATCTATTTCATTGTTAGTGGTACCGAAAGAGTTTACTTAGAATCTTGTGTGGGAATCTCTCTGAAAAGCATATTAAATAACCAGCCATTCACAGAGCACTCCTTGATTAGTGTTGTCAGCTTATGATTTCTTGGAGTAGGTTTGTGGGATTGGTATCTCTACCACGGATGCTGTTTACTTAACTGAATTTAGATTCTGCTTTCAGATTTCTTGACTCACGGATTTCTGTAAGTTAAAAGATAGTTGTCTTTTGCTTATGTGTTTTTGTTTATTTATGAGTTTTCAAAATTTCTCTAGTTGGCCTTCTTTATTCACCAAATCAGTAGTTTTCTATAAAGCTTTAGAGAATTCTGAGCAGGCAGAATTGTGTGTTCTGTAGGATAGAGAAGGAGTTTGATGGGGCCAGGTGGACTTTCATATGCATGTTTAGTTCACTTAAACATTTTCAGACTTTGTTTCTACAGAAAATGAGTCTTTCTGTGTTTTCTACTCATGTTCTCTGATAAGGATGACAAAAATCTGTAAGGTGTAGAATGTGCCTTCCAAGTTATGTGTTACAAGCTTCATTATCATGTGATCTTTTTTTTTTTAAACCTTTTTTAAATTGATTCTTTGGAAATTTCACACCATGCACCCCAATCCCACTCATTTCCCAGTCCCTCCATACCCACCCTTCACCCTTGTAGTGTCCCCTTCCCAAAGGAAAACTTAAAAAGAAATAATAAAAATAAAATAAGAAATAAATAAAAATATAAGTAAGACTATTTTTTTTTTGTTGTTGTTTTTTCGAGACAGGGTTTCTCTGCGTAGCTTTGCGCCTTTTCTGGAGCTCACTTGGTAGCCCAGGCTGGCCTCGAACTCACAGAGATCCGCCTGGCTCTGCCTCCCGAGTGCTGGGACTAAAGGCGTGCGCCACCACCGCCCGGCAAAGTAAGACTATTAATTAAAGAAATAAAAACAAAACAAAAAAGAAACCACTTTACTGCTCTGTCTTTCCCGCCTCTCTGTCTCCTCTTTATTGGTCTTTAGTGGCATTGGCAGCTGCTGTTTATCATACAGTCTATATACCCTTTTGTCCACACAGCTTTGCTTGCAAGTGTTCATTATGTAATGAGTTGTTGGTCAGGTTCAAGGCCTCTGGCTTTGGTACACTATCAATATTGGACCCTCACTGAAACTCCTTTTGGATATTCTGCTTTTGCTCTGAGTCATGGAGAACCTGCGGCTATGGTTCTGCAAGACCAGTCTTTTCATGTGCTCCAGCAGGTCATAGACGGGGTAGATGTTGGGAAGTGCCAGCTCAAAGCCCTGGATGTGTGGTCGCTGAGTTGGTCAATCCAGGTTTCTGGGACCACTCCCCCTTCAGGTGAGGGGTGGGGCCATCTTTCCCAAGTGGAGGGGGAACTCTCTAGTGTCAGGGTCATGGGGGTCACTATCCCAGGGTGAGGGGTGGGTCAGCTCTCCAGTGAGAGGGGGTGGCTTTCCTCAGGCCAGTGAAGGGTGGGGCAACTCAGCATGGCTCTTGTACTTCAACACATGGTTCAAAACATGGTTTGCATTGACCCCTGTGGTAACATGGGCAGTGGACATCAACACAGAACCCCAGCTGCAGCGGGACCATGGACCCAGACATGGCCATCAGCAGCAGTTTGGGCTTAGCTGTTACTATTGCCCTGGGTGGCAGCTTAGGCATCTCAGATTGGCATGGGCCCAGCAGCAGTGTGGTCCCTGGGCTCCAGTATAACCCCAGGTGATGGACCCGACCCAGGGCAGGGGAGTGGGGACTGCAGGGTGGGTTAGTTGCACAGCAAGCACTTGATGGTAACAGGAGCCATGAACATCAACATAGATTCTGGCTGCGGTAGGGCCATGAATCTCAGACATAGCCTCTGGCCAGAGCCCAGATGTTACCATGGCCCTGGGTGGCAGTGCAGGCTACCCCAATCTGTATGACTCTGGCGGCAGTTTGACCCTTGGACACCAACATGGCCTCAGGTGTCTGAGGACCTGGGACCTGGGACCTGGGCATATGTCCAGCCTTCAGTGGTAACAGGAGCCACGGACGTCAATGGAGATGTTGGCTGTTGTAGGGCCAGAGACCCTGACATGGCCCTCAGCAGCAGCTTAGCCCAGAAGACACCATAGCCCCAGACAACAGAGTGACATGGCCCTAGCAGCTGCTTGTCCCTTGGACTCCAACATAGTCACAGGTGGCAACTCAGAACCTAGGCATCCTTGTGGCCTTTGGTGGCACCATGGGCCATGGACATCTGCACAGATCCTGGCTGAGGTAGGGTCATGGACCCAGACATGGTCCCCGGCCACAGCCCAGGCCCAGCCGACACCATGGCTCCAGGTAGCCGCACAAACTACCCAGGCATCGCTCTGCTGCACAGTGGATCATTATTTTTTTTAAGCAAAAGTATTTTTTGATAATTCTAGGAAAAGTACAATTCCATATATTTTGTTTTTACTTAGCTTTTTGTTTTGAGACAGGGTTTCTCTGTGTAGCTCTGAATGTCCTGGAATTGTCTCTGTAGACCAGGCTAACTTCAAACTCAGAGATCTGCTTTCCTCTGCCTCTCAAATACTGGGATTAAAGGCGTGAGCCACCACCACTCAGCCTACTTAGCTTTCTTAAAAATGATTATTTTATTGTTTTGGGAGTTTCTGGGACACCCCAAACAACTCTAGGGGAGGTATCCTATACTTGAAACTAAGGTTATTTGGCAACATATGGCTTTTTGGAAGAGCGTTATATCCTGTAGGGGAACTGCAGTTAAATGCTTGTAGATAAGTTTCTAAATGGTCTTATTAAATAAAAGACATGGAGCCAAATATAGGGGTGAAAAAAACACATAGGAAGCTTGTGAAATAGTAGGTTTCCATATGACTTCGAACATTCTTAGTGCTGTTATTATTCTCCCTGTCCCTCTCCTGCCTTCCCCTTTGTCCCTCTTTACACTTAAAACTTCCGGCCGGGCGGTGGTGGCGCACGCCTTTAGTCCCAGCACTCGGGAGGCAGAGCCAGGCGGATCTCTGTGAGTTCGAGGCCAGCCTGGGCTACCAAGTGAGCTCCAGGAAAGGCGCAAAGCTACACAGAGAAACCCTGTCTCGTAAAAACCAAAAAAAAAAAAAACAAAAAAAAAAAAACTTCCTGTCAGTTGTTTTCTCCTTCCCCTCTGTATCACCAGTGTTCTACCACCCCCATCTCCCTTTGATTTGTTAAGCACGTGTTTAATATATAGCCATAAACTCATTCTGTAGTTTCTCAAATATGAACTAAGTATCACATCTCATCTATATGGAAATTAGCTTATTTCTGAAACCATAGAACCGTCCTTTTCAGTTATTAGTGCTCACCCAGTGAAGAGAAGACATTCTTTTTGATGTGTATCCCGTAAACGGAACAGTTGCTCTTTGTTCCAGCTGACTGGACTCTTTCCAAGACTGACTTCCTCTTTGCTCAGTCTATCATCATGGTGTTCAGCTCGAGATTCTCTTCAGCTCTTGGACCTCTTCCAAGATGGGCAGTTTCTAAGCATCTTAGGTGTAGTGATCCCATCTCCCCCAAATATTATACTAGATTCTAAAGATATCAGTTAGGAAGGATGGCATGAGGCTAGCCAGAGAAGCCCCTTTAACTGTACCTTTACAAAAAGAAGTTTATAAAACAAGACACTAGTTATAGCAACAGAAGAAAAATAATCTAAAGTGAATCTTTTAAATCACTGCTTTTCAAGCTAATTGATATATGGCCAGATTTTTAATTCCCAGTGTCATGATAGCAGGGTCTATACAGCTAACACATTTGCCACATGTTTGGCTCAGATGCTTTGAAAGCGTTATCTGATCACTTCTACAAAGGCTCCTAAGTACTCACTCTCCATTTCTATATCTATAGTAGAAGAGTGTAAGCTGTCACCAGCTAGTCTGTTGAGGTCACTGTGAATAGTGGTGTTGATCTTAAAAGCTGAGCATTGAAACTTGCAAAGGTAAATGATGTGCTTAATACTATATAACTGTTAAGTAGTTTAGTATAGCCTTACTCTAGTCAAACCAAAATTTTGTCATGTCTGAGATGTTTATTATTAATGTATAAAAATAAGAACTTTGCTTCTAGAGTTTAAGCCCATAGGGGCTTGACTTTTTCTGTATTTGGATTTCTGAAACAGTCTATGATCTACTTTCAGAATCAAGGGATAGTCAATACAGATACAAGTAAAATAACAAAACAAGGGAAAAAAAGTAAAAAAATGTTGAGCAACAATTAAAAGTGATACTGATAATAATTTAAAGTATTCTATTTGTTTCATATAATTAGATGAGATCGGGCATGTTCAGGGTGGTATGGCCGTAGACTTGTTTCATATAATTAGAATAATGGGTTATTTAGAGGAAGTTTGAGGAGATAAAAACCTGAAAAATTGTCAGGGATAGCGTTGGTGAATGATTTATAGGTATAATAGCCTTTGCTATTTATTTGTTGGACAGTGGGAAAGAAATATTACAGTCCTGGTTAATTTTTAGCAGAGATTAATTTTGCTGCTTTCTTTTTAAATATTGTAAAGTATGATTTTAAGGATATATACATAGGTTTATAAAATATACTAGTTGTGTCATTGTAGCCCGCTTTCCTTGAATAATGGCTTAGATGGTAGAAAAACATAGAACTATGGTAAAGTGATTGAGATTAGTGTGAGTTGTGGTTGGAAATAACTCATCACTGTTTATGTGTCACAAAGGTAATATTGAGCCAGTAGTAACTCAACCACATGCTTGAAGATAGCCAGGGCTTTGGTCTCAATACTTGTTCATTGTTTTAACCTTGGGCATGTTATTTAACCTCCATTGGCCTTGGTTCCCATTTATAAAACAGAGTTAAACCAGTGCTTTCCTTACAGGTCCATCATGAAGTTTAGAAACAGTCTGTGTGTGTGCATGTGTAGTCTCTGCACAGTATAAATGTGAACTAATATCTATTGAGTCATGAACTTTGAATAAAAGCTTACACTACCTCTGTTCTCATGTTTGGAAGACATTTTGTAAAATGTGTTTAACGGTCATGAGAAATTGGTTTTAAAATACCTTTTTTTTTTGTTTTGTTTTAGTTTATTGGGACTAAAGGATTTTACTTATGTTTAAATTAATGTTTTCTCTCTTATAGTTTATAAGAGAAGATATGAAATATAAAGATGCTTCGAATAAGCATAGTCATCTGCACAGAGAAGATAAGCACATAACTGTTGAGGATTTGTGGAAACAATGGAAAACATCAGAAGGTAAGACTATGCAGTGGTCTGGAGTCTTGCTTGTCCGCTGCTGCCCTGCTTGGCACTGGCAGGCTACTAATTGCATATAATTTTAAAGAAGTACTATAAGATCATATTTCTGTGAGAATATTTACATTAAAATTTTTCTTAGATCCATTAAAGTTACAGGCTATTTTTAGATAATTTGATATCCTGTACTAGACTAAATAACATAATGTCTATTTGAGCTCATTGTGTGAGCTATTAAATGGTATTCTTATAAAAGTTTTATCAAATTAGAAAAAAGAGAAAACTGAAGTTTTCTTTTTAATTGTGAATAATGTCTAAAGTCTTCAGGAGCCCAGGAATTTTAAGCTTTTTCTGAAGTCCTCTGTAAGCCCTGATAATGCTGTAGTCTGCCTTGTGCTTTAAGGCAATGTTCTAAGACCTCCACAAGAAACATCCTGTGCATGCTGTTTTTCCTGTATATAAACTTCTTCAACGAAGTTTAATTCATAAGTTAGGCACATTAAGAGATGAACAGCAATTATAAATAACAAAGTAAAGTGATTATAACAATGTATTATAAATAAAAGTTCTGTGATGTGGTCCTTTTTCGCTGTTACAGAGCAGGTAGCATATACAGTGTGGATACTCTGGACACAGGAATAATTCACGTTCCTGCCAGAAAAGCACAATATTTTGTTATACTACTTAGAACACTCATTTAACACTTAATGGGTTGTTTCACAGATCACTCTAAGACAGAGGTCTGCACCCAAACCCATGCTTCAGTCACTGTTACCCCCTTTCCCTCTTCTCTTGGTCATCGCCTTCATTTCCTGCTCCATCCAAACTAGCCACTTTCTGTTTTCCAGTGTGCAGATACAGATGTCTTTTCAGCTGGCTCCCTTATCTCCTTTAAAGTCCTTATTAAGGACTAGTTTCCCATTGTGGCCTACTTCCTTTTCTTCTCTTTGGTTTTCCAACATGCGTGATCCTTCATATCATGTTGTTCGCCTGCACTTACTGTGTTCTAAAGTGTTATAGAGTGACTTCTTCATGACACCTGCTCCTTACCCATGAGGTAAGGCTTAGAGAGAAGAGTCTATTGTGTTTATTAGTAAATCTCCACATGAGGGGGACTCTGTCCTCAAAAGTCTTCTTGTTCCCCATCTAATGACTTTGCTTTGAGTAGATCTTTCATGATCTGTGAGAATGTTTCTGATTTGTTTCTTTGTAGTTTAAGACCTTTCCCAGGTAAATAGCCCCTTAATCTTTTTCTCTTAAGCTTTCACTTCTGTCTTATCTCATTCTATATTGCGACAGAGCGATGGTTTGATGTAAGTACAAATCGCTTGCCCTACTCTTCTAATGCAAGTTTCTTTCCCTTTCTCTCTCTCTCTCTCTCTCTCTCTCTCTCTCTCTCTCTCTCTCTCTCTCTCTCTCTCCCCCTCCCTCCCCCCCTCCCTCCCTCCCTCCCTCCCTCCCTCTCCCTCCCTCTCCCTCTCCCTCTCCCTCTCCCTCTCCCTCTCCCTCTCCCTCTCCCTCTCCCTCTCCCTCTCCCTCTCCCTCTCCCTCTCCCTCTCCCTCTCCCTCTCCCTCTCCCTCTCCCTCTCCCTCTCCCTCTCCCTCTCCCTCTCCCTCTCCCTCTCCCTCTCCCTCTCCCTCTCCCTCTCTTTCTTTCTTTCTTTCTTTCTTTCTTTCTTTCTTTCTTTCTTTCTTTCTTTCTTTCTTTCTTTCTTTCTTTCTTTCTTTCTTTTTTTTTTTTTTGTTTTTTTCGAGACAGAGTTTCTCTGTGTAGCTTTGCGCCTTTCCTGGAGCTCACTTGGTAGCCCAGGCTGGCCTCGAACTCACAGAGATCCGCCTGGCTCTGCCTCCCGAGTGCTGGGATTAAAGGCGTGCGCCACCACCGCCCGGCTCTTTCTTTCTTTCTTTCTTTCTTTCTTTCTTTCTTTCTTTCTTTCTTTCTTTCTTTCTTTCTTTCTTTCTTTCTCTCTCTCTCTCTCTCTCTCTCTCTCTCTCTCTCTCTCTCTCTCTCTCTCCCTCCCTCCCTCCCTCCCTCCCTCCCTCCTTTATAAAATACCATGTTTATTTTTTAAATAGAAATTGAGAATATCACAAAAATACAAACAACATGAAAGGTAGTATAAAGAAAATCCCTTTGTGCACCGATTCCGGAGGCGTTTTAAACCTGGCACAAGACCATGAAGTCAGCAGGCTATGCTGGGGCACTTAGGTGACAACAGCACAAGATGCATTGCGACTTCATATAGCTGCATATATTTGTATATCTACGTCTCAGAAGTGGAGGGTGGTACTTTAAAAGAACCCAGACAGAGCCCCTAAGAGTCAGGATCGAGAGCTTCCAGGGTACTTTTTTTTTAATTAAAAAAATTTTTTTTCTTTATTAAGAAAATTTCTACTCACTTCACATACCATCCACAGATCCCCCCTCCTCATTCCTCCCACCCCAGCCCTCTTTCCCAAGCCACCCCGCATCCCCACATCCCCCAAATTGAGGTCTCCCATGGGGGGTCAGCAGAGCCCAGCACACTGAGCCTTGGGAGATCAAGCCCCTTCCCACTGCACCAAGGCGGACGCAAGTTTCTTTTCTGAGAGCTTGACCTCCATCTCACTTGCTTGGGGTAAAGGCCTAAGAGAGTGGTTGCCAAGTTCCTGCTAGCCCAGCTGCCCAGAAGGAAGGAGAAAGGAGTTGTGTGTGGAGGATTCAGGCAATATAACTTCACCAGAAAGTTTGCAGAGATGGGGATGAGTCTCTTAACTCAGTTATTAAACCGTGCGGGGGAACTGGGCATTGCTGCCACACCCAAAGAGTTCCCTTTGATCTGTTTTTCTTTTCTTTCTTAAGACTTCTGTTAGAAAGCAACCAGTTCTTTTGAAAACTACTGAAAGTAGATACTAGAATGAATGTAAAAACATAGTAAATTGAATATTGATGAGATGAGTGTGTTAAACTTGTGTCTGTGACCGATATACACACACATTCATTCTCAGCCTGTCAGTGTTTAGGTATCTAGTGGCTAGAGCAGGGGCCCTTTTCAGCATGATACTCAACAAATGTGGGATTAATGGCTAAAAGTACGTGCCTGTTGGAAACGCCATGTTCCACATCCATTTCATCAAATATTTATGTCATGTTGTAGCACATGAATTCCTGAAAAACTCTTGCTTTGCAAAGTTATGAACTTAAAATGACAGTTAATGGAGAAGAAAAGCAGGTGAAATAGACCACTCAAAATCTAGGTCGCTATGTATCCTGATTCCGCACAGTACTGGAACTCATAAAAGAAATGTAAAATTACTAACCACTAACTGCTGCACTGGGTATAAGAATGTACATTAGAAATAATCAGTGACTGCAGTTTGGTGAAAGGCACTACCATGTTAAGTTGGGTTGAGGTTGCCTAAAATGAAAGAGAGGCAAGTGACGACACAGGTGAGAGCTGCAAGGCATGCGTGGCGGAGGTGGCAGTGGCCAGGTGACCACGAGGAAGGGCAAGAGTCACAGCTTGGTGTGCTGGTGGGGGATGGATAGAGTTTGTACATTTTGCTGCTACATGATATGAAGTGTTAACTTGTTTGAAAGTACCTCATGACATAATATATTGACAGTTCTCTAATTACCAGTCATACGTAAGATAATTCACATTACATGGGTTATTCTATATTTTGTGCCAAGCAGGCATACCACTGGATCCTTGGGATTAAAGTTAAGTTAGACATGGGTCCAGGCTATACCAAGCAAATTACTGAGTAGAAGAGAGAAAGAAAGTAAGTGATTACAATATAAGGTGATACATACACAGTACAGTTAAGGCTAGAGAATGGAGCTGGTTCATAGAAGGGAGCGATTAGCTCATTAGTAGGATTATTTACAGAAGGTGGTATTTGGAATAGACTGTGAAGATTGGCTAGTAGGTCTTAGAAAGGAAGGCAGGTTATGTGAGAAGGGTAGTTGTGAGTGGGTAGGATCAAGATATTCTGTACACACATGAAATTGTCAAAGAATAAAAAGACAAAACTAAACTAAAAATAAAAGGAAAACTATGAAGTATACAACGAATGGTTCCTTCTTTAATAATACTTGAATACTTTCTAAAATTGAAAGTAAAGGTGGCATGCTACTCAAAGTGTATGGACTTCCAAGTGATGTACTTTAAGAGATGGCTCACAGGGCTGGAGAGATGGCTCAGTGGTTAAGAGCACTGGCTACTCTTCCAGAGGACACAGGTTTGATTCCCAGTGCCCACATGGCAGCTCACAACCATCTGTAATTTGTAGCTAGAGTTTTCCTGCCTTGCCCACAGTCAGGACAAATCTCTGTCACCCGCCAGTCCCACAGCCGCTCAGACCCAACCAAGTAAACACAGAGACTTATATTGGTTACAAACTGTATGGCCGTGGCAGGCTTCTTGCTAACTGTTCTTATAGCTTAAATTAATCCATTTCCATAAATCTATACCTTGCCATGTGGCTCATGGCTTACCGGTGTCTTCACATGCTGCTTGTCATGGCGGGGGCTGGCAGTGTCTCCCTGCCTTCTTGTTCCCTCAATTCTCCTCTCTGTTAGTTCCACCTATACTTCCTGCCTGGCCACTGGCCAGTCAGTGTTTTATTTATTGACCAATCAGAGCATTTGACACACAGACCATCCCACAGCAGTAATTCCAGTTCTAGGGGATCTAATACCTTTTTCTGGTCTCTGAAGATACCCCAGACACACATGTAATGCACAGACATACATGCAGGCTGAACACCTATACATATAAAATAAAATTTAAAAATAATAAAAAGTGGCTCAATTACAGAATGTGAATCTTCTATGATGTAAATGGATTGTTTTCTGACACCCTAGATGGTCTCTTAGCAAGTGTTGTCCCTGTAGTACTTCTATAGACTAAAACTTTCAGCTATGCTTAAAGGGTTATAATAGGTTGAGTAGATATGTAAAATTTAGAGAAGTTTAGCTTAAAGCAACTTAAATTATCCTTAATTCAGAAAGTGGAGAGATTTAGGTATTTAATAATTATTATTTTCTAGTGTAACTGAACTTAAACAGAAAAAAAATGATCTTGGGTATTTTCTTTCTGTTTATGACAACAATTTTTTTGTAAACATTACATAAAAGTAAAAAATTCCTGGCCATGGGCCTTGACTTCTTAAAAGTAAGACACATCATAAATTGTTACCCTGTATAGATCCTTTTTATGCTGAGGTTTTTCTTCTGGGTGTGTTAGTGTAGGTGGATTTCTAAATATTGATAAAAGCTACTGGCCCTTTCTAGTTGTTCACTGTTGATTTTTACATAGAGACTGAATTGGAAAACTGGTGGACTGAATACATATTGTTTGGCATTATTGTCAGAGCTACTCAAAACAGAAAACGTGGAAATCCAGTAGCATTTTTGTGGTATCCAGCGATAGAATACTTTGTCTATTTACAGTATGCATGGCAGTCACTAGTAGGATCCAATGAAGTGTCAAGCCATTTCTTGAAGGAGTGTTAACAGCATTTTTCATATACACAGATGAAAAGCTAGATAGTGATGTAAGAATGCTTGGTAAATATTACCTAAACAGTGGTGTTAGAGGACTTTAGTAATATGGAGAGATTTATTCTAGGGCATGAGTTAATATTTGGAAGATATACATTTTCTTAGAAAGTCAGGGATGTTCAGGTTAGCACATTTAACATGAGTAAACGAGCCTTTTAAAATGGCACATTTAAGTGTTAGATTATTTGAATAAGCACAATTTATAAGCCAGACATGTAATTTCTTTTACTGTATGTGATAGGTCACTGAATATTTCTGTGCCTCAGTTCTGTGGTGTGTATGAATACTGTCAACTGTCTAGAAAGTTGTTCATAATCAGAGGTAAAGTGCTCAGAGCAGTGCGGAGTCCCAAGCAAATGCTCAGTGACTATTTGTTCCTATGATTATTTCTGTGAGGCAAATGTTACCATGCTAAGTTAAGCAATGTTGGAGTGCCACGTTAAGATTCTGCTCTTATACCAGTGCCAGTGAACCCAAAAGTTGTTTTCTGAAGGAAACTGTTGGTTTGTATGGTTTTCTCAGCAGCAAAGATAAAGGTATTCTTGGAGGATGGCATTGCAGTTATGAGTAGCAGTTTACTGTATGTGTAGGATGTAGCAGTTCATGTAGACTTTTGTCATCACCTCTAAATATTAGACATTGTTGAAGCTTCCAAGAAAGTTTTGTAATAGACAGGAATTTGTAGAAAGACTTATTCACCATAAACAGATTGTTACAATTGTATGTATAAAATGTGGATTTGAGTGGGAAGAGTGGAATATCATGGATTCTACAAACATTTTACAGGAGGACTTTGAAACTTTGCCCCTCTGTTTAGAGGTATTCAGAGGGTTTTGTTTGTGTGGTTTTTGTTTGTCTGTTTGCTTGCTTGTTTCTTATGACTGAACACATTGACTTTAAGGTTTTCAGATTGAATATATTGGCTTTGAGGGTGTCCATTAAATTGGCTCACACAGTATGAGTATTTTGTAAGTACTTACTAGGAGCAAGACATTGTCCCAGGCTAAGATACTCCGATGAAGAATGCTTTGTTCACGACCTGTTAGTGGAAAGACCCACTAACAGGTACTTAAGGGATGTTCTACAGTCGGCTGTTGAGAGCGTATAAAAGGAACTGGGGGATAGATAGGAAGAGGCCTGCCAGCAGAGGTTAAGTAAGGTGAGTAGGGTTGTATTCTGTGACATTTACCTTGTCATCCTTAACTGGAAATTTCTCCTGGATGAATAGTTCTAAGGATCTTAGGAATTAATACAGCATATTTGAAGAAAGACAGTGCTTAGTAAGCTGTCTAGCTAATACTGCTTAGCAGATCAGGTTTTAGTATTTTTGATCCTGTGTGTAGGTAGTGCTGTTAGTTTCAGAAGCTGTTGTCAGCTTCACTATAAGTCTGAGTTTTCATGTGCGCCAAAAGCACCTTAGACAAGGAAGGCCTGTTCCCTGAGATGGAGTCTAATTTCAGGATTAACAGTGCCATCATTTATTTGTACTGCTAACAAAAGGTTTTTAGTATTCTCAGAGCTGTGTCTGTGTAAAGGAAGGTAACACAAAGATGTTGCTGGTTCACTCTGTCAATCAACATTTAGGGGGATCAATATGGGTTTTGCTAAAAAAGTAGCACATCTATTTCATGCCATGTCTTTATACCAGGTGAACACTTGTGTGTGCTAGCTGTGGTGAGCCAGAACTCAGAGGGCTGGGTAAGAGGATCACAGCTTCCAGGTTTGACTGTGACTTGAGAGTCTGTGGTTGATATATTGTGCACCCCAATAAACTTATCTGGGGTTCAGAGAACAGAACAGCCACTATATTAAACATAGAGGTTAGCCAGTGGTAGCACATGCCTTTAATCCTGGCATTCTGGAGACAGAGATTCGGATCTTTGAGTTCAAGGTCACACTGGAAACAGCCAAGCATGGTGACACACATCTTCAATCGTAGCACTTGAGATCTCATGTCTTGCTTGGGAAAGACACATGCCTTTAATCCCAGGAAGTGATGGCAGGAAGCAGAAAGGTATATAAGGCATATGAGGACCAGGAACTAGAGGGTTTTTAAGCTTTTAGGTTTTTGAGTAGCAGTTCAGCTGAGATCCTTTTGGATGAGGACTCAGAGGCTTCCAGTTTGAGGAAACAAGATCAGCTGAGAAATTGGCAAGGTGAGGTTGGATGTGGTTTGTTCTGTTTCCCTGATCTTTCAGCTTTCATTCCAATATCTGGCTCTGGGTTTGTTTTTATTAATAAGACTTTTTAAGATTTGTGTTATAAGAGTCTAGCTTGAAAACAAAACAAAATCAAATAACACAAAACTCTGTAACTCATGTGAAGTATATTCTTTATTCTTTTGTAATCATATTTTTCTTTTTATTATTAAGTCCTGAATTCAGAGCACTCTTTGGTTTTACAAGACAGGGTTTCTCTGTGTAGCTTTGCACCTTTCCTGGAACTCACTTTGTAGACCAGGCTGGCCTCGAACTCCCAGAGATCTGCCTGCCTCTGCCTCTCGAGTGCACTCTTAAATAAGAAGTTTCTGATATTTATTTATTTAGGCAAGGTGTCGTTATGTAGCTCAGGCTGTCCTTGATTTTCAGTTCCCCTGCCTTACTGGGATTGAAGGTATATGCCACCATGCCCAGCTTTGATTAATCTTGATCACCATCCTATGTTAGCATTAGTGCTTGTGTTTCTTCATTCTAGAACTTTCTGCCAGGCCTGATTTGATTTCACTATTTTTCTTATTTCCTATTTCTCTTGACATACTTTCTTTTACTTCATGGCATTGGTATTTGGGAGACTTGGGGTTGCTGCATATGCTGACTTGCCAGGACTAAACACTTTCTCAACTTGTAGAATATATATAACTTTGATACAGTTGTAGTCTTCTAATTGCTCTGGAACCCTCCCTCAGAAGGTACAGAGACCAACTGCCTGTCACATCTCTGTCTGTACTCTGGAAAGGTGACCATTTTTATCTATTGAAATACTTGAAGTAAATGTGTTTTGAGGCTCATTTTTCTCATACAAGTTTTCTACTATAAATTCATTGCATGAAGACTTGTGCAGTGAAGAAGCACTATTTTCAGAATGTTTGTGACTTGTCCTTTCTCTAGTTCTGTATGTTTGAGTGAGTCCACATTTTTCTGCATTCATAAATGCGAGGGATACTCAGGCTTGGAGTACAGTAAGAGAACCATTGGCAGAAGGTAACAATGAGGATTATCCATTTCACTGTTGGTGGTGGGTTACCTAGGAAACAAGAGCTTTCTGAACAGTGTATTTTTGTTTGCTTTCTGTTCACCATTTTTTCAGCAGTTGGGAATCAGTTGCATATGGATATGTGCTGAATTTTGCCTTATCACTCCTTGGTTTGGGAAGGGGATGGGTAGGAGGGACTGTGAGTATAATTTTTTTTTTTTTTGCTTTATTTTTCAAAACAGGGTTTCTTTGTGTAGCCCTGGCTGTCCTGGAACTGGCTCTATAAACCAGGGTGGCCTTGAACTCAACAGAGATCTTCTTGCTTCTGCCTCCCAAGTGCTAGGATTAAAGATGTGTGCCACCATGCCTGGCTAGGGCTGTGCATGTAGTTCTTATATTCAGATACATGTTTTTGACAGAAATTCACTCAGTTAAATTCTGCTTTACATGGAATAAATATTATTATTTTAAATAAGACAATAAAAAGCAATGGTGTTCTTGCCAAAGATAGTCTACTTAAGAAAGCATTTTTAAAAGTAAGTGTTATATTTGAGTTCTCTCTCCATTCAACTGATTTCTAACATTTTTAAATCAACTATAATAAACATAATGGTATTAGTCAAGGTTTTCAATTTGCATGTGATCACATTGACTCATTTCTGGAATTTTTTACATTTCTATTATGAAATGCATATTGCATTTATAAAGACATAGAAGAAATGCTAGATAAAAATGGGGTAAGTTACATAGCACATTCACAAGTACACGCACACGCGCGCGCACACACACACACACACACACACACACTTATGTTGTCTAGCTTTTTCATTTGGTTCCATGTCTTAATGGTCAAGTTTTTGTTTTTTTGTTTTTTTTTTAACTGACCAAACGGTCCTTAAGTAAGCATTTCTTTCTCTTTGCTTCATTATGACTTCTACAGTATTGAAAATAATGGATCATTACATACTTTAGATTTTAAGTGTTTTCTTCAGTAGATATTTACTGCAATTATTTGTTTGAGATTAAGAATCTAGATTAGTCTGACAAAATGAAGAATTGTCAACACCTCATTGAAACAAGTTCAGTTTTTACTTCCACCATCAACTCTTTTTGTTATTATGCAGTAAGTTAAAAAAAGAGCATGAAACAGATGTTATCTCATTGCTTTTAAGTGCTCAACACAATAGACTTAACACTTAACAGAAATGTGTAGTAGTTAAAAGTCAGGAATTGAGGAAGTAAGTCTGCTGACATAAATCAGCAATCCCAGCACACAAAAGGGCTAAAGAGGGAGGATCACAAGCTCAAGGCCTGTCTGGGCCACAGAATTAGTCCAGTTTACCAAGACACTCTCTCAAAACGAAAAGTAGAAAGAGGCTGGATATATAGCTCAGTGGTAAAGCACCTGACATCATGTGGAATGCCCTCCGTAATGTAGCACAGATCCTAATTGGTCTTAATAATAAAAACCCAGAGCCAGACATCAGGGTAAATACTAAAAGATCAGAGACAAAGGAGCAAGCTACAGTCACCTTTTACCTCGCCAACTCCTCAGCCTGAAAGGGGTGAGCTCCTCTCTCCTCCTGCCTTATATTCCTCACTCAGCCCAGTCATATCATTTCCTGTTTGCTCCTCCCAGTGCTGGGATTAAAGGCATATGCCTCCCAAATCCTGGGATCTAAGGCATGAGATCCCAAGTACTGGGCTTAAAGGTGTGTGCCATTACTGCTTAGCTTCTATGGTTAAGTAGTGGCTAGCTCTACACTCTGATCTCCAAACAAGCTTTATTCGTTAGAGCACAAACAGAATATTACCACATTATAATCTCTAGAACCATTACGTGTATGTGGTGGTGGGCTTTAGGGGGGTGGTGACATGGGAATTGGCAGTTCATTGAAAGAAAGGGAAAGAGAGACAGCCTTAGGGAATACGGGCAGGCGTACAAGGTCTGACTAATGAAATGAGTAGTGGCCTTCAGAGGGACACAAGGCAAATCAGAAAGGGATGGTGGGCTGAAAAGATGGCTTAGCCCTTAAAGGATAAGGCTTACAACCCAAAGGACAGAAAGAATGGTGCCATCCATATTTAGAGGAATGTTTTCGGGAAGAGGGTAGATGGCTGTATACATTGGCAGGATAGTCTACTATGCTGCAAAGTTCTTGTTAAGAGTCCTAATGAAAACTCTGCCCCTTTGTTCTTAATAATAAGCATGACAATACACCAGCATGGGTTTTGTGTTTATCATGTAAGTCCTATGACTAATTATGGTTTTTGCTTACTTATATGTAGCTATCATTAAGAATCCCATGTATATTTTACACATGTTCTTAGCTTCCTTTTGATTTCCTGGCTCAGTGATACCATTCATCTTTTATTAATACTGCATGCATCTTTGTAAAAAAAAAATTTCTTTTCTCTTTCTGCACAGCTCTCTCCCTATAGTGGGAGATATAAAAAGACCAAAAAAAAAAAAATGGTTAGTATTATAGTTGGAGGTAAAGAAATATGGTATAAAAATTCCAAACCAAAAACTTAGATTTGGTAAGGAGTAAATCATTAACTTTGAAGAAATTGATTGGAGCATTGATATAATGAATGGACACACATATGTATGCATGCAAACTCACAAAAGATTCAAGTGTAATTAACTGATATATGAATAGATAAATCATGAAATATTTTTCAGTGAATTATTATTCAAGCTTTAAAAGGAAGAAAATTCTGATAATATACCCAGTATAGATGATTCATGATGATACATTGCCAAGTAAAATAAATACATCTAACAATACAAATACTATATAATTTTGCAGATGTGCAATACTTACAAAGTAGTCAAAAATCACAATGATAGAATTGGTAGAAGTGAGAGTAGGGAATTACTATAGTTGATACATACTAATTTCAGTTTCACAGGATAAAAAGAATTCTGAAAATAGATTTTAGTGATAGAAGCACAGAAAAATGGACTTAACTTCACTTGGTTATACTTGTAAAAAAAGTGAAGATAGTCAATCCTATTATATGTATTTTACCATAATAAAAAACATCAAAGAGAGTGAGATAAGTAGGAACAGTGATTAATACCCTATTTAAGAGATAGTTAATATGAAAGGAAATTGAATGGAGCTGCAAATGGCTAGTATGATTAAACAAAGGGTTTTTCTTGGGAACAAGTAGATAAGATTGTACTTAAAAGAAAAAAGGGAAGCAATTGACAATTACAAGCACAAACGATTTCATCACAGCGAGTACTTTTTGAATAGCCATTTATCAGAGGTGGTCTTCCTATAATCTTCACATTTAACAACAGCATCTGTTTCCTTCAGTATTCATGAGTTGATAAGATTTTGAGTTTGGGTTGGGTAGTGGCAGTGCATGCCTTTAATCCTAGCACTTGGAGGAAGAAGCAGTGTGAGTTAAGGCGAGCCTGGTTTACAGATTGAGTTCTAGGACAGCCAAGGCTACACACAGAAACCCTGTCTCAAAAAGCCAAAACAAAAAAAAAAAAAAAGAGTTTGATAAAAAATGAGTGTAAGCTCAGACAAGCAAGGAACTTTCTGGGGATCTAGTTCTCCATTGGAGTGGTAGTGACTCCAGGCTGTTCACCATTTTCAAATCCTTCTTAGAATTCATTGCTCATGGGAGATTAGACCAATAACCCTTGTTAAGTAATGACTGTAACTTTTTGTAAGACATGGGAGATAGTAGAGGATAGGGGGAGTAGAGGATGGAGAAGGGAGGCCCAAGAGATTCTTTACCCTATAAATTGGCTTATGCATTTGTTTAGTTTCTCAATTATATATTGTAAGCATATAAAATGCTAACATCATTCTTTACATGTTTTGGCCAATACCAAATATTTTGTGGCAGAATTTAATGATAGTGCTATTCTAGCCCTCTCACAGTGAATAATAGTAGGTTTCTGTGTATTGTACTAGCTGCATTCCCACTGATCCAGAACCTGTGGCCTTAGCAAAGGTAAGCATATCCCCACATTGCAGTGTGAGATAATTGAAGATTTGTCTGCTTTGGTAGTTGTTTAAATTTCTCTAGTCTGTTTTTAATGGGCTTGCTTAATTGCATGCATTTGACTATGACATTAGACTGCATTCTCTTTTAGATAATGTATTGAAAGCTTTGAAGTAGGGTAGGTTAAGTTAGTCTATTTTAAGGCTAGGTCTAGATTCTTTGAATAATTTTTAGAAATGCTCCCAAATGTAATCTTTCTAGCATCTAATAAAAAAATAATACTGATTGAGCTTTCTGAAGGATGCAGTGAGGTGGAGGACTAAGGGCTATGAAACAGGAATTTTTGAGAGAGAACACTGAGAAGTATCTAAAGAGAAAGAAAATCAGGAGAGAGTGAGGATCTGGAAACCTCTGAAAGAACATGCTTTAAGAATGAGTACGAACTCCAGAGAGGAGTTCAAGCCACAGGACAGCAGGCTTCACGGTTGGACTGACATGGAGGTTATTAGTGCTCTGTATAGACAGAGCTTCATGCTGGTGGCCAAATGAAAGTGAAGAGGGTGGATTAAACAGGAAGTGAGGACAGTAAATATTGCTAACTTCCTGAGGGAGGCATAGAGAATGGGGTTCTGATTCCAGAAGGCAGACACGAGGTGAAGAAAATTGTGGGGCTTGAGAGATGGCCTAGCTGGGTATCTCACAACCACCCGTAACTGCAGCCCTAAGGGATCCAACATCCTCTTCTAGACTATGTAATCCACACGCACATGCTCAGACTCACACACATAACCATGAATAAAAATCTTTTTAAAATGTTACGATGAGAGGGTTTCCAGTGTTTTTATATATTAATAGGATGATCCAGTTCAGTCGTAATTGATATGGAGGAAGACTGAACTATCTAATTGAAAAATAGCCCTTACAGAGTTGGACAGTGCAGGTAAATAATTAGACTTCCCATGCCGGTCTTATAAGTTGGGATTTTATTTGCTGCTTTCTAGAGGCTAGTTCTATGGATCTTGGTCTCTGTTGGCTTGCCTTTTCGAGGATGATGACCAAAGGGAAGTAGGCATCTTCCTTGCTTGTGCTAGTTAGAAAAATTCTAGGAAGTCAAATCCAAACTGATGACTGTTATCTCCATGATGAGGTCTTCTAGTTACTTCTCCTACTTCATTCCCTCAGATGATCAGAAGGCAGAGAAATGGAGTACCTAGCAGCATCCAGCCCTACAGCCAAATTTGCAAGAGCAGCTAGACTGAGAAGGGCAGACAGAGGACTGCCTCAGAGGCTGCTTGAGTGTGGTGCAGGGTGGGTCTGGTACCATGGATTACATGATGTAACAGTAAATACACTAGTAAATAATGTAGTATTTTATTAAATCTCAATTGTTTTGAAATGGGCTAATGCAGTTCCAGAAATTATAAACAAACGAATACACATACAAAAAAACCCTACCTACCTATTACAACACAGCTTTCCTAGGTACTGCCTGGTACTTTGTACTGTGACAGGACAAAACTGACTGAGTTTACCCGAGTTCACTGGGCACATTTAAATAATGAAAACCTTACTTTTGAGAGAGAGGGTTTTACTGTGTAGCTGGCTGGCCCTCTGATAGCCTCCTGCATCAGCCCTGGAATTACAGGCATGGCCACTTTCCCCAGTATCACTGCAGAAGGAAAAAGGTAAATTGGGGATGGTATAAAACTCAGGGACACTGTGTACACTGAATTAGTTTGGAAATCTTGACAGAGAGATGTCTTCCAAATATTTGTACATTAGAAGGATAGATGTTTCTTTTCATAATACCTAAACATTCATAGAATACCAGTTTTTATTTATTATACTTCAGTCATTACGAAGATGCCAAAACTATTATGGTTTAAAATCAGGAACATGAAGGACATTTTAATAGTGTTGTCTTCATTTATATGAGAATTGGATCTGGGTTACTGTTGAATTTTCCTAGTGAGGCTCCTCCAGGATGGACATTTAGCACTGTAGTCATCAGTACACCTGAAATTTACAAAGCCATCCAAAAACTTGTCTAGTTCTAGGATAGTATTGTTGAAATATCCAAAAGTAACATCCTTCTGCTGTCACGTCTAGGAGAAGCAGTACTTTTCTGTCCCATGCTACTATAAAATAATAGTTGACATAGTTTTTATTGGCTCTCTTCATATTCAGTATGATCTAGTGGAGGATCTTGTTAGCATCTTTTCATAAACCAATTTGACACCATTGTGAACAGTCTTTTTTTTTTTATATTAATGGGAAGCAAGGATCAGCATTCTCTGAAAAATGGTATTGTGTAGTACTTACACTAGTAGCTTTTGTTTAGGCTAAAGGCATGAAAAATAGGCCTTTGTCTAGAGTTTAAAAATTTATTTTACAAGTAAGTCTTTTAGGTAGGACTTAGAGGTCGATTTTAGTTTGTTGACAGTTTCATTGCAACAAGTAATTCCTAGGTAATAAAGTGTTTTGCTTGCATGGCTTGTTGACTACAAGAAGGAATATTATATAATTAAATAGAACTTTGAGTTATATTTCATTAGATCATACTAATTCATCTCCAACACATTCAGCAAAGAGAGCAGATTACTTTCTTCTTCATTGGCACAGCTGGAGGCCTGCAAAAAAAAAAAAAAAAAAGAAAAAAGAAAATTCCTAGAGCTAGTCACAAGAAAGCTAAGAAATACAGTGTAGATTTGGGAATCAGTAAGCAGCCAATTAGAACAGTGAAAATAATATGAAACAGGCACAAAGAGATTGTTTTCAGCTCCAACCCATAAAGTTGAAAGTAAATATGAGATGTTTTAGTAATTTAACCACATGTAATCACTATGTTCCTAAAAAGACTTTTTAAATTACAGATTATTCCTCACTGCAAAGTCATGAACCAGCCTTTCTTTAAACTGTTAAAATTATCTCAGCTGCTTTTATAGTGATTTTTTTTAATATAAATACCATAAACCTGTACTGCAGGATTTCTAGTATTAGGTATTTTCATCTTACATCTTCTCAACTTATTTCTAAATGAATTCTGACTTACTATAGGTTTTGAGACCTTTCACCATTTTATTACTAATTGCAGACTCTCCCCCTTTCCTAAATAGACAAGATCAATATCCCAAAGTGAGTGAGAGCCTTGGCTTTACTTCCTATATTCAGATCTCCATATAACGCTCTTTCAGTTTGTGACTTAGGGCGAGTAACTTAATCACTGGGTTCCCTTTGTTCTCATTTGTAAAATGCATCTAGTAGCAATCGCTCGCTTAGACAGCTGTGCTGAGCGTTAGTGAGAACAGTACTTGGGAGCTAATTGGGGCTCTGTATTTGTTATTCTTGTTGTCGGTGTTAAAGATTACCATTATGGCTGGGTGTGGTGGCATATGACTTTAATCCCAGAAGCTTCAGAAGCTAGGGCAGGCAGATCTCTCTGCATTGTAGGCCAGCCTGGTCTACATAAGGAGTTCCAGAACAGCTAAACAAACAAAAACAAAAAACAATTAGCTTACTGGCTTCAAGAAAATCACAAGAGTTTTTTATTTACATAAGAAAAAATTTGTTTTTAAATTTCAATTTCATAATTGAGGTAAGTCAAATTTAGAGAAGTTACCAGAACCAGAAAAACAGAATTCCCATTTACTGTTTGTCCAGATAACCCCACTGCTTCAATTTTGATATTTGTCTTAATAATGACTTACAGCTACAAAGTACAGGATTATGCACAATAACCAGTGTGTGTCTGCAATCTTCAGACAGGAAGAGTTCCTTTGTATCTTATACCCTTCTCACTTTGGCTAGTCATCTGAAAAAAATGCCATCTTGTAGCATTTTTTTTTGTTCCTAAATTAGAATTTATTGTCACATTTACATGCTCAGGTTATGCATTTTGGATGGGTTGTCATGTCGATGATTTTTTCATTACATCCTCTTTTGTGGCATGTGCGCCAGCTTTGCTTCAATGCCAGTGGTTTCACCTTGGTCACTACTGGAGATAGTGTCTACTGTACTTTTGTACGTGGACTTCCATCTCTCTTCCATGAGATTTTCCTTCTTGTTTGATACAGGCTTTCATGCAGTCCAGGCCTGTGTCAAACTGGCTATGTAGCTCAGGTGTGTATAGGCACACTCGCTTTTATACAGTGTTGGGCATTGAACCCAGGGCTGTGTGCATGCTACCTAAGGATTCTGCCTGCTGAGCTATGCCTCCAGCTCCTGTTATGATACTTTTTCTGAGGCTGTAACTTGAAAACTGTGTAAAAGTATCATATTCCCCATAGCATTTTCACCCACTTGTTTTAGTGTCCTTTAGATTTTTTTTCTTGGATTAACTGTTATATTGATAATTGCCAAATGGCAGTTTTTCCAATTCCATCATTCTTCTGTTTATTAGTTGGCATCCTACTGCAAGAGATTTAAACAGTGCATTATTAACATCTTGTCATGTGAGGATGCTGGATGATAATAGACATCTTGGAAATAGCACCTGGGGAAAGATCAACCACAGCATCTCACTGACTCTTAGAAGACTCATCTTCTGCATGTATTTGCTCATACTGCCATCAGTGCCAACTCTTTTATTCTGTGGGTTTTCATTTTGCCAGTCTTATTTTGATGCTCAGATGCCCAGTGTTGGCAAGTGGTCTTCTATGCTGGCTTTAGTAAACCTTAAGTGACCCCTCCATTCTTGAACTCTTCCTTTTTGACCTGAGAAGGTATTATAGATGCATCATATTATTTCTCAGTGCCAGTTTAGAGACACTGATTACTTTAGTTGATGTGGTATTTAGAAGTTGAGATTTTAGCAAGAATGTTGCTACTAGAATTTTATTCTTAGATTTCTCAATGGTCGAACTTAAACATTACAGCTTGTATATATTTCTTTATTTAAAAACCACGAGTTCACACTGATAATTTATATCTCTAATTTCAGCCCAACACTATTGAGTTGATTTTAACTGAACTTTTCGCTATTTGCCTCCTCCTCACTGATAATAAGTAGATAGGCTGTTATCCCCAGCATGTCTGCTTACTCGTTCCCTGTTTATAGTCCCTTTGCTGACCCCATCAGACTGCTGCTGCTGCCTCACTCCAGACCCTGCCTTGTGTGGGCTTCTGCCATTATAGGGCTGCTGTCCCATTGCCACATCACAGAGGTGCTGGTCAGCAGTAACTTTCTTTTCAAGCAATAGAAAGATTATTGAGATTTGGAGAAACTTGGAGGAAGCCTTAGAGGGCACTGTTCAGCATCTTTGGGTAAGTGAGTCTGTCAGTGTGGATTTACTTTTACTGAAGCACTTTATTCATAGTTTGCATGTCTTATGTAACTAACTCTTGAGCTGCTGACAAAGGTCCTCTGTGAATGAGCCTCTTTAGAAGCTTAATATTTAAACCATTGTGCCACTACTCAGAATTGAGGGAATTTTTCCTAAGAGTTGTTTTTGCCACAAAAACATTAAACCATGACTATATATACTAAACAAAACCTAACTTAGAAAACATTCCATACCATATATTCGAATATATACTATATATCCGAATAATATTTTTGAACCACTAGATTTTAAAATGCTAAATGTACTAGAAAACGTCTTATGTAGTTGGAGATCAGACAGAAGTTTTGTGAGTAAAACTAACTTGAGAATATTTCTGTCATTAGGATTGGTGGGGTTTTCAATTTTTAAGGAACACAAGATTTTTTTTTTCAGGTTTTAAATGTTAAATGTGATACTGAGCAGTGAAAGTTCTATTTCTACTCCTTAATTTACTGGCCTTTAAAAGAAGGATTTAATTGGGCTTTTTTTCTTCTCCCTTTTTTTGAGTAGGGTGTGTTTGACTTCCTCAAAAATAAATGTATTTTATTTTATTATGTTCTATGATAGTCTTGATAATTCTTGGATTCCAGTATTTTATTTATCCAGCACCTAATATTAATTACTATGTACCTGGTAAATATTTGCTATGGGAACAAATACCAAGTTGACTGTATACATATATATTTTTTAAACAGACTTAATTCACTTTATTTTTCTTGTATAAAACCCTTATGTGATGGCCACAGCTGGAGCCTGAGTCCTTAGAACAGAGACTCTAGTATAGGTTTTCACAAGATGGTCAGTGAATTCTTGAAGAGGACACTTGGCAAACACAAGCTCTTTCCAGAGATGAGAGGCTAAGTAGCTGTAGGTCTTAGAGATGGCATCAAAGGTGGCAAAGTTGTTCAGGGTGGTATTGTAGCCCCTGGCTGATGTGTGGTAGTCATCAGTACTGGCCATCAGCAGCAGCTTCTTAGGCACAATAGCAGAGATGATGCCAGTGTCTCTGGTGGCAGGGATGAGATGCACTAACATAGAATCACAGCAGCCTGTCATCTTCCACAGAACAGTGTGGGGCTGACCAGTCTTGTTCCCCAATAGCCTCTCCCTCGGGGATGATGGAAAGCTTGGCCCGTTGGATGGCAGTGGCTACCTTCTTGGAGCACTTAACATCAAGACCAGCATGACCATTACAATCTACATGTCCTAGGGTTTCTTTATCTGTAAAGGAACACCATAACCATGGCAACTCTTATAAAGGAAAAATATTTAATTGGGGCTGGCTTACAGTTCAAGGGTTAGTCTATTATCATCTTGGCAGGAAGCATGGAGGCATGGAGGCAGACGTGCTAGAGAGGTAGCTGAGAGTTCTACATCTAGATCTGCAGGTAGCAGGAAGAGAGAGTGACTCTGGGCCTGGCTTTGAAACCTCAAAGCCTACCTTCAGTGACATACTTCCTACTCCAACAGGGCCACACCTCCTAATGAGAGTCATTTTCATTCACATCACCATACCCTAATAATGACAAAAGCCTTGACCTTGGTCTTTTGAGGATACTCCCAGGAAAAAGTTAATAATCTTGTATATTTTACTGGGCAGAGAGACCAGGTATCTCTTCTCCAGGGATTTAATCTTCATGTAACCAGGTTGCCCAGCTTGGTGATAGGGATTCTACTCATTGTCTTTGGCCTTACCTCTAAGAGTCAAATCCGAGGAAGCCTCCTAATCCTGGGCCTCCAGGTCCTCTGGGCCCTCTAGTTACACCAGCATCGTCTGCCATTGTGTTTTCACAAAGAAGCTTTTTTTTTTTTTTTTTTTTTAAAGATTCAAAGAAAAAAGAAGGAAAGCAACAGAAAATGAAAGCAAACATTTCTAAAGCTATTATTACTTTAAAACATAATTTTTTGCTTAATATGCTTTTTAGAAAATAGCGTGTTCATTATTTCATGACAGAAAACCACATTTTAGAAGAAATTTGTAGCTTTATCTAGAAATACCACTAAAACAAATCAGTCAAGGTTGACATCTTCCTGTTTGTCTTGTTTGTTTAATGGAGTCATTTGTCTTCCATTCATGTACCTACAACTCCTCATTTATTAAGTACTTCACAATTGTTGACATGTTGAGAATATCCAGGTAAAGGAAACAGTGCCCATCTTTATAGAGATTATTTCATTTGATATGAAATAGCCTTTAAAAAAAAAAAAAAAGAAAAGAAAGCCATATCGTGTCAGTGCGTATGGAGTCCAGAAGAGGGCAGCAGATTCCCATAAACGGAATGACGGGCAGTTATTAGTCATGTGATACGGGTGCAGGGAACTGAACTCTGAGTAACCACTGGTAATGTACATAGTCTAAATAATTGTAAGATATCCGTTTATAGTAAGAAAAGGTTACAAAGCCCTGTATAGCTGGAATTGCTGTTGGGAACAGAATATCCCGATCGTTTTTAAATTTTAAATATCCAGAAATTTGCTAACGGTCATTTTGTGTTCTAAAAAGTTCTACACATTTCTTACATGATGCAAGGCAAGGAATACATGATTGAAAGTATTAGCACAACCACTAATATCTGAACTTCCCAAGTACAGGGCATGGCTTTAGGTGTTTAAATATAGCATGATGCAGGGATTTAATCCATGTCAGAGACATGTCCTGCTGATTGATGTGCAGCTAAGAATTCACATTCTGAAGCCGGGCGTCGGTGGCGCACGCCTTTAATCCCAGCACTCGGGAGGCAGAGCCAGGCGGATCTCTGTGAGTTCAAGGCCAGCCTGGGCTACCAAGTGAGCTCCAGGAAAGGCGCAAAGCTACACAGAGAAACCCTGTCTCAAAAAAAAAAAAAAAACCAAAAAAAAAAAAAAAAAAAAAAAGAATTCACATTCTGGCCCTGTTCTAAAGAGAAACCTTGTCTGGGCAGCTGGCTGTTAGGAGTGTCGCTCACAAGTGACTACTGTACATAGTCCATGAAGCCAACTGATGAAAGGTGGACTAGGCCTGGAGCTTCTTCCACCCTTCGGAAGAAGTTGCTTTCTCTCATGTTTAGATCATGTTTAATTAAAATGTCATTATCAGAGCCCCACCTTTTTACAGTTTAGGGTAATTAAAGTTTCCTGTGAGAAGTTATGTCTGTCAGTGTAAACAGAACTCTTTTTTTAAAATTTATTTTATTTTACGTATCAACCCCAGTTTCGCCTCTCTCCTCTGCTCCTGTTCCCTCCCCCCACTTCCCTTGTACCCAACACCCCCATTCACTCCTCCTCCGTCTCCATTCAGATGGGGTAAGGTCTCCCTTGGAAATCCACAGGCATGGCATATCAAGTCGTGGCAGGACCAAGCTCTTCCCCCCTGCATCAAGGCTGAACAAGGCATCCCACCATAGGGAATAGGCTCCAAAGAGCCGGCTCATGCTTCAGGGACAGGTCCTAGTCCCATCGCTGGCGCCCCCACAAAAGACCAAGCTACACAACTGCCACCCAGATGCAAAGGACCTAGGTCGGTCTCATGCTGGCTCCCTAGCTGTCCATCCAGAGTCTGTGAGCTAGCACAAGCTCAGGTCAGCTATCTTTGGTTTTCCCCTCATGATCTTGGGGGCCCTTTGCTCATAAAACCCCTCCACCCTCTCTTCAGCTGGACTCCAGGAGCTCTGCCCAGTGCTTGGCGGTGGATCTCTGCATCGGCTTCCATCAGGTACTGGATGGAGGCTCTCTGATGACAGTTAGGGTAGTCACCGATCTGATTACAGGGGAAGGCCAGTTCAGGCACCCTTGCTATATTGTTTGAAGTCTTAGCTGGGGTCGTCCTTGTGGTTTCCTGGGAGTTTCACGGGCACCAGATTTCTCCCTAACCCCATAATGGCTCTCTGTAAAGAAAACTTTTGAGGCTTTCTTATTTGAAAGTCTCCATTTGAAATTGAATTGCGATAACTTCTGTATAAGTACATCCTTTTAGAATATTGTTGTAAACATGCTAATGTTTCAAACATTTTTCAAGCAATCATGTCTTTGGACTTTTATAGAAATGTCAAAACACAGAGCACAGAACATTTTATGCTAGGCAACATTAAATATTATTCTTTTGTGATTTCTCTTCCCTGGTGCCCTTACGAACCTTTTGGTATTTTATAAGGTTGTTTTCATGATATAATTGAAAAAGTGTATTTAGCTTCACAGCACTGATCCATTGTTCTATATAATGTCAGCAGAAGTGGATCTGTCTGAAATAACTCTTCTGCCAGTTGCTTCTTAACCCCGAGAGCACAAATCATGTGTAACTGTAAGGTTATGCTGCAGCAGCAGCTAAGAGCTAGGAAAAATTAAATGCAGAATTATGCATCTGTTCTGGTCAAACTCTGCTACAGCCAACCCCGAACTTGGCTGTACTTTGAGATTTTTCTCAAAATGAAGAAGGGTTTAGGGAGGAGGAAGAATATGATGCTCAGTAGTTTGAGCTTTAAAACCTATAGTAAATTTAGTTCCATATACACTATCTATTTGGAGTATGAATTTGGGGATTGTTTAAACTCTCTGATCTACAGCTTCCTGATCTATAAACCAAAGTTATAATACTACGTCTGGATATAATATCTATATAATTTTGATATATAAACTATAATATTACTTCATAGTTTTATTGAGTTTCATGAATTAAGCCGTGGGAATCTTTTAGCACAGTCAACTATCAACATATCTTTACACACAGAAATGCTTTATGATTAGAGGGCATTTTTTATTAGTATTTGGGTGATTTTATGAACATCTTTAAGATTTGGAGAACCAGCATTAACTAAAATTTTAATTTAAAATTTGTATTCAGTAAACTTTTTTTTTTTAGGTATGTAATTTATGGAAGTGTGGCTAAGGGTACTGACTGCATTGGCTTCATAAGATTGCCTTTTATGGATGAAAGGAACAAGTAATTTGCATAGTTTATTCTTTTAAACTTTTGATTTCACACCACACTGATTTGTATATCAAGTGTACTTAAGCCGGGGAATGGGCCAAAAGCACAAAACCCTTTTCTAATACTCCTTTCAACTGACAATTATAAATTGGGGTCTCTATTATGTTCGAGGTCTTGGGGATCTTTTCTAGAACCAAGGATTCTCCCAGGCTGCTTTGAGATGAAATAGTCTGAGGGTAGTAGTGTTTACTTTTATTATAACTCCTGGGACACAAGTAGACAATTCAAATGAAAACTGGTTCCTTTTAAAGGAAGAATGTTACACACTCATTGAACTTAAATGGTAATTTTTTTATGTTGGAGTATAATATTATCTCGTGTAGTATGGAAGCTCACAACATAGTATGACACGTGATGTTAGCAGGGAGTTAGCAAAATAAGACAGCTCATATGCTGTACATTCTGTAGAAGCAGGAAATACCATAGGAATTCAGGGGCAGAGGTCTCTGCCAGCTAGAGCATTTCGTCTAGTTCTAACCTAGCTGTAAGCCTGGTTGTGTCCCTATGCATCATTCATGTCTTTCTTAGAGGGCTATTTCAGTCGGGGCTATAGTGGCCTCTGTTGATGAATGTATCCACCCCCTCCCTATCTCTTAATTCTCATTTCTTGAACCCGACTGCTTTCAAAAAGCTTTTGCTTCATAGGCCTAGTTCTCATCTTTTTCATGTGCTGTTCCAAAATAGCTCCATTATGGTAGGACTGGCAAGTGGAGAGTAGGAGGGGACAGAAGCAACACAGTTTTTTATTTTATTTTTTCAAACTGAGGAACTACAGAAATTTTCTGTTAGCAAAAAAGACTTGTTTTTAATTTCCAGATGTCTGCCCTTCGACATCTTATATCAGAGCTCCACCGTTCCTGAAGTTCTGCTTCTGCTCACCAGCCGTTTTTCTAACACTCTTGCTCTTCAGAGCCCTCACCAAGTGTGGTGTTGTAGGCCTTTAATCCCAGCACTCAGGAGGCAGAGGCATACCCTGTGAGTCTGGTCTACATAGCAAGTTCCAGGACAGAAATACTGTTCTCCCCCCCACCCCCCCACACACACCACCACCCACCACCCCCCCAAAAAAAAGGAAAAGAAAAAGAAAAAAGTCTACTGGCTCTTTGACATATTATTTTCAGGTTGTTAGAGTGTTTCTTCTCATGTACAGGCATAGCTTCTATTATGAAAACTTCACATAACTCTCCTGAGCTTTCATATCACTGCCTGCAGTAATATACTTCAGTGCCCCATGCATACCTGACATTCCGTGGACATCCACAAGTCCACTGAGACAACTACTTGTAGTAGATTCCTGGTTGATCACATTCTACACTTGTTTACTATTAGTATTAAGTTTCTAAGAAAAAGTATCTCAAATGTTAATTGTGCCAGGCTTTTTCTTTTAGGTCACCAACCAGCTCTCAAGTCAGGACCCAGAGACTTTTTAGTTTTGAATGCTTGGCCTAACTTGGCATGTTTCTGGTGAGCGCTTTTAAGTTAGCTTGTTTCTCTTTACCTTTTGCCTCGGGGCTTATTAGCTTTCTTACTTCTGTATATCTTCCTTTCAGTACTTCTCTATGTCTGGCTGGCGTCTGCCTGGCTTCTGGCCCCACGCATTTCTCTTGTCCTCTCCTCCTTCTCTTGTTCTTCTTTTTGAGCCTAGGTTTCTCTTCCTATTTATTCTCTCTGCCCACCAGCCCCACCTATCCTTTCTCTGCCTAGCTATTGGCCATTCAGCTCTTTATTAGGCCAATCAGGTGCCTTAGGCAGGCAAGGTGAAACAATGCAGCACATCTTTCCATCATTAAACAAATGCAGCATAAACAAAAGTAGCATAGCTTTACACAGTTCAAGTCATATTCTGAGGCATAAACAAATGTAACACTTCTTTACATAGTTAAAATAATAGTCTACAACAGTTGTGACCATATGTGTGATCATTTGGCCAGATGTCTCTTTATAGAATTTAGAGATAACAGCTACATTTCACTGTAGTTATAGGTTCAAATGAAAATGGATGTGTAGGTGCATATTAAAACAAAAATCCCTTAATTAAAGGAATGGCATTTTAATAAAAGAACACATTCCTGGGCTGACAAGTTGGTTCAGCAGGTAAAGGGAATTGCTGCCAAGTCTGAGTTTGATTCCTGAAACTCATCGGTAGGAGAAAACTGACTCGTGAAAATTGTTCTTTACCTCCTCCACACCTAAAACACACACATGCACACTTACTTGCACATGTGTACACACACACCATAATTAATGCAAACCACTTTTGTTGTTGTTGTTTTTAAAGAGTAAGTTCCTGTTGTCCTCGACTCCTCATCCAGGGAGCAGGTTGGTTGAGGACAGTTCCATGTGTGTGGTTAGCTCATGGTTGATCGTGTACAGACGACGAAAGACCAAAAAGGAGGGTAGTTGTAGTGGTGAAGTGGGCGACGGGCAGAATGTCTGGAGTCAAGAGTAAGGACAAGGCAGGCATAGGGAAGAAAGGAAAGCTGTTCCGAGAGGAAGAGTGGCAGGGACACAGGGACACAGGGACACAGCACATTAAAAAGCTGCCGATCGTGAGGGTCCTAGGGGAAGGAAGCTGCAGCACAGTGGTCAGCAGTTCTCCAAACAGCTTGGTCTGCAACCTCCTGTGGCCATTTACAGATTCGTTATACCTAATTAAGAGTTTTAGTTACCTTGAGAAAAGTGTAGGCTCAGCATGGGAGTAAAAGTGCTCACTTCAGAGTTGCTGCAGTGTCCGTGTGAAATGCCATTCATAAATTTGGTGTGTAGTAAATAGTTAATGTTAGCAACAGTTTTTATTGGTGTTCTTTTTTAGAATTCGTTTTCCCTGTTGCCATTCTGTAATGAGGTGTCCTCCGTTGGCTGTTTAGTTTGCCGTGCTTCAGACAGCGGCCCTCTCTTGTTATAATGGAGTCATAAAGACAGGGTTTTTTTTTTTTTTTTGGTTTTTCGAGACAGGGTTTCTCTGTGTAGCTTTGCGCCTTTTCTGGAACTCGCTTTGGAGACCAGGCTGGCCTCGAACTCACAGAGATCCGCCTGCCTCTGCCTCCCGAGTGCTGGGATTAAAGGCGTGCGCCACCACCGCCCGGCTAAGACAGGGTTTTAAAGATGGCTTAGCCCTGTCATTAGTCTGCTCATTTAAAACTGAAGCCGCGTTAAAGAGTCCACAGTGATGGTACTGTGATTGGCTGAACTGTGCAGCTGACAGAAGTCTCTTCCCATCCCACAGTTCTCTTGCTTAGTGTTGGAACTAGTTGTAAAAACCACCGAGACAATCAACCTATAGCACTTGCCACAATTTTTAGCAAAAATACTTTGTTAGCAATTCCTAACTGAATTGCTAAGTACATTTTAAAAAGTGTGTGTCCTTCCCTGCCTGCCCTCTGGTGTAGGTGCGGCTCAGCTGTGCAGCATGAAGAAGCTCAGTTACAGGTGGGCAGAAGGGATGGGGTAGTCTCAGATAGCTCAGTTACAGGTGGGCAGAAGGGATGGGGTAGCCTCAGATAGCTCAGTTACAGGTGGGCAGAAGGGATGGGGTAGTCTCAGATAGCTCAGTTACAGGTGGGCAGAAGGGATGGGGTAGCCTTAGATAGCTCAGTTGCAGGTGGGCAGAAGGGATGGGGTAGCCTCAGATAGCTCAGTTGCAGGTGGGCAGAAAGGATGGGGTAGCCTCAGATAGCTCTTTGACATTGAGGATTTCTTATGCAAACAAGCCTTTGTTAATTTCCTCATTGAAACATGAATAGATTTTTATAGTACTTACCCTTTAAATCTGATCTACTTCATTTTTATGTAGCACCCAACAAATAATTAGTGCATGAATTAAAGTTTAGCATAGAGTGGTCAGCAAGGAACTTACTCATCCTTTAGTGGGATAAGCAGATATTGAAAGAATTCCTTTTCTTATAGATAATTAATTAATTAAGTTCTGTGGGGGGAAAAGAAGTTCAGAATGATTTACAAAGAGTTGAAATTTTAGCTAAGAAAGGAAGGCTAAATGAAATACAGGAGATGATAAGATAAAACAGGTAAGAATGAGTTGTCCTGAGGACTGAAAGACAGGCAGTCTTTGGAGCAGAGGATGCTAATACAAAACCCAAGTCCTGGTCATGAGAAGAAAAGAAAAGGTATTTGCAAGGCATCTTAAGGAACCCAGATAGCAAGTGGGAAGTGAGTTTTCTCCCTCGAGTAACTCTGTCTTGTGTTAGGTTGTGTTGTACATTCAAAAGGAAACATCTGTATTACAAACAAAGCTACTTTAGAACCACCACAACTGTCTACCGAGGTGAAGTAGTGTTAGGACTGGGCAGTTTCATCCCCTTTTTATTTGATTTCTTCCTTTGAATCTGGCCTCCTTGGAACTGGGGCAGTATTTGATGTGCTGGATTGCTTAGATCGAGTCTTCTGCTATTGAAAATAAAAAGCCAGAGAGAATCCTCTCCTGTTTCCCTGGCTTAGAGTTTGTGTGGGTGTGTGCAGTGCAGCTGTGCTCTGGGTTCTTGGCAGTCAGATGGGGCAGTTCTCATGCAGTCATCCCAGAAGGAAGAAGCCTTCGTGTAAAAAGCCTACTTTGACTGGATTAGATTCAGCGGGAGGCGTCCAGGCTCCTGGCTGGTAGCCTCGTTTGTTTGGCTCCATGGATCCAGCAGCCTCAGGCCCATATACAGGCATTATGACAGTGCTATCAGAAAGAGAACATGAGAAACAGCTTTGTCTCAGTATAAAATTGCCACTTAGCAATACAGTTTTAAAATAAAGTTTTTATTAGTTATGATTTGTTCAAGCTTTTCTCTTTAAAGATCACATATTGAAAAAGGCAGACTGTGAAAACATTGCATGCAAATGTGAATTCAGAATTTTCTATGCTTTATTAGGATGCTCTTTTCCTAGATCCGTGTGTGCAGCAATGGATTCACAGCACTGCGTTCAGTGCTTCCTTGTCATCTGCAGCGCTGTCCGCCCTCTTGAGCAGTCTAGAAACACTCTTTGCCCAAACCCTCACATTACATGTGGAAACTACGCAACTCTTTTTCAGACCCACTCACAGCCTTCCCTTGAAGAAACTCATCGTAGCCTATTGAATTCTTTGAGCAGATGAAGCCCCTGGCTTGATGCTCAGGGTTCTCTCCTCTTTATAGCTTCATTGTTAGTTGTTACTTTCAAAGCAGTCCAGAGCAAGGTTCTGAGCTGAGTTCGCCTGTGTTCAAATCCAGTCTTTCCTAATAGGGTTTCCCTCTAACTTCTGCCTATTTCTCAAAAACAAACAAACAAACAAATAAACAAAAAAACAACCCACCCAAACCCAGAAGGATTATCCATTCTTGAAGACTTGAATGTTAGCATTCCTCTCTGGTTGGGGTGTTTTTCTCTCAGACCTTCAGAATTCTTTGGGTTTTTATTTTAGGTTTTAGTTGATATAGTCAACTCAGAGGGCTTATTTTCCTATCTTCTCTGTGTGAGATTTTCCCCTTCCCCATTTTCCTTAATGGCTCACAAGATTTAAACCTTTCCCCTGTCTTTCCTTTATTTCTAAGTTGCCCCACCCAAATGCTTGCCCGAGGCACTTAGCTTCCACAGGGACAGACATTTCCCTCATCTTGTTCACTGCCTTACTTGTGATGCTTAGGCTGGACCTGGCTCTCCAAGGGTATTTCACAGTGTTATGTGCATTGATGGGCTAGGGGAAGTGTCAGTCAAATCTATATCTGGTAAGTTATCTACACCCAGGGACATGGATTATTTCATCCTTTAAAAACTCTGTATTAATGCTTATTTTAGAATTAGTTTTGCTACTAGTTGTCTTAGTTGTTCTTTTGTGTTTCTTCTGTTTTAGATCCTGTGTCCTTAGGAAAAGCAAGTGTGTGTCTCAATATTTTAGTTTACTATAGAGTGCTAGATACTATTTTAGTACTAATTTAGTATTTGAATTTAATTAAAGATTTAATCTCCCATCTTTGCTTCTGCTGAAATTCTATAGCTGTGTACAGAGTTTTAATTCTGAGAATGGTGTGCTTTAAAATATACCTTCTTTTCTGTTTTGCAGTTCATAATTGGACCCTTGAGGATACCCTGCAGTGGTTGATAGAATTTGTTGAACTCCCGCAATATGAGAAGAATTTTAGGGATAATAATGTGAAGGGAACAACACTTCCCAGGTCAGTAGTTACCCAGAGGGCTTTTCCATGCATTGAGAAGTATGTTTTAGGTGATGCCACTTTTCAATTCTGAACCTACATGATAATTCTGGGCCTGATGGTATAAAGGAAATACTATAAATGTATTTCTTTTAACAATTGTATCTGTTTTCTTATTATAGTTTTATTCTTTGTGCATGCATATATAGTATGTATGTATGTTTGTGGCATGAGTGTGGGTCCATGTAGATGACCCAGCAGCATATATGGAAATTAGAGGACAACCTCAACTGGTGACCTGTATCTTCCACCTTCTTGAGACAGGGCCTCTTTTTACTAGTGTTTGTACATACCAGGTTAGCTGGCCCCCAAGCTTCTGAGTATTCTCTTGCCTCTACCTCCTAACTCACTCAAGAACTGTATTTTACATGAATCCCTCCACTCCTCAACCTACCCAAGAAGGCTTTTTACCTTCCACTTAGGTTTTTTGCATGCTTTGTTCGTTTTAAGCAGTTAAACACTAAGAGTGTGGTAAGAGCATTTTCAGCCACTGCTAACTAAAAGCTCCTAAAGTAAGAACTGTTTTTAAACATCTGCTAAAAATGTTTAGTAAGTCATGTAACTATTTTATTTTTCTTTGTGAAAATGCTGACATTTGTTGATTATTATAAAATACTTTCAGTTTTATAAATTTCTCAGTTAGAGCAAGTTATAATAGAAAGTCACTTTAGAAAACAGCAGCTCATCAATATAGCAAGACAGTTATTAATTAGCCCAAGGAAGGCTTTCAGTGGCTAAGTGTTATGAAAGGATTTCTGAAGTAGTGTGTTTTAATACAGATGAGTTCTCAACAGTGATCACCACTGTGCGAAGTAGTAAATATATTGCTTATGCATTGAAATTTATATAGTAGAAATACTTTGTCTATTACATATGAACTTTTTTTTTCTATGTACAGGATAGCAGTTCATGAAACTTCATTTATGATTTCCCAGTTGAAAATCAGCGACCGGAGTCACAGACAGAAACTTCAACTCAAAGCACTTGATGTGGTTTTGTTTGGGCCTCTGACACGTTAGTATCTCTTTCATTCAGTGTGATTCAGTAGTGTAGCCTGCCCATCCCTGTGTTGTTGAAGAAAACAGAGACTGGAGAGGAGCAGACCATCAAGAAGAGAGCCACTTGCTAACCGTGAAGGAAATATGGCTTATAAGATGAGCTGCTCTGCCACAAAAATGTGAATTTCCAAAAGTAGTTACAAATGTAAAAAGCTATGAAACTGGCTAGGTGATCATTTGGATTTCTAGATTTAAATTGTTGGGTTATTGTGACTGTTGATGTTAATTCAGCTGGATGTTCATCCTTAAGAACCATAGCAGTTTAACTCTTTTGATGGCACCAGTAGTAAGTCCTAACAGTGTCACTAGCCACCAGGAAAAGAACTTTGAAGATATAGATCAGAAGTAAAGACCCCTCAAATCTTTAGAAGGAACACAAAGTGGACACTGTTATTTGATTGGTTTGAAAAGGAATGTGTTATGTCACATTTTTATTAAATATTTTTAACCTGGACAGGAATACTTTTTTCCCCAGAAGAGAAGTTTATTATGTTTATTTAATATAAAATTTCTGAAAGTCTTTGGAGGAAGTGTTTGAACAGTATATATTTTAGAAGAATTCTGTTTTATTGTTTCAGAATCCTAAAAGGAATGTCAAAATTAATACAGGGAATATGGCTTTTACAGAATATAGATTAGGAAACTAATGTTATTCTCCCTGGATTCTGTAGTGTATCTCTGATACTGATTGAGGTGGGCTCTTCTATTGAAGGTTGAAGAGAGTGGTTCACTGATCACTTGACTTTGATCATGATTCTGTTTTGGCTGGAGCTAAGTGAGCAGTTGGTAAAGCAGTCTGAATTCCTTTGTGAGCTGATGGGCATTATAAGAGAGGAAGTGGAGCTCTGGTGAAAATGCCTAGGATCCCCAAACTCTGCTCCTTGTCCTTATTCCTTGTCTGAATCCACTAGGTGATTGTTTTCTGTGAAGTGTTTTTTTTTTTCCCATGAGCTGATTAGTGGAAACAAGAATTAGAGGTAGAGAATTTTGTCTACCTGCCGTTGGTTGGGAATGCTTCCTGTATCTATCTGGGAACAAGGTGCTTCATATCTAGAGAATATAGTATTATCAAATTGTTTTCAAAAAGTATTGTTAAACATGCATTTTAATAAGCAAACCAGCTCAGAAATTAATGATGTATTTACCTTTTAAATATGTTTGTTGTAGAATTACCATTTGACTGAACAAGTACCACAGTGTAATGCCCAAGCTAGATTTCTTTCTTTTTTTTTTTCCGAGACAGGGTTTCTCTGTGTAGCTTTGCGCCTTTCCTGGAACTCACTTGGTAGCCCAGGCTGGCCTCGAACTCACAGAGATCCTCCTGGATCTGCCTCCCGAGTGCTGGGATTAAAGGTGTGCGCCACCACTGCCCGGCTCAAGCTAGATTTCATACAAAAACTAATGTGGTCAAATGAAAAGATACATGTTAAAGGAGTTTTTACTCAACTCTCTAGTGTGTAGTGCTTTGGAATTTGGGACTGATGAATCTGCATATTGTTATTCCTGGAGATTATATTTCAGACAGAGTCAGAGAATAGGGCTCCTGGTTGAAATGAAGCCTGAGCTGAACCTCTTGGTTGGAAGCAGAAATCTAAGCAATCCCCTTTGAGACTGTAGCTACCTGCAGTGCATGTTTTACATGGCAGGTGAGGGTGTGTGCTCTGGAAATATGGAACACTGAGACTCTTTAGCATAGATACAAACACACATGCATCCTGGACTTGTTAGCCACTTGAGATTTCCATAGAGTTCATCCACAGGAAGCGTGCAGAATGTCTTGTGGCAGGAGCACTAAGGGTTTAGCTAATGTCTTAGTTAAGGTTTCTATTGCTGTGATGAAACATTATGACCAAAGCAACTTGGGGAGGAAAGGGTTTATTCAGCTTACACTTCCACATCACTGTTCATCACTGAAGGAAGTCAGGACAGGAACTCAAGCAGGGTAGTAACTAGGAGCCAGGAGCTGATAATCAGGCCATGGAGGAGTGCTGCTTACTGGCTTGCTCTTCATAGCTTGTTCATCCTGCTTTCTTATAGAACACAGGATCACCAGCCCAGGGATGACCCAACCACAGTGGACTAGGACCTCCTACATCAAACACTAATTAAGATAATGCCCTACAGACTTGCATACAGCTCGATCTTATGGAGGCATTTTCTCAGTTAAGGTTCCCTCCTCTCAGATGACTTAATAAGCTTTTGTCAAGATGACATAAAACTAACCAGGACAGGCAGTTTACCACTCTAAATTATATTTCCTTGGAGCATTAAAACACAACATTGTATTTTATTAGAGATCATGTATATCTCTTCTAAATGGTCCCTGGAAAGTTGGTGTATATTGACAGTCAGGGCTAGGTTAAAATGGTACTTGAGTAGAGGTTTTTCTATGTCTTATATTCCTGAAGACAGTAGCCCTGGTGCCTTTTGCCTTATATTGCAGGGCTGCATTGGCATCATAGCATGGTAGGCTAGGGAAGAAGGTTCCTGTGCTTTCCCTCCTCCTAACTCCTGTATCTCAAACAGATGGCCATTTGACCCACATTACCAGCTAGCTATGTACACCCAGGACTTCTCAGCTCTGTACATGGTGGAGTAGTGCATAGTGTTTGTTACTAGTAGAGGGTATGGGGGAAGAGGCTTCTTGTCAGTTGTAGGGTGCTGGGGTATTCCTGGCCTCAACTCTTGAGGTGCAAGCAGCAACTTCCCCCACACTTCCCTGTGTGTTAACAAAACACTGTCATGTCTGTTTGGTGGGTAGCATGTCCCCCAACGTCACAGTCCACTGATGAGCACAGTTTGTTGTGTATACGTACTTGGGAAAGTGCCTTTTGGTGAACAACTGGTTATCCAGTTTGTGTCTCATTGTTAGTGACCTGGCCTGACTGAGGAAAATGGAAGCAAGTCATGGCCCTCTTTACTCTGCCGGGGCTTCTCTCAGTAGCATGGCATTGGAAATGAGGCCTGACATGGCCATGTGTGTTTTTCTCTGCCTCTCTGCAGGTCCCGTCTATTAGTTAGCATACTGATTGTTGGAAAATAAGCATACTGACTGTTGGAAGAGAGTTTTGATTTTATTAGGCTAGAATTTGTATCTGGGGGATGGAGATGTTTAGTTTTGTTTGCTTTGGATATCTGCTTTTCTGTACATTTACATTATGTTGCATTCAAAAATTAACTATCTGCTTTTTTCCCCCACAGGCCCACCTCATAACTGGATGAAGGATTTTATTCTCACAATTTCCATAGTAATTGGTGTTGGGGGGTGTTGGTTTGCATATACACAAAATAAGACATCAAAGGAACATGTTGCAAAAATGATGAAAGACCTAGAGAGTCTACAAACTGCAGAGCAAAGTCTCATGGACTTACAAGAGAGGTAACTGAAGCATCCCCCTCAGCCTGGGCGCGGTGGCTGGTGTTGGGGGTCCTGGAGGTAGAGCTAGAATGGCCACTTCAGGTCATCTTTGGCTTTATAGCTAGTGACTCTAAGGTCAGCTTGTGCTATGTGAACTTGTCTCAGAAAAACAAAATAAGACAAAATGAATTACTAAAACCAGGCTTAACTCTTATTAGTCACACAAGCAAATATATCTGGTGATAATGATACCCGAGAGTATATGTAAACACTTATTTTGGGTTAGTGTTCATATTGGGTATAAATGCTCATTTCATTTTGTATTTTAGAGAATTACAACTTGGGAATAAATGTGTAGAATATCAGAGGAAAGGTAGAAAGTAGTTGAATATTTACAAGTTTCTGGACAGTATCGTTGCAGAGACTGTTTTCTGCAGTCCTTGTCTTTTGAACCCAAAATAACAAAAAATAGCCAAATATTAGGTTGCCGGGTATTTATGCTAATTTAAGATGAATAGAAATACTATTAAATTCTGATTTTAAAAAGTATGATGTTGTTTGAAACAATGTTTTTTTCATAAAAGTGAAATTCTGGATACTTGAGGAATTTTTTAAAAATTTATTGTTCTCTAAGACTTGAAAAGGCACAGGAAGAAAACAGAACTGTTGCTGTAGAAAAGCAAAATCTAGAGCGAAAAATGATGGATGAAATCAACTACGCCAAGGAGGAGGCCTGCCGGCTGAGAGAGCTGAGGGAAGGTGCAGAGTGTGAGCTGAGCAGACGCCAGTATGCAGAGCAGGAGCTGGAGCAGGTATCGCCCTTTTTTTTTGTTTGTTTGTTTGTTTTTTGTTTTTTGTTTTTTGAGACAGGGTTTCTCTGTGTACCTTTCCTGGATCTCGCTCTGTAGCCCTGGCTGGCCTCTAACTCACAGAGATCCTCCTGCCTCTGCCTCTCGAGTGTTGGGATTAAAAGCATGCACCACGGTGCAGGTATCACTCTTAAGAAGGTGTTCCTATTGCTACTCAGGGGAGCAGGGCCAGTGTTTTCTTTTTCTTTTTCTTTTTCTTTTTCTTTTGTTTTGTCCCATCTTCTGTATCTGCATTTATTTTCATTGTATACTGTTCCTCAGCTAGTAAAATGTTTTCAGCATTGATGAATTCATATTTTAAAAATAACAAAGTGGTAACTGAAAGGTGAAGTTGCCAGCATGTTTCTTCTTCCATGCAACATAGGTCATGCTATGTTTGTTGCCTAGAGTTCACTTGAGGTGTTTATTAGTATCTGCAGTAAGTTTGAGTTTCAAATGTCACCTAGTAAGAGAAAGGACATCTGGTTTTGGGCTTCTGTAAAGCCAAAGGCTACAGATGTTGAGGATTTCTATTAGTCATTCCTGTTAGATAGCTTTAGAACATAATTTTCTGAAATCTTCAAAGTTATCTACAAAGATGTCCTTCCTGATGTCTGCTTCCTCCACCCAGCTACTCAAAATAGGATGGAGTAGGCTTTCAGACATTTCACAATGCTTTGGAGAAGAGAGGATTGTAGAAGAATCTCATGGCATGCATGTGTGTCAATTTCCTGTTCCTGCAGCGGGGTAGTTTGAATGTAATTGGCTCCCATAAGCTCATAGTGAATGGCACTATTAGGAGGTGTGACATTGTTGGAGGAAGTATGTCACTGTGGGGGTGGACTTTGAGGTCTCCTATGTTCAAGCTATGCCCAGTGAGACAGTTCACTTTCTATTGCCTGTGGATCAAATTGTAGAATTCTCAACTCCTTCTCCAGCACCATGTCCCACTGTGATGATAATGGACTAAACCTCTGAAACTGTAAGCTAGGTTCACTTAAATGTTTTCTTTTATAAGAGTTGCTGTGGACTTGGTGTCTCTTCACAGTAGTAGAAACCCTCAGACATGCAGAGACAAATTACTCCAAGCTTGTGGCATAAATAAATGTAGATTCATCATCACTCTGTAATGTCTGCAGGGCCGAATCTAGTGGAGCCTGTGCGGGAAGATCTGTTTCCTTCTCCATTCAGGAAGCTGCCTGTATTTCTTGTTCTGTGGCCCTTCTTTCATCTTCAGAATACATTCTGTGAACCGCTGTGTCCCTAATGCCATCTCATTTTTCTGACTTGGCCATTTATTGACTGAAAAACTGAGAAGCAAAATGAGGATTGGGAGACTTGTTCAGAATTAGTCAATTACCAAGCAGGGCCAAGAATCTAAGTATTCTTATGAGTATTCAGTTCAGAGCGCTTGTTTGTGCCTTCAGTTGCTTGCTCTGAATGTGAACCCTGTGCTGTGCTGAAAAGAGAAGGTTATAGTAGGGAGGTTGAGTAACTGCTGCCTTGTGTTAACACAACTGTTATTCAGCCAAGGCAAGATTTGGTGTGTCCTATTCCAAATCTGTGTTTTCCTGTACTGATGTTTAATGCTTCATTTACTGAAGTAATTCAACTGGGAAATTAATGTAGGTATAGCCATATGTTACCCTACAATTCCATATAGTTTGAAACATACTTTTTTCCTAGTGGAGATAACTTCAAAAATGATCATATGGTATTATTTTCCTTAAATGAAGACTTTTGGCTAACTAATATTATCACTTTATATTTTTTTGTTATTAAAATAGTTTTCACCTCATGATTTTGCTCCTAAAAATCTCATGTTACCATTGTAAGTCTCAGACAGTGAGCCTCATAAGTGTGGATCTTGCCAAAAGCATCATGGGCTTATACAATCAAATTAGGTCTAGAAGCCAGGTTTGAGGTGTGTGGGTTGTTTATTTCTGATGTGTTTCTACTTGTTGTTGTTTTATTTTTAATGTGCCAGAGTTATATAAATAGTTTTCAGGTATATAACTCATTTGTAAAAGCTACTAGCTAATTTGACTTTGACCATCCTCATGAATAACAGCATAACTCAAAATAAGAGTTAAGATTTCATTAAGTAACAAAGCCATGAATAATAACTGTTGAATAGTCATTAATATGGAATGGTCATAAATTTCACAGGTTTGAGACATATTTAACAGTTAATTTAAGGGTTGCTCAGCCTCAATTTATGCCCCAAAATATATAGTTTCAGTGCAAAATAATTGAACTATTTTAAGGGAAATAAATTTACGGAAAATCTTTAGGATTATCAAGTGTTTAGTAGCCTGCACATTTAAATTACACTGGATTCTTAGTTTCAAAGTCTTGTGAGAGGAAAGGCTTGCTGCATTCTGCTTGTGGTGTTCTGTAGGGCCACGTGTTGCAGGGCATGACCACGAATTTTTTCTTCCTGAGAGATTAGCAGGGACGCCACAGAGCTTAGCCACCGTCTAATTCAATTCACATTGTCCCATATACGTTACACAATAAATCTTGCCAGGTGAGTGTTGCCTGAGAAGTCGCTTCTACTGAAAAAGCCTTCCTTTTTTAAGTTCCAAGTTCCAACTCTTTCCCTTTTTTTAGATTTATGAACTGTGTGTCTTGTGATTTCTTTTTAATTTTGGAGTTTTAAAATATTTTTCCACACTGCCCAACAGCTGTTCTATTTCTTTATCAAAAGTTTGTGTAGTCCTCTTCTTAGTTTATTCTGGCAAACAGAAAAGTTTATTTAAATAAGTTGGGTTTGTTCAGATCAAACATTCCTCTGCACTTTGGTTTAGGAATGGAGTTTCAGTTGCCTTAGTTAGCTTGTGAGAGCAATTACTCCACAGTTAGGGTCGGACACCAGAAGCACTGTGCTGCACGGTGCACCCATGGCTTTGTGGGAAGGCTGGGAGTTACGCACACCAATCCCACCATGTGTCACCTCATATCTTCTCGTTCGTACCCTGTCAAAATGTTAAGTAAGCTAGTCTAAGAATAGATTTTCTCTTCTGACTTTGTTAGTGAGGCTTCTCTTTAGATATTTTTTCCTTAGCAGTTATACTTAACACATCAGACATTTTATTTTGTTGTTTAATTTGATGGCCCCTTAATTGGCATGTGGGAGAAATACTTCATATCTACAAGGAAGGCAATACATAGTTTCTCACAGGGAAAATCAAGTCTATTCTTGACTAGAAGTGATTTTCTTGAAATTTACACAGTCTACTCATGCTCAGTGTCTACTTGTTGTTTGCTGTATAAGGAGCAGTGGATGAGATAGAAAGGGTGGAACAGACTGTAGTAAGAGAAGCATGAGTGCAGACGAAATTCTAAACAGTCTCATTAAATAAGAAGCACAGAGCCAAATACAGAGTTAAAAGCCCAAGAGATCAGAGCACTAGCGAAGAGCCGAGACTACCTTTATCTTACCACTCGCTGCCGTCCTTCCCCTGAGAGATTTTTCTCCCTGTGTGACTTGTCTTTTTATTGCCTTTATGTTCTGCCTTCTCATTGGCTCTAAACCCAACCACATGACTTCCTCATTACTGCCTGTCTATAGAGACCTCCAGGACTCTATGGTTGGTACTGGGATTAAAGGTTGGGGTCACCTACACTTGGCTGTGTCCTTGACTTGATCGGACTAAGGGCGTGGGCTACCACCACCTGACTTCTGTTCCTGGCTCGCTAATGACCTCTGATCTACAGGCAAACTTTATTTATTAACATACAAATAAAATCACATTTCAGCACAATTGAAATATCACCACACAAGAGAAATAACAGACAGGGTATCAGGCAGTGAGAACCAGAAAGTCCCCTACGTTTCAGGCATTGCTTCGTATCCTAGGTGACAAAAAATACATTGTGGGGAACGTGTGATCAGCAGTTTGTTTGTTTCCTAGATTTTTTTCCCCCTCTGTGCCCTACTTCTCTTAGCTTGACAACTATAAAATACAAAAACTAAATACTTCAACTTTTTATATGTGAGGGGCCCATATGCCCTTCTCTAAGCTGTGACTTTTTAGCTTTGCCCAGTAACTTTAGAATGCAGTTAAAGTCAGCTCTAGTTTGAAATAAAAAGTACCTTTGGATTTAGTGACTTTAAAAGGTTTTTGTAAAATCCATAATTGAGTTGGTTTTTCTTTTTGTTTTGGTACCAACTTTTATTCCACTCTTCCCTTTCTTTGTGTCTTCTTCCTTTTGTCCTTGCAGGTCCGCATGGCTCTAAAAAAGGCTGAAAAGGAGTTTGAAATGAGAAGCAGCTGGTCTGTTCCTGATGCGCTTCAGAAATGGCTTCAGCTAACACATGAAGTCGAAGTACAGTACTACAATATTAAGAGACAGAATGCTGAGATGCAACTAGCCATCGCTAAGGACGAGGTATTATCTTACTTCATGATTAATCACCCGGAATACAAAAACTCCAGTAAAAGCCCTTCTTGAAGATTCTGTTTTTAAAATCAGAGTTTGTCATGTAAATTGAATCTTGTAATTATTGAATTTAAAGTAAAATTACTTTCTCTAGAGAAGTGCATATATAGCTTTCAAAATTACCTTAACCTCCTTGAGAAATTGTCATTGTTATCACTATTGTAAACGTTTTATACGGAGCTTTTCTCCTCCAGGTTGCTGCCTCATATCTGATGCAGGTTAGTAGTTACTAGAAATTCATGTTTGCTGTTATTAAATTGTGTGGAATAAGAGTAAGCCTTAATCTGAATTCTGGAAAAAATGCATAGTTGACTAACCCTCATTGCAATAGGATTTGGTTCATGTTTTTCTGTTAGTTTTAATAGAAGATTCTGGTCCTTCTCAGCTATAGAAATAAGAAAAACAGTTCTCTAGAACAAAGGCTTTAAATGTCTTTGACTTAGGAAAGCATGCTTTCTTTCTCATCTGTTTTCTTATTTTGAAAACATGTCTGTATCTTGGCTAATAATTTTCTACTGGTTTTATGATTATTAATACAGTCAAAAACAAAATCAACTTTACTAGTATGTAAATAGTCATTTTCCTAAACCTAGCCTTACCTTTTCCCTTTTGGGTTTCCAGGCAGAAAAAATTAAAAAGAAGAGAAGCACAGTCTTTGGGACCCTGCATGTTGCGCATAGCTCCTCCCTGGATGAAGTAGATCACAAGATTCTGGAAGCCAAGTGAGATGCTCTTTTACCAGTCTGTCTAGTACAGTGTTGAGCCGTGTACTAGGTAGATAATATATATTTAATCAGTGAAGCTTACGTAGTGACATAATTTATACCAATTCTGAAACTGGATAATTTCTTCTTGAGATCAGCCAATTTCCATGATCTGTCACTGCCTTCATTTCAGTATCATATTCAAGACTTCAATGCAGTAAGTAATTCATCTATTGACTTTTCAGGAAAGCGCTCTCTGAGCTGACAACGTGTTTGCGAGAGCGGCTTTTTCGCTGGCAGCAGATTGAGAAGATCTGTGGCTTTCAGATAGCTCACAACTCTGGGCTCCCCAGCCTTACCTCCTCTCTGTACTCTGACCACAGCTGGGTGGTGATGCCTAGAGTCTCCATCCCACCCTACCCTATTGCTGGAGGAGTCGATGACTTAGATGAAGACACCCCCCCAATAGTGTCACAGTTTCCAGGTAAGTGAGTTCAGCCAAGTTAGTTCCTGACGTGCCCTTTTAGGAATGACGCACTTTGACATCTAGGGGGCAAAGGTACTCTTGTTTCTTTTTATTATTTATTTTATTCCGTGAGAGTACTATATGAGATATTCTCATCTATGTATTCTTTATATATGTGTTATATATTCTGTTTTTGAAATACACCTTATCAAGAGGCATAAATAATTGAATAATTTGCATAATTTAGCAATAGTTATATTTCAGCAATTGTTATATATAACTCATTGTAGGATTTTGCTTTTTAAACCATTACTTTTCATTAAATTGAAATGGGAGAGTCACATTAAAAAGGGACAGATACACCATTATGGCTGCCAGTGGTTATATAAATGGAATGCTGAACTGATGGAAAACTGCAGTAGAAAGGAAGATTAAGGGAAGGTTTTAGACGCCTGGCTTTGGGTGCTAGCTCTGCTGGAGTCCGCTCTTGACTCTTCGTAAGCTCAGGATTTGTGCCATTCCCAAGGCTTTTTTTTTTTTTTTTTTCTTTTCAGTGTGTTCTTTTATTGTAGTGTTACCCTGCTCTGTGTATATCATGAGGTACTGATTCTGTTTGCCTTTAACAAAAGCTGTGCTTGTTTATAAAACTTAGACGTGATAAGTATGTGTGCTTATGTAAGACACGTTATCTATACATGTAAATAAGTAAGATGTGTTCTGGTTGTTTTAAGATGAGGCATGCTGTGTGGCTCAGGCCGGCCTCCTGCCTTACCCTCTGAGTATTAGGGTTATACATGTGTGCCACCATGTTTCTTTGCCAGACTGTGAGTGAGTCCTTCCACAGGAGGCTCTGTGTGTGCAGTACATTGCTTAGTTCTATGCTATGCTTTTGAGTTTTACTTTGTGAAAACACATTTTGGTAAGATAAAATTTGAATGCTTTGACTTTTGACTTTCTGCAGAATTACAGATGCTTTCCATTTGCAGCTTTTTTAGATTAGGAATCATTTGGAAAACGTTTTATTCTTATTACTGCTTGCCCGGTCCGTTTCCCTGTATCTGTGACTTCTTACGGTGTCAGTAGAACAGAGCTCTGAAGAACGGAGAAGTGTGTTAGTTTAGTCTTTGGTTAGCTGAAAACGTACGGTTTCGTTCTTGAGACCGATCAAGTCATCTTACCTGAGTATTTTAGTTTTGACTTCCTATTCAACTCTTACTGCCTTCCGGAAACTGCTGCAACAGCTCTGGTCGTGTAGAACAGTTGTTATCCAGTCAGGCTTTAATTTGCCAGCACAGTGACCATGCCTCTGTTGTTCTGGCTTTAATCCTCTGTGGTGCAGTGAAGTGAGGGAGCGGTAGTGACTGTCACAGAGGAGCGGCTGAGAGGGACAGCTTATAAGTTTGGGGACACCAGAAGCCGGTGGTGACCTCATGTCCTTGTTTGGGCTGCATCTATATTCAAGCTGGCTTACGAGTTGAATTTGTCTATTCTATTTGTTTGTTTATTTGTTTATATATGTGCCCTACATAACACTGATTCATAAATATATGCATTTGTGTAAATACAAAACCTTTTAAAAATAGTTTTTATTTAAAATATATAATTGTTATGAATGAGAATTGTACTTGAGGATGATCTATTTCCATTATTATTATTTGCCTGTTTTGAAGCACTTTTTTGTTGTTTTGGTTCATTAAAAGAAAATACTAAGTGTGAATAATTGGCATATGTTTTAAATAATATATTATACATAGACATTAATACTTATAAATATGAAAAAGTACAAGAGCTGGTTTGAAATTTAATAGAAAGTTTTAGGAATTAAACTGATTGCTCATAGGATTGGAGAGCTGTGCCTCCACCTACTGGCCATATAGTGTTACTCCATTCTGCTTTGTTACAAGAGCCTAAGTTCTGGACCTTGTAAAACAAAGGCTGTCAGCCTTAAGAATAGTGTCTAAGGTACGATGAAAGGGCTTCATTTAGATGCCTCTTTGTTGGTCTATATTATGTGTTAGTTATGTTTGAAATAATGAACAGGAAGCATGCCTGTTGTATGTAAAGAACAAAGTAAAAGATTCTAATACATGAATAATGCTATCTGTAATTCTAAGTGAAGAAACCCCAGAAACTGTTAATTGATATCTTTATTGTGAGTAGAAGAATAGAGAATAGAATTACTCCCCCTCCTCCTCCTCCCACAGCAAGTTTGGGACTTATGTGCTATTATTTCCTTGATGTTTGGGAGACATTTAATGCAGATATTTAACCTGCTTGTTGATCTGTTTTATCCCAGGGCTCTTAAGTAAGGTTTGTTTTCGAACTCTTCTTCCCTTCCTCTTCCCTCCCTCCTCTCTCATTCTCGACAGTTGGGGTGCTCCAGAGAACTTGAACTGTAGTGACTCTTCATTTGTGTATTAGTATTCTCTGGTGCTTTCTGATGTGTGGATTGCCACTTATAACCGCCTGTCACTTCTGGTATAATTTTAGCCATTATTTAAATATACTTCTATGTTTATTGTTATGTTTTACTTTTCTTTCCTCCTTTTTGTTCTCTACTGAAAGCATAGTGTTGATTAGTATTTTGTTAAACAAATTAAAAGCGAGAAATTCTGTCTTTGGCAGAAAGTGTCTGTTTTCACCTTTACTGGAAAATAATAGTTTAGCTAGATAACAGGTGTAGTTCAATTTGATTCCTTATTTTCTCCAGACTGTTTTGAAGTTGTTGGTGAGAAGTTTGTCCTTACTCAAATTGTTAGTTTCTGTTTAGGTAATCAGTGATTTCTGATACCAGGAGAATTGTTTCATTTCTTGTTCGGTGGTTTCATCATAATATGATTGACAAGTCAAGACATCAGAATAGACAGGAAGGCAAAGGAGAAGTCAAAACTCTTGATTGGTCAAGGGTCAGATGAGTCTTAGAAGTGAAATTACTCACATTGATGATGAGTGCATGGTTTGGCCAGAGCGAGAGAGACTGCTGGGGAGAAAGCACTGTCATGTAGTCTGGGGATTCGTGTTGTCTAATAGCGTGAGCTTCAGAAAGAACCCAGTTTATAAAGGGTGCAGGAGTAAGGTTTGCCAGCACCTCCTGTCCTGGTGCTGTAGTACTGAGGAATGCAGCAGGCACCAAGAGCCAGCTTGAGCGTGCTGAAGAAGGTGTTCTTGGGCAGCTTGAGTGCAGGAAAAGAAACTGAAGATGAGTCCAATTGTTCCACATGCATGGGTCTAGCTTGAGGCAGGTGGTAAACACAGGGAATTCTAAGACAAAGACTTAGTCCATGAGGATCTGTGTTCAGGAAGCAAGCTTTGGTTTCAGCTAAGAGAATGTCTGTACAGTCTTTAAACCTTCTTAAAGGTTGAACATGTGGTGATATGTCAAAGACTATCCATTGATACTTTATTCTATTCTTTCTTCTGCTTCAGTATAGTGTTCATAAATAGTTTATCACTCCTTATAAATATGCTATATTGACTTTAAATTTAAATGTTATTTTGAATAAAGTTTTAAGTCTTTGTTTTTAGTAGTGTTAGATTTTTACAGTAAAACTACATTTATTATTATTTTCATTTAGTTTTAACTCCATTACCATTTTTATTACATTTGTAATTATTGCTGTTTAATTTTTTGTAGGTGGTAGAGAATGGCAGTTATTATATAGTTAGCTGAATAAACATTAAATCTGATATTTTACTACATCAATTCTTGTATACATATTTGTAAGAAGACAGTTAAGGGCTGAGGGACATTGGTGGTTATGAGAGTTTCTGTTGGCTTGTGTTTTTCAGGGACCGTGCCTAAACCTGCTGGGTCTTTAGCCAGGAGCAGTAGTTTATGCCGCTCTCGTCGAAGCATTGTGCCGTCCTCCCCACAGTCCCAGCGAGCTCAGCTTCCTCCACATGCTCCTCTGGTAGCCCACCCTCGGCATCCTCACCATCCCCAGCATCCCCAGCACTCACTACCTTCCCCAGATCCAGACATTCTGTCTGTGTCAAGTTGCCCTGCTCTGTATCGGAATGAAGAGGACGAGGAGGCCATCTACTTCACTGCTGAAAAACAATGGTATTGGCTATCAATAACTGCAGAGTGTGGGGCTGAGAGGGTATAGTAGCAGCAGCAGTGCTGCTGTGTATTCTGGGGTTACACAACCAGCTTTCACAGACTCAGTGGCTTCACGTGACACTGTTTATGGACACTCAGGTCTGTACATCTGAAGTGCAAGTCTGGGCTGGCTGGGTTTCCTGCTCAGGGTATCAGAGGCTAAAATCAAGATGCTGGCTGGGCCGAGTTCTCATGTGGAATCTGGAGTGCCCTCTGAGCCTCCTGTGTTTGTGGCAGAACTCAGTTCCTTGTGGTTGTATTGCTGAGGGCTTGTTTCTGGGTCACTAGAAGCATGGGGTCTGGTTGCTTTCAGTTTCTAAAGGCCACTCCACTGTTCCTTGTCGGGTGACCTAATCTTTAATGCTGATAGCAGCAACCTGCCTTCTGTATTTTCTCTTTGCTGATCGGCTTGGCTGAACAATCATCTTTATGAATACCAGTGAGTTTGGGGCCGTAGTATTTGCAGATCCCTTCTCATCAGCATTTGTGTTTCCTCTTTGGACCTTAGGAGACCTGGGGAATTCAGAAGCCAGTGGAGAGCTCTGTTGCCACTGGGCTGTCAGAGCTTTGGGAGGTGTAACTGCAGAGATGGTAACAAGTGCAGTTGATGAGTCTCCAACCATAAACTTGTCAGGTGAAAATGTGGATGTAAAATAGAGCATCTTGGACTTGAGTATGCCTCCACATAAAGAGACATCAGTATGACTGAAATTTCAAAATAATTTGTTGCTTGCTAGCACATAGGGCTCAAGAAGATATTGGGAGCTTAATGGAGAGAATGATAACATTAAATTAAATTCATGACTTAACTTCTTTGCCACAGTGAGTATAGCTGCATGCATTCCATTCTGTCTTGAGGGCGCCAGTGCACTGTGAGACCTGTTGCTGTGGGGAGCTCACTTCTAAACTGTCTTCCTCTTCTCAAGCAGAGTGGTGTTTGTGACAGGAAAACTGCCCTTAGTTATCAGCACTGCACATGGTGGTTCCTCACAGCTGTCAGTCACATGACTCTGGTGACATTACCGTCAGATCGCTTGTCACCTGTAATCATTGCTCTGCCTAGTGAACGTTAGGTTTTAATTAGCAGGTAATCTCTGAGGCTTCTTCCTAAGGAAATGATCAGGGTTTGCAGTCTCATTGCAAGTAGAGAATTTGATGCACCTTTCCTCAGGAAGCCTGTTATCATTAGCATTTTATGTGTCTTTGTAGTATAACCACAGCCATGAGCAGGAGGCGTTACTCTCACATCATTTTTCGGTGGCTTCTGGAAAGTAGTAGGGCCGCCAGAGCTGCCCTGTCCCACCACACCTTTCTGTCATGGAAATGTTAAGTTCTTGTTTCACATAGCATGGCAGAACTTCACAGCTGCCACATGAGTGTGGGAGGAATTTGACTTAGCACCTGTGCTGCTTTCCTCAAGATGGCTGTCTGCCGGGGAGCCAGCCTCCTGTGTTCCACACAGTGTACACATGTACCCTCAGCTAGCCCTCACCCATGCTGGGGAGCCAGCCTTCTGTGTTCCACACAGTGTACACATGTACCCTCAGCTAGCCCTTACCCAACATGTCTTCTTCATTTTCTTTCTAAACACGTATGTTCTTATAAAACTTGTATGTGTTTAGTTACACGTGACCACGGGGAAAATGATACAAAATTAATGTAATGGTGTATATGATTAAGTTCAGTTCCAAAGGAAACATTCGCCACAAAGAATGTGCATTTAAAAACATAGAGTAATTTTCATTTGTGCAGTACCTGGGATGCAGATCTGATCAGTTACATGGAAGAAGAAATCCGTTTGGTCATTGCTGTTTTTTAATTGGAATGTTAGAAGTAGATGCAACATTAAAGACAAATCTAAGTCTCTTACTTTGGCATATAAGAAAATTGAGACTAGAGAAATGAGATGATTTTCGTGAAGTTGACAGCTGATTAACAACAGGACTAGGGGAGGAGGGAGGAGCCATGTCTCCTGAGCTTGGTAATCTTTTTACATGACACCCTTGCGGGACTAGGAGATAATGCTTCTTATGGAAGCTTGTGTGAAGACAGTCTTTTGGGTTAGCAATGTAGTTCAGTAGGTAAAGGCACTTGCTGCCTAGCCTGATTACCTTGGCTCACTTCCCAGGACCCACCCACATTGTAGATAAAGAGCCGGTTCCTGTAAACTGTCCTCTGACCCCCACATTTGAGCCAAGGGACTTAACACACAGACATATAGCATAAATAAATGGACACACAGACGTATAAATACACACATATAACATAAGTAAATGTAGTAGAACACATTTAAGGAAGGTTTACATATATAGTATGAGTAAAACAAAATATGTGAGTAAATAAGTTCAGCAATCTAATGTGGATCTAAAATATAATATTAATTTGAAATAACTGTCAGAAATAAGTGAGTGTAAAAAATGTGAAAAATGATAGTAGTCATAGAGCATTCACTGTAAGAGATTAATTCTATAAATATGAGTTTGGTGCTTGCTATGTCCTACATACTCGATACCTTGAGCTACCAAGGTAAGTAAGACACCCTGGGCTAGCTCCAGCTGGGAGATCATTTTCCTGTGAGGTTTTACTTTGCTGCTCTGTCTTTAGTCCTGTTGGTTTTTTCCTTACTTCCTTCACCCAGTTCTACCATAATTTTATCTCCCATTTTTAAAGAACTCTTTAATGAAGTTGTGCTGAGTGCACACAGAAACCAATTAGAAATGGTTCCTGTTCCTCAGGATTTCATTCACTCTTCATTCTGTATGTATTTATTAATCTTACTGTGCGGTTGCCATGAATTACAATGCAGAGAATACAATCATTAATAAGATCTCCTAGTCGTAATAGGATTTTTTTTTTTCCTTTGAAGTTAATAGAAAATACCATCTTTGTTACTAGGCCATGCTAGATGATAAACAAAAATAAATGAAAGCAGAGGAAATGCCATTTTATATAGGATGGTTAGGGAAGGCCTCTCTGGGTGGTGGATAGTAGTTACCTAAAGGACGAGAAGAAGCCAGTCACAGAACAGAGGGAGGATTATATTCCAGCAGAGGAAACTGGTTGCAGAGTCCTGAGGAAGTCTGGGATAGGTGTGTTGAAGGAAGAGGAAGGGTGTTCTGTAGCGGAGGGAGGGAGTGTGGTTGGAGAGAGAGCCAAGGACCAAATAGATGTGCAGAGCCTTTGAATTCTGTCTGAGGAAGCACAGTAGAAAGTTGTGAGCAACTGCGTGACATGTGGTGATTGAGCTTTTCGGGTCACTTCAGTGCCTGTGGAGAGAAGTTGCTCAAAGGGAGACACTGGGATAGAAGCAGAGAGGCTGATGAGGAAGCCGTGGAGTCACTTAGGGCAAGTTTGTGGTGGTTCTGCAAGAGAGATGGTGGGAAGGGCCGTGGCCTTGTGATGTTTCAGAGGAGGCTGGTAGTCTCAATGGTGACTGTTAGGGGCTTTAGTGTTCTGTTTTATTTACCTCTCTTTCCACTGTAGACAAAGTGGGGGGTGCTAGTCACAAAGAAATTCTTCTGTAGAAACTTCCTGAATGTCCGTTCTTGAACAATAGCGTCATGTTTGCCGTTTATCTCCTCTCCATTCCATTGTGCCTTAGCACATTGTCTCCACCAAACTTGATAGAGATTTTACTTTAGTGCAGTGTTCATATTTTACTTCCTCAGAAAGCCATATTTCATCAAGGTCACAACTAAACACTAAAAGTAACTAAACAAAAATTCCATCTTTCAAACATATACTGGCAGTTCTGTGATTCAGAAATAAAAAATGTTGAAGGAAGCAAAAGTCAGAAGGGCTTAAGAAAACTCAAATTCAAACATTTTCATTTCTATGATCGTTAAGGAAGGCATAACTTAATTAAATAATAGTTTTTGATGGTTATAATTTATCTTTAAAACTAAACAAGTTTTGGGCTATGGAGAGGTTCAGACAATGCATTGCCTACTAAATGAGCATGAGAAGCTGAGCTGGAATCCCTGGAACCTGTGTAAAAGCCAGGTACTGCCACACTTGTTTTGCCTCCAGCGGATGGGGACAAGCAGATCTCTAGCTTATTAGCCAGTTAGCCTACCTGAATTTATGAGTTCCAGATTTGTTGAGGGACCCTGTCTCAACAAAAGAACATGGATAGCAATCAAGGAAGATACTCAGTGTTGATCTGTAGCCTACACATGCACACATGCAGATATCCACACAAATACATATATAGTCTCTCTTGCGCGTGGGTGCGTGCACACACACACACACACACACACACACACACACACACACACAGGAGATAATAGGGTGTAATACAAAAAGAATTTTCAAATTTTATCTCTATATAAATTATAGCATATCTCCTTTTATAATTGGATAAATAATGAAGGTTGATTTGACTAGAATGTTTGCTGGTACTCTTATAGATCTAAAAGTTTTACCTTTGTCTATCTCATTCAGGGAAGTACAAGACACAGCTTCAGAGTGTGACTCCTTGAACTCTTCCATTGGAAGGAAACAGTCTCCTCCTTCAAGCCTTGAGATATACCAAACATTGTCTTCTCGAAAGGTATCAAGAGATGAGCTTTCCCTGGAGGATTCTTCCAGGGGGGATTCGCCAGTGACAGCAGATGTCTCCCGGGGCTCCCCTGAGTGTTTGGGACTGACAGAAACCAAGAGCATGATCTTCAGTCCTGCCAGCAAAGTATACAATGGCATCTTGGAGAAATCCTGTAGCATGAACCAACTTTCTAGTGGCATCCCGGTGCCTAAACCTCGACACACATCATGTTCCTCAACTGGCAATGACAGCAAGCCAGTTCAGGAAGCCTCGAATGTTTCCAGAATAAGCAGCATCCCACATGACCTTTGTCATAATGGCGAGAAAAGCAAAAAGCCATCAAAAATCAAAAGTCTTTTCAAGAAGAAGTCTAAGTGACTCAGCGACTTGATGGAATTCCATTCAAGTGGCATCTGTGAACTTTATCTCCCACCCTCCACTCCGTTTTTATTTTTATTTTAGGAATGTAACTCCATTGGGGCTTTCCAGAGTTGATGCCATAGTGGAAATGTCCTTAAGGGCAACTGTCTACTGTCCGATGATTTAACAGACTACGCCATCAATTCATCAAGGCCGCCATTACCGAAGAGTCATCGAGAGGAGACAGTTTACAGTTATTTCCGCCTATTTATTTCTGCATTGATGTTAGTGATGTATACACAGCATTCTGTTGAAAGCCGCTATGGACTTACAAGCTTTAATGGACTGTAAGCCAGCATGGGCTTGCAAAAATTTCTTGTTTACCAGAATATCTTCTTATCTTTCCACAGAGCTGTTTCCATCATGGACTAAATAACTTAAAAGAAGTAAAACTAATTGCACTACTGTTTTCCAGACTGGAAAAAAAAAAATCTCTGCAAGTAAAACTGTATAGAGTTTATAAAATGACTGTGGATAGGGGACTGTTTTCACTTTTAGATCCAAATGGGTTTTTAAGTAGAAACTAGAGTTTCTAATTGACTTGCTTTCTGGAAATGAAAACCCACACTTTTATTATGGGACGCTTCTTCAAATGCATTTATTATAAAGTTTCAAGTCCTGCTGTAAAGATCATGTTTTGTTTTCCCAGGGCTTTCACTGTGATTTACTGCACTGCAGGCTGTATGATAAAATATAAATAATGTAAAGAGAGAAGGCTCTTGATTCCTTATACACATGAAGAGTTCAAACTTGATGGAAGGACTTAAAACATTCACATGCTTAAACTGAGATGGGGTGGGGAATCAGGCACTTGTTTACAGACTTTGAATAAATGCAAAGGATTTATGGTTTGAAAAATTTGTACTGTGGAAAAGATAATAAATTGGAGACATTATTGTGTGGGATTGTGCTGATTTTTGTTGATAACACTCCACTAAAAACACTGTTTTCTGAAGAGCTATGTAAGCTGTCCTGTTGCTTAACTGCAGTATAAGAAATAGTGATGTTTTGGAACTAAGTTGTCAACAAATTTCTTTGTTTTATATTGTTTGTCATATTTTTATGTAGTTTGAAATGTTTAAATGTTCTAATACCAAGATTAACAAATATAAATTTATGGTGCATTTAGATTGCGTTGTATCAGTTTGTAAATTTTGGAATTGGTTAGATGATAGGCTAGTCTGAGAGCAGTGTCACATAGAACAATAGCACATGAACATTTCCTCTTACTCAGCTCTTAGAACCGCAGTCAGAATTATTTGGAAATGTGATGAGGATGGGTGATTGGGTGAAATCTGATACATGTTAACTAGATTTTATTTATTTATTTTTTTAGTACTGGCTAATGTACATAATGTCTAACTCAGTGCTGTATATGTGGGGATGCTGATAGACAAGTGAGAAGTTCTTTTGAGATTTGCTTAACAGGAATGCTTTCTTAAGAAGCTGAATTTCATGATCTTCCATGAGTTGTGATTATTTGCATTGGTCCTGTTGTTAAAATTGTCAAGGTCTTAAATGGTATCCACAGAGGCTGATGATTACATGGTTACAGATCAACTCCTAGGAACTTAAGTTGGCTGTCTGAAGTGAAGATTCTTTGTGCAGATAAGGTAAGATATTATGAAAGATGGAGTTCAGAAGCAGCTCTGGAGCACTACAGAAAGGGAAACAGTTGTGCATAAAGAATTAGAAAATTCTGGGAACCCTCAGAGTGAATGGGATGCTTTGTCTTTCCCATGGTTGGACAAGAGGCATTTTCTTTGATAATTGCAGCAGAGATAAGAGCTTTGTGGTTTGGTGGATAGAAAAGGTCAAAGCTACTAGAGCGTGGAGTGTGCTGGTAGGCGGCTTAGCTTGCAAGATTCTGATCGGACATTTTAGGTCAGAACCAGGTAGAGACTAGGAGAGGCTGGCCTGATAATGTGTGGGTGGTTTTAGGCAAGGAGTACATTGTGCATACCAGATTACACGTGTGTAAACAGATCCAACCAAGGGATATTCACTGTTGCATATTGTCATATTATTTGCACTAATAACAGTATTTGGAAATTCAACAGAACAGATTGGAGTTGTGGGAAGCCATAGTCATTTCTGTGCTACATCACACATAAAATGTTGGGCATTTCTGTAAGCGTTACATACATTTGTCGCCTTACTCTAGCCTTTCAAAATTACAGTGTTTGCCTGGTTCTTCCTTACTGGAAAAAGAGAAAGAATCCTGGTAGAGACGTATGAAGAAAAAACAATAGCACACAGTTCAAATTCTGCTATCTGAACTGCTTTTGCTCTCCGAGGTGACTTCTGCTAGATATTTTTCAAAATAGTTATGTATTTTACATAATTGAAATCATTTTTATATCATGCCTTTTCACTTTCGGCACAAGCATTTCTCCAACCCTAAAAATTATTTACAAATAACATTTTAGTTATTATCTAATAGTATAGCATTGTATGGATTTACTACAATCTTTTAAAACATTCTGTCATTTAACATTAAAATATATATTATTTAAAATACTAGTCTGTTATTTAACATTATATAATATGTAATCATTTAAAACAATCTCATTAAACATTAGACTGCTAACAAATTTATTACATGTGGAGTAATAGCATTTAACACTTGTTGAATACTCTCTATACCAGGCACTGTTTTAAACTATGGTACATATTCTAATTTAATCTTTATACCAACCTGTACAATAGCTGCATCTCATCGTTATCGTCGTCGTCGTCATCATCATCATCATCATCATCATCATCATCATCATCATCATCATCTCACTCTTTTCCCAATGGCCAGACAGCCCAGACTTTAATAGGTTGTTTAGGACATGTGGTTAGTGGTAGAGAGCACTGCTCTTAATGTCTGAAGAATACTGTGTAAATTCTCTTTCTTAGTGTGTTTTAAGAGAATGTATAACAAAATGTGAAGATAATTTTAGTTCACACCTACATACATATGCATATATATGTTTGTCTCACATGTACTTTGGGGGTAACTTTAAGGCCTTAGAGCCATGTTCACATCCTCTCCCCAAGATACTGAGTGTGAGTACCCCTTTAATTCATTCATTTCTGAATTGCTGTTTTGTTAAGGCTTCACTAACTTCATAGGAAAAGAATGTCTAGAGATCAGACAGTTTTTACTCTTTTGTTAGCCTGTATTTTTCACCTTAGTGAGTTGCTTGTTCATTTTTTTTTTATATTTTTTGCTCATAAGTTCTTAAAGATCTAGTGTTTTTCTAAATCTTTTACAATGACTCCTTCAAATATAACTATTGTGTTTTGTTTAACAATAAAGCTAAGTTTTCTTTTAATGTAGATATATTATTCATTCTTATCTTAAAAGTAAGTGGAAGGAAAACTAGGTTCAAGTTTTAGTCTTACTGATCTTCTGTTTCGAATCTTAACTTTGTTTCTGTAGCTGAGATGGATTTCCCCACAGTGTTACAGGGAAACAAGAATATGGAGGCAACGGTGACATCTCCTCCTCCTTAGTACATGTTTGTGCATGTGTGGACTCCTTCATGTGCACAGCATGTGTGTGCATGCCTATAGGAGGCAGAAATTATGAATGGATATCAGGTATCTTCATCCATCACACTCTACCTTACTTTTTGAGACAGGCTCTCTCACTGAACTGAGTTTCCAGATTCAGCAGTGTGGCTGCTCCGTGAGCCCCAGGAGTCTGCTGTCTCTGGCTCCCCAGCACTGGAATTACAGGCTTGCACTGCTGCTTGTGACTTTTTACATGGATGCTGGGAGTCTGAACTCAAATTCATGCTTGCACAGCCAACATTCTACCCAACAAACCATCTCCTTAGCCCCCAGGGTCATCTTAATTCCTTCAACTAATATTTAGTAGTTTACCTTGTACCACGTGTTGTGAGAAGCCCCAAACATGTGAATACTGATGTTACAGGTTCTTGCTGTAAAGGAACCTAATGTGTAATAGGAGAAGGAGATGAGATGAAAATCCTTGTATGTTAGAAATATATAGTGACTGTTGAGGAGCTAGAGATTCATGGATAGAACAAGTATGTATTCCATAGCTTTAATAAATTAAAGATAGTTCAGTGGTGCTCCTTTGTCAAAGACATCAAGAGACTGGCTATGGGGCTACCATAGGACCAAGGACAAGTTAGTTTTAGCTCTCTCATTAGTATGGCTTCTCAAATGAGCTGGCACTTACTGAATTCCAGCAAACCATTTAACAGCCATGAGGTAAGTTGTCCAAAGCACAGCATAGTACTGTTTAAAAGCTGTTTCCCCCACCAGCTATTATGGGCAAGTCTGCTGAAAGACATCATCCTTCAGAGATATCTGAGTAGATGTAAGCTGATTGTGAACGAATTAGGGTCCAGTGGACTTCAGACTAAGTTTCCGGAGTTCATCTTTGTCCTAAGATTGGGTTTTCTACAAGTCTTATAAGTTCTAAGGACCCTGTAGAAGACCATATCCACTATAGACTCAGATGCAAAATTGTAGAGCAGCCTCATTTTAGAGCAGCCTGATTTCTCTGTGTGACTAGATTGAGGCCAATCCCAAGCATCCTCTTCAGAGTTACGTGGTCCTTGCTGCTGGATTTTGAAGCACCCTAGTGCAGCTTGTACTGAATCAAGACCATCTGCATCAGCCTCCAGAAGCGAGGGAAGGTACTCAGCTACAGTAAGGCAGGCAGTTGGCCTCTGCCTGCAGAAGCTCTGCAGGTAGGTGCATGCCAGCAGGCTGCAGTGATGGAGCTGCTCCATCTCCAGCTCTGCAAGTGGCAGAAGGGCTTCTGCCCTCTCCAGGCACCTTCTTCCTTTAACAGTCCAACTCTAGAAGCTGCTACCTGTGTCAAAGCAGTTTGTCTTTTGGAGTGGACTTGAATGTCCCATGCAGCTGTTGCACTTCTCTGAGTGCCATTTCCTTAATAGGAGTAGCTCTAAAATGTCCATGTAGTACCTTCTCCTATGTGTGAAAATTACAGAGGCTTGAGCATATCAACCCCTGGCCCCGAGGTACCAGCATGTAGGCTGAAAGGTTTTCAAAGCCAGTGTGTGTGGGGGTTTGTTTGATTCTTCCCCATAAAAAAGCTATTGACATTGAAGGCATATCTGAGTAACCAGGAAGTCCGAGGCATTAAAGGGACTGAAGGGGGAAATGAAGCCTAGGTGCAATAGTGAACTGCTGTGTGAGAGGTTCCCTTTGACATTTAAAGGTTAGAACACGAGCCAGGACAGAGCACTGAGCATTGACCACGGACAAGGGGAGAAGGGGAGGAGAGGGGAAAAGTACATGTCACAGCTTGCCCACTTAACCTTGATATCGCAGTACAATGATGGTTACTTGTTGACCTGAGAGACTCAATTACATAAGTTGCAGGAGCCTGCCTTTCTTAGCTCCACACCCCAAATGATGGACGCTTCAGGAATCCTGTCTGATTAGTGCAGAAATGAGTGACAGGCACTATTGCTGTCTTCAAGTTCCATATAGTTAAGGATCTTCATGAGTTTAATCATTAGGAACTAGTTGAAGAGTAACCAATATAGGTATAAGCATTGAGTCTTATGGCATGGAGTCACCTGTATATGTTCATGCAGAAACACTTTTAGAGCCAGACTAATGAGTAGTGACTGAATAAGCCTAGTAGGAAGAATTGATACTTTAATTTCAGGTTGTTTTAGATTTTTATGTGCTTAGTATAGTTACTTAGTGTATTCGGTCTTGGTGTCAATGCCTTCTAGATGCAGCATTTAATGGCTGTACTACGTATTTGGTAATTAATGTTACTAGAACTGATTCTTTAATTATGTGGTAAGAATCTACAGTGTGCTGGCTACTAAGCAAATAACAAAGATCACCAGAGTTCTTACCTCTCTTGGGCAGAAATGCCCCCAGACTATCTGAATACACAGAATCACAAACTTAAAGTACCTAGAGGGGTGTGTGTGTGTGTGTGTGTGTGTGTGTGTGTGTGTGTGTGTGTGTGTGTTGTGTACCCTAATAACTTGCCTGAGGATCAGAGGACAGAGCCAGCCACTAGATTAGACATAGAGGTCAGGCAGTGGTGGCACACACCTTCCCAGCACTTGAGATCTCATGCCTTTGCTTGGGAAGCACACACACCTTTAATCCCGAGAAGTAATATGGTAGGACAGAGAAAGGAATATAAGGCATGAGGAAACAGGAACTCACTCTCTTTAGGCTGAGGATTTTGTAGAGATGAGAACTAGTGGCTGGCTGTTCTGCTTCTCTGGTTTTTCAGCATTCACCCCAGTATCAGGCTCCTGGTTTTACACACACACACACACACACACACTATTTAATATTTGAGCAATGTGTGTGTGTGTGTGTGTGTGTGTGTGTGTGTGTGTGTGTGTGTGTGTGTAATTTTTTTCATAATTCCCAAACATGGAATGCTGGCATCTCAAACAGGGTGGTGGTAGAACTAACTTCTCAGAGATACTGAGGGTACCCTGAATATGCACTATATTTCAAGAAACATTCTAGATGTTAAAAAAAAAATGACAAAAAGCCTACCTCCTCCCCAGGGCTGGCTTACACTGGGCAAGACAATGAAAAACTAAAATATGTCATATGTTAGATGAAGGAAATACATGCTGAGTTAGTGTTGTTCGAGATGATGGTTTGCAGTTTTTAAGTGAGATGTCAGAAAAGACCTTCATTAAGTCCAAGTAAAGACAGGAGAGTGAGGCAGAATCTTGCAAATACCAGGGAAAGAGCATTCTATTGTGTACATACCAGACACTAACCAGTTACGCCACTGGAGCATGCTCTGAAACAGCATTCTGGCCGGATGGTAGTGGTGTATGCTTTTAATCCCAGAACTGGTGAGACAGAGGCAGGTGGATCTGTGTGAGTTTGAGGCCAGCCTGGTCTACAGAGCGAGATCCAGGTTAGGCTCCAAAGCTACACAGAGAAACCTTGTCTCGAAAAACAAACAAACAAATAAGCATTCTGGCTAGAACAATTAAGAATAACTAATAATTTATAAAAGACCCCATAACTTGTAATAACACTTGATGCTTTTTTCCCCCATTGGGAACACCTAAGATACTTCAAGGTAACATCTTATTGCATTCACCAATCTTCTTTTCTACTCTGCTTCCACCCAAGTCCTGTGTCCTCATTCTTCATGTCTCTATGTGGTAGTAATTAGAAAAGTGAACTTTGGACTCTGAAAGCCCTGAGCACACTCCCAGCATTTCCCACCTGTGATATGGGGCAAATAATATCCTTCCGGGGCTGTTTCTCTATGAAGTGGGAATGTAATAGTACTTCACTGTTAGGAGTGGTAGATGAGCTGAGACATGTGAAGGACTCGTCACAGTGCTGGGTCCCTAGCAGATAACTCTTGAGGTACTCATCTATTCTTTCTTGGTATTTAGCTCTGGGTCATGTAGGCTATCTAGGGGAAGATCAAGTTCTGCTCCTATGTAAAAGAAGATCTTACTTCCTAACAGCCTGTGAGATCCCAGGGTTTTATTGATGTTCCTTGATGAGGTCATGATTCCTAAGCCTGTCCTGGATCCCATCCCGAAGCCTTCAGAATTGGAAATTAAACCTTATGCTGTTTCCTAGGAGCTTGTCATCACCAACAGGCTTTGTGGACTTGTGGACTCACTTCAGACCCTCTCCGTGCCTCTTTGGCCACTGTGACCTGCTCCTCTTGATGCATGGCCTTAGCTCCCCCTAGACTCTTCATGGAAGCCGCTCCCTTGGTGTCACTCACATTGCCTGTGCTCATCAGTTACACACTTTCCTCCCAGGCTGTCTTTCCTGAATTGCACAGTGCGTTATTACAGTCACCTGCAACTTCCTCCGCATGTTCTTGACCTCCCACAGGAGATTTGTGCTTCCAGTGCTCTCCTTAGCTCTGATCCTGCTCCTGACATGAGCACCCATTCCTGTTTCTACCTGTGATTACCACACCACCAAATCTCCACACTGAATAACAGATGGCTTCTTATGAACATGTTCAAATTCATGCTTTCTTTCCCCCATTCTTTATTAGTTTTTTAAACTTATTTTTATTAAGAAATTTTTTATTAATTTTACATACCAACCACAGATCCCCCTCTCATTCCTCCTCCAGCTCCCTCAAGCCTTACCCCCATCCCACCCCTCACCCCCTCCTCCAAAAAGGTAAAGCCTCCCATGGGGAGTCAGCAGAGCCCGGTACATTCAGTTGAGGCAGGTCCAGGCCCCTCCCCCTGCATCAAGGCTGTGCAAGGTGTCCCACAATAGGTAATGAGCTGCAAAAAGCCAGTTCATGTGCCAGGGATAGATCCTATTCCCACCTCCGGGGGCTCCTTAAATAGACCAAGCTACACAACTGTTACTAATGCAGAGGGCCTAGTCCAGTCCTATGCAGGCTCCACAGCTATTGGTCTAAAGTTCATGAGTTCCCATCAGCTTGGTTTGGTTGTCTCTCTAGGTTTCCCCTTCATGATCTTGATACCACTTGCTCATAGAATCCCTTCTCCCTGTCTTCACTGGACTCCTGGAGCTTGGCCTGGTGCTTGGCTGTGGATCTCTGCATCTGCTTCCATCAGTTACTGGATGAAGGCTATATAATGACAGTTAGATTTTTACCAATCTGATGACTGGGGTAAGCCAGCTCTGGCACCCTCTCCACTCTTGCTAATAATCTACCTGAGGTCATCCTTGTGGATTCCTGGGAACTTCCCTAGTACCAGGTTTCTCCCTATCCCCATGATCTCTCCCTCTATCAAGATGTCTCTTTTATTGCTCTCCCACTCCATCCCTGAGTTCTTATTACTTAGCTTGTAAGTAGATTTAATTATGACTCTCATACCTGTATATCATTGCACTTGGCCCATATTCACTCCCTTTACTCCCTTCTACCTTTAAATCTCTTCCTTCCTTCTCATAGTCTCTCTTTTACTGACACACACACACACACACACACACACACACACACACACACACACACACAAAATAATGGAGGAGATTGAGATTCTGCCAAAGAGAAATTGAGTTGGTCTTAGCCTGGCTTATTTCACTTGGCATGATATCCAATTCCATATATTCCCTCCCAATTACATAATTTCATTCTCTATTGTATGTAGAGCCACACTGTGTTTATGTTAATGGACGTCTGGGATATTTCTGTATCTTGGCTCTTGTGAATAGTTTTGCAGTAAACATATCCAGGTATCTCTGTGGTGTATTAACTCAGATTCCTTCAGGTATATACCTAGGAAGGTTTAGCTGGATCATACATAGTTCTATTTTTTAGGTTTTGGTTTTAGAACCCTCTATGTCAGTTCCCAAAGTGTGGCTGCATTAGTTTCATTCATTCCCAGGATAGAGTACAGGGTCTTGCCTCCTCATCCAAGATCATTGTCACTTGTTTTCTTGATATCAGCCTGACTAGGGTGTAACAGGTCTGAATGTAGTTCTATCTCACATTTCTCTGAGAGCTAAGAATGTTGCATGTTAAATTCACTTGCCCATTTGTTACTGGATAAATTGATTTGGGTGGATATTTACTATTTGCACGTTTGTATTCTTGATATTAACACCCTGTCAGGTGTAGCCAAATATTTTGTCTCAGTTTGTGACTGTCTCTTTCCTCCTCTGATTGTTTCCTTTGATGTTGGGAAGCTTTGGAATTTCATGCAATCCTTTTTGTAAATTTCTTGCTTTTATTTCCTAAGCCACTGAAGTTGTTTTTAGAATGTTCTGTATGCATGTACCTGGAACTGTTTTACCTATATTTTCCACTACCAGTTAACCAAAGTTTTAGTCTTACATTGAGGTCTTTGCACCATTTTATATTGATATTCATACAAGGGGAAAATAAGGGTGTACTTTCATTCTTCTGCATGTGGTCCTAAGTTCAGCCAGCACCATTTCTTGTGGAGGCTTTCTTCTCTGATGTATTCAGCATCTTTATCAAAATTCACACATCTGTAGTTTGTAGACTGATGATTTCTCAGTCAGGCATTTTGATACCCCTAGCACTGGTCTTTCTGCTTAGAATTACTTTGATGCCTCAAGGTCTTTCAGGCTTTCATTTGAGATTGTTTCCTGAGTTCTGTGAAGAAGTGAAGGATGCCATTGGATTTTTATGGGATTGAATTTACAGCTTGTTTTTGGTAATAGAGCCCTTTTTGCAATATTAATTCTGCCAATCTATAAACATGGGAGTTATTTCCACCTTCTAGCAATATTTTTCAATTTATTTTTTATTTTATTTTTGTGTATGCATACAATAAAGTCTTCATTATAGGGTCAGGGTCTTTTCACACTCTTAGGTTTATTACAAGGTTTTTCTTTTGAAAGTATTGTGAATGAGATTTTCTTTCCGATTTCTTTAACAAGTTCATTACTGACATATAGAAAAATTACTGATTTTTGCACATATTTTTATCCTGATTCTTTGCTGAGATTTTTAAAATCAAATCTAAGAGGTTTATTTTGTATAATCTTAGAGTCTTTGATACTAAATAAGGACAGAGAAGGTGGACACCCATATCTCATTAATGATCTTAAAGCAAATGCTTTCAATTTTTTCTCATCTAGTACAATGTTGATTACACATTTGTTGTATAGCTTTTGTTATATTGAAATACATTCCTTTTAAATTTCTAGTTTCAGATTTTTTTATCATGAAGCGATGGCTAAAATTTGTCAAAGGCCATTCTGTATCTACTGAGATGACCTTGTAATTTCAGTTTCTTAGTAATCTATTTGTGTGCTGTATTACATGTGCATATGCTACACCATACTTGCAGATAAATGAAGCCAACTGGATATGGTATATGATCTTTCCAATGTGTTGCTAAGTTTTCAAGGGCTTTATTCAGAATTTTTACATCTGTATTCCTCAGGAAGATTGGTCTACAGTTTTCTTCTTTTTTAGTATCTTTATCTGGTTTTAGTTTCGGGGTAATACTAGCTTCATATGAATTTGGAAGTGTTCTCTCTCTTGGTTTCTGGAGTATTGTGATGAGCATTTGCTGTTTGTTCTTCTTTATATTCTTGTGCAATTTGTAATGAGTCCATCCAGTCCTAAGCTTTTCTTTGCTTAGAGACTTGTTTAAGCTGTGTGTATCCTCTTGATTTTAATTTGGTAGGTCATGTGCATCTAGGCATTTATCTATTCCTTCTAAATACCCATCGTTGGGAAAATTTTCAAAATATTCTCTAGTGGTCCTCTGTTTTTATGGTATGTATTTAAGCTGCCCTTTCATCTCTAACTTTATTAATTTAGGTTTCCTTTCCTTTGCTTAGTTTGGCTGAGGGTTTGTTTATTATATTTATCTTTCCAAAGAACAACTCTTTGTCTTAGTGATTCTATTGTTCCTTTTAGTATTCATTTACTTAATTTACACACTCCTCCTTATTATTTCCTTCTATTGGTCTAATTTTTCTATTGGTCTTGTTTTTCTAAGACCTTGAAATATATAATTAAATTATTTATTTGAGATCTCTGTGATTATTTTTCTAAACTTAAACATTCATAACTATAAACTTTCCTCTTAGAACTGTCTTTGTTGTGCCCCAAAGATTCTGATTTGTTTCCTTTTTTATTTTTATTTGATTCTAGAAAATTTTATGTTCCTCTGGTCTCTTCAGTGATCCATTGATTGGTCAAGAGTATAGTAGTCTGTCTATTTTTTGGTAGTCTCTGTAGTTTCATTTGCTCTTGATTTCCAGCTCTGTTCCAACTATAATCTGATAAGATATGACAACGTGGGGCTGGAGAGATGGCTCAGAGGTTAAGAGCACCAACTGCTCTTCCAGAGGTCCTGAGTTCAATTCCCAGCATCCACATGGTGGCTCACAACCATCTCTAATGAGATCTGGCACCCTCTTCTGTGTACATAATAAATAAATAAATAAATAAATAAATAAATAAATAAATAAATAAATCTTGAAAAAAAAGATATGACAACGTTACTGTGAGTCTTCAATAGTCTTTCAGATAGATGCCCAAATATGTGTCCTAATGTATGGTCATTTAAAAGAAAAAGAATTACACATCTGGAGGATAGAATGTTCTATGGATGTTGAGTTCATTTCCTCTGGGGATGAGTTTAACTCTGAAGTTTCTTTGCTCTTTTTATAGTGTGCGGGGGAATTAAAGTTATCCACTATTAGTATATTTGGGCTGTCTGTCCCTTTATGTTCAGTAATGGTTACGAAATTGGGTGTATCATCAATTGGTGTATTAACATTATGCTTATGATTATTCTATCATCTTGATAGATTGTTCCTTATTTATGTGGTGATACTCTTTATTGTCTCTGACCAGTTTTGGTTTGAAGTAGACGTAAATGTAGCAGTAGCTCCTTTTCTGCCTGTACTTGTTTATAGATTCATATCACTGTAGTCTATATATGTATTTTTGCCGGTGAAATGTGTTTCTATTAGAAACTTGTCTTCATCTTTTAATTGGAGAAGCAAGACCATTTATGTTTAGAGTTATTAATGACAGGGCCTTTTGGATTTCTATCATTTTTTAGTTTTTCTGGTTTGCTCAATTGGTGTTTTCTTTCCTCCCCTTCCCTCTCTCCCTTCTTCTTCCTGTTCTCCTCTCCTCCCCCTTTTCTTTCTCTTTCTTTCATTTGTTATACTAACTGAACGCTCATTGTCAGTTACAGTTTCAGACTCTTTGGATCACTACTCACCACAAAAGAACCTTCTTTGACTGAAGTTGAACCCAGCACAAAGCTAAAGGCAATACTGTTTGGACTACTGACTATCGTAGAGACATTTTTCTCTTGTCATATCTATTTAGGGTTCTAAGTCACTTTTATTTGGATAACTACTTCCTTCCCTGGTTTGGGAAATTTCCTTTCCTATGATTTCAACGAATAGATTTTTCTATACCTTTTTTAAAAAATCAACTCCTCCGAGGATTCTTAGATTTCCTTTTCTGGTTTTGTCCCAGAGTTTCTGGAACTGGTGTTCATGCTTTTTATTTTTTTTCTGAGTGCATTATATCCTCAATCTCCTACTCCTGTCATTTTTTTCTTCTTGCTGTAATTTATTGATGATATTGCCACTATTTTTTATTTGATTGAATTTCCCAAAGATTTAATTTTCTTCAGTGAATTTATTATCCATATTTCTGTAATATGTGTTTCTGACATTGTTACCTGTGCACGGAATTGATTTACTTTATACATCTGCTTGTTTTCTCTTTCACATTATTGCTATATATGTGATATATTATATATATCACGTATGTATCATATATATATATATATATATATATATATATATATATAATTTTTTTTGAGACAGGGTTTCTCTGTGTAACCCTGGCTATCTTGGAACTCACTTTGTAGACCAGGCAGGCCTCAGACTCGGAGATTCGTCTGCCTCTGCCTCCAGAGTGCTGGGATCAAAGGCGTGTGCCACCACAGCCTGGCTCATTATCATTTTTATAAGTAGACTCTTGAATTGTCTGCCGTTTTAACAACTTCAGTATCTTTAATTCTGTAATTGAAGATTTGTTGTCATTTGGAGACAGTGTGTTGCCTTGCTTTTTGACACTTCTTGTGTATCTGTTAGGACTTACTCATTTGTTGGTTTGAATATTTCCTTTAGTTTTACTTCAGGATCTTCTTAGTGAGCAACCTAATTTTGAAAGACTGTTCCTCAGTACTATCCAGATAGTAGGAACCAAACTTCTCCAGCAGAAACAGCAACAAACGTGTGTGTGTGTGTGTGTGTGTGTGTGTGTGTCTCCCTAAAATCATATTAAAGTGGGCTAATAATACCATCAATGACCACAAAACAGAAAATGGCAGAAATGATTTAAAGTAGTTTGTCAAGCTAAAAAAAGTATAAAACCAAAAAAAAAAAAAGAAAGAAAAAAGATAAAAGAAAAAGAAAATGAATGAAATAAGAAGATGGATGTGGGAAGGGGAAAAGAAAGGAGAAACAAAGTGAGGTTGTTAGTTTTAATTGTCAAGACAAACTAGAATTTCCCGGGAGGGGAGATTTAATTAGGAATGGTCTGGATTAGGTCAGGCATGCGCAGGTCTGTTGGGTTGTTTGGATGACATCAATTGGTGTGGGAAGACCCAGCATAAAAGTGGGCAGCAATGCTCACTGGGTTTGGGTCCTGACTATATAAAAGAGGAGAAAACAAGCTGAGTGTGAGCATGTGTACATCTGTCCTCTCTGCTCTTGACTGTGAGTGTGACCAGCTGCTTCAGCTTCCTGCTGCCTTGACTTCCCTGCAGTGATGGACTGGAACCTGGAATTGTGAGCCAAATAAACCTCCTCTCTTAAAGCTGCTTTTGTTAGAGTGCTTTATCACAGGAACAGGAAAGGAAACCAAGATGTAAAATTAAAGCCAAGAGAACACATGGAAAAGAACGTTAAGATGAGAGAAGGGTGAGAGATAAAATGTCACAATAAAAGTACATAAGTAAAATTATATAAATGTGAAACGGATACATGAACACTTAAAGAAATTGTCAAATTACTAACTAAAACTAAGAGGAAGAAAAGGATCTGAAAGGGACAAATTAATCCACAGGTGACATGCTAGAGCAGCCTTGCTTGGTCTGGGGTCTCTAAAGTTGGAGTCTACCAGGTAGATGTATGTGGTGGGGTAGCTGACGTTGGAACTTCTTGTTCTCCCTACCATTTTATGTTGGTGCAGAACACAGACCAGTAAAATGCCATATTTTGTTGCTGTTAGTATTCTTGGAATTTTTTGATGTATTTTCATGATATACCTAGAAATTCTAATGACTACACTTAACCTTTGTGACCTGTAAGCTGAGCAAGTTATTCCATGCTCCTGAGATTTCACACTTTGTACACTCGGGGTCTTAAGTGCATTGAGAAGTGTGTGTGTGTGTGTGTGTGTGTGTGTGTGTGTGTGTGTGTGTGTGAGGAACAGGACACTGCAGTATCTCCAGGAGGACAAACATCAGTGCTTTCAAATCTGAGGCATCATTAGATTCTATTGGAGGGATGCAGCTTGGGGCTCAAGGCACTGTGCTGGACCATGAATGTTCTGTCTTGTCTGTAGTGGGTGCCCAGCACGTAGGTAGATCTAGAGGTTGACCACTTGATAACTCCAGTTGTGGGGCTGTCAGTAATTCTTGGGTGGTGGGGTCATCTAGCCACAGAAGGTGAAGCTACCTCTCATTGTGTGTTCCACTGCATAAGGGTAGCTTCATGCCACCTGAACATGTCAGCATGTCTGCATACCCTCCCCAAGAACTGCTTCCTGTGGCTACCATAGGGCTCTGGTGGGTTGATCATAGGCTTTCTAGATTGTGATTCTTCTTATCAGGGGTAGTTCAATCTTAAACTCTAGAATTTGTCTCAAACAACCACATGGTGGCCCACACCATCTGCAACTCCAGCCTCAGGGCATCTGACTCTATTCTGGCATCCACAGGAACTGCACACACGGTACACAGATATAGATGCAGGTAAACTACCACCCATGCACATAACAATAAAAGAGAATGATAATCATCTTTAAGTTCTAAGAGACTGAATTAAAAAGTATCTGTTCCTGAATTTGAGGGGTCAGTGAGAACAAAGTATCACTGACACATTGTTTTACTTTTGCAAAAGTATTGTCTAAAATGGATTGGCAAGTTTTTCTTACAAAAGACCATGGGTCTCTGGTGCAAAATTTGTTCACATCTGCCATTTATATCATGAAAGCAAACATAGGCATTATGTAAATATTGGGTATACCTGGAGTTTGCCTGCTAACAGATATATTTGACCCACAGTGGACTTGATGAAGCCCTAGACTATAGTTTAATGATCCCTAGTATAAATAAAAGAGGTCAAAAAGAGAAAGAATTTCAGTAAATGCTCATATGAAAATGGAACATTACAAAGAATACCAGTGTACAGTAAGTACCATCCTAACTGGAGATAAAAATAAAATCTTGAAAGCAAGCCATGAGAAAAAAAGAAAAGAAAAGAAAAGAAAAATACACTCAGGGTCTGTGTGAAAGCAATGATGAGTATACCAAATGACTTCCCTTGGGAAACAACAAAAAACGATTCAGGACACCCCAACAATTTTGCGGGGTGTGGGTGTGGGTCAACTGCCAAAAATTAGGTGGAACAAAGGTTATTTTAGATGAAAGATGAAAAAGTTTGTTGTCAGGAGACATGCACTATAAGAAATGCTAAAAGTTGTTCTATTGTAGGAAATTCTGTCAGATAGAAATTCAGATCCACAGAGCCTCGTAAAAGGCACTGCAAATAGCAACTATCTCAGAATTCATAATATGTAGAATAAAATATGTGACAGTCCTAGCACAGGAGACATATAATGCATTCTTGCAAAGAACTTTCATTGCATATGTGGTAACAGTATTAACTCCAGGTATGCTGTGGTAAGATGGAGATGAATACTAAAATTTTTAAAGGAACCGCCATAAAAATAGCATACAGGTAAGACCTCTGGAAGACATGAGATTCTTAAAATTTTATCAATTTAAAAAGCCAACAAGTAAGGGAGGAGAAAGAGGTAAGAAGCACATGAAGCAAACTGTTCTAGATGCCCCCCCCAAAAAGAGAGAGAAATAACCCCAATCATATTCATTACTTAAAGTGAATTGAGTAAAGAATTCATTTACGACTACAAGTGGTCACAGGTATGGAGGGAGCTTGCCACTCTTTTAATAAGCACCCTTGCTTTGGTGGTGTCTTAGTCACTGTTCCATTGCTGTGAAGAGACCAAGGCATAAGAGAAAGCATTTAAATGGGGGCTTGCTTACAGTTTCAGAGGTTTAGTCCATTATCAGGATGGAGAGCATGGTGGTATGCATGGTGTTGGAGGAGTAGCTGAGAGCTACATCCTGATCCACAAGCCTGGAGAAGGCGGGGGGGGGGGGGGGGGGACGGGACTGGTTGTGGGCTTTGGAAAACCAACAAGCCCACCCCCAGGGATACACTTCCACCAACAAAGCCATACTTTCTAATCCTATCAAAGAGTTCCACTCCCTGATCACTAAGCATACAAATATATGAGCCTATGAGGGCCATTCTTTTCCTAACCACTACATCCCACTGTCTGGCTCCCATTTTGTAGCCATATCATAATGCAAAAAAAATGCACTCAGTCTAACTTCAGAAGTCCCCACAGTCTATCACAGTATCAATACTTTAAAAAGTCCAAAGTTCTGGGGTGTGAGAGATAGCTCAGCTGTTGAGAGCACTGGCTGCTCTTCCAGAGGACCCTGGTTCAGTCCCCAGGATCCACATGGCAGTTCACATTCTATCTGTAACTGGTTTCAGAGGATCCAATACCCTCACACAGACATACATGCGGACAAAAAGCCAGTGCACATAAAATACAAATAAATAAATCATTAAGAAAGTTCAAAGTCTCTGAGACTCATGGCAGTTTCTTAACTATAAACTTGTAAAATCAAACTAAAAATCAGATCACATGCTTTCAACATACAATGCCACAGAATATAATTACTGTTCCAAAAGGGAGGAAAGGGAGCATAGTGAGGACATACTGGACCAAAGCAAGTTTAAAACCAAGTGGAGTAAACTCCAAATCCTGCATCTCCATGTCTGATGTCAGAGGGCTCTTCAGATCTCCATCTCCTTTCAGCTTTGTTGACTGCAACACACTTCTCTTTCCCGGGCTGGTTCCACGCCTAGTCTGCAGCTTTCTTTGGCACGTATCCCACACCTCTAGCATCTTCAACATCTTGAGGTCTCCAGCACAATCCCGGTTTCTCCTTCATAGCTTCATGCAATGGCTACTCTGAGCCTCCATGAAGGGACACCCTGACACATGCCTGGCCCCATTGGCTTTCCTTAGTCATGGAAGGAGATTCCACAATCCCTTTCTTGTATTCTTGGAGTCTAAAGTCAGAACCACATGGCCCAAAGCTGCCAGGTTCTGCTGCTTGCTTCTTTCAGCCCACTCTTTAAGTTACATTTACACCAGCTTCCTGTTGGTGGTGGTTTCCTTCACTGCTTAAGCTTTCCTTTAAAATTCCTTTTCACAAGTTGGAAGCTCAGCTGGCTAGAGCCTTGCCCTAAGGTCATCACTCCCTTTATTCCATTTAGCATCCTGGTGCTCACAGGTTAACAGCAGCCAACAATAACCATGCCGCTCCTGAAGTTCATTACACAGGCTGAACACACTGCCAGATTCTTTGCTAGAAGATAACAGGGAAGTCCTCTAGCCTCATTCCCAGTGGAGTTCTTGCCTTCTGGAACTCTGTGGCACAATCTCCCTCTATTATCCGCTCTCTGTCCTCCTAGACTTACTAGAATCAGCTACTGTCATGTCACTCACAGCATTTAGGGTTTTTGAAGCCTGCACCTGCAAAATCTGATGCCTGTCCCTGGGGGCCTACTATTTATTGATTTGTTTGTTTATTATCTTTTTCAGACAATATTATATTTTAATCATTTTTTTTCTCTCTTCCAATTCCTCCCAGTTCTCTCCCACCCACCCCCAACCCCACCCAGCTTTATGTTCTCTCTTTCTCTCTCCTTCCCTCACCTCCCTCTCTCCTGCCCCTCACAAAACAAACAAACAAACAAACAAACAGCAACAGGCAAACAAACCCCACAAACAAAAAAAAAAGTGAAAACCAAAACAAACAGGCAAAAGAGCAATGAGACAAAAATGCCAAAGGACGGAAAAATGAAACAAAATGGTCACAAAAATGCCCTTGAGTTGGTTTTGTGTTGGCTGGATACCCTTCAGCACCGGGCCTGCTCAGGGTGTGGTGTGCTGCAGCTAGGCTTCTCATAAAGCCTCTGTAGCCTTCAAAACAGTCCCACAAGCTGCATACTGAGCATTTAAAACATGAACCTGAGGGGGGACATTTCAGATTTAACTCATAACCCTCTTCCTCATCTATCTGACTGCTGTGGCCTGAGTCTCTCCCATATGTAATTTGAAATGTCCTTTATTATTCTGCTTATAAGAAACGCAGGGAAATTCCCAAGGATATTGGCACTCATATCTTGGCAATAACTAAAAGCTCTATGATTGGACTTAATGCCATCTCAACAAGAGGAATATCATGCCTGGTATTGTAGGGTAGAGGGGCCAGCCAAAGAAACCCACCCTGAGCCTGAAATCTGAGCCAGTGGAAGAAACACTTTGGCCCTGAAACCAGTACCAAAGAAACAACACATTTCTTGAAACCAAAGCCAAAGAAACATGGTTTGGCCCTGGAATTAGAGCCAGTGAAAGGAACACACTCTGGCCCTGAAACTAGAGCCAAAAGGCTAAAAAGGGCCAGTGAAAGAAGCACACTTTGGCCCAAGAAAACAGAACCAAATCTGCCCCTGACCAAGCGAAAACAAAACCAACCAATCCCTGAGAAAGAAAAACAGCCAATCACTGAGCAGGAAAACCAACCAATCCCTGAGCACAAAATCTAGCTAACCTGAACTTGTCCAAGCTCAAGGGGATCCCAATCTGACCAATTCTCCCCCTGGAAAAACTCTGCCCCTAAGAAACCCTATATAAGCTCCTCTGCCTGTTCAGTTGGCAGCTGTCCTCCTCCACCCTGGCAAAGGCAGCCACTCTCCTGGACTCCTCCTTCCCAAGTAATTATCTTGAAAGAGTTTTGGGTGAAGATCTTCTTTTGCTGGCATGGAGCAGAATCTCTACTGGGAAGCTTCTTTAGGGGAGCAGAGCAGAAGAAGCAACTGACACCTCTGCTGGGAAACTCCCTGAGGGGAGCAGAGCAGAAGTAACAACTTTCCCTGGAGCTGGAGCAGATTCCTACATTTCTGCAGGGGTTTTCCTCTTAGCAGAGTGAAGCAGAAGAAGTAACATCTTGGGCTGGAGATGAGAAGAAAGGGATACCTTTGCTGGGAGACTCCCTTAGGGGGGCAGAGCGGAGCTCAACTGTAACAGCTCTCTCTCTCTCTCTCAGAGAGGAGCAGGATTGCCATATCCTAGGGAGAGACTGCCCCTGACCTGATCCCAGCTTCAGTTATGGCCTGACTTTCCAACAAGTCAGGATACCTTTCTCCTTACAGCTGTAGGTATCCAGGATAACTTCCCTTCACAGCTGTAGGTATAGTATAACCTGACTTCTCAACAAGTCAGGATACCTTTCCCTCCAGAGCTTGTAGGTATCCAGGATACCTTTCCCTCCAGAGCTGTAACACTTGCAGATATAGCCTAACTTCCTGACAAGTCAGGATACTTTTCCCTCTGGAGCTGTAACACTCCCAGATACTGGAAACCTAACCTACCATCTGGAGCTAGTAAGGTTGTGGATCTTGAGGGAGAACCTAAAACTGCCATTTTATTATACCAGTGTAGGTGGAAATTTCTGTCTTGACCATCTGCTCCCAAATAACCACTCAGAGTCTTAATATGAATGATTAATGCTTGGCCAATAGCTCAGGCTTGTTAATAGCTAACTCTTACATTCAAATTAACCCATATTTCATGTGTATGCTTTGCCACATGGCTTGGTACTGTTTCTCAGTACAGCATGTCCCTCTTGCTTCTCCCTGCTTCTGCTTGAGACACCTCAGACCTTGCCCTTCTTCCTTTTAGCATTCTCAGTTTTTAGCTTTCCTGCCTAACCTTATCCTGTTCAGCTATTGGCCAGTCACCTTCTTTATTAACTCAGTCACAGTGACAAATTTTCACAATATACAAAGGGATTATTCCGCAGCACACCAGCATAATTTGAACTGTATTCTAAATATCCTTATACCCACAGATAAGTATAGCTATCACCCCTCAACAAATTTCTCTTTGCAACAGATGGTTATCATAAAAAAACCCACAACCAATCAAAATGCAGAAAACATGATTGTCCAGCTCCAACTGACCCATCTACAACACAACTCCTGTACTCAAAGTTCAGAGAACATTGTGGAAGAGGGGTCAGCAAGATTATAAGAGTTGAGAGAAAGAAATCAGATATCTACTGTGGGATTGCATCTCCTAGAGATGTCAGGGAAGCTCTACCCAAGAAGTCTCAACATCATGGTTGCCTAAACAAGACCCAAACAAGGATGACACCAATAGACAAGCATGGAAGGAAGAAACTTATAGGAGCTCATCAATAGACAAAGCACTGCAGGAAGCTAAGGAAAGCTGAGAGCTGGAGAAAGTAGTTTTATCCAGGGATAAACTCCCCAATTGGTTAACCAATACCAAGTGGGTCAGCCCTGACATCATATACCTACAAATAACACACAGACCAAGCAGGTTGGATTTATATGTTTAGGAATTTCTCTCTCTCTCTCTCTCTCTCTCTCTCTCTCTCTCTCTCTCTCTCTCTCTCTCTTTCATACATGGCAAACTTGGAAGGAGAAAAAGAGAATGATATATTTTAATTTCAAAAATAAAAGAAAATTAATTGGAGGAAACATGCATGGAATCAGTGAAATAAATTATATTATGTGTGCTCTATCTATCACTGTTCTGTGATAATATAAATCTGCAACTATTTAGTCAGGAAATAACTGGGGCATGTCAGCTGAAAGGTGGTTTTCCTTGGCCACATCTCAGACAACCTGCTCTTTTGCTGGTTATCTGAAACAATATATTTGGTTATGGTTATCTGAAACAATATATTTGGTTAACAGACACATGTAGAACTTGGCAGCTTTGTGTGTAGCTCTTTCTTTACTTCTCTTGGTTATTTGGAGTTGTAGGCATTGCTAGTTTTGACTTCCTTGTTCAATATGGTTATCTGGAAATGAGGACTACAACAACCTCCCCCTTTTCCTCTGTGATGGTTTCTTGTCTGACACTGTTGTTTTATTTTCTTCCTGGTTTTTTTTTTTTGGTTCTTGTTTTTTCCCTTCCTTTCTCTTCCACTGTGTCATTCACAATTCATGTGGGAGAGTTTTTAGGTGTAGACTCAGAGTATGTGGTGAGGCAGGGGAATAGCTTAGTGCATCTGCATGCAGTAGATTATGCACATTTTCATTAAGCCCTGCACCACAGAGGTTTCTGGATTAGAGGAGGATCACCTACCAGACTAGACTGGCATTTCAGCACATGGCATGAAACCTCACTTGATAAATGTCCATACATGTAACAAAGCTCCTAGGTTCCTCTGTTTTCATTTGTCCAGTGTACATGAAAAAAAATATTTTTTCACTCCAACTGTTACAGGCTACCTGTTGTTTGAGCCACAGCTGGCTTCAAGACATGCTTTATTCAGACCACAGAGTTAATGATTTAATCACCAGAATAAGATATCTGGAGATTTCACATACATGTACGACATTTCTGCTTTCTTAAACAATTTGTATTAGTTACTTTTGTGTCTCTGTGGCCAAATACCCAAGAGAGCAATCTGAGAAGGAAAGATTTGTTTAGCCTGTGTTGGATACTTCAGTCCATGGGTGGTTGGCCCAGGCAATTGGGCAGAACATCATGGAAGCAGAAGTTATGTCATGGAAGAGCTGTTTTATCTCATGATAAACAAGGGAGTCAGGGGTGGACAGGACTGCATATCTAGTTCACTTTACCTCCTCTAGCCAGACCCCACTCCCCAAAATTCCTATCACTTCTCCAAACAGTACCACCAGCTGGGTACCAAGCAGGACACTGGAGTCTGTTTGAATTTCACATTTAAACCATACCCGAACAAACTGAAGCGGGACTACAGAAAGATCGGGAAGTGCTAAGACTGGGGCTGCGTAGTCCTTCAGGAGTGGAGGTTGATTTTCCTCCTGGTCAGCATGCCCCACTCAATCTCTCCAGCTCCTCAGGGAACAGGGAAGTGAAGAAAAATTTGAAGATCTGTGGTCTTGAGTTTGAATCATTTAAAAATCCAGAGTCTCCTTTCTCTATCTATATATCTGTAATATACACAGGCCATGTCCTTATCATGCTTTCTTTACTCCCCTGGAGGAAACCAAGCAGAATAAATAAATAAATAAATAATAAATAAATAAATAAATAAAATAACCTTTGTGTAGTTCTCCATTATTTCCTGTAGATGGCAATATTGCACCGGCATTCTCTCGGCTCTTCTTTATTTTAGATGCCTCCAAAATTGTTCATTATATAATTTTTCAGTGGGAATAATTTTTGCTCGTAAATTTATTACAGCACATTTTCAATAGTCCTAAATTTATTGGTAAGCAGGTAGAGTCCACAAAGCTGCAAAATTTAAAAGAATAAAATGAGGCTTATTTCCCCCTTCTTCTCCTTCCTTGGAGCTTCCTGAGCTAATAGTGAAAAGGGAGCATATTGCAAAGTATAATTGTCACGATTATGCGGGCTGTTCATTTGGTTTGCATGTGCACATGCATCCAGCTGCCACATCTGCACTGCACATTGGATAAATAGCCCTTTCCTTGTACAGTTCGAAACATCAAATGCTTCTCATTTGGAACAGTTTCTTTATTTTGTTTTGTTCATAATGAATGCTACCCACAAATACAGGAAGCAAGGGAGCAGAAAATAGTAGTCTGTGCAGCAAGGGGGAGGCTCTTACAGATAGCCGTGGACACGAGTAGACAAATATGAGCTCTATGCCGGCTTCATATGAACAAGGCCAGCATTTGCACGGGGCAGGGCCGCGGGGGGGGGGGGGGCGGGCAGCTGGGTGTGTTAATTAGATTAATGGCTTGAAAACAAATCCATTTCGGAGTAGCTAATTCAATATTTTGTTTTGAGTTATTTGGTGCAATTTGCTTTGGTGGGCGGCAGACAAATATTAAGTGTTCAATTTTGTCTTCAAGCACGACTCACTAATATTTTAGTGATTTCATTCTTTGGTTCTGGTGTTTGCTTTCTTTCTGTCCTGGCTCCTCTGCTTGACAACTGAGTGGGAAACAGGATCCGGCAATTCTCAGTCACGACTTGGAAGTCTAAAGAGGACTTGAGCCCTTTGTGTGTCTAGAACCTGATGTCCATCCTAGCTAGAGGTCCCTGCCTTCCAGGGTCCCTACAGGCTGTCTGCTCCTACAGGAACTCGTTCAGGGATGGGGGTGATATGCGTGACCGTGTGTCAACATAATGATGGCCTCCATGATGGAGGTTTTTCCTCACAGTGAGTGGAGGCGAGCACAACAACAGGAAGGGAGGCAGGCAGATGGGCAGGGCTGTGCAAGTTCGGGGCTCCTCTGGGGCAAGGGTTTGAGATCTTCCCCACAAGCCCCCAGATATCGCAAATGGCACGGAGAAGACACTCCTGTGGGTCTACACCAAATACCCCACCGCAGAGTCTTTCCGTTTGGTTCTTCGGTTATGAGAAAGACATCCTTGCTTGTCTGGGGTCTTGACTCCTCTGCACCCCTAAATACAGTGTCCTACATCTCAGAACCGCTGTCCCGCTTCTGCTCATCTCAGCCCGCTGGGAAGGCAGCTTTGGTTCAGAGTGAGCCTTGGTCATGTTAGCTCTGCCTTCTGCTCTCCCACATCTCCCTGGCAACATGAGCTGGATCTTACTACCTCTCAGAGACGGGGGGGGGGGGCAGCCCACCTTCCTCTAGAATGACCCCCCTGCCCCACAGGCACACGATGTTTCTGACCCTGGCACCTGACCTTCTCACCACCTTTCCCCTTGGTCTCCTTGAGATCTTTGCTAAGGTTGAATGGGTCACCTTTATCTTAACAGGGTTTGGGTTTTTTGTTTTGTTTTTTTATCCAAAGCCTTCCAGCTCTGAGCTTCACCCCATTGGAGGTAATTAAAATGACTTCCCCAACAGGAGAGGGCCCTATGTTTTTTTTGCCAGGTTTCTGAGGCTCTGCTGCTGTTGCTAAGTGGAATGTGAGTGAGAGCAAATAAATATCTACCTCCTCAGAGCACGGAAAGTTTGACAATCTTTCTGGTTTCACGAAAAATTTCAAGTCTTTTTATACACAGTGTCTATTGTCAACACTGTCACCTTTGGCTGAGGACTCTTATGAGAAGCAGCAGGTCTGCATTTCCACCTTAGAACAATTATGCCTCTGCTCAAGCCTGGAAGTCCCCTGTCAAACCCCGCTCCCTGGTCAAATGCCTGTGCAATGTGTCATTGGCGGCATTAGCAAAGGCTGCTGCGTGACTTGGAACAGGAAGGGGATCCAGGCTCAGAGGTAAGTGGGGTAGGAGAATGCCTGAGCATGGGCTTGGAGATTCGGAAGGGTGTCGCAGATGTTTTCTGAGACCAGGAAGCAGAGGTTAGCAGTCTTAGCAGAGGATCTAGCACGTGCAGAGGTGTGGGGACTTCAGCAGCCACCTACCTAGTGATGGCTTTGCCTCGAGACGCTGTCAGCTGCCTCTTTAGAAAGCTTCTAATCTCAGCACCTGGGATGAAGGCCACCCTTCTCCTGCCTCCCACCCTCCCTCCCTTTCACTTCCTTTCTTCTTCCTCTCTCTCAGTCCCCTCCATCCATTCCCTCACCCTCCCCTTTCTCCTCCCTTTTGTCTGTGCTCAGGATTGGCCTGGGGGTTTCACCTGTGCCTAGGGAAGCACTCTGCCTTTGAGCTCCACCCTAGCCTTGCCTCTCGCACCTCTGCAGGACTGTTGGACACTCAGCACCTCTGTCTGTTGCGGGCCAGGCTGGTGCTCAGTCACTCTAGTGGCTGAGGTCCTGTAGAGGGACCTGGATGAATGCAACAAACCTTTCCTTGTTCCTTCCTAGAATGTATAGGGGAGAGGCAGAGGGGAAGCTCAAATCCTTCTTGGTAGAAAACAATGGGAAGTCTGCCTAAATTCTACTCTGCCTGTACAACACATTTTCTGCAAAATGGGAGGTTTAATATTTGATATTTTTTTTTGTGAACACCTCCCATATCGACTGAATGATTGGGCTTGGCTTGCAGGCCTGTGTAGATATTTCTAAAGGAGAGCCACATTAAAGAGTCCTCTCCCCTCAGTGTGTAAAGCTCTCATTTTATTTACACATAAATCTTGGGGAGAGTCCCTCTTCTCAACTTCACATTCCTCCAGACTCTTAACGCTGGCCTTTTTATGGATGGAAAACTCCTGCTTTGTATTCCTCCAGTGCCGCCAACAATAAAGCCACCCTCATTATGGAATAAAATTTAAAACTGTCTCCCAATTGTGCAGTTGATGTGAATGAGACCTATTATGTTTGCTTTACTATGGTGCGATCCGTGATAGATGGCGAGGGGAATTTGAGGACCCCGGGGATTCTGACGCTCGGCATGCTAAGTGGAGTGGCTGCGTGTAGCCGTTTATCAGTGGAAAGCAGAAAGTCTGCCCAAGGCTGCTGGCACACACCTTGACTTGACAGGGCTTGATTGTGTTTGCTCAGATTAGCTATAGACACCTTCAACGCACAAGGTCAGAGGGGGTGTGCGTTCGCTGAGAAGAGATGTGACACTCTATTCCTGGTCATCCCTCTCAACAAAATCTTCGTGATGTGTGTGGGTGCGCGTACCTGTGCACTCATGTTCATGTATATGTGTGCACGCGTGTGTTGTGTGTGAGTGTGTGTGCATGTGTGAAGCCCGACTATCTTGCATGCATAACATGATTTGGGTCCATACTGCTGATCCCGTGAGCTGAAGTGTGAGTACAACGGTAACGTGTGTGTCCGTTTCCCGTGTCATGTGTACCAACAGCTCTGTGGGTGAACGGCTGCTCACTCTTGCTTTTTCTGCCTCTCTTTTTAGAACTAGAGCGCTGACACCTTTGGTGAGGTTTGGTGACCTTCTGGTTTGTGTCGTTTTCTCCTGATAACTGCTTAGAGCGAAGAAGGTGTGTGTGTGTGTGTGTGGGGGGGGGTCCTGTTCTGTGAGGACTGGCTTGGTGTCCTGACATATTTGCAGTCCCCCAGAGCCACCATTGTCCTTAATTAAGCCACAAGGCATCGTTGGGGTAGGAACAGTTAATAATCCTCTCTTTTCAGGATTGCCTGAAGTGTATTTGGCTCAAAATAAAATGCAGAGAAAGGCACAGTTCTTGCCCGCGAGCATGGGATGATAGAAATGCTGCTGAGCTGAGCAGCGCTCACAGTAGGAGGCGGCTTGGAGGTTTGCTTCTGGATCCTCTTCGCCAGTCACAAGCAAGGCCAGCCGGAGATCATTTGCAGGCTGGTATGCTGGTGGCTTAAGTACCCCGTGTTCATGTAGACTGGGCAACGTCCTGCTGAGGACGCAAAAACATGCCTTACAGTACGGGAGGTGAAAGGTGGGGGCTACAAAAGCTTTGGCTAATTTTCTTTTCAATTCTCGTGCTTTCCCAAAATAATCTTGGCTCATGAACAAAAGATGTTGCCCAATATTGTTTGGGAAATAGATGGCCCTTGAAAAATGAGACTCAGCAGATAACTGGAGTCTTATTATCGGGTCTTGGTTGTTTACAAAGCGTTCATATACTGACATTGGGAAGAATTCTTGGAAGAGAACGTTGTAAAGAGTGAAATTTCTCTTTGCTTCTTATCAGATCTTTTTATGCTTCATTTTTAACTAGGTCAGAAAGAAATGGAGTTGTCTTCAAATACTGTGTGGGTTAGTTAACTCATCAGCTACCAGTTGCTACTTCTCAGATGTCTGCCAAACTTTGCACTTCCTGTGATACATATTTTAACAATGTTGTATAAATTAGCATGGGCAGAGCCAGAGGGAGCAAAACCTTCACCAATGACCTGTGTCTTTCTCTCATTCCTCTTTTGTATCCTAGTCACATTTGGGTCACAGCTTTTTGTTTTAATTTTTCCCCACTACCCTTAATTTTCCTTCTGTCTCTTTAAATATAGAATGACTTCCTCACCTAGCAAGTTTACAGAATATTATCTTGCAGAATATGGATGGTTTGATGTATGTTTTGAAATTGAAAAATTTGGATCATAAACAAACATCTAGGTCTAAGTGCTTGGTAAAGGTGCCTATGAAAATCAGTCACTCCTGCCCACCTCCCGCCCAGCCCATTCTTCCTGTTTCTGTCTTTGTTCCCGTAGGGTCAATATAGATTCATCATTAATTTAAAGGGCTTATTGTTACTAACTTACACAAGGCAGCCTGACTCTACACCCCATATAGTTGGATGAATCCTTTGCCATGGGAATCCAGAAGAAGAATAAGCGAGTAATAAAATAACCAACATTTACTGATGGCCAACCCTGTGCACAAACTATGTATAGGTATCTCATTTCTTCCTCACAATAACCCCATGAAACAAACATCCAAAGCAAGCAGTGAGGTCTGAGCGTTTTACCCAGGGCCACGCAGCGGTAGAGCAGAGATTGGATCAGTGAAATGTGACTTCGGAGGATAATCAAGAGGATTTAACAGGTGTGGGCAGATGGGAGGGAAAAAGGACAGGTTGAAGATGACAAATTTCACTCAGTAATGAGCAATTAGTTAAAACACATGTTAGGACATACATTCACCTGTCATCCACAGACACGCAAGATTAATCTCAGGACCTGGAGACAAAAAAGCGGTGTTGCAGCTCACGGGGGAGAAAGGATAGAAGTCTGCTCCCGTGGTCCTACGGGAACCAATCTGTGTGAGCCGCCAGCTGCAGGCCAATCCCCAGGCACAGTGACATGCTTGTCCCCTGTCCCTACTGCCCCACTGTGTATATGACAAACAGTTCCTACAGCAGGGAGTGGTCTGGATTATTTTTTGTTTCCCTCCTGTTTTTAAAAATTAGTTCTTTGAGTCTCATACAGCTAATTTTGATCATATCCAGCCCCTCCCTAGTTCCTCTCAGATATATCTCCCTTCCCTTCCAACCAAACCTGGAGTCCTTAAAAACAAACAAACAAACAAACAAACAAACAAACAAACACCCCCCCCAAACACACACCATCTAGTATAGTTTTTTAAACCTGTCTAGTAATGCTGTCCATATAGTATTGCATGTGTAGCCTTTACTGGAGGGTGGACTACCCACCAGAAGCTCCACCCTTACAGAGAATTGACTACCCCTCCCCTGACAACTACCAACTGCTCATAGCTCTTTAGCTGGGGGTGTGTGATCTAGATTGTTAAGTTACCTCCTCTCCTGCCTCCCAACCTTGTTGTTGGCCTCTGGTCCATTACAACCTCCTTCCTTCATGTCTCCCTGGAAGCTTTATGTGACTGCTCCCCAGTACAAGTTTTGCTTTACCCCCTGCTGTTGAGAATGTGACCAGCTTATCCAGCAGAGCCTCCTGCACACAGGCCTGCAGGGAGAAAGTGGGAACAGGAAAGAGTTGAAGAAATACGCTCACGAATGTTTGACTGCAAACTTCAGGCTTTGCAAGTAACTTTCTACAGCCCAGGTCATGATCTCCAACAGCTGAAGGGTTTGGTAAGCATCTGATAAACAAGTGGATGCGTGAAGGACCGGAGGCATGCCGCTCCTTAGCACAAGTTTGTTTCATCAAAAGAGAATTGCTTCAGGTTCAAAACATCACAAAACTCTTCCACTAAGCTGACCCTGGAAATGAAGTACTGCTTACAACCATCAAGGGTGGGGTGTATGCGTATGCTGTATGTATGTATGTGATGAATGCATGTGAGCATATGAGTGTGTGTGCCCATGTGCTCACATGCAAAGGCAAGCCAAGGATGTCAGGCATCTTCCTCTGTCACTCCCTGTCTCATCAGCTTGAGACAAGGTCTGTCACCAAAGCAGAAGCTTACAACTTCCACTAGGCTGGATGGCAAGCTCTTGGGATCTGCCTATCTTTACATCCCAATGCTGGGGTTACACGCATGCTTGGGGCGTGTGTGTGTGTGTGTGTGTGTGTGTGTGTGTGTGTGTGTGCACACGCGCGTGCGTGCGTGTGCACGCGCGCGTGCATGAGCATGTGCTAGAAATTCAAAGTTAGGTTCTAATGTTTGTACAACTAATATTTTTACCCACTGAGTCATCTCTGTACCTCTGTCTCCTGGATTTTCATGACATCTAAAGTGTCTTTTGCCAGAGATGGCCACGGCTGGTTTTGATTAGCTCAGAGGGCTAGCCACGGCTCTTGTTCTCTGGTTATGGAGCTGTTTGACTCAAGGTGTCTTTTAGTAAATTATGTGGCTCTTCCTGTGTGACGGGTTCTTCCAGCTCTTTACAAAACCAAGTCTGTTTCATTGGTTGGATTGGTATTGCAGAAACATGCATAGTCACAGGGAAGAAAACCTTTAAAGAGTAACCAGGAAAGGTCATCTTTAAGTCATATAGGAGACTTCTTGGGAGCCAGTTGCTTTCCACAGCATTCATTCCACAGTTGAGGGAGGTGGATTCCACACAGGCTGAGCACTGGTATGTATGTTCCCTTTAGGAAAGCAGATCTGCATTCCTTCCCTAGTTCGCTGTGGCCTTGAAGATATGAGACAACACGTGCGTCCTCTGCAACTCTGCCCCTCTGCCTTACTCTGAGCAGTTCTGGCATCACATTTCGGCCAAGGGCATGTACACCCCACACAGTGAACAAAGAGCCAAATCATGGAGTTAGAAGCAATTTCAGGTCAATAGCATAGATGTAGTTAAAAGGGCTGGCTACATGAGGCTGAGAACCTGAGTCTGGAGCCCACAGTGTAGAGAATGAATTCCCCAAAGCTGTCCTCTGACCTACATACATATACCATGGCACCTGTCGGCCAGCATTCACATGTACACATCACACACACACACACACACACACACACACACGAGAAGAAAAAGAACCATGGATCCTCGGATGCTAAATTTTGAAACAGCACATCGGTACCAAAACCAAAGGCAAAATGGTAAAATGAGAAACTTCAAGCCTCTATGAAGTGGGCCAGAAAACCCCTCATGTTCAATACAGAAAACCCAGATGTTTCCAAAAAGATGGGAACCCCACAGTAGTGAATCCCACACCACTTGTCTGGAAGAGGGGAGGTGTCTGGAGCTGGGAAGATGTCCAGCAAGTGTAGTAAGAGGGTGACCTTGGGTGGAAATGTAATGTCACTTTCCACCCCTTTGCCTGCTTCCCACATCTGTCAAAGACGCATAATAACCCATCCTCATCTCACATGGGGACTGAGGATTAATTAATAAGTGATAGTAAATTACTTGGCACTCCTCAGAGGAAACACATCCTCTAAGTGAAAAGAACTGTTATTATCCAGCAATTCAGCACGCTATGAAGTCTTAATGACTTCAGGGAGGCTGTTGGAACCCACGCTGTGATCTTTCCAGGTGGGGAGCAAAGGTTGAGGGTCTAGATGGTACTTTATCTCCCCCTCTCAGCCCTGCTATGAAACAAGCCATTCTCCTCTACCAGAAAAAGTGCCCGACTGGTGGCATTTCACCCCCTAAATTACGATATTAGACATTTTTTTCTTGACCCAGGCTGGGAATTCTCAATGCATGGAATGGTGTTTCACAGAGAGGATTCTCAGAGCACCAGCCCCACAAGCTGAGGTGAGCGAAGGCAAACGGTGTTACTGCCGCCGAAGCTTTGGGGGATGCTGCACATTCTGCATTCCTCGTGGAGATAAATATTGCATAGTAGTGCATTGACGTCTATCAAGGGGCTTGAAATGCATTGACCTTTCCTTTCCTTACTTTCTCAGGACGTTTTAGGTAGGTAGACACTTGCAAAAAGTGGCCCTCACGCCACTCTGGGAACGTTCAACCCCTTGGATCGTGACTTTGCAGTTCTTATCAGTAAATGGAGTCAGTTTCTCTGTTGCTGATTCTTGGTTGGATTTGTATTGTAGAAAATACAGCAGCCCCAGGCCTTGGCTGGTCAGTAGGATGTGGATAAAATGACAGGATAGTTGTGATGCGCCTTAGGAAATTCTGCAGCACTCAGTTCATACCCTGGGAGCTCTGCCAGCTTCTATGGGGACAAGCCTGGAGAGTCAGCTGGAGCACGAGGGAACTGTTTGCCTTCCCCTTTGCCCTAGTCAATAGTCTCTGAACCCCAGAGAGGCAGAGCCACTGGCCTTGAAAGGCGAGTACAGCACCCACGAGAAGGGCTACAGGAACCGTGAGCTACACAGCTGGAATTGGTTTTAAGCCACTAAATTTTGAGTGGTTATAGAACTATGGGTTAATGATATAATAGTGTCATCATTTTTAAAGTTACAATTCCATCTGCTAGTCCTAGGTCTGTCTAGTAGCGTTATAAATTGGTGATTGATCTATCCTGATCCCTTTGGCTAGACTGACTGTGGTCAGCTCCCTGCTGTTGCTACCTCTGCTCACTTTCTTTTGCACTTTAAGGAATACGTGGTAACCAGAACACCCCCACAATTCTTTCCACGGTGTGGTTCCAGGGTATATTCAGCTGATCAGAGACACTGCAGTAAGATTCCACAAGCGACAAGTGGCGGGGGAGGTGAAGCTTTGTCCTTCATGAGAGTCGTGAGTAGAAGTATGGCAGGTGCTGGTTTGATGTTTGTAGCCATTTTGGGGTGCACTCCTCAGAGTGAACTCACAATGGGGCTGCCTGCTGTTTCCTCAAGGCTCTGATACTTGCTGGGGTCATGATCTCAAATAGCCCTTTCTCTGGCCTCTGTATCCTCACCTTTTCCAAGGGTTGGGACAGCCTCTGGTAAGGGGGACTTTCATAAGGGTGAAAGGCTTCCAGTAGGATGCTATGGCTGTTCTGATAAAGGACCGTCTAGGGTCTAGCATGTGTTGGTAACTACTGGCCCTGCAGAACCAGACCATGGCTTCCAACCTTGCCATACTGTAGCTCAGTGACCTTCAAAAGTTCCTGGACCTCTTGAATCATTTCATGCAACACTTCCATCATGTGTAAAATGGGATCAGCAATTATTACTCCACATAGGTTATTGTATGGAAATGGACAAGATGCACTGCTGCAGAGCATGTAGCACAGTCTTTTTTTTTTTTTTATTCCTAAAATCTTACTGATTCTCTGTGGATTTCACATCATGCATCCTGATCCCACTTACCTCCCTGTCCCCTCGATTCTTCCCTCTACCCTTGCAACCCCTCTGGAAAAAAATTAGTCTATGCATCTTTACTTGTGAGTGTTCATTGCTATGAGTCATTGCTTTGGCTTCTGCTACACCTTTGATAATGGTCTCTCTCTGGGGCTCCTCTTGGATGTCCTGTTGTGCTGTGTCATGGAGATCCTGCTGCTTTGGATCTGTAGATTACTCCCCTTCACAGGCTCCAACAGTTCATAGATGCAGTGGATGTTGGGATGGGCCAAGTCATAGCCCTGGTTCTGGGCCTGGATGGTAGCTGGGTTGGTCAGCCTGCCAGCTGTCCCTCACTGTCACTACCCAGGAGAGCTCTCCAGCACTGCTTCTGCTAACTCATATTCAATACTTCCTGCAGCAAGGAGTGGGGCCAGTTCTCCTGCTCTCAGGTCCCCAGATTCGGCCCACACCCGCTTACACCACCAGGGCCAGTTTTGCTGTTTGGCCCAGGAGAGGTGTCTGGCCCTCCCTCTCTCCCAACTGCTGTAGTGGGTATAAGGGGGGAGGTCTGCTCCCCTGCTCTCCCACCCTCAGGTCTGCCTCACGGATGGCCCCAACAACAGGGTCAGCTCTAGTATACTGTCCAGGTGGGCTGCAGGGCCTGCTCTCCTGTCCCCCTGGAACTCTTTAAAGGACAGTTGTTAAGGAAGAATTGGGCTGCATCCCAGTTTCCAGTGGATAGAGTCTAAATTATCGAGTTGCCCTTTTTCAGACTGCCTCACTTTGCGGCCTTTCTCTTTCCTCTGTGTTACAACAGGACACGTCAGCACATCCCAGGAAATAATCAGAATCCGCAGAGTGACTCTGGCCCTTTTGTCGTCTCAGCCAGAGTGCGCTCCTATTGCAAAGACTGTTTTCTAATAAGTAAAGTGTTTTACTCAAGTGAATTTAAACACAATTGCTGCTGTATTTCTCAGGGAGTTGCCTTTGAAATCAACAAACAAATCGAAACATTTCATTCCCTGGCGAAGATCTCAATAGGATTGTAGCGGAACTCAGAGGCAGGGCTGCAGCGCGGACAAGAATGAAGAGGGAAAGCATGCAAATTCCCTTTTAGAGAAGCTGCAGTTGCTGCGTTAGGGAGGCCTCACCAGGACTGTATTAACAATGTAAAGCCAGAACCTTCTTCAGCCCTGATAGCCTCAATTTGTTGGCCACTTATCTGTGAGGAGGCTTGGGGAGCCGGCTGCTTAGACTTCTAGTAGAGGAAAATTAAAACACAAGCAAGAGGAAACCCACGTGCCCAGAGATCTTGTGGATGGCTTAAGCCCATGGCCAAAGCATAACACGTGTTTGGTTTTAACAATGCATACTAGTTTTCCCTTTGCATAATATATTGATTATTAATTTAATAAGGAAAGAGTATTTATCCCATAAACCTTCATAGACACAAGATTTATATACCAGGTTAATTTTTTTTAAGAAATAATAATAATTCTGCAAAGACAATGGTCTCAAGGCTCAGGTGGAATGGGGGTTTAAATTCGGACTCCTTTATTTTATAGCTATGTGACTCAGGGAATTCTTTTCTCTAAGCTTGTTTATTTTCTTATCTAAAAGCAAACAGAAAAAAAAAAGAAAAAGAATACCATACCACTATTTTTCTAAAAGTCTTTTTTTCTACCCTGAGGCACAACAGAAAAAAACCACATTTTTATTTATTTACAATTTAAAGTACATATAAATCACATTTAAATTATCGTGTATATGTATAAATATTAGTAATGTAACAAAGTGATATATTTTTTAAGTTTTTTTATTAAGAAAAATTTTCATTTATTTTACACACCAATCAAAGATCCCTTTCTTCCCTCCTCCCACCCCCACCCTCCACTCCCCACTGCCCCCCACAAGAGGGCAAGACCTCTCATGGGGAGGCACATCCAGTAGAGGCAAGTCCAAGCTCTTCCCCCTGTCTCAAGGCTGCACGAGGTGTCCCATCATGGTAGTGGGTTCCCAAAAGCCCGCTTATGCACCAGGGATGAATTCTGATCCTAGGCCAGGGGCCCCCCAAGCAGATCAAGCTACACAATTGTCTCACCATGCAGAGGGCCTAGTCCAGTCTCATGCAGGCTCCAAAGCCATTGATCCAACTTTCATGAGTTTCTACTAGTTTGGTTTGGTCATCTCTGTAGGTTTCCTCATCATGATCCTGATACACTTGCTCATAGAATCCCTCCCCTCTCTCTCTCCTACTGGACTCTTGGAGCTCTGCCTGGTGATTGGCTGTGGATCTCTGCATCTGCCTCCATCAGTCACTGGAGAAAAGTTCTGTGATGACAGTTAAGGTATCACCAGTCTGATCACTGGGGCAAGCCAGTTCAGTTCAGGCACCCTCTCCACTATTTCTGGTAGTCCAACCTGGGGTCATCCTTGGGGATTCCTGGCAACTTCCCCAGCACCAGGTTTCTCTCTATCCCCATGATATCTCCCTTCATCATGGTATCTCTCTCATTGCTTTCCCACTTCATCCCTGTTCCAGGTTGACCATCCCATTCCCTTATGTTCTCATCCCCCATCCCCTATCCTCCACTGCCCACCCCTCATTCCCAATTTACTCATGTAGATCTCATCTATTTCCCCTTCCCAGGGCAATCCATTCATCCCTCTTTGGATCTTTGCTAGCTAGCTTCTCTGGAGTTGTGAGTTGTTGTCTGGTTATCCTTTGCTTTACTTCTAGTATCCACTTATGAGTGAGTACATACCATGTTTGTCCTTCTGAGTCTGGGTTACCTCACTCAGGATTATATTTTCTAGTTCCATCCATTTGCCTGCAAATTTCATGATGTCATTGTTTTCTTCTGCTAAGTAGTATTCTATTGTGTATGTGTACCACATTTTCTTTATCCATTCTTTAGTTGAGGGGCATCTAGGTTGTTTCCAGGTTCTGGCTATTATGAATAATGCTGCTATGAACATAGTTGAGCATGTGTCTCTGTGGTATGATTGTGCATTCCTTGGGTATATGCCCAAGAGTGGTATAGCTGGGTCTTGAGGAAGATTGATTCCCATTTTTTTTTTTTTTTGAGAAACCGCCACACTAATTTCCAAGGTGGCTGTACAAGTTTGCACTTCCACCAACAGTGGAGGAGAGTTCCCCTTGCTCCACATTCTCTCCAACATAAGCTGTCTTCAGTGCTTTTGATTTTAGCCATTCTGACAAGTGTAAGATGGTATCTCAGAGTTGTTTTGACTTGCATCTACCTGATGACTAAGAATGCTGAGCAATTCCTTAAATGTCTTTCAGCCGTTGATATTCTTCCTTTGAGAATTCTCTGTTTAGCTCTATAGCCCATTTTAAAAATTGGATTGTTCAGCATTTTGATGTCTAGTTTCTTGAGTTATTTATATATTTTGGAGATCAGCCCTCTGTCAGATGTGGGGTTGGTGAAAATCTTTTCCCATTATGTAGGCTGTCGTTTTGTTTTATTTACTGTGTCCTTTGCCTTACAGAAGCTTCTCAGTTTCAGGAAGTCCCTTTTATTAATTTTTGCTCTCAGCATCTGTACTACTGGTGTTATATTTAGGAAGTAGTGTCCTGTGTCAATGTGTTCAAGACTACTTCCTACTTTCTCTTCTATCAGACTCAGTGTAACTGGTATAATGAAGCCTTTGATCCACTTGGATTTGAGTTTTGTGCATGGAGATAGATATAGATCTATTTGCAATCTTCTACATGTTTGTGTCCAGTCATGCCAGCACCTTTGGTTAAGATGCTTTCTTTTTTTGCATTGTACAGTTTTGGCTTCTTTGTAAAAAATCAGGTGTTCATAGGTGTATGAGTTAATGTCAGGGTCTTCAATTTGATTCCATTGGTCCACATGTCAGTTTTTAATGCCAAACCAAGCTGTTTTTATTACTATAGCTCTATAGCAGAGCTTGATGTCAGGGATGGTGATGCCACCAGAGGTGGCTTTGTTGTACAGGATTCTTTTGGCTATCCTGGGTTTTCTGTTTTTCCAAATGAAGTTGAGTATTTTTTTTCCAGGTCTGTGAAGAACTGTGTTGGGATTTTGATGGGGCTTGCATTGAATCTGTAGATTGCTTTTGGTAAGATTGCTATTTTTACTATGTTAATCCTACCTATCCATGAGCATGAGAGATCTTTCCATTTTCTGATATCTTCTTCAATTTCTTTCTTCAGAGACTTAAAATTCTTGTCATACAGGTCTTTTACTTGCTTAGTTAGAGTTACCCCAAGGTATTTTATATTATTTGTGGCTATTGTAAAAGGTGATCTTTCTCTGATTTCTTTCTCAGTCCATTTATCATTTGTATATGGGAGGGCTACTGATTTTTCTTTGAGTTAATCTTGTATCCTGCCACATTACTGAAGGTTTTTATAAGCTGTAGGAGTTCCCTGGTATAATTTTTGGGGTCACTTATGTATACTATCATATCATCTGCAAACAGTGTAAGTTTGACTTCTTCCTTCCCAATTTGTATCCCCTTGATCTCCTTTTCTTGTCTTACTGCTCTTCCTAGAACTTCAAGTATTATATTGAATAAATATGGGGAGAGAAGACAGCCTTGTTTTGTTCTTGATTTTAGTAGAATTGTTTTAAGTTTCTCCCCATTTAATTTGATCTTGGCTGTTGGCTTGCTGTAAATTGCTTTTTATTATGTTTAGGTATGTTCCTTGCGTTCCAGATCTCTCCTAGACCTTTATCAAGAAGGGGTGTTGGATTTTGTCAAAGGCCTTTTCAGCATCTAATAAAATGATCATGTGGTTTTTTTCTTTCTGTTTGTTTATATGGTGTATTACACTGATGGATTTTTGTATGTTGAACCATCCTTGCATCTCTGGGATAAAGCCTACTTGATCATGGTAGACAATTTTTTTTTGATGTGTTCTTGGAGTTGGTTTGCCAGTATTTTTATTAAGTATGTTTGTAACAATGTTCATGAGGGAGATTGGTCTGTAATTCTCTTTCTTTGTTGCATCTTTGAGTGGATTAGGAATCAGAGTAACTGTAGCCTCATAAAAGGAATTTGATAACATTCCTTCTGCTTCTATTATATGAAACAATTTGAAGAGTATTGGTATTAACTCTTCTTTGAAAATCTGATAGAATTCTGCATTGAAACCATCTGGTCCTGGCTTTTTTTTTGGCTTGGGTGACTTTTAATGACTATTTCTATTTCTTTAGGGGTTATTGGTCTATTTAAATTGTTTATCTGGTCTTGATTTAACTTGATTTACCTGTCCAGAAAATTGTCCATTTCTTTTACATTTTTCAATTTTGTGGAGTACAGGTTTTTGAAATATGACCTGATGATTCTCTGGATTTCCTCTTTGTCTGTTGTTATGTCTCCCTTTTCATTTATGATTTTGTTAATTTGGATGCTCTCTCTCTCTGCCTGTTGGTTAATTTGGATAAGGGCTTGTCTATCTTGCTGATTTTCTCAAAGAACCAACTTTTTGTTTCATTGATTCTTTGTATTTTTCTCTTTGTTTCTATTTTATTGATTTCAGCCCTCAATTTGATTATTTCCTGGCATCTATTCCTTCTGGGTGACTTTGCTTCTTCTTGTTCTAGAACTTTCAGGTGTGTTGTTAAGTCACTAGTGTGAGATTTCTTTAACTTCTTTATGTGGGCATTTAGTGCTATGAATTTTCCTCTTAGCACTGCTTTCATAGTGTCCCATAAGTTTGGGTATGTGGTATATTCATTTTCATTGAATTCTAGGAAGTCTTTAATTTTTTTCTTTATTGCTTCCTTGACCCATTGGTGATTCAGTTGAGCATTATTCAGCTTTCATGAGACTGTAGACTGTCTGAAATTTTTGTTATTATTGAAATATAACTTTAAACCATGGTGGTTTAAACATAGGAGGTTATTCTAATTTTTTTTTTGTATTGTTGAGATTTGCTTTGTGACCGAGTATGTGGTCAATTTTAGAGAAGGTTCCATGGGGTGCTGAGAAGAAGGTATATTCTTTTTTGTTAGGGTGGAATATTCTGTAGATATAGGTTAAGGCCATTTGGGTCATAACGTCTGTTAGGTCCCTTATTTCTCTGTTAAGTTTTGAGCTGGCAGATCTGCCCAGTGGTGAGAGTGGGGTGTTGAAGTCTCCCACTATTAATGTGTGGGGTTTGATGTGTGATTTAAGCTTTAGTAATGTTTCTTTTACATATGTGGGTGCCTTTGTATTTGGGGCATAAATGTTCAGAATTGAGACTTCATCTTGGGGGACCTTTCCTGTGATGAGCATGTAATGTCCTTCTCAATCTCTTTTGACTGATTTTAGTTTGAAGTCTATTTTGTTAGATATTAGGATAGCTACATCAGCTTGCTTCTTAAGTCCATTTGATTGGAAAGTCTTTTCCCAGCCTTTTTCTCTGAGGTAGTGCCTATCTTTGAAGTTGAGGTGTGTTTCTTGTATGCAGCAGAAGCATGGGTCCTGATTTCATATCCATTCTGTTTGCCTGTGTCTTTTTATAGGTGAATTAAGTCCATTGATATTAAGAGATATTAATGACCAGTGATTGTTAATTCCAGTTACCTTTTGGTGGGTAGTGTGTGTGTATTTCTCTTTGGGGTTTACTATTGTGGGGTTATCTATTGCCTATGTTTTTGTGGGTGTATCTGACTTCCTTAGGTTGTTATTTTCCTTCTAGTGCTTTTTGTAGGGCTGGATTTGTGGGTAAGTATTATTTAAATCTGGTTTTGTCTTGGAATGTCTTGTTCACTCCATCTATGGTGATTGAAAGTTTTGCTGGGTATATTAGTCCGGGCTGGTATCCATGGTCTCTTAGTGTCTGTGTTACATCTGTCCAGGACCTTCCGGCTTTCAAAGTCTCCATTAAGAAGTTGGGTGTTATTCTGATGGATATGTATTTATAATTCACTTGGCTTTTTTTCCTTTGCTGCTCTTAAAATTCTTTGTTTATTCTGTATGCTTAGTGGTTTAATTATTATGTGGCAAGGGAACTTTTTTTGGGGGGGTCTAGTCTATTTGGTATTCTATAAGCTTCTTTTATCTTCATAGATATTTCCTTCTTTAAGTTGGGAAAGTTTTCTTGTATGATTGTGTTTAATATATTTTTTGTGCCTTTGAGTTAGTATTCTTCTCCTTCTTCTATCCCTATTATTCTTAGGTTTGGGCTTTTCATGGTGTCCCAGATTTCCTGGACAATTTGTGTTATGATTTTTTTGGCTTTGGTATTTTCTTTGACGAATCTATTTCCTTTATTGTATCTCCTACACCAGAGACTCTCTCTTCCACCTCTTGTATTCCATTGGTTATGCTTGCACCTGTGTTTCCTGTTCATTTACTCAGATTTTCTATTTCCAGCATTCCCTCTGTTTGTGGTTTCTTCATTGTTTCTTTTTCACTTTTCAGGTCTTGAACTGTTTCCTCCACATGTTTAATTGCTTTTTCATGGCTTTCTTTAAGGAATTTATTGATTTCTTCCAATTTTTTTGTTTGTCTTTTCCTCAATTTCTTTAAGGGAATTTTTCATTTCCTCTTTAAAGACGTCTAGCATCTTCATGAAGTTATTTTTAAGGTTGCTTTCTTCTGCTTCTTCTACATTGTGATGCTCAGGTCTTGCTATTGTAGAAGGGCTAGGTTCTAGTGATGCCATATTGCTCTTTATGTTGTATTTTTGCACTGCTATCTACCCCTCTCTTCTTCCAATAGATGTGAGAGGTGCCTGTGTCTGAGAGAGCAAGCTGCTATTGGTCCAATCTGTGCTTGCTGTGTCTGTGTCTCAGGGGGGCCCTCTGCATCCAGTCTTAGCTCTTGGTCTAATTGGAGCTGGCAGATTCTGTATCGCAGGAAGCTGCTCTTGGTCCAATCCAAGGTAGCTGATTCTGTGTCTCAGAGAGCTGCTCTTGGTCTTATCAGGGCTATTGGTCCAGTCAGCTGACAGAGTCTGTGTTTCAGGAAGCCACTCTTGGTCCAATGAGAGCTGGTGGATTCCATGTCTCAGGAAGTTACTCAGGTCTCAGGCAGATGGATATTAGGGAAGGGCGTGGGTCTTGTAGATTTCAGGGTTGAATGGGGGGTTATGGTGGGGGAGTCTTCCTACACGAGTTTTCCCTGATGGATGGCAACTGGGGCAGAGTTGGGTAGGAGTTCTCAGGAATGGTTGTTTTCCAAGGTCTGGGTCCTAGAGGAAGGACTCTCTGGGTGGGAGAAGAGTCACTCACCTCCTGATCCAATGAGAGCTGGTGAATTCAGTGTCTCAGGAAGTTACTGGGGTCACAGGCAGATGGGTATTAGGATGGCATGGGTCTTACAGACTGTAGGGTCAGATGGGGTTTTGGTGGGGGGCCTGCCCACAGGAGTTTTCCCTGCTGGAGGGCAACTGGGCCAGAGCTGAGTAGGGGTTCCTGGAGACTGGTGTTCCAGGGCCTTGGCCCTAAAGGAGTTTTTCTATAAGTCTTAAGGATAAGAGTTAGATGAGATAATGTACTTAAAATGTGCACTAAAATAACAGATAACATGGACATAGGAAACAGCAGTTGCTATTTTTATTGTTACTTCTTACAATGAGAAAACAAAAAATAACGCTTTTAATCTTCTTAGTCTTCATGGAAGCCAGAATCTTAGTTAGACATTGTGAATCTTTTGCTGTTGTGAGGTTGAGCAAGGACCTGGAGTAGCTAGAGAGGAGAAAATGATATCCACAAGGCATGGCTGCCCATTGAGCAGTGACTGTGACTTCACTCTACACTTTCCAGAATCCATCTCTGGAGGACTTGTTCCTATTTCTATATCACTCTCATGTTTACTCAATGAGTTGTCCACTTAGGCCTGTGGATGCTTGCTTCTTTCAGATGCTTAGTTAAGTAAATATGGTGGGAAACAATTAGAAGGTAACTAATGGCTTTCTTGATGATCTTTCCCACCCCATTGCTTCAGGAGAAAACTGAGATGGAGGATTTTAAAGATGCTAAATGGAGGGAGACTAGGGAGATAGCCAGGTAAGCAGGAGGTCCTCAGCTTGATCCCCAGAAATCACATCTAAAAAACAAAGTCAGGCAGGATGGTACACTCTGGTACTCTCAGCACTGGAGGCAAAAACAGGCAGTTGTCCGGGAATCACTGGCTAGTCAGCCTAGACTATTTGGCAAGCTCCAAGCCAGTGAGATACCTGTCTCAAAAAACAGGGTGGATTGAATGATACCCTAGATTGTATTCCATCCTCCAGAAGTGTACATACATGTACATAAACTTGAACACACACACACACACACACACACACACACACACACACACACACACACCTTGCAAAGATGCTTTGTAGTTTCAAAACAAGTTTCTCAATGAATTTTTTGAAGTTGTAGACATGGTTTTCTTGGTAGCTTAGGCTTTCTCCTCCAAGGGATTTGCTGTTGTTGGATGTTGCTAGAGTTTTCCGCCTTGCCCACAGTTAGGACAAATCTTTGTCACCCGCCAGTCCCACAGCCACTCAGACCCAACCAAGTAAACACAGAGACTTATATTGCTTACAAACTGTATGGCCGTGGCAGGCTTCTTGCTAACTGTGCTTATAGCTTAAATTAGTCCATTTCCATAAATCTATACCTTGCCACGTGGCTGGTGGCCCACCGGTATCTTCACATGCTGCTGGTCATGGCGGCATCTGGCAGTCAGTCCTTCTGCCTTCCTGCCCTTTTATTTCTCCTCTCTGTTAGTCCCGCCTATCCTTCCTGCCTAGCCACAGCCGATCAGGTTTTATTTATTGATCAATCAGAACAACTTGACATACAGACCATCCCCCAGCACAGCCAAGTGCAGACCATCTCAGACACCTGCACTCAGGCCCATGGTCCTAATCATCCTCTATGCGGACCTGCTGGGTAACGCCACAAAGAACCCAAGAAGGGCTCCCACAGGACATACAGAACATCCCACAGCAGTTGGATATGAGGTGTTTTGGGGCTGAGATTTGTGATGGGCCTTGGATGGTGTGGACTATGGTGATCTGAAACTGAACCTCACATTGCTTCTCTTTCTTTTCAGAAGCACTTTAATCCATCATCTATTAAATATGGACTATACTTAGTGACTTCCTTCTCCCATATATAATATGGAAGAGATAGGATGTCTTTCAAGAATAAGGTGTAAGTGCTATGGATTCATGTGGACAGTGGGGGATATGATTAAAGTAATCATATGCATGAAGGATAGTGTCATAATGAAGCATATCAATGAATACAGTTAACGAATGAAATAGAATAGAGTATGAAAAGACATTTTCTCTTGGGCGGTGTCACATACTCCCTAGGGTGTTGTTGGCTCTGATAAAAGCCTGCCACCACGTCAGAAGGCAGCTCTGTGAAGGCAAGACTGTTGTAAGCTTGCAGCAGAACCTTGATGGCATGCCATGGTGGTGGTGGGGTGTCCCTGAATTCAGACTTGAGGAACAATAGGGTGACTGAAACCTCACGAGAGTCACTGACTCAGTCTTGCAAACTAGGGCATGCAAAACTGCTGGTGGAGGCAAATGGTAAAGGATAAATCTTTGCTTTTCGGAGGGACTAAGTCTTGGGGTCATTTGTCAATATCAACAGCTAAGTGATACACGTGAGAGTTGTATAAAATTTATACAAGATCAATTTTCTGTCCAAAGATGCAATAAAGCTAACAAAGATCTCATGGCTTGTTGATAGGAGAGGACAGACAGAGATGATGTCACTAGGGTTAAGGCAATGATGGCTGTGCTTCTTGGGACATGGACAAATGTCCTGTGGTTGATGGAAACCACAGGAAGTTGGAAGGTCTTAGCTTTGCTCTCATGCTAAAGAAAACAGAATATCTGCTGCACTGAGGTATCAAGGAGAAGTAGCAGCCAATGTATCTAGGCTAGCACTTCACAAGCTCTCTCAGCAAAGAGGCAGGTAATGAGTATTTTAGGCTGGTGGGGAGCCATAGTCTCTGTTGCACCTACAGAATTCTGCCACCATGAGGCAAAGAAAGCCATAGTAAAGTGTAAATGAATGGGCATGACTGTATTCTACTAAATTTTACCCCCAGGGTGTGAAAGGAAGGCAGGAAAGTGGGTTATTGCAGTGCACAGTTGGTTGTGGACTAGGATATATATATATATATATATTTAATACCTATAGAAATCATCACAAAAAGATCTGATGGCACGAGCTTTGACAATGAAATCTATGCCTGGGCAGCTGAGCAGTTGCATGGAGTTGCTGGAGTTCACATCTTACAGCCACTGGGTGTCCTTGAATATGCAGGATTGTTTTCCTCCATCATCAGTGGTGAATGGAGTCTTCAGAACTAAACTTTGGTTATGGGGAAGTGGGAAGGGTGACAGTTCTGCACACCTGAGTATGGCGAGTGTGTGGCATTTGAGCTGTCTGTATGCATACAAATAGGCTTGTGTTACTTCAATTCTCCCAAATTGGTGGCCACAGGAGACCAGCATACTATCATTCTTGCTGTCAGCTTCGTAAGGTTAGGCATTGTGTTTGAATTGTCTTTCAGTATCTCTGAAGAACCCAGAAAGGTGCCCAACACATGGTAGAGCTCCATGTATTTCTTGAATGAATGACTGATTACTTGAACAACTGGTAAACAGAGCAGCATGGGAAGAAACGTCTTAGCTCATACCTAAGTAGACTGAGTAGACTCATACCTAAGTGCCTTATTGGAAGGGGCGTTTTTGTTTGCAGGTTATAGAAGCTAGCCTAAACTACATGACAGTACATGACAGTATCACGGGGCCATGAATGTGACCAGACTACAGAGGATCAAGGGAGAACTGCTTTGTCTCTCATCTCCTATACATTCACGCATGTACGTACACACTTGTCCGCACCCACACATGTCCACAACCCTACTACATCCTTCCCTCTTACAGTTCAGATTTTCATTTTGGTTTGTATTTGTTTTGTTTTGTGTCTGCTTGTTCCTTCTGCCTGGTAAGTTTCATCTTTGGGGTGGTCCAGACAGTCCAAAACTGAATTTCTTTCTCCAACTCCAATTCTAAGTTCTTAGGGGAGAATTTCTGAATGGTCAACCAGAGTCAAGTGTCTGTTGTTTCATTCCTTTGGGAGCAAGCATGACATCAAGGACACATGCACTTTCATAGACCTCAAAGCAGAGGGACAGAGGAAATAAAAACCCATACCGCCAGGCTACTCAAATCTCGTCCTCTATGTATGGTATCTGGCCCATTGTCCCTGGAGCCACCATCTCCTTCAAGGACTACTAGTCTTCACGATGTCTTGTCAGTACAAGAGAATAGACCTTGCCTCTTAGTTTGTGCTCCATTCTGATACCGTCTGACATGCCCCTATTCCCTGTGATTTAGGGCAAACCATATGGCATGTGGCTGATTCCTGGGGTCTCTTCATGGAAGCCATTGGCCTGTGCCACAGGAGCCAGAGCAGGAACTGGAGACCAGCTGATCCCGAAGTAGAAAAAAATTTTCTCATGCACAGTGCATCCATGCTTATGGGTCAACATGAGTACAAGATACATCAGAGTTCAGGCATGCTGGAAATACCCCTGAATGGACAAATGAATCTCCAGTGGCCTCTAGGAGACACCAGGATAATGTCAATGACTATCAGCACACATTAGGGATCAGGCTATCATAGATATGGTCATACCATGGGAAAGGCCACATTAAGAAAGAATGAAGCACGTACCCTGGTGAAGATACATTGGATTACAGTAGATAAATGCCATGAGGAAAGTACTTACATGGATAGAAAGCTTCAACAGGTCTAGGAGAACCAGAAGATCAGAAAGTAAGAAGAATCTAATTTAGTGGACTCCTCTGACTTGCTATCCTCAGTGGGAGTTCATGAGAAAGCATAGGTTAGAAATCCAGGTCCCAGGTTTCTGATTGGTGCTGCTATTGACCTACCTCCCTAAGTAACAGTAGGTAAAATCAAGACAGGTTGTGATTCAAGAGAGAAACAGAGGACGAAGGGCAAGAATGAAGAGAAAGCTGAGCAAACTCACCCAAAATACAAGAACGTGGCGATGAAGGAATTAGCAGTGCAGTTAGAGAGAAATCTAGTCAGTACTTGGAAGTGCACAGCCCGGCTAAACAAAGACCACTAGGTGCAAAGAGAGAACCTTGGGGTTTAAAAGAGTTGTGTCTTTGACAGAGCTTATGATAAGAAAAATACTGTGGGAAATGTTCTAATCTCTGCTTTGTTCACCATCACTAGTGAGAGCAGATGTGTTGACGTGTTGATTCAACTCACAGTGTGTTCAGTGATGTTGACTCATCTCATACAAGACATGGAGAAGAAGAGCCTTTGGACATGGGGTGATGACATCTTGTGCTTTAGCGTGTGTTCGGGTGTCATTTTCTGTGAATGTGTTCAGACAGTTTTGTTCTTGTCGTTGGCATTAGAAAGACACATGTTGGGCTGGTTTCTTCTGGTTGGTTGTGCATGGGCTAAAGAAATGGAAGGGAATGGTGATATATGATCAGCCCGTCCAGTCTGCCTTATTTTGTCTTTGTTTAGCTAGACAAGTTCAACTGTTTTTTTAATAACACGTTTAATCTTGTTATAAAATGCTTCTTAGTTGTCTTCATTTGCCTGCTAAGTTTTGGAATTTTACTTAATTCTTTTACATCTCATACAACACGTTTTTTACCTACAATCTGTAGCAGTTTGTGTTGAACCCTGATGACCTGCTATATAGTCATGTCAATTTGTTCTTGTGCACTAATTATTATTGCAAAATGACTAGAAATGAGATTGGGGAGGGATGACTAGGATACATTTTGTAAACTTGCCTAATATCATCTCAAAATTCGTGGAATACTTCAATCCTTCCCAGTTTTGATGCTCTTACTTCTGATTTTTGATACATGGGGAGGTGTTTGGCAATGTGGACAAAGTAGAAATCAGTAGTGAGGACCTTGATTGCTATGTAATGTTGTCAGTAATGACTTCAGGTTGTTTGTATCCTGGTGTTTGTATCGTTTTTTTTTTTTTTTTTTTTTTTTTTCATGCTGATGTGTTCACTGCCACAATGTAGCAAACCTGTATTGTGCCTTAAATCTATCAATGAGCAAGGCATTTCTAAAACAAAACAAAGGCGAATAACAGTATAGATTTACTGAGCATACCCAGGGTGGGCTCAGTCCTCTGTGTGGTTTTTTTTTTGGGGTGGGGAAGCTCTGTGGTTTTTCCTGGGAACTCCGTTTTCTGTTTCTCTCAGCTGCAGAGCGTGATGCACAGCAAAGAAACAATTCTATTCCCTTCCAGCTTAGGGAACCAGGGAGTTTATTGAGGTTATTTTCAGGATCACGGGTGAGAATTTACTTATAGGAGCTACATCACCCAAAACGATATCACCCAAAAGCCCACCTCACTGTTGCCGGAAACTCACAAAAGCCGCGTCCCTGGGGTTCCCTGTGCCATATGCAGGCAGCTGCGTCGCCGGGGTTCTCTCTGTCCCAGCACCCGCTCCACTGCTTATGCAATCTCCGGTTGCAGCCTTGTGAGTCTTGTTCTTTTCATGAGCTTCTTGAGTCTTGTCCCTGTCTTGTGCATTTGACAAGCCTCCTTCTTCTTCCAAGGGGAGGGGGATACTACACTTTGCAGGAAACAGAAACACAACAGATTCCTGCTACCATGAGAAAACAAAACAAACGAGGGACTAACACGATTGTTTGCTTTGAAAACGGTGTGGGTTATACTAATTATTCAGTACTAGTACTATAGTAACTATTGAATACTATCCATGGCTAACTGTGGGCACAGAGTATATCTCACCACTAGTAAACAGCCAAGTTTCTCTTGACAACTACAGCAAGTTTAAAGAAATATTTTACAAGGTTATTATTTCATTGCTCCTTTCTATACAATATGCTTTTTTGTGCATGAAGACAAAGATTGACACATTTAATGGGGATGGAGAGACATATTTAAGCCTAATCCCTATGCATTCCAGAACGAGTGATAGAAAGTTGAGTATCTCTTAGACAAGAGCTCTTTGAAAGAGTGCCTGGGTCCTCTTGCTGGATGCTGAATCTTGCTATCCTTTCAAGAGAAGGAAGTCTGCAGTGGATGCATGTTTCACTTTAGCCCAATTAAAACACAAATAAATCCATGAGTCTGTTGGAGCTGGCCTTTGCCATTGAAGGATACATTTTCCATCAAACTGTGCTAATCGATGAGCTAGATAGGTCAGACCTAGACTTGCACTAGATAAAGTTTCAATTGGAATTAGCACATCCTGAGGTTGGTATGGAGATGCACACCTATAATTCCAGAATTTAGGAAGCTGAGGCAGATGGATCATGACTTCAAGGACAGCCTGGGCTGTGCAAGACCCTGTCTTAAAATCAGACAAAGGAAGAAAATTAGTGTATTTTTGCTACTAATATGCACTGTTTTCATTGCCTTCCCAGACAGCCTTCATTCATTCTGGGGGCTTTCCTCCAATATAGCACCAGAGAACCAGCCCCTCTCCAAATCTCCAACAGGACATTAACTAAGGATAAGTGTCCAGTTACCACATTTTCCGTACACTCTGACAGCCAAGGCTGCATGTGAGAAGACGACAGAGGCCTTGTCCTGACTCATCCTCACAGATATTGGCAGTGGGGTTTGAGGAGAACAGGAATTGTCACCAATGTTGTCCCCAGCTCTTGGAAAAGAGCCCTTGTACCCTGCTCTCTTCCTCCTCCTCCATTCATTCCTGAGTCCCTTTCCATTTATACTTTGTTTTAAATTACAGACACAAAGCTTAATGGAGTTCATCATTTTCATTCCTATGTTTAACTTTCTTAATTATTTTGACACATGATAGTTGTATATACTAACTGCTTTGTGTGTGCATGTGTTTATATGGGTTCGTGTGCATGTGTGTGAGAGCCAGAGGTCAACTTCATTCTACTTTGTTTTCTGAGACTGGGCCTTTGATTTGATTTAGAGCAGTGGTTCTCAATTTTCCTAATGCTATGATCCTTTAATATAGTTCCTCATAGTGTGGTGAGCCCTAACCATAAACTTATTTTCATTGCTACCTCATAACTGTAATTGTGCTACTTTTGTGGATCATAATGTAAATATCTGATATGCAGGATATCTGAAATTTGACCCTTATGAAAAGGTTATTTGACTCCCAAAGGGCTCATGACCCACAGGTTGAGAACTGTTGGTCTAGAGATTACTGATAAGGCTAGGCTGGGTGGCCAGTGGGACACAGAGATCCCCCTGATTACATCTGACAGTGTTCAAACTGCAAACTGCAAATGTGCATCACTACACCCAGGTTTTTATGTAGGTACTGTCTATCAATCTCAGATTCTCCTGATTTGCAGTGAATACCAGCTGAGATATCTCTATAGCCCTAACTGTCCATATTTATGGAGTGTAGTGTGATACTTCAGTACATATGCACAATGAATAATAATAAGATACAGGTGGTAGCATGACTGATGAAGCTATTAAGACCTCAAGAGAAAGGAAAGAAAGCAGATGCATTTTGATGGACCAAGGAACATATACCCAGGTATGGGGGAACACATCCCCAGGATATTGGAGATAACACACTGGGGAGAAACTGGGATAAGAGGCAGACAGACAAATCTAGGTGTCAAGAATCCCTTTCTAAGATTGAAGTCAGAGGATCCCAGATCCTTGGAGGACCTGGGGCAAGTACCCAGTGACAAACAGATCGATGGGTAGAATACATCTCCCTCTCTTGCCATAAAAAGCCAGAATACACTGCTAAGTGTCATGAAAATTCTAGGTTAGCTTCCAGCAGCTCCCACATCTCCAATCAGGGCTTGCATACCAGCTTCTTCCTTGCTAATTGCATGCTGAGACAGCCTAACTGTCCGATTCTACAGCTGAAGGTCAATATCTCAAGCACGCTGTGGCTCTTCTCTGCCCCTTGACCTTGGTTGGAGTCACCTGCATGAATGCAGACCTCTGGGCAGCAGAGGTTGAGGTGTGATAACCAAGCACCTGGAATCTTTATGCACGAGGCCCATTTAGCCCCAGAACTCTGGGAGGGTGGCATTTGCCCAACTCACAAACAAGAATTGCATCCAAGTCTCAGCGAATGGGAGGCTCTTCTCCATGGGTTCTGTGATCTGATCCACCTCCCAAGCATGCTTTCTTTCAAAGGGAAACAGTAAGAGTTCCTGCCTCCTGTGATCGTTGTCAATATAAGTTAGATGATGTATGTAAAGCGTGAGCATGCACATACTCAGCAAAGACTAAATGTTAAATGAAACACACTCAAATAACTCACTTACATTTGTATTAATAACTTTTTCAAAAGACCCTCTTCAGAGTCAAGATCTGCTGCAAACTAGCTTTCTGGCTCAGTCTAAGCCTGTTGCAGATGGAATCTGCTCTCAGCTGAGGGCTGTTCTCAACACCTGCACCAATTAGTGGTCTCAGCCTTCTGGCGACGCAAAGTCTGCATTAATGTAGACACTTCGGTGTATCACACTCTAGAGTTTATTCTAATTGTCGACCTCCCCTGCTTTCCTCTCATCTCTGACCCCCACCACATATGTGCACATCATCTGCTTAAAAACACAGAGGAAGTCTTTCAGAACACAGGAAGACTATTTCATGGAACCTCTGTTCTGCTCTGATGATAAGCTTGCATGGAGCGGTACCATGTTTAAGTCTATTTGATTCCCATGATGCATTTGCTATGTCTCTGTAGGACCCAGCCCAAAAGGACCTTGGTCTGATCATAAGGGTTGCCCACAATTCTGTAGTTCAAGTCCTGAGAAAGCAACTACTTTGTAAGAGCTCAGCAGTACCCATGTATTAATTTTTTCTCCACAGATATATTCTTAGCAATTGTCACTTACAACTAGTTAAGACTTGGGAATGAGAGGAAAGCAGTATTTAAATAAACTAGTGAGCTAAAATATAATTTTGCCAAACACACAAAACCATTAGCAACTGTGAATGTGGCTGATTCTATGCTGCATTAACATCTGAAGGGTTCATTTTGCAGAGTTCACTCGTGGGGAGGCCATTCAAACATCCCTTTCTCTGCTTCTCTTCCTCTGCATCCGTTTTAGTATTAGGTTGTTTGTCCTCTGAGAGACAGGCACAGGATAGGCACCACTCATCCTAAGGCACTTCGTTTTGTTTTGTTTTCTATGATGCTGCAGAAATAGTATCAACTACTGAAGATTCAGAGACAAGTACATAATCATTGGGTGGAATGTGTGGCTTTGTGTGTCAATAGTTGTAATGTGGGGGATTTGGGACCACAAGCGATAGAAAGTCAACCTCCAGTGGCCGAACATTAGGATATTGCTGCTGACTTAAGAACCTGAAGATCCTAGATGGTTCCATGGCAGACATCACATGTTCATTCTAGTGTTCCCAGAAAGAAGGAAGAGGCTGCAGACAATGACATTCCATCCCACTCCAAACTAATAGCTTCTCAGAACTATGTTCTCCCCCTACAAATGAATATATTAGATGCAAAAGCTGTCCATTCCTTATATATAAGGGGAACAGGAGAAGGTGGGTCAAAGAGAAAATGGAATAACTATGATGGGGTTAGCTCATTCCTGAAGGACCCATGGATGAGTCAGTAATCAGCAATGCAGCCACTGTTGATCAGTTCTGTAGTTATGACACACAAGAGAGAACAAAAGACCATGAAACAAACATCCCAGTACTTACCATTCAGCTTCAAAAATAATTCACTACCAACAGAACCTTTCCACATTCCTTCCTTTAAACTTTATCCTGATTTTTAGGGACTTATATAAGTGAGTGTGTTTGTGTGTGTGATGTATGAGTGTCTATGTATGTGGGTGTATATGCCCATGTGTGGGTGCAGAGGCCAGCAGAGAACATCAAGTGTGCTTTATTATATGCTGGGGTTACAGGTATGTTACCACACCTAGTTTTTGATATGGGTACTGGGATTTACAGCATGTCCCACCCACCCACTCCTAAGCTATCTCTCCAGCCCCTGTTTTTAGGGCCTGGCTATTCATTTGTATTCTTTCTTGTCTCCCCTTTCTCTTTTCACTTTTTTTTCACATGCATGGAGTGTTCATGAGGCTATCATACTGCAAATGCTCACCTATACATTGCTTTAATCTGATCAATAGAGTGCTTATGGGATTAATTGGTATTGATTCATGGAGCTCTGGTGTATTCCTTTTCACTGCTATATGGGATTCCCTCATAGGCATAGCACAATTTATTTTTCTTCTGGATGTAGTTTGAGAAATTTCTAGTATTTTGCTATAATAAATAATACTTCTATGATTATTTTTTATGATTCTTGCTATACATGCATGCATATATATCTGTATAGAAGTGTATATTTGTGTATGCATGCTCACCTGAATATACAAGACACATATGTACCTGTGAATGGTACGTATATAAGTATGAATTCAGCTACGGTTTAACATAGCAGTTTTATTCTGATTGACAGAATAGAGGTGTCCTAGTTTTTTTCCTGAGTAGTTGATGGATGTTCATTGCCGGTAATGATAGATAAAGGATCCCTTTGCATACGACCTGTTCCAAACTTGCTTCTTCCAGGCCTCCCAGTTTTTGCTCACCTGAGGCTGTAAATCATATCTAATTTTGGCTTTAGTTTGCATTTTTCCTTATTCTTAGTGAGGTTAAGTATCTCTTCACATGATTTTTAGTGCTTGATATGCCTACTTCAGTAAATGATCTCAATCATGTTGCTTTCTGACTAATCTCTTTATCTTTTTCTTGTTAAATTGGAAAAAAAAATTTCTGCATTTGTTCCCATCTGTTACAGGAGGAAGCTTCTCTGATGATGGCTAAGCAAGGCACTGATCTATGAGTATAGCAGAATGTCATTAGGAGTCACCTTGTTACTATGTTCTTTTAGTAAAACAGTAGTATCTGGTTTTACCCTAGGTCCTTGGACTAGCTAGTCTCAGGCTCTTGGTCATCCCAACAGTGTCAAGTATTGTGTCTTAGTTAGGGTTTCCATCACTGTGAAGAGATACCATGACCACAGCAGCAACTCTTATAAAGGAAAACATTTAATTGTGGATGGCTTACAGGGTTAGAGGTTTAGTCCCTTATTGTCATGACAGGAAGCACAGTGGCAGGCAGGCAGACATGGTACTGGGAAAGGAGCCAAGAGCTCTAGATTTGGATCAGCAGGCAGCAGAAAGACGGAGAGAGACACTGGGCCTGGCTTGAACAAAGCCAGCGACACACTTCCTCCAACAAGGTCACGTCAACTCTAATAAAGCTGCACCTCCTGATAGTACCATTCCCTGGTGATTAAGCACTCAAATCATGTACCTGTAGCAGCCATTCCTGTTTAAACCACCACATATGCATTCTATTTTGCAGTCTGGGCCTTAAGTCAAATCAGATATTGGCTGGTTATCCCCACAAGCTTTTTGCCATTATTGCGCTAGCATGTCTTGCAGCCAGGACACCATTGTAAATGGAAGGGTCTGTGGCTCAGTTGGTGTTTATGTTTCTCCTTGGGTAGTGAACAGAGTACCTTCCTGTACCAAAGACACTGGAACACAGAGGAGAAGGCTCTCTGCAGGCACCAGCTCGGCTTCTCCTTGTTCCATAAGTTGTGTGGGTGGTGTCTTCAGCAACAGGGCCTTGCCTTAGAGCCAGACAATGTTATACAGAAAATGAGAGACCTTGGAACACTTATCCCTGTAGATGTAACCAACCGTCTTATTAAATAAGAAACACAGAACCAATGTAAAAGAGAAAGCCAAGAGGTCAGAGCTCAGAGCTAAACTCTCACCCTTCCTCCTGCAGTGGTCCTAGCTCTCCGAAAGAAACCTATTTCCTGTGTGTATGTCTTTTCATAGTCTTTTGTTCTGCCTTCTCATTGGTTGTAAACCCAAACATGTGATTGCCTCGTCACGGTCTGTATGTACAGCCCCCCAGGTCTTAAAGGCGTATGTCTCCAATGCTGGCTGTATCCCTGAACACACAGAGATCTACCTAGCTCTTCTACCAAGTGCTGGGACTAAAGGCGTGTGCCACCACTGCCACACTCTTGCTATGGCTCTAATAGCTCTGACCCCCAAGCAACTTTATCTGTTAACATACAATTAAAATCACATTTCAGTACAATTAGATTACCACCATATATCCCTACATGGGATGTCTCCAGAAGAGGAGGCCGAAAGAATGTAAGAGCCAGAGGGGATGGAGGACACCAAGGAAACAAGGCCCTGTGAATCAAAAGGATCAGTGCACATAGGAACTCACAAAGACTGAGACAGCCTGTACAGGGCCTGCACAGGTCTGTGCCTGCTGGTGTCCCAGAGCTGAAAGGAGAAGTGGACACCCGCCCTCGCCCCGAATCCAGAAGCTGTCTCCAATGGATAACCACTTGCAAATTGAAAATTTAGTTTTCTCCAAGGGAGTCCCACTGGGGAGACAAACTATTCTAAAGGGTAGACTGCATGCTCAGCAGTAGATGGCCAACAGAAAATAAACTTAACCGCATCTTTGGAGGGTCCTTGTCTCATAATGTCATGTCAGGGATTTAAAAAAAATTATCTCATTTTTATTATATATTACATATTTTTATTATGTAAATATATTTATTTTTCTCTCATTTTACCCTACAGGTCCTTTGTATATCATGGCTTCCAGTTTAGTGTTTCTATGGGATTCCTGAGTGGGCATGAAAGTTGGCCTCTGCCTCTACGTCTGTCTCTTGTGCCTTTTCTTGGGCTCTTTTCCTTCTGTTTGTTTTATCCCATTCTGATGTGTTTATTTTTGTTTTATTTTGTTTTATTATTATCCTTTAGAAGCTTGTTTGTTTTCTAGTGAGAGACAGAAGGAAGGTAGATCCAGATCTGGGAGAAGTGGGAAGAAGCAAGGAGTGTAGAGGGAGGGGAACATATTAGCAATAATATATTATTAATCAGTATATCTTATGTGAGAAAATATATTTGCAATAAAAAGACAAAATTTTCTAATTAGAAGAATCTTTCTGTATTCTGGATTTTAATTCTTTATGTCTTCCTGTGACTTATCTTTTAGTTTTAAACGTATCTTCTGGTAAATATTTTTGTGTGTGTTTTAACACAGATCAGCATTGTGCTGTAGTTTATGAGTTTGGACAGTTGTAAAATTAGTAAAGTTCTACTTACACTGTTTCTTTAGTGCATAAAGATTTTCTATTTCCCTATGTTTTTATATTTTCATATTTAAGTCCTTCTGCAATGACATCTTTAATCCATATGATATTAAGGCTGTCATTTCCTTTTGCTCCATTTTAATAATTAATTGTCAAAAAGAAAACATTTATTGAAGAACGCTAGGTATCCCATTGATCTGTGACTTTTTAATTATAATTTTTTCTCAAAAATTTATATATGCATACAATGAAATGCCATATCAGCCTCCCATTTCCCTCCTGCAACTTTCCCCCAACATGTCCTTTTCTTTATGTTTAGCCATTTTATATTTTTTATTAAAAATTTTTTTCTTCACCCTAATGGTTGTGCCAGAAACCCCATCCAAGGACTGAGGAATCTGGATGCAGACATCCACAGCTAGGCCCCAGGTGGAGCTCCGGGAGTCCAATTAGCAAGAAAGAGGAGGGTTTATATGAGTGAGAATTGTCAAAACCAAGGTTGGATAAAGCACAGGGACAAATAGCCAAACGAATGGAAACACATGAACTATGAACCAATAGCTGAGGAGCCCCCAAATGAATCAGGCCCTCTGGATAAATAAGACAGTTGATTGGCTTGATCTGTTTGGGAGGCATCCAGACAGTGGGACCGGGTCCTGTCCTCAGTGCATGAAATGGCAGTTTGAAACCTGGGGCTTATGCAGGGACACTTGGCTCAGCCTGGGAGGAGGGGACTGGACCTGCCTGGACTGAATCTACCAGGTTGAACTCAATCCTCGGGGGGAGTCTTTACCCTGGAGGAGATGGGAATGGGGGGTGGGCTGGGAGGAAGGTGGAGGTGGGGGGTGGGAGTGAGGGGTGGGAGGGGGGAGAACAAGGGAATCTGTGGCTGATATGTAAAATTAAATTTAATAAATAAATTTAAAAAATGAAAAAAAAGTTTTTCTTTCCTTTTTACATACCAACTCCTGTTCCCCCTCCCTCCTCTCCTCCCACTCCCCCCCCACCTACTCCCATCCCACCCCCAACTCCTCCTCATAGGGGATAAGACTGTCATACTGTGTTGGGGATGGACCTAGCCCCTCCCCCCCATGTCCACCTTTTAACTTCCTGTCTATTGATTGATTGTGATGACCCATCAAGTCCAATCGATGCCACCTCTATATGCATGGCTGTGGGCCCATCCACAGGAGCACAGTGGCCGTCCCCTAAAAAAAGAACGGTTTTCCCTTCTCCGGCATCTGTCAACTGCCAACAGATCATTAGTAAGGGGTTGCACCTGGAGAGCCCCTCCCCCCACCCCCGTCATGTCAAGAACTGGCTTGACCTTTGTGAGATGTTTATCACATCTGTGGAGTCCTCTGAGTTCTCTATCCTTAGCCAGTGACCTGCTTGCCTGAGCCAGGACCAATAGCTTTATGATAGGTCTTGACAGCTTGTAGGAAGCGTCCCTGCCTGTCCTCCCGCTTCAGGTTGCTGTGCTCACTTTGGCCCTTAGCATGTCCTAAAATGTGTAGGGATCCCTCCTTCATACAGCTTCTTCCCACAAGTCTGCATGACGCTGGCTACTCGCTGTTCTGTCCATCCCCATGTGCCCCCCTCACCTCCCACCCTCCTTGTCTTAGCATTTGCACACTCAGCAAAGGATGGAAGTTTATTCTTCATCAAGCTGGAAGATGCATTTCCCATTTGAAACCCTGTCTGAAAACAGATACTCCATTAGCAGAATGGCATCTGCTGGTACAAGCCCAGCATGACAGTTAACTGTGGCCCAACTATGTCACCGACATGGGAGATGAACAAGAGAAGCTGTCTGCTTGACTGATGTGTGCTTTCCACTAAAGCCAAAAAAAGCCACCATGTGTGGGGACGTCAGGGACTTCCGGGTGTCAGACACGTCAGAAAGGGACCTGGTTGAAATGGAAGGGTTTCACACCTTCCCTCTCCTTCATTAGGGACCACCTCAAGGCCTGCTCAAATCCTGTCTACTCTATTCCCTTTCTTTTACATGATAGCAGAGGAAAAAATAAATCTTTTCAGCATGTCTTAGTTAGGGTTTCTATTGATGTGAAGAGACACCATGACCATGACAACTCTTATAAAGGAAAACATATAATTGGGGTGGCTGGCTTACAGATCAGCGCTTTTGTCCATTATTGCCATGGCAGGAAGCAAGGCAGCATGCAGGCTGACATGGTGCTGGAGAAGGAGCTGAGAGTCCTTACATCTTTACCCGCAGGCAACAGGAAGTGGTCTGAGACACTGGGCATAGCTTGAGCATACATGAGACCTCAAAGCCCACCTACACAGTGACACACTTCCTCCAACAACGCCATACCTTCTCCAACAAGCCATACCTCCTAATAGTGCCACTCCCTATAAGCTTATGGGTCAATTACATGTAAACTACCACACAGCCCACCTCTCCTTGCCTGGCTTCTAGGCTCTCAGGGTCTAATTTAATGTTCATATTTTCTCAATCTGTGTTCGTACCATCAATACCTACTAAGGTGTAAGAAACTCCTTATTTCCATTTCTGTGTTTCTAATATGTTTGACATATGTTCATATTTATGAACACCCTCAACAAATGTTTTGGAGGAAAGTATTATCTAAATGGGTGTCACATCTCACAGAATGAACTAGGCATCAGGAAAGGAAGCCACTTGCTCACCGATTTGCAGTGTTATCTGGTGCTGTTCTCTCAGACTCCTGAAACCTAGACACAGGAGCTTTCTTCTCCTCCATCTCCAGCCTCTCCCACTGGTCTTGTAGCCCGGGAAACTGGAAGGCTAGTAGTTATTTTAGCTGAGTGGGAATTACTATATTCCCGTTTCCCCCAAAGTGTTTTGTCAAGAAACCACACTGAAGCAATACTTGGCTTTCAGGAACAACTTGCTATCTGGAGGTGTGTGTGTGTGTGTGTGTGTGTGTGTGTGTGTGTGTGCACATAAGTATGTGCACGTGTGCAAACACTTGGACACTGTGTATATAACAACCTTAGTAATTGAGTGTGCATCTGAAACTCTGCAAGAACGCTGACCTCTCACACCAATTCCTTTTAAATTCCTAAGCCCTTAGCACTCTACCTAAGGCAGGGAGCTCTAAAAGCTCCTCAGAAAGGGGGGTTGGGGGGGACTTGACACCAGCTTGAAAGCACTATTCACTCAGCAGGAACGACCAATCTATCATTCTGGAGACCCGCTTGATGAGTGGGGCCAGATGCCCTGTCCAGAGTTCAGAAGAAAGAATCGCAACAGATTATAAGTGGGTTGGCAGAGGTGAGGAGGGCTGCAGGACGGACTCCATCAAAGAGCTCCACAGCTGCGGGAAGACCCAGGCAAGTTGGAACACATTGCCTCCAGCCAAACTGAGTGGTCCCTCCTCATCCATTGTACAGATGCTCACAGGCTTCCACAGCCCAGGCTTCCCCACTCACAGGTACACGTAGCATTTTATTCAGATAGGCCTGGCGAAAGGAGGGAGGCCCCAGGTATTTGCATTTCTTTTTTGTTGATTTTTTTTTTTGAACATGGCTAGAGATGAAACCCAGGGACTCCCACATGCCAGGGAAGTGCTCTGCCACTGACCTTAGAGCCCCAGCTCTAAGCATTTGTATTTCCAATCTGTTCCTGACAAGGGGATGCTGCTGGGAAGGTGAGGCATGCTGTGAGAAGTGCAGATTCAATCTACTGTGGTCCACATGGCTGCAGCTCCGATCCTGGTTCAGGTTCAGGGATTGGAGAAGTACACCTGACCCCCGTCTGTCTCTCCAGGAGTCTGAATCTTACCCTGCCTCCACAGGGCCAGTGGTAAGCTGTGCTTTGAAGAAAACACTGTGGAAATGAAACATACAGACCGTAGGCTCCTCCCAGAAATTTCAAAATTAGTCCACCTCAGATGGGATCCAGGAATCTCTATTTTCTACAAGTTCTCTGGGCACCCTTTATGACCATGGGAGTTTAAAACAGGCTTTATTAAGGTGTGCCTTCTTCTGAAGTCCAGAGCTTCTACTCCAAGGAACATTTCAGAGTAACCCATCAATATTCTCACCTCTATTATTTATTTTCTGGCTTTCTTCCTAAAATAAGCTGGCTCCTTCTCATAGAGCCTTCTGAGTAAAGAACCCAAGAATCACAATTAGAAAATAAAATTAAAGAAGCGTGAGTCTAAGGGTAGGCAAAATTTTAGTCAGTCTGGGTGGCTCCATGAAGCATCAGGCGAGGCTTACCTGGGGGTAGTGTGGGAGACTGGAAGGTGGTCACAAGACTTTAGCGCTCTCCCACAGAAGAAGCACAGTCTACTTATCCACCCTTGGCATCTGAATTGCTCCTGTGACCTGCTTTTATCGACACAAAACGTGGCTGAAGGAACACAGGACAAGTTCCAGTCCTGGGTCTCATCAGGTCTGACAGCTTCTCTGAGTGCTGCGATGGAAACTCTGCTGTCGCCCTGGAAACAAGCCAGGCCAGTGTGCTTGAAGATGCGATCACATAGGGAAGCCCCAGTCAGCAGCCAGCCCTTGCCACCACGCGCCACTGTCCACAAGGGCGTGAGCAAAATGGGCCAGGCCATCTGAGCTCAAACTACCCCGCAGACTCGGGAGACAAATGGGTGGCTGTTGTCTTAAGCCACCAAGTTTTAGAAAGTTACACAAGACAGGAAGAAAGCCAGAGAACGTCAGGGCAACCCAGAAAATGGTTTCCAATCATTGGGAATATTTTGCTTGAGGCCAAATGCTGGGTAATAGGACCACTTTCTGGCTTCTCCAGCCTCATTTCCCACCAACATTCAGTTTTTTGTTTTTACAGTAGTAAGAAAGAAAATTTGGATCCTTCTAACGCACCAGCTTTGCGCGGGCATTTTTGCCTGGTCCATATTCAGGGCCGCTGGGAAGTAACAGCCCCTTTACCAACTCTCTTTAGCATTCATCAGGAAGAGAAAGGAGGCCAGTCTCCTGAATCTATGCACACAAACATCCAAGGGGTGTCTGGGAGCGTCTGATGTATAACTGACCCCTAAGAATACCTTGTGTGGTGAGCAGCCACACTGGGGCATCCACAAATGTCTGAAATATAAAAACCCTCCTTCCTCCCAGTTAACGTGAAGCCTGCCACAGTGTCATCTGCCTTAAGTTTAGTTTTGAAAAGCAGCGAGATAGCAAGCCCCACAAGGCCTGTGCTATGGAAAAACCATTTAATGCTGTGAAAAACAAGAATTATTGCCATGCTGACATGAATATTCCTAGGCTCATTATTATTTTTCTTAATGAACGTTGCTGCTTCTCTCTTTAATGCTTATTGGTTTGAACACGGGCGGTTCACCACGGTTTACCACCTCCGACCTGGTGATTAGGGGACCAGGACCAACTTACATCACTGTCAGGGAAGCGGAGGGAAAAAAAATTTGCAAAATAAATGGCAAGATATTGCAGCGATGGCAAGCAGGAAAATCTGCGGTGGTTAGGAGAACCAGGACACAGTTGCACTCTGTGTACCTCTCGGGGGAGGGGTACGGGGCGGGGGGCGAGGACGCAGCCTTAGAGGTGCTGCGGAGCCAGCGAGAGGCGCGGGAGCCACGTGACTGATTATTCAAATGTACCTCTGATTAACTCGGTTTATATTGATGCAAATAATCCTGCCGGAGCCTGCAAGGGCTAATGCATTTTGGAACTGTGGTTTTTCCATTGATAGCGCAAAATGGTGTAGAGGAAAGGCATTTTTTATGATATTAATAATGGAATTACAGAATCAGGTCGCTTAAAGGAAGAGCGCTGACTCAGCGAAAGCAGGCCGGAGTTGAATGTGGAGATTAATACTGGCAAAACGAAATACAAGCCCGCTGCAGCCATCTCTTTGCCTAAAACACACGTCCCCGTCCTATTTTCTTTAAAAAAAGAAGAAAAAAAAAGTGACTGTCTCAGCGCAATTTTCAGAAGAATTAAAAGGGAAGGAGCTGTTCGAAGTTCTGGAGGGGGGCACCCCTCCCCCAGCATCCAGCTAAAATATTTCCCCCTCCTCGTCCCCCCCCCCCCGCCCGGCCCCACTGACTAAATATTGGATTTATCTCCCTTGCCCATGCTCTGATTTCATGTCCTAGAACAATGCCTGTAAACACTTTCTAAATGAATGATTAAAATTGCAAATGAAGATCAATAAACACCCCTCAAGGAATGAAAGTATTAAGGCTGGGGCTCAGATGAAACTGCAGAAACAAACGTCTCAGTGCTTTGGGCTGAGCACAGGGGCCAGCGCGTGGGAACCTTGCTAGATAGGGGGCAGTGGAGACCGGTGGTTGCAGCCGAGGAGGAGGAGGCTCTGCGGAATGAGCAAAGATGCACTCTCCGTGATGTTCACACCAAGACATTTATAAAAGTGACCAAAGAACACTCACCTTAGCACACACGTCCAGGACCAGGATGTAAAGATCATGTTGAAGGGGTAGAGGAGAACATTTGGGTGCAGTTTGTGAAGAAACAAGTTGTAAACATTCATCCTTTTCTTTTCTTTTCTTTTCTTTTCTTTTCTTTTCTTTTCTTTTCTTTTCTTTTCTTTTCTTTTCTTTTCTTTTCTTTTCTTTTCTTTTCCCTTCTCTTCTCTTCTCTTCTTTCCTTTCCTTCTTTCTTTCTTCCTTTCCTCCCCCCCTTTCCCTCCTTCCCTTCCCTCCTTCCCTTCCTTCTTTCCTTCTAAGCTATTGAGAGGTGATGCCTTGGGGGTAATGTGGGAGACAGCTTGGTGAGAAGCCATCTACTTCTCAACTGAAGGAGACAGAAAGGGGGACCATAAAGCAAACAGGGAATTAAAGTTGATTAGAAATTAATTTGTGCAACATTTTTAGAAAGTTTGCTCTGAAATACACAGAGCAGAAAGCTTATCATTTTAACTGGATGTGTACAATTCTGTAGTTTTGCATGACCAATGCCACTGTCTCATTCCAGAACACTGGTCACCTGTAAAGGTCAGGCCTTGCCTGTTAAACTGGCCCCACCCAGTTCTGGCAACCTTAAATTATACTTCGTTCCTTCCTTCCTTTCTGCTCCTACCCATCTCCGCACTGACTTTATTAGGGTTTTCAGAAGCACAATGGGGCAGTGGAGAATTCTTTTCCATAGTCTCTGGACACAGAGGCGGGGGAGGAATGAAGAAGGTACCAGGGCCAGCCATTCTAGTCTCCAGATTTGATGCTCTTTCCATTGGTGGGTGGTTGTACTGCTTAGAGCTAGGGAACAATGCCTCTAAAGCCTGTCAGCCTCAGTTCAAATCCTGGATACACCTCCCATATTTGTAAGCTTCTGCTCCTCTGGGCCTTAGTTTTCTCATCTATAAAATGGGGAGAGTAAAAGCATCCAGTTCATAGAGTAAGAATCAAGTGAGTTTTGGTCAGTTCTTAGAAGAGACCCAGCCATAGTGGAAGTGGCCTGGTGATGGGAACACCACTTTACACTAGTAGTTCTTTTTCTAACCTCAAGCTTCTGGACATTGGGGTCCTAAGCACCTGCTTGGCAGGTTTGTGCAGGGATTGAAAGGTTGGGATTTGAAAGATGGTAGTCTCACTGCTGTTCAGCAGGTGTATGAGCCTTGCAGGGAGTTTGTGGCCATACTAGGAAGAGCAGGTGCCCTCCTGCTCAGCCTCCACAGCCTGCACGGTAGGTCCTGAGGGTGGAGGTTTCCATCTGGTCCAACTCAAGTCATTACATTTCCAAACTAAGTAGCCATGGGATCCCCTTGACCTGACTTCTTGGGTCCATCACCATCTCACAGTCGCTTCCTTCCCTTGTTTGTGTTCTGGGGTCTCACTGCCTTTCTTATCTTTGGGGCCTCTGGACCCAACAGTATCCATCGGATCCTGTTCACCCTCCTGGTTCCTTTTGGAATTTGCTTTTTGGTGAACCCGTCCTTCCTCTCTTCCTGTCCCCTTCAAACTCATTTGAGACAGAAGCAAGTCCCTGAGTTCTCACCCCAGGTTGGTTGGTGAGTCCTCTGGCCTCAGGGCTGAGTGACCGAGCTCTTGTCTCTCTCTTGGTTCTCAGTCCTCACTTCTTGCTGCTCCTCCCACTCACCGTCCTCCATTCACAAGCAGCACTTGGTTCCCTGCAGGCATGCCAGCTGTGTGTTCAAGACTTTCTTTGCCTCCGCTCGGTTCACTGTCGGAAAGGCTTTCCCACGCCACTTTTCTCATTGCTGCAGCAGAATACCTCACAGAAACAGCTTAAGGGAGAAAGGATGTGTTTTGGTTCCCGGTTTCTAAGGCCATCCCTGCAGGGAGTGCATGAGTGCCCAGGCAGCTCCATTTGCACCACTGTGACCTGATAGAATGGGTTCTTTACACCTTGGAGCATCATCAGTAGCAGAGGGAGAAGTTGGGCCAGAACCCAAAGTGAAACTCATCCTCAAGGCCTGCCTCTATGATGCCTTTCTGCTAGCTAGGGTCATAGTCCCAAAGTTCTCACAACCCCTCAAAACAGCAGAACTATCTGGGGGGGGGTCCTCAAACCATGAGCCTGCAGGCAAGAGCACAGGTCCAGGCTATAGCAACCAATGTAAAAGGATGGGAGAATCTCGTCCCGGAGTGTCTTTCTCTTTCCAGCACTTTCCAGGGAGTCTGCTGCTCCTAATCCCAATGTGTAAAGTGTCAGAGATGAATGTTCTACAGTCCCCGGGTAGGGCTTCAGGTTTTCACAGAGCCTGTGTCCTTGGACTATGACCTTGGCTATGACCTTCATTCCTGCTTCCTCCAGCTGGTCCCAAGGCCCATCCTGCTTCGTGCTTCTTCTCCACAGCTTAAATCCTAATAGGAGGCCTTTCCACCACCGTCACGCAGAGATGGCCTGGGGCTCACCAGAATACTGGTGTCCTGTATTCTTTGTGATGACCCAGAAAGTCCTCTCCAGTGGTTCCTGGGGCCTGTTAGTATTGATGACAGTAATCTTCTCATTATGGGGCTTGGCATTCAACATTCTCAGCAGCTTTGAGTTCCTCACAGATCTGAAAAGCGTTTCTTGGTTATTATCCATCTGTCTTCCACGGCTGTGTTTTGAATGCCTGTTCTCAAGATGGTGGAGCTGATTTGGGAGGCTGTGGATCCTTTAGGAGGGGAGGTCTGGCTGCTGGAAGCAGGTCATTATGGTTGGGTCCTTGAAGGTTGTAGCTTGTCCCTTAGATCTGGCTGCTCTCTCTGCTATGACTTGGATAGCCTTTTCCTTCTCCTCTTGCTGTGGATGGAGACATTCCACTCTGCTTTCCTGCCCTGACAAGTTAAGATGTCACAGAATGGTGGGTTAGAATCCATTCTCTTCAGCTAGTCTGTTAGTTGTTTTGGTCTTAATGATAAAGCAATGCATTCACTGTCGAAGGATACACAATCACACCTACATGGTTACCTGATAATTTAGGTTGGCTATGATGCCAGTAGACTGGTTATCTTGCCACAAAGCTATTGCCTACCCCCAAGCTCTGCAGGGCATGGGATCACCAGCCAGCTCAGCACTCTGGGTCATATCTGTCCTTTTTGTCACTCTCCTGGTATGTCACCACAGCCAGATCATTAAGGGAGTGAACTGCATGCTCTTTGTCTAGGGATGTGACCTTGGGGCTGGTTTCCTCAGGCTCACATTTCTCTCCCCAGTGAATAGGCATCTCCCAAGTGTCTCCTGGAGGCCAGGCCGAGTGTAAGAGAAGACGTGACTGAGGAGAGGATGTTATGTTAGCAAGTGACCGGAGAGAAGATGGTCAGCCAAGACCACAGTCAATGATTCTCTTGTAAGGACCGGTCTTCGAGCTGAGAGGAGAGAACTTAGACCTACCAAGAGCGTCTCACAGACAAAGGGAACAGTTGGTCAAGTTATACAAGGCCAATAACAGGCTCTGGAAACGATTCCTTGTTGGTGCCTTGCACAGAGGGGTTTTACATTCGGGATATTTTCATATTTTCTCAGTAACGAAGATCTTCCTTCTGAGTCTGAGCCTGTGGCTCTGGTTTCGTGTTCGTTTAGGCACCTATAGGGGGCGCTGCGTAGTCATTTTCCTGGGACATGCGCTGGCACACGGTTGTTTGCAAAAGGGTTCCCTGGCAGCGCTTCCGAGGCAAGCTTAACCACCTTCAGGATAATGGGAACGCCAGGCTCCTTATTTATAGCTACCAGAGCGGAATGCAGTAAGCAAAGGGTGATAAATAGCCCTTTACACTAAATGTTTCACAATAATGAAAAAGCAACCTCTGTCTTAAAATTGGCCGTTCCTCTCAACGTAATTTTTCCCCCTCTAGCAAACAAATTGGCTTAGTCAGGGTGGGCAGCCGCGGCTTTCATCAGCCCTGGATAGATGGAATGGTGGCTAGCGCAATGGGGCGTACAGACTTTCCGGCTGCGATCTTCTGTACACATTTATCAGCAAGCAGGCATGGGCAATGCTGCTGGCGGGAAGCAGCCCCGGAGAAAGTAGTCACCTTTGTAAGTAAGTAATTCCCAGTCCTGGGAGCAGCTGGGCTGCAATGCAGAGAGAGAGCAACAGCCAGTCTCTCCATTTACGCTGAGTTTGAGCCTTTAGCAGGACCCTAAGCTCCCGATGACTTTAGTGCCTCTTGCCTGCCAGGCCTTGAGGACCTCCGGCAGTTGGTCACTGCTCCGGGGACCAATCAGGCTGGACTTGGCAAGGGCATTGCCTGCAAGTTCTCTCAAGTGGCCTTCATTCTCTTGCGTGGACATTTTGATTATTATTGTATTTTGGTCTGTTTGGCATTTAAACTGCCTCTTATGCTGGACATTGATTGCCTGGCAATGGTAGCTGCCTCCCGGGGCCCCTGCTTTTTTCCCCATGTAGAAAGTTAGTAGTTTTAGCTTTATAGAGAAATTGAACAAGAAGCACAGAGTTCGTATTGTATATGCCCACACCTCCTTTTCCACCATTTTAAACATCTTGCCCTGAAGTGGTATGATTTTCACAAGTGATGAACCAATATTGTTAACTACAGTTCATAGGTGATACAGGGTTTTTTTTTTTGTGTGTGTGTGTGTTATGAAGGTCATAGCTTTGCCCTAGATCATGATTTTGTTGTTATTTTTAATTTAATTTGAACTTTGTGTGTGTGTGTGTGTGTGTGTGTGTGTGTGTGTGTGTGTGTGTGTGATGAGACTTGTATCTAGGACCCCCTCCACGCTCAGCACACTTCCTACCACTGAGCTACCCTACCACCTCTGATCGTCATCCATCACCATCATCTGCCTCACCCATCATTGAATGTCCTCCTGGGAGCATGGAGCTTAGCAACGCCACCAAGCAGTGCCCATGCTGGAACCACATGAGAACAATGGCGTTGGTTCTTTTAGAGTGAGACAACCAGGGCTGGCAGTGGTGCCAAGGAAGGGGGTCCCTACCCCCCGAGTTGTCACTAGGAGCAGGGTGGAGTTCCTTTTGAAACAGGAACAGAAGCTTTTGGTCCCCAGTCACTCAGGTACACGCTCTGGCTCAACAGCTTTTACACTGGTGTGTGTCTTGGGCTACTCAGAACGTTGGACGTTTACCATGGCAGTTGTTAATGCCGGGCAGCCCCACAGCCATGGCCATGCCACTCCAGTTGGATAGGCAGTGGCCGAGGAACGGGCCTCTTCTGTGCTGGCCGATGCTGCAGAGCAGGGCCACTCCAGGTGGTGAGGACGCAGATCTGCTGTGGCCAATGGGCTTTGGTGATGCCTCTATGGTCATATCCAACGAGGCTTTCTAGTGCTCCTCCTCTGAGGGACCTCATTCAGCACTTTATGAGCAGTGCCCTCTTTTCACATAGGTAATTTTTCTCCCATTTAATGTGATTCCCCTAAATTGCTGCTCCACCATCCAGCCTCCCCCAAGGGCCTTCCTCTATAGCTCCCTCATCTTGTCCATCCCTCCCCCCAGGAAGATCTCTCTCTTTTTCTTTCTCAATGGATGGGACATTTATCCCAAAGAGAGATAAGGCAGGGGCCTAAGGGTAGAGATTGCCACGATGCCGTGTGAACTCCCATCATAAGCACTGAGGTGCTATTGTGATGCTTGGAGGCAAACCAGGATGGACTCACCTGCTGTGTGAAGGAGGATACAGCAGGCCAGGGATGGCAGAAGCTTGAAGAAGTAACTCTGAGACAGCAAGGATGGAGTGGAAGATGTGTAGGCTCAGGGATCTCGAGGTGGAACTGACAAGTAACAAGGCTGCTTTCTAAAGCATCCAGATGCTCCCTGGATAGCTCTTAGAATTCTGGGAAGGAAAAGCTCCTAGAAGCCCCTATATGTAGCTTAGACTACATTGGGAAGCTCTGGAAGTGTTATGTCTCAAGTCTGGAGAACCTTATATGCCCACTTTACAGATGGAAAAACAGGTTAAGTGATGTTAGGAAAATGACCAAGAACATATATTGGTATAGTGCTGAGATTTGAGCCCAACACTAGAGCTTTCCTTGACTTTCCCCATTACATGTTGATTGTGTCTTGACTCTATGTGCCTGGAGTAACTAATGAAGGTGGGGCATTCATTAAGGGTTTTTTTTTTTTAATGCATTGATGAGAGTTGGGTATGATGGTTCATATCTGCAGTCCCAGCACTCGGGAGGCTGCAACAAGAGGATTGCTCTAAGGTTGAGGTCAGCTTGGTCTACAGAGTGAGGGCCTTTCTCTGTAAAAAGCAGTAAAGGGCAACAGGGCACGGAGGTACAGTCCTGTAATCCTCACCGCTGGGGAAGCTGACATAGGGAGATTGCAAATCCATATCCTGGAGGGTAATGCAGGTGTGGACCGTGTTAACCAAAAGCATCTCTCCAGAGTGCTTCTGGGGGTGGTGGTGTTTGAAGAGAAGGGGAGCTGATGCTGGCAGAACCGCCCAACATTGAAGATGGAGGAAGTCACAAGTACACAGCTCAGCCACCTCTCTGGGTTTTATTATAAATTATAAATTATGAAGCTTCCACGTTTATAATGTGAGCCTTTTGAATGGTCAGCATCTGTGGTCCAGCACTTTCTGTACATAAGCGACTTTTACGCCTTGTTAGAAATGAAGATTGCTCTAGGATGCCGAGTTCCACAACAGCAGAGGGAGATGTGTTCAGCACCATATCCACAGATCTAGGGCTAGAGCTTGACACAGAGTCCCAGGTTGTTCAATATTTGGTGAAGGAGTGAAGAGCCTTGGAAACCACCCTGGACCTACTGAATTAGTATCACTAAGCGGGACTAGAAACCTGCATCTTGAGTAAGAGCTCCAGGCAGTTCTCATTGCTATTTGTGCATTGAGAATTTATGAGGTGGGTGGTTTTCACTTTTTTTCTTTTTTTTTGAGACTGGATATCAGGTAGCCTAAGCTTGCCCCACACTCACTATGTAGCTGAGCGTGACCTTGATCTTTGGATCCTAAAGACTCCACCATCTGGGTGCTGGGATTAGAGGCCTGCACCACCATGCCCAGTTCATACAGTGCCAGGGATCGAACTCAGTTTCCATTTAAGGGAGGATTTTACCAACTGAGCTACATCCCCAGCCCTCCGTCATTTTCCTTGTATTACCTTGTACATTACCTTGGCCTCGTCCCACAATCTGATGGACAGCTGGAGGCCGGCTTTTTTTTTTCAAAAGATGGAAAAAGGAGAACTGCGGAGAAAACCTCTGTCTTAGGGTTTCTATGGCTGCACTGAAACCCCATGACCAAAGAGCAAGTTGGGGAGGAAAGAGTTTATTTGGCTTACGCTTCAGATCATAGTCCATCCTTGGAGGAAGTCAGACACGGGTCTCAAGCAGGGCTGGAACCTGGAGGCAGGAGCTGATGCAGAAGCCATGGAGGAGAGCAGCTTACTGACCTGCTTTCCCCTGGCTTGCTCAGACTGCTTTCTTATAAAACCCAGGCATGGTACCACCCATAATGGGCTGGGCGCTCTCCCATTGATCACTAACTGAGAAATGCCTTATACCTGGATCTCATGGAGGCATTTCCTCAACTGAGGGTCCTACCTCTCTGATGATGCTAGCTTGTGTCCAGTTGACACACAAACCAGCCAGTACACCCTCATTATGTACGTATGTATGTATGTATGTATGTATGTATGTATGTATGTATGTATCTATTTCATAAGTAAGTTTCCTTTCTTTCTTCCTCCTGCAAAGACCTCAAGGTGCATCCAGACTCAAGTCCCGTGAAGCTGAACCAGACAGAACCCAGGTAAGGATGGAGACAAAGGTGTGGCTGGGATGTTGGCCTGTGTGGTGCTGCTGTGACCCCCCCTGTCATCTCCAGCCAACTCACTGGGCACACACTGCATCACCCTGGGGAACCCACTACAGGCACCATACTCTGGGGTGTAAAGTTACATCACAGCATTGTTTTGGAGCACAGCTTGTTTATAAAATCACCCTGTCGATTGAAGTTGGCACGGAGATCTCAACCCTCTTGTGGGCATGGTGGGAAGCCAGTCGATAATTTGTAGCTACTGTGTTTGTTCACTCCAAGGAATGGGGAACAGGGCATGTGGGCAATCTTCATGTCTTTCCTAGATTCGTGGTCAGTTGCTTCTGAACTCCTGCTTATGAAAGGACTTCATGGGAACCAAGCCACAATTCAGCCAGACTTGGTGAGATCCTGGAGCCTGAGCAGGGGGTGTCTTTTTGGTGTGTCTCTCCACTTGGCGGTACTTCAAGATTCTTGATTGGAACTTTTGATGGCGTAACGATGCCTGCTGTATCTCAGACCAACTTCACAGGAAGCTCTGAGGGGGAAGGCAGGAAATGCATTCTTTTAGAAAGTTCTGGAAGTAGTTATGATGTGTAAGTAGGTCTGCAAACTGCCCACCAGATGAAGCTACTAATCAAAGAACCATGTTTCAAAACTACTTCCTGTGGGTTTTGCTTTTTCAAAGGCTAGAGTTTTCATTTAAAAGGTAAAAAAGAAAACCAGAGCAATTTTAGCTTTATAGCATCTTTGATTGATAATCAGAGAGAATTCCCATCTAGTGTCCTTCCTCATTATATTATCCAACATCAATGCTGTTGTTTTCCTTATCAACTTGCAATGACCAGAGACTCAAATTTTATCTCTTAGAGAGATGTTCACTCCACAGGCTCATGCACAAACCCAGTGTTGGCAAGTTTTATGGTACTGATAAAATGTCTGGCTTCCTGTTCAGCAGTGCAGCTCGGTTGCTTCTCTCTGCCTTGTGAAGTCAGTCAGCTTGCAGGATTTCTGGTGTGTGCTCTGTGGGTAGACCTTCCTGTGTTGTGGGTACATCTGCAAGGGAATCTATGTGAGTGTGCATACAGAAGGGACCAAGGAAGAGGGTTTATCTTAACCGTGTGCAAATTACCTTGAGACACAGGAGCTGTCTTCCCCCATCTCCATTTCCTCCCATTTCTTTCTGAAAAATGTCTTCAGCTATGTGTAAATCCAATTTCCAGCTTATTTCTCAGCTTCTTTAAATACAGAAACATTTCACTAGGGGGCACTTCAAGACTGAATAAAAATAACCGTCCACAGTCGCTTGGTGACAATAGATTCCACTTCTCCATTAACTAGGTAAACAGTCCTGCACAAAACAAAATATAAAAAATACATAAGGAATTAAATATGTATTTAGCTGAAACTGTGATTCAATTTCTCTGGCCTGTTTTCTATGCCTGTTTTCTCGAAGCATGGGAGGAAATCGGCGTTCTGGGCTTTCTGGAAATTTGGACTTGAAGATTAGAATAATAATGATCACGAGAATTATCGTAATAGTCACTTCATCTGGCTTAAGATAGACACTTTGCTTACACCAATGTTTTTATACAGCGGGATGAGCCTTTTATGCAGATTCATGTTTAAAAAAATGTCTTAGTCTCCTCATTCACAGTCTTAATAAGGGAGCTAGCAGCTTCCAGCTGGAGGGTCTGTTGGGGGGGTTTTCCATAGAGAATAGAAGATGTGCAGGGGCATCTGGTACTTAAGTTGGAGACCTGGCATTTACCTGACAGTGTAACCTTGCCACTCTTCGGCTCTCAACATCCCCATTTGTTCAAAGGTTGTATTCAATGTCTCCAGTCTGTCCTGCCCTCTCCCCAGCTGATTCTGTGAGGCTGGGTTGTGCACACTGAATTTTCCTTGCATGTCTGTAAGAGCAGTCATACCAGGGACAGCGACGGGTAGCAAGGTAGAGAGCTAGGAGACTACAGTGTGAGTCCTGGTTCTTTATCTGCTGACTGCCATGGGAGATGCGATGGGTTCAGCAGGCTTTGAAATACCAGCGCCTGCAGATGAGTTCTAGAGCCTACCAGCTGATCAGGTGGAATGAGATGATTCCGGATGGCCCTGGCGCGGTAGATGACTTCCTGTACAGAGTGAGGATTTGACACATTGACACAGTGATGGACACAGATGAAGAGAAGACTGTGGGGAGGTGGAGAACAGGTTAGGGTGATGTGTCAACAAGCCAAGGAATGGCCAGGAGGGCCAGAGACCAGCAGGTGCTGGGAGACAGGCTTGAGACAACTCTCGCTGCGCTGACAATTTCATCTCAGATTTCAAAACTCCCCAACTGGACAACACATTTCTGCTGGTTAAAGCCACCAGTTTTGGGTACTCTGTTATTGGCATCTCTATGCAGGAGGGCATTTGATCTCTGCCTCCTTTCCCCTAAGGATGCTAGCATTGGTCTGATGAGTGGTATTTGGGGAAGCTGCTGGAACACAAGGCTGGCCATCTGGTGGGGCTCATCAGCTCTACAGTAAAGCAGAGGGGATGGTTCAGATGGAGGAATGAATAAGGACCACCTGATATTTAGCAGGTGCTAGAAGCCTTGCATGATGATCTTTAGTTCATAGAAAGAGCTGTTTTTGCTGCTGAGAGAATGGAGACTCTGAGAGGTTAGCTATGCTGAAGGCCACAGATCAGCAATAGACATCTATCACTTGTCTCTAAAATATGGGCTCCTATTGTTAGGGCCAAATGTCATTTTGTCTACCTGGATAAATTCCCCTCCGCTGTCTCCCTCCATTCCTCCTTCCCTCCCTCCTTCTTTCTCTCAATCTATCTCTGCCCCCTCCTCTTTCTCCTTCTCTCCTTTGTCTATGTAAGAGACGGAAAGAAATAAAGCTGGTTCATTCTAGAAAAGCGTTGATAGGCTAGGCTCTACACGACTATGTTTCAACTTTCTAGAACAGTCCGGTTGCCTGTTGAATTGTAGAACAGTGAGGCTGCACAGGAAAACGGATATCAGGAACCAAGCCCCGAGCATGAAGAAGTGAAGAAGTAGGCTAACCTGGAAGAGGTAGCTTCCGTACACCAACCTGCTTTTCTTGGAGTTTACATTACGCAGCCTTCCTAAAGACAGGCACGCCCAATCCACATTCTGCTCCCCTGGGGCTTCCTTGGCAATGCTGGTGAGTGCCCACCATGTGTCTCTTGGGGCCGGCTGTGAGATCTTCATCCTTGAGCCACTGACCAAAACCTTAGGAGGTTTTTGTTTGTTTTTCTTTCCCTTTTAATTCCTGAGCTGTCCCTATCCCTCTCAGGGTATCCATTTCCTGGGACTGTTTTAGCACCCTGTAACAAATGGGGTGAATTAAAACAAGCAAACCTGAATATGTCCTTTTGACTAGAAACAAAGTATGGGCAAAGTGACAGTTTCTCTGTAGCCTATGGAAACAAGGTGTGGCCAAAGGGACATCTTCTCCGGAGGCGCGCAGGGAAGTCTTTCTTTCTCTCTGGGCTTCTCACAGTTGTCACATCCCTTCAGTTTTGAGGACGTGGGAACAGAACTCTTGCCTTTGAGGACTTTGGGGATTTCCAGACCATTCTCCCAGGTTGGTCCCATCTCAGCTTAATTACACATGCAAAGACCCTATTTCCCAACGAGGTCACGTGAGTAAGTTCCAACAGAACATTCACAAGTTAGCACCAGGTCACTTGAGGGAACCTGACTGAACTCACAGTCCTGGGTGAGAGAGACACAGCTTTCCTTTGGAAGCTCTTGCCTGGCACAGCCTCTTCCTCACAGCGAAGCCCAGTTGCACATTTCTCCTGGAACTTCAGAAGCTGTGAAGCCTGTTCTCTCTGGAGCTCGGCTGACAGCTTCGGGGACGCTGCCAATGGGTCTTGAAGCGTGTGCCGAAGTGAGAACGGGCCTGCCGAAATCCTGAGCGTGGGGGGAGAGAGCGAGGGGGGAGTCCGTCTCGTGTGGATGTTTCAATCCCTTGAGCAGTTCTCAGCCTGGTGCTGGGGTCAAGTACCCGTTTCCATTCCCGAGCGCTCCGTTCTGGGCTTTGTACCCGTCGCTTTTCATTCCCCACTTCAGTCCCAGGTAATGATGTGGTAAGGTTTGGCTGGCAGATCTGAGGGGTGGTGGACTGTGTCGCGACTGCAGATCAGCATGGGGGAGGCACAACCTTCTCACAGAGTTAGGACCAAAAGAAAACAACAAGGTAGCTGTGGAGTGTGGCCTAGCCAATGACATGCAGACCCTGACTGTGGGTGCACCTGCGGAAGAGATCGTTGTCATCACGGGAACCTTCTAGAGAAACAGCCAGAGCTCTAGAAGTCATTGACACAACAACAATGTCAACAGAAACACCCCTACTTTTCCTTCCTTAGGTATTTATCAGTCCTTTCGATAAAAAGGTTTTGTTTTGATGTGTTGTGTTTCCATTGTCTTTTGAAAGCGGGTGTCGAGTCGTTACATGCTAGTCTGAAAACACCATCTCCTTCTAATTCTCCCCAGGACAGGGAGGTGGTAGGATGGGAAGGTAGGCACAGGCTTGACTCTCAGGGATCAGCAGCAAACAAGGGAGCAGCCCATTGCCTCTGGGCACAGCAGCTTTCTGCCCTGTCTCCGTTGGACACTCCCACCCAGAACTCTCTTCTCCCCCTCACCAGCTTGTTCTCCATCAGGGCACTTAGGAGCCATGCTGAGATGTTAAGTACTGGTGGGTGCTGGACACTTTTGTTGCTGTGCTCTGCAAAGCGGACTGCTTTTTACAAACACATTAAACATTAATATCTACAGAATGGGCAGTTTTATAGTGTACAAGCACACGTTTCCTGGACATGGATTTATTTATTTTTTATTAATGTAACCTTAGCATGCCACATATTTCTCTCTGAGCTCCAGATCTGAAAGGCCCTGGCTGGACCTGATGAATTCTTTATGATTCCATTTAAGACCAAGGGAACCAATGAACTCACCCCCCATTTACATTTCAGTAGTGTCTCATAAGTAATGCATGTGTGCGTGCTGCTCGCCTCTCCACTGGTGTTGGGACAGCCTTTAATACCTCATCACATGGGCAACCTCTTCAGGAGGCAGGGAGTGGAGGCGTGTTCTCCTCAGACTGCTGTCTTTTCCTTGCTTCAATGACTTGAAACTTCCTCTGTGGCCAGGGATGGGCCATCCTGGAGAGCTATCCCTGGAATGTTCTACACTTTCTCTTCTCAATCCCCTGCTGAACATTTCTGGTCTCCAAGTGATGCCTTGAGAATGCAGCTGGAGCCAGCTGGCCAGAGCCTGAATTCCTGATGCCTGTTATTCTGGAGGGTTGTAGTTTTCTTTCCAGTCTGACTTTCCTAACGTGAGATCCACAGGCCAGTACTGGAGTGGGTGTCTTTATGTCTGTCCCATGTACAGTGCCATCTTTACATGGTAGAGGTCAGACTAGACCCCTTGCTTGGACTCTTGCTCCCAATATTTTGACTTATGCCTGAGCTGTGGATTCCACACTTGCCAGCTCCTACACACACACACACACACACACACACACACACACACACACACACACACACACACACACACACACTTTAGGAATCTTGCTCTAAGAACTTAACTACCACATTGTAAGGAAGCCCATGCTACATGGACAGGCCATATGACATTGTTTGAGGCAGCCATCCCAGCAGAGGTCCCTGCTACAACACAGCAGCAGCTCCAGACCTGAGAACACAAGCTGCAAGGTGAGGTGTCACATGGCCTATCCCCAGCAGCCCTGGCCATATCTGTTCATATCAGATAGGGCACCAATGACAGACCACAGAACAGCTCCGTCTAAGTCTAACTAGTGGACTGGTGAGTGTAGTCGGAACTTTTCCTGCATTGGGGTTGTTTACAGGGGTGTGGGGGAGGTCTTACTTCTAGGAGCATGAGCCAATCAAAGGCAGCTGCCTCACTGAAAAACCTACCCAGTGTGAGCATGGCTGATGGCTCATGAAAGCTGCATCCTTAGAGCTCCCTGCATGACTTACAGACAGCTTGCTGCTCCAAGAATCTCCTCTCCCAAGCAATCGTTACAGCTTATATAGCCTCGGGGTGGGGCCTGTGAATCTTAATTTCCAAGAGCTTCCTGGGCCTTCTAAGTTTTCTTGGCATCCCGGGTTGGGTAAGCTTCTTCCTGAGTCTTATGAACGTCTCCACTCCCCCAGGAGGCAATGTTCAGATTCAAAGGAAATAGCTATACAGCAGGAGGTGGTCCCAGGATCCCTCCTTCAAGATGCCCCAAGGGGTGACAGGAGCAGAGATGAGCATTCCCACTGAGCCCTGCCTCCCTGGATCTTCTGAATGAAATGAGTCATCATTGTTATTGGAAGCTGTTGTTGTTGTTGGGTTAATTTTAATGAGATAATATTGCCAATTTGTTAATTCTCTGGCTCCTCCATTAAATATAAATTCTCAAGGAATGGATTTTTTCTGTATTTTGTACCATTACATTTCAGTGCCTGTAAGAGTTGGTGGCACACAGACTGCCACTGAATATTCCTTCCATGAATCCCCTGAATGATATTTTGAAATTTTATTCCTTCCTTCCCTCTTCCTTTTCTGTCTCAAATTTTCTATTTCATCTCTTCCTTGCTTCTTCCTTTAATACTCATTTTGCAACTACTCAAATACTACATGAATATAGTTTCCCTGTGAAAATTAAAATGCTTCTGATAAAGCTAAACTTCCCTTTGTTGACAACCTCCACCCCAGTTCTACTTGTTTAATGACGATGCCCTCTTCTCTCCACTCCTCAGCACCTCCAGGATGGGTACCATATCCATCATGAATACACATTATGTATACCATCTCTATTCTGACCCTGACCTGGGAACTCTGGAGTCTGGACAGCTCCTCTGCATCAACCTCCTCTTCTTCTAACACTCCCTTAACATTGCAGTGGACCACCTTCAAATTTCACTTTGCAGAAAAACTCCCAAGGGCTCCTTATGACTTAGATAGAAGTCAAGGTCTGAACTGTAGCCTAAGTGCAGGCTTTTATATTGCAGCTTACAGCAGTCTAGATCTTGACGTCTCCCAAAGGTTAGTATGTTCTGTTGTCTTGAGCTATGGTTGGGTACTATTGGGTGGTGGTAGATCCTCAAGAGGCAAGACTTAGAAGAATGTCTTTAGGTCACTAGGGAGGTGCCTTTGAAGATAGTGGTGGGACCTCAGACCCTCCTCATTCCTTTCCATTTCCTGGCCGCAAAGTGTGCAGTTTTGATCAACATGTCCTGATATGATGTGCTATTTTATCATAGTCCCCAAAACAATTTATCATAGACTAGGACCTTTAGTACTGTGAGCCAAAATAACCCCCCCACCTCCTCATCCACCACCTCCTCCTCCTCCTCTTCTCCTCCTCCTCCTGCATCTTCTTCTTCTCCTCTTCTTCCTCTTCTCCTTCTCCTCCTTCTTCTTGAATTGATTGTCTCCGTCGTTTGGTTATAGTGATGGAAAGCTGACTAACACCAAGTCCTTCCTTACCTTTTGCTTCTCTATTTCCTTTGTGATTCACCTGTTCCAGCTGCAGTCAGTGGTGGTTTCCTAAGGGCTTGAACAAACTCTGTTCCCAAGGCTGTCTACCCTTTCCTAATGCTGTTACCTATTCGGAAGCTACTTGGTTCCTACCTCTCCCAGGACATTGTCCCTATCCTTTCTTTGAGTCAGTTGTCTCTGGGCTTCGGGTGTGCACTGATTTCTCTTTGAGGCTGCCTTGATGGGCTGCATCTTGGCTTTCTGTGGTGTCTAGACTTCTAAACTATGGTTCAGACTTACTGAGAAGGGGGCCATGCTATGCTTTGTGTTTCAGGGATTCAAGACAGTCCAGAGGCTTCTATAGATGTCTGTCAGTGGTTCTCTGGTTATTCCACTGCCTTGAGGAGGGGACACACTTGAGGGCCTCAGAGATTGATACTCATCACCAAAACTTCAACCAGCGGCCAGAAGGGGTGACAGCACTAAAGAGTTGGTTTCCCATCAATGGCTTTATTTCCAGTGTTGCTTGCCCAGGGTGGGAGTCTTCAGATTCAAAAGGCAGTTTGTCTACAACACAGAGTGCTGCAAAACATTCTTCTATAAGAATGATTTGGTGATGATAGAGCCATGACTGCAAACCCCAACTGCCTTGAATAGGAGCCGATGGAGGGCTCAGGGCAAAGCAAGGAGAGGGCCTATCTTCAACCATGAGGCTGTGGTGGTTTCTCAGAGCACTAGTAATGCAGTCACTTACTCAATGAATGCTTTTGAGCATTCATGAGCACTGGATGGGGAAGTGGTCAAAACAGTCATGTGGCCCTTGCCTTCAGTGAACTTATAGTTTGATAGGATAAACAGGCAGATAAGTGGCAAGTAAATTCTAACCCAACATGGTTGAAGTGATGATTGAGATAAGCTAGGAAACCATGGTCACATCAAGGGGAAGTGGGTCTGGGAAGTGGAACACTGAAGGCTATAGAAAATATGCTAGAGGGGGCACAGCACAGTGTCTTGGAGCAGGGAGAGGGGGGTGGAGAGAGAACCAAAGGGAGCGGGAGCTTAGGTCAAAGGAGGAGGAGAAAGGACGGAACATCTCAGGGCAGAATGCCAGCACACTTCCAGGGTCTTGGGATCTTTCTACAAGGGAGAGACTCCACAAATGGAAGAGTTGTTAAAACTTCCCTCGCTCCCACACGGATCAGAGGAAGTCCAGGCCAGCTGTCTTTCCCTGAAAACACCTGCAGTGATGTGCTGCCTGCCCCCCTGTGGGCACAGACAATGGGATGGCATGTGGGCCATTGCCACCTTGGTGTATTGGGAACCCAAGCCCGATATTGCTGTTTTTGCTCACAGGACCAGGTCTACTCTGACCTTGAGGTAAAGTCCATTCCTGTCTCAGGCTTCTCTGAAAACAAGCCTTCTAGTTAGTGAATGTGGATTGCTGCAGTGTGAAGGATGCGTGGTGTGGTGAGGAGGCTTCCCATAGCCTATCCCAGGGACCGCCAGACCATTAGCCACATGTCTCTCTCTTTCCAGCATCCTTGGGTTTGTCCTTGACTTGAAGACTCCCTTTCCTCTCTCTGCCGCCTCCCTCCCTGCCCTCCCGGATCTGGATGTCTTTTAGGTAGAGAAGCCCTGTTTGCCTCTGTAATCCCAAGACTCTGCTGACCCGAGTCCCTGAGTGGGTTTAGCAGAGCATTCAAGTGACAAGGTAGATCTCTCCCAGGGGGATGGCTTCTCATACCAGCCGCTGAGAAGGAAAATGTCACTTCAGGGGGAGATCAAAGAAGCCTGGGAAGAGTGGTGACAGGAGAGCCCTATTGTATGGTCAGAGGCGTCTTCGCTTCTAAATACCCTGGAGTCTCCCTCCTCTGGGCTCTTACTGCACATCTGCAGGTAGTGAGCTTACCAGTGGGGGAGAGATGCTGCTACTGTGGACTGGCATCCTGAACCATCCGGGCTTGTCTGTTTCTCTTTTCCTTCTATTTCCCCTTTTGCCCTTCACACCCCGTGCCCACTCACTGAAGCCTTACTCCAGTCTAGAAACGGGAGTCGGTATTCACTAAGGAGAGAAATATTTTCTAGATGGTTGTAAGGAGTTTTGAGGGGTCTCCTGCCCACACACTCTTTGTTCTCAGAAGATGTTCACCTCCCATGGCAACCACGGGCACTCTGTATCCACCGTAAGCTCTCCCGTTGGACACCTGCTCCAGATAAAGTCACCTCTCTAGGAGTTTTGGTCTTGGGATCAGAGCCTTGTTGATCCCTGGTTAGTGAGGCAGAAGCTGTAGGCTGGATGTCAAGCTCTGGCAAGGGCTATTTTCTCACGTGTCTTCATGTGAATGTGAAGAAAAGCGGTGAGAATCAGAGAGACGTCAAGCAAATGCCAGACCACCAAACAGAGGTATTTCCAAGAGCCTGGAGCAAGCCCTCTCCAGGCTCCAGATGCCAGCACCAGCTTGGCTGCCTTTGTTTCTCTCTTCCCTCTCCCTGTAGGGGCTCACAACCGACAAATCCTGCTCCCTGACAAAGCTGGTTTGAATTGAGATTCTGTCCCTTTGTAGCCAAACTGATACAAATAATAATTAAAACAGGATACAGTGTGGTACTTTGCAGTGAATAGGCTCCTCTGGAAACAGAAAGGCAAACGGACCCAGATGTGGGAAGAAGGTCTGGAAGTGCCCGGCATGGTGTCTGTCAGTCAGCAGAGTCCTGAGCATGCTCCCTTCCACCCCTTTAGCTTTTCTTCCTCCGTGGAAGCCTGTGTCAAGTCTGCTGCTGCAAAACAGAGTCACTCCAAAGCAGGTTCTGTGTGCCCTTGTGGAGGCCTCTTGAGTACTAGGAAGCAGCACTGGTTGGCCAATGCCTCTTTCCTGTCCCGCTTTGCTGTGGCAGACTATGTCCTTAATACATAGCCAGAATTACATTGGGAAGGTCTGAGTCTGAGGCATGTGGACAGGGAACTCTGTTACTAGAAAATCAAAGCTTTTAAGAGAGTAGGTTTTATATGGAACACCAGCCATGGGTCTTCGTTTGATTGCTCATTGTTTCGAGCTTAATATGCTTGGGCTCTGAGTGGGCCTCCCCTCCTGGCATCTGTAGGTTGAAATTTCCACTTACCTTCCCCTGCCTTTGGGAGGTGATTAGCCTTTATGAATGAGATTAGTGGCCTTAATTGAAGGAGCCCCAGGGACACCTTCAGCTGTGACACACCCCATGAGAGGAGGGACACTGCAAGAAGGTGTCATCAGTAAACCAGCCCAACGAGGTGAAGACTGTCACTTCATCATTGTCCAGAATGAGTTCCTGAACCGACAGTAGCCCAGCCTCCTACCTTTTTACATATTTCCTTTCTAAGTGGTTTGCCATTCATTGATTCCTGGCTTCTGTTAGCAACGCATGCTTTGAATAAATCATTACACGAAAACCAGGTTTGTCTTTAAGCTGTTTAGATGCCTGTCTTGGGGAACAGTTGCTAAGTTGCAGAGTCCACTGGGTAACTTCACATTTGGGGAACAAGCTACAACAGGTAGTCAGTAAATGAATCAAAAGCACTCTAAAAACTAATTTAAAAGTATACGGGAGGTGGGGAGAGAGAACCATGCACAAGCTACTGTCGATTCCTAGTGAGAGATGTCATCAGAAATTCGGGGACTTTGATGTCTGTGTTGAAGTCCTAACAAGTGTCCCGGCTGGTGCTGTGCAGCCCTGCTGCTTCCCATGCAGACTGAACAACATAAATAGTTGTAACCTCTCAGAAAGCCCAAAGTCAGGCGATGTTAATCCGTTGGGAAGTCATTCCCACGCCACCGCTTCAGCCTGATCAGTAAAATTCTTGCTCTTGTTGTCTGATTTAAAAAGAAAAAGCATGAGATTCCTCTCTGGACAGTAGCCCAGCCTCCTTTGTGCTGTGTGCACATTAGTAAAATCAATCTCTGTAAGAGTTCTTCAAACTGAATTACTTAACAGCATCGTTTAGGGTTGGTGTGGTGGGAGAGAGAAGTTGGTGGGACCAGGCTTCAGGCAACTTGCTAAGGCTTGGACTTGGTGAGGCTTCCACGCTTTGCAAAACAGTCCTGGCCACTGCTTGGCGGAAGGCAGCTGCACTTTGTGCCTGCAAAGAGCCCCTCTGCGGGCAGCTCTTGGCAAGAATTGCATTAAGACAACTCATTTGCAGGTGATGTGAATTTTATGTATTCCTTTCAATTCACTCTTCGGGTTCCTCGGGGTAACGACACAATTTAGGCTGATTTTCTACTGGAGAGCTCACAGCTTTCTGATTCTAGAGTTTTGGTGGTTTTTTTTTAAAATATATATATTTATAAAATGTTCAATAGGGTGGGGAGAAAAGAAAGGAGGAAAAAGAGAAAAAAAGTAAATTGAATGGACTCAGGTATTACCAAACCTAAAAGCTGTTTGGCTGAGTCTTGAGACAGTGTGGGACTCTCCCTCAGCACAGGCAGCAGGGTCTGGGAACAGAGGGTCTTAGAGCAAAGGTTGTGTGGTATGAAGTTGCTTGGCACATGAAACATGAGGACTGGCCTGGGACAGGATGGGTGGTCCATCTTAGGGCAGGACTCACATCTGGCACTCAAGGAGGCACTACGAAGCCCAGTTGTGAACAATGCAACGTTTAAAAAGTTAAAATGTATGTAGAGGCATCAGCGATGCCAACATGGATCGAACTCTCACATTTGGGTTCACCCTGCCCTCCTCAGCTGGCTTCATCCGTGTTGCACACAGCTTACGCCAGTGGCTGCATCCTCTACCTGCGATCACCTTGGTTAGGTACCAACGGTGGGTGGGTCATGGCACCCATCCTGGCATGTTGCCCACGTTTTGTCCTAAGGATAACGCCACACATGGATCAAGTTCTGAATTGTAGACTTACACCCACCTTTTGACACCTTAGTTCCTGTACGGCTCTAGTGACAGGTGCCAGGCCAGCAAAGAGGCGGGGCGGTGGGGGGGGGATAAGCATTTCTGCTTGGGGTTCTTACTCTCATTAGTGAAAGAATTTAGGAACAGATTCACATGGAAGCTCCAGGACAGTATTATTAGAGTTCAAAAGAAAAACCTCAAGGCAGGCAAACTGTTATCTTGGCAGCTGCCCAGAGGAGGAGAAGGAGAAGAGAAGGGGAAAAATTCATGCTATTAGAGTTAAGCTGGCGTGGAGGTGAGCCACACTTAGGGAAGGGAGGTTTGGGAGAAGAGTAAGCAAGCTCTTGTCAAATGAAGGAAATGAATGCTGGAGCCGAACAAAACCAGTTTTAATCAAAGTTCTGTCTCTACATGCGCCTTCAGAAGGACCATGAGCCAATAACTTAAATTTTCATTTTATTCCCACCTCTCTTCTTCTTAGCCAACCCCACAACCCTAGATTCTTGCTCTCTTGTTCCTGTCCCTAGGAAGCTCTTAGCAGGGCTTAGCTCTTGGCCAGCTCTTGCATCGCATCCCCTTCTCCAAGGCTGTGTGTATATATGTGTACATATATGTATGTGGTGTGTGCATATGTGGTGTGTGTGGGATGTGTAGGTGTGGTGTGTAGGTATATATGTGGGGTTTGTGTGTGTGTGCTATGTATGTGGTGTGTATATATGTATGTCATGTGTGTATGTGTATGTATGTGGTATGTGTTTGTGGTATATGTCTCTCTGTGTGTGTGCATGTATACATGTGAAGGCTAGATATCAACCTGAGATGTTGCTTAGGAGCCATACACCTTATTTTACTGAAACAGGATCTCTCACTGGGATCTAGCGCTCACTGATTAGATTAAGCTGTCTGGCTAGCAAACCCCAGTTATTTGCTTGGTCTGTGGTCTCAGTTGTGGGGTTACAAGCATGCCACAGCACCTGGCTCTTCCGATGTAGGTTCTAGAGATCCAGTTGACGTCCTCAGGCTTTCAAGGCAAGCTCTTTAACTGGCTGACCCATCTCCTCATCCCCTCAGAGCTATTTTCCATGCATGCAGGTGACTGTATTAAGAAGTCTAGATTACCAAGCACAACTGGGTAGTCTGTGACCACTGAGCCTTTGGTCAGGCTGCAGAATTCTCCCAGAGCTCTACACTGCTCATTGACTTTAATGATGTGATGAGCAGAATACAGAAATACATCTGATGGGAAGTTGAGTGTCTCCTCAGCGGTGATGGGAAACCCAGCAGCGAATGACAACCGTGGGTACCTCGCACTGTGACAGCCATGTCTGCCTGATGCTGGAGCACAGGTCCTGAAGGTGGGGATATTTAGCTCTTCCTAAGGCACGCCATGGCTGTCCTTGTACATGTTTGCCTCAGAAAAAAACTTGGCATTTCCCTTTTTCCCACTCACTCCTCAGTCTTTTCTCACACAAAGAAAAAGATTTTGTGTGCTACCTGTATTTACAGATTCTTGTGGATAATCTTTAGTACTTCTGTGGTATGAAGGTTGAGACAAGACACACAATTAGAGTCCCAAGCAACTGACACAGAGGAAACAAACAAACAAAAACAAAAACTCAAGTGACTCTTTGGACTGTAGACATCCATACCGTGTTTTTCACAGTGTGCTGAACATGCGGATGCCAGGGCCTTGGGTGGGTGGGCGAAAAACAAGCAACAGAGCAGGCCAGTCCTCCCGAGGACCCTGAGCACATGTTTCATCAGGTCCAAGGTAGGCATTTTAGGAGTTCTGCATTTTCAGACTCGCTGCCTCAGTGAGGGAGGGCATGAAATTCAAATCTCTTGTTCTGCTGTCTCCTGCTGCTTCCCTGCTCAGTGAGAACTTCAGAACACCGCTCCTTTTTATGCCTTCAGTTTATTCTGCACCACGACCTGAGGCAGTACTTACACATAAAGGACGATGCTGCAGATTGCAGCCACCACGCTGTTTCCCATGTCTGACAAGCAAAGGGCAGAGACACACTGTGGGGGGAACAGAGAGGAAGGACGGAGGTGTCCAAGGGGCCAGAGGAGGTGGTGGAAAACAAGGCTGTTAGAAATCTGTATGCAGAGTGGAAATGGAGATGGTACAGTTTTTGCTGGTTCTGCCAGAATTTCTTTACGTTGCAATGACATGAAAGCCATGTGCATTAAGTAAAAACTCGACTTAGAATTTTAATCTTCTCTTGGGCCAATGGTACAGAATAACCATTCTGTTTTCTTGCTCTCTGTACAGTATTCAATGAATTGCAGGAGATGTTCTGTAGTTTATTGTGGACTAGGCTTCGTGGGGATGATTTGTCCCAGCAATAGGACAAACGTGTGTTCTGACTGATCATGTTTATAGCTGGTTAGACTGATCTCCAGTGCTCAGTAGGTCAAATACCCTAAGTACGTGTGTGTGTGTGTGTGTGTGCGCGCGCGCGCGCGCGCGCGCGCGCGCGCGTGCGCGCGCGTGTATGTCTGTGTGTGCATGTGAGTATAAGCTCATTAGGACACATATGGGTGCATGTTTATAGGTGCAGGCAAGCGGTCAGTCTTAATTGTCATTCTGCTTTATTTTTTTGAGACAGACTCTCTCATTGGCCTGGAGTTCTTGGAGTAGGTTAGGCCAGCCACTGAGCCCTGACTCTGCCTCATGAATGTTGGCTGTACAAGCTAGTGGACACAACACCTGGCTTTTTTAATGTAAATCCAGATGCTCGAACTTAGATCCTCATGCTTGCAAGGCAAGAACCTTATCCACTGAGCTATCTCTCCCTCCCCGAGTACCTTTTTCCAAGTGAGCATTGTCAACTTACAATAGGTTTTCTGGGGACATGACCACATCGTAAGTGAAGGAGCACCGGCCCCTCACTTCTGTTAGCATCACCTCCATCTCCCTTTCCTTTCTCAGAGCTACACTCACCCTCACTCCCAGAAGCGGAATTGGATCAGCAGGAAACCACCTCCCAGCTCCAGTCCCCTTGGCTGAGTCTGGGTTCAGAGAGGAGCCTGGGGAGCATGCCTACCCTCACTCCCCGCTTCCATTGTATCATGTTCCCTAAACTCCTACGCCTGCAGGTTCCCCAGGGCTTTGGGGTTCAGGGAACTGTCTGGCTGGTGCTCTTTGTGCCTGGAGAATCAACAGTGTAAGTAGCAGCCCCCAGCTGTCCCAGCCCCGGGGGAGGTTCACACCGGTGTAAGGACTTTGTCCAAATGCACTCCTCACAGCTCCCTCTCTTAGCTCCCGACTGTCCCCACTGCAGGTGCCGATGGCCATCTTCACCCTGGCGGTGATCCACTTCAGATCTACTCTCTCTCAGTATTTACCGCATTTAAAATTGCACGTCAGCTAGGCATGTAACCAGGGTGGCACCTCCTCCCTGGGTGGGTTCTTCACTCTAAGCCTGTGCTGTTCTGGACATTTAAAGATGCTGCCTTCGCGAAGCTTACATTCTAATGGGGATGGCTGAAAGGAGACAAACCAGTCACTTGTGCTGACATCCCTGCCCAGAGTGACTCGGACTGACAAGAAAAGGACATGGCAGAGGATGGCTGTGGGTGTCGGTGGGTGGACAAACACAGTGTTTCTAGGATGAAGACAGCTTAGAAGGGGCTCTGAATGAACCCCTCTCCCCAGTGGTGACAATCACAGATTAATGTGGATGAGACAACAAAGGGCAAGTGTCTAAGGCCAGAATGAGCTTGGGGCAGCTGAAGGGATCAGAGGGAGAGAGAGAGAGAGAGAGAGAGAGAGAGAGAGAGAGAGAGAGAGAGAGAGAGAGAGAGAGAGAGAGAGAGGTGGAGGCATGTAGCTGAAGGGCAGGAAGTAGGCTGAAAACCTTAGGTCTCACCCTTGGTACCATCACCTCCTATGAGATAGATCTCTCATTGGCCTGGAGCCCACGGATGAGGCTAGATTGGCTAGCCAGTGAACCCCAGGATCCTTCGGCCTCTGCCTCTCCACTGCTGGGATTACACCTGTGCACCTTGATGCCTGGCCCTTTAAGGTGGGTGCTGGGGCTCACGCTGAGGTTCCCACGCTTGCAAAAGAAGTGCTTTCCTGACCGAACCGTCATGTAGCCCCTGTAATTTCTTTATGCCTAGCGTCTCCTTGATGTGCGCTGTATGAGTCATGTGAACTTGGGTTAATTGAGGTCAGAGGGGCTGGATATCGAGTACTCCGTCACGTGCTTTAGATGTGGGGAAACTGGGCTTCCCCTTGCTTTATGTGATCAGACTTACCCCTTGGGAGCCCTCTGCCCTACTTTACATCTTTGCAGACTCTCTGGACCAGGGAAGGGACATTTCTCAAGTGCTTCACTACACCCCTACCCCCCAGCAGCAATGAGCAAGGCTGTGGGAAAACGCTCAAGCCTCCGGTTCCCAGATGGCCTCCCCAACACAGAGCAGAGAACCAAGATGAAGACCCTGTGACATACAGCAGGTTTGCAAAAGGAAACTGAAGAAAGCTAGCTGATATTTTAAAGACATTGCTTCAGAACCCTTTGCTGGTTGTGGGTACATGCCTGTAATCCAAGAAGCTGGGCGGTAGAAGCTAAGGGATCAGAAATGAAAGGGCATTCTCAGCCACATAGGGAAACCCTATCTAAACAAATAACCAAGCCGCTGATTGCCGGTCACCTTCCCTGATCTGTGTCACATCCATGTCTACCTTGTCCCTATTTGAAGAGACCCCCCTCTGCTACCCTGGGTTGAAGGTAGACTTATGCCAGTAAGGGAAGAGAAGAACAAAAGGAATTTCTTTTGTTTGTATAGCTGCTCATGTGTGTATTATGAGAAATCCCAGAATCCCAGAGCTGAGGCCATGGTCAGTATATGTTGAACAAGTATGGCGGAGACAGCAGGGGCATCGACATTCTGCCAGGCTCAGGATGAAATGAAGACTATTGCCGACTGATGATACATCTTGAAAAGGGTGCACACTGCAGCCCCCATATTCTCCTCCATGGGACTCAATCCCAGATTCACTCTTCCAGCCTCAAACTGAAGATAACAGCGGAATTTGAGACAAGAAGAGAAATAAAAAATCTGAGAAAGAAAATACAGCTTTCTAGAAGACTCAGAACCATCTCAAATCCAGTCTCAGGCAGCTTTAGGTGAGCAGGATGGACCAGCTAGGGTGTCCTCGCACAGCGGCTGACCATCTTTACAGAGTGAAGAGCAAATCCACGAGTTTTTATTTTCCCTCTAGCTCCAGTCTCCTCACTAATTCTCCCCCCGCCCCTCCATCCACATTTAAGAGCGAATAAGAACATTCTTGTGCCTTTGAATATTTGAGCTGCCGGTTCAGGTTAAGTTCTGGGAAACCGTGGGCATGCATGATTTTGCAGTGAGTCTGGATTGAGTTTCAGGAGGCCGGGCCCTTTCTGCACTTTCACTTTCTTTCAAATGAAAATAGCATTATTGTTTTCACCGATCTTAAAGCTAAGCAATGGGTCTGGATTTACAGGGCTTAGAATTCAAACTGAGGTCAAATCTCTTTTTCTATTTAAATAGCATAGTCCAAGCAATAGCTTGCTGTGAGCTTCCTGGGATTTATTTATGGTTCTCCCTGCCCCACCCCCAGGTCTGTATGAAGACCAGCAACTCCACGGACCTTATTCAGTCGGAGCTGCCAGTTCTGTTTTCAGATATCTCAGTGGTGAGCAGGTGTAAACTCTAAGTCAGACTGCACATGGCTCTTCACAGGTTGGGGATAAAAATGAGGCCAATCCCCCCCCCCGTCACGTGTGGCAGTGCTCACAGACACAATATTGGTGGCTCCTAAGTGGGGGGAGGGTAGGGGAGCAGGGGAAGGTGTTGTTAACATACACAGCAAAACTAGCAGATGCTACTTTTTCCCCTCACCATTTCATGACTAGAAGATTCATTCTGACACCACAGATCATAACAAGCTCATTATATCATTTTTATTGCTTTCCTTATTAAGTCAAGAACTTTCATCTTTTCACTCAAGGAAAAGGCTCACTCTACAGCGTCTCTCTGGTAAAGGCAAGTTGTGGGCGTCATCACTCTTGTGCTGTGGAGCCATTGCTGTGTAAGAGTAGCCTGATAGAGAGTATCAGGACACAAAGCACCTCCAGGGACAAATGGCTTCAGTGAGCTTACAAGTCCAGGTTACAGTCCATCCCTGAGGGGAAGTCAAGGCAGGAACTCAAACAATTCATCATATCCACACTCAAGAGCATGCATGCAGGCCTGCTTGCTTGCGTATCTGCTTTCAGCCATTTTTCTCTTCTCTTGTATTGTTCAAGAACCCCTACCTAGGGAATGGTATCACCCACAATGGTCTGGGTCTTTCTACTTCAATCGGCACTCAAGACAACCCCTAACAGGCCAACTTGATCTAGATAATCCTGCATTAATACCCTCTTACTAAGAGATACAGGTTGTGTCAAGGTGAACAGTTGAAAACTAGTCAAACGCAGTGAGTGATAGGTAATCAAGCAGACACTAAATAACCTGGAGTCCACAGATGTCCAGCAGTGAGGTCACAGCTATAGTCTAGTATGTTACTGGGTCATGGTGCATAGAGCTAGTTTGGTGTAGGATTGAAAGTAGAAGGATTAGAATGCAGAGGCTTCAAGTACTGTATTGAATAGGTGTGGATGGAGAGGACATCCTTGTCTCATTCCTGATTTTAGTTTGGGAAACAATACAGAGACTGGTAATATGCAGAGAGCGATGGACCTTGGAACATTCAGTCCTAAATGGGATGTTTTCATCAAATCTCTCCCATCAGGGCTTAGGGAATTATGTAGAAGAGGAGGCAGAAAGATTGTAAGCATCCATAGGGATGGAAGAAACCAAGTAAACAGTGCTTTCCAGATACAACAGGACTGACGCACATAGGAACTCATAGAGACTGTGGCAGCATGCACAGGGCCTGCACAGGTCCAAGCCCAGATGGGGTCCCAGTGCTGAGAGGGGAACTGGACACAAATTCTTACCCCCAACCCAGAAGTTACAACTGCTCACAAAGGACATTTCTCCAGTGAAGTCTCCCTGGGTAAACAAACCACACTTAAAGCAGGCCCCATGCCCAGCAGTAGATGGCCAACACAAAACGAACTCAATGGTGGTTTTGGAGATGTTTTGTGTTTGAGCATTTTTGACCTACTTATCTTTTGTTTATTTATTATGGTCTCCGATTTTGTGTTTTTATGTTTGTTGGTGTGTGTCTGTGTGTGTGTGTGTGTGTGTGTGTGTGTCTGTGTGTGTGTATATTTGTGTGTATGTGTGTGTCTGTGTGTGTGTATGTGTGTGTGTATATGTGTGTGTATGTGTGTGTATGTATTTCTCATGCTTTTTCTTTTGTTCCTGTTTGTCTGTTTGCTTCATTTTATTCTGGTTTGTTTTTCTTATTCACCTGTTTGTTTTCTAAAGGGAAAGAATCCATGTAGTTGGATGGATATGATGGTAGGAATTATCTGGGAGGGAAGGAGGGAAGGAAAACCGTAACCAGAATATACTGTTTGAAAAAAAATTACTTTAAATTAAAAAAAAAAAAAATGCAGAGGCTCCTGTCGCAGTTTGATACAAACTGGATAAGGTCTGAATGAGGGTGAGCTCAGGCAGCGTGGATGCATGGCTGGAGTACGGTCTCCATAGTTACCTCCACACCGTATGCTAACATCTGATTTCTTCTGGACCCCTGTGTCTGCCTGCTGTTACATCTTTCTGCCTCCACTCATTCCCTCTACAGGGCAGCCATAGCAATCTGTAAACATGGAGCCAAATCATAGCCAGTCACCCGTTTGCTTTAGTCCTGTGAGTGCCTTCCCGTTTCATGTACAACCTCGCAATCCTTATGGTAGCCAGTCTCAGCGCCAGAACATCTAGTGACTCAGAACCTTCTCTGGCCTAACCTCACCATCTTCCAACTTCCTGTCTGTTCTGGCACTGCCCTCCACCCCATCTTTCCAGTGCAACTCACCCGTACCCCAGGACTGTTCTCCTCAACCCCGTCTCTGTCTTCTGCACGGGCAGATCTATTTCTCATTTTTTTTACACATTTCCTTCAATAAGAGGTCTTTCTTGACTACCTGCTGTAAGCTGTTCAGGCATCCCATCAACCAGCTGGTTGAACCCATGAGTTTATTGGTGTTATCTATAGGAAACTTAGGGAAGTGAGGAGTTACTTATGGAAATACGGGTCAACTCAAAGACAGCTTCATCAATGACAGGTCCAAGTCTAGCATGGGTAATGGCAAAAAAAAAAAAAGGATGCATATCTGAAGTCACAACCTCCAGCCAACCTTCTACCTCTTACACACAGACCCAGCAAGACCAAATGCAGCTGTAGGACGACTCTCAGGAGACCATCTGACCCGCACCCCTTCCGTGAAGAAGCCTGAACAGCTTCATTTTCATGAACACAGGTCTGGCTGTTATTGTACAGTTCTGCTCATTTGGCTGCCAATGTGTTTTGTAATTCACTACAGCAATCTCTGACCCAGGAGGAAAAACAAACAAACAAACAAAAACCAGTCAGTGGAGGCCAAGGGGAACTTACTGAAACTACTTTTGACAAGTGACGGAGACTCAGGTGGGTCCTTGCTTGGAGGTCACAGAGCAGAAATTACATAGGGACTTCTTCTCAGTGGGCTCTGAATCTTTGGCTTTATCTGTGCTCAAACTGAAAATATTTGAAGGACGACGACGAAGTAGCATCTATATTTAACTCTTATGGACTTTCCTCCTTTGTCAACTGTCCCCCAAACTCCCTCACATCCTTTCAGATGTGGTGAGAAGTTGAGAGGTGGCCTAAAGCATAAAGGCAGATGTGCAAATATTTTGCCATGTGACCTGAGGGACTTGAGCACTGGTGGGTCCTGGAACCTGTCCTCGACACTTTGAGAAGACTGAGGGGAGGCTATTGTAGGCATATAAGATGAGGTGATTAGCTGGTTGTTAGGGGGCACTTCCTCTTGGCCCCATTCTTAAGGATGAATGTGTGGCAAAGGGCGACTGTCTACCTCTGCTTGTGTCCTACTTTCTCCCACTACTTGTCCCACGCAGCCTGGCCTAATTACTTCTTCCCTTTAATGGTGTTTCTGGTAGCACTTCCCCCATGCTGTGCCCCTTCTGCCTGGCGACACTTCACCTGGCCCCTTCTGGCTTCCTCTGTGATAAATCCAGGGACCATATGTTTCTGGATTATAGGGAAGTAAAATGGAGAAGTGTTTCTTCCCACCCTCCCTCCAGTTGTGAATTCTGGTGTGATAAAATTGCTTCTGCAGCAAAAAAGAAAGAGCTGCTGTAGAAATGGAAAGCAAAAAGCCTCCTCCCACAGCCCTAGAAGGTGTAATGTCTTATTTACATAAAGTGCTTGGAGGACTCACCAGCCTTTATGAGCCATGCCTAATTAACTTCACCCAGCTCAGAGAAGCAGGCACGGCAGTGCAAATGATTGGTCCACGTGGAACAGATGGGGAAACTGAGGCTGGGCTTGTTGTAACAGTCAGTGGAGCAGAGCCAGGCCTCATATCCTCCGCTAATGCTCCTTGATGAGGACAGCCACTCCTCCAGTCTGCCAGGCATTTCTCTTGGGATTTGGTGAGGATTTGTGTACCTCTTCACCACTCACAAGGACACTGGACCCCTGCATTGTGTGGCCAAAGCTTTAACTGTGGTGCCATCCTGGGCCATATTTATCAGGAGCCACTGACCACTAAGGTGGCTCATACAGAACACATCCCTACCTTGGATTAGCTCAAATTGACCCAATGCCTGCTTGACAGGAAGTTGATGACACAGACCCAACCTCCTTGGTAGCTAGAAGAAATCATTAGCATGAGCCTTAGTCCTGCTTCTTGCTCTGTTTCCTCTGCCCTTGGCTGGGACTTACTTTCTACCTGGTGACTCATTCAGTCCTTAGTCTGTGTGCACTTTTTCTTCTCTATGGAGTTTTTCTCAGCCCCAGCTGGAGGGAAATGCCCATCTTATTGCAAGGTCTGTGTGCTTGTCACTCAGAATGCCTATAAGCTTTTGTTCAGAATCTTCTTTAAGCCACAACTTAAAGGCATCAGCTTCAAGATCATCTCCCTGATCGGTGTGTGTATAGTAGGACCTCAACTAATATCCTCTGTGTTCGTTTTCTTTAGAGTCATTAAAGTGACTTAGCTCCCTCTCCTCATATTACATCTTTCACTGGTGTGATATCCTGCTCTCCTCTATAAACATTTAAGCTTCATGAAGAGAAGGTCTTTTATGGTGCTGTTTGGATGTTCTCCAATGCTGTGGTGTCTGGTGTATAGTTTGGGAAAATGTTTACTCAATGAATGAATCTTTGAATGCTGACTTCTATGGATGCCTCCCCTCACCCCCTCTAACCTCTATACAGCACCTTTGTGCAGTGGACATTTTCTGTCTGCCTGAACCTGTAAGATAGTGTTATTCCTTTCTTTTGTTTATTAGGATTGCTTAGTGCCTCCTCTCAGAAGCTGGTATAAAGGAGTCTCAAAATTTGACCAATTGACTGGCTGAGTATCCTGATGGGGTAGAAGGAAGAATCAAGGCTGTGGTCCTGCAGACACGGAGGGTCCAGCTTCTGAGGCTGAGTGAGTTGAGGATGGCGACAACTCATGTAGCAGAAGGACACAAGCTTTGACTCTGGGAATTCTGGCGAGGTGACATTAAATCAGGAGGAGTGGGCTGTTAGGGGACGATTAGCAACAACTAGTCCTAAATTGTTGGCATGGCTGTTAATACGGCATATTCTTTCTGTGCCTGTTGTGGTTTGGGTAATTGTCTCCCAATGCCCCACGTGTTAAATACTTGATTTCTACCCTGTGGCTTTATTGGGAGGTGGCTTTATTGGGAGGTGGCTTTATTGGGAGGTGGCTTTATTGGGAGGTGGCTTTATTGGGAGGTGGCTTTATTGGGAGGTGGCTTTATTGGGAGGTGGCTTTATTGGGAGGTGGCTTTATTGGGAGGTGGCTTTATTGGGAGGTGGCTTTATTGGGAGGTGGCTTTATTGGGAGGTGGCTTTATTGGGAGGTGGCTTTATTGGGAGGTGGCTTTATTGGAAGGCCTTGTTACATGGTGGGAGGAAGTTAGGTCTTTGGACAGTGTGCCTTGAAGGAGATGTGGGACCCTCCTGTCCTCTTCCTCTTTTTGTTTCATTGCCTCTTCAGCCTCATGCTCCCCATCATGAAACCCTGCCCCACCCATGGGCTCAACAGCAACAGGACCAAGAATAATGGATTAAGCTTTCTATCACCTGACAAAACCAACCTTTTCTCCACCTAAGCTGATTGTCTCAGGTATTTTGTTACAGTGACACAAAACCGATTAACTCAATGGCCCTTCTGCTAGCTGTAGAAAAAAAATGGCTTACTTCCTGCCAATCTCATAAGACTCTTGTTTCAAAAATATTAGGTAAATCATTTTGCCAAATGATTTGTCATAGGCAAATGTTGAGTGGCTGTGATGTGCAGAACTCTTGGCAAAGGTGACTGGTAGGCAGGAGCTCTTTGCTTTGGGGAGGCTGCCCCAAGGAACTGTCAATAAGAGGGCACCATTGAGCACATTCCCTCACCATTCAGTGAGGAGCTGAAGGGTTTCCCAGATTGGCAGGAATTTAGTCTTGGGGGTTCTTGCTCAGTAGATAAAGCTGCTTTTTTCTGAGGTGGGCTATAGATGTAACCAACCGTCTTATTAAATAAGAAACACAGAAACAATGCAAAAGAGAAAGCCGAGAGGTCAGAGCTCAGAGCTAAAATCTCACCCTTCCGCCTGCGGTGTCCCAGCTTCCCAAATGAGGGTTCTCTTTCCTGTCTGTTCGTCTATTTAAAGTATTTTGTTCTGCCTTCTCATTGGTTGTAAACCCAAACACGTGACTGCCTCGTCACTGTCTGAATGTACAGCCCCCTAGGTCTTAAAGGCATATGTCTCCAATGCTGGCTATATCCCTGAACACACAGATATCTATGGGATTAAAGGCGTGTGCCACCACCGCCACACTCTTGCTATGGCTCTAATAGCTCTGACCCCCGGGCAACTTTATTTATTAACATACAATCAAAATCACATTTCAGTACAATTAGATTACCACCACATTTCCCCTTTTCTATTTTAATAAAAAGAAAAAAAAGCAAAAGGTTATAACTAACAAAAGAAAAACTATATACAAAAGTACAATAACTATATACAATATATACAAATAATAAATACCTAAACAGGTATTGGACAAATCAGAGAAAATAATTCCATTATCTATCCTATTTTGGTAAATCCAAGATGTATCTAATGCACTTTCTATCCTAATTAATTTTTCAACTATAAGTAACTAATCTTCAACCATAACTAACTAATCTTCAACTCCCTCAGAGACCCAAGAAGGAAATAATATTAGCTAACAAAAATAAAAAACAGGAAGTGCATGCAAGTAACTTCCAAAAAATTTGTGAGTTGACAGAAACAGCCAGCTGCCTGGGCAGTCACCTGAGGTTTCTCCACAGTGTTGGGGCATCATCTTCAGCCTATAGTCTTAGTGTATCTGACAGACTCATTTGTGAAGTAGGATGTACACAAGGTCAACAGTTCAATCTCACATTGGGTGAGAGCAGTCCATGTACCAGAAACACCTGAATTCCACTAGTGTCCTGTCATGATTCAGGATTTTAAATTCTGGAAATTGTTGACGGTTTTTTAATTCAGCTGTCCATTCTTCTTGGCTGTGTATATATGGCTTCATCTCAGCATCCCCTTCTTCTCCACATCCCTCTATTAAATGCCAGTCTACTATCGAGAGGTGTGAGCTTTCAGCTGCTGTTCCATTGCACAACAGAAGCCATCGGCCCTCTGCCTGTTAAGCTGCCTTCGAAGAAAAGGGCACTGTACCTTTTCCGGATTGCGAAGGTCACTTCAGGGATGGGGCCATATTGTCCTGGCCTCAGAAGATGCCTTTTAATAAAGCCATAATCACACTTGTTTTGGCAAGAATCAGTAGTCCCTTGTTTCGTGTCCTGTCTGTCCATTTTGTCCTGTTGATTCGAGGATACTTTATTGTCCAGTGGCTAACTTTTGCCACAATGAAAGTTGACTCCATATGCAGTTTCTTCAATCCCCATATTTTCTCTGAAGTAGATTGGTACTGCCAGGAGCTGACATGTCTCAAAAAAGAAAAATTTTCTAAGTTATTAAAACATTTTAAATGCCATATTCTGTAGATCTCTGAAGGGTTTGAAGATGACCTGTCTAAAACATCTCTGCTCAATTTTTAAAACATATCTAATATGACTACAAGTTCTATTGTAATGTCTAACTACTAACTTTCATTTCTTTATATCCTAGTAGTTGGTAATAATAACATTCAAGGATCAGAAATTTGTATTACATTGTTAAATGAATGGTATAAATACAATTAGAAATATACATATAACATTTTCTAACAATATCAGTTTCAAATTTGTATACAATATAAAACAATTCAATCCAATGTAAAGTATTAGTAATTGTCTTTTTCTTTTCTTTCTTTCTTTTTCTCTCCTTTTTTAAACAAGAACCTTAAATCTAATCTCCTTTGCTTAGCCTTTTTCTTAACCCTTGACAATAACTTGTAACCAACCCCCCTAAATACTGAAAATTATCCCAGACCCAAAACCCATTAAAAAGACCAAAAAACCACCCACCCCACACCACCTCTTTGGGAATGTGGGCGACATAGTCTTAAAATTGCTTCCTGCTGGGTATGGGCGAACTTTTCTTTATCCTGAAAGAATGCTCTGAGCACCTTGTAGTTCAAAGCTGATCTGTGGATGATGTTTGTCAGCTTAATGATATTATTATTGTCCACGTGGAATTGTTGTTGTTGTGGGGCCCCATCTTCTTTCTGGAGACTTCAGTTGATGTTAGGCCTGGCCATGATTTCCTGCAGAAAACTGATAAGAGACTCGAACACAAAAACATATATATGCAGTTAGCCTTTTTTCTAGAATTAGTTAGTACTCTATATGACCATTCATATCTTAACAAAGTTTAAAATGTATATATATCTATATATCTTTATATGTTAATCTTGTAAATTTTGATATAAAATTCATACTTTAAGAAAAGTTTAAAGAATCAGAATAGAATCAAAGAGTTGAGATTAGTAATAGAATAGTCCCTTAATTAATTTTGCTTTTGTCCTGTACCATAGCAGAAGATGGCTCTTATTCTGGCATGATACAGGGAGTTTGCATTTTCCTTTTAACAACATGCTTGATTTTAAAGAAGGAGAGAGCCATTCTCCAACTCCAAAGTCAGCTTTAAATTTTAATTGAACTGGGACTATTAGAAAACCAATAGTGTTAAATCTTTAGAGAAAAGCAGAAACAAACATTTAGGAAGACTTATAAAATTTTTTAGATAATATATACCCATACACTGTTTCATTCTGTTTCTTGGGATAGATGATTTGTCCCTTTTCTTCAGTTGTCTCATTTGTCCAGTGTTCTTCAAATTCCTTAACCTTCATTCTCCTAAAAGACAAAAACAAAAACCTTTCCCCAAGACTAATTTTGGGGATGTTTCCTTTTGACAAGTTATTATCTGATTAAATGAAAAGGCATGTGTTATTGATACAAGTTAGTTTAAATTGGATGTTCATGCTGGTTGATGAACTATCACCTCCTCTAATTAAGAGGTCTCTCTTGTTCAAATCGAACCTTTATCAATTTTGATGGTACCCACAGCTTATCTTCTCCTGTAGAAACAAAAGCAAAACCTCGTCCCCAATGTAATACATACCCTGGTTTCCATTCTGAGGTCAGCACATCCTTAAAGTATATAGGCTGATTTAATTCTGTAGTTTTTTCTATTATCCAATGTCTCTCTGCAGCTGTTGTTCCTTTCTCATTGGCATTCAGAAAATTCAAAGTTAGAAGAGCATTATGCAGTCTATTTCTGGGGGTTTTTGTTACCCATTTCTGTTTATTTAGCATATCCTTTAGAGTTCTGTTTGATCTTTCTATAACTGCTTGACCTGTAGGATTATGTGGTATGCCTGAAATATGCTTTATATTGTAATAAGCAAAAAACTGTTTCATTTTAACAGAGACATATGATGGAGCATTGTCAGTTTTGATTTGTGCAGGTATACCCATGATGGCCATAACTTCTAGCAAATGAGTGATTACAGAATCAGCTTTTTCAGAACTCAAAGCAGTTGCCCATTGAAATCCTGAATAAGTATCGATAGCGTGGTGTACATATTTCAATTTTCCAAATTCTGCAAAGTGAAACACGTCCATCTGCCAGATTTCATTTCTCTGAGTACCCTTTGGGTTACATCCTGCTGGTAATGGCGTTTGATTGTAGAAGGAACAAGTAGGACATTTCTTTACTATTTCTTTGGCTTGTTGCCAGGTTATGGAAAAATCCTTTTTTAAACCTTTACTATTAACATGATGTTTTTTATGAAATTCTGAGGCCTCCAGCACATTTCCTATCAATAATTTATCAATCTCATCATTGCCTTGTGCTAGAGGGCCTGGCAGACCAGTATGGGATCGAATGTGAGTTATATATAAAGGATGATTCCTTTTCCTGATTGTATCTTGTAATTGAATAAATAATGAAGTTAATTCTGAAGCATCATGGATAAATTCTGCAGTCTCAATATGTAACACCACTCTTTCAGCATACTGAGAGTCAGTTACTATGTTGAGAGGTTCTGAAAAATCCATTAATACCAACAGAATAGCATACAATTCTGATTTTTGAACTGAATTATACGGACTTTGAACCACTTTACTTAAATTTTCTGATTTATAACCTGCCTTTCCTTCTTTGTTGGCATCTGTATAAAATGTACGAACTCCAGATATGGGTTTTTGCCGTACAATTCGAGGCAAGATCCAATTAGCTCTCTTTATAAGATCAATTCTATTGCTTTTGGGATATTTGCTGTTAATTTCTCCCAAAAAATTACTGCAAGCTCTTTGCCAAGGTTCACTTTCTGTCCATAATTTTTCAATGTCCTCCTTAGTTAATGGTACGACAATTTCTGCTGGGTCTATGCCTGCTAATTGACGAAGTCTCAATTTTCCTTTGTAAATCAAGTCAGAGATTTTTTCCACATAAGTTTTTAATTTTTTATTTGGTTTATTTGGTAAAAATATCCATTCCAATATAATATCTTCCCTCTGCATTAATATTCCAGTAGGAGAACGCCTAGAAGGTAAAATAACCAAAATGCAATCCAGCTTTGGATCAATGCGATCCACGTGTCCTTCATGCACTTTCCTTTCTACCAAGGCTAATTCTTTCTCAGCTTCAGGTGATAATTCTTTTGGACTATTTAAGTCCTTGTCACCTTCTAAGGTTTTGAACAAATTAGTCAGTTCATCATTTTTTACCCCAACAATAGTTCGTAGATGAGAAATATCTCCAAATAATCTTTGAAAGTCATTAAGAGTCTGTAGTCTATCTCTCCTAATTTGCACCTTTTGGGGTCTAATTTTTTGTAGCTCTATTTTATATCCTAAATAATTAATAGAATCTCCTCTTTGTATCTTTTCAGGAGCAATTTGTAATCCCCAGCAAGGTAAAATTTTCTTTACTTCTTCAAATATTATTTCTAAAGTATCTGCATTTGAGTCAGCTAGTAAAATATCGTCCATATAATGATAAATTATAGATTTAGGAAATTTTTTACGTATCACTTCCAATGGCTGTTGTATAAAATATTGGCACAGAGTTGGGCTATTCAACATTCCCTGAGGGAGGACCCTCCATTGAAATCTTTTAACCGGTTGAGAATTATTATAAGTAGGCACTGTAAAAGCAAATCTTTCTTTGTCTTTTTCTTGTAAGGGTATTGAAAAGAAACAGTCTTTTAAATCAATAACCATGAGAGCCCATCTTTTTGGTAACAGAGTAGGCAAAGGCATCCCAGATTGTAGAGAGCCCATTGGCTGAATTACTTTGTTAATTGCTCTAATGTCTGTCACCATTCTCCATTTACCAGATTTCTTTTTAACAACAAAGACAGGAAAAATCCAGGGGCTACTTGATTCTTCAATATGCTGAGCATTTAACTGTTCTTCTACCAGCTCTTCTAAAGCCTGGAGTTTCTCTGTTGTTAAAGGCCATTGTTGGACCCATACAGGCTTGTCTGTTAACCATTTTAAAGGTAGAGCTATTGGTGTCTTTGGAAGATCATCAGTTATTGTGCCCTGTTCTTGTATAATATGGATGGCTGGTGACCACTCATTAGAATAATATCTTTTAATATTTCTCTCAGTAACATGTGTTAGGTTATGATTTGTTTCTGAGATTGGAGGGATGTTAATCTGAGTATTCCATTGTTGCAACAAGTCTCGACCTCACAGGTTCATAGTTATGTTAGCCACATATGGTTTTAATTTTCCTCTCTGTCCTTCTGGACCTATACATTCGAGCCATCTTGCACTCTGTTTCACCTGAGATAATGTCCCAATTCCTAACAGCTGAACGTTTACCTCCTGAAGAGGCCAAGTTGGATGCCAAAATTCTGGTGCAATTATGGTAACGTCCGCACCTGTGTCTACCAGACCAGATAACAAAACACCATTTATTTTTATCGTTAATTTTGGTCTTTGTTCATTAATAGAAGTTTGCCAAAAAATTTTCTTTATGTTTTCTCCTGAATTTTCTATTCTCTCTGTTTCATCAACCTGACCAGCATGATTTATTCCAATAGGCATTTGGTTATTTAATCGCTCTCCAGAGCAGGGATTTCCTCTATGGCTGCAGGAAAGGTTTGAACTGGATTTGCACTGGGGGCCTGTGCGAGGCCCCTCTGGGAGTTTCCCGAAGACTGAGGCAAAGGATTACCCTGTCTGTCCTTTGATGATCTACATTCGTTGGTCCAGTGTTTTCCCTTACCACACCTTCTGCATACTCCAGAAGGAAGGGGCATTCTGTTGCCATTGTTCCTTGAATAAACATTGCTTCTAGGAATGACCTGTTTACAGTCCCTTTTAAAATGTCCTTGCTTTCCACACCCAAAACATCTAACACTCCTCAAACCTTTTGAAATCACTTCTTCTACCCACGTATCATCATGCTCATCAACCTCAACATTAATTGTTTCTCTAATCCAATCTTCCATAGGTGCAGATCTTGCCCTTAATGGCCTGATTATTCTTTTGCATGCTGCATTCGCATTCTCAAAGGCCAAAGATTCAATTATTGCCTTACCAGCTTCTGAATCCGAGACCATTCTCTTTACTGCTGAAGCCAGTCTTTGTAAAAAATCTGTAAAAGACTCTTTTGGGCCTTGCATCACCTTTGTAAATGACTCAGATTTTTTTCCTGGTTCCTCAACTCTGTCCCATGCATTCAAGGCTGCCGTTCGACATAAAATTAGGGTTTGGACATCATATAAACATTGTGTTTGTGCTGAAGCATATTGGCCTTCTCCAATAAGCTGATCCTGGCAAACTTGTATTCCTTTATCCCTCAATTGTTTTTCTATGTTTTTAGCCTCCTCCTTAAACCAAGTCAGAAATTGAAGTCTCTGGCTGGGTTCCAGAACACCTTGTGCAAGGTCCCGCCAGTCCTGTGGTACTATCCTATTATATGTTGACCAAGAGTTTAACATTTGCTTTACATATGGGGAATGCATGCCATAAGATACTATTGCCTCCTTAAACCTTTTTAAATCCAACATTTCAATTGGAGCCCAATTATTTTGTGTAGCCATCATTTGATCAGGCATCTGCTGTACAGTTACAGGATAAATTAAGGGTGACTGTGTGAAAACAGGCTTTCTTTCTACAACCTTATGATCCAAACTTGAACCAACTTCACTGTTAATTGGATAAATTAAGGGTGACTGTGTGAAAACAGGCTTTCTTTCTACAACCTTATGATCCAAACTTGAACTAACTTCACTGTTAATTTCTTCTGTCTGAATTTTTACAGGTTTAACAGGTTTTTCTAAAGCTGTTATCCTGGCACTTAAATCGACTATCTTTTTAAATAGTAAAATGAGAATAAGCATGGTGATCAACTGCATAATTCCCACAATACTAATCTTTTCATATAGTTGTTCCATTGTCAGACTGCCTAAAATTTCAAACAAAACCCATTCTTCCAATGTACACAGGAAACCCATTTTTTTTTAAATGTGGAAAAAAATTGTCTTTTAAATAGTTTCCTTTATGACTTACCAAATCTGCGTAGAACAGTAGAAATCCCAGCGAATTAAATCTGTGTAGAACAGTAGAAATCCGAGGGGATTTTCAAAACAGCCACCTAGTGTCCCAGGTGTAAATCCAAAGAGAAAGAGAGAGAGAGAGAGAGAGAGAGAGAGAGAGAGAGAGAGAGAGAAAGAGAGAACAAGAAAGCGTAGCTGGCTAAAGTTTAAATGCAGCCACGTGTTCCCTTTTGTGCCTAGTCAAGGCTTGGGTCTGGCTTCCTTAAACTCCGACCATGTGCGTTGGCTTTACAGGCAGGGCCCTGTTTGGCAGGGCAGGTCTGAGTTGTTCGTAGCACCGGCTTTAAGCAAGCTGCTCACAGACCTAGGCCCGGGCTAGAAGCTGCCGCTCGGACTAGGAAGCCGGCAGCTCGGACTAGGTAGCCAGCAGCTTGGACTAGGAAGCCGGCAGCTTGGACTAGGACGCCGGCCGCCCGGTCTGCCGCCCTTGCGGGAAAGCGGACCTGCCGCCAAGCCAAGCGGTTTTTAATGGATTCTTGTCACGTTGGGCGCCAGATATAGATGTAACCAACCGTCTTATTAAATAAGAAACACAGAAACAATGCAAAAGAGAAAGCCGAGAGGTCAGAGCTCAGAGCTAAAATCTCACCCTTCTTCCTGCGGTGTCCCAGCTTCCCGAATGAGGGTTCTCTTTCCTGTCTGTTCGTCTATTTAAAGTATTTTGTTCTGCCTTCTCATTGGTTGTAAACCCAAACACGTGACTGCCTCGTCACTGTCTGAATGTACAGCCCCCTAGGTCTTAAAGGCATATGTCTCCAATGCTGGCTATATCCCTGAACACACAGATATCTATGGGATTAAAGGCGTGTGCCACCACCGCCACACTCTTGCTATGGCTCTAATAGCTCTGACCCCCGGGCAACTTTATTTATTAACATACAATCAAAATCACATTTCAGTACAATTAGATTACCACCACATTTCCCCTTTTCTATTTTAATAAAAAGAAAAAAAAGCAAAAGGTTATAACTAACAAAAGAAAAACTATATACAAAAGTACAATAACTATATACAATATATACAAATAATAAATACCTAAACAGGTATTGGACAAATCAGAGAAAATAATTCCATTATCTATCCTATTTTGGTAAATCCAAGATGTATCTAATGCACTTTCTATCCTAATTAATTTTTCAACTATAAGTAACTAATCTTCAACCATAACTAACTAATCTTCAACTCCCTCAGAGACCCAAGAAGGAAATAATATTAGCTAACAAAAATAAAAAACAGGAAGTGCATGCAAGTAACTTCCAAAAAATTTGTGAGTTGACAGAAACAGCCAGCTGCCTGGGCAGTCACCTGAGGTTTCTCCACAGTGTTGGGGCATCATCTTCAGCCTATAGTCTTAGTGTATCTGACAGACTCATTTGTGAAGTAGGATGTACACAAGGTCAACAGTTCAATCTCACATTGGGTGAGAGCAGTCCATGTACCAGAAACACCTGAATTCCACTAGTGTCCTGTCATGATTCAGGATTTTAAATTCTGGAAATTGTTGACGGTTTTTTAATTCAGCTGTCCATTCTTCTTGGCTGTGTATATATGGCTTCATCTCAGCATCCCCTTCTTCTCCACATCCCTCTATTAAATGCCAGTCTACTATCGAGAGGTGTGAGCTTTCAGCTGCTGTTCCATTGCACAACAGAAGCCATCGGCCCTCTGCCTGTTAAGCTGCCTTCGAAGAAAAGGGCACTGTACCTTTTCCGGATTGCGAAGGTCACTTCAGGGATGGGGCCATATTGTCCTGGCCTCAGAAGATGCCTTTTAATAAAGCCATAATCACACTTGTTTTGGCAAGAATCAGTAGTCCCTTGTTTCGTGTCCTGTCTGTCCATTTTGTCCTGTTGATTCGAGGATACTTTATTGTCCAGTGGCTAACTTTTGCCACAATGAAAGTTGACTCCATATGCAGTTTCTTCAATCCCCATATTTTCTCTGAAGTAGATTGGTACTGCCAGGAGCTGACATGTCTCAAAAAAGAAAAATTTTCTAAGTTATTAAAACATTTTAAATGCCATATTCTGTAGATCTCTGAAGGGTTTGAAGATGACCTGTCTAAAACATCTCTGCTCAATTTTTAAAACATATCTAATATGACTACAAGTTCTATTGTAATGTCTAACTACTAACTTTCATTTCTTTATATCCTAGTAGTTGGTAATAATAACATTCAAGGATCAGAAATTTGTATTACATTGTTAAATGAATGGTATAAATACAATTAGAAATATACATATAACATTTTCTAACAATATCAGTTTCAAATTTGTATACAATATAAAACAATTCAATCCAATGTAAAGTATTAGTAATTGTCTTTTTCTTTTCTTTCTTTCTTTTTCTCTCTTTTTTTAAACAAGAACCTTAAATCTAATCTCCTTTGCTTAGCCTTTTTCTTAACCCTTGACAATAACTTGTAACCAACCCCCCTAAATACTGAAAATTATCCCAGACCCAAAACCCATTAAAAAGACCAAAAAACCACCCACCCCACACCACCTCTTTGGGAATGTGGGCGACATAGTCTTAAAATTGCTTCCTGCTGGGTATGGGCGAACTTTTCTTTATCCTGAAAGAATGCTCTGAGCACCTTGTAGTTCAAAGCTGATCTGTGGATGATGTTTGTCAGCTTAATGATATTATTATTGTCCACGTGGAATTGTTGTTGTTGTGGGGCCCCATCTTCTTTCTGGAGACTTCAGTTGATGTTAGGCCTGGCCATGATTTCCTGCAGAAAACTGATAAGAGACTCGAACACAAAAACATATATATGCAGTTAGCCTTTTTTCTAGAATTAGTTAGTACTCTATATGACCATTCATATCTTAACAAAGTTTAAAATGTATATATATCTATATATCTTTATATGTTAATCTTGTAAATTTTGATATAAAATTCATACTTTAAGAAAAGTTTAAAGAATCAGAATAGAATCAAAGAGTTGAGATTAGTAATAGAATAGTCCCTTAATTAATTTTGCTTTTGTCCTGTACCATAGCAGAAGATGGCTCTTATTCTGGCATGATACAGGGAGTTTGCATTTTCCTTTTAACAACATGCTTGATTTTAAAGAAGGAGAGAGCCATTCTCCAACTCCAAAGTCAGCTTTAAATTTTAATTGAACTGGGACTATTAGAAAACCAATAGTGTTAAATCTTTAGAGAAAAGCAGAAACAAACATTTAGGAAGACTTATAAAATTTTTTAGATAATATATACCCATACACTGTTTCATTCTGTTTCTTGGGATAGATGATTTGTCCCTTTTCTTCAGTTGTCTCATTTGTCCAGTGTTCTTCAAATTCCTTAACCTTCATTCTCCTAAAAGACAAAAACAAAAACCTTTCCCCAAGACTAATTTTGGGGATGTTTCCTTTTGACAAGTTATTATCTGATTAAATGAAAAGGCATGTGTTATTGATACAAGTTAGTTTAAATTGGATGTTCATGCTGGTTGATGAACTATCACCTCCTCTAATTAAGAGGTCTCTCTTGTTCAAATCGAACCTTTATCAATTTTGATGGTACCCACAGCTTATCTTCTCCTGTAGAAACAAAAGCAAAACCTCGTCCCCAATGTAATACATACCCTGGTTTCCATTCTGAGGTCAGCACATCCTTAAAGTATATAGGCTGATTTAATTCTGTAGTTTTTTCTATTATCCAATGTCTCTCTGCAGCTGTTGTTCCTTTCTCATTGGCATTCAGAAAATTCAAAGTTAGAAGAGCATTATGCAGTCTATTTCTGGGGGTTTTTGTTACCCATTTCTGTTTATTTAGCATATCCTTTAGAGTTCTGTTTGATCTTTCTATAACTGCTTGACCTGTAGGATTATGTGGTATGCCTGAAATATGCTTTATATTGTAATAAGCAAAAAACTGTTTCATTTTAACAGAGACATATGATGGAGCATTGTCAGTTTTGATTTGTGCAGGTATACCCATGATGGCCATAACTTCTAGCAAATGAGTGATTACAGAATCAGCTTTTTCAGAACTCAAAGCAGTTGCCCATTGAAATCCTGAATAAGTATCGATAGCGTGGTGTACATATTTCAATTTTCCAAATTCTGCAAAGTGAAACACGTCCATCTGCCAGATTTCATTTCTCTGAGTACCCTTTGGGTTACATCCTGCTGGTAATGGCGTTTGATTGTAGAAGGAACAAGTAGGACATTTCTTTACTATTTCTTTGGCTTGTTGCCAGGTTATGGAAAAATCCTTTTTTAAACCTTTACTATTAACATGATGTTTTTTATGAAATTCTGAGGCCTCCAGCACATTTCCTATCAATAATTTATCAATCTCATCATTGCCTTGCGCTAGAGGGCCTGGCAGACCAGTATGGGATCGAATGTGAGTTATATATAAAGGATGATTCCTTTTCCTGATTGTATCTTGTAATTGAATAAATAATGAAGTTAATTCTGAAGCATCATGGATAAATTCTGCAGTCTCAATATGTAACACCACTCTTTCAGCATACTGAGAGTCAGTTACTATGTTGAGAGGTTCTGAAAAATCCATTAATACCAACAGAATAGCATACAATTCTGATTTTTGAACTGAATTATACGGACTTTGAACCACTTTACTTAAATTTTCTGATTTATAACCTGCCTTTCCTTCTTTGTTGGCATCTGTATAAAATGTACGAACTCCAGATATGGGTTTTTGCCGTACAATTCGAGGCAAGATCCAATTAGCTCTCTTTATAAGATCAATTCTATTGCTTTTGGGATATTTGCTGTTAATTTCTCCCAAAAAATTACTGCAAGCTCTTTGCCAAGGTTCACTTTCTGTCCATAATTTTTCAATGTCCTCCTTAGTTAATGGTACGACAATTTCTGCTGGGTCTATGCCTGCTAATTGACGAAGTCTCAATTTTCCTTTGTAAATCAAGTCAGAGATTTTTTCCACATAAGTTTTTAATTTTTTATTTGGTTTATTTGGTAAAAATATCCATTCCAATATAATATCTTCCCTCTGCATTAATATTCCAGTAGGAGAACGCCTAGAAGGTAAAATAACCAAAATGCAATCCAGCTTTGGATCAATGCGATCCACGTGTCCTTCATGCACTTTCCTTTCTACCAAGGCTAATTCTTTCTCAGCTTCAGGTGATAATTCTTTTGGACTATTTAAGTCCTTGTCACCTTCTAAGGTTTTGAACAAATTAGTCAGTTCATCATTTTTTACCCCAACAATAGTTCGTAGATGAGAAATATCTCCAAATAATCTTTGAAAGTCATTAAGAGTCTGTAGTCTATCTCTCCTAATTTGCACCTTTTGGGGTCTAATTTTTTGTAGCTCTATTTTATATCCTAAATAATTAATAGAATCTCCTCTTTGTATCTTTTCAGGAGCAATTTGTAATCCCCAGCAAGGTAAAATTTTCTTTACTTCTTCAAATATTATTTCTAAAGTATCTGCATTTGAGTCAGCTAGTAAAATATCGTCCATATAATGATAAATTATAGATTTAGGAAATTTTTTACGTATCACTTCCAATGGCTGTTGTATAAAATATTGGCACAGAGTTGGGCTATTCAACATTCCCTGAGGGAGGACCCTCCATTGAAATCTTTTAACCGGTTGAGAATTATTATAAGTAGGCACTGTAAAAGCAAATCTTTCTTTGTCTTTTTCTTGTAAGGGTATTGAAAAGAAACAGTCTTTTAAATCAATAACCATGAGAGCCCATCTTTTTGGTAACAGAATAGGCAAAGGCATCCCAGATTGTAGAGAGCCCATTGGCTGAATTACTTTGTTAATTGCTCTAATGTCTGTCACCATTCTCCATTTACCAGATTTCTTTTTAACAACAAAGACAGGAGAAATCCAGGGGCTACTTGATTCTTCAATATGCTGAGCATTTAACTGTTCTTCTACCAGCTCTTCTAAAGCCTGGAGTTTCTCTGTTGTTAAAGGCCATTGTTGGACCCATACAGGCTTGTCTGTTAACCATTTTAAAGGTAGAGCTATTGGTGTCTTTGGAAGATCATCAGTTATTGTGCCCTGTTCTTGTATAATATGGATGGCTGGTGACCACTCATTAGAATAATATCTTTTAATATTTCTCTCAGTAACATGTGTTAGGTTATGATTTGTTTCTGAGATTGGAGGGATGTTAATCTGAGTATTCCATTGTTGCAACAAGTCTCGACCCCACAGGTTCATAGTTATGTTAGCCACATATGGTTTTAATTTTCCTCTCTGTCCTTCTGGACCTATACATTCGAGCCATCTTGCACTCTGTTTCACCTGAGATAATGTCCCAATTCCTAACAGCTGAACGTTTACCTCCTGAAGAGGCCAAGTTGGATGCCAAAATTCTGGTGCAATTATGGTAACGTCCGCACCTGTGTCTACCAGACCAGATAACAAAACACCATTTATTTTTATCGTTAATTTTGGTCTTTGTTCATTAATAGAAGTTTGCCAAAAAATTTTCTTTATGTTTTCTCCTGAATTTTCTATTCTCTCTGTTTCATCAACCTGACCAGCATGATTTATTCCAATAGGCATTTGGTTATTTAATCGCTCTCCAGAGCAGGGATTTCCTCTATGGCTGCAGGAAAGGTTTGAACTGGATTTGCACTGGGGGCCTGTGCGAGGCCCCTCTGGGAGTTTCCCGAAGACTGAGGCAAAGGATTACCCTGTCTGTCCTTTGATGATCTACATTCGTTGGTCCAGTGTTTTCCCTTACCACACCTTCTGCATACTCCAGAAGGAAGGGGCATTCTGTTGCCATTGTTCCTTGAATAAACATTGCTTCTAGGAATGACCTGTTTACAGTCCCTTTTAAAATGTCCTTGCTTTCCACACCCAAAACATCTAACACTCCTCAAACCTTTTGAAATCACTTCTTCTACCCACGTATCATCATGCTCATCAACCTCAACATTAATTGTTTCTCTAATCCAATCTTCCATAGGTGCAGATCTTGCCCTTAATGGCCTGATTATTCTTTTGCATGCTGCATTCGCATTCTCAAAGGCCAAAGATTCAATTATTGCCTTACCAGCTTCTGAATCCGAGACCATTCTCTTTACTGCTGAAGCCAGTCTTTGTAAAAAATCTGTAAAAGACTCTTTTGGGCCTTGCATCACCTTTGTAAATGACTCAGATTTTTTTCCTGGTTCCTCAACTCTGTCCCATGCATTCAAGGCTGCCGTTCGACATAAAATTAGGGTTTGGACATCATATAAACATTGTGTTTGTGCTGAAGCATATTGGCCTTCTCCAATAAGCTGATCCTGGCAAACTTGTATTCCTTTATCCCTCAATTGTTTTTCTATGTTTTTAGCCTCCTCCTTAAACCAAGTCAGAAATTGAAGTCTCTGGCTGGGTTCCAGAACACCTTGTGCAAGGTCCCGCCAGTCCTGTGGTACTATCCTATTATATGTTGACCAAGAGTTTAACATTTGCTTTACATATGGGGAATGCATGCCATAAGATACTATTGCCTCCTTAAACCTTTTTAAATCCAACATTTCAATTGGAGCCCAATTATTTTGTGTAGCCATCATTTGATCAGGCATCTGCTGTACAGTTACAGGATAAATTAAGGGTGACTGTGTGAAAACAGGCTTTCTTTCTACAACCTTATGATCCAAACTTGAACCAACTTCACTGTTAATTGGATAAATTAAGGGTGACTGTGTGAAAACAGGCTTTCTTTCTACAACCTTATGATCCAAACTTGAACTAACTTCACTGTTAATTTCTTCTGTCTGAATTTTTACAGGTTTAACAGGTTTTTCTAAAGCTGTTATCCTGGCACTTAAATCGACTATCTTTTTAAATAGTAAAATGAGAATAAGCATGGTGATCAACTGCATAATTCCCACAATACTAATCTTTTCATATAGTTGTTCCATTGTCAGACTGCCTAAAATTTCAAACAAAACCCATTCTTCCAATGTACACAGGAAACCCATTTTTTTTTAAATGTGGAAAAAAATTGTCTTTTAAATAGTTTCCTTTATGACTTACCAAATCTGCGTAGAACAGTAGAAATCCCAGCGAATTAAATCTGTGTAGAACAGTAGAAATCCGAGGGGATTTTCAAAACAGCCACCTAGTGTCCCAGGTGTAAATCCAAAGAGAAAGAGAGAGAGAGAGAGAGAGAGAGAGAGAGAGAGAGAGAGAGAGAGAGAAAGAGAGAACAAGAAAGCGTAGCTGGCTAAAGTTTAAATGCAGCCACGTGTTCCCTTTTGTGCCTAGTCAAGGCTTGGGTCTGGCTTCCTTAAACTCCGACCATGTGCGTTGGCTTTACAGGCAGGGCCCTGTTTGGCAGGGCAGGTCTGAGTTGTTCGTAGCACCGGCTTTAAGCAAGCTGCTCACAGACCTAGGCCCGGGCTAGAAGCTGCCGCTCGGACTAGGAAGCCGGCAGCTCGGACTAGGTAGCCAGCAGCTTGGACTAGGAAGCCGGCAGCTTGGACTAGGACGCCGGCCGCCCGGTCTGCCGCCCTTGCGGGAAAGCGGACCTGCCGCCAAGCCAAGCGGTTTTTAATGGATTCTTGTCACGTTGGGCGCCAGATATAGATGTAACCAACCGTCTTATTAAATAAGAAACACAGAAACAATGCAAAAGAGAAAGCCGAGAGGTCAGAGCTCAGAGCTAAAATCTCACCCTTCTTCCTGCGGTGTCCCAGCTTCCCGAATGAGGGTTCTCTTTCCTGTCTGTTCGTCTATTTAAAGTATTTTGTTCTGCCTTCTCATTGGTTGTAAACCCAAACACGTGACTGCCTCGTCACTGTCTGAATGTACAGCCCCCTAGGTCTTAAAGGCATATGTCTCCAATGCTGGCTATATCCCTGAACACACAGATATCTATGGGATTAAAGGCGTGTGCCACCACCGCCACACTCTTGCTATGGCTCTAATAGCTCTGACCCCCGGGCAACTTTATTTATTAACATACAATCAAAATCACATTTCAGTACAATTAGATTACCACCACAGTGGGCTGCTCTGAATGGAAAAGGGAATGGAACCTGGAACCCTTGTTTCTCCCACAGCAGTTTCCCAGGGGAATGTGTTCAATTGCACACAACTGCCAGTTGTTAGTGCAGGCTGACTTCTTTTTGGGAGATCTGTTGATTCTGTCAATCCTCCCCTTCCCTGGATGGATTTTTTAGTATAAGGTATATTCAGATGTTAAGACCTAATGAATGTCTGGTAACTGGGTAACTGGCTCAAATCCATTGTCATTCTTTATGATGGGAGTCCCTATTATGCGGCTTCCGTTGCCAGTACAATGCACCCCAGACCCTTTCCTTAAAGGAAGTCGATGATAGAAAGTGTGACAAGGAAGCCATTGGCTTTAGTAACCTTGGGAAATTAGTCAATTCCTTCTTCATGCTCCGAGATTCGCTTTATTTCTTTTATCTCAACTCTCTGAAAAAGGAAATCCAGGGAGAAATGAAGCATAAGAGCATGAAAATATTAAGAACTGATATGGTGTAAATGTCAGCTCAACGAGGATAATGTATGTGATTCACCTTAGAGCTTCCTGGTCACCATGGCAAAAGGGAAATAAGAGTAAAAGTAGACTTCTTAGCATTACAGGAAGGGTCCTCACTATGTAAAGAGGGTTTAACTTTCATGTAATCAAATGCTTTTCAAAATATAAACCTTGGGAGGCCCATGTATATGGATAGAGTTTTATGATGAATTTAGAAGGTTTTTTTTTTTTCTTTTAGCAGCTATTTCATTTCTGTTGATCAAGAGTCTCATATGAAAATAGATCTCAGCAAAATACTTGAGATAGTTGTGTAGGCTTGGGTTCTAACTGGTCTTGGCCATAGACACTGGACTCTCTGAAGTGGTCTACCTTCAAGGCAGAGCCAGGAATAGACTGCATTTGGATGCAGATCTCCGCCTCAGAACTTCAGAATCCCAGAACAGAGCCTGAGAGAAGCATTGAATGGGGTTGAGGGAGTAGAGGATGAAGGAAACACTGGCCGGAAAGGAAACAGGAGGGAGGGGGCAGGGAAGATGAGGCAGGTGATGGTTAGTGTGGTGTGAAACCATTTACCATGTTAACAACTGGAGGTTAACACCACAGCGGGACTCTATGCAAGGTGCTGTCATCTCTTCAGAGAAGGGAGGAGTCTGTGCTGTTCACACACTGTTTCATCTATGTAGAAAGCCATTAACGTCCCAGCCCTTCTACTACAATCAATGGGCAACACAGGCCCTTGTGGCCAGAAGCTCTGAGGTGATGAAATTGAGATAATTAGACCCCAGGCAGTGTTCACTGGTAGGAAGCATGTGTGTGTTGATCTGCTGTCATCACAAAAGACCACAGACTAGGCTCAGGAGTGTGTTCTCTTACAGTTCTACAAACTAGCCCAAATCAAGGTGTTGGCAGATGGTTCTTCCTGAATTGGTTGGTGTTCTGTACCTTTTACTGTATCAACAGCTCTCTGCCTGTCTTTACACAGGGTCTCTTCCTGTGCTTTTATGTCCAAGCTTCTTTATATCAAGTATGTGGGCTATAATGTGGACTTATGTTTAGAGAAAACGCCTTTAAAAAAGTGGTCAAGCCGGGCGGTGGTGGCTCACACCTTTAATCCCAGCACTCGGGAGGCAGAGCCAGGCGGATCTCTGTGAGTTTGAGGCCAGCCTGGATTACAGAGTGAGTTCTAGGAAAGGCACAAAGATACACAGAGGAACCCTGTCTTGAAAAACCAAAAAAAAGGGGGGAGGGGTCAAGTTAAAGTGAGGTCATTACATCTAATACAGCCAGATAAGCATCGTTAAATGGAGAGGAAACTCTGAAATACAAATGTGCCAGTAATGTGTCCACATAGAATAGAGGCTATGCTAGGACACAGAGGAGAGTAGTCTCAGAGGAAACCAAGCCTGTAGATGCCATGATCTGGGATGTACAGCCTACAAAATGGGAAGAGAATAAAGATCGATGTTTAAGCTGCTGGACCTGTAGTTTTTCTTATGACAACTGGAACAGAGCACTATGTAAAGATGGCAGGAATACAGGTTTAGAGGCAGACTGTTGATCTTAACTAGCTGTGTAAGTGTGTCACATGTAGAGACACCGTATGTCAGACAGAGTTCACTTATAACAGGGAGAATGTGAGAGAGGCTGTGACAACATGGACTGTACCAGCAGAGTCTGGGCGTTTGAGATATTCCCAGGCATCTGGATTGCTCACAATTTTTGTTGTTTGTTTTTTCTAGAAAATTGTGTTACACACCAAAGTTTAGGAAGCAATTATCTAGAAGATGGTCAGTTGTTCCATATAATGCAGACACTATTTTTCTCTACTTTTGTTAAGAATGAAAAGATATAATCTGAGGCTTCTTGTGGGTCTGAAGAATCAGTTTCAAGGGAGAGAGTTCCTGACTGGGAAGGACTGCATTGCATTCATTAGATGAGACAGCCATGACCACCTGTTTGTGTACTGTTTCCAGGGTAGAGGTTGGAATGAATTCTTCTTGCATTCCTTGCTCCTAGCACATGCCAGGTGTGAACTCTTGTTTACAGGACCAAGTCTGTCCAAGAGTCAACTTCTACTGAGTGTCATGTAAGTATTTGTGTGTACTGGCCCATGATTGTCTTTGGAAGGAAGGGGTCACTATTATGACGTTCAATCTCTGCCTCCAAAGCCAAAGATATTGTGGGGTATAGTTAACCAGGTTGGAAGCCTACTAGGGGAACCTAGAATTCTCCCAGTGGAAATTATCCTCCCTTACTTCTCTAGGGAAATAAGTTGAGGAGTGACTAGAATTTCATATACCAAGTCATTGTTTTTCATGTTAAACATACTGGTGAAAATTGACATACATATATACGTGCCTCTAAATTCTTACTAAATTAAAGAATGATTGTAAGAAAGAATCAAATGATAAGAGTCACAGCACTAAACATTATGGGTATTCACAAATATCCCAGCACTTCTCTCTTCCTAATTATGTGACAAATTATACTTCTCTAGTCTAGGTGATTTTTATTTTGGCCAATGAAATTTGGCAAGTCCTGAAACTTTCGGGGCAGAAGCTTTAAGGCCTAGTGGAAAATTCGCTTCCTTGTACAGTATTGATCAAGAAATCACCTGTCAAGGTGAAGACTTCTGTGCGCTGGCCACCTCTTGGTCTCTCTGCCTTACCCATCACAAGGTATGTACTAAGAGGGCAATGTAGACTTTGGGTGTTAAACCACTAGCTCTTCTTATGCTTTTGTAATAAGGCTTCTGCTAGTCATTGATGGACTATATTTGCTGAGAACCATAGAGGCATATTGAAGTCCAGAGGTGTTTTTCCTTCCTTCCTTCCTTCCTTCCTTCCTTCCTTCCTTCCTTCCTTCCTTCCTTCCTTCCTTCCTTCCTTCCTCCCTCTCTCCCTTCCCTCCCTCCCTCCCTCCCTTCCTTCCCTCCCTCCCTTCCCTCCCTCCCTCCCTTCCCTCCCTCCCTTCCTTCCCTCCCTCCCTTCCTTCCCTCCCTCCCCCTCTCTTCCCTCCCTCCCCCTTCCTTCCCTCCCTCTCTCCCTTCCCTCCCTCCCTTCTCTCCCTCTCTCCCTTCCCTCCCTCCCTCCCTCCCTCCCTTCCCTCCCTCTCTCCCTTCCCTCCCTCCCTCCCTTCCCTCCCTCTCTCCCTTCCTTCCCTCCCTCACTCTCTCTTCCCTCCTTCTTTCCCTCCCCCCCCCTAGCTTTGTGGTAGCATTATACAGTTACAACTTTGCAACCATGATAGTTGTGAACACTAGCATCTAAGCAGGTACTGGAGGAAGCAAATGGGCTGGGCTTGGTGTTCCCCAAAGTGCTTTCTTTCGGCAGTTGTCAGCATCTGACTTGTCTGGCAGTTTGCAGAAGAGCACTGTTCTCAGAACATTATTTGAAAGGACCGGAACACACATTGTACGAACAACTCTACCTCCATGTAACTTGGTGAAAAACAACCAAGAACAATCACTTGACATTGCAGCTCCTTGAGGTGCTGTCACCAAGCTAACAAGGGGCTGACAACAAACTCAAGAAAAACGAAGAATGAAACCAACAGGGAATTTGAAAATCTTGAACATATCCAGGAGTCTAGAAGGCTTGCTTAGGAAAACCTTGAGAGAATCTAAGCTGTTATCGTCTCAGGTGAACTTGAAGCTCTGTAGAGTCAGGAAATGAAAACTAGAAATAGGTACACATTGCCTGCATGAAAAACCAGGTATGTGCTCCAGCACACACATACCACACACACACACACACACACACACACACACACACACACCACACCACACACACACCACACCACACACACATACACCACACACCCACCACACACTACACACATACACATACACCACACACACATACACACACACACACCACACACATATACCACACATACACTATACACACACACACACACCACACATACACCACACATACACACACACACCACACACACATATCACAAATGCACCACACACACAGACACACAACACATACACACACACAACACATACACCACACACACACCACATACACCACACATACACACACACCACACACACATACACTACACACACACACACACACCACACATGCACCACACACCCACCACACTATACACATACCACACACACACACACACAGACACACCATACATGCACCACACACACACACACACACACCACAAACACATCTTAAGAGTAGAATATATATTGGTTGTTTAATAATTAGCTGACCAATAAGCTAACTACTTATATTTAATAAAAACATTCAAGAAGTTCAAGGAAATTCCAGAAAAGACACTCTAAGAGATTCAATGCAACACATGGCCATGTAGCTACAGATAAGCACAAATCATCTTGTTAAGGCTGTATACTCATCTTCTTATGACCCTACATCTCAGCATTCACCACCATTCACTGGAGGTACAGGCTTCTGGTAAAGGTTAAGAGTACACATCCTGCTAAGGCCCAGGGAACACTGCAGAAGAGCAGGTGAATGTAAAACGCAGTTTAAAGGTAGTGCTTTTTTTTTCCTAATTATTTTCTTTAACACTATGACTTAAAAGTGATAGGCTTGTGTAATTAAGACTGAGAGTATGACACCTCTGAGATTCAGGAAACATTGTAAAGAGGGGCCAGAAAGAGTAAAAAAACTGGATTAGTGGGCTTGCAATGGATAAATATGCAAATGGTGTGGCAATGGTATGAAGGAATACGGTGCTAATAGATCTACATTGAATAATAACTATAACTCACACAAAAACTGCTGAGGAAATAACTAATATGATATAGCAAAAGAAATAAGTCAATTAAGATGCAGTAGAAGAAAATGTATATGTGACGTGAACGAAGACAGTGTTATGATAAAGGAAAATAGAAGACAGTAATATATGCAGACAGCTCTCTCATCAAAAGAGCATAAATAAATCTGATCTTATTAGTGCTTACACTAAATGTGAGTGAATCATACTCACTCTTGAATTAAAAGGCAAATACTGAGTCAGGAGTTGTGACACATGTATGTAATCCTGACACTTAGCAGGCAGAGGCAGAACAATGTCATTAAAGGCCAGCCTAAATGACAAAGACAGTTTGAGAACAGCCTAGGCTACCTGAAACCCTGTTCCAAACCCTTTCATAGCCCCAGATTAAAAGAGGCAAATGTTGGCATAAGCATATATTGTCCCTCTTCATGTTCAAAGACACAAAAAGATAGAAAGTAAAAGTTTTGAAAACATACACCATGTGCACAGTCCTTAAAAGAAGGCTAGAAATCTGTTTTATCAGATAGACTAGAATGTAAGTCAAACACTGTTACTAGGAATATAGAAGGGCATTATATAATGATAGGGCAACCTGAGGCCACTGTGGAGGCTTACAGAGTAACAGTATTCACTGAACATGTCAGATGACTTGAGTTTGATCCTGGAATCCACAGAGAAAAGAGATACCCAACTCCAGAAAGTTGTCTTCTGACCACCATATACCTACTTGTGGCATACACATGTCCACTGTCTGTTGCTCTCTCTATCTCTTTCATTCACACACACAAATACTACTACTACTAACAAAATTTTTAATAAGACAGTCTATCTAAAACTCATAAATATTATAAACATCTATGCACCTAACAATAGAGCCCCCTAAAACACATAGAACAAACAGACAGACTTGAAGGGAGAAATAGACAACCTAATAGTAACAGTTAAAGCATTTATAACCTACTTTCAATAACGGGCTGAACAGCCAGAGTTGAGATCAATAAGGAAATAGAAGACTTGAGCAACAGTATAAATCAAAGAGATCCAATGCACATTTATTGAATACTATGCTCAGCAATAGCAGAATACACATTTGTGTCAAGATACATGGAGCTGTCTGTATAATAGACTATGTGATATACTGTAAAACAAGCCTCATGAATGTAAAAGGATTGGAACCATAGAAAGTACATTCCCTGATCATAAATCACAATGTAATGGAACTAGAAATCATTTACAGAAGGAGAAAATTTGAGGCTTAGAGATGCATGGAAATTAAACAGCACACCCTTAAATAATTAATAGGTCAAAGAAAAAAATGACAAGGAAAACTAGAAAGTATTTTGAGATAAATGAAAACCACAAGAGAAACTCCAAGACTTAGGAGAGGCAACTTGTCCAGTGCTTACAAGGAAATTCATAGCTTAGCATTTATACGAACAGCAGAGAAAGCCTTCAAAACAATATCCTCCCATTCCTCCATCAGAAGTTAGGAAACAAAGGAAATAACATTACTAGTCTTTTTTAAAATAGACTTTCTGATTCAGCTTCAGTAATTTGTGAATACACTAGAAATCACTGAATTTTACATGAAGATGGTGAATGCTAAGTACATGAGGATTCCTTTCCAACAAAAGCCATCTGACCATCCAAGTTTCCTTTTGCTTTTTGAGGTGCTATCAAGACCAAATGTTAATGTGGAGCTTTATGCCTGTCCTTTGGATATCTGTCATCTGGGCCATTTAATCACATATTTAGTGACAGGAATGGGGGAGAAAACAGGAAACCTGTCATAGGATGGCAATGTCAATTGATTTATCTATACACCTCATATTTGTTTATTACTTGAAAACATATCTTAGGAGCCTCTATATTTCCTGTGTCATTTTCCATGTCTGTAAAATTACTTTTTTGAATTTTATATTTTTTCCTAACATACAGCATCAAAACAATATTTTTCAAAATGGCTTATAGTTTTCACATACTGGTTTATATACCAACTTTTGAGATACATAGATCATACAAGGAAGAAACAGCTCCATGCTAACTTTGCATTTTTAACCTAAAGACTCATTTCTATATAGTTTACAGAAATCTGTACAAGGCATTATGTCCTTGAAGGAGAATGTTCTGGATCTTAAAGTTTCTGCTTTTCTCTCTAGGTTAGTCATAACATATTAGAAGACAGAGCTCAGCTCCCCCCATCTTCCATTGTTTGTGGTACAAATTGTTTTCCCGACTTTTTAGTTTGAGTTTGAAATATCATCATCGCAAGGCTCAGAGGAGCACAGTTCCTTTGTACCTCCTCTCCCCTCATCACTGCTCCGTGTAATTTATAGAGCATCTCTGACAGTCTTTGTACTTTGTGGAGCTGAGATTGCCATGTCAGGCCTTGGCTCAGAAAAGCTTCCAATTCAGAATCCAAAGCTTCAGGCACTCTCAACAATAAAGCTAGACACGATGGTGGTGGGTGGAGGTTCAAGGGCTCAAAATCTGCTACAAGAAGACTCCTGTCAGTGTCGTAATGGGTCCTTTTTGGTACTTAGCAGCCAGAATTAAAAACAGGACCTTGGGTAACCTCACTTCCTTTTCCCATAGAACCATAATAACTTGTCAGGCTCTAATTTTCTGAAAACTTATCAGGGTGGCAGGTTATTTAATTCATGATAACTAGTGCCTCTTCCAAGTAGCACCATGGGTATTATTTTAACTAGCACATATATTTCTTGAGCAAAGAGTCTATGCTTTGTTTTTTTTAAATTATCATTAAATTGACATATAAGTATGTAAATCTTTGTAATTTCGCTACAGGATGACAAAACTTAATTGAAGAAATGAACAAAAAGAGAGAGAACTTATTGACCTCAGGAGCTAAAAGGTGTAGACTAGACGATTTGGCTTTTAAGTGTGGCCAGACTTAGCCTCAAATGTTGGCAGGCATAGTATCTCATCATCCATCACTTTTTGTTTTCATAGATTTATTGACTGGCAAGGGAGTCCCAGGGTTCCTCCTGCCTCTATCTCCCCGGGGCTGGGATTGCAATCATGTGACATTACATCCAGCTTTCTAATGTGGGTACCAAACTTGGTTCCTCAGACACGTGTGGCAAGCACTTTATCAACTGAATTATTTCCACAGTCCCCATTGGTTTTACGTGAAATGTTTACTCTGGCCTATCACAATGACTGAAGATGTAATGTCACATTTAGCCAGACTAGATGTGACATTAATATCAAAACATCAAATGAGTCTGAAGAAGAAAATATTTCACTGACCATATTGGTATATTGTTTTTGTATGAGGATGGCAGTGTTAATCACTTATTAGTAGAATAGCATGGCTCATTTAAATCTATTGAGCCTTCAGCAGAATCTGCTGAGGAGATGCAATAATACACAATTACCTTCATGAAGTCAACATGGACTAAGGATGCCTCCTAGGACTGTTCAGAACCTTTAGCATCACCATTCATGTTTTTAACTCCAACCATAAGGTTACCTGCCGCTAAACACAACACTCAGGCTTGCCTTCAACCAACTAGCTAGGTAAGTGTGACCCCTTTAAGCGATCTTTTAGGGAGAAGCTGGTTGTTCCCACATTATGCAGCAGTAGCTGGGACCTTGGTTGTGGTGGTGTCCAACAATTCCAGTCAATGAAGATTGTAAGTAGAGACCACCAGATTCCCTTCCTTCAGTAGCACAGCTCAAGGTTGGTGACAGGACACACCATTTCTTCTAATAAGTTCCTCTACTTTTGGATGGCTTACTGTGAATTAAATGAGCTCTCCTTTGCTCTTCCTTCAGGCTAATTCCCTTGCAAGGTAAGGCATTTCTTTCTCACCTTAAGGCATCATTTCAGGACACTGACAGTGCTCCAGGGAGGGACCTGGCTTCTCTCCTTTATGCAGTAGTCTCTCAGGTCCCAATTCCCCATCCACCGGTTAAATCCCAACTCCAGGTTAACGGTGCCTATTAATTTGTAGACAAAAATAACAGTTAAGGAGCGGGAAGGGAGCGTGCCCTTAAGGGAATAGCGAGTGCTGTGCTGGAGTCACACCAGAACCACCTGGCTCAATTTTAAGACAGTTTCCCCCAGCACAGGAAGAATTTTCTGCAAACGTTTGTGTTTGCAAAGCTTGTTTACCTCAGCTGGAAATTGCAGCAGATCACAATTTGAAGAGTGTTTACTTTTTTTTCCTCTCTAAATCATACTCAGTGGTAATTATTGGGATCCAGATTTTGTTGTTTGGAAATGATGGGAAGTAAACTTGGATTGCATTTGGGCTCTTAAGCCTTGAAGAAAGGGGATGTGTGACTGGAGATCATCTGAGAGGAGAGACAGACCTGTATGTGCCCGGTTGAGCCCCTCTCAAGGAAAGTCTTCTCTACTTGCTTGGGAGGGGTCCTTTGAAGCTACAGTGTTAAGTGGATGTCAGTGTCTTATCAAGAGGAACCTTGAGGTTGCATTATCCACATCATCAAAGATTCCTCTTGCTTCTGTGACTCCACAGTGGTCAGTAGTTGATTCAGGAAGCCTTTGTAGTAAAGGCTTGGCATAAAAAAATTTCCTTACAGGACTGCAGAGATGGATCATGGGTAAAATACTTGTCCAGGTATAAGAACCTGAATTCAGATACCCTAGGATCCATGTAAAGCACCTGATCATACTCACACATACTTGTACACACACACACACACACACACACACACACATGCACAAACATATATTCATGTCCACACATTCACCCATCTGCACATACATGTATATATACACATGTAAGGCATACACACATACACAGTGATAAAATTTCCTTTCATGGTCTTGGTTCTGCTGTTGACAAGAATTCTCATGTTCTAGGGTACAGTTTTTCCCAAGAATGTCAGATGATCAAAAATGTTTAGTATGTGGAAGCAGGAAGAGGGCGGGAAGCAGGAGTGGGACACATCTGTCCCATGATGCCAGAAGCTGTTCTGGGATACGTGACAAACAGGTACAGTGTTAGATTGGGATGTATCTTGAGTAACTTTTCCAATATTTTTGTAGCATAGAAGTTAAAAATGTTAAAGAGCAGTTTTTCTATATGTTGTATTAAAATAATGACACGAGACTCAGAAGAAGCCTTGTGGTGAATCCTTTAGAGATATTAAAGGAGTTGGTCTCACCTCCATGTCTACCTCTATGTGTATAAACTCAGTACTCTTCCCTTTCTAAGTCTATTAAGAGAAGGGTAGTTTTTTTTAAACTGTGGATTCACAAGTCCAAGAGTCACAATAATGCTCACAAAATGTCCCTTTACTCCCACCATAGGTGAGGCTGTGTGAGTAGTATTTGCTGGTTGGCTCTGGGCAGAAGTTGTAGATTTCTGGGTTAAGGAATGGAGGAGTTGGGGGCGAATGTCTATGTATTATATTTTCTTTGCAGCTGTAGATGAGCACTCTGTGGTATCATTGGCACATTTGGCATGCCAGATTTCCTGGTCTTGGGACTTTGTGGTGCTAACCCTCACTGACATGACACTTAATTTCATGTGATCACTGTGGTATAACGTCATCTATCCTGCTAGGCATATTAAATCAGGAGATTTCTGTATAGGAATGGAAAGCTAATTTAAAGGTGTACCATATAAGCTATTTGAGATTGAGCCACTGAAGTACTTAAGACAACATAATAGTTCCCTTAAATCAGATCATATGCTATTCTAGAACAATTACAAACTTCCCACATAGTTAGTACCTTAAGACAATAGTCATTTCTTCTCTTATAGTGGCCTTCTCTGGAGGCCACAAGTGAAAACTCATGGTGTTAGCGGGACCACATTCCCTCTGCAGACTCAGGGATCCTTCCTGTCTTCTGCAGTTTCCAGTGGCTCCTAACATTGGTTCTGCTTATAGCAGTGTAACTCTGAGCTTTTTTATCTTCACACCAGTTTGTTCTTCATGTCTCTGGGTCTCAAGTCTTCCTCTTCTTTCTGTTGTTAGGATTCCAGACATTGGAATCAGGGCAACCAAGAACCAGGGAGAATGTCATCAGGAGATCTTTAACAAACTGCGTTTGCAAAGACTATTGCTAAAGAATGCCACATCTGCAGTACCAGTGCTAAGAACTGGAGATATCTTTTGAGGGACACACTTCAACCTGCTACAGAGCACCCAGAAAACACAGTCACAATAAAAACATCATTTGTTCAACCTGGAATCTGAATGAGAGGGATCTATTAATGAGTTCTTCTATTGGACTTTGCCTAAACCTTTTCTGGTTCGTTTTTGTTGGTCTTAACGTCTTGACTCCAATCTTACTTGCTGTCTTAGTTAGGGTTTCTACTGCTGTGAAGCAGCACCATGACCACTCTTATAAAGGAAACATTTAATTGTGGTGATGACTTCCTGTTTCAGAGGTTTAATCCATCATAATCATGGTGGGGAGCATGGCGGTTGGGAGTATAGATGGTGCTGGAGAATTCTACATCTTGCAGGCAACAGGAAGTAGACTGTCTCACTGGGAGTAGCTTGAGCATACATGAGACCTCAAAGCCTGCCTCCATAGTAACACATTTCCTGCAACAAGGCCATACCTATTCTAACTGAAGCCACATCTCCAAATGGTGTCACTCCCTTTGGGGGCCATTTTCTTCTAAACCACCACACTTGCCTTATTTCTAAAGTCTCTGTCAATGTCATCCCAGAAACTCACTTGCTAATTACATGGCCTCCATAGACAGGCAAACTTCCTTGATCTTGTATCTGATCTGCCATCGTCTTGTGCACAGTGCATCTTCTACTACATGGATTAGATTTAATGTTACAAAAACATTAAAGTTCTTAGAAGAAGCTTCATGACTGTCAGTGAGGCATTGGATCTGCCAGAAGAACTGAAAATATTTCCCATACTCTCCGCAGTTATCTGAGAATCTTAACAACACAGAAGTTAATTTTTTGTGTTTTTTTTTCTGAAGACTACTGTTTTCACCTCATTTTTTAATGGTCTTTATGATATCATTGCCTCAGGTATAAATCATAATAAGGCCATCATTCCCTACTACGTCCTACTTTGTGGGAGCCAAAGTTAGGAGCAGAGGCCTAGAGTATCAAAGCATCTTTGCTTATTTTATATTCATTGTAAGAGTGCTGATGTTTACAGTTTTGGATATTTGTAGACTGAAATTTCTCACCTGTTTTTCAACTTATAAAGTTATGACGAGGTTTAGCCTTGGATAGTAATTTAGGAAGAAACTGCTTTATTCCATGTGACTTTGCAACCCACAACATGTGAACTGTTGGTATCAGTGGCTTGGGACTGATTATGTTGAAGACAGTACTCACAGCCAGGATTTCCAGTGTATCTACACAACAGGGCTGTGCATAGTTCTCATGAACGGCTCTAGTTTTCTTAAAGAGAATGTGCCTTTGTGGTAGTAGGTTAGAATACACATGATGGGAAGGGTTCGCAGTCAATTAGAAAGTAGGATCACTGTTGGTCTATGACATTGGCGGTCTTCTGTTCCACGTTGCTTTCTCATGTTAAGTAAATGCTTCTTGGCCTAGTCAACCAATAAAGAATGGCCTTTTCCATCTTCGCTAGCCCTAAATTGGCATTATACCTATTATGCAATTAAAATTAGAGTCGTTTAATACATCTGTGAATAATGAGAGTAGACTCCTACATCCATGGCAGACATTGCTAATTGATGGTGATTTTTCTTCATCAACCTGGGCCTCTCAAAATCCAAGCTTTCCTTACCAAGTCACAGTGAATGAATCAAAAGATAATACAGCAGAAGGGGATAGACTTTTGTGAGAAACCTTCTTTGTATGTGTTTGTGGATAGGTAGGAGTAACGGCCCCATAAAACTGAATTTTACATGATTTAGTGACATTGGGTAAAGGCAAAAGCAGGGTCCCCTATCAGAGCTCAGTAAGGTCCACATCACAGCTGGAATTAAGTGTGTGCCTAAGTGCAGAGACACACGGGTTGGGAAGTAGGGACTGTCATCGTGCTACCTCCCAGGATGCAGCCTGAAGTGGGAGCAGGTACCTGAGGATGAGTGACTGGGACTCGGCTTCTTAGCTGACATTTACTTGTGTGCTCAGGACACAGACTCTGTATTCCCTCTCCCTCCTTTTCTCTCTTCTTCTCTACTTCCCTCCCTTCTTCTCTCTGGTTTCATAAAGTTCCTTATGAAGTGTCAGGTGGTCTCTGGAAAGATGTATGTGCCCATTCTCAGGTCACAATTTTCAAGGCCGAGCCGCAAAGCCATCTTCTGTGGGAATGAAGTCAAATCGAGAAAACTTACAAAATGGGAAAAACCAAACCTGTGTTGGATACTGGGAATGTTTGTTTCTGTGATTTCAGCTGTGTGTGCTTTTATATTTTCTGGAATTGGCACCTGAAATATACATGGAAAAAGACCAGAATCTACTCAGTTGAGGTATTCTTTTCGGTGGGGAGAGGTAAGGAAAATAGCAAAAACGTCTGCTTTTCCTCTCAATGTCACAAAGGCCTCTCTCTAAGGCCTGACCCCTGCATACTTCAGGCCTCTGTGGCCTCTTCTTGGGTCCTTATCTTTGTTCAGTGGAAATACTAGATTGAAGCAGAGAACATCTGGGCAATATGCTCAAACCCCATCTTCCTTGTTCCAAGTAGACATTGCCAAGTAGCTCTGGTCCTTCCTCAGGGATCTTAGATGCAGCTCTACCATTCTCAGGACAGCGCTTAGCACAGCCAAGATCAAGGAAAAGACTTGACATACACAGACATTGCCCAGTGGACCGCTTCTCTGAGTTCCCAAAGGGGCAGAAACCAATCCTGCCTTTGTTAGTGTTCACTACGTCACCTAGCTCAGCACTTCTCCAAACGTGGTGCTTCAAGAATCCTGAATGATCCTGCACTCGGACAGTGTCTGCTGCAGGTGCTTTTCTAAAGGCCCGTGCTTAGAGACAGTTGTTCAAAGGATCCCGCCATCTCCAGGTAGTCCAGTTTCGGTGGAGCCTAGGAGAAGGTACGATTTCACTATTGTCTGCTATGTCTATTATTATTAGGCCCATCTTTTTTTAAATAATTTTTTTTATTAAGAGATTTTTCTATTCATTTTACATATCAACCACAGATTCCCCTGTCTTCCCTCCTCCTGCCCCCCCCCACCTTTCCCCACAACCCACCTCCCATCTCCATCTCCTCCAAGGCAAGGTCTCCCATGGGGAGTCAGCAGAGCCTGGTACCTTCAGTTGAGGCAGGTCCAAGCCCCTCCTCCCTGCACCAAGGCTGCACAAAGTGTTCCACCATAGGCACTAGGCTCCAAAAAGCCGGCTCATGCACTAGGGACAGATCCCGATCTCACTACCTGGGGGCCCCCTATACAGTTCAAGCCAAACACATGTCTCACCTCTCCAGAGGTATTAGGTCCATCTTCAGGGGAACTACAGACTATATTTCTTTTCAAGAAATATTAAAGCACTGGCTTGCGGTTATCACTACCAGTGTCCTATTTTTCTACCAATAGAATTTCCTATGTGTTCTCTATGACCTCAGTGCTAAGTATTCACAGAGTGTTGTGTTGGCTAAGTTAATTTATGTGTTCCATGTCTATGTTTCTGAAATGCTCTTGAACTTAGGATAATGTTGGACAAATGTGGTTTGTTTTCCTTTGGGGGGAAAATGAGGTCAAAATGAATGCAATAAGAGGGTTAAACCAAGGCAGAATTCTTTACTGGGGAGAGTAGAGAGAAATTATAAAAGGTTACTGGCTAGAGTTTCATTTCTGTTTCTTTGGGATGGCTCTTAAGTACATTCCAGCCTGAAGGACAGAATAGACTAATCGACCTCTCTATGTCCCTCCAGTCCTGGAGACACACTCCTGGGGAAGAAAGAAGCCCCAGAGGGCTGTGACTGTTAGGAGCAATTACTTCCATCACAGAGCATTGTTATCCCATGACCAGTGGCTAAATGGGGCCAGAGTAAGGGCTCTCAGGGGCATCTTTAAAAATACAAGTAAAACCTTAAGGTTGGGGAGTTGTGTGCATTAAATGTGGTCTGGAGATGAGTGTGTTGAGAGCACTAATACAGCATCAAACGTTAAGGAGCCATTAGCCTTTCCATTTGCAAGAATAGGTTTGGCTACATCCTGAAAAACCGTGTCATCCCCTCGGCTAGTACTGTGCATCCTGTACATCCAAATTCCTGTGTGTATATGCAAATTCCCGTGTGTGTTTTAGCCTTTAATTTCCTTTTATTACCCTTGGTTCTTTTCTTTCTTTTTTTCTGATACAGCGACAGAGTTTCAAAATACAGCTATTGATCTTTTCTTAGCTGGCTGACTCCTTGAGTGGCAAATCTTACTGAAGGTGGAAGATTGACTAGATGAGGGAACAGTAATTTATAAATTTCCCTCTTGATTCTTTGGCTCCTTGGTTGCCTGGACAAATTAGTGATTAAAAAGTAAAGCATGTGGGAGAGACCGCAGCTACTCATCAGAACCATTTCCCCCTTTCTTAGCATTCACGTAGCCTGTGTTTGCCAGACACTTCTAATTGAGTGTGGTTATGTCATTGAGTGCTAGCCAGAAGTGTCCCAGAGGAGTGACGCACATTGTGCCACTGCCATGTGGCCCATGCCCAGCAGGATGACGTCACCTGGGAGACTGTGGGAAATGCAGATTACCCAGTGCTGTCTCAGTCCTGCTGAAATCAAACTTCTCGAACCAGGGCCTGGGAGTCTGCACACCTGCTCTCCATATTCTTCTGAGGTATGTCCTGGCTTGCAAAGCAGAATGCTGCCTTCAAAACATCCCATGTGATGTGTGGTTCTTCCGGCTCTCTTCCTTCTCCTGTGTCAACGCGAATGAGTGGCTAAGTTGCTACACAAGGTTGTTGCTGATCAGTCAAGAATGCCATTTTGTGTGATGCAGGAATGAGAAAGAGATACCCTTTTTCGACGTCACTGAAGTTCTGGGATTTCTACACAGAGCTTGGCTTTACCCTAAGCTGTTGCAGTGAGAAAATGACTCACCCAAGGAACTTGGATGGATTGCTTTTACTGCAAATCGCCTTTCAGTGTTCACTATATTCAAAGCCAATTTCTTAGCATTTACTGACCATATTATCTTGTTTTTTTCTCTCTACATAATACTAAAATATGTAGCCACAATTATTGATTTTTCTATTTTCTGCCATTAGTTCTGTGAAGTTTTAAATGTTTGTTAATATAGGCATGGGGTTGTGTGGCAGGTTGGATGCTGAGGTGCCCTACAAGTTGGCCATTGTCTGAATCAATTCTGTTGTTTTCTAGATGCTCAAAAATACATAATCTCCCTTGATTCTGGATTTCCATTTCTAAAATTTTATGGATGAATGAGACAAATATGATCCCAGATTCTATATAACTCCTCGTCTGTGGGAGCAAGTACAAACAAGCGAATGATTCATTAATCACCAATTATTATTGTTTTTTGATTCAATACTTTATTGAAAATAGTTTTTTATGTAGTATATTCTGATAATGGTTTCCATTCCCTCAACTCCTTCCTCATCCTCCCCACTTCCCCATCGACCCAAATCCACACTCTTTTCCATCTCTCATTAGAATACAAACAGGTATCTAAAAATGTAATAATATAATAAAACAAGAAAATTAAAAACAAACCAGAACAGGACAAAATAAACAAACAAGAAAATGACAAAGAAAAAGCACAAGAATCCCATACAGATGCAGAGACACACACACTCATCACTCAGAAATCTCATAAAGCAATAAAATGATTCCTAGTAGCATTCTACTGTATTTAGAGATCAGGATCTTATTCCACCGTCCTCGGAGAAAGGCTTCCTCCTGCAGCAGAGGGGACAAGGACAGAGACCCTGTACATTTTGCAGAGAGTGACAGACCTTTGTTCTTTCTTTCTTTCTTTTTTGCCTTTTAGTGTGGATTTATTGATTTTCTTATTTATTTTAAACATGACAGAATAAAATATAATAAGATAAAACACAACCATCCCATCAAGGCTAGATAAGGCAATCCATCAGAAGGAAAAGAGCCCTAAGAGCAGGCACAAGAATCAGAGAATCATTTGTTCACACACTCATTAGTCCCATAAAAGTACTAAACTGAAAGCTATAATATGTACACAGAGGACCTGGTGCAGACCTGTATAAGCCCTGTGCTTGCTGCTTCAGTCTCTGTGAGTTCATATGAACCTTTCTCAGTTGATTCAAAGGGCCTTGTTTTCCTGGTGTCCTCCACTCTCTCTCTTATCAATTACTATTGTTGCTGAAATTTTGAGAGTTATTACTCAATGGTGTACGTATGTGTGTGTGTGAGTGTATGTATATGTTGTGTATGTGTGCATATGTGTCTATTGTATGCATGTGTGTACATGTATATATGTCTGTCTGTCTGTATATGTGTGTGTATTTCTATATGCATGTATATGTATGTGTATGCATATGTATGTATGTGTTTGTGAATGTGAGTTTGTGGTGGGCATGTTCTCTGTCTCTGTATATATATGCATACATCTCTAAGTTTATGCATATACATAAGTATGTGTACATATCCATGTGTGTGAATGTATATGTTTGTATGTGTATATACATGTGCACATGTGTGTCTGTCTGTATGTGTATGATTGTATATATGTTTGTATGTATATGTGTATATGTGTGCACATATATGTCCGTATGTACACATTCATGCATGTGTGTGTGGTGTGTCCTTATTTTAGATGAAGTGGCCATTGTCAGAAATGTGCTGTTTGAATGTGTTTATTTTAAGTTGTACCCTGACAGATGAGGAGCCAACTATGATATTGGTGGTCATAGGTGGCTGGCTGGAGAAAGGGTGACATGTCCCTTCCCGTCATAGCTCACTGAGGAAATTCTTTTGAGGATCAAGATGAGAGTGGAGGAATTCACTGGAATTGCATCAGAAAATTGTTTTTACTTTTGCTGTTGTTGTTCATTGTTTTCTTTTTAAATGTAGAAGTGAGTAACTAAATGTTCTCTGTAAGTGATTTCTGAAAAGGGGAGTTGTAAAGGAGAAAGGAGACGCTCCCATAAGAATGTAAGAAAGAAATGGACAAGTCAGTTTTACATCACTCTAATGAAATACCTGAAACAATGAACATATAAAGAGAAAATGTTCTTTTCTTTTGTTTCCCAGTTTTGGAGGCTCCAAACATGACTGGAAGAACTCATTGTTTTGGGTCTCTGATGGGCATATAAGAGGGAATGGCAAGGAGCATCTACCTGCAAATTTTATAACCACCCTGTAAATGTTTATCTTTTTATTCACAGGTTGAGCAGCTCTCAATCCTCAGAGAAGTTTCTCTTTGCAATAGAGAGCAATGAATACAGAAACCTACAGCTGGTCAATGTGCTGGGAATATGAGTTCAGCACTCCAATTTAGATAGGACATTTATAACTCTCCCTCCTTTGTTCCCTCCCTCCCCCGCTCTCCCTGTCCCCAAGGCTCATTCATCTGTGCAGAAGAGGGACCAGAAAGATTGGAAGAGCTAGAGGTGGTGGAAGACTGTTGCAAAAGCAGTGTTTTCTGGGCACAATGGGGCTCTCGGACACGTGGACTCAGTGCCTTGTACAATATTTACATAAGATCAAGTCAGCCAAAATTCCAGCATGGATCTGGGAGACGCTCAGGAAGTTCCACTGCTAGCTGAGGGGCTGTTATCAATTGGTGGTTTCTGGGGGAAGGAGATTCAGTTCTTTCCAGCATTGCAACTCCTGATAGGCTACCCATGCTCCAGTGGGTGGCCCTAGGGACAGGCACATCCTGGCAACAGAAAGTAGACTCTGGATTTAAAGAAGTGCACTTGAGGTTGGGTGGGAAAAATGGGTGTGGGTGTACATCTTGGCTGCTATGTTTTAGATCATGGGAGTTTTCCTCTCCTTCTAGTCCTATTTACTAGCTTTGTGCAATCAAGTATCTTTTCCTGCTGTTTTGTCCCTGACCTTCATAGGCAGCTGCCATGCACTCTGTATCTGAAACGATGCCTGCAATCCTTCCTCATCTGGGAGGTGGATCTTATATGCCTCCTCCTCTGCTTTGGACCTTCCTTGTGCTTGCAGAAGGCCTTCGAAGCAGCTTTGGGAAGTGGATACAGACTCATCCTTTTACTTGAGTCCCTTAAGATCTTAATCTATAAAGTATGTGATCTTGGTCCATATTCTGTGGTTACAAGTAAATACCACAGACTGGGGAATTTATCAAGAGTAGAAGATTTTATAGCTCATAGTTCTGGAGACTTTGGATTTCAAGAGCATGGCTCTGGTATTGGTAGAATGCCTTCTTGTATCAATATGTGGTTTAAGTCATCTCAGGGTAAAACAGAGTCGGTATGCCGGAAAACTCACTTTTTAAGAGTGCCACCCTGAGATAACCAGTTAATCCATTAATCTGTGAGTGGATTAGCCCATCCTGAAAGTACAGCCCTTGGGACTACAATGCCCCCTTCTTTCTTTCAACACTGCTATGTTCATTTCAGCACATGAATTATGGGAGATTCTCAAACCACAGCAATGACCATTACAACTTTATGGCGAGTTCTTCCGCTTTCTCCTTATTTCCATTCATTACCAATTCCTCTGCCTCTCCATTGCTTCCCCCACCCCCAAGGGAGGAAGGCAGCTGAGTGTCTTGTCACTGAGGCAGTGTATCTCGTTTTTTATGGAACTTCACTAATTTGAGTGTTTTACATTGCTAGTTCTAAATGTTTAAAAACATGATCTTTAGCCTATCTGGATTTTTTTTAAGACTTGGCACAAATACTCCTTTGCAACTTTTCATACTCTACCCAGAATGTCAGTCTTGCCAACGGGTCTCATGTGTAAGTATTACTAATGTAAGCTGCCTAGGTATCCACAAGCTCCCCCGCTTTCTGGTTGCACACAGCTCTTTACACTAAGTTAGTTAGATTGTTAATATCAATAGCCTGGCTAGTGAGAGTGCTAGGTGGCCCCCAGGTGTCCCAGCAAAGTGTTAGAGAGCTTATCATTCTTCCAGTTATTGCCTATTCTGCTTTCATGTCTATCTCTGGCATCGTGTCTTTTGCTTTTGATATTTTTTTTTTTATTGATTCCTATCGACTCCATGTGGATGAAGTCAGGAGATTTAGATGGGAGAGAAAGAATTCAACAGGTGGAGAAATTAGGATAAAGGAAAGGAGAAAACTGAGGTTAGGAGTGGAGTCAATACTCACTTGGTCTAGGAGATGTCATAGTGGGAACATTCTGGAAAGAAAAGTGTGGAAGCCTGTTCTTGGACTTTTTTGTCACACAAAGGGGACAGACCACAGGCCTTTTCTACTTTGATCATTAGCTTCTTTCTTTCTTTCTTTCTTTCTTTCTTTCTTTCTTTCTTTCTTTCTTTCTTTCTTTCTTTCTTTCTTTCTTTCTTTCTTTCTTTCTTCCTTCCTTCCTTCCTTCCTTCCTTCCTTCCTTCCTTCCTTCCTTCCTTCCTTTCTTTCTTTCTTTCTTTCTTTCTTTCTTTCTTTCTTTCTTTCTTTCTTTCTTCTCTTTTTTCTCCTTCCCTCCCTCCCTCCCTCCCTCCCTCCCTCCCTCCCTCCCTCCCTCCCTCCCTCCCTCTCTCTCTCTCTCTCTCTCTCTTTCTTTCTTTCTTTCTTTCTTTCTTTCCTTTAGGGTAGAAAGGGCTTATTTGTTCTCACATTTCTAGGTTGTAGTCCATCAGAGCAGGGAATTCAAGGCAGCAGGACTGGAAGACGCTCATGTCACATCTATAGTCAAGAGCAGAGAGAAAGAATGCCTGGGTACATACTGCTCAGCTCCCTTTATACTTACACCATCCAGGGCTCCAAACCAAGGCACAGTGAGGCTACTTTCAGGCTGGGTCTTCCATATTAAGACAATCCAGATAGCCTCCCCCTCCACCCCCCCAAATGTCCACAAGCCGGTGTGATCTAGACAGTCCCTCACTGAGACCCTCTTCCCAGGCAATTTCACATTGTATCAAATTGACAAAAGTAATGGTCATGACTTGACCCTTTGTGATCTTGACATACAAACACATTACTTTAAGCCATACTCTTCTACCCAGATTCTAAGGTCAAAGCTTCCTTCTTGGAATAAGGATGTTTTCTCTGTACATTACATGTGGAAATGTATAACTTGTTTTTCTCAGTTAAGACATTTTGGACTTTCCAAGACTTGGGTGACTTTTCAAGGGGACCTGTATTTTATGAGATGAAGGAGGTCATTACCTTCTTTTTTTTTCTTTTCTTTTATTTTACAATACCATTCAGTTCTATATATCAGCCACGGATTCCCTTGTTCTACCCCCTCCTGCCCCATCCCCTTCCCCCCAGCCCACCCCCCATTCCCACCTCCTCCAGGGCAAAGCCTTCCCCGAGGACTGAGATCCACCTGGTAGACTCAGTCCAGGCTGGTCCAGTCCCCTCCTCACAGCCTGAGCCAAGCGTCCCTGCATAAGCCCCAGGTTTCAAACAGCCAACTCATGCAATGAGCACAGGACCCGGTACCACTGCCTAGATGCCTCCCAAACAGATCAAGCCAATCAACTGTCTCTTCTTATCATTAAAAGCTTGGGTGGTCAGTCACCTCCTTGGGGTTAGCAAGCCTCTTGTGAGTGACAAGAACGGCGAGATCCACAGCCAGCGCCCTCACCGACTTGTCTCCTGCCTGTCAGTGTGTTTGGACCTACTTAAGAAGAGTGCCTGGCTGGAAAACCATCCCAGCTCCTTCTCTCTTACTCTATCCTGGGCAAGCCTCTTCTCAGAGGCCCTTCCCTAAGTTTCACCATCCCTCCTGGTTCTGATAACATATAGCTTTGTAGCTGGAGTTTTCCTGCCTGGCCCACAGTCAGGACAAATCTTTGTCACCCGCCAGTCCCACAGCCGCTCAGACCCAACCAAGTAAACACAGAGACTTGTATTGCTTACAAACTGTATGGCCATGGCAGGCTTCTTACTAACTGTTCTTATAGCTTAAATTAATCCATTTCCACAAATCTATATCCTGCCATGCAGCTCGTGGCTTACCGGTACTTTACATCTTCCTTGTCCTGGTGGTGGCTCCAGGCTGACTCCTGCCTTCCGGTTCTTTTATTTCTCCTCTCTGTTAGTCCCGCCTAAACTTCCTGCATAGCCATGGCCAATCAGGTTTTATTTATTGACCAATCAGAGCAACTTGACATACAGACCATCCCCCAGCACAGCCAAGTGCAGACCATCTCAGACACCTGCACTCAGACCCGTGGTCCTAATCATCCTCTGTGTGGACCTGCTGGGTAAAGGCACGAGGAACCCAAGAACGGGCTCCCACAGGACATATAGAACATCCAACAGCATAGCTTAACTTTTTTTTTTTCCTGAGAGAATAATTCTAGTAGATTAGAGAAAACAAATCAGAAGAAAACCTTCTTTCATCTCAAGGAATAGCTGTGCTATCATTTAGACACAAACTCAGTGCAATTTTGAAAACATTAAACACAACTAGAAGACAAGATTCCATCTTAGGTAAACTTCACGGGGCCATCTTCATGGGACAAAACCAAAAAGCCTGAATGACAGTGACGCACTGGAACAAGATAAAGGGAAGGAGAGGAGAAAGATTCTTTTCAAGGCTGCGTGCACACAGTTCTTCTAATGGTCTTTCAGACGAGAAGGGAGAGGAGTGTATATGGCCACCAGTTTCTCCATACTGTGCTGCCGCCTCCAGCCTTGATTTCATTCACTCTGTACTGACAGGATTGCTCTGGGGGTACCTTTGCTATCAGAAGGGGCAGCTGTAACATGCAGCTGATGACTGGAAGGCCTCTCACAGATGAGTGAGGACATGCAGCGTCTTTTCCTTGCAGAACATGCTGCGATTTGCACGCTTGCCTCTAGCAAGCAGAGAAATAACTCATCCCCACAGCCCCTTTGTTCAGATATTTATCACAGTTCTTGACACTCTGCATTGAAGACTCTGTCTTTCTGCTTTGTCTCTCTGGCTAAATCTGCACTTTTCAGAGAAATGACTCTATACTGTTTGTTTAACGTCCCTTGAGTCAAATGTAGTACTTGGCAGCCATCAGGTGCAAAATTAATGTTTTCTGAAGAATAAATGCATGCATGAGTGAAAAAATACGTATATAACACATTGAACATAATTTTGGGAATTGAATGTATAACAATTCTTGTACTTTCAAACAAAGAAACTAGAATCAAACTTAAGATGGAAACTTGATTTTTTTTGTCTTATTTTAAATTTGTTTTAGAAATGTCTAGATTAGGCAGGAGTTTTGCCTGAGTGCTAAAACAACAGAAAGTCAACCATTGATGTTTAAAGCGCAGAGTCCACATCAGGTAGACCTACTTGATGATTACCAGGGCCTGAGATTCTAGTGCAATTCATCCTTAGAGTGTGGCTTATCATATATCAGTTTTGACATCAGATGTAATAGGATAAAACCTATGATATCAGTTATGGCAACAGGCTGATTGGTTATGATTCTGATATTGTAATTACATGATTATTATACTTGCAATGCTATCAGGTCCATGGCACCATTTATGATACCTAGAATTATGAGATTAGAGCTATATCCATATTGTATGATTTCTAATGTCAGAATGAGCCTAGTGTTTGATTTCCATTGTCAAAATTACCAGAGTCATTGTTGAGGTTATCAGGCTGCTGAAGATCCCCCTCGTTTGTACATTGGCACCAAGTCCTTTTTTCATCTTGTTAATTTTTAATTCTCCTCCGTTATAGCCAAGCAAGTATTCTTTTTTATTTTTATTTATTTATTTTACATACAGACCACAGTTTTCCCTCTCTCCTCTCCTCCCACTCCTCCCGCAGCCTCCCCGCCACTCCCTATCTACTCCTCAGAAAGGGTGAGGCCTCCCGTGGGAGTCAACAAAGCATGGCATATCAAGTCGAGGCAGGTCCAAGCTCCTCCCCTCTGTGCATCAAGACTGAGGGTGGTATCCCATCATAGGGAGTTAGGTTCCAAAAAGCCAGCTCATGTGCCAGGGACAGATTTTGGTTCCACTGCTAGGGGCCCCACAAACAGACCAAGCTACAAACTGTCACCCACATGCAGAGGGCCTGGAGGGAGGGGATCCTGGGACCCTGTTCCCTTGGATTAATTTTGGCCTTAAGAATTATAGGAAACCAGGATCAGAGACATTGTAAACTGTACCTCCACAGGTTTATCAGAGTGCCAACTTCCATGCTTATGCTGAATGTTTAGTCCATTGGCATCTTTGCCTTGTGTCAGAACAAATATTGTGATATAAGTGACGCCCCCCCCCCCCCCCCCCCCCGCAGGACCCTTAGGATTTTCCTTGAGACCAGCAGTGACTAGATACAGCATCCTTGCTGCCTTCTTCCCTTCCCTCATCCCTCCCTCCCCAGTCTTTCCTGGAAGCACTTACCACACACATTGTTTACACAGGGATCTTCAATGAAGAATGTCAAGTACTATGATACATGTCTAGATAAAAGGGCTGTGGGGATGAGTTATTTCTCCACTTGCTCGAGGCAAACATACAAATAGCAGCATGTTCTGCAAGGGGGTTTCTTCTGGGGCATCTGACCTATGACAGTTAATTCACGCTTAGGGACAGTTGAGGCAGGGTTCAAATTTAGGAAGAGGCTGTAGCGCGGTGTTGGGAATTGCTTGACCAGTTCATCTTCCTAAACCTATCAGGTCCACCACTCTTTCCTGTCAACCTAAATTCCCTGAATTTGGGGTCATAGGTGCTCAGGAGCTTTTTAAAGGCAGGACCTCCACATCATGCTAGGAAATATGGAGAGTGGGAAACACACATTCCTCTATGTGTGGGGTAACTTCACTTTCCCAGGACTCTTTCTTCCTCCAGAGCCATGTGTCTCAGGAGATGCTTGCCCTCTCCCAGCTTCCAACTCCAGAGGACAATCAGCTGGGTCTAAGTGAATCATCTTGTTCTCTGATTTCAGTGTCTGATTGGTTTAGAAAAATTAAGGATGATAAAGATAATGCTGAGGTTAGCTTCTGCTTTTGATGAACATTTCTGTTGACATGCTTGAAATTTCCCTCTCTGTGTCTCCATTATCATTTTGCTAGCTCATGTCATGCTTACATAACACTAATATATTTACATTCATTTCATACGGTTATTAGAACAGACCAACATCTTCCATGTTAGTGACCCTGCTTATGATTTTCCAAACTGCAGTCAGATGAGGCAATCTTTCTCCAACTTCGAAATACACTAAAATAGAGTGAAATTTACTTCGGTACACCTGCTTGGTAACTGCTGGAATTTCAGTTTTGGAAAAACAGAACTGTGAGGATTGTGAGTCACTTCTGCTGGGGATAATTAGAAGGAGAGGAAATTGGGACTTGGGAATAGAAAGCAGAGGTAGAGCAGATGGCAGAGGAAGGCTGGAGGTTTTTGCAGTGAATCCTTGGGGAGACAAAGGATGAGAAAGCACAGTAAATGCTGAGCAGTATTCAGGTGACATCTGTGAGGAGGAGTTGAGGAGTGACTGCCTGTGAGAGAGGATTTGACAGGCATGTGGTCGGGAGGGAGTAGGAAGCTGTTTCTGAGTCATGCAATCAAAGAGGCATTGAACATTTGAATGGAAACTAGGCAAAGGGAAAAACTAAATGGAATTGACAATCACCACACTGAAATTTGAAGAAACACTCAGAAGTTTCAAACAAGAATGCTAAATGGAGATTAGTACTTTAGCATCCATTGTTGTGAACCTAAGATAATTTTATTTTGATGACTATTAAATATATTTTAATAACTTGCATTGGTTTAATTCTTGTTTAAGTTCCTTGGATTCTGTTTTTTATGTGATCTTAATTTCTTAATCTCAAAATCTTCACCAATGAGAATTTTTCCGAACTTTAATTCTCAAGCATGATAATATTTACATTTACCTTTACTAAATTTACTGTTATGAGACACCATGAAATTTAGATTATAGATCTGATCTCTTAAAATGATGAATTATACAATTATAAACTTATAAAATTAAATCAATACAGAAAATAATATATGAAACATAGAGAAGAAATATAAAAAATAGACTGGCAGGTAATATTTGCAGTACATGTGAATGACAAGAGTTAATAGTGTTCATGGGAAAAAAAGATTTTTACATTGTCAAAAAAATTCATGCAACCCAAGTACAATGTTTACAAAAGGCATGAATGAGCACTCTTAGCAAACACCAGAAAAGGAAAGGCTGCTCACTGTCTCCACCAACCATGGAAATGCAAATTAAGAATGAAGTGCCCACAATGACAGCAGATTGAAAAACATTTAAAAAGCTATGTTATGAACTGAATATCTATGTTCCTCCACACTCCTTATATTGAAGACTAGCTCCTCCACGTGAAGGTGTGAGGAAGGCATTGAGCAGTGGTTGAGTCATGGAGAGCTGGTGTGGACAGGTTAGTGTCTTATAGAGGATGAAGAGATCAGCACTCTCCATCCCTGTGGGAGGGGACCAAGAGAACTCATCTGTCTGCAACAGGAAGAGGCACCAATTTTGTATTGTTTATAAACCACCTATTCCACATGGTTTTTTGTCTGGCAGGCCAAGCTAATTATGGTAAGTTGGTAGCAATAGGTGAGTATATATGGGGAAATTGGATATTTCAATTCTTTCATGAAATTAAGGTTAGCAGCTTTGGAAAAACTAAGCTAAGCCTGGTGAGATTATGAGTTGCTATATAGATTCTGCCCAATAATTCTGCAGTAATAAAAGCAAACAATAATGTGGGCAGGGATGGGTTTACAAGTAGTATTGCAATGGGAAGAACTTGGAAGGATCTTGAACACTCATTGATTAAGACATAGGTTACTGAATTATGAGATGTCTAAATTATGGAGTCCCAGAGAGTTATTTCTTGGACATACTTTGCAAGTTATTCCCTGATGCTCTCTATCTAGATATTCCTATGGCTCATCCCTCACTTCTTTCCTTTCTTAATTTATATGTTATCGTGTCAGAGTGGTCTTTCTTGATTATCTTATCTGAGGTCACCGTGTGTCTTCTGATTGTGCTTTGTTTTTCTATGTAGTATTAGAGGTATCCAACCTTACATTGGTGATGGGTGTTGGTTGGTTGGTTGTTGGTCTTTCCTCCTTGAGCAAAAGCTCCAAGAGGACATGGATTTAAGAGAATTTTGTCCACCATTGTACCTTCAGTCCTTAGTGCCTGGCACATACTACACACTTTAACAATTTCCTCCCATGAACAAATCTATGTATAAAGCTGGGCTAAAAATATTTCCTTTGTGTTCTTTGTCTCTGTGTTGTCCTGAGAGGACTCTCAGTTTACTGCATGCGGCTTTCTGTCTTGGAGTTGGCATTCCTCAGAAAATGCCCTGAAATAGATTATGTAACACATATGGAGAGTCTTTCTTTTTTTAAAATATGAAAATTCAACATTTCTTTTGAGCATTGAGTCACTAATCTGAGGACTCTGTAGGCACTAGCCAGCCCTCCCTGTGTGGTTGGCTGAGCCTGTATCCCAAACCACCATTACTTCTACCTAACATTCCTCCCTCCCCTCCCTTCCTCCTCCCTTTCTCTTCCCTTTTCCCCCAGCTAATCCATTCACTTCTCTTCTCTCCTCCCCTCCCCTCTTCTCTCCATCCCTCCACATGGTAACTTCCATGACCAGTTTCTCCCTTTACTCCACACTCTTTCTGTTAATTTTCTCTGGAGGAACTCAGGCAGAAGTTTTCTTCTAGTATCTATCTGCTCTCTAGCCTGTAGGGGTAGTAACAATCGTATATCATCACCAACCCCCGTTTCCCATTCCAACTCGTCCTTTGCAAAATTACCCTTTGCTTTCAGGCACTTAGGGTTAGCAGTTACATATATAAAAAAATTTGAGTTAAGCTTAGGGTAGGTTTATAAGGAAATTTATTTATTCATTTATTTTTTTATTTTCCGATTTTCCTCTGCTTTCTTCATGGTGTGGGAGCCTTATGTGGAATTAGAAACTGTTGACGTGTTGAGTGGAAGTGGGAAGGCCAAGGTTGAATATAGCCTAGGTAGACATAGGTGAGCAGTCATATATTCTTTTAGATGGCTCCATTTTATATACCCACTAACAAACAAACTGAGTGAGGACATTGTCTACATTATCTACCACATCTTGCTTGGATATGCATGAGATAGCAACTCAAAGACTGGTAAAAAATTGTGAGCAACTGATCTTGAAGCTTCCCTTTTTATGGCATTTTTCTGGTCATTATCTATCTATCTATCTATCTATCTATCTATCTATCTATCTATCTATCTATCTATCTATCTATCATCTATCTATCTATCTATCTATCTATCTATCTATCTATCTATCTATCTATCTATCTAATCATCTATCTCTATCTATCATCTATCAATCTATCATCTATATCTATCATCTATCTATCTATCTATCTATCTATCTATCTATCTATCTATCTATCATCTATCTATTTATCTATCTATCATCTGCCTTTTTATCTATTATCTATCATCTATCTTTCATCCATCTATCTATCTATCATGTAACAATCTGTCACCTGAATATTTCTCATCTATGTATCTGTCATCTATCTATGATAATCTATCCATCAATTTATTTATTTGATAAAGATACCCCAAGAAGACCTTAGACACATCCCACCGGTACTTGACAGTAGGAGATCATCTAGCTAAGATGGGAGTCTGAAAGGTCAGTAAACGGAAAGTTTTTAACAGGCCAGTGCAGTATCCACTAGTGTGCATGCCCAATATAAAGTCATACTATTGTTTTGCAAATGGATGCAACACTGTAACACTGTACTTACACTTAGAAGGAGACTGCTGCTTCAGCATATTGTTAATTAGGATGCTACCCGAGGCTAGTGCAGATTAATCTCCTCAAATATGCTTACTATATAGAGTAATCATGATTAATTAGCACATAAGATTGGTCCAAAATGGGAGGATTTAAGGAGCATCTTGCTTTGTTTGTCTCCTCTTGGTTAACTTGCTGAAAAGCTTCCAGCTGAGGTAACCTTTAGCTCAGTGTCTCCTAGCTCATCTTAATAGGTAGCATGGTGTTAGGTGATCAAGAGATGATAAATAGACAGCCAGGCCTACCCTTTCAATTACCCTTGTAAAGCTGCTGCTCAGAGCCCTCAAGGGTATTGGATCAAGGCACAGGCTGGCTAATGGGCAAGATGCCTACGGAGAGAGCTTAGCACTCCCGAGCCTAAGGAACTTAAATGCGCTCTAATGCCCGACGGCCACTTGGTTGCTAACATTTTTCCTTAGTAGTTAGAGTGCTTGCCTATGGGTGACCCACTGCATGCTTCTAGGGGAGTCTGGGAAAATGTTGTTGGCACTCAACATTCGATTTCCAATTTAGATATTTCTTCAGGCCTTTCTGTGGTTACTTAGACACTGCCTAGTTGTGACAGGAGGGTCTGAGCTTACAATAGGCCCAGCTGTGTTGAGGTGAGTAGTCTCAGGGTTTACTTTGTTGTATATTCTGGGCCATATCCACTGGCATTGGGCAGCTAAATGTTGAGTTCTTGTGTGTCTTGTGGTAGGCAAAAGATGACTATGAACAGGGCTTGTTCTAGCTACTGGAATTTTGAGGGGTGACTTACACGGGTCTGTATTATCATTCCATAATTCTAATTGCACTTCCAACACCCTGCTTGTCATGGATGGATTGCCATGGTGCTGGGAAGAAGTTGTCTGGTCTATAAAAAGCTCAGTAAAAGTGCCCTCTTTGAAACTGAGGAGACAGACCTGAAGCCTCTAAATTACCTGTTGGGCCTTCTTCTCTGGAGCAATAGGCCGTGCTAAAGCCAACCCAGCTTACAGTCCTGAGCTAGAAAGGCTAAGAAGGCTGACAGGTTCCTTTCATTCTTCCCTGTATTGTTTTACTTCAGGTTGGGCTGGAGATTTCCTGCTGGGCTGACTGATTAAATGCCAGGTTCAGGCCCATGCTACTCACTGTATCAAAGGCTTGCTTCCTATCCACTTCACATCCTCTTCCAAACACAGCCTCTTATGTTTTACAATGTGAACCAGCAGAGAAATTTCAAGCCTTTAAGTCCTAGTTTCTTCTGCTTTATAATTCTGTCCTCAGTTCATTTTCTCTTCCTGCAATTTGCTGAATGTAGTCAAGAGGAATCATGCAGTCCCTTCAACAGCTGACTTAGAAATATCATCAGTCTTTTAATAACAAAAAAAGGGGGGGTGTGAAGTTGCAAGGGAGACAGAGTGAGGGGAGCTAGTGGGAGTAGGAGAGAGGTAATTGTGGATGAATATGATCAAAATATGTTGTAGAAATTGTGAAACTTCCAACAAATAAATAAGAAATAGAAACAATACCAACTAAACTCAGATCTGAGGACATAGCTTACTGGTACACTGCTTACTTCACATGCACAAAGCCCTGGATTTGAGATCCAGTACCATGAAAAGAATTTAATTTCATCGCTCATAATTTTTACCTCATACAATACACTAGAGCATGAAGACAATTCAGTCCAAATTTGCTACTTAGAGCAACATTATCTTCTGTCCATTGTCTTGCATAACAAATTTCTTATTTGCTCCTGAGAGCTTATCAGAATGATCTTGCCTGTCCATATTTCTGCTAATATTCTGTTTATGATTATTCGTGCATTCCTCAGGAAGACAAAAACTCTTCCTTTGGCCATTTCCATTTTTAGTTTTCACTAGAATCGTCTTTCAGAGTCTGTAGCTGGAAACCCAGGCAGCTTCTAGAACTCATCTCAAAACTCTCTCGGGCTCCCTCCTCTGTTGGGTTTCCAAGCTTCTCTCACATTTGCATGCATTTGTGATTGCAGCAATAAACTTTGGGATCAATTTTATCTTAGTCAGTTTAGTGACTATAACAAACCACCATGATCTGGGAGGCTTATACAACAGATGTTTACTTATTACAGTTCTGGAGACCACAAACTCCAGAATCAGTGTACTGGACAATTCAGTCTGATGAGCCCCTGGTTCCTGGTTTATAGATGGAAGTCTTTTTTTCCCATCCACATGTGGTGGAAAAAGGATGCATAAAGACACTCTGCTCTCCTTACTTCATCTAACCCTGCTACTTTCTGAAAAAAGCTTTCTGTGTATGAACTTGGGGTACAGGCTCTCAGCACAGTTCACAGCATACAGAAGAAGGCTAGGGAGGTTGCTGTGCAAATAGCTCCAAGCAACTCTAAATAAACCCAAAAAACTGGAAGCAAAAGTTGCTAAAAATTGCAATGCCAAAGTAAGTCTCTAACCCCTTCCCAATTGGATTACCTCCGCCTAATCCTCCCCAGGGTCAAGTTGGGAACCTCCGCTGTGCTCACTGTGTTCCTATGGGAATGAAAGCCTGGCAGACAGGGGAGCTAATGCTCCAGCCTCTTCCATAAACAGCAGAGGGAGAAAAGGCCTTCAGTTGGATGCCCGTGGGAGAAGGGGGTGGGGTGGGTAGAGAGTTTACTTCTGTAATGATATTCAGGAGTGTGCATATCTGTTCATCCGCAGCAGTTTCCTTCTGGAACAAGAACAGAGATGCAGAATGGGAAGCTCTCTTCTGCTGACTCAGTAGGAGAGCGACACAGCAACTCTAGAAGTCAGCTTTAACTAAGCGGTCTGGGAGCTCAGGCTATGTTTCATGTTAGCGTGTCTACAGAAGGGCCCAGCGTCTGGGCAAAGTTACACCAGGGGTGAAGAACTTAAGCCTGTGGTCGAGGCTGCGGACTCATTACTTGGCAAGGAAAGTCTGCCAACTAAGCTGTCTGGGCTTGGTCTGAAGCCTCCCTGCTGTGACACTGGGCTAATAGACTCTCCCCAGGCCTCTGTCAAGAAGGGCCTTTCCCTCTGTGAAAATGGGAGATTATGTCCCTGGGAGGCTATACAGCTTCTCTCAGGGCAGCAAGCAAATCAATACGGATGCTGGCGACAGAATCACATAATTCTGTGGACTTGTAGTGGTGACTCGGTTATAATCCAGAGGGCAAGAGCCGTGGACATGCTCCCAGCGCAGGAGAGGGAGGGGTGTGTGTGTGTGTGTGTGTGTGTGTGTGTGTGTGTAGGCACCTGTGCTCCCGCATACAACTCTACTCGAGGTCTTTCCATGCTTATTACTCTCTTGCTAACCCTGTGTGTGTGTGTATGTGTGTGTGTGTGTGTGGTGTGTGTGTGTGTGTGGTGTGTGTGTGGTGTGTGTGTGTGTGTGTGTGTGTGTGGTATGTGTGTGTGTGTGTGTGTGTACCTGTGCTCCCCCATACAACTCTACTCCAGAGGTCTTTCTGTGTTTGTTACTCTATCCCTCCTCTTGTGCGTCTGTTTATAACTCCCCCATCCTCTCCTTGGACTCTGAGCACTGCAGGCAAATGTAAGCCAGTTCTAACTTCCTTGTATTGCTCTCAGTGCCAGGTTCTTGTCCATAGACCGAACGGGCCTGCAGAGGAATAAATGGCCATTCAGTCTCTGCCCTGCTTAGGGATTAAAGTGACAGTGACAAGAAACAGCAAATGTATCTCTAGGATAGACAGAAACATCCATAGAGAGTCATAAATGGATGTAGGTATTTCACTCCACATGCACAACACTGAGTCACCCATGCAAATCCTCTTCAGATTCAAATAAGTCCTGTATCGCTTCCCTGTTCAGTTGCTCATTGATTCAGGGTCATTTATAGATGACAGAGGCTATTTCACAGTGGAAGCAGCCTTGAGCAAGACTGCTTTGGTCGGTACAAAGTGTTTCACACTGAGCTGTGAATGCTTCCCTCTGGATTCATAGGTTGCAGTCCTGACTCCCATTACTTCAGGATATGACTGTATTTGAAGACAAAATTAAAATGAGAGTAGGCCTTGATGCGTTCTGACCAGTGTCCTTATAAAAAAGATTAGGATATATGGGAAGAAAGCAGATGTGTGTGTGTGTGTGTGTGTGTGTGTGTGTGTGTGTGTGTGTGTGTGTGTGTGGTGTACAGATGTACAGAGAAGACACATCAGGACAGTAGCCATTGCAAGCCAAGGAGAGAAGCCTGAAATGAAACCAAATTCCTGAAACCTTCAGCTTGGACTAGTCTCTAGGACTCTGAGAGAATACATTTCTACTGTGTAAGCTACACAGTGTGCTAGTTTGCTATAATGGCCATAACAAATGAATATACTATGCTTTCAATATATGATTGATGTGGTATTGTCACAGAGGCAAGTGGATATGAGTTACTTAGCTACAATTTCCTATAGATACTTTTGGTTACTTGTAGGTCCATAACAGATCACTTCAAAACTTACTTGCTTAAAATGAAAATTTGTGGCCATGTGTGTGTATATGCATGTGTGTGTGTGTACATGTGTGCTTATTTGCAGGTATCAACTGGACAATTCTTGCCTCAGATCTCTTCAGATCAAAGTTACAACCATATGGCAGAGTGACATATGGTTGTATTAAAAGTTACTAGTTAGGTGTTCAAGATGACTTCTTCATGTGATGGCTTGAAGACAAGAGACCAGCGGGGCATCTCCTTCTGAGTGGCTTCTCTACTGGACTTCCTTATGCTGAGGTTCTCAGGGAGCCACACTTCTCCTATGGCCTTGCATCTTCCTAAGAAGTTCACATTCCAATGTACAAAGTAGAAGCTGCCACGATCTTTCAACATAGCCTCAGAAATTCCTGGTTCTGTAATAAGTCACAAGACCAACTCACTGACATGTCTGGCCTCAGAAGTTCTGGCTGGAGTAATTGAGATGGCTGAATGTTGTGGTGATATTTTAATTGAGCTGAAATGTGATTTTATTTTATTTGTATGTTAATAAATAAAGTTTGCCTGGAGATCAGAGCTAATAGCAAGCTATTTAGCAGAAGTCTGGCAGTGGTAGCACACGCCCTTAATCCGATCACATGGCAGGCAGAGTCTCTATGTAATCAAGAACACAGCCAAGTGTGGTGACATACGTCTTTAATCTCAGTACCAACCATAGAGACCTGGAGGTCTGTATAGACAGGCAGTGATGAGGAAGCCATGTGACTGGGCTTAGAGCCAATGAGAAGGTAGAACAGGAAGGCAATAAAAGTGCAGTTTAGACAGGAAGAAGCTCTCTCTGGGCAATCTACTGCATGGTGGTAAGCTAAGGTGAGTTGGTGGCTATTCGCTATTTCTCTGATCTCTTCAGCTATTACCCCTGTATTTGGGTCTGTGTTTCTTATTTAATAAGACTGTTTAGAAATTTGTCTCAATGTCTCTCTGCATTCTCTTTGAAGGAAGCTGGTGAAGGAAGTGGAGGATTAATGAGCAGGAACTATTTTCCTACATTTTTAGAGGCTGGAGGTCCAAGGTGAGGGTACCAGCGTGCCTGGTTTATTTTAGAGCCTCTTTCTTTGGCTTGTAGACTGCTGCCTTCTCTCATTTCTTATCATTTCCCCCTCTGTTTATGTGCATGTGTGTTTGTGTCTAAATCCCCTCTTTATGAGGACACCGCATAAGATTGCATTAGGACCTACCCCAGTGGCCTCATTTTAGCTTCATCACACCGTTAAGTCCTATTGCCAGACTGTGGTGCATTCTGAGGTGTCAGGGGCCAGGACTTCAAAATGTGCATTTGGGGAACTGGGACATAATTTAGCCTTTAGTGTTATTTATCTGTCCTGAGACTGTGTGGCATTTGAGAAGGGACATACTAGGCTCATATAATGGATGATGTCCTGTTATTTTCGCCTGGTATGAGATTTTACCTCTTCTGATCCCAGCAACTTTCTGCCAGGCATAACCAATCTAAATCAGAGTGACCAATTCACAGATGGGCATATATATGTCTATACCCAGATATCCCAAGTCAGCCCTCTATTGATGGGGGAATTTGGAGAAACTATTTTCTCCTTTTGAGGTCATTATATTGGTAAAGCATGAATTAGGTCTTCTGATGATCATTGTTTTGTCATAATGTGGTGAGAACCAGGTGGAAAAAATAGCTAAAGGAGGAAAACGTATATTAGTGTAGAAAAAGTTAGCATTCTGATGCTGAAATCCAAGACCTGGAGCATAGTTATAACCCAACTTCAGCTCTTTCTGAGACTGTTTCATACAGAAGCCAATGAATTCCCTTAATGTTTTTTTTGGGGGGGGGGGCAATATGTTGCAAAGTGGTTGTGTCAAAATAATCTGTTTCTGTTACTTGCAGTTCAGAGGACAAACAGTGGGTTCTGTCTGAACTGTACAGGTTGAAATCTTAGCAAACTAATTTTACCCAAGTAAATTATAACCATGAATGAACTGCTAGCCCAGTCTAACTGTACATCCCTTCTACTTTGCAGTTGACCTCGTCTAAGTTCTGTGACCAGGTCACAGTTAGCACTAAGCTTTATAATTTTCAAGTGCTCAAATGAAAACCCACTGTATTGATATCATAGAGCCCAGGGAATCATGCACGATGATTAGCAAAAGGACACTAGGCATGACTTAAATCCAAGAAATGGTTTGAGCCATGGTCTCATTGGTTCATATATGAATGCTTGGTCCCTAGTTGGTGGAACTGTTTGGGAAGGATTAGGAGGTCTGTCACTTGGCTGGACTTTGAGGTTGCAAAAGCCCACACCATTCCCTGTCCCCTCCCTCTTCCTGTCTCCCTTCCCCTCTTCCTCAAGCTTATGAATTAGATGTAAGATTGCAGTTACAGCTTCAGCACCATGCCTGCCTGTTGACTCCCATGTTCATGATGATCATGGGTTCTAACCCTCTTTGATATTACCCTGGTCATGGTGTCTGTTCACAGCAACAGAACCAGAACTAAGGCAGTCGGCATTTGAACCTGCTGTTTACTAAGCAAGGATACTTGTGACTCACATGGCTGCCAATAGAAACTAAAGGTTATCCCATTCCTGTGGATTTAGTGAGTGTGCACTCCATTTGAGCTTTGTTTTATCAGTATTGGAGGGAAAATCTGGTTCTTTGTACATGCTATAAAAGTGGATTGGCCAATGGGTAAGAGCTCTTACTGTGTAAGCATGAGAGTCAGTGTTTGGAACCCAGCACCACACAAAAAGCTAGGCATTGCCACACATGTTGATAATCTCTGTGCTGTCCAGAGGCAGAGGCAGAGGTAGGAGGACCACTGGGGCTTCTGGTCTGCCAGTCTAGCTTCAGGATCTGATAGTGATCCTGAAGGAAGGCAAAGAAAGAGCAAGACACCTGAGGTCCGACTCTGGCCTCTGCTTACACACATCACATATAGATATGTGTAGATACACACACACACACACACACACACACACACACACACACACACAGAGAGCGAGCAGTAGTGCTCTGCCACTACGCTATATCCATGACCTATTAATGTTTTGAATGAATGACCTGGGAAATAAATTCCAGGTTGCCTTGGTATACAAGCCTATTCTGTAGTCTTTCATGGCCCGTTTTCTAAATGGTATTAAAAATTACGCTGATTTACTGCTGTAGTAGGACAGGGTTATTTATTATTTCTAAGAAATGATGTTTTTGTGATATCACTAATATTATTTATAACACTTCCCTGTAAATGTTTTCTTCATTTCTCCTCTTTCTTTTTACTCTCCCTTCTCCTTTCCTGGTTTCCCCTTCTCCTCTTCCTCTTTTGTGCTGCTGGGGAATGAACTCAGGGCCTTTCACATGCTGCATAAGCACTTCACCACTAAACTACATTTCCATCCACCATCTTTTCTTTGATGTAAGGTCTCACTATGTAACCCAGCTGGCCTCCACCTTGACCCAGCCTCCTATCTTAGTCTCTCAGTGCTGAGGTTGAAGGCACCATTCACGACACCCAGTATTATCTTTTCTGTTCCTGTATATCCTTTAAGATAAACCATCTTCTTTCAAAGGTCTGAACGTCCAAATGGTCTCATGATAAGGAGTTTTGCAGCTCCAAGGCTTGACTGTGTCTTGATGTTATGAACAGTGGTCAGAGTCTTCAGACAGGCCTAGAAAGGGCAGAGTCTTAGAAAGGGGTCTAGGAAATGAACCCTCAGCATCAGCTGGGTCTCTGCCTGCTCTTATCTGTAGAATCAGTTTTCTCACCATTATACTGGTGATCATTGTATTAATGACGTAGGGTCAGTGCGTGTATTCAATGATTCAATTGATTGTATTCAATCAATTCAGGCAATAACATTACTTATTTATAAGTAAATTTTTTTTATTAAGGACTGTGGGTTGATGCTTATAACCTCACACACTTCCTTCCTCTCCCTTCCTTCCAGTTCTGCCTCCCCTACCTACCTGGTACTGGTCGTTAGTAGGCTTGTTTCTCCTTGTTAGAGAGTCTTGCTATTTCTTTCCTAGGACTGCCATGTTGTCTGGGGGAATGCTCAGTGTGTGGATTTTTCTAGGCTAACTCCCTTTGCTCTGCACAGTTGTTCCGTTCTTCACCTTAGTTAACTAGCCCACCATTCAAAGGTGCATACAGGCCATAGCTCTCCAGGTTATGTTTAAGTTTGCAAGAAGGCCTTCCTTTGCTGTGTTTGAGGATGGTAAACAATGCACAGACGGGGACTTGCTGCGTCTCCTGTACAGACAGGCTCTGTGCAAGGCATTTAACTCAAACCATGAACTGCAGAACAGACCACAGGTGGAGATGGTCGGCCTCTCATCCTAAGGGATGTGGCATTTGAGATAATCCTGGGAGGAGGAGGAGGAGGATTTTAATAGGTGAAAAGGGAGGCTAGCAAACAGGAAAAGTACTACAGAAGGAGCCAAGGGCTGTACAGCAATCAATGACCACATTTCCTATATATTCACGAAATGAGTGAATCGCCATTCTCCCAGGAAACAGAACCCACAGGACACAGACACACAGAGAAGATATACGGCATGAACTGGCTTATGCGATTACAGAAGCTCAGGAGGTCCGTGATCTGCCACATACAAGCTAGAGAATGAGAAAAATTGGTGAGATAATTCGATCCAAGAACCGGGGAGAATTGTTCCTGTAAGTCCCTGAGCCCAAAGGCCTGAGAACCAGGGGCTCCTTGTCTGAAGGCAGCAGGAGACAGATGGTCCATGTTCAGGAGTTCAGGAAGAGACAGAGAGGAGCTGGGGAGTTAGCTCAGTGAACAACATTTTTTTTGGCACAAATGTGAGGACACAAGTTTGATTCCTTGAACCCATGTAAAAAAGGCAAGTGTGGTGGTGCATGCTTGTAATCCCAGCACAGGGAGCTAGAGACAGGTCGATCCCTTTGGCTCACTGGCCATCATCCTACCTTAAGTGGTAAACCACAGTGAGAGACCCTGTCTCAAAAAACAAGGTGGATATTTCCAAAGGAACAACACCTGAATCTGACCTCTGGCTTCCACAAGCCTGCATGCACACACTCACAGACACATGCACATGTACACACATGTATACACACATGCACACACACAGATGCATTCACATGTACACATGCGTATACACACAGATACACTCACAGGTACACATGTATCTTAGGGTTTCTGTTGCTGTGAAGAGACACCATGACCACAGCAATTCTTATAAAGGAAAATATTTAATGGGGGTGGCTCACTCGCTTACAGTTCATTATCATCATGGTAGGGAGCATGGTGCCATGCAGGCAGACATGGTGATGGCTGGCTACATTTTGATCAGAGGGCAACAGGAAGTAGATCAGACACTGGGTGATATCTTGAGCATAGGAAACCTCAAAACCTGCCCCCATAGTGACACTTTCTCCAACAAGGCCATTCCTATTCCGACAAAACCACATCTCCTAATAGTGCCACTCCCTACGAACTTATGGGGGCCAATTACATTCAAACTACCACACTCCACTCCCTGGCCCCATAAGCTTGTAACAATCTCATAATGCAAAATTAATTTAGTCTAACTTCAAAAATCCTCATAGTCTATAACAGTATTTAAAAGTTTAAATTTCAAATTCTTTTCTGAGTTTCTTGCAATCTCTTAACTAAAATCCCCTATAAAATAAAAAAACAGATCATGTACTTTCATCATGTAATGGCACAGGATATACATTATCATTCCAAAACAAAGGAAAAGGAGGGTAGTGAGGAAATACTGGACCAAAGCAAGACCAAAAACCAGCTGGATAAACTCCAAACTCTGCATCTCCATGTCTGATGTCAAAACGCTCTTCAGATCTCCAATTCCATTCAGCTCTGTTGACTGCAGCACACTTCTTTCTTTTGGGTTGGTTCCATTCCCTCTTAGCAGCTTTCCTCAGCAGGTATCCCATGACCCTGGCATCTCTAACATCTTGGGTTCTCCAAGGCAATCCAGGCTTCAACTTCACAGCTTCAAACAATGGCCTCTTTAGGCCTCCATTTAGGGACACCCCTGACACATGCCTGGGCTCAGCAGCTTTCTTCAGTAGAAGCAAATTCCATAACCTGTTTCTTCTGTCCTTAACTCTAAAGCAGAACCACATGGCTGAGGCTGCCAAGTTCTGTTGCTTGCTGGAACATGGCCTCCTCATTCAATTAAATCTTTACCAGCTTTCTATCCTTCACTGCCTTAGCTTGGCTGTCCTGAACCTGGATCTCTAGACCAGGCTGGCCTCAAACTCAGAGATCCATCAGCCTCTGCCTTCCGAGTGCTGGGTTAAAGACGTGCACCACCACACTCAGCTCTAAGCTTTTCTTTAGTTTCTTCACAAGTTGAAAACTTAGCTGGGTGGGATGTTGCCCTGAGGTCACCACTCCCTTTATTCCATTTCTTAATCCAGTTGTCTCCTTGAACACAGGATTTAGCTCCATTCTACTTTTTGATGTTCCTTTTCTCAATCTGTAGATTTTATATTTTTATTTACTCAGCTTGCTCCTTTTCATTATAAGTCTTCATTAGAATTACCACTAGTAACCACAGGACAGAGTCTATACTAGGCTGTTTTGAGATTTCCTCCACTGATAGAATTAATCCAAAACTCTTCACTTTAGCCTCAGGCACACTCTTTGGAAATAGGACAAAAAGCAGTCACATTCTTCATCAAAATATTACAAGAAAAATTTCTGGGCAACATGCTAAAATTCTTCTCCTCTGAAACCCTTTGAACCAGCCACCGACAGTTCAAATAACTCTTAGCACCACTGTCTTCCATGTTCCAGCTCGCATGTGCCATTAAGCAGTGCTTAAAGCATCCCACTCACTGCTTTCAGAACCCAATTCACCAAAGCCCAAATTGCTCTAAACAAAATCATGGTCAGACCTATCACAACAATACCCCAGTCCTGGTACCAACTTCTGTCTTAGTGAGGGTTTCTACTGCTGTGAAGAGACACCATGATCACAGCAACTCATAAAGGAAAACGTTTAATGGGGGTGGTTTGCTCACTTATAATTCAGAGGTTCAGTCCATTATCATCATGATAGGGAGCATGGCCGTGTACAGGCAGACATGGTGCTGGCTCCATCTCAGACATCGGGTGGTATCTTGAGCTTAGAAACTTCAAAACTCTCCCCAACAGTGACACACTTCCTCCAACAAAGCCACAACTTCTAATAGTGCCACTCGCTATGAGCTTATGAGGGCCAAGTACATTCAAACTACCATAACGTGTACATACACACTCATACACAAACACAATCACACACATACATGTGTATATGAACATGCACAACTCATGGATACACACACACACACACACACACACACACACACACACACACACACACACACACACACACACACACCCCAGCAGAGAATTGCCCTTTCTCTACTTCTGTTCTGTCCATGTTCATAGGCATTGGCTAATAACCTCCTCATGTGGGGAATGGTGATCTTCAGTTAGTGCTCTGATTCAAATGAGGATCCTTTCTAGCAATACTCTCTCGGACATACCCAGCTGGTACATAACATGTTGAGGTGCACATAAAAATTAAGCATCACAGCCAGCATTCTGATGAGACTGTGAAGTGGGGTAAGAAGAAATTGTTGCTACTGCTGTTCTACAATACTATGGCTTCCTACAGCTGTCCCACACCACCATGGCTCTCACTGCAGTTCCACACCACCATGGCTCTCACTGTCCCACACCACCATGGCTCTCACTGATGTCCCACACCACCATGGCTCTCACTGTCCCACACCACCATGGCTCTCACTGATGTCCCACACCACCATGGCTCTCACTGTCCCACACCACCATGGCTCTCACTGCTGTCCCACACCACCATGGCTCTCACTGCTGTCCCACACCACCATGGCTCTCACTGTTGTCCCACACCACCATGGCTCTCACTGTTCCACACCACCATGGCTCTCACTGTTCCACACCACCATGGCTCTCACTGTTCCCACACCACCATGGCTCACACTGTTCCACACCACCATGGCTCACACTGATGTCCCACACCACCATGGCTCACACTGTTCCACACCACCATGGCTCTCACTGTTCCACACCACCATGGCTCACACTGTCCCACACCACCATGGCTCCTACTGTTCCACACCACCATGGCTCTCACTGATGTTCCACACTACCATGACCTACCAGAGAGCTTATGTGCTAACATAGAGACTCCAAGATGACAGCACAGGAACTCCACTTTCCAAAATATTGGCCAGAGGCCACTGTGAGAGTTGCCATTTTCTGAATGGTAGAAACTAGATTACCCCTCCTGGAAGTTCCAGCCATCAGGAAAGGGTGAGAGCAGAGCAAACACACCCTATGACTTTCAACCTGGCCAATAGGGATAAAATGAGGCCAGAAGATGTAGCCTAGCCAGGTAGCCTGTAGATCCGGGCTTTCAAGTGACTCTAACTCGATTTGGAAGATTGGAAGAATGGATCTGGTGGACAACTTGCATTTCCAATGACTCCCTCTACTGTGGATCGAGTTTGTTGGGTAAGGTGGTGGGGCTGTTTGGGGTAGGGAGTAGTGGGCCGTATAAAGAGGTCTAAGTAAGAGGGAAGGTTTTGAGGCGTGGAGAACAGTGGTGTGAGCTAACGATGCTCCTGCCGACACAGTGGACAGAGTGTTTATGTTAGTCTACTTGTAGTTACTATAACAGAATGCCCGAGGCAGTCATTTATAAGAGAAATGAAATGCTCACAGTTCTACAGATTTAAGAGCATGGTGTCTATATCTGTTTGCCTTCTATTAAGGGCCTCATGGTGGATGACATAAATGAACATGTGCAAAAGGAAGAAATGAGCATAGATGCCTGGCTTTGTAACAATACACTCACTCCTGTGATAACTAACTCCCTTTCTAAAGAGCTACACTAATCCCTGCATGAAGTAGCTTCCCATACAACCTCGTTTGTCTTAGAGATAACACCTTGTTTCAATACCACAGCATTGGGAATTGAACATTAGTATGAGTTTTAGGGACAAACCATATGAGTGCTTTACTTCTCGAATCACACGATGGGACCCTTTCTAATTTGCAGAGAGCAATTTGGTTAGCAGTTAGATTGGGATGTTTGCAACTTAAATCTGTCCTGTCATAATTTTTAATTAAAACGTTGGCACCTGCTCATGCTTCAATGCAGCAGGATGGGAAAAGATGAGAAAGTCAAGGAACCACATAGCCAGAGGATATTGATGCAAAAGCTCTCTCAAAAGCACACCACCCCCACAGTTGCACAGTTAATTTTCCCCCGGATATCTTTGTGCTTCCAGTGGTAAGTTTACTTTACACATGTATCAAGTGCTCCTGTTTTCTGCCAGAGAAAGCACTTGATACGGCAAGGGATGAAGTTAAGCACATCATTATTTTGTACATGTAGCAAACCCCTCATGACTTTATGGTTCTTCCTCAGTTGAGCGTGTCTGCAAACTGTGGGTTTAGACAACAGAGACAGCCTGCTGTTTCATTGTCCTGCCATCTGTCCCTGGTAGTGTTGTGAATATGCTAGGCGAGGGGGCACACCTTTACAATGACCCATCTTTCAAATCATTGCTAGACTCTGTTAGCATACAGAAGACAGTGTACACACACACACACACACACATATGTACACACACAGATAGACAGATGATAGATAGTTGAATAGATGGACAGGCAGATAGATAGATAGATAGATAGATAGATAGATAGATAGATAGATAGATAGATAGATAGATAGGTAAACACTTGTCCTTTCAGCATCTATAACACAACTCAAATCCTGGATCTCGAAATACCCCATGTGTCCTACCCACCTTCTTCCCCAAAGCACATGCTTGCTGGTGGTGGTAATTTGAAAGTTTGCACGTAAGCAGCTTTTTTTCTCCCCCTTCCCCCAAAGAGCAAGTCTCTCTTGGGCTATCATCTTCTGCAGATGCAGCCTGGTGGGAATGAATCCCTGTTAAAATGAGAAAGAGACCATCTCTTATCACGTCTGCTAGGGTCAGGGAAGGGGCACTTGCACACTCTGCCTTATGAGGTTTTCCCTCAGGGTCCCATCTGCCTCATCAAATTCTGCCTCTGCCTCGCTGATACCAGCCCCCTGGGAGTTGTTCTCAAAATCCAAAATCAATAACCAGAGCTGTCAATCACTCCAGGCTTCCTCCACTTTGGGGTGTTGCTTTCTTGACTGGGGATTTTGGGAGAGGCCTGGAGCTGTGTTTTCACAGCAACAAACTTGGTTCTCAGTGAGGTTTGCTAATTCTCACGATTAATTGTCTCATTAATGAAGGAGATTCACACAGTATATATGCCTTTAGCCATGTTGCCAGATAATTTTGAAAGCGTTTAATGTCAATAAAACTTTCAACGTTGCCATTAGCTTAGTCAAGCAAGCATTTAACACACCCCACTTGGGCAGTCACTGTCCTGGGAGGTTACCACGAACCTGAGTACAAGATATATGATGTGATCAGACAGAAGTTGTTCTGAGAGGCTGTGGCAGTAGGGTAGGCCATGGAAAATTAAAATGAATTTAAAAAGCAAATTTGATCATTTCCAATGCATTATGCAATGGGAAGTTAACATGCCACCCAACTTAACTAAACACTCGGTTCGGTTCAGGTTCAAATCCAGGTCTGTACTGGATGTCACCATATGCTTCATGGCTCCTTCTGTCGCTGTGCTTCACTGTCTTTGCATTTCTGGCCTCATGGCTATCTTTTTCAGGCCCTCACATGGCTGTCTTGATTTCAGGTGTGAGCTACCATGCTTGGTATCAAGAAGAGTTTCTATCATCTTGTAAGTGCTCACTAGTTTGTGATTGTGTGTGTGTGTGTGTGTGTGTGTGTGTGTGTGTGTGTGTGTGTTTGCCATTGTCTTTCTCTATAGGCCCAGCTGTTCTGGAACTCACTATGTGAACTGTAGACTGAGCTGGACTTGATGGCCTTGAACTCACAGAGATACACTTGCATCTGCCCCCTGAGTGCTGGGATTAAAGGTGTGCGCCTCCATATCTGACCTTACGTATGTGACTACTAAAGATATGAATTTCTAGTTATAGCAAGAGTTATAATAATAATGATTATTAATAATTACCATTGCTACTTTCCAGAAACAAACAGCATTAACATCAGTGACCATTGTTTCAGGTATTTTCCTTTGGGTTCTTTAATAAAATAAGATAAAATTGTTGGAGAAATTAATGTGTAACCAAAGAACAAAGTTCTTAGTGTAAATTTTGAATATTTGTACAAGATATTACTACTTAAAACTCAAAGTATACAAGTTTAACTTTGATTTGATGACAAAGGAAAATATAAAAATTTAAGTGACCTTTTTACTGTACGCTTCATGGTCACCACAAAGACTCCACTCGTTACTGAAAAACACTAAGTCATTAAAGGTATTATCATTTATTTTCTTAATAAATTTTTTTTGGGGGGACAAGTTTTCTCTGTGTAGCCCTGGCTGTCCTGGAACTCACTCTGTAGACCAGGTTGGTCTCTCTCTTTTTTTAAAAAAATATTTTTATTTTATAATTAATTTAATTTTACATATCAGCCACAGATTCCCTTGTCCTCCCTCCTCCCACCCCCAGCCTTCTCCCCCAATCTACCCCCCATTCCCACCTCTGCCAAGGCAAGGTCTCCCCTGGGAAGTCAGCCCAGCCTGGTAGATTCAGTTGGGGGAGGTCCAGTCCTCTCCTCCATACACCAAGGCTGAGCAAAGTATCTCAGCATAGGCCCTAGGTTCCAGAAAGCCAGCTCATGTGTCAAGGACAGGTCCCGGTCCCACTGCCTGGAGTCCCCTAAATAGTTCAAGCTAATCAACTGTCTCACTTATCCAGAGGGCCTGCTCCAGTTCCATGGGGGTTCCTCAGCCATTGGTTCACAGTTCATGTGTTTCCACTAGTTTGGCTATTTGTCCCTGTGCTTTTTCCAATCATGATCTCGATATCTCTTGCTCATATAATCCCTCCTCTCTCTTGCCAATTGGACTCCCAGTGCTCCACCTGGGGTTTGGCCGTGGACCTCTTCATCTGCTTCCATCAGATGAGAGTTCTATCATGACAGTTAGGGTGTTCGGCCATCTGATCACCAGAGTAAGTCAGCTCAGGCACTCTGACCAGGTTGGTCTCTAACTCAGCCTGCCTCTTCCTCCCAAGTGCTGGGATTAAGGTCAGCACTGCCCAGACATTTTTTACATTGAAGGTCTTGTACTTATCCTGTTTCCAGAAATGGCTAGGATCAAGAGGAAAATGATGACATCCACCTGGCACTGGGATGTCATTTTCATAACATTCCATTTACACAAAGAGTGAAACCCACAAGCATAGAGTCACTACTGTGGTTAAAAGTTGGCAGCAAGGGATGAGGAGTTGGGGTGTCATTAAAAAAATGAGAGCTCTTCAAAACTACATGCCTGGGAGGGCACTTGGTCTGCTTCAACCCAAGAAGAACCACAAGACCACAACTGTAGAGGATGGAGAGAAGACTGTGGGCTGAAGAAGTGTGTGGGTGTGTGGGCGTTTGGCAACTGGGGTGAAGGGATTGCCCTTCCCCTGCTAGGATCCCCCAAATCCTCCAGTCTGGCAGGAAAGGGGCAGCCTGTAACCCGCCCCCCCCCAAGAGCAGGTCTGGGGCTGCTAGATGCCCTAGGCAGGGGGATAGAGGTGGCTCACAAAGGCCTGCCCTCCAGCAAGATGGCTATGCTGCCTCCTAGCTTTTCTGCCAGGGTTCAGGGCTCCTTGACCTCCTTGTAGCAATTCACTTAAAATTTATGCATGATCCCTTTCAACTTCTTTTTTTCTAATAGGAAAACTATTAAATCACTTTATTAGACAATCCTGATGTATGAAATTTGCCAGTGAACTCTCACAGTTTTCCATAACTTACACATTCCCAAATTTTATTTATTAATCATATCAATTTACTCATTTGGTCTTAACCACCAAGACACACTCACACCTTTTTCATGGTTTTCATGGGTATTACACCTTTATAAGTAAATGTTAAACTGTAGTTTTATGAGGCCCTAAAAAGTGGAAATTCAAGAGAGAAGAATATTTCTGTTACAAAGCTGAGGGAATATGCCCAATAGTTACATGATTTCCCGGTACTGCTAATGACTATCACTGGCCATGTATGGCTGGAGTACAGTCATGGAGTGTGGCTTTTCATACTCATTAAAGATAACAGCATCCATCACATGACCTGCACTAGGGATGCACCATTAATGGGCCCCGGACAAATGGCCTTTGATGAAGCTTAAATGTAGATGCTTACTATGAGATGGGCTAGAATTACTGACTCATCCAGTGTTTACTATGGACCACATCCTGAGCTAAATGCTGAAGAAACATAAATTCCCTCTGAATGTGGGCCTGCCTTAGAGACTCAGACATCTTGATGAGAATGCGACATCAAGAAGCCTTCTTGACTTCGAATGCCATGGCAGCTTCTTTATGGCATCCTTGGAGCTGGCATAGAGCACTAAGCTCATGGGGGCTGCATTATCAGGTACCCAGATGATAGACACCAGGGTCCCCCTTCTTGTTCTTTTTGGTGTCTAGCTTGCATTGTCAAGAGCATAGCCCCAGTCCTTGTCTGCCAGCATCTTGACCAAGGTGGTGTAGGGGTCCTCCACGGTCTGTTCATATCTCCTACCAGGATCTCCCTGCTCACCTCCAGGATGATGTTCCAGTCCTCAGGCAGAAGAGTACTGCTTTCCCGAGTTTCTTCACTTTTTCTGGCATTGAGGACTTGCACTTCTTCATTTCATTGAATACCTGATGACACCATCAGAGGCAGCCACGCCGGAGGGCTTCTTTCTGAAAGGGAAAGAGAGACATGGACAGGTGCAGAAGAACTAAACTGAGAGATGCAGTTTCAGATAGGATCTGACTGCAGTATCACTTAAAAATATTTATTTTTTATTTTTTGAGATTATAATATAATTTCATCATTTCCTAATTCCCTTCCTTCTCCCTGAACCTTCTCATACACCTCTCCATGTTTTCTTTCAAATTCATGGCCTCTTTTTTCCATTTATTGTAGTTATACACATATATGCATATTCATATATATTTCTACATGCATAAATACAGTATTAGTCTGTATAATATTACTTGTACATATGGTATTATTGTTTTTAAATTACATTTGGATTTTGAACTGCTGCCCTGAAAGCTTACATTTTTTCCTCCTACCTCTGCATTATCTACCCACTAGGTTTTGTTGGTTGTATAGTGCTCAGTCTCAAGGTTCATTATCTGCCTGGTGTATAACTTTCAAATGTTCACATTTAAATGAAGCCAATATTCATCCCCTCTAAAGAGCTCCTTCATCTCACAGGCTTAAATTTTGATTAAACATATATAATATGATTGGCACTGTTTTCTGTTTTGGCTGTTATAATGAAGCCCCATAGACTAGGTGGATTAAACTACAAAAATTTACTTTTCAGAGTCACATAGTCTGGGAAGTTCAGGTTCAAGGTACCTACCTGTACATTCAGTAGCCAGTGGGAGTCTACTTCCTGAGCCATGGACTGTTTTCTCACTGTGCCTTCTTGCAGGAGGAACTATTGGATGTTCTTATTATGAGTACATTATTCTCACTCTTGAGGGCCATAAACTTGTAACCTAATCACCTCCCTAGGCCCCATACCCATACATTCTTCCACTGGGGATTGCTTTTCAACAAATAGATTTTTTGGAGTGGGAGGGCACACACCTTCCATCCAAGATACTGGATTTCATTGGCAAGTGATGTTTTCCATGAGGACCAGAGGGTGGCACTGTAGTACTTCTGTTAAGAGAGTGTCTAGAGTCAACTGGGCCTCGCTCAGCTCCCCCATTTCTTAGTTGTATGACCTTGGGCCAGTTGCTTTCTCAATATCACTGTTTCCTTATTTGAAAGCTAGGGTTAATAAAAGGGCTGACTCCATGGGGTCTTACATGGATTAAATGAGATAATTCAGGCTGTTTAAACTGCTTGGCATACAGTGAGTCCACTCCATTAACTCTGGTTAAGAGAGCTCTTCATGCTCTCAGTATTTATTGTCTGCTACCACGCTTAACATGGGAGACCAAGAGATAAAACATTCTCCCCTCCAGAGTCCGCATCCTAACATTACACAAACACTATTGTTTCCATGTCTAATCCCCTTTAAAGGGATGTAGGTGCTCAAATACCACGCTGTTTGATATTTCTAGATGTAAAAGTGAGTGATGGTGGGCAAGAAAGACTGTTGAGTGGTTATATCCAGTGCCATGGAGGCGCAGGAGGCTGGGCCAGGTGCTGAGGGACTATTCTGGACTGATTCTCAGGAAGAGGTCCCCAGCGAGCAGTGCAGAGCAGCTGTCTCCGACAGATTCATTTCCAAAGTCAAGTGTGTTTTGCCTTAATACTGATATCCCTCCTGTGAAGGTGCATGCTGTTTGCTCAGACGTTGGCCACATTTTGATAATCATTTAACCTTTATTTATTCTGCATGCCCCATGGTGTAGCTAAACACCTCTGACGGCTGGGAAATCTACCCGAGATAAGATGGCTCTTCTCTGGAGGTCCTACTCAATGAAATTCTCCACCAGACACAGATGAGTCAGTTTTATTGAGCCCAGACAGTATCTCACAAGTCTGATTGGTAGGCAAATCCAGCATTTTTCATTAATAAGAAAAATGGGGACAGTTTTGGGACCTCTGATGAAGCCTCCTCCTCTTGCCTCTCCCATTTTTAATTTATTTAGTTCCCTATTACATACCTTTTGACATCAGTGACTTCAGCTGATCTGTATTTATTGCAGGACCAGAGAGGTGAGAGAAAGTAGAAGAAAGTATCATAAAGGCATTTCAAAATCCCACTGGCAAATTCCTGAATCTCTTCACACAGGAAACTTCACATTTCCAATTTAATTTAATTTGTATTTTAAAAAATATCTTTGAGAAATTCTTTAGGCCCTGACATTAAGGTTATAGTGGTTGGATAAGAATAAATTAGGATGCTTTTTACATTCCTGTTTTTAATTTTAGATAGTATGTAGTCCCTCTGGATCTGTAGGGCATTGGATCTAGGACCCCTGTGGATACTAACATCTAAGAATGCTCAGGTCCCTTGTATAAAGGGTGTTTGCATGTAACCTATACAATTCTGCAGCATACTTTAAGTCGTCTCTGGGTTTCTTAAATAGCTAATACAATGTAAATGCCATGTAAACGGTATCATACTGTATCCTTAGAGGGTAATGGATAACAAAAGAAAAAGTCAAGTACTTCACTACAGGTGCAATAAAAACATTTTCCATATGTTGTGAGTGAAACCTGAGAATACAGGACACTGATGAGAAGGGAAAACCATAGTCTTGGAATTCTGAATACCTCTTACATGACTTTGGCCTTCTTTAAGTGATCGCTTTAATTCTAAAGAGGACATTCTCAAATTCTGACCACACAAGTTGTAAAGCACATGTATTGTTCCTAATCAAAAAAAATATTTTGTGAAGTTTGGACTCTTGCTTATGAATATTATTTTGTTAGGTCTCCAAATCAAATTCACAGCCATGGGAATTAATGTATGCAGGGAGTAGCCTGGGGACACTCAGAGCCCAGTCTATGGGTACCCTGGGCTTTACCCTGAGCTGGATGTTGGCAGCTTTGTCAAGGAGTGCTGGGAAGACTAGAGTTTTTCTGCAGAGACTGTTTTATGGTAGTTGGCACCCTCCATATGGACATCTACATAGGACATGCTGTACATGCAGGCAGACCTGTGCTGGTCTGCATGTGTCTATAGAGAGCTTAAGGGGTGTCCAGTGACTGAGAAATTGGGTTTTACTTAGTGTTTACTTAATATAGACTTAACAATGAATACTCAGCAATTGGAGAGGTTCAACTCCGTTAGAGCAACTGACACATCAGAACTTCCTTTTCTAGGTTTTTATCTTATGAAGTATAAATATAGAAACATTATTTCCCATGAAAATTTATCATGTCAAGTGACAAGCATTTTGAATGTAAAATGCATATCATACTTAGAAGGCTTAGTATATAAAAATGAAAACAATTTGTGAATAAGTATGTGTATTGATTATAAGCTTGAAGGAAAATATTTTGGACATACTTGCTTAAATGAAATGTTATTAAAATTAATGTCATTTACAAAACATTAGAAAATTCACAATATTTAAAACTACACATGTAATCCTCATAGTATTTTATAGGACAACTTTGGTGTAGACCCAAAAATTCCAAAAAGAGTTTATTTTTTTATAAGGAATTAATATGTATTTTGTTTTTTCTCAAACATAATATAGAAATTATAATCAAATCAATTCATCTAAAAAGGAAAACTCTGGAGGGAGAGATGGCTCAGTAGATAAGAACACTTGCTGTGTACACAGGAAGGATCCCAGCACCCACGTCATAAGCTATGTGTGGCCGTACATGCTGTAATCCCAGAACTGTGGGGAGACAGAGATAGGAGGTTTGTTGGGGCTTCCTGGCCAGCAGCCTAGGCTCAGGTTCAGTGAGATCCTATCTCAAAGAAGAGGAATGGAATGGTAAAGCAGGGGACCAGATGTCCTCTCTGGCCTCTGCTGTATACTTATAGGTGCACATAGTACCACTCACATGTGTGCAAATACCATACCTATAGTGCTTGCGCGCGCGCGCGCACGCACACACACACACACACACACACACACACACACACATGCGCACTCACGCACAGTCTTGGAACCACTTTCATACATCATTTGCATACTTTGACATATATGTATTCTTTGAAGCAACAGTCACACATGCTATGAGAGCCTGGCACATCTCAAGTGAACCCACTGGAAGTTATAAACGCGGCAGAACATGAACAATGGCCTCAGGAGACCCCTACCTTGGACACCAGAAGCTGAAATACAACGCCGCTGTTGTCAATGCCTAGAGCTCTGTTTAGTTTAGCACACGTATAAATGCCATTCAGGCTTGTGGTCACTTTGCGGAGATCTAGCGATCTTTCCTGGAGTGTTTTTAATAGAAGAACCCAGCCTTTCACTAATTGAATGTCACCAGCTACCTGATAATGTCAATGGAACTGAATGTTATCATCTGAGAGTGACTTCTAGCTGCTGGGGAAGGCTGAGGGGAAGCCCGAGTGTATGAGTGCAACATGAAAGATGGTGATAATATGGCCACAGAAGGCTGCCATGATTGATTGGCCATTAAAAAGAATTTATAGCACTTCAATCTTTTTGCCTTGTGAAGCCCGCCTGAATGGGCCACTCTAATGATTGGATTTAGAACTATGTTGAAAGATCAGCTAGACTTATCAACTGGGCTTTGATGTTAAATTGACCCTGGATTTGGAATCACAAAGACTCAAGGGGATTGGAATGCTGACTCTCCTCCCGGCCAGCTAAGTGACTTTTGACAAATGATGTCAAACTTCCTGGGCCTCATTTTCTCACTCTGGAAATGGGTGTGATGCTGGCTTTCTCACCTATGTGCAGTGGGTACACGGTAATGGCCTTGCGTCAGTCACCACTCTTCTATCCCTCGTTGGCATGCTTCCCCACTCCCCAGGCCATGGTTTTCTGAACCAGCCCTTAACTGTGTGATGACACTGGAATTCCATGCCTGCTGTCACCTCCTGGCCACCACCTCCACCACCATTTCCCCAGTTGCGAACATCTGTAAGAGTGTTTACTTGTGCCAGGAATTTTGCTGCTTCTTCTTCTTCTTCTTCTTCTTCTTCTTCTTCTTCTTCTTCTTCTTCTTCTTCTTCTTCTTCTTCTTCTTCTTCTTCTTCTTCTTCCTCTTCTTCTTCCTCTTCCTCTTCCTCTCTTCCTCCTCCTCTTCCTCTCTTCCTCCTCCTCCTCCTTCACCCTTTTTCATTCTTTTTAGGAGCTGAGGACTGATCCCAGGGCCCTGCACTGCTAGGCAAGTGCCCTGCCACTGAGCTAAATCTCCAGTTCTCCAATCCCCTCACACAAGCTTTTGAAGAGATGAGGATCTGAAGACTTGGGAAGGTTAACCAATTTGCTTAGGAAAATTACTCCTTGTTATAGTTAGAAACAACCAAAATTCAAGTGTATGCCCGACTTAGAAGCATTAGTAGCAATTACTAATTGGCTTCGGGTCTCAGAAGCATTGATTACTGAGAAGGTTCTGCAGTTGCAGGCTGGCTCCTCTGAAGACCTTGTTTGTGTTCAGAGAGCACTTCTACCCCTCCTTACCCCCCAGTGATCTGCAAGGGCTAGTGTCGCCTGTGGCTTAGTTTACTTCTTTCTGGTGAGAATTTCATTTTTAAGAAATTAAATTAGAAAAAGAAAATCAGCTAGCTTTCATTATTGCAAGCATCAAATACTGTTTCTATGAGAGTGAAGGCCAAAGCAATAATACGTTTTAAGCCCATGCCAGCCTTGGGGAATGAGTCAGTGAGAAGTTGTTCCCTTTAAGCATGATTACAAAGGCAAACGAACCTGCTATACAGTGAGTGCATGACGCTGTGCCGTCCCTTCCAAGTGCTGGAGACTGAGCCTGTCTTACGGCTTTGTAGGGTCGATACGGAAAATGGGTGAAAGGAAAGCAAAAAAGAGCCTGTGTGCCAAAAATGGGTGTGAGAACACATCTTTGCTGAGCTCTGCACGGGACCCCACTCCCTTCCAATGTTTCCTTTCTAAAGAGGGAGACCATTGCTTCTGACGGTTGTTTGGAGAACTTAGAAAATTTGTATTTTTTTTTTTACTTGAATAAGGCCTATTCCATAAGGGCTGTTCAACTTGATCCATCAACAAATATGTATTGATCATTCTGCTTCAGTCAATAAGTTATAAGCATTTAAACTATAAGTCAAGCTTTGGTCTAGGCCTTAGAGCTAGAGAACCAGTGGATGTTAGAGACTTTTGTGGAGTTTAGCTTCAGTCGAGGAGAGAATAGATGCCTGTGATGAGTAAGTGAATATTGGGGCCCAGAGAGTGTGAAGTGAGGAGGCAATATTGTGAACAGCAGGTATTAAGGAAAAGATGACATCACCAAAGCCCCTTCTTTCTTTAGAGCATCCCACACATGACAGACATGAAAAACTATTTGTTGATAACTAACTGAATTTTATCAAGAATTGGTTCTTTTTGTGGCCTTTAAAATATGTATTGGAGTTCTAATGAGAAACAGAAAGGGGGTGGGCCCCAGTGGGAAGAGAAGTGGGGAGGAACTTGGAGGAGTAGAGGGAGGGGAAACCATAATCAGGATGTATTTATTATATAAGAAAAAAAGCTGTGATCAATAAAATGAAAAAAATATGAATTCAAGCTCTTGTTACAAGTAAGCTCTACAAATAGAACTTTTCTTTGTCCATTTGCTTTCTTGCATGTATGTGCATAAGCATGCATGTATAACTGTACTACCATCACAGCATGTGTGTGGAGGTCAGAGGACAACCTCCAGGGACTGTCTTCACCTTGTTAGAGGCAGGGTCTCTTGTTCATCATTGTGTGTCCTGTCTTCACCACCCCCCTCACCCTTTACTTACACACATGTGAGCTATTGCATCTGGCTTTTACATGGGTCCAAAGGACCAATCAGCATCTTAGCCATTGAACTATTTCCATAGCTCCCATAATAAGCCTTTTCTAAGAGTGCTGCTCACCCACTGGGAGCAGCAGAATTAAAGTTATTGCTTCTCTGACGTGTTCCACAAAATATCTACCAAGAGTCCTATCTGGCTATGGTTGTGACAGTTTTATCTTCTTGTTCATTGTCATGTGGCTGTTAGGTAAAATGCAAGTTTAAGGGTCCCATCATGGACTACAAGGACTTTTTAAATTCATCATTGTCTTTGTACAAGCAAAAGTCAATGTTATGTCATTTTGAGGAGACATCGAAGGGTCTAAATATATGCTCTTACTTACTACACCTCCTTGCTTGGGGGAAGGAAGCTTATGTAAGGTATTGAAAACAAACCGCAGTTGATCCCCAGGAGGAAAAGAACATTTTTTTTGCTGTAAACCATTTTTATTGCAAACCTTGGAGTGGAACCTACCCTGTAGGTTCCTGAATGAATCAGATCTACTGATGATAACTTGGTTCTGTCATTTCATGAAATAGTTTCAACTGAATTTAGTTTTGTGGTCCTTTTATCACAGAGGAAATTCAGAAACAGGAACAGATTCTTGGCTGAGTGCCAGGGTCCTGTGTTCACACGGGGGAGGCAGGAAGTGATGAAGGAGGCCACAGAGAGGACCACCAGGATCTCTTGAGTCTCTTGGCACGTACATCACCATGGCAATATACTCCCAGTGTTTATGAAAGTTAGCCAAGAACACTGCTTGAAGTGGGAAGGGCAACATGCCACTCACTGATTTTGTTTCTTCCTTATCAATGATGTTTACCGTTGTAAACGCATATGCAGCATAAACAGTGTAGTTTTAACCACTGTTAGGCATATATTTGATGCCACTAGTTACATTCACCGTGCTTGGGAACTGCTACCACTGTTTCTAGTTTTCATCACCTCTTTTGTTGTCAGAGCTCCGTGAGTGTTAAGCCTTAACTGTCCATCTGTCCTGCTTCTCACAGACCCTGCTAATCTCTAATGTATTTCCCCAGAGCTCTCTGGTAATGGATAATTCAGATGAATAGAATCATACAATATTTTTCTATTGTGTCTGATATATTTCACTTAGCATCATGTTTCTGAGGTTCTTCTTCCATTTGGTACTACATGTTAGGACCTCATTCTTTTATGCAGCTGAATAATATTCCAATGCAGGCATTTACAACAGCACTTGGTGCTTCTGATCTTTGGTTATTGTGAGGAATACTCCTCTGAACATCAGGTTACAACTTTCTGTTTGTACCCTTGTCCTTTTCTTCAGTTGCTTAGGGTACATAAGCAAGAGAGGATTACTGGTTCATTCATTCAGTAGCCCTGTGTGAAGCTTTCTAAGGACCCTTTTAACTGTTTACCAAAGCAGGCTCACATTTCATACTTCCACTGATACAGGGCTCACACCTCTCCATGTACTAATCATTTGTTATTTTTTGTTTCATAAACATCTCATCTCATTAAAACCATTTTAGTATGTGTAAGGTGATAGCTCATTATGGTTTTCATTAACATTTCCCAAATGACTGATGGTGTTGACGATGTTTTCCTGTGGGCTTCGTGGTTATTTGTTTATCTTGTCTACTCAAGGGCTTTGCACATTTTAAACATTGTATTGATTCTGTTTTGTTGATAAGTCGGCATTCCTTTCCTTGTATATTTTAGAATAATATAGTTGGAAATTAAACCTGGGTGACATACGTGATTTGCACATGCTTTCTTCTACAGGCTTTGAATTTACTTCGACATGTTTGTGAAGTTAGATTCGCCCCCTTACCATTTTGTTGCCTAAACTTTGGTTTTTCTTATTGATGAATACATTCCCCCAACAGGAGGTCATGTTTCCCCATGTTGTACTTGAAGTTATACAGTCCTAGCTTCTACACTCAGGTCACTGATTTTCAGTTAATTTTGTATACAGTGCAAGTTAGGGTTCATTCTTTTGCATGTAGAAAGTTGCTCTCATTCACTGTTCTTTTTATTCTTACCTCAGGTACTTTTTTTCTTCTTTTCCTATGTCTTTGAATGAATTTATTTATATCAACAAGAAAAAACAAGGCAAAATGAAATTATCAGTCTTTTATGGTCCCTTATTTCAGATACTTAGAATTATTTGTTTTAGAGACAATTAGTATCCACACACTTCTTTTCCTTGGTAGGAATATAATATATATTTTTGAGGGTACTTATCATGAAGAGAGTTATCAACTTTTATGGACAACTTGAAATAGAGGTTTGCCAATATTCTTTAGGGTTAGATCACCATCCTCACAGTTCCTTCAGAATGACAGAAGTCACCCTGACTTCACAGCTTGGCAGCCGCTGATATCATGGGATTAGTTTAGCATCCAGAAGATAATCAATATGTGTGTGCTGACTGACAGGCTGGAGATGCCTCTGGCAGAATCTCAGTTCCATTTCCACTTGACAGCTCAGGACCCATAACTGTGTCTGCTCATCTTTCAACACTTTCCTTTGCTCAAGGAGACACGTGGCTTTTCTCGATGAGTAGATGGCTTGCCTTAATGGAAGGTAATAGTTCCTGTGAGAAGCTGAAATTTCTCAAGTAACTTTAAGAAATTATCTTGAGCATCTATTAGAGGTTAAAATGTTAAGCAGGGCCTTGGGAAGCTAGGAAAAATCAGTAACAGTTACTGTTCAGGGATGCTTAACGGGGCAGCACAGGCACGAGGTACGCGTGCATTCAGGTGTACTAACCCATTGAAGACGGAAGACAATGCCTCAGAAATATTTAAGTGTGCATATTTTATACAAGTGTGGCATGGAGGTTTGCATCCCATTGTTCTAACAGCTTAGCCGCTGCTCCGAGAATCACCACCAGTGTGCTGAGAACTGGTTATACATTTAATTTCTCTGAGCCCTGGTTTTTCCTTTTGTGCAAGGATGACTCATGTATACTCATGACTCAGATTATTGTCATGAAAACTACACGTAGGGATAAAAATTGGCCGATGCACCTCACTGGCGCGCTGTGGACACTAACGTTCACAGAGTGGCACTGCATTTGGTTGAAAACATTGGCCTGTGCATATTACACAAATCCTGACTTTAATTGTGATATTTCCATACATGCATATACTTGGATTGTCGTTTTTCCAAAGATTGTCTCACAATGAGGCAGACTCTGCCCTGTGTTCTTAAGTGGGAATTAGGACTTTGGAGTTAACATCTATGTTCCTAGCTGGTAGCTAGTAAGTACAAGAGCTGGAATTTGAGGCTATCCATTCTATTCACCGACATGTTAACCATGACTACATATTGCCTTATACTGTCTTGTGGTCACTTACTTGAAGGAGAAATTATTTGGAATTAAAAAAAAAAAGATGATCATAAAAGGATTCCTGGGGGAATTAGGCTTTGAACTTGGCCTTGAGGCATAATGGAAAAACTGGTTTCTCTCTCTCAACTCTAATATAAATACATGGTGTTGGATTAATGCTGTAAGAGAAAAACAGTATTTTGATTGTTTTTTTTTAATGCCCTGGGGTTAAGACTTATCTGCCAACCTCCTCCTGATATTTATTAAACCTGACGATGATGCCACGTTTCTCTAACCATCACATTTCACTATTCAACACGGTGAATGACAGAGTCTCCCACAAGAGCTGTGGTGTGAAGTGGAGGATGAGGCTGCAGTCGAGGTCTGTCACTCAGGGTTAGGGCTTTCATTACCTTTGGCAGGATGTGAAAATTGGAGGTTAAAAGGGGGCATGAGTTGAATTTGCTTCTCTGGGGCTATCCCTGGATTTTCAATAAATACTCTTGATATTGGAGAAATGTCAAAAAACCCCTAAGCCTTGCAATCTGGTAAAAATGGCAGTTTTCTCTGCCCAACTGAGAATGGCGCCAAGCTACAGGCCCATCTGTTGACTTGTTGATAATACACACAGCACACAATTATGGGAATTAGTCCAATTTGTACTCACTACGATTGTGTGAGCATATTCTTCTAGGATGATTGACAGTACATGATATTTTGAGGTCTTTTTATTCCCTGTATTAATATAATATGAACTGTGAAAAGATTAAAGGCTCATTTACATAACCTGAGATAAAAGGGGGGTGAAATATTGTAATTATCCTTTCAAGCTAAATTTTCACTGCTATTTAAATTAACCTATGCAGAGCGCAAGTTAACCCCAAAGAGAGCTCTTGACTTGAAATTTATTTGTGAAATCAGCAATGTTTATAAACTGGCCAGTCAATTAGCTGTGCGCTTTTGAGACGCCTCCTGTGAGGGGAAGATGATGAGGAGTCGGGGATCACTTTTCTGCTGTAGGGCATTTTAATTTTTCTCCAATCATGCTCCATTTTTATTTGGGTAAAATAGACAAGATTATTATAACTGGCCATGCCTTTTTGGTTTTTCAAAGTGCTGAGCTAGAAAGAGTAATGGTCTGCCATGAGGAAATGTGGGTTTCTGCTACATGCTAATTCTGTCACTTCCTGAGAGTGCTGCGGCTTCTCAGGTCCAGGGTGTTTAAACTTCCACTGGCTTAAATAATACTCGTGACTCAGAAATTCTGCAGTGCCCAATGACAGCTTGCGGGTATGACCAGAAAGAAATGTAATTAACTGGGCATTTAAAGTCCTACTAAATTAAATTATGTTCTAAATCCAAAATAATTTTTAACAAACCTGAAATTCAGAGTTATAAAAACTAGATTATTATAATGTTTATTTTCACTTTAGCATTAGAAAGATTTCAGAGGATAGGGATGATATTATTTGTTCAATGTTTTCATTTCCATTAAAAATTAAATAAAATATTAGAATTAAAAATATATTTTTACTAACCCTGAAATTCACAGTTAAATCCCTTGAGATTTCCAAGAGGAATTCAAAAGATGCCTGCTTTAATCTAAACACATACTGTATTTCACAGTTTCTGAGGTCTGTGTCATGGGCGTGTTTTATTGAGTATCTCTGCTTCAAGGTCATGTGGTGGCAATCACAATGTCAGTCACAGCTGCCATCTCAATAGACCAGCTCCCCTCCATGAGGAGAGGATTCATTCCTGCCTCTCCCAATGTGATTCCTGGAAGGAGCTGGTGCGGATAGCCCTTCAGAGCAAGGGCCATAATTCTTGCTTAGCTGGCTTGAGATCTCTCTGACTGCCTTGCCATGTAGATATCACAGAGTAGCTTAAAACATGGCCATAGAGTTTCTCTGAGTGCTTGAGAGAGTTCTGAAAGAGAATTAAACATCCAAGATATCAGCCAGGTTTTCTGGGACCTGATTCCAGAGGAACCATCCATTGTTTGATGTATTCTCTAAAGTAGAGTAAACCAGTTAAGTCCCAATGGCCCTCCAAGGGAGGACCTTGCTTACAGTGTGAAAATGAGGAGACATGGTCTCTCCAGCATGTTTGGGACTGTCTATAAAACATCATTGAACTTATCTCAATTCTCTTTATTTCAGAAAAATGAATATAGAGATTATTGAATGTACTTTGCTGGGAAGGACAAACTGCCTTTACAAGGAGACACCATTTATTGAATGATGGTAGACTCCAGTCTTGCTTTGCAATATGTGAAGTATTAGTAAGTTCAGTGGCTTTACAGAACTGTGGATATGTGGATATTAATTGTCAAATCAAGTCAAGGGTGTAAATTCAGCAACAAAATGGACCAACTTGTTACTGAGATACGCCTTCTAGATTAGCTACAGATTGAGTGTAATCAGGGTTTCTTGGTCTTCTCTGTTTCATCGTCTCATGGATGGTGATACTTTTCAGTCTGGCCATTGCTTTAGGCATGGTAAGGAATGATGCTCTTTCTGGGACAATAGCTAACAGGACACAACCATCTCCATGTCTGCTTCTTTGTCCATCCTCAAATTCTCATCATCTCTGCCCATACTTGCTGGTAAGACAAGGTCTGAAACTAGTAATTTGACATCCAAATATTAGCTTGTCCGGTGACATTTGCATTTCAAATCTGGCTTCATGAAAGGGAAAGCCTTGTCTGGCAAAGAAATTTCAGTGAACAGGTAGAAATGCACTTTTCTTCCACCCACACCATGAGCAGATGCATTGCCTCCTAACGGTGGACTCTTGTCTGTGTTTTCAGTCAGTCCTCATAGAACAGGGGCTCTGAGCTCAAGTTCAGTACATTTCTAGGGCAGGGAAGATATAGTAACTAAAAAAATAATTGTAAAAAGAACCTTAGTGCTTTTCTTTTATGCATTGTGAGAGAATGAAGAAATAGTATTTAACTGTGGAAGAGAGTGCTACTCTTATATAGTGGAGTGGAGACTTGTCAGCAAGACAGAAATTGTGGGAAGTGGTGTAAATGTCTACTTGGCTCTGGGAATGGAAAGGAAGGACATTGACATGGCCGTAGACTGTATTCCATAAATCTCCTTGTTTTCATGCTTGGGAAGTGGCTTTCCAGTTTTTAATTAAGGAGAGTGGGAGTGAGAGAAGTTGGGTAGGTTGCCCATTCTTAAAGTGGACCTCTTGGTGGATCCTGTCTTGTGAATTTGCTATTGGCATTAATTGGGTTAACATATAAGGTACCTGATGAATGCCTGCCCTCTCACCATTACAATCACTGCTGTGTCCCAAGGTCATATAGTCAGGAAGGAGCAGGGGAAGAATATGAATCAGGACGCCTGACTCACCCTCTTCTGCTTCCTCTCAAGTCAGCGGTTTGATAGTTAGTGTGGGGAGGTTGGTGCAGGTGGGTGAGAGAGCATGGAAGGAAGGTGGAGAATTGCCAGTGTGGAGAAAAGAGGCTTGGGAGAAGGTTCGTGCAACAAGAGCAACCGAAGGGTATGGGAGTTGGTGTAGGCAGACATGAATTGCGGGGGTGGGGTGGGGGTTTGAAAGTCAACTGTGATTTATTTGAATCTGATATGCTATTGAGTGCCAGGGGAGGGTATTGAGAGAGTGCATTATTTGGTCAAAGCAGAGGTGAAGGCAAAGTTTTAGAGACGACATTCTCAGCTATTATTAATAAAGAAGGGAGCAGAAGTTCCTCTGTAAGGGACACTAAGACCTAGAAGAGGGAACAGCAGGCAGACAAGAACAGAGAAATGGCTACTTAAGACTGACACTGGATGTGGCCTCAGCTCTGGCCATGTGTCCTGCAGACCTGGAGTATGAAGCGTGTTCTGTAGACTCTGTATAGTTGCTGTCTGAGGGTATCCATCAGCAGTGTGATAGTGAGGGATTTTTTTTTCTGGGCCTCCAAACCTAGGAAGACTTTCTGGTCTACCTTTTTTGGTTTTTGAGAACCAAATGAAGAACAGGTTCCTATAAAAGGCTACATTAACAGTGCAGGTGAGGCTGGCAGGATTGAAGTAGAATTACCCACAGGGGCGAGCCATTGCCAGCTGGAAAATCAGTGAGACACTGTGAATCATAGCTTCTTGGTGTGCATAGGGCCAAGATGGAGTCACACACGTGAGAGGTAAGGAAAGACACTTCATTGGGAGAGAGACTGCTTGCAACAGCACATAGTTCTGAGATACAGGGCAGGGCATTTATGGCTATCCAGACTTTATTTCATGAGATACTGTTATGCCCCCATGGTCTTCTTGATTATGCAGAGAGAAGAGCAGGGCTGGTCCTCTGTTTATGCACACTAATTGTTTCCTTTCTAAGGCAGACACCACTGACATTCATCAGGAAACCGACTTTCATTGGTCAGGTCACTGGTAGAAGGACCGTGCTCTCTTGTGCTTTTATGCCATTCTCCTGTTCAGTCCATTAAATGAGGCTGACTCAGTGACTGTCCATCCCCACTGCTGCAGCCTGAATGCATGGTGCCCCCTACACTCATATGTGGACACTTCTCAAAAAAGGAGTGGGCAAGGAGTGAGAAAAGGAAAAGTAGGGAAGGGTGCCAAGGGCCATCCACATGGCCACACAGCCAGCCATGGAGTAAGAAGGAAAGAAAGACATATAGAATAAAGAAAGGTAAAAAGTCCAGAGGAAAAACACAGTTAAAGAGAAATGGGATAATTTAAGTCAGAAAAGCTGGGTAGAAAGAGGCCAAGCATTCATAAGTAAGGCCAGGCATTCATAAGCAAGAATAAGTCTCTGTGTATTCATTTGAGAGTTGGGTAGCAAGGCCCCAAAGGATGAAAATACCAACTACAGATGGCATTAAAAGATGGGACCTTTGGAAAGGGATTGGGTCACTAGGCAGAGTTCATGAATGGATTAGGTCCCAGAGAAGTTTCCATCATCTACAATTTGAGGTCATTTGAGGACACAGTAAAAAGGCACCATTTGTGAGCAAAAGGGTTTAACCAAACACTGAATTTACTGATACCTTTTCCTTGGCTTTCATAGTCATTTGAACATTACGCTGTAAATATGTGTTGCTCTGATTGGTTGATAAATAAAATGCTGTTTGACCAGTAGCCATGCAGGAAGTATAGGTGGGATAAACAGACAAGAAGAATTCTGGGAAGAGGAAGGCTGAGTGAGGAGACACCAGCCCACCATCCAGGGAGCAGCATGTAAAGACACACGTAAAGCCACAGAATACATGTCGACACATAGATTAACAGAAATGGGCTGAGTTTAAGTGTAAGGGCTAGTCAATAGTAAGCCTGAGCTAATGGCTGAGCAGTTTTAGATAATATAAGCCTCTGTGTGTTTATTTGGGTCTGAGTAGCTACAGACTGGGCAGGACACAGGAAAACTTTCAGCTACAATGTACAGGAAATGTTTTATTTATAAACCATCCAGTTTATGGCAGTTTTTGTTAGAGAAATTCCATAGAACCCAGATACCCACTTTCAGCCTTGCATAATATTATTACTAGTTCTTATCAACCACTTCATCTCTACTACCTGTAAGGCTATGTGATAGTCTTCTTGCCATGGATTTAGAAGCACAAGAATCAGAGACATTCCTGCTTTATATGCCCTGAGGGACCCTGCTTGTATCTCTATTTTACTGCTGGGTATTTCTTTGAGTTGACAGGTCATTCGGGACCGACTACAACCTTCAACATTATTGTTAGTGGAAGACTTTTCTTTTGTTACCTGATCATATTACTTAAATTATCTTATTTTCTGTAAATTTGCTAAGGTTGACACTCTAAGGTAGGATTTCTTATTAATTCTGGGTTTAGATTTCAGAAATATCAATGTTTCTAAAGATATAAGAGCCCTAAGAGGTTATAAAGAGAATCAGAAAGAGTTAGAAAAGCTTATCCCAGCTTTCTTCCCATTTCATGTCAGCACTCTGTAGCAAGCTAAGTGAGCTCATTTTTGCAGACTTTGTTCTCCCAGGCCCCACCCTTGTGGGTGCAAGCCAATGATGCTCTCCTACATTAGAAGTTGTAGACACTCCTATAATGGCTAGTATTTGACTTATTTGTTGTAGGTGGCCTATGGTGCCTAAAATCTTTCCAAAGTAAGTGTGTATAAGGTGTAGGGCATGGTAGCCCTCCTCTTTGGTTTATGAACTTGTCCAGTTCATTGCTTAATGCTATTTCCTTGTTCTTTTTGAATTCACAGTTACTTTCCTGTGCCAGATCTTTCACATCTGTCTTTCAGCCTCCAGCCATTTTCCTCCTTAGTAGTGCCTCAGGAGCATAGCCCCTCAGTCTAGAATGCTCTCTAAAAGCATACTGCTCACTGAGCTCTTGGAGCGCATTTTCACAGGGGGAATAGTAAAAGATGTTGAGTCACATGAACTCAGCCCTGTCATTCATCATCTTGGTGACCCTGAGAAAAATCAACGAATGAATTAATAACAGATTCAAGAGAGTAAATATGGTCAAAATGGCAGACACAGTTTAATATATATGAGTTATCAGCAATACCAGCATTGATGTCCAGGATTAATTGCCAACCATGCTGGCATCCAGCATCTGATGAATATTAATATCTTGTCTCTCTGTCTTCTGCTCTTGTCAAAATGTCTTCTGTGGTTGAAATGCTGTTCTCAAGTCCATAATCAAAGTACATAAGTACATAGTAATTATTTAACTATGAGGACAGGTGTATATTATGCTTAAGTTATTCTAAGAACCCCGGTGACCTAGAGCCAGTCACAGCAGAATAGAAGTCGTGAAGCAGATGAGTGGCAATAGACAGGTTGAATGACACCAACAATGTCCTGAAAGGAGAGAGAAATGAGAGACTTTCTAGAAGAACATAGTCATGAGAGCCAAGATGATGTCTGCAAAGCATGCTGGGATATTAATGGAAGACAACTGGGACTTACTGGGATTAGGCTCAGGAAAAGCTGCTGGTGTCTCAGTAGTGTTGCAATGCCTTTCTCAGTGACGTTTGCTCCGTCACTCAGGCTGAGAAGGAAATGAGTCACCAAGCGCATTTGGCTGTTGCCTCTGTGCCCGTTCCTTTGAGTCTTTGCAGTGACAGTGTTCATATGCCCGTTTTCCAGATGAGGACACTAAGGCACAGGGAGTTTAAGCAACCTTGTATAATGTCGGAAGTCTTTTCAGTAGAAGAAAAGTCACCTTTTTTTTATCGTTCTGTCTTTAAAGTCCAATTCACTGTCACTGTATCATACAGCCTGTTTGTCAGCCACTGAACCACCAGAAATAAGTTAAATTGTGTGAAATGAACTCTGCTTAAGAAAGGAGGCAGGGAACTAATGCATCCTAGGCATATTTAACAAAAAGCTGAAACTTAATCACATAAGCCTTAGCTATTGGGTAAATCTCTTCGGTAGACAAGACAGGTAGAAGAGAAGAGTTATTGAAATGCTTTATTCTATCTGGTGGAATCCTAAGCAACCACGTTGCATATTGAAGAGTCACTTTTAATTTGGGGGGCAAGAGGAGGCTTTTGCTGCTCTGTCCATAGAGATCCACTCACCCCGTTCTGTGTTTTAGCTCAGCTCATAGTTCAGCCTTCACACCTACATTGTTTCCATAGCCTGGGGATGTGGAGGTCATGAAAGTTTTTCTTAAAACAATATCAAGGGTATTAAAATATGACTATCTGAAGTTTACGGATCTGTGGTTTCTGCAGTCCAGTGTGAATGATTTCAAATTGATCTGTGAAGTGTTGAACAACTGTGTTTATTACAATCTTATAGATACTTATTGTGAATTTTTTTAATCTCATATTTTGCTTTGGTCACTTCTGTTATTTCAGCTCAATTTTTACCTTCAGTTGTATATTTTTCTCTAGCATAACATCAATTTCTTCAGCATTGCATTTTTGACTTGTCCATGAAATAAAGGTCTGTGTTCCTTTGAGAAACACTCCAGAATACATACCTTTTCTTTTGTATAAAGTGCTTGGATTGCTTCTGAAACAACCATGGGGCTCCATAATGTGTCCATTCTGTTTGTCTATAGTCACTTAGATAATTTTCTGAAAATACTGAATAGAAAGAATGGCTACATATATACAATTTAGCTTTAAAACATGTACCAGACCCCAAATTTTAATGAGGCATAGTCTACAGAGAATTTCTATTGAGTGTAATGGGTATAACAGTGTGAAAATAATAGGGACTAGTATTTTTAAAACATCTACGTTGCTTTGAATATTATTTGAGCCATTTATCCTTTCTTTCTCCCCAGCACCCCTGCTCTTCATCCTGTTCACAAACAGCTGTCTAATACCCACCCTATGACAAACCTATTCTGCCTTTTGATATATGTAGGGGAGAGTTATGGCTGGAGTGAGTGGATAACAGGAGATGATTGGAAAAGGGGCTGAAGTGATGGAGTGATGGGGAGTAACAGTGTCCTGTAGAACCTCTGGCTTGAATGTTATGGGAGCCCCTTGGAGTACTTGAGCAGAGGCGTCACATCATCTGTTTTTCAAGATTCCTCTGTTACTGTGTTAAGAATAGACTGTAGAGGAAGGAAACATAATGAGAAATTCATGAGGAAACTTAGTAATAACACAAGCAAAAGGGGCAGGGAGATGGCTCATCTGGTTAAGAGCACTTGCTGCTCTTGTGGAGGGAGGGCCCAGGTTGAATTCCCAGTACTTATCTGGTGGCTCACAATTGCCTGTAACTCCAGGTTCAGGGTATCTGATGCTCTCTTCTGGCCTCTGTGTGCACCATACACAAATAAGGAACACACACACACACACACACACACACACACACACACACACACACACACACATGTAGACACACATGCAGACAAAACATACATAAGATAAAAGTAAATAAAATCTTTAAAAACATAATACAAACAAAATAAGATTGTCAAGAACCATAGTACAGAGGTATAGAAGTATAGAGGTATGACTAGACTGTGGATTTATTCTGAAGGTAGAATTTGTAGGTGGATTGCATGTTGGGTATAAGAGAAGGGGTCAGGGAAGCTTCCAAAGGAGTTGGATCTGAGTTACCATAAAAAGCTAAGGGTTGTTATTATATTAAGAATGAATAATAAAAATTCAATTTTGGATATGTTTGGTTAGAAATACTTATTGGGTGTCTGGATGGAGATCTTGTCTGCACAACACTATTTGTAAACCCAGAATTGATTAGGGCATTGGGCTTAGAGATAACTGTATGGAGTTATGTTTATTACTTTTCTAATTCCTGCCAGGAAATAACTTCAATAAAACAATTTAATGAAGGAGAGGATTATTTTGACTCATAATTTCAGGGAATATCATCCCATCCTTGTGGAAAAGGCATGGGGCTTAGCATGGCTCTGTCTGTGGAAGCAAGAGCTTGTGGTGTGGTCACATGTTGATGGATCAGGAAGCAGAGGGAGTTTGGGATGGGAAGTGGGATATCATTAGACCCACCCCTAGTGACTCATCTCATCAGCTAGGCATCACATTCTGTCCATACAGTGCTGGGGACCAAGTGTTCAAATGTATGAATCTATGAGGAACAGTCACACAGAATCTGTAACAGGAGCTTTTACTATACAGTTAGTATTAGAAACTATGAGACTCAAAGAGATTTCTAAAGAAATTTAAATGACTGCTGTATAAACCTCAGAGGTTGGGGAGAGAAGGGGGGGATTGCCAAAGGCAATGGAGAAATGACAGAAAGAAAAATGTATACCAAGTGAGAGAGAACAGTCAACATCACAAGCTATTTTGTATGGTATTTTGTATATTAGGATGAAGACAGAGAACCACCCATTGACAAGCACATGGGGAATGGGCAGAGGCTTCAAGAATAGATGACTGCATTGAATATTGTTCTGTAAGAGGTGCAGAAGACAGTCCAGTGTCTGGGAGAGGATGAGAATTCAAGATACATTGCCATCTCATGTAGTTGCTGAAGTCAGTTGCTGCTGAAGGTGGAAATACAAGAGACTAGAAAATTTCAATCTCCTTTCATGCTTTTTTGAGAGGACAGAATGCCCGTTGTGTTCTTTTTATTAGCCCTCTAAAATTTACTTATCATTAATTTAGAGTTTTCAGGTTTAAGAACTTTCGTGACAAAGGAATTCTGCTAAGAACACACTTGTGTGCCTAATTAGACTACCAGAATGCAATCTAATTAGGACCATCACAAGGAAGTATTAAATATATTTTGGCTCTTTTCTCATTAATTATAGAGTCATCCATTCAAAAATGTTTACTGAGCATTTGCTATGTATCTGTGAATCTATTGATGAGAATAGAAAGGGAGTGGAGAGTGGTCCTGAAAGGATGGACACATAAGCCAATAAAGACAGTTCAAATTAGAATGGATTGTCCTGGAGGTGCTCAAAGAGCTGTAGTTACAGTACATGGCAGGAGAAGCAGTTGTGAGATCTCTAGGGTATACCTGGAGCAAGGGGTTTATACCTCTCACAGAAGTTAGATGGATAGCATTGAGAGGGCTTTGAAAAACTGAGTTTTGTAAAAAATGGTCAATTCTCTGTCCATGCATCAGGACCCATGTCTATAGGGAAAAATATTGGCATAGTAGACGTAAGACAGACAGCACATGCATGAGCATGTAACAAGGTTGGAGTAAGGACAGTGTAACATGGCTGGAGTGGGCTAACTTGTGCACAGACCAATAGTGTATTCTTCTAGGCCAGCAGTCCTCAACCTGTGGGTCATGACCCTTTTTAGGATCTCATATTAGGCATTTACATTACGATTCATAATAGTAACAAAATTACAGTTATGAAGGAGCAATGAAAGAATTTTATGGTTGGGGTCACCACAGCAGGAGGAACGCTATCAAAGGGTTGTTGCATTAGGAAGGTTGAGAATCGTTGTACCAGGCACTTCCATTGCCTAAAATAAAGAGCATATTGCACTACTCAGCCGATGAGTTACATGCCTTCAGTATAGAGTAGGTATTGAAAACTATGTGGGTGGAAGAGATTCTAAGGAGGTTTAAAGGACTGCTGTGGGCACCCAGGATTCAGAAGTTTGGGAGACAAGAAAGAATTGATCAAGGCCACTGAGAAGTGTTTGAATAAAGAAAGCATACACAACAAGAATGCAGCAGAAACTCTATGAGACCGATGGACTTTGATAACACCCTTAAACCAAGATTTTAAACTTCAACCACTTGTCATGTCCAAGGAAACCACTCCCATCCCTCATTACTATGGATTGAAGTCAAATACACACAAAAGACAAGCAAAAGACTCCATTCAAGTTGAGTGTGCAAGTGAGCAGTTCAGGGCACACTAGCTACCCATGTCTTCTCCTTTGTTCCCTGCACACAACACATTTTGCTTAATGGTTCATATAGGACTGGCACTCAATGCTGGTAGATGGCAACATGATGCAATTGGGAGCACGGCTTAAGGGAGTTACGGTGCAAGGCTGAACCTGGAAGGAACTCAGAACAATCAGGGTCTGAGAGGACTTGGAAGCATGCAGATCTTAGGAATGATGGGTCATTTTCTCTTGTTGTACGTCAGAGCTCATACCTTGGGGATTATTGATTGTCTGGGAGGGTGACAACAGTGATAGTGACGATGTGAACAGCAGCAAAAACAATGCTACATGTAGCTGGAGGGCTTTTTTCTCTGGGTCCCACCAAGTCCCGCCAGTCCCAGAGCCCACTTATAAAATAAACACACAGGCACTTACATTATTTAAACTGCGTGGCCATTAGCTCAGGCCTATCATTGTCTAGCTTTTGCTCTTATATTTAGCCCGTTTTTATTAATCTATACTTTGCCACATGGCTTGTGGCTTATTGGTACCTTACATCTTGTTTGTCCTGGCGGTGGCTCCAGGCAGTCTCTCTATCTGCCTTCCTGTTCCCTCAATTCTCCTCTCTCTTAGTCCCACCTATACTTCCTGTCTGGCTACCAGCCAATCAGTGTTTATTTATACAGAGCGATATCCACAGAGCTACAAGCAAAGGAAGAAGAAGAAAACTCATTGTCTATTTTACACAGTGCTGTGTTTATCAGGAGCTATGTCGTTGATGCCTCATAGCATATTTATGGTATAAAGAATATGGCTGTCTCACTTTATAGATAAGGACATTCAGAGAGGTCAAAGTGGAACTGGTTGTTTACTACAAAGTTAGTTTCTTAGGCTTATAATATATCCTTTCTGATACACTGTAAACTCAGTGGAATTGCATCTGGTTGACCCTTGTAACTTTTCAGAAGCCTCCCATCCAGCCCTGTAGCTAATAAGTTTGTTGAGTCAATGGATGAATGTCGACAGCATGCATTAGTGATTACAAACACTGTCCTGAGTCAGTATCTTATAATTCCTACAGTGTTTCATCTGCAATGAGACTCTTAGAGAAAAGCAATAATAAAGTAATAAAAGACTGACTATCTAAGATATTACTTTAGCGATCATCTTATTTATTTTCAATATTGTTCTGGGATTTCTCATTTAAAAAGAGATAAGTCTCATTAAACTAGAATCCCAAAATAACTGGCATGCAATATATATGTATATATATATATACGAATTTTATTTTCAGTGGTGGCACTTTTTGTATTTAATTTTTTTTATCTCTAATAAAGAATTAAACTGTTTAGCGACCTGAAAATTGAAAATTTTCTCTGCACCAAGACAACGGGGCTCGTTTACAGACTGAGTGTGAACAAATGTCCCACAGCCACTGCTTTAGTTTTTCACCACTTGAATGCCAAGATTTGTGTTTTCGAGATTAATTATTAGTCTGGGCAAAGACTATGTGCTGTCATGCTTCACAATTAATACTCAGACTGTTTTGAAAGAGAGATAATTTGGTGTTTTGAAAGGGAGATAATTTCGCATTTTCAAGCTCATTCTTCAGGGATGAAAATAAAAGGGGGGAATATACACTTCTCATATGCATTTCAGGGGAGCCTGCAGTTGATTAATTAAGTTGTCACCCCGCTATAAACAACGGGTGTCAGTTATTTTTACAACTTTAATAAAGTTTTTAGAAATTTACATCAAAATTTTAATCAACATTACATGTATTATTTATAATACCCGGGTAGCATTGCTGTGGTGTATTTATAAGCATTGTGCACTGGTGCAGAATTTCAAACTTGATTCTTCATTAAATTTTAATTTCTGAACTTAGCTTCTCCAGGTGAGTGAAGACAGCAAATATCACAGTTCCCACCCATCTCCCAAATGAAAATGCTTCCCAGGCTGTTCAGGGCTTCCTCGAGCCCAGTGCATGGGAAGGACTGTGACACTTCTTGCCCTTTGTGTCTGTGGAGTGGCTGAGTGTACCCACGGTACTGTCCCAGGACTCTGGAGGTACAAGTGTCATATAAAAATGTCCAAGACCTCGAAGGAAATAGACGGTGCAAAGTAGAGGAACGTGGAAAGCAGCGGGAAGGGGTGAGTAGGTGGAGGACTGTATTCCACACATAAAAAATTCATGCCGAGCCTTCCCAAGCTGTTCAAACGCAAGTGATTAAGGCGAGACTAATGTCTTCATGTCACTTAGAGGAAGGAAGACATACTTTTAGAGCTGACTTTAATTTTTATTCTCAGAATTTATGTGAAGGGAAAGAACCAGGGGAATGCAATTAAAATAAAATTTTTTGTTCAACATGTGCTGTTTTAGATTGGCACTCATGTTAATTCAAAGAAAGGGAGATTATCATCAAATATTTAGCATCCTTTGGTGTGAGGAGAGCAGGCTCAGTAAACACAGTCACTAACTTTTTGGTGTTATCTCGCTAAGGCAGAATTAAGATGGGAGAGGCAGGAGTCTGACCATTTAGAGACAGGGACAATATTCGCTGTGGTTTGAGATAAGCAGAATAAACAGGTCCCTGCTTATGCAGAAACTACGCTGGCTGGTTTGAAAGGCACAACTTTTAAAGCCTCCGTGTATCACAAGAGCGCTTCCCAAAGGATGATTGTTCTGTTCATTTAAAAATAGCTGTGGAACGAAGGCTCCCCTTTTATAGATTATTGATACCTTGTTAATATTGAAGACATAGAAAAACATTTCTCACATTTGGCAGCGGGCAAAGGATTCCACTTTTGTATCAAATGATGAACAGTTTTCTTAAAGGGTTACAGTATGAAAAATGAAAAATGCCTTTGCTCTGTGTCTAATTTGATTAATTAGGGGCCACCAAATGCTCCAAGGACATAGCAATTCTTCTATATTTCCACTGAGAAGATGGACTGTCTCTTGGCAACTGGCAGGCCACATGACCTTGGAAATATAATTTGATCTGCAAAGAGCTCTTGCTGATTAGAAAAAAAAGACAACAAAAATAGCATAATAAAATTGGGAAAAGTTCTCTCATATCTAGATTTATAATTGCTTTCAAAATATATAATCATATATGACCATAAATCTGTTGGGATGAAAAAAATAATATTTATTTATTTATTTAAACTAAATCTTGCTATGTAGCTCAATCTGACCTCAACCTTACAGTCTTCCTGCCTTAGCCTTCCTAGAGCTGTGATAATGGGTGATACTTTCTGACTATCCCTGGATGTGTTTTCTAAATTCTCCAGCTTCCTCATGATTTTCAATGTGTTGATCAATATCCTTCTTCTAATGAATTTTGGACACAGTTTTCAACCTTTATTTGTCTCTCTAACTCCCTAAATCCACCTATTTTTTTATTCCTGCACAGTGGTGCTAGAGAACCACCAATGCAGTATGTAAGGATTTTGCATTCCTTGAAAAACAACTTCTGCTTGGGAATGGCATCACCTCCACGGTTAATGCACACTGCTCTCACAGCATGGCTGTCTAGCACCATAACTCAGTGTGTCTCGTGGGATTGACAAGAAAACATGCCCCAACTGGAATACTGTAAAAACCCCTCACTTTCTCTGCTTGTCTCCCGTATGAGCTCTGTCCCTGTAGGTGTTCAGCTTTTCAGTCTCTGATCTATAAATTTGAAAATGAATAATATCTGAGCCCTCTGAAGGATTGTGAGCCTGTTGTCGGTGAGTACCCTGGGCTCAGTGACCTTGACCTTCTAAGTTAAAGAGTAGTTTTTTCCTTCAATGATTTCCTTGGGTGAACTCAGTTTAAATACCTTTTATTTCAGATTAGAGATGTTTCAGAATGTGTTATGGCTTTGATACAATGAATATCCCTATTAAACTGACCGTGGTTTGTGCTCAGCAAATGGTTATTGAAATTCACTCTTAGGGACTGCATGTGGTCACTGACAACAGTGGAACTTTGCCTCCAGAGTTGAGCACAGTGCTGAGTTCAATGACAAAGTTCTTCTGGTTCCCCAGTCTCTATGTTGGGGTGCTTGATAAAAGTTATTAATTAATGAAAATCTTCATTTTATCAAAATGTTAAACATATATCTTACTTTTAATCACATGTCTATCTCTCTTCTCCTGTGTGTATGGCTATGTGCATGTGACTATGGGCGTCTGAGGATGTTGGAGGCATTGGATGCCCTGTAGCTGGAGTGACAGGCAGTCATGAGACACCTGAAGTGAGTGCTGAGTATTCAAGCAGTTTTCACTCTTGCTGAGCTATCTTTCCAGGCCCAGAGAAACTTTACATAGCCAGCCTTTAAATGTTGACAGTTAGAAATGTCAGCAAAAGCAGAAGAGAGAAAGCACAAGGGCTTTACTGATCTGCTGACCACTACTCCTGGTCAGAGTTGACGAGATTCATCTTGAAAGTGTTTTTCACTTCTTGCTAATGAAGTTCGTTGAGTCAGAGCAAAGGGAAACAGCATCAAAAGGAATTTAGATGTCAGGAAGAATTGTTTTGGTCTTTTGGAAGCAAAGGTAAGGTCCAGTTATTGGGGTTTATCTGATATCTGGGAAATAGCATGATAAATCAGAGGTGTCATGCTAGTTCAACATCATATTCACCAAGAGTCTTTAGTGACCTCCTAGAGACTGAACTTGTGTTCTCTTCTCTAAAAATAATACATAGAAACCCTAATCCCTAATGTTATGGTGGTTGGATGTGAAGTCTTTAAGAAGTGGTTAAATTGTGAGGTGGGATGTTGGGGAATTATTTTAAAGTGTATTACTTTTGGTTATGTTGCATTTGTTTAACTCTGTGAAGCTGTGTTACTGTGCCTGTCTAGAACACCTGATGGTCTAATAAAGAGCTGAACAGCCAAGAGCAAGGCAGGAGAAAGGATAGGCGGGGCTGGCAGGCAGAGAGAATATATAGGAGAAATCTGGGGAAAGAAGTAGGTAGAGAAGGAGGAGGACTCCAGGGGTCAGCCACTCAGTTATACAGCAAGCCATGGATTAAGAGTAAGATTTACAGAAGTAAGAGAATGGGAAAAGTCCAGAGGTAAAAGGTAGATGGGATAATTTAAAGTTAAGGAAAGCTGGTAAGAAACAACCTAAGCTAAGGTTGGGCATTTATAATTAAGAGTAAGCCTCTACATGTAATTTATTTGGGAGTTGAGTGGTAGGTTCCCCAAAGAGCAAAAACAACCAACAACAGTGGAAGCTCTTATGAACTAGGTTAATATCTTTTTTTGAAGGAAGATCTTTCTTTGAGTATGTGGCTTTCTTGGAATTTGTGATCTTCCTGCTTCAGTGCCCCCACTTCTGGGATAACACAGGCTTACACTCCCACTCAATGAGGTTAGTGTTCTTGTAAGACAGAGCCTGAAAAAGATATTCACTGATTTATGCTTATGTGGACATGGTGAGAAGATGGACACATATGAATCAGGAAGAAAGCCCTCTCCAGACTCTGATTGTGTTTGTCTTGGACTTTCCAGGTTCCACAGCTATGATAATAAATCACTGTGGTTTATCAGCTACCCAGTCTGTGGCATTCTGTTACTGCAATTTGAATTGGCCGAAGGAAATTGATCCAGGCTAAAACATGAATAATAAGGATTCCTGAGACTTACTCTAACAGATTCTGATTCTGGGGTCAGATGAGGCCACAACCTACTAAAATGGAAATCATTTGACTTGAACTTCTGAGAGTGTAAGTGCTATCACCTGAAGGATATTTTTTTTAAGACCTAGAGATTAATCCTGCTAGAAGGTCATTAGGTTTCTGAACTAGCTGAGCATCTCATAGCAGCTGGTACTTGGTAGGCCAGGATATTTTGAGCATCATGTCTATAAAAAGAGGTAAGCAGTACTATTTGGGGAGTTCTTTTCTTTCTCTGTCTGTGTGTACTATATCTTGTGGAAGAGTAGGTGGTATGAGCAGACCAATTATCAGTTTTAAATAGAATAAGTGTAGGTCTCTGTGATTGCAATTAAATCCTATATAAAGACTCATCTAGTCACTAGCGGCAGAAAATCAACTCAAATGACTTTAACAGAAAGGGGACCAGTTAGTTCACAGTTTTGAAAAGGAGAGACTCAGGTATTTACCAGTTTTGGCCTGCCTCCATTTTTCAGTTCTGTCTTCTGTGATAACTTTGTTCTTAGGCTGGGTCCTCTAGGAGTGGCCTGGAATGGCCTCTAGGAGCGAGAGGTTAATTGGATTTGGAGCTACAGAGCACAGGGGGTTTCTGTCTCTAAGGAGAGTCAAGAAAAGGGTTGGATAAGTTCTAACTGGCAGAATTGAGTTGTGTGATTATTCTAGGACCAACCACTATACTCCCATAAATCTCACTTTGATTGGCCTGGAAAGCATTGCATGCTTGTTTTAGTGGTTTGATGTCTGAAGTACCGAACCTGAAACACCTAGGATAAGAATGGACCTTAGTCTTCAACTGAAAAGAGGATAAAGCTGTCAAATGTAGGGGCGCTAGCTGGGGAGACGGCTCATTTGGTAAAGTGCTTACTGAGTTGGATTCACAGTATCTACATAAAAAAATTGCCTGTAATCCTGGTGTTAGGGAGACAGAGTCAGAAAGATCATGTGGGCTTTGCCGTGCAGATCATCCAGCCAAACCAGTGAGCTCCAAGTTCAGGAGAGATCCTGCCTCAAAAAGAAGGAAAAGAACAGTTGAAGAAGACATCTGAAGTCTACCTCCGGCTTGAACATGTGGGTGTGTGTGCAATCCCCCACCTGTACCCATATGTACACACACACACACACACACACAGGAAAAGATCTAAAAACAAAAGTAGAATTATGGTCGAACAACAAACCTCATAGGATTTGCAGTACAGAGAGAAAAAAATAGCAAACACTAACATCTGTGCATTTTCAGAAACATTAGAATCTGCCTTTGACTCACAGTAAAGTGTGGACAGGAAAGACAGTGATGAAGGTCTTTCTTATCATTACTAAAATCTCACTTCAGCATCTTGAACTCACCAGTGGAAAATAAAAAAGTTTTCTATATCCAATACAATGAGTGATAGAACTTATCCTAGGAAATTGGAAAAAAAAATGGTGTGTGTGCCAGGCACATGTGCCATCGCACATATGTGGAGGTCAGAGGGCAACTTGTAGGACTTGATGATCTCCTTCCGTCATGTGGGACCCAGGGGTCAAACTTGGGCTGTCAGTCATGGCAGCAAGCACCTTTGCCTTCTGAGACATCTTGCTGGCCATGGAAGCATTTTAAACATCTTACTAGTGATGGCTGAATTATAATGGAAAGATTATATTTCACTTCCTGGAAGATGACACAGAAAAAGTCGAGTCTTAACAAATCAGACCTGAGAAGATGACACTCCCCAGGCCAAGCTGCTCCTTGATGAAGCTGGGAAGCCACAACTTGGATGCATTTGTTCCAACACCCTGGAAAGATGAATAACAGGACAATGAAAGCTCCTCTGGTATGTGGGAGAACAAGAACAAAAGAGATGGAGGGGCTTTCTTGCATAGCTCTTGGTATGTTTGGTGCTTTTAGTCATTCCTATTTCAAACATAGATAACGTTCCAAAATCCACTGGGCTATTATGACAAGAAAATCCTTCAGGTTTTCCATGAACACCATTCCAGTTCTCTGATTCTTATCACATGTCTGCCTGCTTCTTAGGCGAGTGAGAACTTTTGCATGGTGAGATCTCAGCTTGGGCCTCTGGACAGCTACAGGGCTCCTCCACAAGACAGCAAAAACTTCTAGATCAGATTTTGCAGGCAGAACTCCAACCCTGTAATGAAGGTGCTTGCTTCCAGGACAACAGAACGTGCAGAAACCTAGATGGCAACCTGGTGAGATACTCCACAGACTGATGAAAAATGACATTTCACAAAATTCTAGTTTCAGAAGCTTGGCTAAGAATGCGAGGAATTTTTCAGTTTACACATTGGGTTACAGATGTTTCTACATTTCCTTGTTTGCCCGACTCTTCTTCTCCCAAATAAATTAGCATCAAATCATGATAATTAAAGTAGTCAATCAACACACTTAGAAATCATGCTTAAGGCTCAGGGAGCGTCATGGAAGAAGAGGGGAAAAAAGCCTGTCAAAGCTAGAAGGTTAGGACATCTGCTCCAAGAAATAGTTTCTCCTAAAAAGGGTGAACACAAAGTGGGCGGGGCATTGGATCTGAGAGGAGGGGAGGGGAAGGAGGTAAATACGATCAAGATACATTGTATGAAATTATCTAAGAATTAATAATATATTATATTGAGTGAAGTAACCCAGACCCAGAAAGACCAAATTAAGTAAAGAAATAAAAGTAGTAAAAAGTAAACAGACATAAAAAATACCCTAGGAGTATATATTACTTTACTATTCAGAGGGAAAGTCTTTCAATCTCTCTCTCCTCTCCTCTTTCTCTCTGTGCAGTTGGTTATGCATGTTCTTGTTCCTGTGAGGGGGCACACATATGTACATACGTGGGTGTGGACACACATACATGTGGAGGCAGAATTTGAGGTCATGGGGTCTTCATCAATCCTCTTCCATCTTGTATACTGAGGCAGAGTCTCTCACTCAATTTGGGGCTGGCAGATTAAGGCTGATTTAGTGAGCTAGCTTGTACCAGGAATTCTTTATTTCCATCTCCCAAGGGCCGTCCTCCATGCCTATGGGTTGGGGACTCGAATGTGTGTGTGATAGGGTGGAGGGCAGCCGTGTAGTCACTCCAAATTTGTTGATGAGTATTCTACTGATAGGACTTCGCAGTTAGAAGCGAAAGCCTCTCAAATTATGAAGATTATTACTAACACAGCAGTTAGTGAAATAAATGACCCTATTGAAGAGACAGTGTTTCATGTAGTATAAGCATCTGGGTAATCAGAGTATCGTCGTGGTATACCTGACAGTCCTAGGAAGTATTGGGGGAAAAATGTTAAATTTACTCCTACAAATATAATGGCAAAATGTGTCTTAGCCCATGTATCATTGATGGTATAACCTGTAAATAGTGGGAATCAATGGACGAATCCCGCCATGATAGCAAAAACGGCCCCTATAGATAAGACATAGTGGAAGTGTGCTACAACATAATTCGTGTCGTGAAGTACAATATCAAGAGAAGAGTTTGATAGTACGATTCCGGTTAACCCCCCTACTGTAAATAAGAAAATAAAGCCTAGGGCTCATAGTATTGCTGAGGATCATTTGATATTACCCCCATGGAGGGTAGCTAATCAGCTAAATACTTAAACTCCTGTTGGAATAGCCATAAGTATAGTAGCTGATGTGAAATAGGCTCCTGTATCTACATCCAAACCCACTGTGAATATGTGGTGGGCTCATACAATGAATCCTAGGAATCCGATAGATATTATAGCTCATACTATTCCCATATCACCAGGCGGCTCTTTTTTGCCTGAGTAGTATGTTACAATATGTGAGATCATTCCATATCCTGGTAGAATAAGAATGTAGACTTCAGGGTGACCAAAGAATCAAAATAGGTGTTGATATAGGATTGGGTCACCTCCTCCAGCAGGATCAAGGAAAGTTGTGTTTAGATTTCAGTCAGTTAATAGTATAGTAATTCCTGCGGCTAATACTGGTAGGGAGAGTAATAATAGAACAGCTGTGATAAGGACAGATCCTACGAATAATGGGGTTTGATACTGTGTTATGGGTGCTCAAGCCCCAAGAAATGTCTTTACAAAAAGATTTCTTAAAAAGTGAGCTTGGAGCCGGGCAGTGGTGGCACGCGCCTTTAATCCCAGCACTCCGGAGGCAGAGCCAGGTGGATCTCTGTGAGTTCAAGGCCAGCCTGGTCGCCAAAGCAAGTTCCAGGAAAGGCGCAAAGCTACACAAAGAGACCCTGTCTTGAAAAACAAAACAACAACAACAAAAAAAAAAGTGAGCTTGGTAGGAAACTACATGCATAAACTCTCACTTTCAGTTACACGGAAACTTGATGAAAAGTCAGAATTCATCGGGAGGCTTCTGGAAAACTGGCCTTCCTGGCAGGGTGATGGTTAGGACGGGTTCCCGGTCTTCTCAGGGTGCCCTGGTTTTGAATTGCTGGCGTTCTAATTTTGTGGAGCTGCTTCCTGGTTGCATTTCTAAAAACCTTTCCCCAATGTCATGTAGCAAATATTATTAATGCAAACTGCTTAATAAAATAAGCAGTTTAGTGGAAAGGCCAAGTCCAAACTCTGCCCAAATTAAATCAGTGTTTGCAAAGCTTTGATGTGGAGGTTCTCTTGGCTCCGGGACCTGCTTGCCATGGTGCTGAGGAAGGATGGAGTTAAACATGCTTTAGCATTTTGATGACGAGGAAGGCCTCATGGCTGAGAAGACATACTTAATTTTATTTTCTATTCAGAGCTGATACCTCCTTCTCCTGTCTTTATTTTGCAGGCTCTCTGTTGATCTGGCACAAGTGTGCGGCTTTTAAAAAAAAAATGATGATGTTATCTATTTACTATTCAAATGCAATTTTAAATGGTTTGGCTCAGCACATTTGAATCAAAAATCCTATTAAAGATGCAATATTCCTCTGCTACCTTTTTGCTGGGTGCATTCACACAGCATTCCTTTCTCTATCGGAATATAATACTGTATACCTGCTCAGAGTGATGTGATTTCCAGCTTTGACTCTGCAGTCGTTAAACAGGCTGTTCACCTTCCTATCATGGAAATTTGGTATTCATGCATAATTTCCCCTCTACATTTGCAAAATACATTATTAACCACGTGATCACGCCTTCGCTCTGCTCTATAGCCTTTTCATTTGAAATCTTCCAACTTATTATTTTTGCTTCCACCATCTGATAGAAATCATGAAATTGCTGAGTTGAGATAAACACCCTATTTCTTTCTTCTTCTTCTTTTTTTTCTTAAACAGTGATGGAGCTCTTTTTGGAATGAGGGATGAAGAAAGGGCAAATTGATCATTTACTCCACAGTAAAAGTTTTGATCTGTGGATTGATGAGAAGTATGCTTAATTTTAAATATTTTGCATGTACTTAACTGCCTAATTGCATGGTTAAATGAGCTGTAAGAGCCAACGCAGCTGATAGCTTGGATCAGTTTTAGCCAGTTCTAGAACACTGATGCTAACACGAGGCTGTGCTTCTCCTCTGGTAATTTTGAACTTCTTCAGATACACTGTTTATTAAGCAAGCCAGACTTTCTGCTTGGGCAGCATTTTCCAATTACAGAGTAGTCTTCCCTGCAGCACTGAGAGATGGAATCAGAGGCTGCACATGCATTGTGGTCTACTCCAGGCAGTCCAAAGCCAGGGAGTCCAACTCTCATTTAGTCTTACTTTCTCAGTGGGCTGCAGGTGCATTTTTGACATGTTTTTGTGTGGTGACTACATGTAAGCATGCTGCTTTTTAGTAATTTCAATCACTCATCCAAAAAGTGCCTGTATGAAGTACCTGGAACTCAATCCCATTAATTACACCAACTGAAATGCAGTTAAGTTGTTGGCTACCAAGTGTACATGAGTGGACACACTCTTTCATTTACACATATGCTTGCATTCACTCATATTTGTGGCTGGCAGCATAAGACACTAGTAATGAAAAGAATTTGAGTTTGTCCTCCAAAGTCTGTGAAGGAGAGGTGTTTGTGTGAGATTTTCAGAAAGAAAGGAGATAGCGAATGGGTAGTGTTTCAAAGGAGGTGGTTGTAAGTAGATGTGTGGAAGTACGATATAGCTTTCAGATGAGCCTACTGAGAATCTTCTATCTCAGGGCTGTGGTAGCAGAAGCCCATGGGGACTCCCCAGGGCTCTAAAGGTGTTTAATGAGCCTGGGAGAATTTTAAGATCCTCTTACATAAGAGTAGCAAACAGAGAGGGTCCTAGTATACTCCTCTAAATGCCACTGTCCAGGCTTTACAAAAGACCGTGTGAAGGTGTACTTTTCTGCACTAGAATTATTGATAGTAAGAGTTTACAAAGTAGCATCTGTTTTCATAACTGTATGCTGATGTACATACACACTGTCTCAGTCATGGCATGGGATACAACAAATCCTTGGACTAGGACCTGCCACTTAAGTTTATAGCCTGTATGTGCTGATATTTATTCCTCACATCAGCACCAAGGGATGGCAGTGGGTGGGGAGTATTGTTAAGAGTAGATGCAGTGGGGAGGGGCTTGATCCTGCCTCCACCGAATGTACCAGGCTTAGCTGTCCCCCGATGGGAGAACTTACCCTGTTGGGAGAGGACGAGGGATGGGTCAGGGAGGGGGGAAGGTGGGGGTGGAGTGGGAGGAGGGTTGAGAGGGGGATCTGTGGTTGCTATGTAAAATGAACAAAAACATTTAAAAAAAATAAAAAAGAGTATAAATTCCAAGGCCCAAACATCAAGCTTTGGGGTTTTTAGCCCATTTGATAATGTACTACATGATATTGGCTGACCTTATAAAAATATACACACCAGGCGCAGCATTGCCTTATAGGATTGTGGAGAAGATAAAGAGTTAGTAACATAGAAAACTGAAGTACCCACTACAGAGTAACTCATTATTGTTAGTGTTTTAGCAATGTGCTGTGAATATCACTCTGTATAAATAAAATGCTGATTGACCAGTAGCTAGGCAGGAAGTATAGGCAGGACAAGCAGAGAAGAGAATGCTGGGAAGTGGAAGGCTGAGGCAGAGAGACGCTGCCAGACGCTGCCATGAGAAGCAACATGTAAAAGATACCGGTAAGCCACAAGTGATGTGGCAACTTATAGATTAATAGAAATGGGTTAATTTAAGATATAAGAACTAGATAACAAGAAGCCTGCTGCGGCCATACAGTTTATAAGGAATATAAGTCTCTGTGTATTTACTCAGATGGGACTGAGCAGCTGTGGGACTGGTGGATGAGAGAGATTTGTCCTGACCATGGGCCAGGCACGACTGGAAAACTCTAGCTACAGCAGTGTGTTCAGAAGATTGGCTCTTCATATGTATTCCTTGAGTCATGGGCACATGGGAAACCTGCTTCTAGAGATCATGTCTATATATCCTATAAGTACTATTATGTGCATCTTAATGATTTCTACTTTTCTATAGACTAGCCTCCAATCTTTTCTATGGCTCCTCTACTTGGGGCTCCCTGCTAGTGAATAGTCTGCCTGTATTATTCCCATGATTTGCTTTTACATGCATTAAATCCCTGGTTACTCTAGTCCATTTGAACATCTTCAAGTTGCCTGCCAGATACTGAGACTGACCAGGGGACCTATAGATGCTTGCTGTTTCCTATCAACCTGTTACTGCCTGAAAACTATGAGTCAAATAAACTATTGTTTTTAACCATTTAGGGAAACAAAATAAATTTAACAGAGCAAGTTAACTAAGCTTTTTTTTTTCCTTAGTTGGATCTTGGACTTCAGACACAGATGAATTCCAATACTCTGGTGACTCTGGTGAGACCAGACTTGAACAGCTCCTTTAGGTGGGGTGGGTCTTGTGGCCTGGAACCAGTGTAAGTCCAATAAGGACTTCAAAATTATTTTGGTTTCCTTATATTCCAATCTTGGGAAAAGCAAGAACATTGTTTTACCTCATCTATCTCCTTCCTGATGAACCAGGACAAGTTAACTCACCAAGACTAATATAAAAAAATATGACCAAACTTTGATTTCCCTAAGAATGTGCCAGATAAAATATTGAGTGAAAACTTAAGAACCATGTTTTCACAGTAACCTGGCTGTGCTGGATAGTTTTACATCAACTTGACATAAGCTAGAATTATCTGAATAGAGGGAACCTCAAAGAAACAATGTATCCATAAGACCTGGCTGTAGGACATTAGTGATTGATGGGGGAGGGCCCATCAATCAGCACACAGAAGCTGTGTTCCAGAAGTGGCCAAGGATTTACCTCCTGATGGCGCCAAGACTTGGTAGTAGTCACCCAGGTGGTACTGGTTTTGAAGTCATGAAGGGGTCATGGGGAACAGCTGAGCCTTGGTACTGTGAAAGGTCATTGATGCAGGTAGAGCTGGAGTAGCAGTTGAAGCCCCAGATCATGGAGAAAAGTTGAGGCTTGGCACCATGAAGAGAGCCCAGGAGAGGCTATTTATTGGTAAAAAAGCACAGCTCAGTTGCAATAGAAGACTCCAGCATTTTGGAGATACCAGTACCATGGGGTGACCACTAAGAATAGCAATGGAGGAGTAGAGCCATCTCAAGCCTAGAAAACATGATATGTGTACTGCAGAGGACAGAGCCAGAAAAGTGACCCACACACCTTGGAGGAACCCAGAAGATCGTGAGTGAATCCCAGATAATTGGGCATTGAGTTATTTATACTGTTGATGTTTGTTTTTTTTTTTTTTTTTTTTTTTTTTTTTTTTTTTTTTTTTTTTTTTTTTTTTTTGGTTTTTCGAGACAGGGTTTCTCTGTGTAGCTTTGCGCCTTTCCTGGAGCTCACTTGGTAGCCCAGGCTGGCCTCGAACTCACAGAGATCCGCCTGGCTCTGCCTCCCGAGTGCTGGGATTAAAGGCGTGCGCCACCAACGCCCGGCCCGATGTTTGGTTTTGTTTTGACCTGATTGTGAGTGTGCCCTCAGTTCTTCCCTCTGAAGGAAAGTATTTAACTTTGCTTTTTCACAGGAGGCCACAGCTGAAAAGACTTTGAGCTTTTAAATAGATTTTGAATTTTTACAGAGATTGGATATTTTAAAGAGAGTGAAATTTGAGTGTGTTTGGTTTTGTAAAGACTGTGGGACTTTTAAAAATATTTATGATTTATTGTGAGATCTTGGGGATGGATGAGAAAGAAAGGTTGTGGCTTTACAGTGATGTGTTTGTGTGTCAAACTGACAAAGGATCAGTTGTCCTGGGCAGTTTTATGCCAACCTTATACAAGCTAAAGTCATCTGAGAGGAAGGAACCTCAATTAAGAAAATGTCTCTGTAAGATCATGCTGTACATAAAATAGTGCAGACGGAATTCTAAACGGTCTTATTAAATAAGAAACACAAGAGCCAAATACAGAGTTAAAAACCCAAGAGATCAGAGCACTAGCGAATAGCCTTTAGCTTACCACTTTGCCTTCGCTTCCCCAGAGAGAAAGAGAGAGCGTCTAATATCTAACTTGTCTTTTTATTACCTTTCTGTTCTGCCTTCTCATTGGCTCTAAACCCAACCACATGACTTGTCACTGCCTGTCTATACAGACCTCCAGGTCTTTAGGGTTGGTACTGGGATTAAAAGTTCGTGTCACTGCTTTGCTGTGTCCTTGACCACACAGAGACTCTGCCTGCCATGTGAATAGATTAAGGGCGTGTGCCACCACCACTGGACTTCTGCTAAATGGCTCGCTTTTAGCTCTGATCCCCGGGGAACTTTATTTATTAACATACAAATAAAATCACATTTTAGCACAAATAAAATATCACCATAAAATAGTACTTGTAACAAAACAAAATAATTTTAAAGGAAATATAGTCAGATTGCAAATGTTTGGCCAGGCGATTGTGGTGCACGTCTTTGATCCTAGCACTTGGGAGAGGCAGAGGCAGGAGGATCTCTGTGAGTTTGAGGCCAGCCTGGTCTACAGAGTGAGTTCCAGGACAGGCTCCAAAGCTACACAGTGAAACCCTGTCTTGAAAAACTGAAAAAACAATCATGCTGTGCACAAGCCTGTGGGGGCATTTTCCTAATTGGTATTTGAGTAGGGAGGGTCCAGCCCATCACGTGTGGTGACATCCCTGGGATGGTAGTCCTGGGTTCTAAAAGAAAGCAGGTGGAGCAAGACAATAAGCAGCACCCCTCCATGGCTTCTGCATCAGCTCCTGTCTCCAAGTTACTGCCCTGTTTGAGTTCCTGTTCTGATTTCCTTTGATGAGTAGTGTATGGAAGTGTAAGTCAGATAAACCCTTTCCTCCCCAAGTGGCTTCAGTTATGCTGTTTTATCACAGCAATAGAAATCTTAACTAAGAAACTAGCCTATTAGTTTCTTTTGTAAGGACAGAGAATGGCATAGTGGGGTGTTGAGAAAGTGGACTATCTGGAAATCAGATCGTGGACTATCTGGAAATCAGATCGTGGACTATCAGGAAAAGATGAAAACAGCTGGCAGGAACAGTCTCCCCGAGCAGGCTAAACTCTTGGTACCTTAGCTTTCTTATTTGTGAACACACAAGTAATTATATTTGTCTTTGGAATTAGAGAGGGTTGGAATTTGTACAGTTAAGTAGATAATATCATCATTATTATTTAATGAGTAGAGTTCTTTTTAAACAGTTTACCTCAATTATCAGTAACAGGGAGCATAGGCTTGTTTGGGGGAGTATTTGGGTATTTAAATGCTTAGGGTAAATCTTGGATCATCAGAAATGCTCTATGGGTACAAGCTAAAATAAGAAGTTAAGACCCACCATTGAAAGAGAAACAAATTGGATAATAACATACAAAATATTCATAATTATAAGTTTTAATGGCTTAAACATAGACTTTGCATCTTGGCTTATGTGATAGCATCAATAACAAGGGGTATATTTTTAAATTATTTTTTTTTCTGAGAATAGGAAATTGAACAAATTCTTTTCCTAATGGAAACTTTAAAATTAAATTTGAAGGATTTTGAAAATGCCACTCTCTTGCCCTGAGGCTTCTTTTGAACTAGGTCAACATAGTTGTAGAAATTCATGGGTCAATGTGAAATTTACATCATGGTCTAAAGATTCAAGATGATCAGTTGGGCACCAATGATTTCATGCAAACCCTGAATTTTTGTCATTTGTGATGGTGACATTTTTCAAGTGACATTCCTGTAAATACTGAATAATAATATGTCCCAGACAGAGCCCCTGGGGGACAGGAGAAGAGAATGAGAGCAGAGCAGAATTAAAACTGACAAGAACTGGAGACAGCATGTAAGATAAATAGTGAGCCGGGCTCTGCCAGGCAAGCCTGGCTGTAAGACGTTCGGATGATAGCGTGATTGATGGACTTAGCTCTGAGGAAATGTCCAGTAATGTAAGAACAGATCAGTATTGAGAGATAAATCATCCTGCAATCATGCTGCGATCTCAACACTAATGGGGTTGAAAAACAGCACAGTTTTGAAGGAGGTCCTGAGATAATTGTTTCCTAACAACCCGCTATGTGTATTGGCAAGGAAGTTAAACTCAGAACAGCATTGCAATGCCAGGGTTCTGGGGACCAGGAGAGCAGGAGACTCTCACCAGGGGACTGGAATTTGTACAGCTCTCGGGCTACCTGCCAGTTTAACAGGGAGAGAGCCTCCTTTGTGTTGTGAAGACCATTCGGATTCTGATTTCATATTGCCATCCAAATCTCCTGCCTGCCTCCAGAATTTGTACTGTCAGTCTCCAGAGGGGCGTCGGACTGTCTGTCGGTCCTGTGGGACTTTGGGAAAACTTTTTTGTTGTTGTGTCAGTAAACACTCGTGGGGACTAAGTTGAGCAAGCTATTATGGAGGAAGAAGAGATGAGAGAGAGAGAGAGAGAGAGAGAGAGAGAGAGAGAGAGAGAGAGCACACAACACACGGCAGCTTCAGAGATCTCAAAGAATGCAGTCAAAAGAACCACAAAGAAGCTGAGTATGAGGAGGTACAATGAGGAGAGATAAAATGGTGGGAATAATCTTTTTTTTTTTTTAATGAGATTTTCTATTCATTTTACATACCAACTACAGATTCCCCTGTCCTCCCTCCTCTCGGCCCCCCAGCCTTCCCCCTTAACCCACTTCCCATTTCCACCTCCTTCAAAGCAAGGTCTCCCATGGGGAGTCAGCAGAGCCTGGTACATTCAGTTGAGGCAGGTCCAAGCCCCTCCTCCCTGGATCTTACAGATGCTTGGATTATCTGGTCCTGCTCAGGGACCTGGAAAATCTCTGTACAAACTGGTGAAAATGTGAGGCAAGAGGCTTCTAAAGGTCTTTCTAAGTAAGAGAGGTTGGTCGATGAGATCTTCTTATATTGGCAGTTTTTCCAACAACACAAAGTTCAAGCTATTCAAAGGCATGGAAGTGAGTTGGAATGATGTGTTCACAGTTTCGTCTGGGTAACTTGTGTTGGCTTAGTAAAAAAAACAAAAACAAAAACAAAAATCATTGGGGAGATTTTAAAGTTGATTTCAGAACTTCCTTCTCACAGGACATCCTCCAAGAGTTATGCACCATTATGATAGTCATTTCATCTTTAGGAATGCCACCAGCAAATAGTAAATATTCTTTTTGTGACTTACGTTTTAGATGTATTATATATGACATATAAAATTTACATTATATAATAATGTGTGTATATAATAATATATAATAGATAAATATTATTTTAAAAACTAATCTTTGCATTATACACATATACATCTAAAACCCTATTAATATTTACAAAAATGTAAAGATAGATTTATAAAAATATATACCATAAAATGAATAAAATAAAAACATACATACTTAAACAAGAGTACACAGTCCTTGTCCTAGGACACTCTGAAATGTCTTTTCTACCTGTTTTCCAGATGAGGTTAGCAAAGTTGGAGAAAAAGCAAGATACTTCTTGAAGCTAACATTAGAATTGGGGTCATGCCTCATTCCTCTTGACTCTTGTTCCCCAATCCCTTGGACTCATTTCCTGAGGATTTTTCCAAAGCTGCGTTTGTTCACATGGTGAGTGTTCTTCGTTCTGTGGGCTCTCCCACTGCACAGCAGCATTGAATGTGGACAAAGGTCCCTTTCGCCTGAGAGCCTATGGGGTCACCGTTCTCTTTAATTGCTGAAGTAGTCCAGCTGAACACACTTTGAACTGTTTACAAAAGAGACTTCAGGACTGCCGAGGTTTCTGAATACAGCCTATTTTCATGAAGGACCAAGTTTATCCAAGGCCTGAGGCAAAGACCCTAACAACAGAAAGGGGGGCGTCAGGTTAGATGAGATCACTGTAGTCATTAGAGCTCATGCAGCTTTAGACTTAGTAATACTTTTATCTATGGGAAGACTGGAAGGATGTCGCTCTCCCCTCAGACCCCCTTTAAAAAGCCATTCAAATCCTAAGAAGACATTAAATTTATCCAGTGAATTGGAAAGCTAAAAGGTAAATATTAGAGATAGTCTATCTTGAATGGGGAAACTGAGCCCTGAATATATATATATATATATAAAAAAAATTCACTGAAGCTCACACAAAAATTGTCAAAGGTCAAATTCCTGTTTGTCCAGAACTTTCCAAGTTTTAAACCAAGAGTCCACAGTCTCAAGGGCGGGGAGGGGGGGGAGGGGGGCTGATCGTCCTGCTCTAAACTCTAATAGCAAAGTATTTCACTGGATGTTTCGCAACATCAGTATAATCAGAGGGGAATAGCTAAGCAATTGATGATGTTCTGGGAGCTGAGGTCACTGATCACCTCCTGGGAGCTGGACAGCTGCACCCCAAGTGTCATGTTTGACTTACGTGGCAGGAAGACACTCAGCACATGCTTGCTGAATAAATGAGCAGGGAATGCAGCCTCTGGAATCAGGAGCCATGTGGAGTCCATTTTTTCTCAGTGTCACTCTAGTTCCCATTAAAAAGTGTCAGGTTTTTTTTTTTTTCTTTTTCACCTGCTTGCATTTTATTCTTGGCTTGGGGGCAGGGTAAGATTAAACTGTTTGTAACCTGGGCTGCTATGGTGATTAACATCCCAAGGTGTTTTCAGTATCTTTGAATCACTTCCCCAGTATTTCATTAGTCGTGAAGAAGGAATAATAGACTATCATTGTGAGTGAGAAGGGAAGAAGCCAAATCCCTCATAGGGGTTGTTGGATAAAGGATTATTAAATAATTCACACACCAGCTTTGGAAATAGGTAGAGAAATGTTCTAGGTTAAGAACTATTGAAGACCTTGATTTCTTTGTTGTCAGGTGATCTGCTCAGGGCTAGGCTGTGGACTATACATGGTGTGAGGTCACTAACAGGATTCTCTTAGTTGGCAGGCCCTGGATAACTCTAGGAAAAGTAGAAATGGCTAGCACCTCTCGGGTCTCTGGGAGCAAAGTATCCTGAGTTCTCAATCATAGATCACTATGAGGTACAACAACTGCTGAAGCATTTCTACCCATTATTCTGGACATGGGGATGGGTGGGAGCTGGTGGTGAAGGTTACATAGGTTGTTAGTCCTGGTGGAGGTTATTAGGTTCCTTTTAGGGAATTTCTGCAAAGCTTAGAGGTCTTTCAAGGTGAGAGTTGTAGTTTTGGGTAATCCACAAAATCCACATTATCCTTGCCCTTATCACCACAGGTCACTGAAGGCTGGCTATATTTGTTCCTTATCTGCCCACAGAGAACTCAAAGAGGCCTTATTCTCTCTTGCCAGTCAAACTTGAGCCATAAAGTTATCAACTTAGCAAGCAGCCTCATATACACTTGGGGACCTCCATGAGAGGGGGTTTTATTACAAGTGTGTTTTTCTGAGTTTGTATATGTTACAAATATCACCTCACATCAAGTAAGCTTTTACCTTTCCAATGGATAATTTTACTGGAATTATACTCCTATCCATAGCACTCTTTAGCTGTAAAAGTGATAGTAATACCATCATTCCTAACTGATAAGAAAATCAAACCTCTGAGAAATGAAGTGAGTCTCCAGACATCACTATTCCGGAAACCAAGCCCTTCCCTCCACTCAGCCATGTTCATGAAATTCTTAGGCCCTCAGACAATTCATCTTTTTCCATTAAAATGTAAAATAATGCAATCATCACTACTTCTGATCACACGCCAGTTCTTTGCAAAGATGGGACATGGACACTCTGGCTCTGTTGGATGTTCTTACCTGAAAAGTCTATCAGACTTCAGCACTGGCCAGCTCCTCCTGTATCTGTGAAGAGCTGTTATGCACAGGCCCAGCAGGGGAGGGCTTTGCATGTGTTCAACAGTTTCCTCTGCTGGTTATTGTAACAAAGGCTTCTGTATGTTATCTCCCGTAATGCTTGGGGTCTGTTCATATAAGCACTGTCTGTTTTAAATGTGACTGGAGAACACAATGGACACCTAGGACAGAGCAACTACTAAAGCACAGGTGTTGTAACCCACTTCGTTGAGTGTCCACACATCTGTGTAAGCACCGACCCAAGCGGGCAATTATCCAGTTTGATTTCAGTAAAATTTAATAAAGGCTAGCTGGGAATCACTTATTATTTTGACACTGAATGATTATAATCACCTTCTTCAAGGACTTTGGGGTCCAGTAGAGGAAATGGAACACTAGCATCTGGGTAAAGACAGTGAAGGAGCATGTGCATGGGCAGGCATAAGCCACAGGAAGGTAGGTAAGACCCAGGATTCACTATGAAGCCAAAATCTCCAGTTGCTTTTCAAAGATTTGGCGAGTGAAAAGAATGGGTTGTCCGAATTCTTTGGGGTCCTAAGAAAGCACATAGGAAAGACAATGGACATTTCCTAAAGGGTTGCAGAAAATGAACCTTAAGCACCATAATAAAAAAACGAACAGTATTTCAATTACATACATACATACACATGTGATTTTATATTCCTGGCAGGAAAAAGCTAAAAAAGAAATCTGTGAGAGTGTGGGACACTGGGAGGCTCAGGGCACACCACGTACTAGGCTTTAGTGGCTCTAGTGGCTGCAAGAGATGGGGGTGGGGTTGGAGAGACAATGCTGAAGAGGCAGGAAGCTCTAAGATACTGCTTAGCCTACCATGTCTACAGGGAGCCATTATACATTTGGAAGAGGAAAACCTTCCGTTTGCGTGTGGGTCAAGTCCTCCCTTGTGTGTGTGCAGGAGAGTTTGGAGGTAGAGGAGCTAGGGTCAGGTGCACCATTTACCCACTTAAGAAGTAGTGAGCGCCTCAGCTGCCTTTGTACTGATAATGGGGCTGCGGGTAGGAAATCAGATTCCAGAACAACCAGGGAGGCAGAACGTGTAGATTGTTGACTCACTGAATGTGGGCGGGGAGGAGATGGTTAAGGCAGAGCTCTGACTGGTCTCCAGTTGGGTGGGGAAAACCAAAAGCTTACATTTCTATAGTGTGTGCATTTCTGAAAACCCTAGGAATTAAAAAGCCCGCTTAACTGGATGGCAAATTCTTAAATTAGAAGTGCAATTTTATCTCCAAATTCACAAGAACTTTCTCATACAGCTTGGCTATCTTTGGTTTCTATTAGTATATATTTTAAAAAGGTCAAGATGCTGGTTCTTTTCATTCCCTGCAGAGAACGGGGATGATAGTAATTTTTGCTTTGACATTCACATGGTTTAGGCGTGCCCCATAACTAGCTTTTAGGGCTTCAATAGGTAATGCAGTGACCAGAAGCTCCAAAATGGGATTTAGAAGTTTCTAAATGATACCCAATTAAAAAGTGTTCCAGGCAAAATAGCAGCAAACCTTCCTTTGAAACCAACCCACTGTTCCGTTTCCCTAAGATGAGGTGGGAGCTGCGACTCCAGGCTGAGACTAACGCTGCGAGCATTCAGCTACAGCTGTAATTACTGGCAAGCAAGCTATATCCCAGAATTAGGATTATTGGTAATCACATCATATGACTGGGGGCATGATGGGTTCATGGGTTGCTGTCAACCATTGTGCCTGAGGCACATAGATATATTGAGTTTCAAACTTAAAATATTCAGCACAGAACAGACTGAGACAGAAATCACCCAATGAGCTGCTTGACAATGGAAAATTAAGTTGGTCTAAAACCAGTTAGTTGACAACATTGCATTTTATTATCCAGGCTACACTGAGTAAATGAAAAACGCAGAGTCATAAGACTCAAAGTTGATGGGGATGCAAAGGCTGACAAATCATACTTAGGACCAACTGTAGAGTTAATTTATTTTAGCTTTTTTTAAACTAAGAAATCTGACCTCACAGAGAATATAAGAAACAGCCACAGTTACATATCAGCTCATTACTGAAGCTAGAACAAAGAGTTGGCGTTTTACATTGAAGGTAGAGCCCCCATCCAAAATGACTTGTTTAATTTAGATGTGTTGACTGTGGAAAATATACATAAAGCACATGCATGTGAGTCCTGCTGATAATTTTAATTATAAAAAACATGCAATATAGAATCAATCTTATTACATTTTCATTCAGTGTAATGACACATACCTTGTTGAATAGCAGTTCTTTAGAACATGCTAATTTTATATGATTGAAATTCCATTAAGCTTCAATATCTTAATCTCCAAGCCCATAGCAACCACCATTCTGTTTCTGTAAGTTACATTACCTTAAATACATCATATAAGTGGAATAATAGAGAATTCTGTGGCTGGCTTATTTTATACAGAACAATGGTCTGAAGGCTCATTCGTGCTATAACATATGACAGCATTTTCTTCCATTATCTGTGTATACATTTTTTTTTATTTGTTTACCTGTAATGAGAGTTTATGTTCTTAACTCTTGGCTGTTAAGAAATACATAACAATGCACATGGAGTGCATAGATCTCTGAGGTCTTCTTTTTAATTTGTTTCAGATTAATTCCAAGAAATGGTATTCATGGGTCATATATTTCTTAGGGACTTCTGTATTGTTTTGCACAATGAATGTATTACATTCTCACCAACAACATGCAAATGTTCCATCCCCTTCTTCTCACTAGCGCTTGATGTTTTGTTGTTGAAAACATTCCTAAAGGCCATCTTAACAGGTGAGTATTGTTGTGTTTTTTTTTTTTTTTTTTTTTTTTTTTTTTTTTTTTTTTTTGCATTTCTCTGGTGATTAGTGATGTTGAGCATCTAGTCATAAAGATGGTCATTTTTTTTTTTTTTTTGGTTTTTCAAGATAGGGTTTCTTTGTATAGCTTTGCGCCTTTCCTGAAACTTACTCTGTAGACCAGGCTGGCCTTGAACTCACAAAGATCAGCCTGCCTCTGCCTCTCAAGTGCTGGGATTAAAGGCGTTCACCACCAATGCCCGGCGAAGATGGTCATTTTATGACAATATAGAAATGTGTGTTCAAGTCCTTTGTCATGAAGCTGATATTGATGTTATCTTTCTTGGTTGTTCCCCTCTTTTTGTGGAACTTGAGTCTCTTGTTTCTCGCTAAACCTGGAGCTCACCACTTCCAGTTAGTCTAGCTAGCCAGCTTGCCTTGAGGATTTTACTGTCTCTGCCCCTTGAGTTTTGGGATTACAGGTGTCTACAATGTCTGTGCATCTTCTCTGTGGCTTCTGGGGATTTGAACACAGGTCCTCTTGCTTGTTGAGCAAGCTCTTTACCCAATGAACAATCTCTCCAGCCCTTTCTTAGCCTTTATGAGTGTGTTTCATTCTTATTCTCTTTTCTCCTCTGACTGTATAATTTCAAATGATATTTCTTCAGAGTTACTATTTTTTTTACTTGATCAAACTTGTTCTTGGATTACTTTAGTGAATTTTAAAATTTCCCATTATATTATTATATTCTCCAGAACCCACAATCTTAGTTATTTTTACTATTTACTATCTCTTTGTCTGTATTCTCATTTTGTTTATGTATCACATTCTTAAATTTGCCAGTAATTTTTATGGTGATTATTTTGAATGTTTTTGTTACATAGTCCACAAATCTCCATTTCTTTAGGGTTGATCTCTACATTTGTTGGGATCTTCACATTGGAAAAACAAATAAACAAACCCCAGCTACTTCTGTCATTATTTATGTACTGGCTTCATACAGGGAAGAGCTTTCCCAACCAGACTGCCTAGACTGTGGGATCCTCTCAACATTTTTTGTGTGGGTGTACTCTCTGGATTGTACAGAGGTATTTGAGTAGAGCTATTTCCCAGGGGTTGAAGAAGATCTCTTTTTGTTCCCCTAATGTGCTAAGCTTGGGAAGAAGTCACATTGATCATGTCCTACAGGTGTTTTGAGTTAGCTGATTTTGTACTCACTTGGGGTTGAAGAGGCCTCTTAATTATTTTCTTGATTTCTTAAAAAGGAAACTGGTCTATGTGTTATTGTTGAAGCCTCTGAAGGTGAATAGCCTAAAAGTTTAACTTCAGATTTTATCCTTGAAAGGGATATCTTAGGGACTCATATATTCCTAAACATTCTGACCTCTTTGACCATCAAGAGGTATATGCTATAGGTCCAACAAGGAAGAGTTATAGAGGCTTTTTGTGAATGGAGAGGCTTTGAAGATAGCTCACTTACTAAATGGCTTAGAACACAGCATAACACCTGCGTTTGAGCCCCAGAACCCACGTGAAAAGCTGGGCCTGGTGGAATGTATTGCCATTATAGTACTAGAGAGACAGAGACAGGTAGATCCCTGGAGATCACTAGTCAGCCAAACTTACCTAATTTGAAAGCCCTGGGTCTTAGCGAGAGACCCCACTTTGAGAAAGAAAAGGTGGATAGACTCTTGTATACCGCCTAAGGTGGACTTCTGGCTTCCACATGCACACACATAAGAATCATGAATGGAGAGGTCATATAAATGGTAATCTGCCAGTGTCTGCTTTACCTGCCTGGTTGCTGAGAAATGTTATGCATTTGGATTTTATCATCCTATGTCAAATGATGACAGAAAAATATTCAGACAGAATTTGACACACTGTAGCAATTCTTGGGAGGTCAGATGAAGGGAAACTTAGGGAAGTCAGAGCCAATGCGTTTTTTTTTTTTTTTTATGAAGTCACTTAATTATGGCAGAATTGTTAGACAATTTCCTTCAGTAAGTTTCAAACAGCACTTAAGTTGATGCAGATTAGAATTTTATATGAAAGCATGCCTACTAGCACTGAGTACAGAAAGATTACTTGCTAAGTAGCTTTTGCTCAAAGCTTCCAACATCACCACTCTCAGATAAACTATTATCTTTCTCCTGGCCCATTATTTTATTCTCCTCAATGGCCTTCCTGGTTTCCCTTTATCCATTCCCTCCTCACACACATCATTCTCTGCATAGTGACTACAGGAGTCCATTTCATGCTAGACCACATGATGTTGCTGATTTGCTTATGACCTATGAGTACTCTTCTGTCTTATTCAGAGAAAACAAAACCAGAAACCCACTTCCTTCCAATGGTGACAGGTCTGTACAATCAGCATTTTGCTCCTTGCCCTTGAGGTTACTGAGTTTCAACTATAGTTTCCTCATTGTTGACCCGATAGCACATTAAGCACTTGACCTACTCATGGATTTTCAGTATTTGTCACTTTTCATTGAAGTGTTATTTCCCAGGTCTGTATGTTTTCACTTCCTTCAGTTTTCTGCTCAAATATTGTTGTTTTGTGTTTTTTTTCTTGGATAGTATTTTCTTCTACATTACTACATTAATTTCCACAGAGAAACCAATATTGCTTTTCTCCTCCTCCTCCTCCTCCTCCTCATTATTATTATTAGAATTACTTTGTAATCTCCCATGGTCAAAATGGAAGCTCCATAAGGGCCAGAAGATTATGTTTTACATCTACTGTTATGTCTCTAGGGCCTATAATAATGCCTAGCTTTCAATAATCACTCATTCAATAATTCAATAATTACTTTTTAAATAAATTGATAAATGTGCAAACATATTTCCAGAAGAGAAAAACCAGGTCTGAGAACTCCAAACCATAAGAAATCATTAATCCTGATTGTAGTGCTTGTCCACTCCTGCTACTTACAGCTGGAGTGCAAGAACAGGCAGAGGATGGAGAAAAGAAAACATAGAGAGCAGCTTCAGATACTTGAGAGGTGGCCTCTTTGTCACTACCAATGATGATGAGGGAAAAGATACAGAGAGGCATATTTATGAAGAAGGGAAGGGATTTATATCTGTTTGCATTTTCATAAAACAGAATAGGCTGCCTTCTATGTATAGTGAATTCCCCACTGTCCAGGATCCTCAAGCAAACACTACATGCTTAGTAGTGGAAAGTGGAGGAGAGACCTAGGAGACCTTAGAGAACTCTTCTGGACTTGAAATTGTTGAGTTCTACAGATATAAGAGGTAATTAAGTGTGTCTCTGATATATCATTACATTCAAGTACAAATGGCATTTACTGATCATCCATATTGTCAATTATGATATTTCTTTTAATCTATGCTATCTATTATAACCTTTCTCTTTCCATCTGGAAGGTATTATGTTTCATGAAAGAATGAAAAAATAAGTCCCTATCTTGCACTGCGCATTTATGTTCAATATTCCGCAGTAAAATCTAAAACCTAGACTCTGTCCTATGTTGGTTCTGTCCTGTGTGGCTACTGTAAATTTCCTGCTTAGATGTCACAAGACAAGTTCCTCACAGGAGAGCAGGCACAGATGCAGACAAAACATAGTGATTCTCTGAAAATCTTAATAGCTCACGCTCTTTCTCTGTGATGAACACTGCACACACAGTGGCTTAGCCCCAAATCTATCATTATGTAATAATGAGAGAAGTGAGATATTTGGAACCCTGAGTATTTCTGTGTATTCTAGGTCAGATATTGTCTCCAGCTTATATGCATACACTCACTGAAGGTTTTCTTAGTTCTAACAAGGTCTTGAGGGAAACTGGTTACTTTGTGAGTAACAAGGTCCAAGTTCATATTCCCAATGGGGTCGCCTATGAAATTGCTCCTGTTTGAAATCCAAGGTAGCAAATCTCATCACAAGCCCACAAACATTCTGAATAATTATGATATTTTCTTTGCATAAAGAAAAGCAAGGACAAGTGCTTACTAATGACAGCATGCAGTTGAAGGGAACTGGCAATTAGATGAGAACAATTCAGCTTACATCTCACTATCATAGACAAATTAGCCATGCATGATATCTGCAATAAAAAGGACTTTCGGTAAATTATTTAGTATTTATATTTTGTGGTGGTGCATGCCTAATAAAACCAGAAGTCACAGGGCACAGTAACAGAGTGTTACTAGCACCATTCAGAATCTGGACATGCTGCCTTGCTCAGGTGAACATTAAGGAACTTGAAACTGGAGAGACAGCTTAGTGGTTATGAGCATGTGCTGCCCTTCCAGAAGACCCAAGTTTAGTTCCTAACACCTGTGTTGTCTTGCTCACACCACTTGTACCTCCAGTTATAGGGGATCTGATGCCCTTTCCTTGCCTCTGTGGGCACCTGCACTCATAGGCACACTCCCCCCCCCCACAGGCAATTACATACACATAATTAAAATAATAATCAAATTAAATCTGTAGGACTAAAGCAGTGCCTTTTAAATAGAGAGGATGTAACCTCATTTGGAGGAAGCTCCATTCATGAGAGCCTTCATAATTCTATCATTTTTCCTGCGGATCTGGTGTGACACTTCCTCTACCAGATCCCCATTCACCTCTCTGGAAGAAATGCTATTGTTCTTTTTATAAGCTTGTATTTTCTTCAAAAAACACATTTTGCTTCTGGAGTCAGGAAGAATTATTAATAAGATTGCAACACCCCGATAGATAAAGACAGCACTGTTGTCATTATTAAAGTTGAACAGATGCTAATATTAACAATTATACTAATTAAGATTATGCTTACAGTATTGTTGTCAACAGTAGTTTTTCTTTATTAAAGTAGTTCTTAAACATCTTTTGTTTTGTTTTTGACAGAAACACACAAAGAAAACTACTTGAGTGCTTAATAAAAATGGATCTTTATATTTGTTGGGATGTACCAAACTGTCTTAGATTTGGTACCTCAGTGTCTTAACTATCTAGAGGTTTATTTTTCATTTTCAGCATAATATGTTGAACAGAAGGCAGGGCCTTTGCCCTTCTTATTCAGGTAGAGACCCAATGTCTTGAATGTTGGCAGAGACAGGCACAATTAATTACTGTGCAGGAGACTCACATTGTTTTAGATATCACAGGTGATTCTTTGATACCTTTCCTTATGATGAATAGCTGGAATGAGTCATGTGAGCCTACATGTGACAATTTGGATAGGAAGATGGAAGCCATGAATTCTTCATAAAAATTGTTTTCTCTAGCTTGGGTAGGTGTTCCCTGAAGGTCTATGTGTGAAAAGATTAGCCAGCAGCCTATACTGCTGTTGGATAGTAGTGAAACCTAAGTGAGGTGAAGCTGGATTGAAAGAAGTTAGCACTTGGGGGTCACACCTCTCAAGGGGATATTAGAACCTTAGCCCCTTCTTTCTCTTTGCTTTCTGTCCACCATGAGATGAGACTCTCCACTATGTGTTGCTGCCATGTGTACTACCTCAACACAGGAACATGAGTTGCAAGGAAGAGCATAGACTGGAACTTCTGAAGCAGTGGGCCCATATAAACCTTTCTTCTTTTTATACTTATTTGCCTCGGGTATTTGTGGTTACCACGGGAGGCTGATTAACCCAGTGCTCATGGCTTCTACACTTCCTTCTTTATCAGAGGGCAGCTCTAGACTAAAATCTGAAGCCTAAAGTGTCGTGATTTGGCAGCTACCATGAGGAAGGTTGAAGGAATTATCAGAGCAAAAGACTAGAGAAGAGAAAAATACAGTGTAAAATATATTCAAGGAAAATTGAAAAATTTCCCTGTATTTCTCTTTATCTACTTTGGTAATACAGAATTCACAGTGGCACATGCTTATAATACTGGCACTTGGGAGGTAGAGGCAGAGAGTTATGAGCTTAAGGCCAACCTGGCCTATATGTGCAGAACCTGCCCAAACCAAGCAAGCAGGCACACAAGTAAGCAAACAAAACAATTTGGAGTTTGTTCTTTGTTATATGAAAAAACTATAGAGTTGTATGTATTTTGGAAGATGAAAGATGCCCGCATTGTTCTTCTCTCTGGTAGTATTAAATAACCCTCACTTAATCTTTGTCCAGTAGAAGTCCTATGCTTATTCTGCAAATGTCTTCTGTTTGCTGCCTTAGCATTTCATCACAGAGTAGTGTGCGATTTGGATATGAAGCACTTTCCTCACTCCCATGAGAGTCCAATGTGTTGGAGTTTGGTCTTCAGTTGGTAGTGACTGAGAAGTGATTGCATCATGAGGGTATTAACTCTACCAATGGCTCAATTCATTGCTGAGTTCACAGGTGAAATTGACCACTGTACAATAGTCCAATTGGAGGAAGTGGGGGACTAGGGTTATGTCCCTGAAAGATATACCTTGTTCCCAGACAATTTCTTGCCCATTCTCTCTGCTTTCCAGTTGCCTTGAGTAGTTTTGTTCTGCCATGCCCTTTCATCAGAACATTCTCTTTTAACTATGGCTCTCCTACCACAGAACCAAGCTATCTTGATTTGGTCTTCTGATAAGTAGACCAAAACCTCTCAAACCTTAAACCCAAAATAAATCTCCTCTCTTTCAATTTGACTTCTCACAGGACAGAAAGCCAACTAACATAAGCACCATTGTAGTTTCTTGCTGTGCCATGAACTTCCTGTGGGTTTGGACTGTAATTTTTCTTTTAAGATTCTCTACAAGGAGCTTTGTTTTAAGAATCTTGTGATTAACAAGGACTGGATTATAGACACAGTTGTTGCCTCAGGGTAAAGTGGAATGGTCTTACAAATATCTGAAATCATGCAAATCTAATTCATCTAATCTCATCCAATTATCTAGTGAAGTATTCAAAAAACAGAATACAAGAATTTAGGACACAACATTGTTTTTAATTGCATCAAGTAGGATCCCAGATGCTCATGTCCAGTCCCAGGATAAGCATTGTCAGCTGGTGTCATTCCTGATCCAGTTTTAGTTCCATAGTGCAGAGACACCTCCTACCAGCTGCCTGTGTTGAAGGTGATTGCCCAATCCTACTGTGTCTTTTCTTTTCTTTCATGAATAATTCCAAAAGAGTCAAACAAACCAAACACAAGGTAAATATCATTTTTAGCAAATAAGAGGAAAGTTGTCTGGGATGCTATGCAAACCACTTTTCCTTTACATTTTGGTCAACATTAAACAAATCACTGGCTAACTAAAAACCTTTATATCTTCAGAGAGAGAGTCATTAAAATACTAGTTGTAAATGGTTTTTTTTTAAAGATTAAAGCTTTTGAAGAAGAAATGATGATCAGCCAGATATAGCAGAAAGTCATAGACATCTGAATCAGACATATAGCACTTTCTGCATTATGTCATTATTTCAGACTTTTCTCATTAGCCTCAGGCTCTCATGATCAATCATCATCCCGTAGATACTGCACACTCAACATATTGTAAGTCTAGCTCGTTCTTCATTTATCCTTTGTCTCCATTTCTTCATGTAGCTCTTTCTTCTCCTCCTGAAGTAACTATGAGATTAAATATTCTGCATGGGTGACTGACTGGTACCCTGGGCGATAGTCTTGATCCCCTTGTCATCAAATTCTATAACTCCCTAGCAGACAGGGCTTGTCGTCTGCTCCAAATTCATTTCCCCCTTTTACATAGTTAAGAATCTTGATTTTGTTTAAGCCTTGTATTGTGCTCTGATAAAAAATATCCTTACAGAGTTTCTTGACTTTAGAGGCAATCATGTGATCTTTTAATGGCTAGTGGATGGGAAGTTTCCAAGGATGTTTAGGAATGCCGTTGTTTTCCTGATATAAATAAACAGACTAGGTTGGTTAATGCCTTTTCTTTCCTTTAATTCTTTTGAAATCTGTGTGTGTGTGCTCATATGTGTGCACAGGCATGAACTGCCAAAGCAAACACATGGAGTTCAGAGGACATTCTGGAGTATCAGCCCTTGCTTCCACCTTGTTTGAAGCAGATGCGTGCTACCACACTTAGCTTTATATAGGTCCTGGGGATTTGAAATCTCATCCTCATGCTTTCACATCAAGCACTTTATCCACTGAGTTGTCTCCTCAGCTCTCACTTTTACTGTGCTTATCTCTATATCTAAGCATGTCTAAACAATATCTACAAATAGAACACCTATGTATCAACCATGATGGGGAGAATAATGGGATATGAATTAGGATGTGGAGTGAGGATGAAGGAGGATGGAGATGATGTTTGGCAATCTCTTCAGTAGATAGAGTTTGGGTAGTCTGTCACAAGCCTTTTATAATATGAGAGAAAAATAAAAAACTTTCTTGAGTGAGTCACTAAAGGGCTTCTCCCAATGATATGCAAAGCAGTCAATACACAAGGCCAAGTTTGTTAGTTTGCCTTGACAATACTTGTTGGATCTCTCTACTCCTCTCCACACCCACTGTTATTTCCTTGGCTTAGACCCCTGTAGTTGGAGGGTTTCTCCGGTTCCACCAAGCCCCCTCCGTCCCATGTTCCACTTATAAAATAATCATTCAGAAGCTTATATTAATTATAACTGCTTGGCCATTTGCTCAGGCTTGTTACTGACTAGCTCTTACACTTAAATTAACCCATAATTCTTATCTATGTATAGCTACATGGCTTGGTATCTTTTCTTAGTTCTGCCTTGTCATCTTGCTTCTTCTATGTCTGGCTAGCAACTCCTGACTCATCCTTTCTCTTCCCAGAATTCTCCTCTCTGCTTGCCCTGCCTATACTTCCTGCCTGGCTACTGGCCAATCAGCCTTTTATTTATCAATCAATCAGAGCAACACATATTAATAGCATACAGAACAATATCCCACAGCACCTTCTTTTTTCTGTCTAATCAAAAAGGAAGATTTTAACCTTAACATAGTAAAATTATATATAAAAGAACAGTTATCAAGCAAGAATTACAGTTACAATATTTAGTCTATTTGTATTTTGTAAAATTAAAGAAAATATTCTATCATCTATCCTATATTTGAAAGTCTAAAGTTCCATATCTTTAAATTATAATTATAACTATTTAGTCTTCAATTACATCAAAGACCCCGGAAGGATATAATATTACCTAAATAAACAGGAAATGCATTGTAAGTAACTTCCAAAATTCTGGAAATGACAGAGACAGTTGCTTGCCTGGTCAGTCATGCAAAGTTCTTCTGTAACTTTGGGGCATTCATCTTCAGTCTATAGGTCTAGAGTCTCTCAGTTGCTTCTCTCTATGTCCAGTAGAATGTCTGGCAGTTTCTTCTGTGAAACAGGAACCTGAAAGACTATCTCACCTTGCAAAGTTCAGTGGTCACCTTCCTATGGATCCTACATGTCTAATCGATACAACATTTTGTCAAGCAATCCAGGCAAAAACAGTTTCTTGACCAAATGGTTCTTTTTGCCAAGAAAAAGATAAACTCCATATGAAGTGTCTTCAATGCCCATCTTCTTCTTTAAAGTAAATGGGTGCTGCCAGGAGCAGATGTGTCTTATTGTCCAGCAAAGTCTAAGTTTTTAAAACATTTTAAATGTGGTATTCTGTAGGTCTTTGAAGTGTTTGAAGATTACCTACCTAATTGAAATATATCTATTTTCTGTTGGTAATATAAGTTAGGATAGAAGGTGAATTAGGTACATTTTGGACTCACCAAAATAGGATAGATAATGGAATATTTTTGCTGAATTTGTCAAATGCAAACGGACTAGACATTGTTAATGTATTTGTTGCTTGTATATATTATATATAGTTGTTATACTTATTGTATATAGTTTTTCTTCTATTAGTTATAACTATTTTATTTTTTATTTTATACAAAAAAGGAGGAAATGTGGTGATATTTTATTTGTGCTCTAATAAATAAAGCTTGCCTGGGGATCAGAGGAAAAAGCCAGCCATTAAACAGAAGTCAGATAATGGTAGCACATACCTTTAATCCTATCAATTGGCAGGCAGGGATCTGTCTAGACCTCTGTGAGTTCAAGTCTACACTGGGGAATAAAGCCAGGCATGCTGACACATCCCAGCACTAACCATAGAGTTCTGGAAGTCTTTACAGACAAACAGGAAGTGACACAGCTGGGCAGGAAGATGAAGTGATGTACCTGGGCTGAGAGAGCAAATGAGAGAACAGAACAGAAAGGCACATAGGTGTGGGTATACAGGAGTAGGTCTCTTTGGAAGCTGCAGAGATGGTGAGGTAAGGTTGGCTGGTAGCTTTCCCTATTTCCCTGATCTCTCAGGTTTCCACCTCTATATCTGACTCCATGTTTTTTATTTAATAAGACCATTTAGAAATTCTTTTTTTTGTTCAAAGAAGAAAGCCAAGAGGTCAGAGCTAAGAGCCAAAACCTTACCCTTCCTCCTGCCCTTCCTCCTGCACTTCCTCCTGCCCTTCCTCCTGCCCTTCCTCCTGCCCTTCCTCCTGCGGTGGTTCTACCTCTCCAAACCAGAGCTACTCCCTGTGTTAAAGTCTTTATATAGAGTTTCTGTTCTGCCTTCTCATTGGTTGTAAACCCAACCATATGACCGCCTCGTCACAGCCTGTCTGTATAGACCTCCAGGTTTTCTATGATTGGTATTGAGATTAAAGACATGTGTATCCAATACTGGCTGTATCCCTGAACACACAGAGACTTACCTAGCTCTGCCTACCAAGTGCTGGGATTACAATTGTAGGCCACCACTGCCCTGCTTTCCTATGGCTTGCTAATAGCTCTGACCCCCGGGCAACTTTATTTATTAACATACAAAAAATATTTTAATACAAATAAAATATCACCAAAAATGGGGTGTGCTGATAGGCATGGGAGGGATAGACAATTTAAAGCATGAGTGGGTAATCATAACATTATATATATGTGTGAAATTTTCAAATAATTAAACAGACCCCGATTCCCAGAGTGAGTGCAGCAGCCTCTTGATTGAGGTCTTTGCTGTCACTACTATTCCTTCTTTTATCCATTTTACTTAATGTGATTGGACTGTTTTCAGTGAATCATTTATATCTACCCCAAATATACAAATATAATTTTGTATATAAATTCAAACACTTCATGGATTACAAGACTTGACACACCTTCATAATTTCATCTCTTTCCATTCTGCCTTGAACTCTGAACTCAAATCATGTTGAAAAAACTCTCTTTTTCCTCCTCTTCTCTTTTTAATTTTTGAGACACAGTCTCACTATGTAGCTTTATTTGGCCTGAAACTCACTGTGAATACAAGGCTGGCTTTGAACTCACAAATATCTGCCTGTCTCTCCCTTTGGAGTGCTGAGATTAAAGGTGAAAGTTGAATCACCATCCCTGGCCATATTGAACATTTAATTTTATGACTATGCCTGTTCTTTGGAGCATTGAAACTGCTCTAGCTTGAATGCAGCCATGAGTATTAGGAATATGAACAGATATAACTGTATTCCAATAAAGTTTTATTTCTAGGCATTGGGCTGGATTTGGCCTCTAGCCTACAGACTGCCCATTCCTGGTTTGAATATTTGTGAACATACAGATATGATAAGAAATTCCTATTGCTGTAACAGCTAGATTCTCGCTATATAGAGATCACAATGCAACAGAAGCAGAAGAAACTCATGCATTATTATGTGAGCATTATGACCCCAAGATGGCCCTCCAATGCATTTAGCCACTGCTGTGCTTTGTGACTTGAACAACTTGTTTCACTTTTGTTTTTCTCTTTGAATACTTAATGCTGTTGAATTCTGCCTAGTACTTTCTCTACCAAACAATTGATATTTTCCCTTTGTTATCAATTTTCTTGTTCCAAGAAGTCATTAACAACTTTGTGCTGTGGGGTGATCCTTCTGTGTGCTGTGAATATGCATTACTCTCATTGGTTAATAATAAAGCTATTTGGCCAATAGCAAGGCAGGACAAAGTTAGGGAGGGCAATCAAACTGAGGACTGGGGTGAAGAAGGGTGCAGTCAAGAGAGAATCAAGCTAGCAGCCCAAGAAGCAAGATGTCAGAGGGTAGGTAAAGCCAAGGCCATGTGGCAATACATAAAATAATAGAAATGGGTTAACTTAAAAATAACAGCTAGTTAATAACAAGCCAGAGCTATTGGCAGAGCATTTTGTAATTAATATAAGCTTTTGTGTGTTTATTTAAGACTGAGTGGTCAGAACAGAAAACTCCACCTCCATTTACAATTTTGTTTTATATCAAAAGTTTTTCTTGTAGTTTTTGTTATGCCTCCATTAGGGGGAAGGGGTCAGTCTCCCTTGGGAGCTCCACAAGCCTGGTAAGTTGGTAAATTTCCTCACTCCTAAGCCAAAATGCCTACTTAGAAACTACTTTGGTTAGGAATTTATCATAGAACTTGGACTCTAGAAACTACCTTAGTTAAGGGTTTGTCATAGAACTATCCTAAACATATAAGACCCAGGGCTTTTGAGTTCTACTTCTTGAATATATCTTTATTGGTACAGACAGGACACAGGACTCAAGTGGAGGAATGATTGATCTTATGAGAAGATTAAATACAAGAATTTAAGTGTTCATGACTGCCACCTCCATGGCAGTCTGTAGTTTCTTTAATAGATAGTTCCTACTCAGCTTTAAAATGTAGTCGAAAGAGTTATCTACTTATGTCAAGGTCTCATAAAATAGCAAACCAGCAACTCTATTTTTAGTGTGCTTTCTTTCTCACTGGAGAAAATTGTCTGCTAGGAAAATTAAAGTCTTTGTAGCCTCTTCCTCTGCCTAGTGCTGGTAGCGGCTTCAATAATAATACAACCAACAATTTCTTAGCTCTTTGCCTAAAGCATTGTTAGTCTTTTATACATATTTATTTTATTTTGTGTCTTGGACCTTCTAACACTTAATAATATAATTTACTTTGATTACCCTGCAGATGAGACTCTCCAGGACTCAATTTAAAAAAATTAATGCATTTAATTTTGGTAGAAGTATGCAACAAGACACCAGGTGACTCAGCTAAGTAAAAGAAGGGTTCCTAATTATGCGTCTTAATCAAATTGTACTCTGAGTGCCCTTCTGGGGTTACCTTCTGCAGAATCTAGAGCCATTGAGGAGTGCTGACTCAGTTTTCCCTAATTGCAAAATGGGGATTATCTGTATTTAAGGCACCCTGAAGTTTCTAAATATTTAAAATTCATATTCACAACTCTTCCCAGAGCATAGCATTTAGGGATGCTTAACAACAAATGACTCCCTACCCCCAGGCAGTATTCTGAATTCTTTCCAGCCTCACCTGCTGTTTTATTGCACATTTGCTGATAATTGCTTTTGTGTAACTAGAGTTTGTGGGGTACAGAAAAAAAAATGAGTAGTCATATCTCCAGATATGGAGTCCACTGAACACCTGGGCATTATTTTAAAAATTATTTTAAAATGGATTGACTGCTTTTTTTTTTCTTTCTCATAGTAAGACTTTACTCATTGGATTGGATTTATTTGTTCCATTTCTCTTCACATTGCAGATTGTGATATGAGAATGAATGATAGGTCTTTCCAGAGGGACGTCAGCATGACGAAGCAAGCCATGCTTTGCCTCCTCTCATTTATAAGCAGCACAGTGATGTGAAGAGAACACCAATTAATTTTAGATATAATCTCTTTGTATAGCCTAACTTGGTCTTCAACTCTCAATCCTCCTGCTTCAGCCTTTTGAGTTCTAGTGTATATAGCTGCCATACCCAGCTAAGTAAGTAAATTTCTAGCTTGGGGGGGTGGAGAACAGATGTATTCTTAGAGGGTGTGAGTCATGATTTCTCAAGGCTAAGTCCAGTAAGCAGGGTCAAGGAGGAAGCTGGAATTGAGCTGAAGCTTTGACTGGATATGTTTGTTAGAGATGGTGTTTGGGAGGCAGTTGATTTGATCCATGAACATATTTCCATAAAGCTCTGGTTATTAAAAATTAGAAGGAGTTTTTTTTTTAATTGGGAGAATTGCAGGGACATATGTAAGAGTGAATAAATTCAGGTGTGAAGATGAATTTTTCATAATATGAAAAAATATTTGTTTTGCCTAAAAATCTGAAGGCAGGAGAGAAATTAAAATAACTCCCTCATCCAGGTGGTGGCGGCACATGCCTTTAATCCCAGCATTCTGGAGGCAGAGGCAGGCAGATCTCTGTGAATTCAAGTCCAGCCTGGACTACAAAGTGAGCTCCAGCATGGGCAGAGCTGTTATACAGAGAAACCCTGTCTCAAAAAACCAAACCCAAACAAACAAAACAAAACAAAACAAAACAAAAACAATGGTCTTTGTTCTCCTAGCCAATCACCCCAGCCTCTAGGCTTTAGTCCCAGGGGCACAACCAGTCCCTCCATACCCCCACCTATTGCAGCCCCAGTTGCAGGCCAGGGCCATCTCCTCCCACTGGACTTTATAACCTACAAACCTTACTACACCTCCCAAACCCACCCATCCCTGGAGATTGCAGCTACTCCCTGAGATGTGGACCTCACCAGCTCTGATTGGACCGAGAGTTGAGTCTTTGTTCTCCCAGCAGATCAGCCCAACCCTAGACTTTTGGCTCAAGGGCACAACCAATGTCCCCATTCCCCCACCCATTGCAGCCCCAGTTGCAGGCCAGCAGGCAGGAATTACCACCCCCCCACAGAACCCTGTAACCTACAAGCCCCACTCTATCACCCCAAACCCACCCATCCTCTAAGACTGCATCTGCTCCCTGAGACACAGAGTCCATTAGCTCCAATTGGACCAAGAGCTCTGATAGGACCAAGAGGTGCTCCCTGAGACACAGACTCTGCCAGCTCTGACTGGACCAAGAGCTCCAATTGGACCAGGAGTGCCAAATGGACCAAGAGTAGCACCCTGAGACTTAGACACCTTTTGCACCAAATGGAGGAAGAGATAGGTAGACACGAGTGCAAGAATATACTCAACAACATAAAGAGTAATATGGCACCACCAGAACCTAGTGGTTCTATATCAGGAGGACCTGAACATCCCAATGTAGAAGAAGCAGAAGAAATTGACCTTAAAAACGACGTTTAGAAGATGATAGAGGCCTTTAAAGAGGAAATGAAAAATTCCCTTAAAGAAATTGAGGAAAAGACAAACAAAAAAAATTGAAGAAAACAATAAATCTCTTAAAGAAAATTTAGAAAACCAAGAAAAAGCAATCAAACAGGTGAAGGAAACATTTCAAGTTTTGAAAACTGAAACAGAGGCAATAAGGAAGTCATAAACTGAGGGAATGCTGGAAATGAAAAATCTGAGTAAACAAACAGGAACTACAGATGCATGCATAACCTACAGAATGCAAGAGATGGAACAGAGAATCTCTAGTGTTCAGGATACAATAGATCAAATAGATTCATCAGTCAAGGAAAACACTAAAGCCAACAAAGTCATAACAAAAAGTGTCCAGGAAATCTGAGACACCATGACAAGACCAAACCTAAGAATAATAGGGATAGAAGAAGAAGAATATCAGCTCAAAGGCACAGAGAATATATTCAACAAGATCATAGAAGAAAACTTTCCCAACCTAAAGAAGGAAATGCCTATGAAGATACAAAAAGTTTACATTAAATAGGCTTGACCCCAAAATGAAGTCCCCTCGCCACATAATAATCAAACCACTAAACATACAGAATAAAGAAAAAATATTAAGAGCTGCAAAGGAAAAAGGCCAAGTAACATATAAAGGCAGACCCATCAGAATAACACCTGACTTCTAAGTGGAGACTCTGAAAGCCAGAAAGTCCTGAACAGATGTTATGTAGACATTAAGAGTCCATGGTTGCCAGCTGAGACTACTATACCTAGCAAAACTCTCAATTACCATAGATGGAGTAAATAAAATATTCCATTATAAAACCAGATTTAAACAATACCTATCTACAAATCTAGGCCTACAGAAAGCATTAGAAGGAAAAATCCAATCCAAGGAAGTTAGATGCACCCATAAAAACACAGGCAATAGATAATCCCACTATGGTGATATTTTATTTGTGCTGAAATGTGATTTGATTTGTATGTTAATAAATAAAGTTGCCTGGGGGTCAGAGCTAATAGCAAGCCATTTAGCAGAAGTCTGGCAGTGGTAGCACATGCCATTAATCTGATCACATGGCAGGCAGGTCTGTGTGTTCAAGGACATAGCTAGCTTGGTGGCACATGCCTTTAATCCAAGTACCAACCATAGAGACCTGGAGGTCTGTATAGACAGGCAGTGATGAAGTCATGTGGTTGGGTTTAGAACCAATGAGAAGGCAGAACAGAAAGTCAATAAAAAAATACAGACACACGGGAAGTAGGCCTCTTTTCTCAGGGGAAGGACGGCAACGCCTGGTAAGCTAAAGGCTATTCACTAGTGACCTCTTGGGCTTTTAACTCTTTATTTGGCTCCGTGTTTCTTATTTAATAAGACTGTTTAGAATTACATCTACATCCCACACTAACAAATTCTAAAGAATGGAAACACACAACACTACCACCAAAAACCAGGAATTAACAATCACTGATTTTTAATATCCCTTAATATCAATGGACTCAATTTGTCTATAAAAAGACACAGGCTAAGAGAATGGATACAAACACAGAATCCATCTTTCTGCTGCATACAAGAAATACACCTCAACTTTAAAGACAGACAATACTTCAGAGTATAGGGTTGGGAAAAGTCTTTCCAGTCAAATGGACTTAAGAAGCAAGCTGGTGTAGCTATCCTAATATTTAACAAAATAGACGTCAAACTAAAATTAACCAAAAGAGATCAAGAAGGACATTACATACTCATCACAGGAAAAATCCATCAAGATAAAGTCTCAATTCTAAACATTTATGCTCCAAATACCAGGGCACCTACAGATGTAAAAGAAACATACAAAGCTTAAATTGCACATCGACCACCCCACACACTATTAGTGGGAGACTTCAACTCCCCACTCTCACCAATGGACAGGTCTGCTAGACAGAAACTTAAAAGAGAAATAAGGGATCTAACAGATGTTATGACTCAAATGGACTTAGTAGATAGCTACAGAACATTCTACCCTAACACAAAAGAATATACCTTCACTTCAGCAACCAATGGAACCTTCTCTAAAATTGACCACATAGTTGGTCACAAATCAAATCTCAACAGATACAAAAAAAAATTGGAATAACCTCCTGTATTTTACTGGATCACCATGCCTAAAGTTAGATTTCACCAACACAAAATACAGAAAGTCTACAAACTCATGGAAACTGAATAATGCTCAACTGACCACTTCCTTCCTCAACTTGACCACTGGGTCAAGGAAGAAATAAATAAAGAAATTAAAGACTTCCTAGAATTCAATGAAAATGAATGTACAACATACCCAAACTTATGGGACACTGTGAAAGCACTTCTAAGAGAAAAGTTCATAGCTCTAAATGCCTACATAAAGAAGTTGGAGAAATCTCACACTAGCGACTTAACAGCACACTTGAAAGCTCCAGAAGAAAAAGAAGCATACTCATCCAGGAGGAGTAGATGCCAGAAAATAATCAAATTGAGGGCTGAAATCAATAAAATAGAAACAAAGAGAACAATACAAAGAATCAATGAAACAAAGAGTTGGTTCTTTGAGAAAAATCAACAAGATAGAAAAACAAAAATATCCAAATTAGCAAAATCAGAAATGAAAAGGGAGACACAACAATTGACAATGAGGAAATCCAAAGAATCGTCAGGTCATACTTCAAAAACCTGTACTTCACAAAATTGGAAAATCTAAAAGAAATAGACAATTTTCGGGATAGGTAAGATATTAAATCAAGACCAGATAAACAATTTAAATAGACTCCTATGAAAATAGAAGCAGTCCTTAAAAGTTTCCCAACCAAAAAAATCCCAGGACCAGATGGTTTCAGTGCAGAATTCTACCCGAATTTCAAAGAAGAGCTAATACCAATACTCCTCAAATTGTTTCATACAATAGAAACAAAAGGAACATTGTCAAACTCTTTCTATGAGGCTACATTTACCCTGATACCCAAACCACACAAAGATGCAACAAAGAAAGAGAATTACAGACCAATCTCCCTCATGAACATTGATGCAAAAATACTCGATATAATACTAGCAAACTGAATCCAAGAACACATTAAAAAAATTATCCCTCATGATCAAGTACGCTTCATCCCAGAGATGAAGAGATGTTTCAACATACAAAAATCTGTCAATGTAACCCATCATATAAACAAATTGAGAGAAAAAAACACATGACCATCTCATTAGATGGTGAAAAGGCCTTTGACAAAATCCAACACCCCTTCATGATAAAGGTCGTGGAGAAATCAGGAATATAAGAAACATACATAAACATAATAAAGGCAATTTACAGCAAACCAACAGCAAATATCAAATTAAATGAAGAGAAACTAAAAGGGATTCCACTAAAATCAGGAATAAGATAAGACTATCCACTCTCCCCATATCTATTCAATATAATACTCGAAGTTCTAGATAGAGCAATAAGACAACAAACAGAGATCATGGGAATACAAATTGGAAAAAAAGAAATTAAACTTTCACTATTTGCAGATGATATGATAGTCTACATAAATGACCCCTAAATTCTACCAGTGAAATCCTATAACTTAATAAACACCTTCAGTAATGTGGCAGGATACAAGATTATCTAAAAAAAAAAAATCAGTAGTCCTCCTATATACAACTGATAAACAGGCTGAGAAAGAAATCATAGAAACATTACCCTTTACAATAGCCACAAATAATATAAAATACCTTGGGGTAACTCTAACCAAACAAGTGAAAGACTTGTATGACAAGAACTTTAGATCCTTGAGGAAATAAATTGAAGATATCAGAAAATATTAAGATCTTCCATGGATAGGTCGAACCAAGACAGTAAAAATGGCAATCTTACCCAAAGCAATCTACAGATTCAGTGCAGTCCCCATCAAAATCCCAAAACAATTCTTCACAGACCTTGAAAGAGCAATACCCAACTTCATATGGAAAAACAGAAAGTCTAGGATATCTAAAACAGTCATTTATAATAAAGCAACTTCTGGAGGCATCATCATCCCTGACTTCTAGTTCTACTATAGAGCTATAGGAATTAAAAACAGCTTGGTTTTGGCATAAAAACTGACATATGGACCAGTGGAATCAAATTGAAGATCCTGACATTAATCTACACACCTATGAACACCTGATTTTTGACAAAGAAGCCAAAACTATACAATGGAAGAAGGAAAGAATCTTCAACAAATGGTGCTGGCATAACTGGATGTCAACATGCAGAAGATTGCAAATAGATCCATATCTGTCGCCATGCATAAAACTCAAATCCAAGTGGATGAAAGGCCTCAAACTCACAGAGATTCGCTTGGCTCTGCCTCCCAAGTGCTGGGTTAAGATCATTCTATTTTAACTAATGAGACTTAAAGAAGAACTCTGTGTGCCTATGTGTGTTTATGTTCCCGTGTATATGAGTGTATTCATGTCTGTATGTGTGTATGTGGAGTCCAGAGGTTAATGCTAATTGTCTTCCTCAATGGCTCTTCACCTTATTTTTGAAGCAGGGTCTCTCACTGTACATGGAGCACCTGACTTGCTAATCTGGTTAACCAGCAAGCTTTAGACATTTCCCTTTTTCCACTCATACTTCAATGGGATTATTGGGGCAAGCCATTCTACCCAGCTACCACACCTGGCATTTATTTATGTATTGAATATTTGTGGTTTCCAGCTCAGATCCTCATTCTTGCATTGAAAGTGCTTTACTAACTGAGCCATGCCTCATGTCCCAGATACATTTTAAACAAATTCTAACCCTTTGAGAATTTATTAGAACCTAATTTTCTAGGGTTAATCAGAGCTCATTTGAGAATGGCCACCATAGGCTCATATGTTTGAATGCTTGGTCCCCAGTTTGTGGAATTGTTTGGGAAGGATTAGGAGGTATGGCCTTGTTGGAGTGAGTGTGTCACTAAGTGTGGTCTTTGAAAAGCCTACACCAGTCCTAGTGTATCTCTCTGCCTGAGGAGGATGCAAAGCTCTCTGCTACTGTCCCAGCACCATGCCTATCTGCTCCATGCTATGATAATAATGAACTAAACCTCTGAAACCATAAGCAAACCTTCAGTTAAATGCTTTATTTTATAAGAGTTGCCTCCATCATGGTGTCTCCTCACAGCAACAGAACAGTAGCTTAGACATTATCTTTGAAAGAAAGACCCAGAAACAAATGCTGGAGGTAAAAAAATATTACACTGGAAATCATGAATACCTCTGGAGGGCTCATTAGGATATGGGGTATGGCTGAGAGTCTCGGAGCATAAAGATACAACATTTGATAAACTTCTTAGAGAGATCAGGAATATAAGGGACATATTTCAATGTAGTAAAGGCAATATACAGCAAGCCAACAGCCAGCATCAAATTAAATGGAGAGAAACTCAAAGCAATTCCAAGAAAATCAGGAACAAGACAAGGCTGCCCACTCTCCATATCTATTCAATATAGTACTTAAAGTTTTAGTTAGAGAAATAAGACAACAAATGGAGATCAAGGGGAAACAAACTGGAAAGAAAGAAGTCAAAGTATTGTTATTTGCAGATGATGTAATAGTATACACTAAGTGACCCCAAAAATTCTACTAGGGAGCACCAATGGCTGATAAACATCTTCAGAGAAGCAGTGGATACAAGAATAAATAAGCCCTCCTATATACAAATGACAAAGAGGCTGTGAAAGAAATCAGGGAAACAACACCCTTTACAATAGCCATAATAATATAAAATATCTTAGGGTCATTAACCAAGGAAGTGAAAGACCTGTATAATAAAAAATTTAAATCTTTGAAGAAGGAAATGGAAGAAGATATCAGAAGATGGAAAGATCTCCCATGTTTAGGGATCAGTAGGATTAACGTAGTAAAAATGACCATCCTACAGAAAGCAATCTACAGATTCAATGAAGTCACCATTAAAATTCCAACTCTTCACAGACCTTTAAAGAACAATACTCAACTTCATATGATAAAAAAAAAAAAAAAAAACAAAACCCACCTGGCATAGTGTTGTGTGCTGCTGTTCCCTTTGGGGGAGGGGGCCAAGTAGGCACAGAGTCAATGACACAGACTCTGGGAGAATGTTGAAACAAGCTCAGCTTATTCAGGAAGAGGCAAGCCTTATATACCCTCCTCCCCACCCTGGGGAGAGGTCTGATGAATATGCATCTGCTGGTGTGACAGGGCTGCCTCTCATTGGTCCAGGTCATCTCCAGATCACATTTCAGCGCTGTTGCTAAGGCCCTTAGGCAGACCCAGGTTGGCTCTCAGAAAGTATCTTTTTTACATGTTTGGGCTGGCTGCCTCTCAAGCCTGTTAGGGATGAGTCATCCCACAGGATAGCTAAAACAATTCTGCAGAATAAAAGAACTTCTGTAGGCATCAGGATCTCTGATTTCTAATTGTATTACAGAGCTATATATATAGTAATGAAAACTGTATGATATTGGCATAAAAATAGACATGGTGGTCAATGAAATTGCATCAAAGACACTGATATAAATCCAGACTCCCATGGACACTTGATTTTTGATTAAAAAAAAAAATCCAGAAATATACATTGGGAAAAACTTCAACAAATGGTGCTGGTCTAACTGGATGTCAGCATGTAGAAGAATGCAAATAGAACCATATCTATCATCCTGCACAAAACTCAAATTCAAGTGGATCAAAGACCTTAACATAAAACCAGAAATATTAAGCCAGTTAGAAGAAAAAGTGGGAAATAGCTTTGAACACATTGGTACACGAGACAACTTCCTGAACAGAACACCAATAGGGCAAGTACTAAGATCAACAATTAATAAATGAGACCTCATGAAACTGAAAAGCTTTTGTAAGGCTAACAACACTGTTAATAGTACAAGAAGGCATCCCAGAGAATGGGAAAAGATTTTTATCAAGGCCACACATGACAGATGTCTAGTATCCATATATATAAAGAACTCAAGAAGCTAGACTTCAACAAACTTATGTCAATTAAAAAATGGGGTAGAGATCTAAACAGAGAATTAATTTTCAAAAGAGGTAACTCAAATGGCTGAGAAATACTAAATGTTCCACCTCTTTAGTTATCAAGAAAATGCAAATCAAAAGGACTCTGAGATTCCATCTTATACCTATCAGAATGGCTAAGATCAAAAACACTAATGACAGCTTATGCTGGAGAGAATGTAGAGCTAGAGGAACACTCCTCCACTGTTGGTAGGAGTGCAAACTTGTACAACCACTTTGGCAATCAACATGGCAGTTTATTAGAAAATTGGAAATTGACCTATCTCAAGACCCAGCAATACTACCAAAGACTTCTAGTAATTGGGACATAGAACCTGAACTGACCATCTTCTGCAACCAGGCAAGGCCTCAAGTGGAGGGAATTAAATACTGACCCAAACACAAAACCTTAGACCTATAGTTCACTCTACGTGCAGAATGATCTTGGACCAAAGCCTAGCAAAATCCTCATCAAAGAAACCAGTGTGGCTTCATCCAGCAACTGATGGGAGCAGGTACAGACTCCTATAGTCCAAACATTAAGTGGAGCTAGGGGCGTCATGTGGATGTTGGGGAGGAAGGACAGAAGGATGCAGAGGGGTCAGGGAAACCAAGAGGACATAGCCCATAGAATCAATTGACCAGGATGCATAAGGGCTCACAGAAATCAGGGAGCCTGTAAGGGTCTGACCTAGGTCCTCTGCATAAATAGTATGGTTGAGTAGCTCGGTGTTCTAGTTGGATTGTAGGATAAAAGGGCCAACCAGACAAACACATCCTGACTCTGAAAACAGAGCCAATGAAAGAAACACACCCTGATCCTGAAACCAGAGCCAGTGAAAGAAACACACTTTGGCTCTAAAACCAGAATCAAAGAAACACACCCTGACCCTAAAACCGGAGCCAAAGAAACACTCTGCCCCTGACCACCTGAGCATGAAACCAACCAATCCCTGAGCAGCAAAACCAACCAACCATGGTTAACATGAAATCTAACCAACCTCTGAGCTTGTCCAAACTCAGGGGATTGAAATCTGACCAATTCCCATCCTGAAAATCTTCTCCCTGGAGAGACTCCACCCCTAAGAAGCCCTATAGAAGCCCTGTGCCTGTTCAGTTGGCCCCTGTCCTTCTCCACCCTGACAGGGGCAGTTACTCTCCTGGATTCCTCCCTCCCAAATAAATCTCTTTAAAGAGTTTTGGGTGAAATCTTTTGCTGCAGAGAAGCAGAATCTCTGCTGGGCAAATCCCTAGTGGAGCAGAGCAGAGCAGCAATGGACATCTCTGCTGAGAAATGTTCTGAGCAGAGTGGAGCACAGCTCAGCTGTAAAGGCTGGCTTTTGGAGAGGAGCAGGATTGCCACATCCTGTGGGGAGACTATCCTTCACCAGAACCCAGCTTCAGGTATAGCCTGACTTCCCGACAAGTCGGGATACCTTTCTACTCACAGCTATAGGTATCCAGCATACCTTCCCTTCACAGCTGTTGGTATAGCCTATCTTCTCACAGTCAGGGTACCTTTCTCTTCAGAGCTGTAACACTCAAATGGATTCTGAATAGTGTGAGTGTAGTGTGGTCACTGACTCTTTTGCCTGCGTATGGAACTCTTTTCCTCCTACTGGGTTGCCTCATCCAGCCTTGATGTGATAGCATGTGCCTGGCCTTATAGTAGTATTATTATGATGTGTTTAGCTGATATCCCTGGGAGGCCTGTTCTTTTCTGAGGGGAGAAGGAAGAAGGGTGGATCTAGGGGAGAGGGAAAGCAAGGGAAGAGACTAAGGGGAGGGGAGGGAGAAGAAACTGAAGTTAGTGTGGATGTAATAAATGAGAGAAGAATAAAAAATGATACATCGGAAGACTTCAAGAATGAAAGGCAAAATGAGGGATGGGCTAGGAGCCTGTAGAAACCCTCCCAGAGTATTTAAGAATGATGAGAAATGAGAAGTGGTGTACCAGAAGTAATAGGCATACAAGAAAGAAAAGAAATAGAAAAAGAAGCAGAAGCAGTGTTCGAGGTAAGAATGATTAAGAATTGTTGAAAATTAGTGTCAAACATCGTATCGCAGAGCCAAGAAGCCCAGGAAATACCAAACATGATAAGTAATTTCCCAGAAAAACAAGAAAAAAATCCTCCACAAACTCCAGTACATAATATTTAAACTTTAGAAAAATTTCATAAGAACCTTGAAATAAGTGAGAGGGACATAACACAATGCCGTAGAGTGGCGGTAGTCAACATGATGTGCTGCTTTGCCTAGGAAACTGGGCAAGCAAGTAGATAGCAGAATAAAATGTATGAGGTTTGCAAAGAGAAAGAGAGAGAAAAAACCCAACGACCTAGAGTGCTTCATTGTGTGCAATTATTCTTCAAAAGTGAAATGGAAATAAAATCTTTGGCAACAAGAATTGGATGAATTTATTGTCAGTGTACCTGCCTTACAAGAAATGTTAAAAGAAATAGCTCAGAAGAAGGAAAATAACATATAACAAGCTGAGGTCTATAAAGGAAAGCCATCAGAAGGAGTACACAAACCCTGAATGTTTTGATTTTAATTGAGCAGAGGCTAGTTTGTTCAAAATAACAACTGCAATACTATATTTGATAATGCATACTTAGTTAATATATATATATTTATATAATGTTTGCATATAAAATAAGTTACTCAGAATTCAAAATTAAGTAGATATAATCATCCCATCAATTTTCTAAAAAAGGGAAATTACATCATCCTGTCAGTAGATACAGAAAAAGCCCTTAAAAAAATTCAACATCAATCATGAAAACAAAAACAAAATACAAAGTAGTAAACTAAGAATGAAGAGTAACGTCCTGAATTTGGCAAAGAAACCATTTAAAAAGCCAGGAACTGACATTACTTAGTAGTAAGAAAACTCAGCTTTCCTACTGAGAAGAATGTCTTTTCTTAGCACTGTGTTTCAACAATATACTGAAATCCCTGCTGATCCAATAAGAGAGAGAAAAAAGTAATAATATACATGAATTGGAAAGAAGAAATGGAATGTCTTTGTATGTTATATGCATCTTTATGCAGGTGAGATTTGATACTGTCCATATTTTGAATTTGGTCATTCTAAAAGCTGTGTAGAGAGATTCCATCAGAATTTTGTTTTGCATTTTCCTCATAATATATAATGTGAAGTATCTATCCACATGCTTAATAGCAGTATGCATATGTCCATGAGGTATCCATTCATTCCTTTTAAAAAATAGAATTGCTTATTTTCTTGTCTTTGTCCTTTGTATAGTTAACCTACAACAGATTATTTTTATAAAGTTAATATAAAAAAAACCCAACCATTTTCCTCTATCTCAGAAATATGATGAAACTTAAAAAAATATAGTACTATTAACTTTCACTTTCTCCAAAGTGAAATACCACATATACATGTAACAAAACAAGCACATTATCTTTATGTTGGAAAATAAAAATTATGCTAAAGTCATGGGAATGTTAAATAGAGATAGAGATTTTATGTTTGTGGATAGGGAGACTTAATATTAATGTATCAATTTTCTCAACTTGATCTTGATTCATAGATTCAATGCAATCCTTATCAAAAACTCCAGAAATAGACTTTTGAATATTGATTTGAGTACTGACAAGGTGATTTTCATATATATACACACACATATGTACACACACATACACACACCTACCTACATATCTACCTACCCACCCACCCACCTACCTACCTACCTATCTATCTACCTACCTGCTGTGGGATGTTCTGTATGTCCTGTGAGGGCCCGTTCTTGGGTTCCTCATGGCTTTACCCAGCATGTCCGCATAGAGGATGATTAGGACCATGAGCCTGAGTGCAGGTGTCTGAGATGGTCTGCACTTGGCTGTGCTGGGAGATGGTCTGTATGACAAATGTGTTGCTCTGATTGGTCAATAAATAAAACCTGATTGGCCGTGGCTAGGCAGTAAGTATAGGAGAGACTAACAGAGAGGAGAAATAAAAGAACAGGGAGGCAGAAGGACTCACTACCTGCCAACTGCCACCAGCACAAATGCATGTGAGAATTCCAGTAAGCCACAAGCCACATGGCAAGGTATAGATTTATAGAAATGGGTTAATTTAAGCTATAAGAACAGTTAGTAAGAAGCCTGCCACAGCCATACAGTTTGAAGCAATATAAGTCTCTGTGTTTACTTGGTTGGGTCTAAGGGGCTGTGGGCCTGGTGGGTGACAAAGATTTGTCCTGACTGTGGGCAAGGCAGGAAAACTCTAGCTACACCTACCTATCTACATACATACATAGATGTGTGTGTGTGTGTGTGTGTGTGTGTGTGTGTGTGTGTGTGTGTGTGTGTATGCATGTGTGCATTGGTGTGGAGCCATCAACTGGTGCATGGGAAGCTCATCAGTGGGAATACTCTCAGAAAAGAATGCATCTCCTCCCCCAATATTCATCAACTGCTAACAGTTCCTCACTAAGAGGTAGGGCATAGAGAGCACCTCTCTTCTCTCTTCTCAAAATTTAGGTTGTTTGATCTAGTATGGGTAACTCAGATGCTATATTCTCATGAGTGCAAAAGCCATGCCATGCCCAGTGCACAGCATTTCACTACATTCTCCCCATCCTCTGGCACTTTTTGTCCTCTCTTCCTTGGTGTTCCCAGAGCCTCGTTGGGGTGGGGCAGTTTTAAAGATGTCCCAGTTTTAAAGAGTGCTCCATCTCCTATTCTTAGCATTTTGACCAATTATGCAATTATGACCAATTATGCATCTCTGCATTGGTTTCTGAGGGCAGAGAGCATTTTGCTCTATCCTCAATGCTCAGACCATATTTACCAACAGTCCTTGTCCTGTTGACAGTTCATGTCCTTCTCTAGTTCTTGCTTTATTTCAATAGTGACTTGGCAAGTTTTCTTTTCATTCATTCACCATTTATTCATCATGGAATCTTTGCAATGACAGTTTGCTAAGTATATTCTTTATGGCAAGAACTGTGCTCACAGTCTAAGTAAATAATAGTTTCCATTCTCAAATTCAGTCCCTTGTGGGTGCCTAGGGTTTAGGCATTTGCTACTGATGAGTTCATTTGTCTGATAGTGGTCTAGCTTATAATATCCATATGAATTTTTGAGAGCAATTGTCACTACTTGGACATGAAGCATCTCTTTGGCTAATTGTGAGAAAGTGCTAAGAGCCACATGCTTGCAATATGGAAGATTCTTCAGGAGGCAGTAATATACTCAACAGGCTTTCATTTGTCACAGACACCTTGGTTTGGGTGGGGATGATAGATATCTGGGTCTCTCTTGCTTTTTTCTTAGGCCAAATGGTGGCATGCACGTCTCTGCTTTGGAGGAATCATCATTTTCACATTCCTGTCCTCTGAGCTGCTGATTCTGTGAAGCTGGTAAAACCCATGTCTGCTGAGGATACTTTTGCTCACAACTTATGTTATTGGTCCCCCCTCTTCTCATCTGCTAAGCTCTGATTTGTCCCTGATTAGTGTCCTAAAATCTGCACACTGGAACAAGGGAGCTTCATGTGGGGGTGATTTCACCCCATCCTTTATCTGCTCTCTCCACCCAACGACCATCACTTTTTCTGTAGGGGGTAAATGTATGCTTTTGAGATACAGTAAGCCTAATAATGTGTCCTGGCTTTGCCATTTTGTAGCTGTTTGACTTCAATAAGTCCAATTTTCCAGTTCAAGCTTGAGTATCCTCACTGGGGATAAATAACAGCTATTTTATTGGATTTTACTTGCTAAGTCCATATAGTTTCCAAATATACAACACTGGCAAAGCACCATGTCAGGTTTTGTCATGTATGTTGCAGCCACAAAGTATGTCATGGCTATTGTTATTTATGTAATCACTCTTAAGGGGATTATGGAGATAGTTCAGTTGGCAAAATACTCTGTATGCAAGCTGTACAGGCACAAGGAGCTGAACTGGATCCCCATAGCCACAAAAGTAGAAGCATAGTGGTGTATGATTATAACCCCAGTGCTGGAGAGTTGGAGACAGGTGCTCTGGGTTTCCTCATCAGCCAGTCTAGCTTACTTGGTGATTTCCGGATGAGTGAAACATCCTGTCTCATGAAAGCAAGGCAGATGACTCCTGAAGAGACACCTGAAGTTGACTTCTGAACTCCAAATTTATGTGTACACCACTACATACAAACATTTATGTGTGTGTCTCATGTGCACGCACACACACACACACACACACACACACACACACACACACACACGGTTACTATTACGTTGTGTCATGTGTATCAAATGTTAATTGCATTTCTTACACTCATCTCTTTTAGAGGATGTCTCAGAAACACAGGGGTTTGTTACTATCATCATTGACCAAAATAAAATAAAACTAAGTTTAAATGCTCTCCACAGGCTCCAGGCCCTATGGTGGTGATCAGCATTGTGGCTCTAGAAAGGAGAATGGCCTATTTAGAAGGCCCTATGTCCCCCAGTGGTGACAGTCTTTGGAGGCTCTGCTGCGACATGGAGCATGCTGCCCCTGCAAAGCAAGAGGCTTTTCTAATTTGACAAGGGGAATGATGTGCTTCTTGGCCCTTAACCTCTCCCTCTACTCTTGCACTGCCGTGAGACCCTCCATTGCTTTGTGCAGATAGGGGCAGCATCTGATCCTGCTTTTCTGTCTACTATGTCAGTTCCCCGAAGGGCTCAGATATCTGATTAAAGGCTGATCCCTGGACGAGTGACCTTTCTGTTTTATTTTTTCCCCATTATTAAGGTGGATTTCTACAGTGGGTAAAAGAATCCAACAATTTTTGTAGCATAGAAGCAATCTGTCCTCCCCATACATTTTTGTCCCAAGTGCAGAAGGAAGAGGCTCTAGTGGATAATTTTATCCTCCCCTGATACCAGATTCCCATACCCGCCCTGTTCAGTTCACAGAACTCTCCATTCATGTTTGTAGTGATTTCAGCTTTAAAATGATATAGTCATTTGGCAGAAACTTCATTAATCTCAGATTTCCCCCCTCGTTTTACTCACCCTGAAAAATTATTAAAGGCAGTGTGATGTAGTAGAGTGCTTCATATAGTAGCATGCTTTGCTGTTGGCTCAAATCCCAGCTCTATTAATTTCCAGCTATGCTTCTGGGGAAAAGATACTCAGTATGCCAGAGTTCCGGTTTTCCCTTTGGACAAGAAAGGATGAAAACATGCACCTCCGGGGTTGTTTAAAGATAGAAAAAGATGGTTTATGAAGGACTTCAGTAGCTGTTAGTTACTCTGCGGAATTTCGTTCCAAGCTTCTGTAAAGCTATACTCCTTAGAAGAAGAGGCAGCACAGGACGGGGTGGTGGCCACAATATGTTCAGCATCAGGCAGGTGCCACCTTTGTTAACTCTCTGCTGTAACAAAGCACAACAAGACAGATGGATAACAAATCACAAATTATTTGGTAGTTCTAGAGGCTAGGAGTCCAAAACCGAGATGCCAGCAATGAATGCCTGCTTCTAAAGTTCAGTGGTAATTCCTTAGCTCTCAGGTGTATTATTGCTCTGGTTCTATGGCATGTCCTTTCTATGAATTTTCACATAACCTTGTCAATGTTCATGTCTCTCTCTCTGAGTCCACATGTCTTCTTATTATAAGGACATCTGTGATATCAGATCATAGCCCACCCAAATTACCATATCATAATGTTATCATCTGCAAAGACCTTATTTCTATATAAGGCAATATTGATAGGCATCTATGTAGGCTTCCGTGTATCTTTTGATGGACCATGCAACTCACAGCAGCCACCAATGCATCACTGCATTGCATTTCATTTATTCTCTTTTAAGGGCAATGCAGCCTTCCTTTCTTTGTGTTTATTATTTTGTCCATGGCTATAGCTCTTATTAATGCTTCTGAGAAATGAAGGAACTTACTTTTATTAGACTACCCTAATATTTCCCTATCTGTCTGTCTGTCTGTTTGACTATCATCATCTACCTATCACCTCTGCTTTTAAACACAGATTTCTTTCTCACTTGAAATTTACATTTTCTTCATAGGCATGAGACACGTGTGTGATCTCTTTGGAAATTAATATATTTTATATTCTTAACTTACTGGAGAAGGAAAAGATACTGAAAACCATGTAAATACATTCCATTGAAGAAAAATATACAGATTCTTTTATTTTACTTAAAACATTAGTTTCCTAGTGAAAGAAACAGCTCTATCAGTAGAAGCAATGTCATTTGTGATCAAATCATTTAGGGACATTGCCTGGGCCAGCAACAACACTGGTATATGCACAGCAAATCATTTCAATTTACCAACTGTTCTGAAATTATCTGACCAAGCAGAAAGCATTAATCCGAATCATGGTACAAATGGACATTGAATTAGGGTCATGAACCTTGGAGAACATGAGGAGGAATCATCTTTCCTCCGATTTGGAATGGCCTCTTTTATCATTGTTCAGTGTTTTTCGTTCCTTTATTTGTAACTAATGGCACACACAGTTCAGGTCTGTTGGTCTTAATCTACAAACTAAGCCATTAGCAGGCCCAGTCTGCATGATGGCATACCAATTAAAATTAGGAGATTAAAGAGTAATGTTCCTTGCCTGAGACCAGTTTGCATACCAATGACAATTTCTCCAGCTATTGAATGAAGGGAGGCTTAAATGACAGTGAACTTGATATCAGTAAATTTCAGGGACATTAAATGGGGAAGATCAGAATGGGGGCAATGGGCCAGTCAGTTGGGGGGCTGGGAATGAAAAGAAACAGAAGTTCATTTTGTCATTTTATTAACTGATTTTCATTATTTATTCACATATTTTTTACTTATCAAGGACAGTAGAACTCCATCTAAATTACAAGTGAGTCAGAGACTGGGTTATAGCTCTGTCAGTATTATATAACTGTAATATATATATATATATATATATATATATATATATATATATATATATATATATTCACAAAGACCTGAGTCTGACACCCAGAACCCTTATAATAAACCTGAGTGTCATAGTACCCACTTGTTATCCCAGTATTGAGGATGCAGGGATAGGTGGGTTCCTCAGGCTCCCGGGTGAAGAGACCACCTGAATCTTAAAGTTCCAGGTCAAAGAGTGACCCTGTCTCAAAAATTAAGAGAGACAATATTCCAAGGATGTACTGGGTAGCCATTCCAGCTTGGATCTGGAAGTTCCAACCCCCATTGAGACTCTGGCAACTGTCACACCTATGAGGCGGGGCCAGGGGAGGCGTGCAGAGACCCCAGACCTGGATGGATGAGCGCACTCTCTTGGTTCCTGGACCCTGGACGCTGGAGGTAGACAGAGCAGAGTTCTCCAGAGAACACCACTGGACTGTGCACGCCTTTCCCAGACCCTGTGAACTATCCCTTCACTTGTAAGTTACTTCACAAAATAAACCTCCCTTTTAACTACGTGGAGTGGCCTTAATAATTTTACCAATACAAGGATATTGTCAAACAAAGTCTGACCTCTGGAACACACACACCAAGTTAGACTGAGGGAAATGATAGTTGAATTCTATATTTTTCCATTTAAGAAAAAATTTCAAGCTCTTGTTTTTCTTCTGTGAATGAAAAAAAGTATACATAAGCCTGCATTACTCTGAAGGGCAGAACAATAGTTTAAAAAAAGTGGTGTAAGTCCAGGGTGTAGTCTAAGATTTTCTATAATGTCTGAAGTAAGAAATAAGAGCTCACTCAGTTTAGCATAAAATTAGAGGTTGTAAACGGCACCCAGACACACCAGGCCCCTCATGTGCTGTGTCCTTATACTCAGGGATGTCTGTGCTAATATAATTCAGCATCCAAGGAACAGTAAATAAGAACTTGGCTTCAGGGTTTTGGAAAACCACTTAAAATAATCAAACTTACCAGCTACAAATATACTGTACAAAGCCCTACTGTGTTTCTCTTGATGTTTTAGACTTTTTCAGTCTCCCACTTCAATAAATTACTTCTAGAAGTTTTCCCGATGCTAAGTGCTTCCAGATGTTTTGTCTCATGGTACATTTGTTGCTGTTTGGTTCCCTTTCTTGTGCCAGTAAGACTTCCCAGTTACCTACCATCTTGCCAGGACTCTAGGCTTTGGTTTAAAGAGAAAGTGGATAGCAAGTACAGTACAAATGGGCCATTGGAGTAGATAAGAGGGGACACACAAGAAGGCCAAGAGCATCTATGCATTGATGTTTCTTGTCCATTGTCCCTTGGTGGTTGGAAAATGTTGAAGACCTGGAAGGATGACAGTTATCCCTCCTGCTCTGTTTATTCTTGAACCACAGGGGTGATAACAGGTCTATGCCCAGCATCAGGATTAAACTGCTGCCTCTTGCTTGGGTTCCAGAATTTGATTGTGGCCAGGGAGTAGTATGTGCTTTCTGCAAGGGGAACTTATATGTCATCATACCCTGCCTCCCAAGCACTAATTGTTTCAGCCATAGCAAATCAGATTTCTTGGAAATTTAGGCTAAGACATGTAGTAGGAGTTTTGACCATGACAATTGGTTAGTTTCTTATCATGGCTGCATGGGACAGGAATAAACACAGAAGTTTAGGGAAAAAACACTGAAAGCAGAACATTTAACCAAGATAGGAAGGGAACCCTCAAGAACTGAAAGATAGGTTTTCAAATCTAAACATAATTTCTAGAGAATCCCAACTATGTTCAATTTCTTGTCTTTGGATTGCCCAAAGTGCCTGTATTTTTTTTCTTGAGCTAGTTGCAGTGAACATCTGTTCTCATAATAGAGAGTTGACAACAGGATAATCCATAACTTTGGATGTCATTTATTTAAATAGTAGCCTTGTATGGAAAATCATTTCTCACATGGGCTACTACTGTTATACAGATTGTCTAACTTTTCTTTGCCTATCCCTTTCCCAAAGGTATATGTATATATATATATATATATATATATATATATATATATGTTATACATAGGTATATACAAAGGTATAAAGATATAATATACATATACCTTGGACATATATGACATGCATGATGCATGTCAGCATTCCCTTCATTGTTTCTAAGGCAAGACTGTTTGGGTGTTTGCCTCTCCACTTCTTTTTTCTTGTGGAGTATTGACTTCACATTGCATTGGAGCCAGGTTTTGGAGAGTGTTTGCCCAGAAGGTGTTTTGCTGCCCGTTCACAGTGATGTATACTATTCTGTAAGATATGCCTACTTGGAGTGTCTAAACTGGCTTCATCCATAAACATGATTAAGTTCCATAATAACCATGAAAATAAAATTTCAATAAGACTTAATTGTAGCTTGAATAGATATAAGTGTTAGTAAGTGGAACAGATGAACACATCCTTTTAAGATAAATGCTTGTATGAACAATAAATAACTCTATATAAAAGGCACTTCATGGGGTACTTTCTACTGACTCATTGCTTGGTTTTAACTAAATGAATAAGATGGTTTAACCCTCTGTCTTGCAAATAGTTACTGGGAATGGCTTCATGTGCATCTGGTTGGCAGAGAGACAATGTGTTTAGAAGTAGAGTCCTGAACCCTGTGTGGAGTGCACTGCATTCTGAAAAATTCAAACCTGCTTTGTTTTCAGAGAAGATAACATACTCAGGCCAATGTGTGGTGTCAGTTGCAAAGAAGGGTCTCCAGGGATAAGGGCTTTCAGAAACTCTGGAAAATGAAATACAGAACTATTAAGCAATCTCTAGTTGAAGATACAGTCTTTGCCAGCCATGGTTGTCTTTGGGTTTGGTTCAAGAACCTGGAGAATTCAGGTTTAGTAAACATCCCTTTCTGTGGATATTCTGTGGGTATTTGTCTTTTAAACTAGCAATTGAAGTTAGCATAGCAAGAAGATAATAATTTTTAATTTTATGCTATTGATCTTTTTTTTGGAAACATATAGACTCTCATTGGCAGATGAATTTCCAGGGGCAGGGAAGAGCTCATGTCAAATAGTCTGCATCTGTAGCCACCATGTGTGACTTCTGGCTTCCTCTCAGATTTGTATCACATGTTGGAGTAGATAGCAAATGTGTCTGAACTACTTTTTAATCATTTTTGTACTTGTATTATTGCTTCTTGAATAGAATTGTCGGATGAAAATATGTCTCCAAATTTATGATGGCCAGATCTACAAAGATCATGTTTCAACTGTTTTTTTCTTCTTTTGGCCGTACATTTGGCAGACAACTCAGTCTCTGTGTTTTGAAGATGATTTAATGATCAGACTGTTTACAAAAGTGTAGCTGGGCTAGGGAATTGATGTTCTTTAGTACTTATAAGAGAAAGCTGCTGAGTTCTGGCTGGAGTTCCCATACCATTTATAAGCACTGGAGATAACCACAGCCATATTGTGTGAGCCTGGTGCTCAAGAACTGAAGGTCAGAGAAAGCTGATATCCAAAGCCAGAAGAAAGTCCAAACCAACCAGACTATGTAAAGTGAACTGGAAGAGGGCTGACTGTGAAGGGGCTAGAACTCAGGCATATTATTCCAATTAGAAGATGGAGAAAGTCCTGTAGATGTTTTGTTAGTCTTGGTACAGCAGAAATAGTAAGCATTATAAGACAGCCTACTCCACTCTTAAGGAAATAGGCAAAAGATTCATGTATGAAATGATGGAGACCAAGTCAACCTTAGTAGAAATGACTCAATGGAGTTATTTGACTCACATCTCACATTGTGACATCCTTACTCTGCCATCTATTCCTGTAATTCTATGTTCCAGGTTAATTTTGATAGCCTGCCTTCTTTCTCCAGATTTACCTGCTATGTAGCAAGAACAGAGATATAATTACTCCTTTGGTGTATTCAAAGTCTGGCTATTTTACTGAAGGTCTTGCATATCGGGAAGTAAAGTGAAATTACAGTATCTAATTTCTCTTGTTGGGACAGGCAACTCTTGGGCTTAGAACTTGAATACTCTCTCTTTCTCTGTGTGTGTTTAATTTTTAGTCTCATAATAGTTTAATATAGGCAAGTGGATTTACTTTATCTTTTAACTATACTTTATGTAGCAGGTGGCTTGCAATATGACTACAAGAGAAGTGGAGTATCATGTGGGATGTTTGTCAGAACCAGGCAGGAAGGATGCTTATGAAACTCCAATTCCCATTCCTCTGGCTAGATTTCAGTCAAGTGGCCTCAATGCAGCTGCCAGGGTTGGAAGATGCTTTTAATGGGTCTTCTAGAAAAGGACCCAGTGTGGTACTTCCATAAAATTTGGGCAAAGCTACTGTGGAATGTGCTCTGTATGCTTGAATGTGTGTTGCTCTGATTGGTTGATAAATAAAATGCTGATTGGCCAGTAGCCAGACAGGAAGTATGGGCAGGATAAGCAGACAAGAATTCTGGGAAGAGGAGGACTGAGTCAGGAATCACTAGCCAGACACAAAGGAAGTAAGATGACAAGGCAGAACTAAGAAAAGGTGCCAAGCCATGTGGCTAATCATAGATAAGAATTATGGGTTAATTTAAGTATAAGAGCTAGTCAGTAATAAGCTTGAGCTAATGGCCAAGCAATTATAATTAATATAAACTTCTGAGTGATTATTTTATAAGTAGGACATAGGACTGTGGGGGCTTGGCAGGACTGTGGGGGCTTGGCAGGACTGGAGAAACTTCTGACTACACAGGGGAAGACAGGAATCTGGGAAAAACAGGAAAAAGCCTTCTCTCCAGAGGTTGATGTGCACATGACTTCCTTGTGTTCGACAAGTCTTATGGATAAGCATAGTTTGGGACTCTGTTATTGCTGGAACAGAACATAGGAATTGGATTTAATATAATAATATGTAATTGTGCTGCTGACTTAGAACCAAAAAGGGAAGAAATAAATTAGGAAGAGTCATATTTCTGAAAGCCTATAGTGTTTGGAAACCACACATAGACAATGTGGGAAGGAATAAGAGAAAGATTATTTTTTAAATGCCACTTTAGAAAGTCTATGCCCATGGCTGGAAAGTTAGAAGGTGAAACCAATGGAAAATAATATGATAATTTTGGCTTTTGATTAGTTGTCATGAATTCCTGGCAGAACCTTTTAGTAGATGCCTGTGTAGGGAGCTGTATGAGTGGAAATTTAAGGAATAGACACAGTGAACACCATAGACACAGATGGAGACATACCTACAGAGTGAGAGAGAAAGATCTAGAACCCAGTTTGGGGGAAACCTTTTGGACAATGCTGAAACACATATGTTAAATATTAGTTCAGCCTTATAGGAGAGTCAGGAGGGAAGATGGGAACAGATCCAATAAATCCACATTTTTAAAGAAGTTGGCTAACTCTTGTTGCCATTTTAATACTTCCTTTTATTGTTAACTATTTGATCCTTGTTACCCTTTTTCAGGGGATAGCAGTTGGTATTTTACTTAGTGAAAACAGTGACCTGCTTAAATCTTTTACCCTAATGTAAATAGACACTGCGTAGACACTTGATACATAGTCTATTTTTGTTCATAGATCTATCTATATCACAAAGGAAATTGAAGGAGTCACATTTCTCATAGAGAACTGTTGAGAGAGTCTCTTTATTCCCCCAATATTACTTAGTCTTTTACAGCCAAAATCCTGAAGTCATTGTTTTATTAAAATACATGGAAGAGCTATGATAATAAAGCAGGCTTGTGAGATGCATTGCCTGCCTTGAGTCGTTCATTTACTTGCATGACTTTAACCTGTTTTGAAGGCAGATTAACAACAATTAACAACCCCAAAGGAAAAGTTAAATAATTAATAGTGAATTAACAGATGGCACCACAGCTACAGGGTGCGGCAGGAAGCAGAAGGAATGCATACTGGAGAGGAGATAATTCTGGCACGTTTTCTCTCCCTTGGTACATTGCATAACTAAGACTCTGAGGATGCGCTTTGAAGAAATCCTCTTAGTTTAAAAGCCTCTGATAGGAGTGCATAAGTGGGCTTCTTTAACCAGGGACTCTGAGCTGCATTTCTGGGTTTCTCTATAGAAAACTATCAGTGAGGATTTAATATAAGAAAGAAGATTAGGATGAACTATTTTCTGACACAAGTTGTTTTAAGAGAGTGTAGAGAAACTGGGCCGTAGGCTGAGGGAGCCCAACTCCCTATCACTCTCCCGAACTGGAGAAGTTTCCCGAGATACCTAAAGACAGAGAAAAAGTCCTATTTCTTTTTCTTGACTATCATTGTTTTGTGGTAAAAAAAAAAAAAACACTGTGTTTGAGTGGCCATGAGAGCTGTTATCTGGAAAAAGTTTCTAGAAGGGGTGGGTGTATATGTATGTGTTTGTGTGTGTATGTATGTATGTGTGTGTGTGTGCTTATATGTACATTTGTGTACTTATGTGTTTATATATGTGTGTATGTATATGTAGGTGTGTGTGTGTGTGTGTGTGTGTGTGTGTGTGTGTGTGTGTGTGTGGTGTGTTTGACACGTACATACCTATTACAGAGGGAGAGGGGGAGAGAGAGTGAGAGGAAGAGAGAGAAAGGGAGAGAGCAAAGTTGAAAAGATTGGGATTCAAATACAATTAATAAATTACAAAGTATCAAAGAGACATTTGGTTAACTTGCTTACTAGTAAAGTCAATATGGTGTTTTTTGATTGTAGGTTTCCTGACATACATGTGAGGAAGCTCGGGTGAAAACATAGATGGTAGTATGTAGAGATTATTATTTCTCTTTTATTCCGTAGACATTTAATAAACTCTGAATGTAGTTTGAATGCTGGTCCCTAGAGTTCCAAATTCATGCAAGAGTTCTGTTTGTTAATAAGAATAGCAGAAGACTTGAAAATGTTTCAAGTAGTTCTTTAGAGCATCCTTGGAAATGACTTCCCGTAATGAGTTAAAGTGGTAAATTTATCAATAATTTGGCCTTTATATTAAAGTGTTTTAGATTCCTAACTTCTTTTGTCTTTGTGGTCCTAGAAGCATCTAGGAACTCAACAGAAAAGCCTTTTGCTTCCTGTGAATGTGATGATGGGTTAAAAAGCTGGGGGATACTAATAAATGGGGCAGTCTTGGCAAACAGGATTTTCATAAGGCCTCTGGATGTTTTTAGCAAGGAACTCTCTGGGTCAAGGTAGAACAGGCAGAGAGACAAACAGCCTTTGGAGATCAAGCTTACTTTTTAAGTTTCTGAAGAAGCCAGCTTTGGTTTCTGAGTATTTAGAAGATCAGGAAAAGACAATTAGGAAAGCCTTTTGTATGCCTTTGTAATGTTATTATATTTATTGTAGAATCTCAGAACACTGAAGCCAATGTTGCTACTGTATGGGTCAAAAAAAAAGAGAAAAAGAAAATTTGAAGTTTAGATCAGAACCACGATCCACTGCCACACTTCACTGATAGTGCGGAATTAGAATGATGAATGAAAATAGCCATTCACACTCGGGAGGCAGAGGCAGGCAGATCTCTGTGAGTTCAAGGCTAGCCTGGGCTACCAAGTGAGTGCCAGGAAAGGTGCTAAGCTACACAGAGAGACCCTGTCTTGGAAAACCAAAAAAAAAAAAAAAAGATAAAAGAAAATAGCCATTCAAATATTTCTGCATATGCTGTACATGAATGGGATCAGCTATTATGCCCTAAATCCAGTTGAAGAAAGAAATACGGAGAATTTCAGCACTTTAAAACTTTGTTTCAGATGATAACAGTGTCACTGGAGAACTAGAAGCCACATAAAAACAAGGAACCGCTCGCATGAATTTCTCGAATTGTCTAAACTTAGACTCTTACATGGGTGCTGGCCCATCAGAGGAACCCAGGAGTCTGGCTTGATGTTGTTTGGAGTCAGCCTTACCTAAGCCTGCAGATAGGGAGCCAACAGAGTTCAAGATTTCAGCATCCTTGACTGATGCTGACTGTGGGAGTCCACATAGCAATAATAAGCTAATGTGTCTAACAGAAGGTGTTGGTTTGAGCAGGAGAGACTGAGTGGGAAGCTACTGGATAGAAACTGTACAAAAGAACCAGAAAAACTAGAATAACTAGAAGATCATGGGTTATCACTATAGAGACATTCCAAAGAGAGCCTGATGCTATTCTGGGAAGGAAATCTTATAAACAAATGTAGCCAATTATCTTACCTATAAATTTAGAAATGGGTCCTTTTTCTCAGGCAACCTTCAGATCAGAGAAGCTCCAGTCAACAGCCTGACTGCTGTCACATGAGGGTGTATAAACACTTAGGCCACCACTTCCAGATTCCTGACCCTTAAGAACTGTGCATCATGATAAATGTGGTAAGTGTCTAATTTGATGCCATTTATTGTATAGCCATAGTAAGGAATTAATTTTATTTAAGCATAATGTCCTTTTGAGCCAAAGAAAAGGGAGACCTTGATTATTTATGATCATTGGCTTGAAGGTTGCCTGAGCAATCTAGTGACATAGATATCCAGTGATCATTCTGTTGATGTCTTCCCCATACACAGCGATTATTTTCAGTCTTTTTGAGTTTAAGACATAGATTCCAGTAGAATCAAGAAGTCTTTCTATTTGTAGCTGTCTTGAAAACAAAGCCAAGGCTACTTTTAAAGTCTTAATAAAACAACATTACACTGTTCAGTTACAAATCAAGGAAAGGACAGTTGGCATATTGATGTCTACTTGAGATCCATATAGTAAGCATTTGTAAAGTAACTGTAAGGAGCAGTTTTGTGTTCTGAAGCATGAGTTGTGGCCAAGGTACCAATTCCTATCCTCTGTCATTTATAATGTAGGGTAGAGATGAGTTATTTCAGCCTTTGTCCAAATTTGTTCCACCTGCTTTCACTTGGCCAGATGGTGTGCAGTTGTGGCTGATGACCAGGATGATGGCATTGTAGAATCAAGAAACAAACACAGGGATTTCTCTTCTTCGTGTCCTAATCAATACATGTACTCCATGTGTTGCTTCAGGCCTGTATTAGTTCCTTTTCTTATTGCTGCAACCATATACTTTGCAAAAGCAACTTAAGGAAGGGATGTTTGTTTTGGCTCATGGCACAAACAGCACAGTCCATCTTGGCCCTGAAGTTATGGTGGTGGGAGCTTGAAGCACCTGGTCATAGTGCACCTGCAGTCAAGAATGTGTGTGTGTGTGTGTGTGTGTGTGTGTGTGTGTGTGTGTGTGTGTGTGTGTGAGAGAGAGAGAGAGAGAGAGAGAGAGAGAGAGAGAGAGAGAGAGAGGCATGCTAGTGTTCATCTTTTTTTCTCCTTCTGATTTAGTACTAGACCATAGCCCCTGTAATAGTATCATCTACTTTAGGGTGGGTCTTTCTGCTTCAATTACCTAATCAAGAAACTCCCTCATAGGCATTCCTAGAGCTTGTCTCTTATGTGATTTGAGATCCTATCACATTGACAATATTAACTATCTTGAGTCTCTGTGAGAACACTGAGACCTCTTGCCTTGAAGAATTTTGGGTTTTGCTATTATTAAGAGTGTGCAAAGCCGGGTAGCCGAAGCTTTGTAGTCAAGTCCGTGTGAAGGCAATAATCCAGAGGAACCTAAGAGATGTTTTTGACAGGGTCTTGGGTCTTGTTGTGTTTCCCTGGCTGACCCAAAGCCCACCATGTAGATTCGGCTGGCCTCAAATTTATGGTGATCTTCTTGACTTTGCCTATGGTTTGCTGAGGTCTCCAGTAATGAGCCATCACGCCAAGCTTTGCTCAGAGATAGTCTCAACACATTGACTGTCCCCCTAAAGGCACTGAAAGTCTGAATCCACTGTGGTCTCTAATCACTGTACCATGCTACTAGATTTTTGATATTGGAAACAAGTTCATATTTTCATAATTTTACATTTTCCTTCTTTCACATATTCCGTAAAATACACAAGCATGGCTTAAAATAAAAAAGGGCTCTGAGTAGCTACACTTGATCCTTTTTTGTTTCAGGTTTCATATATATATGTAGATAAATGTATTTAACATCTTCCCAGTCCCCTTTTTGTGCCCTCCAAGCTGCAGTAACCTCCATTTCAGTGCCTGCTTTAATAAGTTTATGATTTTATTTTTTAGATTCTACATATAAGTAAGATTATCTAGCATTTGTCTTTCTGTGCCTGGTCAGACAGTCTCTTTCGATGCTATATAAATGTCTCTGTATACTTTCCTTCCAGAAAAAAAAATGAAAATGGAAACTGCCCCTCAATTCTTTTTTATCTCTAGCAGAAGCAAAATCCATTCTTTGGCAGGAATAGGGAGGCACCATGCTTACTTCGGGAAGAGTTTCTCATGGGCTTTTAAAACCCACACCCCCAGAACATTGAGGAATGTAAGGCAGAGTTTAAGAGGCGTGTCACTGAAAGTGTACACTTTCAGGTGCCTTTGAGATCTGGGACCTCAGTTTGGGGTTTTGAGCTGTCTTCGTGGGCAGGCCCATCATCTCAGAGAAGAAGGAGGTCAGCTGGGTGCACCGAGGCAGAACTGATTGGTTATATTGCCAATGGCTGCAGAAGGGTCCAGCAACAGTTGGAAGCCAGGAGGACAGAAACAGCTGTACCCAAGCTGTCTCTAATTACATTCACCCAATAAAAACTTGGTTATTTACCATAGGACTGGGACTTGTAATGCTACAACATCTTTCATTCTTCCAAATAATTTTGCTAGAGTTTTTCTTCCTCTCCGCTTCAAGTGCCAAGTGTTGAGAGAGCACATTCGAAGGAGGAGGGCCTATATCTTTCCCAGTGTGATACACAATCACCTCGTAATTTCAAGCACTAAGAGAGTTGTCTGCTTCTTGAAAAAGGTTACAAGCCAGTTCCTGAGAACCCTGCTAAATCTGTGTTGTTGTCCTAGGAAGAGGAACCAGCCAAAGCCCTCATTTGTCTGATGGCAGCCACCCCAGGCTGACTATGTCGCTGAGTTAGTCCAGGTGATTGCCACTGGATTCGGGTTCCCGAAGGTTCACTGAGGATACTGTACTGCCCCGTTAGTGCTCAGACTGACATTAACAGGCCAATAAAGACCTCATAAACGCCTTTATATGCTCGCGTCAGCTAGCGCCTAGCAAGACACTGGTAGCTGTTAAACAGGACTGGCTGAATGGACTGCATTGTCAGAACCTTGTCAGGGTTATGTCCCTAAACAGAAGTGTTACTGTGACACAAGGGGAATGTGCTCTTTTACAAGGCCCCACTCCCTTGAAATTACTGCTTGTCATTTCAACACTGAGAGTTGGGAGCTTCTATGTGACATGGCAGTTTTGTCTTGGAAGCAGACAGATGAGTTGAATTCCATCATTTGTTTCTTACATGAAATGAGCACATTTTCCCTAATCTTACTGAAACTTGGTTGCTGTCATATATCCAGGGGAGCTAATGATTAAAAAATACAAACAAATGTAAGTGAAAAATAAAAATAAAGAAATACGAATGAAATGAAATAAAATGAAGGGAATGCCTTTAAAAATATCATCATATTTTTCACCTTCGACAATATATAAAAAGTGCTTAGAATGCTATTTAGAACACAGTAAACTTCCAATGAGTACTTTGTGTCATCATTAGATTATTCTAGCCTATTCACTGGTAGGGAAGCCCATGATGCCTCTCTGAATAGTGTATGACTTAAATGTGAGAGTGAGACTGTGTGTTCTACAGCTTGCTTTACAGTCAAAGGTACATTTTTTATAGCCCCCATGGAAAATTCTGTAGGAGGCACCCTTGTAGGTTGTATTTTGACAAAACAAGTGGGCAAGTTCATGATTTTTCTTTTAGAGTAAGCACCCCGAAGAGGCCAACCCACTCACTCCATCCTTGCTGTCTTTTCTCTACTCTTACAGTAATTTTCTCTGGAGAACCTGACATGTCAGTCAACGTCTACTGACCTCACATGCCCTGTCTTTCACAGAAAGGGTCCCATTAAGCACAATCTAAGAAGAAAGATAGTAATAAAGTGTGGGATTTCTTTCTTTCTGTTTTTATTTGCTGTTTGGTTGCTTTCAAACTGACACAACGTATTGGTAAGCCTGGGCAACAGGGACCAGGTATCATTTCTTTTGCCAACTCTGATCAACTGGCAATGAATTTCTGGATCTTTTTCTTCTGAAGTGAGTATCAATGTGCCTATAGTCAAAAGTACAATATTGTTCTGAGTACTTCCAGTTAAGTCTTAAGGTTTCAGGATGATAACAAAGAAGGAACCCTTCTTGGAAAAAGCTGTGATTGATGTATCTTGACTTATTCTAAAATGCATTTGTGGGCAGCTTTGCATTTTGTTTCTCAGATTTCTAATTTATTCAGCATACATTTGTTGAGTGCCTACAGTCTCTTAGTGAACTGGTTACCCAACTAGGAAAAAAAGTTTTACAGACAATATATAAGGCACAACAAATTCACCATCGTGTTCTTTCTGTTTCTCTTCATTTATCAATCCCGTTTCAGCTCAAGACTTGGGTATCTTGACCTGGATTATCGTTACCAATTTTGTGGAGAAAGAGAAACATTTTATCTCACCAATTGCTATTCTTAAAGCATATTTATGTACTCTCTCATGAGGGTGGATGAATTGATGGCAAATGAGAAGGAAACAAAAAGCAGAGCCCAATGTCAAAGCAGATAGTCCAATATTGCCACTGAGAGAAAAAAAGATATTTTTATTTGGAGATATTTTTTGCATTTTTTTTTGAGACAATGTTGCACTATGTAATCCTGGCTAGCCTGGAACTCCCTATGTAGACCAGGTGGGCCTCCAACTCACAGAGATATGCCTGTTTCTGCATTCTGAGTTCTGTGCAGTAAAGGTGTACACCATCATGCCTGGCTTTGGAGATAGTTTTCAAAACAGAGACCCAAGGTGACAGACTCTCTCTTGAAAAAATTTCTTGGAATTTGGTAGACAAATCCACCCTCTTCTTTTTAATCTTTGGTAATTATAAGAGCTTCTGACTATGACAGTCTCCTAAGTGATGTCTTCATGGTCATCTTGTCCATCTGTTTTATCTGCTTTACTTCCTAGACACTTTTTTACTAAAATGGATACTTCTACTAAAGCCCTTGCAAGGCTCCTCATGCTATAGCTGAAGATCTCTGTTAGGACCTACCATTGTCTCAGGATGGCTTGGGAAGTGTGTGACACTAACTGAATTTAAATGTTTAATGGATAATGATTCATTTTGTATGTATGATTTTCACAGATTTCTTTCCCTGAATTCCTATGAGTCACATGTCATTAGCAGCCAGTTTCGCCCATGTTATGGAATACTCTTAGTCAGTTGCCATCAATGACTTTAGGGATATCATTATTTCCAAGACTTGGGAGTGGCTGGAATGTCCTTCATGTTGCTACCCAAACACAGATTTTCAGTGGAAAGGCTTCTGTCCCTCCAGATAGCATCTAAACTCCATGAAGACGTCTCTTTAGTTTCATTTGTTCACCTCTCAAGAAGAGTCCAAGAATACTAATCTCTTGCCACTGTCTGCCTCTCCAATCTTCTTTCTGTTAGGAATGGTTTTTATAGCCTCTACTCCCCCTTGGTTTGATAAGCTACTGAAATATTTTAAGAGTATGATTCAGCTAAAGCATGGAGTCCTCTATGAGGTCTGCTTTGATAACCCTTTCTACCTCAGGTAGAAGTGAGTGTTCACACTATTACACAAACATTTGAAATAATGCAGGTGTCTCTCTTTGTCTCTTATTCATTTCACTGTGCTGTGGGATGGTCTGTATGTCAAATCTGTTGCTCTGATTGGTCAATAAATAAAACACTGATTGACCAGTGGCTAGGCAGGAAGTATAGGCAGGACTAACAGAGGAGAAAAGAAAGAACAGGAAGACGGGAGGAGTCACTGCCAGCCACCACCATGACAAGAAGCATGTGAAGATGCCGGTAAGCCACAACCCATGTGGCAAGGTATAGATTTATGGAAATAGACTAATTTAAGCTATAAGAACAGTTAGCAAGAAGCCTGCCACAGCCATACAGTTTGTAAACAATATAAATCTCTGTGTTTACTTGGTAGGGTCTGAGCGGCTGTGGGATTGGCAGGTGACAAAGATTTGTCTGGACTGTGGACAAGGCAGGAAAACTCTAGCTACATCACTGTGTCACTGTAGGAGGTGCCTAGTGCAGTCTTCAGGATAATTCAGTGCCTACTGTGAGAACCAACCATTTCCAAACATGAGGGGCTTCTAGCAACCAAGTTTTCTTATTGCTATGTTCCTTGTCTATTGATAATTGGTTCAGGTCTTTCTCTACACTCTCAGGGTTAGAAAGCAGCCAGTACCTTGAAAATGCATTGTTGTTGGCCACATGGTTTGTTCAATCCCAACATCACTCATGTTCCTGATGCATTAATTATAGCTGATAATATGATCTTATTGAAACCCAGGAAAGCCTAGCCATGCAGGCTTGTGTACCTGTGTACAGAAGACAAAGGACAAGAAATATTTGGCAAATAGCACTTCTTAGGATTACATATATCCAATGTGAGTTATTGACCCAGAGTTATGGAAGGCTCTATTTAACTGGGCACACTTGATGTAACCAATCTTCATAACTTGCTGTTCCTTGGTAAAGAAGGGATGGGTTGATGTTGGACACCAACAGTGTTTTCTGTCGTAGCTTTCTCTCATAAGTTCATGGGTAGGAGGGTCCAGAAGCAGCAGAAAGTACTCTATATTTTCATTCCATGTATTTGCATGCCTAAGAATTCTTTGTGCTGGGAGCTTCATATATAACATACCATTTCGAGTTTTAACAACCGCATGAGCTAGGTATTTTCCAGATTGGGGAAAATAGCATACTGGAGAGGATAAATAGCTTGCTCAAGGTCACAGAGTGAAAATGTGGTACAGCTAAATTTAATTCCAGCCCATCCTCTGAATCGGTAACTCGTGCTCTTTCCTTTATTTCTGCGGCATCATACAGGAACCTCTGGGGTTGTATTAACCTCTTTTAAAATTAAACATATTTTTTAGGTGGTACTCACTGCTGCATGAGTGTAGTCCAGGTCTTAGGCGTGTTTTCTGCTATGTGAGCCACATTTCTTTCTGTTTTCAGCATTTCTCTGTCTATGCTTTCAAGGGTTTATCTTCATATACAGTTCGGCTCCAACAACACGAGGGCGTTTTGCAGTGGCAGTGCACTTTAATTCAGAAAAATGGATGGCACGGTCGTTCTCCTGTGCGGGAGATTTACACTTATTTCTTCCTCTCTGTTAACAGGATTTATTCATCAGCCCTGAAAAACACATGCCAGCGGCTGCACTTTCTCCTTCCTCCATTGCCCCAAAATAGCAATTGGTACTTAATAAATAATCATCGTTATGACTGGAAATGCCTGCTGTAACCGGATCAAACAAGACAATCAGCTTTCATTTTAGAAAGCAATGAAGTCTAGTTAGTTTACTACATCTTTCTCAGAGAGCTTGAGTGGGGGTCTCAGCCACAATGGTGCCACTTTATATTATGAATTTCTGTCTACGGAATAGACCCAAATTAACATTTGATGATTTCTTCATTGCTATCTGACATTTTTTTTTTCTCATAGGCAGAGTCTAATAAAGAAATCAGTTAGAGCTATTAGACATCTTTTAGGAGGATTTTTCGATGCGCATCTTCAGTTAGATTATGAAATTTAAATCATTTCTCCTATCAGGATGAATACTAATGATGTACTCTGCCAGATGGAAAAGCTGTCATGAATTTTCACTTTTCTCTTACAGTGGGCTGTAAATCTTAAGGAAATGACTTCTTGGTGAACTATGTTGATGTCAGCTTTAGCGCCTTCTGTCCACACTGATTCCAATGTCGTGAGTACCTGGAAGGCAGGCAACTCTTAATTAAATGTCATTTTCTTTCTCCCTTATTGAACTGCAGCGGAGTACAGACTCTCCTCGCATTGTCTGTGGTGAAGGCTCTGCTCCAGCTCTTGTCACTAGTGGGCTCTTTCAGAGCTATTTGAACGCTTTGGTGTCACGCAGTTTCTCTTCTTTTAAGGAAAACTGTCTTCCTCCGTGTGTATTTCCGATAGGAATGCACTGTTTCCCTAGCTCTTTGTTCTCCATTTTGACAAAACACGTTCTGTGGGTTTCTGCCTCATTTTAACATTTTTTTCCCCTCTAGCAATTGATGTTTTAGTTCTCTTCAGGAGTGCTAATCTCCATCTGAGAGCCACACTGGATAAGGCTTCCTTTCTTCCCCCTGGGAATGCATCAGTATTCAGACTAAATCTTCCCAAGGACGTGCGTTTTCAACCAGGGCTGGGGAGATTGTGATAACTGTGCTGCTTATCATCATCACATCACTTAGGTTTCTTAGGAGTTTTTATTTGTGTTTTGTTTCTCAGACTGAGCCGAACTTTGAAAGTTATTATGGCTTATTCTGGAACAAAAAAAGTATATAAATATGAAATTAAATGAAAGATTGTTCAGACCTTCTAGTCCTCGGAAGCCCAAAGGAGAGAGAGGATTAATAAAAAACATACAAGAAAAATAGGTAGGCAAGCCAATAAATAGTTCCAATAGAAATCTTAGAAATCCTACAGGTAAAACAAGCCTTTCTATTTATTGAGTTATTTTCTCACTAGTTGTTTGTTTATTGATTTGTTTTGCCATTAAGCCAACAGACCAAATGATGAGCATGCTTGCCTGTTGTTATTACTGTGTACTACACTGAGGTTCCCTGCAAGCTTCATTAAAATTATATCTAAAGCATGAGAATCAGGAGATGATTAATAACACCCAAACACAGAACAACCATTCTGTGGAGCTGTTTGGGGCTGTGGGCTTTTCCCTCGGCTCTCTGTTTTATTCTCTGCATGACTATCCACGCAGGGAAGCAAACCCTTCGTGTTTATTTATTTATTTTTTTTCACCAAACATCAAGAACCACCATTTCATAGAAACAAAGGCACCAGAAAAAACATTTCCAACCATTAAAATAATTTTCCGACATGATTTCAGTAATTACCATATTTCAGTTCAACAATTGTAATTAAACCTGACCTTTAAGCTAATTATGTCTTGACATTTATGATTTTTAAGCTGACTTTCCCTGTGGTGATGGTGTGCTATATTCAGGTTCTAATGAATAGTTGTGTAGTGTTTACCTATAGTCAAAGGGTCTCTGTTTGTGATTTGGAGAGGACCACTTCACCCAGCAGCCTGTCATTGGAAGTATAATAGTGGCACTCTGAAGGGGCATTATCCACCACAATATCAGGCTGATGTTGAATTTTTGAAGAGTGTTTGTATATAATTATAGAGACAGCAGAAAAAAAAAATCCCTGCTGGAAATTTTCAAAGAATAGGCCAAAAATTACCTCAGAGTTTGAGTGCAGATAAGTGGGCTTTCTCATAGAATGATAATTTGTGGCAGGTGAGTAGAATAAAGAATCCCAGCCACTGTGTGAGAAAATCTGAGTCAAAGAAGAATCAGGCTCGGAGAAGAAAGCAAGAAGGAGGGTCTGGTCTTCTTGGCCCTGAAAAGCTTGAGTAATTGGTAGAATTTTTCAACTTTTTAAAAAACATCTCTCCCACTTGACTTATAACTCAGTTTCTTCTTTTCGGATAATATTACCAAGGATTAATGTTTACCACACAGTTACTATGTGGCTGGTGCTATGTTAAATTCTTCACAGACATTATTTTAGTTCTGCAAAAGCCCTGTGAGGTAGGTAATACTCTGGGACTTAACACAGTCAATCCACATCCCTTTGATTTCCTGCAAGATTTCTGATTCAATACTTGGATAAATAAGATGGCATTTTGAAACTGTTGTAAAGTAAGCCCACCAGCGACCACCACACAGACACTCGTAATGCCAAAAAGATAATTTTTTTTTTTTTGGCTAGCCAGTGGCTGTATAGAGAACTTGCCCAAATCATGCAGCCCTGAGCCTTTATAGCCCTTGGTCTTTTATGCATGGAAATAATATCCTGGTTAGCACACTTTAGTTAGCAAGTTAGAAGCATCAATATTAGTACACTTAGGGACTTTTTATGTGGTGAATTTTCTCGAACTATGGACTAGGCCTTTGTTCCCATTCTGGCAGTTGTTGGGGGCCTTTGTCCTTGGTTTTAATGTTAGAATGGTGACTCTAACATGGTATCAGTTGCACTAAGTCTGGGGGGGGGTGCTGTTACATTCCCTACTGCTTCTATAGGCATGACTCAAATCATGGACTCATCTTGGGGCAGGGGGTATATTGTCCTCCCAGCACCAAAAATTTAATAGAACTCACTCTCTGTTTTACATAGTCAAGTAGGCAGCTGAACAAGCAGGGTCCTACAATGAGGGTTAGGAGCAAAAAGATCAATGAACCAGCAATGACTGTAAGTAGAGTAGTTAACCAGCAAGACTGGGAAGAGGAAGTGAGTAACTTGATACCAGTTGTCAGATTCTTGGTGTCTCTTTTACTTTTCTTTAAGGTTATTTCTGACCATGGCTAAACTTCCTTCAATTACCCCTGGCTGGTTGGCATAGAAGCAGCAAGTTTGGCCTAGTGTCATAGGGAGGCTTTCTTTATTTCATGAAGAGGTGGTCAAGTCCCCCAAGATTCTGAAGAACAACTTCTGCTAAGGAGTCTACTTGAGCTTTCAGAGAGGAAATAGAATTTTCCAGATGGTCTGCTGTATGTCTACATGAGACTTGAGTTCCTTAAATTTTTTATCCCCCACAATTAGGGTTGAAGTTCCAACTGCCGCAGAGCCTGTGATCCCTGCCCACAACGACAGGGGAATGAGACTAGGGCACTGGGAAGCCCACGATTGAGGCAGGCCTTGCCCACCTCTCCGTTATATATAAACGCTTGTGATATGACGTACATGAGGATGCAAAGGAGTGGTGTCTTCTCCAGTACAGACAACTCAGAAGATGCACACTTGGTTAAGCCATTAGTGCAAGCAAGCCGAGTGGTCTCTGGATCCTGGAAATCGACCTGATGACCATTCTGGAGTCAACCTGATATACATGGCTACAGGACTCTGTATAGGAGGAACTGTCTAGGGGTTATCTTGGGGACATTAAACAGGCATTTTTTCCTTGGAGGTCCTCCAAGGTGAACTTAGGTTTGTCCCATTTACAGCTGTCAGGACTGAAAGTGGAGACTATTGTTTAATTAATTCCAATCCCAATGTAATATGGGGGTGTAGGCTGATGGGCTGGATGACTCTAGGTGGAGGTTTCTTTTGGATAGTAAATTTGCTACCTGGGTCTCGATCATTAATATATAACCCGGCTTCCCAGATTCTACCAGCTTCCTAATAATGATTTTTAGTTTCCTGCCAGGCCCTAACCTTTATAAATATGGGATTGTGTTGCCTGAGACCACAGATAGGTTGTGATGGTTTTCTTTCTAGGGCTATAAAGGAGTCAGTGTGTCCCCAGGAGGAGATACTTGTGCTAAGGGCTTGTTAAAATGAATGGATGTCTAGTAACTTTTTATCACTTCCATTTATGCGACTGCCTCTCTGTTTATCAGAGGTTATTTACATTGCTCTTAGGAATGACAAAGACCAATTTTGCTTTTCTGATTTCCATAGTTGGTCCTAAGGGCCATAACAAGAAAACTACAAATAGGAAGGAGTAAGAACCAGGGAGACAGGTTTCTTTCATCCCTACTACATCACATGCAGTTCCTTGAGTGAGAGAAAGGAGTGAGAAGGATGGGCAATCCCAGGAGAAGGGAGGAAAGAAGGAGATGAGTCAATGTGGGAAATGATGAAATTCAAGTTGGAGGGTGGGGATGGGTAGGTAATGAGATCAGCCAATCATGATACTAGGAAGTCCCTTAGAAGCTCAGCTTTCACAGGCATACCACTATTGGCAGTGTGGAGAGTACATTAGGTGGGAGAGAGGCCATGTGAGTGGAGGCATGGCAGTCTTTTCTTGCTTTGAAGATAGGGAGCCACTGAGATTCTCAGTAAACCAAGTTCCTATTACATACAGGAAGAAGACTAGGTTTTTGCTTTGTGTTAGATGGAATTCAGACAGTTATTCGGCTTCATCTTGCTCATTTCATTAGCATAGTAGGAGGGAACATTTGGAGGCCTGGTACATGTAAATTATTGATGAGAAATCAGGAGAAAGATGATTTTGAAAAGTTAGAGCTCAACTCAACAGCCATTAATATTCCAGTTGGGGCTCAGGAATCTGTCTCAGACCATAGGTTAGGTTGTAGTGTCACACATCACTTCTTCTGTTTATCTACTCCACTAAATTTGGAGTAGAGAAGGTTAGGGCCCACTGTTAGTGTCCTTTATTTTTTTTCCCACCTGCAATGCTTAGAAATGGAGGTAAATGCTATTAATCAAGTGAGTCCAGCTTTTGAAAAAACAGCAACACATTTATCTTTTTATGAAGGCATATTCCACGTGTGACCACTCACCTGACTTAAAAAGTTTTTATTTATTTATTTATTTATTTATTTATTTATTTATTTATTTATTTATTCATTTATTGTGTGTGTTCATGTGTGTTGTGTCTATATGCGTGCATGTATGAACAAGCATGCATGGAGGTGCACAAAATACCTGTGCCTGGATGTGGAGGCCAGAGAATTCCACTGGGGTCTTCTATCACTCTGCCTATTTCATTGGGACAGGGTTTATCCCTGAACCTGGGACTTGTGTTTTCGTGGCTAGCCTGGACTCCAGGAGGGCCTGGAGAGCCTCTCTGTCTCTGCTTCCATGGTTTGCCTGTCTCTGTCCCTCTTGTAGAGGGGGTTCCAGGAGTGCACAGGAGGTCTGGTTGTTACGTTGGTGCTGAGACAAAACTCTAGTACTCTTGGTTGTGTGGTGAGTGTTCTTAATCACTGAGCCCTCCCTCTAGCCCTTAATGTGGCTGTTTTAATCTTCATCTTTTTTTTGTGTGTCAGTTCCTGAGAAGGATCATATTTAGAAGACAGTGCTCATTAGAGATAGTAAAGACCCTAGAGAGGGAAAGGACTCATTGCTTTGGTGAAATTTCACCAGCATGTCACTGAGGTAGTCATCTTGGTGACCATGCCAGCTGCAACTACTGGGCAGACACCTTGGACCACATCTGCTGATACTGATCTTGAAAATAACTGCTTGCATGCACTTGAGGTTTGTTATTTTTGTTTGTGGGCAGCTTTTATAAAAAAGGGGTCTTCTGTCCAGTTGTGCCAGGCCTCATCTCTGCAAACATGTTTTATGAGTGAGATGTCAAACAAGTGTCCCACAGCTCTCATCCCTGGTGGATTTATTATCTGCATCTCATAGCTCCTTGGCGACTCAAGACCAAAATCTGTCAAATGTATGATGGGTAAAAGAGCTAGCCAGGTTGCCATTCCTGATGTGTTATTGGCCTGTAACTGTGCCAGGAAGAGTCAGCAAACCATAAATCTAATGGGAATTTACAGCGGCAGACAAAAGTCTAGTCAATGACGACGTGTCCCTATCACGTAGTGAGAAGACACCAACTATTTAGACCTAGAGAGCTGATCTGTCACAAGTTAAGATATCATGTGCAACTTGCCTTTAACCTAAGCTGTCTAAATATTTACTGTCTATTTATTTGCCTCTGTAGCTAGCTCGGAACTTTTCCTGACCAATATCTCTACATTTATCTGCTAGCAGCTTATTCTTTACCAGGAATGATTTTTCTCGGGCCCTTTGATTTGACTGAATGACACATGATATTTAGATAAACCATGATTTATATTCTCTGGCATGGACCATGGAATTTAGTGACATGTTTTATGGGAGATCGCCTGTGATGAGGAAAAAGGTCATTGAGAAGCTGTTCAGACAGAGTTGCTTGGCCTCTAGCAGCCCATCTGAACCTCCACTTTCGACCTGTTTCCTGACCGTGTTTGCTAATTGGGTCTTCAGTGCCAAGCAAGAAACAATGCTCAGCCTTGCTAACTGTTTGTTTAGCTGGAACATGAAAATCAATCTACAGATGACCAAGAGGGCAGAGCAAACAACATCCCCATGGAGTTGGGTGTTTTTGACCTTGACACTCAACAGATGTGGTCTGAGAGCTTCTGCAACCCATGTGCAGATGTGGTTCACATACATAACATGATATCTGTTTCTTGCATGACAATTTTCTTCCCCATGTGTAGGGTTGGAGGGAGATGATAAAAGTATAGAACCCCAAGGCAGAAAAGAACAGTGATCTTGGATGGCTGTTGTGGTCCTGTTGAAATCATTGGTTATATTCTGATATTATTCTATGTACTTTTCTTTTGACTGGTGGAATGAGAAGGTTTTACAGCTTATGGAGGAAAAGAATCAGCACACACACAAATGTATACATATATGTAGATATACATGTACATTCATATATATATATATATATATATATATATATTCACACACAGGCATACACACACTTAATACATGTACTCACACACATTCATAAAGGGATATACAACATACACAAGTATACACATGTATTCACTTACACAGGCACACACATGTTTCTCTGATAAATTTCTTAGGCTGTTTTAGAGGAAATGACTTGTTTGGCTACTCTTGTAATTTGCCAAACATAGCTGTCTAGATACTAAGGAAAATAATTTGTGCTCTCTGGGTCCTGAAATTCTCAACCCTCTAACTCTACTTCCCTTACCATTTCAGAGAAATAAAACAATTGCTCATATCTGAAAATTACACGTAGGGTGGAATTATTTCATGATATTTGAAATGAAAAAAGGAACTGCTGACTTTCCCTTACTTAATGTCCATCAGTCCAGAGAAATTAAAAAAGCATCAGCTTGGATTTAGGAACCTCCTTAAGGAAATGTGTTCAAAATTGGCTTCCTAGTGCTAGGTTTTCTAAGGTACAATTGATCAGAAGGATTCCACATAGTGAGCATCCTTTTTATTTTACTTTGCTCACTTGATGATAGAATGCTTTGCTCCTTTGTTAGATGCTTTAATGCTGGAGTAGATACAAAGCAGGGGAGCTCATTTTAATCAGGGGATATTTTCAGGGTTTGCAACAGTAAGTTACATTAGCTCTATCCAGAAAGGCATTTCTTTTCCTTATTCTCAACCAACTCAACCTGACATACTTTCTTTTTAATGAAGGTAGGAAAAGGAAGAGAGAAAATAAAGGAGGAATAAATCGAGTGTAATGTGGCAGATGCCTTTCTGGGTGTCTATAATTGTGCGAAGAAACAATACGGAGCCGTAAAACTCGGAGGATTCTGTTTGGTTTATTAGTTCTCACTGCATCTCAAGCTGTCTCCCTGCTCCAATTTTAGACAACACATGACATCATAATTGCTTCTGGCATTTTACAGTAATAGATAGTGGTGAGAGTTGTCTGAGCTCTTTTTCTTCCCTCTCCTCTCACTTTAGGAGCACGTCTTTGGAAAATAGCAAGCTCCTGTTTGCCGTGCATGCACATTTCACCATGGCACTTTTTCACAGGACTGCCTGAAAAGATCTTCTGCCCTATTTAAGTTTTAAAGCAGTTTTCTCCAACACACGGGATGATAGATTTCGAGCATCACACAGTCATGTGCCAACTTACACGGGGTGGTATGACTGTCCAGGGTGCTGAACTGGAAAAAAAAATCAGCAAAATTAGCCAAGATCAGGAAAGCAATTACACTATTCTCTGAAAATCCTAATCTGTAAAATGTCACCTTGGCTGCCTTGTTGTAGTCCTAAAATAGTATCTTGAGTCTCATAATATATGCAGAGATCTATTCTCTGTCTGCCTGAATGACCTCTGTTAAGGGCTGAAGATCCAGCATACTAACCAGTAGTGTGTGGGGGGCATATGGAGCCGTGAATGAAAATATGAGTTTAGAATTGACCCCAGAACTGGGTGATAAGGACATCTTTATAAACACATGAAGCTGATGTAAGCATTGACTGCTGTGAGGCAGATTAGCATTATTAAACTGTGTCACAGTCCAAACACTGCATGCCTTGAATATTTATTATGTTCCTTAATCTTGCTGAGCAAACAAACTATATTTACCAGCAAAAAGAAAGAGCTTCCCTTTCATGGTCCATTGTGCCCCCAAAGGCTGCCATTGGGAGAAATGGCAGGCTTGGTACAAGTCAGTGAAACCCCTCCTCTACACACAGGGGGAAAAAAAAGAGAGAGAACCAGAGATAAAAAGTGATTTGCCCAAGGTCACCTCGCTGGTAAGTGGTGGTGCTTAGCCTGGCTTTCTGGACCTCTTATTCCTAGAAAATTGTCTTCCCATTGAGACAAGTGTTCTTATACTTGAGGCATGTGACAGTTCTTCAGAGTCACACAGTGATACTGAGCAATTCTGAGTCAGCCTTGAGGACTAGGCTTTCAGAAGAAGGAGCAAATTTTCTAGCTCTTCGCTGCATGAACCATGATTGGCACACCTTGGCATGGCTTTCCCTTTAACCCACTGAAGTGCATGATGGGATCATTCCCACCACCATTATCTACAGATAGAGTGGGCACAGTGGGAATAAACATTCTCTTCTATCCCATTTGTACTCATCTGCTACATAGTTAATTATTTCTACTTTGTGTCATCTTATATTCTCATGTAATACTGTTTTTTTTTTACCATATAATCCATGTTCAAGAATGATATTATTACCTCCATTTTACAGAAGAGTGAGCAAGGCACTGAAGAGATCTAAGATAAATATCACTAGCTGTTCAACTAATTAACTGACTAGTAATGAAACAATTTATCTAGCACTTACTCTAGTCTGAGTTGATACCACAACGTTCTGTCTCCTTCTAGTCCTTGCATATGGATTTTGGCTAATGTATTTCCTATGAATGAATGAACCAAAGTTTACATTTAAATGCCTCCAGTTTTACTTCTAGAAATACCTCGACTGCAGACATGCTGATATAAATTTACCATTACCTCCTACAGCTCTGCTTTCCAAATTCTGATCCTTATTTTCCTAAGAGAACTCTACCTGTCTTATTACTCAAAGCAAGTCATTTACAATCCAGGAATTATCATCCATGTCTGGCTAATTCTCTTTCTCATGTGAACTAATATAAAGATAATTATGACAAATGATAGAAACTATACAAAGACAGTTTACATGGTGTGGTTACATCTATATATAAATATGGAAAGTATAACACATTCCATATGGACAAAAATCAGATCAGTAGTGACCTAGTGATTGGTATTTTTCTGAAGGAAATGGGTGGGACAAGGAAGGAGTAGATTGTAAAGGGGACCTTTGAGAGCTGAATTTTTTGTTTATGATTGTTCTTTCTTTTGTTTTTAATGTTTTGTTTACTTCTTTGTTTTGAGACATGATCTCACATAACCTTAAACTCTATGTACTTGAGAATCATTTTGAACTTCTGATCCTCCAGTCTCTACTTCCTGAGTGCTGGGACTATAGGCAAGCGGTACCATTACCAGTTTTATGCAGTGCTAGGGGCAGAACTCAGAGTCTTGAGCACGGTAATCCAGCTGTCTTCCAACTGAACGATTTCACCACCTCCTTTGCCCATTACCTTGATTGTATTAATTTAATCTTTATTTAAAATATTGCCCCCAAAGAATTCTTCTTTGTCCAGCATGGCCCCAGGTTGGAAAATTTAAACACCCGTGAAAGAGCTCAACCATAAGTAGCATGAAAGTATTGAGTGTAGGCAAGTGGATTGCTTAAAACCCTGCTTTCCCTTTCTCCCTGTGAGAAGTGATGACACATCCCTGATTTCTATTTGCTTAAATGTGGCCACAGGATAGTCTGGGTTAGTGGAATATGAGAAAAAACAGCGAGTTCAAGTTTTTCCCCTATTGCTAAAAAGGAAGCAATTTCCCACCAGACTTCTGCTATTTTCCCTTACCAAAATACTTTTGTAGATATTTCTATGTTCGAGCTACAACTGTATGAAGGATAGTTCCCCTGGAGAACAGCAGAGTCAAAATTTTGAAGCAATATGATTCTCCAAATAACTGGGTAGAGAGGACTTGTTCACCAACTTGGTGAATCATTTAAGGGATCTTACACAGGAGATCATAAGCTTTCTTCTTCCCTCTAAACCCATGATGTTTCTGACTATTTCATTATGAGAGCTTAGTCTTTTCCTGTAGTCATTTGGAGAAATACAGTAAACAGAGGAATTTCTCAGAGAAGAGAGATTCTGTATGGACATGTGCTTCAAGGAGAAGGTGTAATCTAGGTTTACATTTTGTAAGTGGTAGAGGAAAGGGGACTTCAATGAAAGGATGAGATTGGGCAAAGGTTAGGATTTCCAGGAAAAATTAACCATGGAGTTTTGTCCTCCCACTCAACTATAGATAATTTCATCCTTTCCTTCCTCACACCACACAGATGTGGAGTATCCTAATTTTGGAAGGTTATTTTATATAAGCTCTAATCTAAAGATGTTTCAAAACATAGGGTTTTGGTAAAATACTTAAAACTGTTTTTAGACCTTCTGGTTAAATTGGCTATTAAAATTAATCTTATTTTATTACACCACCCCTAATCCCTGAAATATCACTGCAATGAAATGAGGATAATTGAGATAATGTGCTATGAGACAGCTTAGTCTAGAAGGCCCAAATAATCTGGAGTGCATAGACTTAAAAGCACAAATAGTCTGAATGCCATTCCATCTTCCACAGGAGCCTACATTTTGTAGGTCAATGAGTACTGATAAGGCTCCCTTATGCCTCATACATCTTCCCACCTTACCCAAGGTGGCCTCATAATTCTAGTATGTTTGGGCTTATGGTTGTGATGGTTTGTTCTATAGTTTCGAAAGTGCTGGAACTATCTACGATCTCATTCTAATGTAGGAAACTGTAGTAGTTAATTTTGACTACCAACTTGATTGGGTTGATCATTGGTTGAGAGATTAATAAGTCACATCCTTGGATGGGTCTGTGAGAAGATCAGGCCATGGGAGTCTTATTATACTCAATGGTTTCCACCCATCGATGGATTCAAAATCAGAATAGACTATTAGAGAGTGACAGGACTGCAGAGGGTGAGACAAGGTTAGAAGTGTGTCATCAAAGTAATTCATTTGAAATAAGTATCCTAGCCCTAGAACCTTCATGCTACACTCTCTGCTTCCTGTCTGTTATGAGATACATTTTTTTGGGAGCACACTCTTGATATCACAATGTTCTACTTCACCACAGCCCACAGTAATGGAGGAAGCTGATAATGGATTGAAACTTGGAAAAACTTTGAGCAAAAACAAAACTTTCTGCTTTTAAAGTTGTTTTCTTCCATATGTGTAACAGTGAAGAAATGGCTGATTGACACAAGGAGGCTCCATTTTATCCATGAGGAAGACTGAAGTTTATGGAGAGATTGTTGGGTTGACATTTTCCCAAGTAGATGGCTGTAAATCCAGTATGCAAACTTGGGCTTCTCTAGTCTAACTCTGGTATGATAAGAACTAAGGCCTCACTATTAATTGTTTGCTTATGGGAAATGTTGGTCAATGTCTCTGCAGTGTAGAAAGGAATGTGTTGTTTCTGGGACCATACAACTGAGGCATAAGCCCTCATAGTGACACACTTACTCCAACAAGACCACACCTACTCTGACAAGGTCAAACCTTCTAATTAGTGCCAGTCCCTGTGAGTCTACGGGGGTCTTTTTCATTCAAACCACTACATTAACTATGACTTAGTGCCCACTGATCAACCTTGTATGTCACAGCCTCAGAAGATTTTGGATTCTGTCTCCTTCTATTTTGTACAGTGAGGCTGATGTAAAGAAGCTTATTCTTGAAGCATTTCAGAAACTTCACTTACTACAGCAAGATCCACATATACCTCACTCAGCTGACATATAGAGGTTTGTAAGAAAAGAAAGAGGATACAGTATTCATTCTGGCACCACCCATAGTCTCACCATCAGCATATTCTGTTCCAACCAGCTGTGTGCCACCCTAGAGGCTGCCACATATTGACAATTTCTGAAGATCCTAATGGTGTTGAGGTAAAGATTAGAGAACAGCTCTTAACTGTTCAATGAGACAGGTGCTTCAAAATTTTTATGAAGAGAAATGAATAGCAGGGATATGTATCACCACAATCCTACTTGTGTCTTTCCAATAATTCCAAGAGATAAAATGGTATTAGCACTCAGTTTAATGGCACCAACAGCTGAGGCACAGAGAAAGAGTCAGATCTAACAGCATAGCTAATAAGTTTTATGAAACCAGGGTTCTAGCTAATTTCAGTAGTATCCAGAGCAAATCATGTTTAATCATAGCTTTAATGTCGGTGTGCATTTACTAAACCTAACAACATATTAAAAATGTTCAGAGAAATTCAACTGGTAGCTCACTTGGTAAAATGCAATGACAACAGACATATGGAAAGATAATTTATTTTTATAAAAAGACAAGTTTAAATATTGTTTTACAGTTAAGGTCTTACAGTCTCTGTAGCAAACACTCTGTTGTGGGATACATAAAATACATTTTAAAATGAGAATTTCTAAGTACCAATAAAACTTTATAGATGCAGGAACCAGCTAAATTTGCCCAGAGTACCATAGCCCACTGACTTCTGCTCTATGATATTTTAAGAACATGATACAATGTGAATAGAATGATTAAGAGAAATGAAGGACATACTATGAGAGATCATATTAAAGGAAAAGTAAGTTTCAATGTAATATATATGATAGAGAACAATTGTAAGGAACATGATAATTATATGTTTACACAGGCATATTTCAGGTTATGCTGAAAGTATTGCATAGGTTGGCATATATTGTTATGGGGAAAATGTAGAATGAAATATGCAAAGCTATTAATATGGAGTCCTTTGAAGGTACAATTGGAATTGAACAGGCAGAGTATATTGACATTTTCTACAAATGTTCTTTTTTGATTGGTTATACATATATCAGCACTTTTTTTACAATTAAGGAAGAAAATAGTAGGTTGTAGAAAATAAGAGGCATAGTAAAAGAAATGAAGATTTTCTTAGTTGTTTCTTATTTATTCTTTCATAATTTCATATATACACATATAATGTAATATATGTAATACTTAATTTGATCATATTCTTTCACTGTCCTTTCTTATTTCCCCACTCCCACCAATGCCCCCCCTTCCTCCAAATACCTAAAAGTCCTCTTACTTTTAGGTATTTCTTTGTGACCCACTACCTTTAATTAGGGTTGCTTGGATAAACATGAGTAGGAAGATTATTACTTGAGCAAGGGTTAATTACTAGTGACTAAACCACTGAGGAATATAATGTCTTTTACCTCGGTTTGAGGTTAGTAGTTGACAACTTGACACAAGCTAGAGTCACCTAGGAAGTAGAAACCTGGATTGAAGAATTCCCTCCAACAGACTGACTTGTGGACACATCTGTGGGGGCATTTTCTTGATTAATGATTGCATAGCTCATTATGGCCAGTGCAGCCCTTGGCAGACAGATCTGGGTTGTATAACAAAGTGACCTGAGTGAGGTGTAGAAAGCAAGCCAATAAACATTATTCCTCCCTGGTTTCTGCTTCAGTGATTGACTCCAGGTTTCTACCTTGAGCTCCTGCCCTGCCTTCCTCCAATGACAGACTTTAATCTGGAATATGAAATAAACCCTTTCTTCCCCAAATTACTTTGGTCATGGTGTTTTATCACAGCAACAGAAAGTGAAGTAGAACACTTAGCAACTATTAACTGTCAATAGTTCCTCTTAGAAGGCTGGAACCTCATGAATCCTTTCCTGATCCATAAATGGATGTTGGAGGGCCCAATCTTAAGCATGTTTTCTGCAGGTATAACTTCTTTATAGGTTATAAAGAGGGCTATAGTACTCTGGGCAAATTTAGCTGGTTCCTGCATCTATCAAGTTTTATTGGTACTTAGAACAACAGAGTGTTTGCTACAGAGACTGTAAGACCTTAACTGTAAAGTATTTTCACTTGTCTCTTTATAAAAATAAATTATCTTTCCATATATCTGTTGTCATTGCATTTTACCAAGTGAGCTACCAGTTATAGCTTTGTTGGGTCCAGGAGACAATGTTCCACAGCACTTTAGGCTAGCTCTTACGTTCTTTCTGCCCCTTCTTCCATGATGTACTCTGAGCCTCAGAAGTAGTAACATAGGCTAGAGATCATGTTGATGTCTGTGATCTGTGCTGCTGGAAACCATGTGGAAGTCCATGATCCATGCTGCCAACAGCCGATAAGAAGAGCAAGGACATTTCTTTCAAAGAGCTATCAATGACTATGGACTCATAACTGAGAATGAGTAACATTAAAGGCTTCTGTGACAACCTTCTCCCCCCAACAAAGAAGAAAAAAGAAAGAAAAAGAAAAAAAGAAAGGAAAAAAAGTTGAGACAGGAAGCTCTTGAAGAATAATTGAAGAATTCCTTAAGAATTGTGATAAAGATGTTGAAATGTAGCTTTTCACAGTTGATGGCTTCTCATGGGGTGGGGTGGGGAAGGACACAGTTATCTGTAAGGGGCTGGCCACTGGGATTTGACCATGCTCTAATGAGTATATGGACAACACAGATTGGACTTGTGTGTGTGTGTGTGTGGGGCTGTTTGTGGCTGGGAGGGTACAAGGGTAGGAGGATGGACCTGGGAGGGATGGGAAGAAAGTGTAATTGGGGTGCATTATACAAAATTCCCAAATAATAAAAAATATGTTGGGGGAAAGTACATACAAATACATAAATATACACACACAATCAGTTGTCTCATAGGTTCTCTGTTTAGCACTGAGCTCTCCAGGACAACTTATTGTCATCACTTTGACCTGTTATGAGTTTCTGCCTCATTGCTGCCCATTGGAAACAAAAGCTTCTCAGGTTGAGACTGAGAGCAGCACTAACTTATAGATATGGACATTAATACCTAGAGGGCTGCTTGAAAATATTTCCATTTATCAGGACATCAATAGAAGGTCCCTAGCTAAGGGCCTATGACCTCCATGATGTTTTAGTTACTTGTCTGTTGCTTGGATAAAATACCTTGACTAAAAGCAACCTACAGAAGGAAGGGTTTATTTGAGCTCATGGTCTCAGAGGAGTAAGTGTCTGCCGTGGAAGCATGGCTGGAAGTATGGTAGCCAGGGGATGAAGATGAGAGCTTATATCCTCAATGGCAAGTATGAAGCAGTAAGTGTGACCTGGAAGTGACAAAATGTTACTAACTAACGAAGCTCGCCTATCAGTGGCATGCTTCCTCCAGCAAGCTGTGTGGTTGTCGTTAATCTGCATATGGCTGGTCCTCCGTGTGAGCATCGTTGATACCCAAAGAGTGGTCATGTAACAGTTGACTCAGATGTGCTGCCTTTCCTATTAACTTTTTTTTTATATTTTATTTATTTTTTTTATTTTACAATACTATTCAGTTCTACATAACAGCCACAGATTCCCTTGTTCTTTCCCTTCCTGCCCCCTTCCCCTTCCCCCCAGCCCACCCCCCATTCCCACCTCCTCCAGATCAATGTCTCCCCCGAGGACTGGGATGGACCTCATAGACTCAGTCCAGGCAGGTCCAGTCCCCTCCTCCCAGATTGAGCCAAGCGTCCCTGCATAAGTCCCAGGTTTCAAACAGCTAACTCATGAAACGAGCCCAGGACCTGGTACCACTGCCTAGATGCCTCTCAAACAGATTAAGCCAATTGACTGTCTCACCTATTCAGAGGGCCTGATCTAGTTAACTATTAACTCTTTGGTTACTTGTGCGTCCCTTTCTGTTGTGTCTGCTGGCATTTTCCTACTTTTCTGGTGAAGAACCTTTATTCTGATGTCATTTGCTCCCCCTCCCCTTGGAGCTTTTGCTGTCGCTTGCAGCTGCTTCTCTTCACAGAGTTTTCCCTTCTATGTCCCCTCTGGTGTCTGTGTTCCACTGCTTCTGTCCTACCTAGGTTTCTCTCCTTTAGTAGTTACAGCCCTTCTAGGAGACTGACTCCTTCAGGTCGAAATCCCTTCTTCCCAGGAACATGGGACAAATACTGGCACTCAAAATTTTTACCGGGATAAAACAAACAAAAACCAAAACAAAACCCGCAGTTCTGAAATGCGGTGAATATAAGCAGAGTGTGTGTCACTTGACTTTCTCCTTACGTGAATAACCACGCAGGAACTGCACCCAGCCCCCAAATCCACATTCCCATCTTCTAGAAATGTTTATCCTGGTATATAAGGTCAGGACAACATTAAAAAAAAAATTCTTTCCACTTCTTTCCAAAGTCCTGTTTGGTTTTTCACACAAAGGGAATTGCTAGTGAATCTTCAGTACTTTTCGACTCTCAACCTTCTATCCAAAGTTTGCACACCTTCGACACATGCTGAACTAGCAATATTATTGGAAATGAAATTTTGGGGTGGAGGTGATGAAGGTAAATGCATTCTTTTTCTTCAATTTTTAGTGGTTTTGCTGGTGGCAAAAGACATTGCTATCAATTAGAAATGACTGGAATCTTAGGCTTGGAAACTGTCTCCAGATAACAGTTAGAAGATACGATTTCTTCTGCTATCTACATTGCCCCAGGTGGTCTCTCCTGCATGTGAGATTAGCTGAAAAATTCATGTGTGTCTGACTTCATAAACATTTATAGCCCTTATCCATTTCATCAGGAAACAGGAGGTTAAAATTTGTACTTACATCCTTCTATCCTCTTGGAGGAATTTGACTTTTCTTATGTTGGGGGAAGCTTTCCCAGGGCAGAAGGGATACCTGACCCAGCAGGTGTGGAGGCAGACATCACAGATTCACACTGCTTTTGATTATAGGCCTGGCACTGAGAGTTCACACTGTACCCAAGGAAAGGCAAGTTTAAAGAACAGGATAGCTCGGTACTCATCCAGCTCTCCAATGTCATGTTTTCCTCACATTTTCACTTCAGTTGTTACCATTGGGAGCAGGGTGGGCCCATCTCATGTCCTCAGTTAGGAGTCCTTCAAATCCCTAACTGTTGAGGCATTTCTCTAGCCCCAAGCTCTTTCTTTTGTGTTTTAGTGTGATCCAGTTCCCCCAAATGGACACTTCTGTAGCCTAGACACCCTAGTCATGCCCTTGTTCACCTAGAGCAAGATGTAGGCTAATTCCCAAGCCTGACAAACTACCCTTTGAAGAAAGTATAACAGCAGCAGTCAGAGCTAATTACTGCACAGAAATTCAGCAACATAGCAGCAACTATTCACTGCCTGTATGAAACTGGCAAAGTTCTGACAGCAGAGAAGCCATTCCAGCAATCCCTGTTGTTAAGTCAATCCAGACTTCTCTGCATTTTGGGGGAGGACAGTTTGATTATTTCTTGCCAGGCGTATTTTCACCGAAGCAACCTCAGTTTTAGATTAATTTATTGCATGCACTTATTGCTCTACTGATGTGCAGTAAGAGCTCAAGCCCCTGGGTGCTGACTGAGCATGGGAAAAAATTGAACAGAATACATTCGGAGGGGAAAGATAAGTACTATGTGTCCTTCGCCTTCCCTTCTTTAAGTATATTCTATTTTCACTTCCCATTATTTCTTCCTTCCCTTTCTCTTAAAGCCCAAGGGTAATGTAGAACAAGGTCAAGGCTCTGTGTCGGGGACTGTGTTGAATTAAGTCTGACCTCTTCCAAATTGCTGCTCTGGGCTTTTGGAAACGGTGACCAAGAAGCACCACCTGGGCCCACACTTGTCTGATTCCATCACATCGTGCTCTTAGGCCTCCTTGTAAAGCTCTTTTCCATTATGATAAAGTAGTGTGTATCTGGAAGACTCAGGGATGGCCTGACTTTCTGGCTGTTCTGCCTCAGTCAATATGTCAATAATCAGTGGGGGTGCTTGCTTGTCTCCCTTCACCCCTGGCCTCTGTACATACTCTTCAGTTGAGGTCCTGATCATGCTGGGCTTAGCTTCCACATGCACCTCTTGTTAAAGCTGTGGCCATGCTTTAAAATAATGAGACCAGCCAGGGCAGAGTGCTCTGCAGAGAGCACTGGTTTCTTCAGTGATCAGCAATTCTTGGGCTTGGCCTCTGGTATTTTTATAAAGTTCTCCTTTCAGACTTTAACTGCATCCTGCCTGTTCTGAGTGCTGAGTGCCTTTGCTGGGGGATGGAAGTTTCTTTTTGTGGTGGTTCCCTTGCGTGGTTTTGAGATTGCTTTTGAAAGGGTCTGTGGGCCAAACCCTGACATGTATTTGTTCTCTGATAAAGATTATTCCTTTGCATATAATTTGTGCTTGAGAAAGGGACTTGAGGATGTTATGTTTGTTCTCCATATAGAGAATAAAAAACTTTCCTTGATAATGACCAGTGTACTGAAGATAATCTTAAACCAAAACAAAATATTACCATCACCAAACTGAAGAAAAGCTTGTGACCTTCCTTTATGTGGGGAATCACAAACATGGATTTTGTTAGCTCAAGAGAACTATTACTCAGAGTTTAAGATTCATCATCTATAGGGCTTAGAGGGGATGGTAAATGTATCTACTACATAAGGCCGATTAAACATAATTAAGGCAGTTAACATTGTAATTGCAAGTGAATGGTGACCATTATTGTTACTGTTACTCTCTTGAAAATTCAAGCATCTGAGGGCTTGGGATAAAGTGCAGTTGGTAGAGCTGTTGCTTGGCACACACAAAGCACTGGGTTTAATCCTCGGCACTAGTATAGTGATGGATGTCCATAATCCTAGACTTGAGTAGTGGAGGCAGAACAATCAGACACTCAGGGTAAATGCTTCATTCTATTGCTGTGATAAAACACTGACTAAAATGAACATGGAGAGGAAGGGGTTATTTCATCTTACACTTCTGGGTCTCATATTCTATCACTGAGGGAAACCAAAGAGGGAACTCAAAGCAGAAACTGAGGAGGATGCTGCTTGCTGGCTCACTCTCTGGGTCACTCTGTCTAACTCACAGGCTTTCTGTACCACTTGCCAAGGAGACAGCCTCACTCAAAGTGGACTGGGCCCTCCTACATCAATTAAGACAATCCCATTGACATGTCCACAGACAAACTCAATTGCCACTGTAATGACTATTATTCAGTTGACATTGTTTTTCAGTGACTCTAGGCTATGTCAAGTTAACAGTTAATGTTAACTAGGTTAACATCTTTTTTTTTTTTTTTTTTGGTTTTTTTCGAGACAGGGTTTCTCTGTGTAGCTTTTCGCCTTTCCTGGAACTCACTTGGTAGCCCAGGCTGGCCTTGAACTCACAGAGATCCGCCTGGCTCTGCCTCCCGAGTGCTGGGATTAAAGGCGTGCGCCACCACCGCCCGGCTCGTAGGTTAACATCTTTAGTTACACAGAAAGTTTGAAGTCAATTTTGAAAGGATATATGAGATCCCATCTCACTAACAACAGCTACTACAACAATAATATTTGGAGAAATGCAGGTGAGTTTATTGCTTTTCTACTAATGAATTTTAGATAGGAAAAGTAGAGTTTTGCTAAGACACCGACTGTATAGCCCTCATATAATAATTTGAGCAAAGCAATTGTGATGGATAAAGGAAAAAGAAACATGTTGTAAATTCTATGACATTCTTCCTACTAAGAAGTGTAGTGGGATTTTATTTTTTCCAGCTGAGACACACCTCACTTAACTGCTTGTACTAAATGAAACAGCTGTAGTGTCTCTGACTAGGTCATAAAAGCCAGCATACCAGACAATGTTCAGCTTTTGAATGCTTTGTTGGGATTCAGTCACATAAAGGAGGAGGTTGGCCAACAACAATACCCAGAGAAGTCCCAGCTGGAAGCACTATCAAGGGCCAGAGTTGTGAATAAGAAAGCTTTAGAGATAACTCTAGTCTCTTTCACCATGTAATTGCACCATATTAGGAAGCTTAATTTTGACTCATCCATCTATAAAGTCCCAAGAGATGCAATAATATCAAGTGATTCCTGTTGTTATACCATGAAATGTAGTTATTCTATGCACAAATAGATATCAGAACTCATAGTCAAAGCACTGGAATTAGAACCAAGTTCTAATCAAGTTCCTTTGATTTTGACCAAGACTTTATCTCATTAAATAATTATTGACTAACACTTGTCTTAAGTGAGAACTCACAATTCATTTAGCTGGAAAGACTATTAGAGACTGTTTAAATCCAGTTATCATGCATACAAATCAACTAGACATCAGGGAGTTTGTTATTTAGGACTGCTGTAAACACACAACAACTTGTCTAAACTCACTATCAAGTGTTGCATTATAGATGGCAACAAGGGTCCACACAAAGGTGTAGGCACTCCTGCATGTAATTGACCATCAATGCATGGTTACCTTTTATCAAGTTCACATAATCAAATAATTTGAACTTCTGCTTGATATTGGAAGGCCTGAATTACGCCCGAGGAATGAATTTATTTTCTGGAATCCAGTTCCTTTTGTGCTTTGTCAACGAAATTGAAATGTTCAGTTAAATGCACCCAGGAGTGCACTGGCCTATGTTTATTCATTTGTGCACTTTTTACTGTTAGAGTTTGAAAGCGTCCCCTCCCCCTTCCCCTTGGAAGCTATTGGAAGAAATGGATTAGAAAATTGAAAAATATGAGAGAAAGTCAAGGTGTGTGAAAAAACAGGGTATTTGCTGAGAAAGTCGTTCCCCTGTGGTTAGGGACAAAAATACTTATTGCTATTGTCCGCGGCATCATAGACTTAGAGAATCTGAGGGAAAGATGGTAAGAAAGTGGTGAGGAATTTCTAATTTTTTGCTTTTTGCCCACACTGCATATTTCTGCTGGAGGGGCAGAAAGTTAATCTTCACTTACTCAGGCCTTTTTGCTCTCCTGTTGCCAGCACTTTTTGGTTGCTGGTTCTCTGAGGCTGAGAGGAGGTGGAGACTGCTGCTCTTCAGGACAGGTGCCACTCCTGGAAATTTGACACACTAAGCACAGAGCAAGCCTTCCTGCATGCTGAGTGTGCATCAGTTTTCTTAGCCTCCTAACACTTCTCTCACTGTGACATATCTTTGTATTTCTACACTTCCCAATTTAGTTTTGTCGACTCTTATGGATCTTTGAAGTCTTTGCTCTGGCTTTGGATAGGATGAGACATCACTTTGCATCAGCTGCCAGGAAGCAGAGGTTGGTTGCCCTGGAAAGGGTTACAATGGACACACGAAGATGTTTGAGATGTATGAGTCTGTCAGGCAATAAAAAATTACTGTCACCGAATGAATAAAGGGGATGCAGTATTTTGTTTTTTTATTTTATACATAAAGGAAAATTTCAAGTATAAGAAAATTTAGTTTAGTTTGTATGCCTACATATTTCATGTGTAAAAAAGTTCTGTCTTGGTGATTCTTTTATGTGAACTACTTTTTTCACACACAACACATGGCTTTCTGGAAAAAGCAACATCTTAACCCTCTCCATATAAATGAGTTCCAGATAAACCTAAAACAAATACTGACAATACAGTGTAAGAAGATTGTTTCCTATTCATAAGATAAAAACACATTGTCATAGTTATACCAATTTTTTCTTGAAGGTGTTCCATATACTGGGCTTCTTGGCATACAACTGAAGCCCAGTGGTTGTAGAAACAATGTATTGACTTAATGACTTGTATGGGATAAAGTTAGAATCACTGTAGCTGAAGTTTTCTCTGGTCCTGCCCAGCCCCACAGACCCCACAGCCACTTATAAAATTATCACTCAGAAGCTTATATTAATTAAAACTGCTCAGCCATTAGCTCAGGTCTACTACTGACTAGCTCTTACATTTAAACTCAGCCCATCTCTGTTAATCTATATGTTGCCACATGTTTCACGGCTTTACCTGTGTGCCATTACATGATGTTCCCTGGATGGTGGGCTGGCATCTACTGACTCAGCCTTCCACTTCCCAGAATTCTCCTTGTCTGTTTATCCTGCCTATACTTCCTGCTTGGCTACTGGCCAATCAGCATTTTATTTATCAACCAATCAGAGCAACATGTTCACAGCATACAAAACATCCCACAGCAAATCATTGCTAGGAAAGATGGTGGAGTTTCTCTTTTCTTTCACAACATTAAAATCCTATAGGTCATCAAAATTCAGTCCAACTAAATCCAGTGTGGAAACAGAAGGCCTGATCTCTTACCTTGTAGAAGGACTAGAATGCCTTTCTTTCCCCCAAGTTATATTAGGGATGTGGAGAGGAAATGCTTTTAAGTAAATGCTGAGGGTCATAGGTTACAGGGGTTGCACCTGCCATAACTCCTTGTCTTTGAGGTTACCTTTCAAAGTTTTAGGGAAAGCAACTCAGCTGGATGTTTGTATTGGAAAGCCACTGGGTCCTATTTTCCCTCCATTGCAGGAGCACATGTCCTTTTCTTTGCTTGAGTACCAGGGGAGGACTTGGCAGGGACTGGGAGCCAGATGTATAAAAAGGGGCTGTGCTTGGCTTTTGCTTACACTGTATTTTTGTACCAGACACTCGTGGGGAAATACTGAGTGGTTGCAGCGGCAAGCCTCTGTAATTCTCATTCCCAGGCAGGCTACTAGGAGGGGATATTCATTACTGTACTGTGTGTGTACAGTTACTCCTGACTTTCTGATACTCTCTGTATCTCTTTCACCAGAGAACACATATTTCAAACCCAGAGTTAAACATGCATATCATGGATCACCCTGGAATATCCTTTGGACTTCTGTCTGTGTTTCTGAATTCCACTGTCTTCAGACTCAGGGTTTATTCATATTTGTGAATTGATTCCCCTTCATCCTCAGAGCTCTGAGTCACAGATGCTGACACAAGTGTGCTGAATGGCTGACGTACTGTCTGGGTTCCCTGAGACATTGATCCCTCTGGTGTCTACTGAATTACACAGGGGACCATGGAGCTTTCTGAAGGGGATCTGAGACTGTCTCTCTCTCTTTTTTAAACGTTCAATCTTTTCCTCTGTCACAGTAAATAATTTATTTAATACAGACAGCTGTGACCAAAAAAAATTCATTTGTATATTATCAAAGCAAAGATAAATTCCCCATTCATTCTACTGGAATTTTTTCCCCCTCTTGACCATGCCAACTGAAAGGAGTTCAGAAACTGGACATTAGAGGAAACTTGTGAGTTCTAAAGTTTTAGAGCATTGTGGTCCTATATACGTGTTCTGGACTTGTAGCCATTTGAATTCCAGTTAACATGAGAGCTGATACCAACTGTAAGTCATACTAACTACAAGAGCTTTATATAGTATCTTGCCTCCCAGATTCGTTGAGGAAAGGCTATTGTTAGTATTTCCAATGTGAAGTAATAGAAGGCAAGACAAAGAGAAGTGAATCAACCATTCTTTGGCCATCCAGCTTCGAAGTACCTCAGAGATCAGAACCTGAGAGAGCTAGCTCAGGGCCTGCTTGCTTTCTCCTCCATCTTGCTATTTAGTTCTCCCAATTCTGCATTTCAACTCTTGTTGCCCACAGCTCACAGACCGGTCACAAGATAATCACATGCCAATGCAAAGGGAGATGGAAATGACTTAGGTCCAGGCTTCTCTAAAAGGCACCAGTCACTAGACTATTGTACCAGAGAGTGACCCAAGTTTAAACTCTAAGTCATACCCTGTACAAATTCTGTGACTTGCATGTCAGGCACTTATGTTCCAGGAGCCTCAGTTTCCTTCTGTGTACAGCCTTGTCCACTCACAGATCTGGGGAATAGAAGCAGCCTTACACCACAGGAAGAAACATGATTCTCCCCAGTGTCCTTGGCAATGTGGAAGGGAGCCTTTTTGGCTCATTGCCTTCTTTCATTTTCAAGGAGTCAATACAGTGAACTGCTACTTGGAAGAGTTACTGTCCTTCTCTATGTGTGGAAGTGACTTCCCAGGAGGAATTCAGGCACTGAAGTTCTTGGATCTGCCTCATCAATCTATGAAGCAGAGAGTGTCTAATTTTCTTGAGATTTTGCTTAGGAGTCCAGGCTCAGCAAGAACCTGGAGGGAAAACTAAAGATGCTTCAAATAACACCAGATTTTTTTTTTATAAAAAAAGCTATTTTGAGGAAGAGAAGTGTCTGTTAAAATAAGACACCACACTATTTTGATGAAGTTTTATTCCCATGGCAAACACACAGTCTTATACATTCGGTTTGTGTGATACAGAAGATGTAAGGACTCATCATGGGAAGGCTGATGATATTTTAAAAACTCATTCCACTTTGAACAGGTGTCATCATTCATCATCCACAGTCCATGCATACTAATCCACGAGTCTTGTTTTGTAGGCAAGCAAGGGTGGGGCTATGAGAAATGGGATTTATAAGAGGCAAGTTAGTAATGATAGAAATGAACCTACAATGAGAGCCTGGTTTAGAGTCAATGGGGAGGCAGACTGGCTTCAGGTACTAGGAATAAAGCAATTAAGCTGCCATTTAATTTAATTGCTCTCAGTAACTTCTTGAAATATGCTTTTACTAAACACTTTTGTCAGTCATCTCTTACTGTGTAACCATTTGGAGGCATGGTGGGATAACAATTTGCAGGTTTGATACTGCATGCTTATATTTACCAATGGGAATGTTGGCTGGAGGATGGGTTCTGCCAGCATAGCTGAAGACTAGGTTCTTTTGTTTCTTGTCCCTTTCAACTTAAGGGAAGCTGGCCTGAGCTATGTCAGGAAAGTATCCTAAGGAGGTAAGCCTCAAATATATAAGCTTATTTCTAAACCAGGAAAGTCAAAGGGCACCATTGCCATGGTAGGGAGGTGAAGGGACCATAGAGAAAGGAACAGCAGGTACAAATGATGTGATCTGGGAAGAGGAGCAAAAGGTAGTATACTAGAATTGGAGGTGGAGGGAAATAGAGAAAGAAGGAGTGTAAAAACTACAGTAAGGTTATCTGAAAAAAAAAACCATAAGGAATTATAATATTAACTATCTACTTGAGAGAAAACCTACAAGACACTGAAGTCTGTGTTAAGTAACAAATAGTTCCAAGGAAAATTCTCATCTGGGCTGACAGTGCTCCCTTTAATCCAAAGACCATATAGCAATAAACTCCACACCAGATATGAGAAATCTTCTTTTGAGTTGGCCACGGTTATTCAAGAGACTCTCAAAACATTATAAACAATTGCTATTGCCCTTGATTGTTCCTGAGAGGTGGTAGTTAAACTTGTATTTCTTAAGACATCATGTATTTCAGACAAAGGGTGCAAAACCTCTGAACTAGAACTGATTTGAAGCTCATTGGTGAGGATTAGCATTCATGTTACCGGAAAACATCATGCAAACTCCCAAAGAGGGTAGAAACCAACAATCCTGCCCTGCTATGATGCCTATGAACCACAACAATGACCAACATCACATGATAATCCCAAGGGTGCAGTAGTGGCATGTATATCTTGGTAGCAACGAAAAACCTCTCTAATTGGAATTAAGACATGCTCAACAAGAGGACAGCCATGCCTAGTACTGGAAGCATATCTAACTACCTAGTACTAGTAAAACCATGGAACTTAGAGAACTTACAACTACTGCTTTATTAAACCAGCATAATTCATAACTACATTTCAAGTATTTGCCCTTATACTCACAGATAAGTGTAGTATTCACCACCAACTTCTCTTTGCAGCAGATGGAGACCATTACATAAAACCACAGCCAATCAAAATGCAAATTTATGGAGCCTAGTCACAAAGGATATATCTACAAAACAAACTTACATCTAAGGCTCAGAGAACACTGGAAGAGGAGGCGAAAGGACTGTAAGAACCATAGGAACAGGGAGTTTGCTGTGACTCTGTATTTCCTACTCATGTTACAAGTGGCACACATAAAGTCTCAACAACATGACTAAATATGAGCTAACAATACACATGCCAAGATAGATTGTGGAAAGCCCACAAGGCCTCAATCCTTCACAAACAATTACAAGCAACTAAGTATTGTGTGATCCCTGCAATGGGTGATCAAACATGGAACTATGTCCAAGACATTTCTTAGTAGAAACCTCAGTGTGGCTAACTTCATCTACTTTGTATGTGATAGAATATTTCTGTGATGAATGGGTTCGACCACATGAATATGAGGATGCCACAAAATGTATGGCAGAGTAGAGAATGTATTACAGTCTTGAAAGAATCACATATGGGATGAGATAATCAGAAGGTTCTAATGTCAGGTCTGTTGTCTTTTGGGCATGTGATAAGACCTGAAAACTGAGGCTCAGATTTCTAGAAAGAACCTACCCACACAAGAGAGGGATTAAACAGTAAAGGACATGCAAATGTTAGCTACTGAATTATCATTAGATTTATTAGGAAAAGTGGGAAAATCATCTCTCCTTGAGCTAAAGGCTGAGGCAATATGAGCAAGATCAGTTCCCAATGTACTGAATCATACAAATTATTAGGGATACCTGGCTTTTATTATCTGAGGTTCTTATAGCTATCAGGACCTGGAAGACAATAGAGGAAGGATACAGTTTACTGAGGGACTTGGACATAAGAGAGGTGATGTTTGATGATCAGTTTATTGGGCTGGGTAGGACTGTGTTCACTGGTGGTATATTTGATTCAAGAAGGACATTACATTGGGACTGGTATGGGGCCTTAGAGGCTTTGCTGAGTCCATTGTGCAAAACTATTTTCTCTTTATAAGGTAGAAGTAGCATTGACTGATCTGCATGACTTGGACAACTAGCATGTAAATCAGCCTTGTAAGTGAAAAAGAAATCAAGAGGGCATGAGGGAAGGGCAAAGCATATGGAAGCTGCTGTCTGCAGCACATGAAGATGAATGATTTGTGTCAAGCCAAAACTTCTAGGGAAAAGAACAGAGATTTAAACCTCTTCATTAGTGAGTTCCTGGAAGGTTTTAAAGCCCATGCAACAGTTCAGGGAAGAAATCTTAAGCTTGTCTTAAAGGTCAGCAGTCATCTGTCTATCATAACATGAGTTGTAAAGTTTAGTGGGATGGGGATTATTTTTCCAGCTTGGGTCCCTTTAGTAGTCAAGTATTCTCAATGGAATGATGAGGGTCAACCTACTGTCTTAGAAGCTGCCAGAATCAGGGAATTATTTCCATTCACAGGCAAAACAGGGAAGAGCATGGTTATGTTCCCCCTTGGGCCTGAACCATGGCAAGCAGCATAGACCAGCCCCATCCAGCCTGTCAGGGGTGAGGATATATAAAGTGATTTCAGAGTAGTAGCATCACCCCAGGATGAGGAAACCATATGGCTCCTGGAAAATGGATTATGGATTATGGAGCACCACATGGGGTAGTGTTCTCTATCCACAATACTATATCAGCATTACTTTTTGATGAAACTGCTGATGTGAGTAATGTATGAATCTCATTAACATTTCTGTTGTAATATCCGGCTTATATTCTGTAAAAGATTCCTTTTTCTCCTCTCTCTCTCTCTCTCTCTCTCTCTCTCTCTCTCTCTCTCTCTCTCTCTCTCTCTTTCTGACATTTAGACCCTGCCATTTAATCAGTTTTCCCTCCTTTTTAAATTAAAAATAGATTTTTTCTTATATAATATATCCCGACTACAGTTTCCCCTCCCTCTACTCTCCCAAGTTCCTCCAAACCTCCCCTGTGATCCAGATCCCCTCCCATTCTGTCTTATCATTAAAAAAGAACAGGTTTCTAAGACATAACAACCAAACATAGCACAATAAAATATAATAAGATAAAATAAAAAACATCATGTCCAAGTTGGATAAGGCAAAGCAACAGAAGGAAAAGAGTCCCAAGAAAAGACCCAAGAGTCAGAGACCCACTTGTTCCCACATTCAAGACTCTCATAAAAATATTAAACTGAAAGCAATAACATGTAAGCAGGTGAGCTGGTGCAGACCTGTGCTGGCTTCTTTAGTCTCTGTGCATTCCTATGAGCTTTGTTCAGGTGATTTGGAGGGCCTTGTTCTCCTGGTGTCCTCCATGCCCTCTGGAACTCTTTCTGCCTTCTCTTCCTTGGAGTTCCCTGAAATTTTAGGGGAGGGATTTGATGGAGACATCCCAGTTAGAGATGTGTGTTCTAAGGTTTCACTCTCTGTGTAATGTCTGGTTGTGAGCCTCTCTGTAATTCTTTCCATCTGCTGCAGGAGGAAGTTTCTTATGTAATGATACACCTTGAGTATCTTACAGGTTTTCAAAAGCATCTGAAAGAACCCTGAAGGCAAGTACAGACAGCAGTTAAGGAATTTAATGGCATGAATGGGAAAAGGCACTCCCATGAGTCATAAGGTTGCTGAATAAAAACTCCAGTTCCAGAGTGATCTACCTCACTATGAGTTGTTGTCTGGGGAGATCCCGTTAGCATCCCTCATAAAGCTATTGCTACCACTCTTGTTTGCATACCAAATGGAAAGCCCCTCTTGCTGAAAACACCACACACATTGACTGCAGGACATGGGGGAAATGAGGCTGTGAAGGACCTGAAAGCTCTCTCCCTGTTAGTTGGCTTTCATAGTTCTGAAAGGCACCATGTTTGCTGCTGAGGGGAACTGTCACAAACAGTCATATTTGTCTGTGGAGTACCCACACTACAGTAGTCAACATGCCAGGAAATTGTTTATATTAGTGCAATAGTGGCATGAGTGTTTTTGGTTTAACCAACTGCTTTCTTATTGGGTTTGTTCCACAGGGAGGAATTGACATCTAGTACTATGAAACAGGGAAAAAGTCTGTGACTGATGGAAGACAGGAGGAAAATCAGTGGACATCTATATCATTCCTTTCAAGGCTCAGAGAACATCTAACAAGAGAGAGCAGGAAAGCCATACACACACACACACACACACACACACACACACACACACACACACACACACACACAACCCAGAGGGAACATGTGGTATGTTGTGTAACTAGGTATTTCTTCTAATTAGAAACATTCTCTTTTAGAGGAAGAAAGCTCATAAGACTGAGGAAATAATTGAAATACATGGTCCAGGAAACTCCAGAAACTCAAAAAGATTTACAAAGCTGTTTGCCAAGTTTATGAAGCCAGCAACCAGATTCAGGGGAAGGGAGACTCATTCAGGTGGAGCTTGCTGTAAACTTGGTTGAGTGCTCTAGGGACACAGGTTTTTAAGCTGTTACCCATGCTGCTGTGTGGGCTGTTTGGTGGTGAAACTGTCTTTGAATTACCCACGCTCCTATGAATAATTACTCACCTATACCTCTGTAAATAAAAATCTCACTAAATTCTCAGGTTAATTAAACTAAAATTGGGTGAGATCACTTTTTTGGTTTGTTGTTAGTGTCTTCTCTGGGGTGAATAGGTGTTGATTCACATTGTCCAAGGAAAAGTCACGTGTACTGTGTTAGACTGAAGCCTCATTAATGCATGTAATTCATTCTCAGCGTCAGTGTGGCAGGAGACTCAGCAAGTGTGGTTTGGGGGGATATAGTTTATTGTAAGTTATTTAACAGTGAACAACTATCTATTGTTTTCTTCCACAAGCTTGTGTGTTTATGTCTGTGATATGCAAAGTTTTGCCTAACTTTATAGGTTCTCTGATATGAATCACATGTAGGTGTGGATGAGGACTCTTATCATTTGTCTTGATCCTGAGTTCTCTGAGCTAAAATGATAGGTATCCAATGCCTTCTGTCTAACAGATGCTGATGAGATGCAAGGTAAGTCAGGCTAAGAACATACACACTGCTATTATAAAAGGAGTTACATGACAATTATAGGCTCATAGAAATTCTGAAATTCACAGGGCGATATTGTTGGGACTTTTCATTCTGGAGGAAAGGATGTCTCTTGGTGAGGACTCCATCTTACTTCCATTGTTCTCTGTGGCCCTTAGTTCTCCCTTTTGCATACAGGATTAGTGGCTTACATTTCCAGTCCACTTCCCTTCTCAACCTGCTTTCTGATTGTGGAATCTTGGGGCTCCAGCACCTCTTTTTAGTTAAAATTTCTTTGCTTCGTGTAATTCAGGATGGTACAAAATTTTATATATCTGCCTCAGTGGGGACTTTATAAATTTGCCTGGGTTCATTTTGTGCCCCTAAAGTCATTCCATAATTCCTTTAAAGACAGACCTCTGTCTATTTTGGGCTGAGTGCAGGTTCTGTGGGACTCTGGCTCTAAGATTTTTAAGTAGCTCTTTAGTCCAGTTGGGAGGCTCTAACTAGGTGTACTGTTGAGGCTCTCTGAAGTCCTAACAAAAGGTCTTAGAGATAAACCATTGACTTGCTCTCAATCCCGAGGCTACTTCTTATTTTTAAAATCTTTTACTGACAAAAGATATTGAAGATCTGAAATAGTTTTATTTTCCAACCTAGCACATGAAAGTAAAAAGGTAAAAGTACTAAATTAAAAAAAAATCCTTTAAGTTCTGCTACAAATTTAACCTTTCTCTTTGAAGATACTCTCCCACTTCTGTAAGAGGAAAGACAGCCAGTGGCACATGAGATACACATCCTGGAAGTCTCCTTAGTTAGAGGAACAAATCCACTTTCCTTTACACTAAGGCAGGCAAAGGTTTCACCAACTGATTTTTATTAGAAATCTCTAGGTCCATATTCTTATCATTTAGAAAACTGTCACCATCTTACCTTACATGACAGGAAAGACCTGGACATAGCAAACAGATGAGGTTTTTGAGTTGGAGAAATTATCTTGGATTGTATAGTGCAACCAATGTAATTATGAAGACATTTAAAAGGGACTAAGAAGAGGAGAAAGATGGGAAAAGGGGAGGGAGAAAGGAAGAGAGAGAGCATGAGAGAGCGAGAGTGAGAACAAGAGAGAGGGAGAGAGAGAGAGAGAGAGAGAGAGAGAGAGAGAGAGAGAGAATTTGAAAATGGAAGAAGAGATCTTAGTACAGGAGGTTCTAGAAGAATATAATTCTATTAATACCTTGATTTGAGACCTGTTAGATAAATATTGGGTCTCCAGAATATAAAGCTTGGCTATCATATCACTTATCCAAAATGTTTGGGATCAGAAGAAGTATTATCTGTTTCAGAGCTTTTCAATTTTTGGAACATTTACATAGACTTCATCTTCTGAACATCCCTAATCTGAAAATATAAAACCTGAAATGCACCAAAATCCAAGCCTTTTTGAATGATGAGAAGAAATCTCATCTGCGTACTTAGTTGCTACCAGTAATGTTGTGCTAATTTTTTAAAGTAGGTTATTGGATCCCATCCCATTTAATAAGTTCAAGTAGAGAGAAGCCTATTGAAGCTGACATATTCTCATGAGTAAAAGAACTTAGAATAACAAAAATGGAGTGTGGTGTTCTATTTTTCTTTCTTTCTTTCTTTTTCTTTTTTTTAAGCCTGATCATCTGCCTTGTGTCTTAGAGTGTCTATTGTAAATGTGCTGGCATACAAAGGGATTCCATTCCTAAAGCCTTTGTGGACAATTGGTCTTTATTGGGATAGTTTAGGTATTTCTCAGGGATCTTGATTTTTATTCTCTTTCTGTTTACCACGGAAAGAAGGAAAGATTCAAGAAGATATTGTTTGGTGAAGCATGCTGGCAGAGAAAGTGCTAAGATCCACGTAAGTTAGCACAGGTAAGGTTGGTGTTATGGTAGTCCCGAAAACTTGATAGGGCAATAAACAAATGTTGCTGGTATGAAAGAGTGAAAGAGTCCTCCCCTGCAGCTCTGTGTTCTGTCCGTTCCGGATTTGGGTGATTATTAGTAGTTGGTGTTTATTGCACTCACATGGAGAGAAGCTAACACCAAGTGGAGAATAGCAACTCACTTGGATTGTGACCATGGGGTTTGTCGAATGTGAAGCAATCAATACAGCTGATGCCAAGTGTTTACCGGAGGCTAGGCTTCAGGGACATGCTTGTTGGTACAGTTTGCTCCCTAACCAGAACAACCCAGGAGTCATAATTATTCTGAAAACCTTAATGGCTTGACAAATGGATGTTTGAACAATTTATAATAAGTTGCTCAAGGGTTCCTGATTTAATTCCTCATTTGAACTTAATGTTCAAGTTCAAGGAGTCAATTTGTCTTGGGAATATTGTAATAAAAATGAGAATTATAAGTAGAACTTCAGTCTTTTCTTAGGATAGAAGACAATGCCTATCATTCACAAGTCTAAGATTAGTCTTTTATTAATTAGTCAAGATATATTTCTTGAATACTCCCAAGAGTATTTGTGTGTATGGTCAGAGGCTGACCTCTTCTGTTTGCCATGCTCAGTAGAAAAGGTGAATTATTGGGGTGTTGGCCAGGGCATAAAGCTGGAAGATGCTGATAAATGATAGCAAATGGTTCTCAGCAAAAAGGCAGGGCAGAAAATGGCTCTGGTTAGGAGAATTTGGAGTTTGGAGGGGAGTGCTGTGTAGCTGTTTTCTGGTTATGACAGGGCCACTGTGCTTATACACCCACTGCAGCTATGACTGACTGAACAAGGCCATACAAGATTGAACCCTTCACCATTTTATCACGCACAGAGGAGCAGATCATGAGGCCCCACCTCTCACTGAGGGATCACGAGTTGTTAGGAGCGGGGTGTCACTGTGTTCAGTGGTATAGCCCCTGGTAAGTTGCCCATGTACCAGTATATCACACTCTACTCATGTCCAGCAAAGAAACTGTAATAATACTTAGTGGGTCCAAAGGAAAAAAAAAATCAAAGTATTGTATTTTTGATAGGAAAAGGGATTTTAGTGTGAGAGAAGTGTAGTATGAGAAAGGGGAATGAGGGAATGAAAACCCAGTTTATACAGGTATGACATTTCCAAAGAAATCACAACAGCAAAAATAAAAAAAAAATCAAATTTGCTGATTTCTATGGTATGAATCCCTTAATTGTAACAGTTTCACCCACATGTCTAAGCATGGCCAAACACAGATATGGGAACAGGTATTCTTGGTCACTTCTCACCCTCTGGTATAGCACAGTGTTAGCACTTCATTCCCTATAAAGAGATACCAGGATGTAGTATAAGAGATAACATCTATAAGATTAGGAATAGCCATAAAAAACCACTATCCGGGGTTGGGGATTTAGCTCAGTGGTAGAGCGCTTGGCGAGAGGCCCTGGGTTCGGTCCTCAGCTCTGTTAAACAAAAACAAAAACAAAAACAAAAACAAAAACAAAAACAAAACAAAAACAGAAACAATAACAAAACAAAAACAAAAACACTATCCAATGCCTTACTTAGCAATGTGATAGAAAACCAGGGATTTCTAATTCCCACATAGGGATTACTGGAACTCTATGACAATAGAAGTTTTGATGATCCTATCGTCGAGGCCACCTCAGCACAGACAGAACTTTTTGGACCCTGAAGCTCAGTCTTATAAGAATACCTTAACCTTTTTTTAGGAAGGAAATACTGGTAAGTGGCCATGACTGTGACAGGCATAACAAAAGAAGCTTTGAATTTGTTACACACTGAGAGCGATCTACAGATAGAGTTCAAGTGATCATCTGACTGCCGGCAGTCTCTGGCCTGTGCCATTGGCTGCTCCCACTGTCCTTTGGTAAGAGGAACACAAGTTCCACACCATAGTGATCAAGTTTCTCCTGGGGAAGCTGGTTAATTTAGGTCACCTAGAACTCCTAAAGACAATAGATTTGGTCTTCTTCCGAAGACTTATACTTGTATATTAAACCACTGCAGACACATGGACAGCAAGCAATTTAAAGATTTTTTTGTTTTTGTTTTTTTTTCTCCAGATGGAAAACAATTAAAAATATTGTCATTTTTTCATAAAAGACAATGCCATTTATATCTTTCTGGGTGTGCTTTATTAAGACTATATGATAGAGCTTGCATCCTGTGGATAGGGGGCAGCATTCACTAAAGCCACCATTGTCAGTGACAAGCACTTGTAGGTATTAGAACAGTTGCTGGGCTTTAAAAAAAAATGGAATTGTGATTCCAACATCAATTTTTCAGAGACCTGTTATATAGGAGATTAAAGGACTCTTTTTCAATGATTCATTTAAATCAGTTATAAATTGGTTGACATCCCTGAGAAGCCTCTGAATTTTTTATTATATCTATGGATGGCACTTTTTAATTGGAGAGAGTTATGCTCACCGACTCACCTCACTATTTCCCCAGTGCAATCCTTCAAGCCAATCAATCTTAAAGTGGCTGTGTTTAAAAATCGCAGCGAGAGTGAGAGCAAAGCTAGAGTAAGGGTGAGTGTGCTTCATGGTTTAGGCTCTGTGTTCTGCTGGAGGGGTCCTTTCTGACTCTGACACCAGTGTAGTCCAGGGTGGGATAAGAACCTCACTCCTGTTTCCTGATCTCTACTTACTGGGGTTTGTCAGATGATCTTTCTGGAAGAAGGTGTTCTTTGTGCTTCCCATGGAGCAATTGTTCACCAATAGTTTGATGACAGAGCCAGAGCTTTGGGTGACCTAAAAAATGAAGTAAAGAAAGTTAAAAACGGAAACAGGAAGTTTTAGAGAGGTGTCTTGTGTATGAGGCCTGGGTCATATATATGTGTGCCTTCCCAGGCTCCTGTTTTTTCCTATTCTGTATGTCTCCCTCTGCTCTTTACAATTCTGTTTTTTTCCTCATTGGTGCCTAGTCAGGTGTTCAGTGAGTTTGCTCTCCATTCCTCAGGAATCTATCTATTCAGGACTATATTGTACACATAGAGACCAGGGTCAGAGAGTTTTCCCAAGAAGGTAGGGTAAGCTCAAGCTATATCAGAGCCCTCAGGAATAAGGGTCAAGCTGGCATATGGTGTCCAGCTTGCAAGTAAAAGACTCTTTGGCTTGATACCATCACTGATGCCTACACCCAGACCAGCTATCTGTTTCCTTTGGCTTCTCCTTCCTCTTCCATTGCCCTGCTCCTGCCACAGGAGATGGCAGATCCTGAAGAATCCTCAAGTAGCTCATCAAAATGCAGCTGCCCTCTTGGCTCGATCCTACTTAATGTCTATGTCAGCATCTCCCTCGCCTGCTCCAAGTCTCAGTCCACGAGCTGTGTTTTAAAGCTTTCCTTAATGGAAGCATGTCTCAAGAGGAGGATTAGCCAATTGGCTAAAGAACAAAGAATCAATTTAGTTTAAAATAGTTCTTTTAATGGTGGTATTTTGCATCCACAGTAATTTTCCAAGGCACTGTGCGCTTTGTGGAAAATCCTCAGGGAACCTGGAGTGAGCTTGCCTGTCATCATTAGGCAGGGAGAGGTTGGGGTGGACCCTGACTTTCCATCAGATTGAGAAGCTGAGCCAGGGGAGGATATAACTTTTAAACTATCTGAAATGCAGTGACAATGGCTTAGGGTGCTTCCTGGGTGTCTCATCTTCAATGAAAAGAAGAAAGGAAGCTATCCAAAGCTGGAGGCAGAGGAGAAGCTAAAGAATTTATAGCCTTGCCTATACACCCGCTAATTGATTACAAGAAATGATCTAACAAGGTCCCCTGGCACTGAAATCTATCCCTAGCAACACAGGGACTCATAAGTAATGTTTTAAAGTAAAAGTCTCTCATTGCCTGGTTAGCCAAATAATTGGGACATGTATCTCATTTGAAGTAGAACACTGAATTCAGGCAATATTGGAAATCAGGCATAATATTAAACATTGTATTACATAATGAAGATATTGACTAATTATTCTTTGGTCACAAGAATTTGCCTACTTATCTCATTTCCCAGAACTAAATAACAATGGGATTCTAGACGTGCTTATTTTTTTTTTACATTTTTTATTATTATTAAGAGATTTTCTATTCAATTTACAAACCAACCACAGATTTCCCTCTCCTCCCTCCTCCAACCCCCCCAGCCTTCCCTCCCAACCTACCCCCCATTCCCAGCTCCTCCAAGGCAAGATCTCCCATGGCGAGTCAGCAGAGCCTGGTACATTCAATTGAGGCAGGTCCAAGCCCCTTCCCCTGCATCAAGGCTTCGCAAAGTGTCTCACCATAGGCATTAGGCTCCAAAAAGCCAGCTCCTGCACTAGGAATAGGTCCCAATCCCATTGCCTGGGGGCCCCCTAAACAGTTCAAGCTAAACAACTGTCTCATCTATCCAGAGGGCCTAGTCTAGTACCATGGGGGCTCCTCAGCTATTGGTCCATAGTTTATGTATTTCCACTAGTTTGGCTGGTCATCTCTGTACATTTTCCCATCATGATCTTGATGGCCCTTACTCATAGAATCCCTCCTCTCTCTCTCATTAGTTGGACTCCTGGAGTTCCCCTTGCCTAGTGCCCCGCTGTGGATCTCTGCATCTGCTGACTGGATGAGGGCTAGTTAGAATATTCAGCCATCTGATCACCAGAGTAGGCCAGTTCAAGGACCTTCTCAACCATTGCCAGTAGTCTGAGGTGAGGTCATCCTTCTGGATTCCTGGGAACTTCCCTAGCACTCTGTTTCTCCCTATTCCCATGATGTCTTCATTTATCAGGTTATCTCTTTCCTTGTTCTCCCACTCTGTCCATGTTTCAGCTTGAACCTCCCATTCTCCTGTGTTCTCATCCCCCATTCTTTGCCCTCCATTACCCACCTCATCCCTAGTTTGCTTGTGTAGATATCATCTATTTCTCCTTTGCTGGGTGATCCATGTGTCCTTCCTAGGGTCCTCCCTGCTAGCTAGCCTCCCTGGAGCTGTGGGTTGCAGTCTGGTTATCCTTTGCTTTACATCTAGTATCCACTTATGAGTGAGTACATACCATGTTTGTCCTTTTGAGTTTGGATTACCTCACTCAGGATGATATTTTCTAGTTCCATCCATTTGCTTGCTAATTTCATGGTATCATTGTTTTTCTCTGCTGAGTAGTACTCCATTGGGTATATGTACCACATTTTCTTAATCCATTCTTTAGTCGAGGGGCATCTAGGTTGTTTCCAGGTCTGGCTATTAGAATAATCCTGCTATGAACATAGTTGAGCATGTGTCCTTGTGGTATGATTGAGCATTCCTTGGGTATATGCCTAAGAGTGGTATAGCTGGGTCTTGAGGAAGATTGATTCCCAATTTTCTGAGAAACTGCCATACTGATTTCCAAATTGGCTGTACAAGTTTGCATTCCCACCAACTGTGGAGGAGTGTTCCCCTTGCTCCACATCCTCTCCAACACAAGCTGTCTTCAGTGTTTTTGGTCTTAACCATTCTGACAGGTATATGATGGTATCTCAGAGTTGTTTTGATTTGTATTTCCTTGATGACTATGGATGTTGAGCAATTCCTTAAGAGTCTTTCTGACATTTGAGATTCTTTTGTTGAGAATTCTCTGCTTAGCCCTGTAGCCCATTTTTAAATTGGGTTGTTAGATATTTTGATGTCTAGTTTCTTGTGTTCTATATATATTCTGGAGATTAGCCCTCTGTCAGATGTGGGGTTGGTGAAGATCTTTTCCCATTCTGTAGGCGGTCATTTTGTCTTATTTACTGTGTCCTTTGTTCTACAAAAGTTTCTTAGTTTCAGGAGGTCCCATTTATTAATTGCTGCTCTCAGTGTCTGTACTACTGATGTTTTATTTAGGGAGTGGTCTCCTGTGCCAATGCATTCAAGAGTACTTCCTACTTTCTCTTCTATCAAGTTCAGTGTAACTGGATTTACGTTGAGGTCTTTGATCCATTTGGATTTGAGTTTTGTGCATGGCGACAGATATGGATCTATTTGCATTCTTCTACATGTTGACCTCCAGTTATGCCAGCACCATTTGTTGAAGATGCTTTCTTTTTTCCATGACTTGCTTATTTTTTAAATAATTATTTTTCTATTTTTTTATTTTTCTATTCTTTATTCATGTGTATGTATGTTTGTGAGTGAGTATGTCCATGTGTGTACATATGACAACAAAGGCCATAAAGGTGCCTGTGCAGGAGTGAGAGGATGTCAGATGCCCTGGGGTTGCAGTTATAAATGATAGTGAGCCGCCAATGTGGGTGCTAAGAATTGAACCTGGGTCCTCTGTAAAAGTAGTGAACACTGCTGACGACTGAACCATCTTCCTGGAGATGGAGTTATGGGCAGTTATGTGCTATGCTGGAATTCAAACTCAGTTCCTTTGCAAAGGCAATATATACTTTTAATTTTTGAGTCACTTCCACTTTAATTAAAAAAATTAAGTACATTTTGCTTACAAATCATTTAAAATGTTATCCACGTGCTGATAAGAATGAGAAATAAGTATATTATAGTATTTTCAACAACTAGATATATGCTAAGGCTAGCTAAACACTGGGTGTCAATGATTTCTTTAATATAATAATTCTGAAATATTGAATTATGATTTCTTTTCCTATTTATTGGCTCCACAACCTTATGCCACAGAGTTTTCCATTTTCTAAGACTTTCTAGCCTGGAAATGGCTATGTTTTGGGCTGTCTAGTTTTAAAGGTACCAGCCTTCCAATAAGCCCTATGTACTTCCAGATGAGCAGAGAAGGAGGCCACATATCAAGAGAAAGTTGTAGTTTTGATAACTTAGAAATGAGAGTGAACTTACTATTTAAAAGATTTATTTAGTGGGTCCATGTGAGGCATATTAAGTGTGGAGGCTTTGGGAAGGAACTGTCAAAGCAACAGAGTATAACAGAAACCCTGCAAATGATAAGCAAAGACATAAGGAAAGGGGATGGTAAGGAGATGTGGTCAGAAGAGCATTGAGACCTGAGTTTCTGCAGTCCATGGCCATAGACTGTTTATTACCTGGCACAGCATTTTCCAAATGAAAGGAGGGTGTACTTCAAGAACATGAGTGGCACTCTTAGACTGAAGTTGAAATTACCAGGATATAGAGTTTCAGGTAGACTTCAGATGCTACCTAGTCTTTGTGCTTATGTAACCTAGATATATCCTCAACGAATGTTTGTGTAGGAGTTAGGAGACAGAGGATAATGGATGTGCTTCATCAGGAAGGACGTCTTTGTATATAGGCAGTCAACTGCATGCAAGACAATTTTGCATGTGTGCATGTCTTAATAGGGAAAGATAATGCATTAGTCTTTATCAAATGCCAAAAGTAATTCTGAACGATGATAATAATGATGACAATAATAAGAAAAATTGTTTGGTAGACAAGGAAGATTCAAAGACTGGCCTTTCTCTTCTGATTCATTTCCTCCTTACCATATTCTAAAATGTCAAGGGTACTATTCTTGACTGCATTTCTTTGCTTATTATGTCATTAATGCTGACATTTAAATGCTGTTATGTTGGCTCTTTCCTTAAATGTTACCTCATCATTTTGTTTAACTAACTCCTCTGCATCCTTTGGAACCCAGCACTTTCATATCCCTTTAAATGTTTCCCAAAGGTTCTGATAGGTCTAATATCTTTCCATAAATTCCTGTAGGATTGATGGTTTGTCCTATAGAAATTGTCATTTAATTGCATATTGTTTATCACTGTTATTTAATGAAGCTGATTTTTTTTCAAGTGTCTGTCGATAGATCCTTAGGCACAGTGGTAACATCCTGGGTTAGTAGTTTAGAGCACATGTTTGATTGAGTCTTCCTTTTGTGTGTGTGTGTGTGTGTGTGTGTGTGTGTGTGTGTGTGTGTGTGTGTGTGTTTGTGTGCCCTTGGGTAGGCTACTGTAGAACTTTCTCCTCTGCAGAGTGATGACAGTGGTGAAGCCCAGACCATTAGGTTTCTAGAAGGATGGATGAGGTAGGTCATAGAAGATGCTTAGCAGAGTCTTTGGAAAGAGAGTCTTGACTTGAACAATTGCATTAATTCATCATTACTCACTAGCTATTCTAAATTAGTACCAGATCTTCTTTGTCCTCGGTTTTTAACTCCGAGACACCATGAAAGTTACTTAGTTCTGTTCAACCTCATTTTCTCCATCTTCAGAGCAATGCTAAAATTTTTGCACACAAGATTGTTGTAGAGTTCTCATTGATTCTATAGTCATCCATTTATTTTCAAACCCTAACTTTATAGTGACCTGTGGTAGGATGTGAGGACCCTGCCCAAGATTTTCTTCCTAGAGCAGTTGGAAGATTGATCCTAGAACTTCTAGGGGCAAAGCCATCACACTCTCTTAATAGAGTTAGAGGAAAGCTGAGCCCATACCCATGGAGAATTAGAACTCTGAGAAAGAGGGTGTGGCCTGCACTGAGCACCATGTTTCTTTCCACTGTTTCTATTTTCTTGCTTTAGTTATTCACTTAGTTAAGTGCTCTCTACTGCCTTTCATGCTGTTTCCACAAAGGTTGGCAAAACCTGGGAGTCCTTCTAGGTTTCCATATTAGTTCTTAACTAGTACAGAAGGTCAAAAGCTGAGCTGGCTATTAAGTAGAAAAAAAAGTAGTTGAAGCTAAGTGAATCTTTTCCTGTACATGTATTTTTTTTTTCAGTTAAAAGAAAACAGGAGAGAAATATTAGCAAACTTAATGCTGTGGATGATTGTTTGATAAATAAAACACTGATTGGCCAGTAGCCAGGCAGGAAGTATAGGTGGGACTAACAGAGAGGAGAAAAGGAAAGGATAGGAAGGCAGGGAGGAGAGACACCAGCTGCCGTCCAGGGAGCATCATGTAGAAGCAACAGGTAAAGCCATGGAAAGCGGTGACATATAGATTAGCAAAATTGAGCTGAGTATAAGAGTAACAGCTAGACAATGGTAGGCCTGAGCTAATGGCTGATCAGTTTAAATAATGAGTTGGTGTGTTTATTTTATAAGTGGGCTCCAGGACTGGCGAGGCTTGGCGGGAGCTGGAGAGAAACTCCCAGATACAACTTAGAAAGCATACATTGCACCAAGGCTTCTTGCCACTGCCCGGGTATCCAGGCAGAAGACAGGAGACTACAACCCATTTTTCTAGCAGAATTTGAGGAGTACTAGTTGCTCTTGTCCACAGAATAGATAGTTTGAACACTATCAAACAATGTCTGAAGGTGAACTGTAATCCAGGGCAAGAGTGAAGCAAACGCTTGTTTTAATGGGTCACGGAGTGAAGCGTTAATTCAAATATTCCACTGAGTAAAGTGTTAATCTAAATATTCTTTATCAGTAAAAATGCAGGAGTCAGGTATCAGGGTAAGAACCTGAAGGATCAGAGAAGCAGAGAAGCCACTAGTCCTCTCCTACCTGCTCTGATCCTTCCTCCAAAAGGGGCTGAGATTCCCTCTCTGCTCCGCCTTACTATTTCCTGTCCTATCTGTCTACAGTCTTCGAAAACCTCTGTGGTTAATTTTGGTCAGCTAGTGACTAACTCCTCCCTTTGACTCATGTCAGAACATGATCAAAATATCAGACAACAACTGAGTCTTTAGGAAAATGGCAACAATTGCAGTGGTGGTGGTGATGGTAATGGTAGTGGTGGAGGTGGTGGTGGTGGTGGTGGTGGAGGTGGTGGAGGTGGAGGTGGTGGTGGAGGTGGAGGTGGTGGTGGAGGTGGTGGTGGTGGTGGTGGTGGTGATGGTGGTGGTGGAGGTAGTGGTGGAGGTGGTGGTGGTAGTGGTGGTAGTGGTGGTGTGAGTGTGTGTGTGTGTGTGTGTGTGTGTATAGGAACATTGCTTACAAGAGGTAACATTCAATGTAACAAGGAGAGGTGGGAAGGCAGAGCATTAGCTAAGATTTTTTTAGTGATGGCACAAGGTAATTGCTAGAGGCCATCGCAGTAGTGGGAGCTCAGATGCCATCTCTACTTTGCCAGGAAGTGGAAATCCTTGGTTCCTGGGAAAAACTTGGGCTTCAGCAATTATGTCAGTGGGGGTCTTGTCAAAGTTACATACATCTTTAGAATTTAGATTTAGATTGTTTTTTTTTAATCTAAGTATCAAACGGAGCTTAAATGCCTGCATAAACAACCTAGAGCTATAGTTGAAGCTTTTCAGAACCTACATAAATACCTCTAATAGATAAGGTGCACTGTTTAGATACATCGCCTACATATCATAACCTTGGTGGCTCCAAAGCCAAGTAATACTTGTTCCCTGTCTCTCCTCACCCATTCCAATACTAATTTTATAAAACCAAGTTCATAGTGATCCTGAGGAAGGCTGCAGTTTTCAGAACAAAAATTTCCCCTCTTGTGGACAGCTTCCTAGGATCTTCTGAGGAGACTTCATTTTCAAGCAACTTATTTTCAAATAAATGATTATGGAGGTAATAAGTCCTCCTGTCAGAATACTTGAAAGAGAGATAGGAAAGGCCAAGGGAGAAAATTAAAATGCCCAGCAGGAGGCCCCTTCGGGAGCAAAGTCATCCTTTTGCCATTTCAATATAAAGTCCTTTGTATTTGATTCAATTGGAAAAGCATTCTCTGTGCCCTGTAGACCTCTGTGTTGGGTGAATGCATATTGGAATAACATGCATCCCTGCTGTCTGGGACCTGGTAATCAATAAGGGCTATAATGACTCTCTGTATATGAAGATCAGTACCACAGCAGCGATGATTCTAATGAGGTCCCGGCCTGCTCACACGTCATAGTTTCCAAGAACACCGAGGGCTTTGGTGGAGAAAAGAGGCTTTTAAACCTCCAATAAGGGGCTAAATGAAAAGGGGAAGCTGTCTTTTACCTTTGTTTCTAACACTGGGCTTGAAATCAGTGAGTTCAGGAACTAAGGGAAGACTGCACTATAGCTAGAGTCTAATGGCGAAGGTGTGGGAAGTTGCTTTTTTCAATTGCATGACTTGGGGAGGAGGCCATTGCCAGAAAGATCTGATGCAGATTGGGGCAGACTATTAACCAGCTGGGTGTCTCCCACGTGTGGGTTGAAGCCACCGTTACCAAATTGCCCGAGACAGGTTGTACGAAAGCTATCTGCTGCTTTTGACTTGCTACCGGTTCCTTCTCGTCATCTCTTATTATTGTCTTAGGGTACAAACACGTCTGTACAGATGACAGCATTTATTCTTTGGGTAATTCATGCTCAGGAGGAACATGTAGTTCCAAAGGACAATTTGGGGTAGAAGATTAAGAACGAGCCTGGGTTAGCAGGGAGGCTGCAAATGAGCCAAGCAACTGTGTGTGTATGTGCTCAGGCAATGGTATTCATGAGTGATTCCAGGAAAGCTAGGCAGCTCCCATGCCTCCCGGGGATGCTTTATTGTCTCTGTAACTGGATATGGGCTTGGAGGTGCGGGTGTTATAGGTGAGACAGGTATAATGCATATGTCTCTATGTGTACCCACTAGCACCCACCCCATACCCTACATCAAGTTTGAGCAATCAGTCAAGGGAAAATACAAAGGAAAAAAAAAAAAGCTGCAAGTAGCACTGATGAAAATACAGCATCTCAGGAGGATTAGCAAGTGACTGTAATGATGGGTTTTGGGTCAGCTCTGTGTCTGAAATTAAAACCTGAAAATAAATTCCCATCAGCTAAGAAGAGCTCAGTGTCTCCCTGTGAATTGTCCACAGCTGTTCGGATGGTGATTTTCTTTTTCTGTTGCAGACATTTTAGGGAAATAAAGGAGAAAATGAAATGAACCCCACTGTTTAAAACACTCTATTTCATGCATGCTCTCTTCTCCAGGGCTTCATCACCTCAGGCAGGCTGTGAGCAGGAGGGGAAATAGTATTTGGAGCTTCTACCTGCAGTTTGCTTTAGCCATCTTACTTGTAAGAGGGTTATCATTCCCCTTTAAGCATCCAGAATAACACACCACAAGGCTCAAGCTCCTTTTGGCTAGTGGTTGATGTATATGACCTAGTCTGGAAGGACCTTCAGTTCTAATCAGATGTTTGTGGCACTGACACCTGAATGGACATTAGTTAAATGGAAATGTCCAACCCACATTTGTATATTGTAACCTGATTTGCAATGTGGTAGTAATTATGGGATGGGATGTTTGGTTAAGGCATGAGGATGGAGCACTTGCACATGACATTAGTGCCCTTATTATAAAAGAGGTGGTAAATACCAACTTTGTTCCTCCTGACACACAATGACACAGCAAGAATATTGACCCAAGCTAGGCCATGAGTCTCCAGCTGATCTGGTGTCAGTGCCATTTTGATCTTGAGCCTAACCCTTCAAGCTAGGAGAAACAAATTTCTGTTATTTATACTACGTTGTCTATGGATGCCTATTGCAAGCAGCCTGACCAGAATAAGGCATCAAAGCTGGATATTACAGAAATCAACTCTCCTGGTTTTTAAAGGTGTCATCCTTCCCAGCTGTATTCTCTGTCATTGATTTTCGATTAAGTTGTAGTTGTGATGGATTTTTTCAAGCCTCTGGACTTCTCTGTCTCACTCCTCCATTCTGTAGCTTTCCTGCCCTGGCTTCTACAGAGCGTGCCCTTCAATTCTGGCACATCCTGAGTTTGACATTCTAGACTGAAGAATTGGCACTTGGGGATGAATACATTTCTAAGAGTCTCACTGAAGAATAGGGGTTTATTCACTGCTATAACACACCCTCATCATGTCAGAGTGTCTATGCAGGCTTTTAAACCTTTGCTTGCTTATCTGTAAAATAGGGCTAATAGCTATAGTCCGAGTGTTGTAAGGATCAAGCACAGTAATGAATCATTAAAAAACCTGTAGAGCAAAGTTCTCTGTTCAATTGAAATATCCTTGTCTCTATTTGACTTGGTATTCTATTATAAGGGATATAGAATTCTTGTGAAACAGGTCTCACCCAAGATTTCAGCTCTTATAGTCAAGTTTGAGTGTAGTTAAAAATGGAGGCTGTCATTAGCTCAAGACTCCATATAACTTCCTTTCATGTGCATTTCTGTGGGATCTCCTATTTTCTCCCACTTTGAGCTTGGTAAAAAGAAAGCTATGGACTGAGGGTAATTTTTTATAGAGTGTACTTCAGACAACTCAAAATCAATAGTTTGCTTTGTTGAAGGCACCCAGGAAAGTAAAACATAAGGAATCATAGGGCTTTACTATTGCTTTTTGAGGTTGATGGTAAAACTTTATGGGGTTCTCATAAAATGCATGGTTGAGTACAAAGTGAAATTGTATTTCATTATAGTTTATCATTTTCTGATGATGGGTAACACTGCTTTTTGTAACACTTGATATCTGGTATGAATGTGGTCAAGGAACTGGATCCTCTGTTTCTTTCTTCCTAGTGGCTTAGCATTTATAAGGCAACCAGAAGATACAAGGGTAGGCTTGATGAAGAGGGTAATGGTTATCAAATGTTGGCTTTTCAGAGACCAAATGGTTCCAGAAAAATATTGCTGATAGCCCTTGGCCTAGAATGTCCTTGACATAAAGGTGAGCATAGGTGAAATTATTGGTATTAATGCCAATCTCAATATAATAATAATATCAGTAACTGGTGGAAGTTTATGGAACATTTACAATATCCTAGATGTTGATGTTAAACTTATTGTTTTGCATAAACTATCTTACCTTTCTAAGAACTTAGGTGTGTTTTAAACTGTATCCAATGGTGGTAACAGTGAGGGACAGACTTCAGGAGAGTCTGGAAACAGGTATAGACATGAAACTATTATGTAAGTCCAGCCTCACACAGAACAGAGAGGTGGGATAGTTTTTACAAGTACTTAGAAAGCGAATCTTCAAGGATGGGGATATAGCTCAGTTGGTCGATTTTTTGCTTAGCATGTACACAGCCCTGGGTTTGACCTCCAACACCTCATGAACTGGGTATGGTGGTACATGTCTGTAATCCAGCACCAAGAGCAGGACTATTAAAAGTTCACTGTCATCCTTAGCTATATAGTACATTGAGGGTTGTCCAGTACTGAGGTATCTGAGACCCTGTCAAAAAAAGAAAGGGGAGAAAAAGACAAGAATGTGAGTCTTTACTTGGTTGTTAATAAGACAGAGGGGTCTCATGATAGAGTAGACCTAGAAGAATTTGCATAGACCTGGAGCATTTGTGTTTTCCATACTACAGAACTATGTGCCTGCTGGGCAGTGGTGGCCCATGCCTTTAATCCCAGGCAGAGGCAGACAGTTCTCTGTGAGTTCAAGGCCAGCCTGGTCTACAGAGTGAGTTCCAGAATAGGCTCCAAAAGCTACACAAAGAAACCCTGTCTCGAAAAAACAAACAAAACAAAACAACAAACAAACAAACAAACAATTATGTGCCTGGATTGGTGACTGTATGGTCTATCTAGGGAAGGGCTGTCATGTCTAGCAGAGGGGAGCACCTCTTTCTTCCACACTCAGCACTGCCTCCTGCTGCCATCAGAGTGCATGACAACTGGAAGACACTCAATAAGGGAGGGGTTAAAGAGCTGCCCACGAGGCAGATGAGGCCTAGAAGAGAACAGTTACAAGGGGACCTGATGTTTGGAGTAGACAATCGTTAACAATCTGGTTTTCCCAAAGGGCAGTCATTTGGTTTCTTGCCTTTAATCGCCTCAGATTTCCATAAGGAAAATATCAGCCTTTCCTATGGCATTTTGTCACATTGTCAGTCACTTATCAATGTTTTGGGAAAGTTGCTTTTCTCAACACTAAGCACTAGGACTGTGAGAGGCTGACTTCACTGTCTTCACCTGTCACTGCTGGAACCTGTGATTTCCCGGGTTTTACACTTGTCCTTGAATATGCATTTTTCCCCCGTTTGGGCTTCATCTCACAGTGACAGAAGAAAGTAGTTCCTATCAACAGGCAAGTGGAGCCACAAAAATTAAAGTTAGAGCAGGTAATGATTTTTCTTTCCTTGGCTGTGGGCCACTTGAGCTTAGGGACTGAATGTATTACTCACTTTCACATCCTGCCCAATGCTTGTCTGACATGAGATGCCTTGGGAATGTTTGCACAAGCACGGAATGGATTATTTCCTGGAGAAAAATAAAATAAAGGGCAGGAAGAGTATAGGCTTGCTAAACAGTTGCCTACAGTTATTTGAAGCACTTTGTAGGTAAGAAAACTAATTGTCCAGCTTCAAAGTTTTCATATTTTTAAATATTTGACGGAAAGTTCTAAGAACCATGACCCCTTTTAAAGTAAAATAGCATAGTTGCACAGGAAAGTCTTCTTTTAAAATCTTTTTCATGAAGAAAACACTATTTTCAAGTGCAAAGAACACTGTGTAGGAATTGATGGAAGTTGCATGTCTCATTAGGTGACCAAATTATGCCCTGAGCTAGGGTGATTTTGCTATATGTTAGAGCAGCTGAGGCTGGGCTCTTTTCTAATTCAGGGTTGCATGTTGAATAGATGTAGGTAGGCCTGAGACATATATGGTAACCTGTTGCCATGGATTTAGATGAGAAGTTTTTTTTTGTGTGTGACAGCAATGTATAGGAAGGACTCATTGTGTCTATAGCCATATGCTAAAGTGGGCTGGTGAAAATGACATGTTGTAGATATTGCCTTGGGTGGCATACAATTTAGCTGGCCCTTTGAAGAACTTCATGATTTTATTTCAGTAGCTACATGTCTTAACTTGGTTTCTATTTTCAAATTAACTTTACATGATGGATCTATGTTTTAATGAGGTTGGTGTCTCTATATCATGATTATAATACAATAATAGACATTTAAAGCACTTTTAGTCACAGTGAGTAAATTTTTTATCAAGTAGATGAGGATATAAAATGCTCAGCAGGTAAAGGCAAACTTAGCAACCCAAGTTTGAGCCCTCAAACCCAGTGGAAGGAGAAAAAGGATGCTACAGTGTTGTTCTCTGACCTCTACATATGCATGCCATTGCCATTGTGCCCATGCCAACAGACACACACCATGCACACTTATGTCCACATACAAATGAAAAAAAATGCATTTATAAATATGAGAGAAATCGGTAAGAAAATATCAGAGCACAGGCTAGAGTCCTGATGCTAAAAAACAAAACAAAACAATACAAAAAACTCCAAGTTTTTCCAGAACCCAGACATAGCATGGTGTTGAAAGTGGTGGTTAATCTTCTGGAGTTGGTAATGTAATCAAGCAGTGTGTAGCATCATCATGCTTGCTCTATTATATATTCTTAAGAATGGAAAACAACAGCAAAAACCCATTTTCACCACACTGAACGCATTTCTGATTCAAAAACAAACCTACATTTTATTATGCATTGACATTTAAAGGTAATGTCCCACTTTGCAATTCAGAAACACAACTTAAAAAAGAAATCCTGCACTGTCAGAATTGAAAAATTAACCTGAGTAAATCATTCTGACTTTTGTCAATTTACTTCTTCCCATACATATATGTTATTCTGAGACCACACTCATGTATTCATAATTAAATGCAAATGTAGCACTGGCTGTGTTTTTTTAAGGACAAAAATTAGTAAGACAAATTTTACTCAACAACAACAAAGACAAAGAAAAAAGAATTTCTCTAAATGTGCTTGGTTGCTTATATAGAGTAATGTTTGGGTCTCTCCCCTAAAAGTACTAGGTTGAAAGCTACTCTTGATGAGATGGCATCTTGAGGTAGGCCATTTGCAGATGAGGATATGAGGACACAGCTCTCATGAAATGATTATGAAAGAGGGGCAGGGAGCTTCTTTGCCCTTCCCTCATAGGAAGACTGATGGAACAAGCCTGTTTCTTATTCATGAAGGGGGCTCTAATTCTGCTGGTGTCTTAACCCCGAACTTCATACTCTCCAGAATTGTATCAAATATGTTTCTGTTGCTTAGGAGCCATGCAGTCTATGGTATTTTATTACAGCCTGAGCAGAATCCTTTAATCTGCATGATATTCTCATTGTTTTCCCCACTTTATACAAGATGAAAGTGGGGTCTAGCAATTTCATGTTACTTGTCCTAGTGTGTATAGGAGTAGACACTGATCGATAATTGTTCAATCATCATGTCAATTCTGTCCCAAGTGTAGGAAGCAGTACCAGGGAAGTTACAATTTCCTATTCACAGTTTATAACCTGCCCTTCATATTTAAGTGCATGGGCATGACTCCTTCACTTTTATCTGGGAACCTACCCTTGTCCCTAACGTATGTGAATGAGAACTTGAATTTTTACATTTTGTATAAGCTTTCTTTCTGAGGACAGGACTCATAATATGGAGCTCAGAGGTTTATTTACACGTTGGTTCTTGATTTGAATTTTGTTTTTATTTTTGTTTAAAAAAATTCATCAAAGAATCACTAGCCAAACAAATGTTTTATCCAAACAGTCTCGAAACAAACAATATCCCAACCTTCACAGGTATTTCTAATAGTCACCAAAGGCTAGTAACAATTGTGTGTATAAACGCAGGTGTGTATGTATATGTTTTGTGCATATATGTCTGTATGGAGATACATATTGCCTAGAACTTTAAGCTTATTTTTGGTATTTGGCTCAAGCTAAGTGAACCTGAAGTTGGAGTGAGCGATTCAATCAAGGAAATAACTTACAGCAGTTCCATCAATAGGCTCTCTTGTTAACACTGAGGACAGGCTAGCATTGTACACCTAGTGCTAGAAGAATAAAATCTCATTGAGACCCTGCCGATTCTGCAGGGCTGTCGCTCTCCTTGGAGGAGAGTGGCTTGGAGTGCTCTGTCCTGTAATATAAAATATCACCCAGCAAGCTGCACTTTCCAATAATTTTTATAGCAAAGCATAACACTTTTCCAGCAAGGTCAGAAATGTCAATAAAAAGGTCCAAATGGACTCCCCTACTTTTCTCAATTTCAAAAACAGTCTGATCTCTTCAGTGCATTGGTGCTGAGGCCTGAAAAGCAGGTCTATTTCCAAAGGGGCTCTTGAGCCTCTTAGACTTTTAACCAGGAGGTCTTTCCCAGTAGCTGGGGGGTCCTCTGGGGATCATGCCACACTTTGACTTTGGGCTAGAGTGTGTGGACACAAGAAGGAACTGAGCTGTGTAGTTGTTTGTGCCTCTGACATTGGTTTGTGATTTATAGTTGGGAAGGATGAGGTAAAACAATACCCACATATATCATAAAACGTTTGTCTTAGTTTTCTACTGGTGTATAACAAATTACCATCAGTGCAGTGGCTGGACACCTCACAGTTGTTTGGGTCAGAAATTGGGGTGAGCCTCTTGGCTTCTTTGCTTAGAGTTTTATAAGTCTCAAAGCAAGATACTGACTGTATTGTATGGTGAAGCATCCAGTTGAAGCTCATTCAGGTGGTTTGAAGAACCTGGCTTCTTAGGGGGCAGTCTCCTTGAGGTATAGGAGTGAGTTCTGTGCTGGATTTCAACAGGACTGACTGTCAGCTCCTGCAGGCTGCTCCTAGGTTCTTTACATGTAGACTTCTCCATCTTTAAACGGATCAACTGTGTTGAACTCTCATATCTGGAATCTCCTTGTCTATGACTTCTGGAGCCAACCAGAGGAACTTTTCTGCCTTTAATGGGCATGCATGTGGCTAAGGAGATGACTCAAGGGTAAAGTGTGGTGCTGGGGCCTGATTTCTAGAACCCATAAAAGCCAGGCATAGAGGCGCATGCATGTTACATCCGTACTGGGAGGTGGAGATGAGCAGTCCAGTTGAAATGTTCACCTTCAGATTTAATGAGAGACCATGTCTCAAAAACATAAGGTGACCAGTTGTGGGTTTTTGGATTATTAGAGAGAAGAGAATGGGGGATATTTATGTTACATTCTCTCTTTGCAAAGCTTAGCAGTCATCACAGGAGAACAGTGAGAACAGCTGTAAGAATGGGCAGTACTGGATGTCTACAGGGAAACTTTATTTGCTGGATGTGACAGCACACAGCACACAGCACACAGGGACTCATGGCAACTCATGGCAGCCGTGACTGCATGTGCAAGACCTTTACAAGCCACCTGGAATCCCAGCATAGATGAGGAAGATGCTTATGAAGGCCCAGACCTAGCTGAGGAACTCTTGGAAGTTGATGGTTGCAGCTGGAGGAAGAGTTGGTTTTCTTCAGAAATTTGGGGTCTGAAAGGCTGGCTACCTGGACTCTAGTAGATGATCATATACACATGCACATACAGGAAACACTAAGTTGAGTCAGTGGGTCAAAAGGGTTGTGGGGAGAGGAATAATTGGAGAAGAGTGAATGGGGTAGTAGATTTGATCAAAACATATTATAGGTGTTCATGAAATTCTCAAGAAAGCAAAAAAAAAATAGTTTGGAGGTTAGTAAAAATAAAGAAAAAAAAGGCAGGAAATTGAGGAAGACATCCTGAAATGTGCCATCCCTATGTAGCCAGTTGGTAGGGTACCAGGGAGAGGGAGAGGGAGAGGGGGAGGGGGAGGGGGAGGGGGAGGGGGAGGGGGGAGGGGGAGGGAGAGGGAGAGGGAGAGGGAGAGGGAGAGGGAGAGGGAGAGGGAGAGGGAGAGGGAGAGGGACAGGGAGAGGGAGAGGGAGAGGGAGAGGGAGAGGGAGGGAGAATAAATACAAAGCATATGTGATTCCATTAGCCCATCTAGAAAATTACTGCATTTTGTTAGCTGCTTTAGGACATTAACTAATATTGGGAGAATTCCTTCACAGCATCCTTCAAATCCATGTTTGACTGAATAACTAGTGGACAGAAACCTTCAAAGGTCATTATAGAATCTGCCTACCAAAGGACCAAGGAGAACCTTCAGCTTTGCTTCTGCCGATTAAACCTTTGGATAATATATAAGGACATGAGTTCATTACCTAGATCAGTCAATTTGTAAGTGATAGATTTGTTACCAGCCTTCCTTGACTCTATGACCAGTGCTCTTCCACTTTAACAAAGATAAGCTTGTTAAGAACAGAGGTCTTCCTGTGCCAGGAACCAACACCTTTCATTTTCTACCTCACTTAACCTTCACAATGAACCTGTAGGTCATTAGTTCCATTTCCTAGTTGAAGAAGCCATAGATGAGACAGCCATTCACCAACATGGTCCTCAATAGTGTAATTAAACCACTTGACCTTTTATATCAATGTAACACATTAAAATTCAAAGAGAAGAAAAATTGACCGATATCAACTCTCAGAGCACTGGGCTTCCTGGCTTGAGTACTTCTCTCTTAGTCATGTTTTTTTCTCACCTGCATAACAAAAATTGAAATCCATTAAGACTTTCAGTGTGTCAGAGCAAAAATTGTGCTAGATCCAGTTAAATAGTTAGGGAGGATTTTCATCAAGATTCTGGAAATGCGGATAACAGACCAGGAAAGCAGTTTGAGTTTAATTCTGTAGAAATAAAGGCTGAAGGGTTTCTGAGAACAGGATGGAGGCCATCAGTGTTTTCTGATTGGCATCACATATAATGAAAAACAACCCTCATGGTCTCATTCCAGTCATATTTTTATAACTTAGGTCATATTACTTACTGAGGCTAGACTCCTACCACCCACAGAAATCAATAGGTAGGAATTCTGTCTTCCTTGATGCTTACAGTTCTAAAATATGGCTCTTAAATTCTTGAGAATGACACTTTTGGGCTGCAAAATGAACATAGAATTTTAGAAACAATCTCTGTGTTAAAGGGGCCATGACAGAATTTATAATGATGATTTTTTTTTTAATGCTCCAAGGAAGGGTGGTCAGGGCTTAGATTCATCAAAAAACTGGTCTAAAGTTAGGAAAACTGTAGAGAAATGTTGTTAAAACAATCTTAGCCCATTTTGAGGATTATAGAGTAGGCTTTCTTGACTTATAGAAAGTACTATTCAATACTTTCCTTCCCCAGGAAATTCTTTGAACTCTTGCTGTGTGGTCTTAGTACAGATAACACTTTAACATCATATGTCAATGATAGTGCTGCAGATAGCCCAAGTATCTGTCCTTAGTCCCATTTCTGTGGCTGTGGTAAAAATACCATGACAAACACAACTTCAAGAAGAAGGAATTTATTTTAGCTCATAATTCCAAGTTATGGTCAATTGTTGTGGGGACGTGACAGTGACAGAAGCTTGGTCCACTGTCAAGAGCAGAGAGAAGTAAGTGCATGCATGCTTGCCCACTGCCTTCTTTCCTTCTTGTGCTCAGCTCTTCTTTTCCAGTCTTAATGCTGGAATTCCGGCCTAGGGAATGGTACTCCTCACAGTGCGCTGTGTTTTCCCTTATCAATTAACTTAAGACAACAGCACACAAATCTGCCCACAGGCTAATATAGAAAATCCCTCATTGATGGTTGGGGATTTAGCTCAGTGGCAGAGCACTTGCCTAGCAAGAGCAAGGCCCTGGGTTTGATTCTCAGCTCTAAAAAAAAAAAAAAAGAAAAAAGAAAATCCCTCATTGAGTCTTTTTCTCAGGTGATTGTAAGTTGTGCAAGTTGACAATTAAAGTTAACTATCACAGGGCTGATCCATGGTAGGATAAATGATTGTTATTACATCTATGCACATGCATACAATATCTATTAAAGAATATGGTGAAGATAGTTAATAACTTGTAAAAAATTATAGATTGTTACATAAACTAAAATTACAAAATACTATGTAAAAATATAATCCAAATTATAAAAAATAACAAACAAAACACTGGAAGTTCTTAGAAGGATGTATGCCAAAATGACATGTGCATCTGTGAGTTGTGAGCTTGCAGTTGATTTTTATTTTCTTTTGTGTGCTTTATCATGTTTTGGGATTTTCTACAGTGAAAATATATTACTTCTGTCACTAGGATAAAAATGTTATTTAGACAAGGAAACATGAACAAAAAAGCCACAAAGGCAACCCTAATTATTTTCAGATTCCCAACCATAATTTAATAGAGGCAGACATAAGCCTTTCTGTTGTCTTATGAATATTTTTTTTAATCTTTCTTTTGCTACTACCTAGTGGTCCAAATCTGGACAGATACTAAAGAGTTGAATTCTATTCTGTTCTTCTGATCCTTCTTTGAACAAATAGCTTCTAGCCCTGCATGGTAGAAGATTTGGGGAAGGCTGTATTGCAGGGTTATGAATGTTCTTTAGTGCTCTCTGGCTTGTTAGGAATCCTCAGCCTTGACTTAATGACATTAATTGATTTATCATATGATGGCTCATTTCCATGAATTGCCACCTCTACCTGTGTACATGACTAGAAAGAGCTGTTCAGAAATGGCATGCTTGGACAGTGAGTTTGTAGTCCCCAGAGATATTCAAATAAAGTGTGTTTGACTATATGTCAGGAGGCCAATGGGGACATCACATCTCAAGTGCCAGCTTGTTATCTTGTAGAATTTGAGACCCTTGTTTAGTTCAAGGATGAGGGAATTTATTGGCAGGATCTTTCTTGTAATCATTGAACAAAAGAGGAAACACACCAGCTTATTGGGAGCTGGGCTGGGGCAAATGGGCATCATGTCTTGAGCATGAAAGTCATTGACTCTCAGGGTGGTGAGGTCTCTCTGTTGTCTACTTTTCTTTGTACCTATATCTGACATGAGGCTTGCTAGCCCTGCCTCTATGCCACAAAATATTTCCTCTGGTAAATGAGCGGAGACTATTCCTAGGTAAGTTGATGGAGGAGGGAAAAGACAGGATTCAGTTCAATCATGTGTCTGTGGATGGGGGAGAAGACGGGCACACATTATCACAGTACCTTAATGAATACTATTTTGACTGGTGAACATGCTCAGAACTTCCTCAAGGCTGTTCTACAGGGGCAAAATTTCACACCAGGAACTGTTTCCCAGCATCCCCTTTGCCCCTTCTCCTTTCTGAACTGGCTTGTTTTACTGCAGCGATTTGAGAGAGCATCATCCTGTGAAACTGCTTAGAAAAGTGTCCTGAGGTCAGCTATTCTGAATTGCTATTTGAAATTTACTGTCTAGAATCCAAATAGCATATCTGAATATTTCAGCGCAATTATTCTGATTAGAGGCGCGTGTGCATTTTTATGTTAATCTCGAGGCATTTCTTATAGTATTTATTCAGTGAGCAGAGCCACATAACTAAGGAACTAAAGACATCTTTGAAAATATAGAAACCCTTAAAGAATAAGGAAAGCAGAATACAGTTCCTCAGCTCTGTGCCAGAGCGGGACCTGAGGTAACGGGTGCCGGTTCGTTGTCTAACCTTTGCTGATTCCTGCCTCCTCCATTGGCTGCCTTTGCCAGGAGCAGATAGCGTTTCCTTAATAATTTATGCCACGTTTTTCATTTCCATTCCCTTCATCACTTAATCATCAGACCTGTAATTCCTCTTTCCCTAATACATCTTCATTTTCGACCCCATTACCTGCACAGACTGCGAAGGCTCCCTATTCCTGGCATGGCACTCCCAGCCTCAAGGTGCTCTCCTGGGTCTCCAGCAATCTGCTCCCTGCTAATTGGTGCAGATGGGAGTGGGAGGGATCAGAGCACAGGAGAGAGGCAGCAGATTCTGCCATAAGTAAGGGGCCCGTGGGGACCAGGGCACTTTGAGAGAGCAGCTTTAACTGTCAGGCATGGAGAAAGAGGCCTTTATGGAGACCAGTCCAGGACATTTTCCTCATCCTTCAAAGAGGTATTTATGAAGGGTACACAGGTCCTGCTGATCCTCTTGAGAGCTATTCCTAACCAGGCAACAATAATAAACACAGCAACAAGACATCTTTCTTATGGAGTCAAACTTAACGCTTAGTGAGCATTTTACATCCATCAATTCTTTTATTCACTCAGACACTCTTTCATTCACAAGAGGAAATCTATGAGGTATATAATATTATCCTTTGAGTAAAGATGAAGAAAATTAGCCTCAGGGCCTTGGAGAATATAGGGCTTCCTATAACACTTGGGCATTGAGCCAGGTTGAGACTCAAGTCCAATTGTGTCACTTAGGTGGGTATCTAGTTGGAGTAGCTGTTTTCTGAGCTAATGACACAGTTTTTAAGTCCTATGAGAAGCAGGGTAACCATGGGCAAGCAGCTTTGCCAACCATCCCATTTGATATGTGTCAGTAAATGTGGGGTGGTGAGGTTCATGTGTTGACTCGACTGGGCTAGGGTATTCCTGTCTGCTCTGTTATTTCTGGGTATGCCTGTTAGGATCTTCCCAGAAAAGATCTGTATCTGAAAGAGTGACCCAGTCAAAGAGGATGGATTTGAGCTCAAACTTACTCATTCTTGTACTGATTCTACAAGTTTTATTTAGAGTTCAATGATGAGAAGCTACTCTTTGGGACATTTGGATTAGACTGGCAAACCAAATCCTCATGGTGTAGCGTTTGGTGGGACACAGCTCATACACTAATGAGCAGATGAGTCATTTCAGATATCATTAAGTAATAGTCAGACATGTAGGTGACATGATGAAGACAGATTGGAAAAGAGGGCATGCTACTTTTGATATGTGGTCAGGAGAGCTTTCTGAGGAGGTGACAGTAGCTATTCATCTTTGATCACACATCATGTGTTGTGGCCAATGAGAAAGGTTTCTTTACTGGCAGCAAGAACTGGGGACTCTTTTCCTTACTCTAGGAAGCACACATTCCTGGAAAACTCTTGACATTTTTCTAGTTATCATACTAAGCTTTGTCTCCATAGCAGTCATGTGGGTCACAGGAGACATTTACATCTACCAATATTACCAGTGTGGTAATATTGCTACCCTCAGATTCTTATGGAAGTTTAATGACAGGATAGATTTAAATGCTCTGCCAGACATGCACAGAAGATACTTGACAAGTGATCTCCATTGTGTTATTGAAAAATATGGTGGTATTTCTTTTGTGTATGTGTTTTTTTCCCAGACTTGAGCTTAGCATTTTATGAGTCAAATACAATTATCTATCTATGATAAATGAATCAGAAACATGCATATGTATAAGTAAATAAATCGCAATAACATATTCACTTGGGAGGCAGAGGCAGGAGAATCTCTGTGAGTTTGAGGCCAGCCTGGTCTACAGAGTGCGTTCCAGGACAGCCAGGACTGTTACACAGAGAAACTCAGTCTCAAAAAAACAAACAAACAAAAAAATGTATTCACAGTGTGGGCTATGGCAACCCGAATTCTAACCCAGAGTCTGTTGTTTTTATGTGAGACCATTCAGAAATAAGTTTCCATATTTGGATCTGAATTTCATCTGTCTCCCTGGGCAGGAGAAGGTGTCTCAACTAATCTATAGTGGTCCTTCCTACTGTAGAATTTTTAAATTAGTCAATTCATAACTACTGGTAAAACCTGAATTCAATCCCTGACTTATCATTCATTGCCTAGAGATCATGTCTGATATCTTCTGATATTATCTTGTTATCAATAGGGGTTTGTTTATGGTTAAACTATACTTAACATTTTGGGAAACATTGGGAAACAAGGCAGTCTCTTTCTTTTCCTTTTCTTATCTTATGTAACTGATTCTCAAATAAGGGCAGTTCAGCTGCATCCTGTGGCCCCAGCCCCCTCTGGGACATTTGACAAGGTCTGTAGACAGTTTTGATGATAAGAACTAGCAGGATAAACTACTTGTGTCTATGGGTAGCATTCAGTTATGTTGCTACACAATCCACAATGTACAAGAAAGTCCTTCTCTCCTTTGCACAGCAGTTACCTGGCTCAAAATGGCAGCAATGTTGAGTGAGCAAAACCCTGTTTTGAGTGGGATATTTTTGCAAGGGATTATACTTTCTTCACATTGAGCTTGAGAGTACCCATTCCTGACATCTGCCCCAGTAGCAGAATGCTCCAAAGTGGAAGTCTGGGCTTAGTGATTAAACATACACATAAGAGTCCCTGGTGTTTCAGAGGATTCACAGGCACAAGAAAGGAATCTATTACAGTGCATCAGGCTCCTGTACAGAGCAAACACATTACCTACCTGTAATGAAGGATTTCTGAGCAGATAAGGGCTGCAGCCTCTATGGGGGGATGTTTTAGCTGGGGGCATGTGGATTTTAGCTGCATGAATAATATCAACATTAATGGGAATCATTACCTTGCCCTGCTTGGAAATTTATCCCTGAATAGATAGCAATATCCCACAGACAGAGGCCATTGAAAATCTGTTCTACTGGCAGACTGTATGCAGAAGTCTTCAGTGAGAAGCCATGCTGGCTGCCAGCTTATAAATGACTCTGGGCTGATTGGTCTGTTTGGGGACAGGGGAAATCACACAGGGTGATGTTATCCAATGACCATTGTGAACTCAGGATGACATTGGCATAGGTCAGTGGTCTCTAGTGCACTTCTCTCTCCACTTTGAGAACTTTTCTAGGCATTTCATGGTTACTGCCCTGGATCTTGTCACTTGCCAAGAGCCACAACTCCTCTGACATCCTGAGGAAAGTGAGCTAATGAACTGACTTTCTCTAATGTGTCTCGGACTCAGGTATTAGCTTCTTTGGGGTAATTTATGATATTTCTATATGTGTGTGTGTATAATCAGTGAATAACCTAATGAAATGACCTTGAGGTAGACAGGAAGGCACTGAGGCATGTGTGTTTCTGTAGGGTCTGTAATGATACCCTCAAGGACACAGTCTGGCTCCGCATAAATCACTCAGAGCTACTTTGTCTGCAGTGAGTCTTTTTCTTCACCTCACAATATGTAGCAGCAATATGTAAAGCAATCAGAAGTGTGTGCACTCTGTCAGAAGTGAGATTTGGAAGATGTGGGAGTCAGGATTCCTCAGAGCTTTGGCCCCTGAAGCTCTCTTCTGGGATCATTCTGCTCCATCCTGCAATGTGTCTCTTGACATTTCTCTCATTGTAGCACACATGGAAAGTGATAGTATTTGTTTAGAATTCAAGGTAACCTAAGAATATTCTTGTATGTTGGAAGATATGGCCAGTCTCCCTGAGGGTTCGATGAATCAGTAATTGGACACTGTCTGCCTTAAAAAGCGGGGCCAGAGAGCACACCATACAAACCACTGTCCATGGGTGACCTTGACAGAGCCTGACATTTCTAAGTCTTTGACACTAACTGAATAAGATTTCAGTTATGTGGCTTGCTGGCACCACACCAGACTCAATAGGATTCAGCTTATTCTTTTATTTACCAAGTAAATAATTCTGGTGTTCCCACTAAGTGGCAGGCACTTTTCTAGCTCTTGGGCAAATGAGTTAAATCCTTCTTGTTTTTGAGGAGTTTATGTTCCAATGGGAGATAATGGGAAAGAGTAAACACAAAATAAATGAGTGAAATTTATAGTCACTGGGCTTCAGAAAGTAATGCAGGATTAAAGACTAGTTTGTGTGTGTGTGTGTGTGTGTGTGTGTGTGTGTGTGTGTGTGTGTGTGTGTGTGAGAGAGAGAGAGAGAGAGAGAGAGAGAGAGAGAGAGAGGGAGAGAGAAAGGGAGAGAGAGAGAGACAGAGAGAGAGACAGAGAGACAGAGAGACAGAGAGACAGAGAGCGCTAAGATGCAGTGGTCAGGTTCTCCTTTTGGAGGGAGGAAGTGGCCCTTTAACTAAGTGAGACTTCAGGTCTAGAGGGATTATTACTATATAGACAGCCTGAAAAGAACTTTCCAGACACAGAGCATAACCTGGGTAAATATCTTAAGGAGAGACTTGATCACCATGCTTGAGGACAAGAGCCCTATATTGATGACTTTCTCCAAGTCAGAGAGGTAGTTCATTTCTACACCTTACTTATCCAGGCCTGGAAAAACAGACACTCCTTTCAGCTTCTTACCCTCAACTCTCTGGTGACTTTAGAATTGAAGTTCAGAAGGAGTTTCTGGATTCTCCTGGGGTTGGACTCTCTGGAAGGTTCTGAGCAAGAGACTGTAGAGAAAGATACACAGTATAGCAGCATCAGCATCAATGAAATAGATAGAAATGCTCAGAAAGACTCACTATGGGAAAAATTACTAACCACAGGGTGTGAACTCAGATGATAGAAACTCAAGGTAAGCATAAATACTTTAGCAAGATTCCATGAAATTATATTCCCAAATGAAAGCCAGCACACCATTCACTGTGAACAAAAACACATTCCATCTTACTTTTCTTTGCATCTGTGTCTTTACTGTTAAATGCCAGTTGTCCTAGTCAGGTTGATCTACTGCAATATAACACCAGAGCCTAGATGCTCTACAAATAACAGAACCTTGCTATTTACAATCCTGTAAGATGGGAAGTCCAACTTCAAAGTACCAGCTAATTTGGTGTGTGGTGAGGGCAGTGTTCTTATATTCTTGTTTGTAGGTAGAAGGGGAAGGACAGTTGTCTGGGTTTCCATTTTAAGGGCACCAATCCTACAGTGGAGCCTCAAGTCTCCTGGTGTGTTGTGATCGCCTTCTAAGGGCCCCATCTCTGAATATTTGCAAGGTGGGGATTAGGCTATCATATGCTGACTTTGGGCAACATAAGCCTTGAGAGCACAGCAACATCATTAATAGAATTTGTAAAGTACATTCAAAGGACAATTGGCAATCACTTGTTTTTTTCTTCTTTGGGCTGTTTTAGGGAAATTGCACCGTGCATTCCTGAAAACAGTAACTATTTCAAAGGCCATGGAAAGAAGTTCATGCAAAACTTGAAATAAACCATCCCCTACCCTTTGCATATTTCGTGGACTTTGATAAAACTTCAGAAACTCTGCCTTGTATGCTTCTCTGTACAGAGGCTTAACTTACACCTTCAGTATTGTGAATGTGACCGGGCTTTAAGTGTGAGTGTGACGCTTGATGACCAGCAGACAAGAATACTTTCAAAAGAGATTTGTGTCTCTGCCACTGTTCAGGCTGTTTTTTCCTTTAATGACCAAGTCACTCCTTGAAAATAAATGAATCATTTATGGAGGCACAGGCAGACTTTCAGGCCCCTGGGCACTGTTTTAGTGACTGGAGAAAAATTGACTGAATGTTCTGGTGTTCTGTCCAGCCCAATTCATCTGCTTTGCATTTCCCTTTGGCTATTCAAGTTGCTTAAAAATCAGGATAACTTATTATTCCAAGATCAGAACTGAGTTCAAAACTCTTCTTCATCACTCACTGGCTGTGTGACCTCAGGCAAGTGATTTAACCTCTCTGAACTTCAGTTCTCTTATCAGAAGTTAGTGTGAGGTTTTGTGAAACATTGTTTATAAAGTGGCGAGTAGAGCGCCTGGTTCATAATTTATACTCAATCAATGGGTGACACAGAGACTATTGAGAATAAATTTATGTTCCTTTCTACTAAATACATTGTGCTCACTCCCCTTTCTGCTATAGATATGGAATAACAGCGTAAGGATGAGAGAAGTCAGAGCCTTCTGGGGCAGGAACAGTATTTAATTAATTTGCCTGCCTGAGGTTAGTAGAGCTCTGTGCAGAGAACATTTAATGATAGACGATAGGAGTCAAACTCAAGGACACAGCCTGAGATTGATGGAGGAGCAAACCTAGAGAGTTCAACAGTTGTGTAATAGACTCCAGACCAATTCCCCAGAGTCACAGGGTGTGGGTAAAGGGGCAGGTGTCTTTTGGGAAAGCTACAAAGCAAGAGTCAGGGAGAAAGAAAGCTACAGAGTCCAGAGACTTCCCATTATCCCCGAAGAGAGATGGTCCAGAACTAGGGCATACTCCTGGACAAGCTACCCTAGGATAGGAGGCATGCCTCTGTTACAGTGCTTTCCTGACAGGCTCCTTGGGATGATGGACAGGCGTGTGTGCCATTAGGGAGGGAATAATTATACCCTGGAGCAGCCAGTGCTCTGGTTTGGGGTCTGGTGTTCATAGGTGTCTCCAGTACCTGGGGACTTTGCGGTCTGTGAGGGAATTACAGCCCTTCTGCTGGAGAGGGAAGCCCCTGGCCCTGTGGGCAGCTGGATGATGGAAACTTTTCTTTTACTGAGTGAGCAGGGGCCAAGTGCTGCTAGCTCACCTCTCAGGCATTTCGAAGAACCCCTAAGTTCATTTTAGACAGCCCTTCTGGTATCAGGTGAAGCTCCAGCGGTTACGTTTAACATACTTGTATGACCATAGTTGTGCTGTTGTTTTACATTTCTTCTTCAGTTCTTCTGTTCATTGGGCTTTCATTTTATGTGTGTGCATGCTCATGTGAACATACATGCTTGCGTGCATGCGCACATATGTGCAGGAACCCTTGTACATTTATACACTGAATGTAAAGGCAGAGATTGGTGTCAGATGTCTTCACTCTCCACCTTATTGTTTTAAGACAGGTTTCTTGCTGAATCTGGAACTCACCTATTTGGCGACTCACTGGATCCTCTTGTCTCCATTGGTACTGTCCCACCATTGCTAGGGTTACAGACATACACTATGTTTTATGTGGGTTCTGGGGATCTGACTGAACTCAGGTCTTCATGCATATGTGACAAGAACTTTGCCAAGTGAGCCATTCCCCTAGTCCTCTTTAATACTTTCTCAGAAAAAAATTTTTTAACCAATAACTCCTATTTTCTAGGCTCTTATGTATGTCAGTCACTTGACATACAATTCTCTCAGGGACCGTGAGAGATAGTCTTGATTAGGTCCAACATTCAGATAAGGAAATGAGATTTACAGAATTGAAGTGGTGCACTAATGTCTGCAGAGCAAGTACCTGGTGAAGCTGTGACCTAAACGGAGGCCTCTGCTTCCAGAGCCCACTGACTTATAAGATTTTCTCTAGAGCTATTGAGGAGGGAGGAAGAGGGACATTTCCATTGACTTTTCCTTCTGCCAAGGAAAGCAACAGCATGCAGTGGTTTCTCCCCCTACTTCTGTGAGACTGAGAGGAAGCAGCTCCCTGACACACTCTGTATCCTGCCTCCGGAGTGCTAGCGAGCTGGCCTGCCCAAAGAGGAAGCAATTATGTCCCTTCTGCCTGCATGCCACACAGACTAACAAGAGCACGGATCAGAAAGTTTATGAATATCAGCCCAAATTATTCACTCGTACCTGCAGGCCTAATAATTCACTAACAGCCCATTTGATTCAGTTGGTCTACCAAATTAGCCTGAGAATGCAACCTGCCACCATGCTTCCTCAATCATTACTGAGAAAAAAATAGAAAAAAAATTGGATATCTCATAAGCATGCCATAAAAAGTGAACATCACCACTTTAAACATAGCCAAAATGCTGTCACAAAGAATGTCCGTTGTTTCAATCCTATCCTTATGGAACTTCAAACTTTATCCTTAACTGGACATTTATCATGCCTTACAGTATTGGACATCCTACCTGAAATCTTCAAATTGCTGCAAAGCCTCGGCCTATTACTAAAATGGCCTGTCACTTAAATGAGAACCTTTAGCTGATGGCAGCATGAGAAGGAAAGGCCAGGAACCAGAAGCCACATTTTGGCTTAAGAGAGTATTACATCCTGGCAAAACTCTTTTCCATTCTAACTAATTATTGTGACACTCGGGTGAGAGAGCAGAGGGAAGACATAGACAGAGAGGGAGAAGGAAAGAGAAGAGTGGAGGGAGGGGTGGATGGAAGGGGGAGGGAGGGAGGGAGGGAGGGAGGGAGAGAGAGAGAGAGAGAGAGAGAGAGAGAGAGAGAGAGAGAGAGAGAGAGAGAGAGAGAGAGAGACTCATCAATATTTCCAAGACAGTTTGAGCATGTGAAGGCAGCGATAAGAAACTCCTAGTCTCTTGGTTAGCCACTTATTGATTGCACAAGCTGTTCACTAATGAGCCAACTGCAAGAAGGGCAGGACCAAGCCTTTCTATCGCCACATATGCTGACATGCTGAAAATGGGAAGTTGTTTGCACAAAGAGCCAGGTGTGAAACTGGGGATAAAACCCTTTGGAACTTCTCACTTGCTTCCTGGGATCATAGATTATTCATGTTGGTAATCAATTGCAAGGTCTATGCATATCACAAACAAAGTGCCATAACTGAGTGCTTCTCCTAGAGAAGTATTTTTACTAGGCATTCTGGCTTGTATTCTTCTTAGGCAAGGGTTTTCTTTAAAATTGAGAAGATCATTGTCCTGGAGATTAGGAAGAAGACACATTCCACCACTACACTGCCACTATTATTTCTGTAGCTGTCATAGCCTGACATATATTGAATTTTCTAGAATCTAAAAAGTCAACCTCAAATGTGGACACAAAGGCACATATGTTAACAAGGCCTTCCCCTCTCCTGGAAGAAAGAATTCTGCATGTGACTCTCAGGGCAATGCAGTTGAAAGCCACACCAGATTCCTTGGTGTAGCTGGCTGGCAGGAATGAAGTCTCTGAGCAAAGGACAACCATGGCTCCAGTAAAACTTACACTTTAGCTCTACAAATTATATTTAATAATTCATTTCTAATCAACGTCTAATATAAAACACAATATTACATACATACTATGGGGCTAGGCATTGTTCAAATAATTTTGCATTCTTAAGCTGATATAGCTCATGGAGGAAGATACTTTCTTATTTTGGAATTTGAACATTGAGCCACAGAGAAAACACCCAGTTTCTCCCCAGATTCTAGCCCTGGCTTAGAACTTCTGCTACTGATATTTTACTATGCAGCTCTTGCTTCTGAACCTCCCAGTGACCATCACTTTCTCATGAGCAGTGTACAGACTTCACCACTGCATCAGACCCCTTTGTGGTTTCAGGTGAAAGCAGACTTCAAAATAGTCTAAGTAAAAATGCCTTTCTACTCATGTATCTGAAATTCTCACATGCAGAGCTGGATTCAATTTCAGACTTACCCGTGGCCGGTATCCCTTAGGCACAGTCAGGGAGTTATTTCCAGGCCCTAGACCCACCTCTTCCCGTGTTGGCTTCATTTTCAGGATACTAGTCATAGAATGGCAGAAAGTATCTGATAGTCTACCAGATAAGCAATGTAAATGGAATGTTCTGGAAATTAAATTTGTCTATTAGTTTCTTTTATGTACTACTTTAACCATAATAGTGAAGAAAATGGCTACTCAGGGGCCTGTGGTGGTATTGTCTGCTGTGGGTTCATTAGTCCTTTTAAGATCAACTGTCTTTATTAGTTGTCCATGAAAGTTAAACTTAAAAGAAAGGATTGAGGAAAGGAAAAAGTCCTGTACTGGGGGTTCACAGTAGTACTGATATCATTTCATAATTTTATATATGAGAAGTCTAACTCTATGAATGGGGTCCTAACAGAACAGAGTGATCATAAGGATGTTGGTCTTTTCTGAATCAACTGTTCTTGTAGATCTTCTAGCTGACTGTCATAGGAGATTGTAGCTATGTTTCTTTTTGAGAAAGTCATTTTTTTTTAATGGAGCCTAGGCAAGCCTGGGATTCATGACCCTCCTGCTTCAGACTTCCCAGTTTTGGGATTACAAGATTACATCAATAAATTCACCTTATCAAAGTATTGTAAACAAGTTCCCAGATTCTGGTGCCCAATCTTACACAAGACACACACAACATCATTTTTTCAGTTAAGATTATAGGAAGGTTGGTAGATAGAACTAAAGTTGGGAACTTTCTGTGATTGACAGGAATATTTTTGATGAAGTTTGGGAGAGGGGTGTTGGTAAAGAAAGCATAGTGGTGAGGCATTGATTCTTGCCCTTACATGATCCTTTGTACTTTCCTTTTCAGAGGCTACAGCTGCCATTGCCTGCCTGGTTAAGGCAGAGTGGAGAATTGCATTGGATGGAGTGCAGTTGTTAAGGATGTTATGACTACTGACCATAGCAGGCAATAATGAAAGCTAAGGAGTCAGTAACCAGGGGTGAGAGATGCAGGCATCCAATGAGACAGCAAGGATGCTGAGTAGAGGCAGGAGAAAAACAGGATATGACCCTATGCAGCTTTAGACTTAAACTGTAGGTAGAGTTCATTTTTCAGTACTTCCTAGAAACTAGATTTAGATGCAATAAATTACAGGAGGCAAACCCATAAGCAGAGAAGTACTAACAAGAATACCAATGTGAATAATTGGCCAAGATAATGTTAACTACCAATATAATCAGACTAGAATGCTGGCAGATCTATTCTGGAAGTACATTTAAATTTAGAAGACTCCCCAGTGAGCACAGAATGAGAAGAAAGGGAGTTAGCTTTAGGGTAGACTATCTTCACTCATATTTTTAGTGTTGACTAATTCCTTTCCCCAGTTCCAGCATCTATTATCCCATTTAGCTGTCCCCTTCCCCTCTCTATCTATCCCCACCCTGTGTTTCTTCTTCTACTTTCCCATTCCATGTGTTGTATCACCTTCCCCACTCCTTCTCTTGAAGACTCTCTTAGCCCTCCTTATATTTTCTTGGCCTTTCCTTATATTTATTCCCACATGGACAATTTAACAAGTAGAAGCTAGAATCTGCAGGATACAGAGCATACAATATTTGTCTTTTTGAGCCTTGATTACTTTTCTTAATATAATGTTCTCTAGTTCCCTCTGTTGTCCTGCAAATTTTCAAATTTTATTTTTCTTATGGCTGAATAAAATTCAACTGCTTCTATATACCATAAATTCATTATCCACTCATCTGTTGATGGACATTTAGGCTGACTCTATGACCTGTCTATTGTGAATAGAGTAGCTATAGACATGTGTGAGCCTGTCTCCCTCTCTAGTAGGATGTAGAGTCCATTAATTATAAGCCTAGGAGTAGTAGAGCTGAGGCACGTTTACCAACCTTGGACTAAGGTAGTTTGGGATATTTTCTCCACAAGGACACACAAGGTTCAGAGGGCTCAAAGCCAGGAGCCAGTGTTCCTCTCCTCCTAAGAGGAGGCTGTGGACTTTATTTTTCTCAGGGGCAAGGCATTGCTTCAGCATCTCTTCCTTGGTCTTCCCATTCCTTAGACAAGCTGGAACTCTTATTATGTCACATCCTTTTGATGTTCCTACTCATTTTTCCCAAATAGTTTCATCTCTAAGGCATCCTTTACATAGGTTACATCTCTTGTGTTGGTTTTGTTCCAGAATTCTCAGAGTTTGGACTGTGTATTGCTGTTACCTTGCCTATTTCTCACCTGTTGGGACATTTTAATCGAATGGTTTCCTCTGAGAGTTAATGGCTGGTCTATGGAAAAAGAAACCACCAGCCAGCCTCCCTGGGTTTTGGGTTGGCCCCTCCTGCTTTTCTGGTACTAAGAAGAATCTCACCCTGTCCCTCTATTTTCCCTTCTGCTCTTTAAGTCTGATCCTGCTGTTCCCAGACTTGCCCCTTAGGTTGTTAAGGCTCTGTAATGATCTTTGGGACTCCTGAGGTACTCAGCCGACCTTGCCCCTTGATTGACAAAGTAAAAGCATGAAGTTAAGGGCATGAGACATTTTCCTTTGGTGTTATTATTTTGTTCTAGACAAGTTTTCTTTGTGTAACATCACTGACTGTCCTGGAATTTACTTTGAGGACCAGGCTGACCTCAGAGATCTGCCTGCCTCTGCCTCTGGAGTCCTGGTATTAAAGGTGTGTACCACCACCACCCAGCTGGTGTTAATTTTTCTACAATTTTATTTTTTAACAGCCATTAACAGTACAAAGCCAGGGTGTCATTATGACATTTCCACATAAATGTATGTTCAAATCTGATCATGTTTACTCCTTCCTTGATCCCTCTTCCCTCTTCCACATCTCTAGTGTTCTCTTTTTTTACCTTCATTGCCCTTTCCTCCCCCTCCCCTGCCATGAATCCCATGTATGAGAGAAAACAGGTGATAACTGTGTTTGTGTAAATCAGCTCATATAGTTTCATAAACTCCAGTCATTCTATATTTTATGAACATAGTACAATGTCAGAATTCTTTACCGACAAATAAAACTCTATTGTGCATGTATACCACGGTTTCAATATTTGTTCATCTATGATGGTCCCCTAGTTTGATTCCATAATTTGGCTATATTGAATAATGCAGTGATAAATATCTTTGCAGGTATCTCTATGGATTTTTTTTTTTAGATTCTTTTGACTATGTAACCAGGAGTCCTATGAAGGAATCCTGAGATAGCTCTGTAGTTCTTGCTGGTCTGAGTTGCATGGCATTCAGGAGTTGAATTTATTATAAAGAAGTTTTCAAAAAAAATTAATGGGGCATGTAAAAACAAGCGGGGTATATTCTTATGATTATTTATTATTTGTCCAGGATTGTGCTTCAAGAAAAGTGTATGAGTGCGAGAAGGAGGAGGCATCAGACATACCACCAACTGGGTTTACAAGGATGACTCTTCATGTTATCTGGCTCGCTGATTTTACTGATCATGAGATAATCCACAGAGCTTTTTCCTAGCAGATGGGGTAGAGAGCAATGATTTTGTTGAACTGAATTGGTTCATTCTCTCCAAGTAACATGAAAGAAATTGTCTTAATGGTTAATAAAAAATAAGCTAATCGATAACAAACAACCCTAAAATGTCCCACATATGTTTATATGTACACACACACACACACACACACATACACACACACACACACACACCACTTGTGTTTCTTTTCTGTTTCTCTTTTGTAGGGTAAAAAGCCACATTTTGTCAGGAAATTGTTCCTTATAGGAATACAATGAAAGCCTACTGGTAACAGATACCTCAAATCCATTATAATAACACTGTTTTGAAATGGTACTGGTAGAGTATGAGGTTAATTCCAGAATGGCTATATGCATCCTTTGCTTAGAAGAAGACACACCAGACCTGAGAATTACTTCCTTAGACTACAAAATGGGAGCAGATTATTAAAACTGTCAAGTGAGAAGAAAGCGATACATCAGTGGATGTGCTACAAGTGAATACTGTAAGTAATTCCAAAGAGCGTGTTCATCAGAAAGAACACATACAGCCTCCTTCCTGTGTTCATATGAAACAATAAGAAAACCCAGGGCCAAATTTAGGAGTCTCTAGGGTAGTCTGTGTTTCAAAGAGATCAGGTATCCTCAACCTCCAGATGGTTTTTTATGGTAGCTGTGAAAAAAACAAACAAACACAAAACAAAACAAAACCAAACAAAACAAAACCTATAAGTGACTTTCTTTCTCTGCCCTTCATTGCCTCAACTCTAAAGGGGTAGACCAGGACTCCTATCCTTGGGCAGGGACTCTCTGAGGGACTCTTGTGTTTCCAGAACACTGTGGCATCCTTGGATGGAGGGTGGCATTGCTTCTGATCATCTTAGCGGATGAGAGGTATGTATGGTGAGTGGCTCCCAGGATGCTCTTCAGAGCTGTCCTTTTACAGGTGGGTCCTTTCCAATTGCTGTCTAGTTGTTTCCTCTGAATTGAAACAGACCTTTCTGGATGGAGCAAGGCCCTTCATCAGACCCAGGAAGTAAATGGATGTTAGAAAGCTCCTGAAATGTACAAGATTCACAAGGCTCTTTTCTTAAGTTGTGTAACAGTAATAATTCCTGGAGAGAGGGAACGTCCCAAGTGGCTGAGCTACCTGAAAGTTGTACAGATAACGTAAGAGATGCAGCTTTGGAAAGTCATCACCATGCTGGGGCGAACATTTTGGTGACGTAGCTGCCTCTGAGTCATCCATGGTCCTGTGACTAACCCCTTCCTCATACTGTACACTCACCATCCCACTAAGCTAGACTCAAGTGGAAGTAGTTTCTTTGCCCTGTCCTCGGTACTCTATTTGTTCACCTTGACCCAGGAAAAGTCTATGCAGCACTAATACTGGACAGACTCAAGGTCAAACTAGGCTTGGAAACAGCTAGTCTTCATTTTCCCAGCAGGTGTCGGAATGGGATATATGTAAAGGTAGTAAAGTCAGAGTACTCTGATTATGTGCACAGTTCTTTACAGGGAAGCTACAGCTTGCCTCTAGGTAAACGTTTTGGAAGTTTACTGTTTTTGCTTAAAATCTTTCAGTTGGAAGTGAGCACAGTGCTTAATGATATTCAACTATAGCTCATTAGTTCATTAGAGGGTGGGGATTTACATTCCACAGAGACCTATTAAGGGAAGTAATTTTTATTAAAATCCTAATTATTATTTTAAGGCATACGAATTAATATTCTTATTTGTGAAGTGCTCCCTCTCGCTGCTTAGGATGCTGCATTGACAATTAAAATATAATAAAGATGATTAATTATGAATAAACATAAAATTAAAATATCGTAAAATACGTAATTAAAAAACAGTAAAATCTGAGCTGAGCAGAATCCTTGAAAAAGGCTAATTGTGGTTGAAAGAGAAGACTATCTGGAGGATAATGTTGCTAGGCACTATTTAACCATGCAGACTTTTTAAAATGCCCAATGCATTCCATCAGAAAGAAAGGTACAGACCAGATAGACGCTCAGTGCCCTAAATATGAAATCAAAAGTGACCCTGGTCACCTTTACCCTTCAGCTACTATAGTTTCATTAACAACCAGACCTCAGCTTTGGCAGAAAGTAGTTAGGTGAGCTGTCACACACATAACCTTGCCACTAATAAATTTTAGTATTATTTTATTAAATCTAATATTGTTCATATGAATATTGGTATGCACACATTACCAAAATCAGTTCATTAAAGATTTCCCTAGGCAATCTCAAATATTCTCATTTGCTTCTTGATTCCATGACATGGTGGTCTGTAGGGGATGCTGAACAAGAATTTAAAGCCCTTGGATCTGGGCTGAGGGTAGCAAAGCCCATGAAGATAATTTTGAGGCCTTTGAGTCCTTAGGCTGGGAGAAGGTGTGGACTATCACAATCCCAGCATGAGTATATTTTCTTGCTTTCTGCTCCCAGCAATAGGCAGTAAATTTCCATTTCCTTGTGGCTTCTTTTCTCCTCAAAGGTAAGTTTCCACTTCTTTGAACTGCAGGCCATCTCCCTTCATATGTAGTGAGTCTAGCATGTAGGGGAGACTGAGGCTCCCACTCTTACCCTAGCCAATCAACAACTTAGTTTCTCTTGAACAAAGATAGAGGATCATCCTAAAGGGACACACAGTTACACTTAGACCGGTAGAAAACAGAAGGGAGTGGGATTATCAGTCAGAACATCCTAAATTCACATAAAAACCAAATCCCTCTTAGAGTCAATGGTCTCTCCAGCTCTGAGGGCCCTCATCTCTACCTGAAAAGCCTGCAGCACTTGCCAATAAACCCATGCACTTAGCACAGTAACCATGTTCCCCTGTTTTAATTATTTGATAGAGAAGAAGAGCCTACCAGCTAGCCAGAATCAGTTTTAATTTCTGGGGCTCAGTTTCCATATTTGTCAGATGTGGAGGCCTTATTGCATTGGTGTGAGGAACAAAGGAAAAAGGAAAAAAAAGTGAAAATGCCTTAGAAGCATAAATTCTTAGGAATGATGCAAAGACTGACATTCTGCATCTGGTATCTCAGTTCTGCAAATCTGGGTGAACTTTCTGATGAACAGGTTGATATCATTTCTGTTCCCCATATTTGGTTTGTAGACCTTGAGCCATTTCTTCAGTCAAGGCATTGGAAGATATGGTGTGTGGAGAGCTCCTACCTAGTTTCTGTTTTTATTGTGGTGGTGTATAGAGAGAAGAGGATGAACAAGCTCTGTGGGGCCTCCTTACTAGGCCACCAATCACTTTGATAAACGCATCATCTCAGGATCTGGTTACCTCCCAGATACCCCACTTCCTAACCTTGGAGGTCGGGATTGCAAAACCCAGATTTGGGGCAGTGTAATGCTTAGCCCCTTGCACCTGGGCGTCCAATGACTTCTACCTTTACCTGCCTCTGGCTAGTTTCTCACTTGGGGCTCTTAATTGGAACTATGTTTTAGATCATGTGATGCACACAGGCCTCCCATCCCACCTCTGCTCAGCAGCATTACGCTTTATTCATGCCTCTTAATGCAGAGGGACCGTTGCTTCCTACTAGGCACAGTCAGCCTTTAGTGCCCACCCCCCAGAGGAATGTTCAGAGTCCCATGCCATAGCATTACGTCCACTGATTACCCCTGTACCTCTTTAGGCACTCAGAATATTCCTGAGTTCCTGATGGTGCTTCCTGAACACTGGGAATGAATGTCCTTGGGCCTGGTTTAGTCTGGCTTCTTCATATCCCGGAGTGGATGCTAATCTTTTGACTCCAGACCCACCTGCATGCATCTTGGCATCTTGTTGCTTTCTCCACTTCCAGGAACCCTTCACTGCTGTGGGATGGTCTGTATATCAAATCTGTTGCTCTGATTGGTCAATAAATAAAACACTGATTGGCCAGTGGCCAGGCAGGAAGTAGGTGGGACAAGGAGAGAGGAGAATTGTGGGAAGCAGAAGGCTGAGGCGGAGAGACACTACAGCCGCCGCCATGACCAGCAGCATGTGAAGACTCCGGTAAGCCACCAGCCACATGGCAAGGTATAGATTTATGGAAATGGTTAATTTAAGATAAAAGAACAGTTAGCAAGAAGCCTGCCACGGCCATACAGTTTGTAAGCAATATAAGTCTCTGTGTTTACTTGGTTGGGTCTGAGCGGCTGTGGGACTGGCGGGTGACAAAGATTTGTCCTGACTGTGGGCAAAGCAAGAAAACTCCAGCAACACTTCACTTCTCTTCCTCTTCCTCACTTGGTGTTCAGTTCCACTTCAGCATTCTCAAGGCTCATTCTACCTTCTTTCCAGCTATGATTTCAGGAATGAAGTACCCTGGAATGTCTCTCTGTCCACCTTGTTCACCATGCTGTTTTGAATGTCAGGACTGAGGAAGAGACAGAGTCCTTAGTTTTTACTAGCCTGGTACCATTTATTGAATTCACTGAGCTCTGCTCTTCCTGGGCAGCACCACATAGGATCCTGAGAGCTCCTCCTCCAAGGTGAGTGTGAGCAAACACTGGCCTATCCTGAGGATTAGATGGGGCTTAGGACAGTTAAGCTGGTGAGTGTTGGACCTGGAATCCTCTTCCTGAAGGTGTTAGCCCTTGTCAGTATCTACATAATTGAGAAGCTGAATATCCTATGTAAATAAACAGTATTTGACCACATCTTCTCTCTCTGTTCACGCTACTCTCCACAAGAAAGGTTTTAGTCAAGAGCCACAATGTGATTATTATTGTGGCTCAACAGCCAGGACTTACTTGTGTTGTTCTTTCTTCATGGATTCTCCTCTCCCTACCTGAAAGCTCCAGCGTATGCTTTTTAGTGCTCATTCTCATCTCCTTTAGCACGTTATCCTCTACATTCCCTTGGGATGCTCAGTCATGTGTGTGTATGTGTGTGTGTGTGTGTCCTGTTACAACACAAAGTCTACACTGTGGCTTCTAGATCACTCCTTTTCACATTGCGCTTTCTTTCTGGAGCAGGCAAATTCTGAAATTCATGTGTACTTTATTAATGACACATGCAGGTAATGTTGCGCATCTCTTCTCAATGTTATCCACAAGTTGCCTAATAGATTGCTTACTTTTTAATTTCACTTGGTGTGTTATGAATGCAGGAGTGCAGGCATAGGTGAAATATGCTTTCCATCTCCTTAGTCTCAAGTACCTAACAAATTTTGACATACATAAGAACCTATTAGAAAATATGTAAGCAAGGAAATGGAGGAAGAAGTATGTGAAAGGAATCTGGTTTTGATGAAAGAAGTTTATTTAACATATAGCTTCCTAACATATCCTACGTTTGCTTGGACCTTTTCTTTGGAAATTTTGTAACTTGGAATTTGATTGTTGATGGGTCTTGTAAGCTAAGGTCTCACTGTGTGGTCTGAGTTTGCTTGGAACTCATGATCCTCTTGTAAGAACCTCCAGAGTGCTGGAATTAAGCCTCTTTGGTTGGTGTGAAAATTGCCATATTCTTTTAAGATAAAAACCAGACAAATCCTCACTAAGTGATTGACTTTCCACATATACTTGTCCCTTAGCCACTTAGGGGTACATCAGCCAGTAGAATCCCAGGTTCCTTATCTGTAAAGATGAGTAACGAATTCCTCATAAAATTTTCACTTCTCCCGCTTCCCTGGCTAACATTTTAGGTGTCCTGTCTTTCCTGTGTACCCACATGCAGTAGGTACTTACTATAGCTCTTGTATGGATAGAACAGTGATTTCCATTTTGCTTGTGAGTAATGTGTCTGGAACAGGCATGGGGGTTGACTTTGGTCAATGAGATGTGGGAGGAAAGACTCTGGCACTCTTTGGATAGTTTTCTTACTGCTGAAGCAGAGCTGCAGACTCTGGCTATAAACAATATGTTTGCTCAGGTTCAGAGAGAATATTATAGTCAGGGGATTACAAGCCTCATTAATAGTAATAAAGAGCATGCATTCTTCAAAACTAGATGAACAACATGCACATAAATGAAATAGGGAGAGAGCCACAGGGAACAATCATCTCTCTGGGCATTATTGTCAGGAGGTGACTACTGATTCACTCAACATACTACCACTTAGAGGTCATCCATTCTGTCTGAGGGATCTATAGGGTCAAAGGAGGAACAGGGAGCCAGGGTAGTAAAGCTGCAGGTCTTTGGATTACTCAGTTTAGATGACTGCCTACTCTGGACAGCCAATTACCACAGGAAATCCACTGTCTTCCTATTGAAGCCAGCTTGAGTTAATACTTCTATTGGCTGTAGTTCTCAGTATCCCAACTGATGGCTTATGTAGCCCCAATGTTATTACACTCCCACCCTGCAAGGTAAACAATTTGCTCCCTCCATCTTTTTCCTATTCATTCCAGAAAGGAATCCATTTTCTTCCTAGTGTCATCAACTTTTCTGCAAACCTCTGCCCTACTTTGTTTAGGTTGCTTCTCTAGGGAAATTGTTAGTCCTTCAAGGAACCCTTTCTTCACTGATTGTTCAAGCTGTAGAAAATGAGAAAAGAAGCAAGAAGCAGTCCTACCCTGGTCCATGACTGCAAATAGTCCAACAGATTCTTACATTTTATCAGGATGTTACTTACATTCATGATTTTCATTTACCTTTAATTTATAAATGTATTAAAAAATACTTACAAAGATAGATACTAGGACAGATTTTATGGCAGAAGAATGAGGAAATGGATGGATCATTTCTTGCCATTTAGAGATTTTTTTTCTTTCTAGTACAAGGAGAGAATGGGTTTTAAGAATGGTTGAGAAGGAACACATTTATAGTTCTTAAAGTCAGAAAGAATAGCTTAACATAGGAGATACTGAAAAATTTTCTCCAGATCTCCTAGGGAATAGAATCTCTAGGAAAAGGTCTACTGTTGTGGGATGTTTGATATGCTGTGAATGTGTTGCTCTGATTGGTTAATAAATAAAGTGTTGATTGGCCGGTAGCCAGGCAGGAAGTATAGGCGGGACAAAGAGAGGAGGATTCTGGGAAGTGGAAGGCTGAGTCAGGAGATGTTGCCAGGCACTGCCATGAAAAGCGAGATGTAAAGTAATGGTAAGCCACAAGCCACGTGGTAACTTATAGATTAATAGAAATGGGTTAATTTAAGATCTAAGAACTAGATAGCAAGAAGATTGGGCCAATAAGCCAAACAGTTTAAATAATATAAGCGTCTGTGTATTTGAGTCTGAGTGGCTGTGGGAATGGGCAGGACTGGAGATAACTCCAGCTACAGTCCACCTCCCTAGCATCCACTTCACTAGAGAACTGCCGGGGGCTGGTGGCCTCCTGGTAGTAGTATGTGTTGCTGTGTGTGAGGATCTGGACACTGGATGCAAAAATGCTAGCGAAGAGTGTGACACTTTGATGCAGTCCTCTCGAGTTTCCGAATGGCTCATGTCATGGATCAGGACATGACTTCTCCTTGAGGATGTGAGTACCCTATGCCATCTGAAATGTAATCATTAAGTTTACTAATTCCTAATCAATCAAGAGGCAACAAATACCCAGAAACATTCACCTTAGCAAACAGAAGGAAGTGATGAAGTTGAAATATATTTAGACACACTATATTATTCATAAAAGATGAGGAATTGTGGAGTTTTGGAAACCCAGAGGATATTTTAGAAGCTAAAGTCCAGGATTTTTGCAATGGTGACTAAAGTACTTAGAGAGTCCCAAAATACTTTTAACTCAGGACTCTACAGTTAATAAATCCACTGTTTCTGGTCATTTGCTGATACTTAAATTTCTCATTGTGGTCCTTGGAGGAACTGCCACAAGCAGCTCTTTAGTTGTGGGCCATGTGTCCCAAGTCTGTCGGTCCTTCAGTTCTTTGTCTCTGAACATTTTTTAGTTTCCAGGCTTGGAGGTGTGGCTTTGAAGAGTCAGCCTGAGTGATCTCTCTCTCTCTCTCTCTCTCTCTCTCTCTCTCTCTCTCTCTCTCTCTTTCAGTTCTGCACACCAAGCCCTGAACATGTATTCATGGACAATAAGCCATTATAGTATATTCTTTAAGCTAGAGACACTTTGAAGAAAGAATGAGGACACTATTCATAATTAGGATGGAATAACAGAGTAAAATGGATCTTATGCAGCAGATCATGTCCATTGACCCTACATTTCTGGAAGTAGGGGAATTGTATATATATATATATATATATATATATATATATATATATATATATATATATATAAATTATATATTATATATAATATATATAAAATATATATATTATATAAAATGAGGAGACAGAGACATCTTCCTAGACCACTGTTCCAAATAAGAATTGGACTATTTACTACGACAGCTGTCGGCAGGCCTCCCTGTGTCCCACCTCCCACAGTCCCTGAAGTCTTTACAAACTCATTAAAATATTTGATTCACTTGCTTTGTTGTAAATAACAAATGATAGGCAGATTATTGCCTCATAGGAAGTCCCTTTAATTTGTCACTTTATTAAAATTTAGATAAATAAGTGAATCATCCCTGCTTTATCCTTTTTCTCAATATAATTAATTCTAATCTTTCACATTTTCATTCATTTTCTTCATGTTTAATTCCACCATGTTAAAGACACAAACAGAAGCAAATTTTTTTTTGAAAATTAGTGGGATAATTACACTGCTCATGCTACTCTAAAAAGATTGTTTTACTTATTTTTTAAATTACAATGACCCTATCTTAGACATTAAATGGTTTAGAAGTGAGACCTTCAAAATCTGATTGACAGGATCCCATTTACAATTATTTTTATCTTGGCTTGTATTCTCTCTGTTGTGTCCTATCTCCCCAGCACAGAGCTTTACTTTTAGAGAATATTAAGCAAGGGTTTTTAGTTAATTAGTTAATGCTATAGATAGCTTCATTTTTATATTTCCAACTTACTGTTCCTGGCATTGAAGGGTATCATAAGGAAATTTCAGTTTTACCATGAATAATCAAAGTATGGAAATGACCTGGAAAGTACCTCAGTAATTGCTTCTTTGCATACAAAACTTTTCTCTACTATAGAGGGGAGGTGATTCCAGGGCACCTCAAGGCCCCTAAGTTGGAGGTAAGGATCACGGTTCTCCAGCTGGAGAGTCATAATCTGCTTGGTCCAAAATTTTAAGTGCCTTTTATACTCATAAACCCTCCTATTTATAAAAGGTCTACCATTCCCTGGTGGTGAGGGATTCATAGAGACATTGCATATAGTAATTATAATAAAAATAGAACTCCAAATTTGCATAGCAGATTATAATTTACAAAGTATTTTTGCATACTCATTATCTCATGTAACTCTCTCTACAACCATTGAAGAAAGTGTTTCTGGCAGAGATTGTTGTAAGTTGACCAAGCTCTATTTTCTTTCCTTGCTAAGTAAACACAGTTCTTTCCCAGGCTGCACTGGAGTGCAGTGTGTCTATGGAAGGGCAGAAGTGATACATGTTATTTTTCAGCTTACCTTTAAAGGCTCTTACCTATAACTATGCTTTAATTACCTGCATTCACCAACCAATTTAAAAGTCCTGGAAGAGGGCTTTAATAAGCAAAGGTAGATGTTAAAAAAAATTATGGCCAGATGATTAAATGCTACCTGCTAACTGTTTTTGTCTACAGATGATCCTTGATGTACATTGAGCTTATATACAGATATATCTTTAATTAATGGAAAATACTTCAATTTGAAATGCATTAAAAACAACTGACAACTAATCACCAAAACATCATAATGGGATGAAATAATTCATGACAGAATAAAAACAAAACAAAATGTTTGCACTTATCATCACACAGATGACCAGAAGCTATGGCTATCTGTTATTACCAGCATCCTTGTCTTGAGAGAACGTTATACTGGGTGTGATTGGCTTACGCAAGGCTCAAAACACAAACTTTCAAATGTGCTTTAGGTTAGGGGTAGAGTTCAGTTGATAAAGTGCTTACCACACAGGCCTGAGTTTCAGCTGCAGAACCCATGCGAAAAATCAGAATGTGGTGGCCTGCACTTGTAATCCCAGTGCTGGGAAGACACAGAAGTGCTTTTCTTGTGTTGTTCACTAGCTAGCTTAGCCTAATTCAAGAGCTTCAGCCAAGTAAGAGCAAGTATCTCAAAAAATAAAGTGACAGCATCTGAGGAGCAGCACCTGTGGTTGACCTTCGGCCTCTTTGCATATATAACCTGGACGCCCAACCACACTTCTAGTTTAGTCTTATTTATTTGAAATTATTTACATAATTTCAATGGCTGCTTTGAATATAATTGAACATGTAAAGAATTTTAACTCATATCCCATAAAGTCTAAAATTTCTGCTGTCTGGGCCTTTACCCATAAGAAGATCCACAAGCTACAAGGGGCCTTAGTCCCCCAGTCTCTGTGTGGAAGGTTGTAGGCTCATCACTCACACTGAGTGAGGAATGTGAACAAGGATTGCCCATCTGTGCTAGTAAACTTCTGAGGCTGCCTTGCATTGTTCAGCCATTTTTCTACTTTTGGCATCACAATTTCCTTATCTTCAACTTATCAATAGGGTAACTAGACTCATACAAGTTGTTACACACATTCACAGAATCAGAAAGTAGTAGTGATAGACGATTCAGAAGCTGCACCTCTCAGGAACTTTTTGACAATTCTCATGTCATCACTGAATGTATTTTATTGTGAACACATTGCAAGTGACTGAAAATCAAATATGCTATCTGATGTCTGCAACCTAGTAGCCATTTCTGGTAACATACCTCTCAAATGTCAACAGCGATCTAGGAAAACCATATTAGAAGGTATATTATCATCCTTACTTTGTATACTGACAAAATTAGGGCTTCGTGAAGTTTATTAATTATAGTTTCCAAAATTTGTGAATCAAATCTTCATAATCAAGTGATATAAGGCATTTAAAAATTGAAACAAGGTCTTCAGATTCTTTTCAGTACCTCTCTTTCAGATGATGTTAACAGGAAAATAAAATGAAAAACGTTCACAGGGGCTTGTGAGGGAGTCAGTTACAAAGAAAACCAACCTCCTTAGACCAAGAAGGCAGCTGTTAGAGAGTCATAGGCCCTGCCCTGCTGGGTTTCATCACCTCTGAGGAGGCAATTACTAGGATTTTAGGTTTAGTGAGCACCTCTGTGAATTAAAAGATGTTGTGACACTGAAAATGGCTGCTTTATATTAGACAGAATCAAGTAAAACTATAATCCTAACTGTTGTGTGACTCTTTGTGTAAGTGTGTCTTAGAGCTCTAGTCTCACCTGAGGGAACTCAGAATTGATATGGTAAGGAGATATGGTGGGGGAGGGAGGAGGAGTCGAGGATGAAGGGTGTACTGGAACATTGGAGACATACATTTTCAAGGTGCTTCACAGAGTGCAGAATCAAGAACTGAGGAAAGTTACATCATAACTGCCAAGATAAAACAGGGAAGTCCATGACTTCTTATCAGATGATCCTACCTCCCAGCACAAATTCCTGACATCCAAGGCCCCCCTCTTTTCATCCTGGCATGGAGAGTTATTCCAGCCAAAAGAACCAACTGGGTGTAGCTAGAGTTTTCCGGCCTTGCCCACAGTCAGGACAAATCTTTGTCACCCGCCAGTCCCACAGCCGCTCAGACCCAACCAAGTAAACACAGAGACTTATATTGCTTACAAACTGTATGGCCGTGGCAGGCTTCTTGCTAACTGTTCTTATAGCTTAAATTAATCCATTTCCATAAATCTATACCTTGCCATGTGGCTGGTGGCTTACCAGCATCTTCACATGCTGCTGGTCATGGCGGCTGCTGCAGTGTCTCTCCGCCTCAGCCTTCTGCTTCCCAGAATTCTCCTCTCTCCTTGTCCCACCTACTTCCTGCCTGGCCACTGGCCAACCAGTGTTTTATTTATTGACCAATCAGAGCAATTTGACATATAGACCGTCCCACAGCACTTCCCCTTTCTTTTTTTTAAAAGGAAGGTTTTAACTTTTACACATCTCCAAAGTCAGCTTGGTATATTTGGGAATTTGGGCGTAGCTTCTCTTACTACTTCCTGCTGGAGGGGGGTGCTGTATCTTATGGGGACACAAAGAAAATTTTAGGATCATGGAGTAGTCCATGACTTGAAACGATTCTGGATGTTGGATCATTTGGGCCATGGTGTCATCGGAGACATTTCAGGTGGTCTTGGCTGGTCAAACCTGATGTATCTTAATCTGGAACAAATCCATAGCCTCTGGCTTTCTGTGGAAACAAAAGCAGAGCCTCCTTTCCAAAGCAACATATCCTTACATCCAAATTTTGAAGTTAAGGTGCCTTTAAAATACACATTTTGGCATAACTCAACAGCTTTTGCAATCAAATGTTTCTCTTCAGTTACGAATATCAAAGAGAACATAATCCAGATTCTCTGTGTGGTAGCCATCTTTATGTGGCTTATGTTTTATATTACCTTGAGCCTATTGCTTTAAACTGCAGCCTTCTAAGCCTGAAACGGCGCTGTGGCTGCTGGCTCCTCCCACTTCAGCTTCCCAACATGGTGGTGGTACGTTTTCTGCCAGCTCTGGGAGCCATCGTGGGGTCTGTGCTTTTATCCAAGCAGCGTGTAGCCCAGAAACCTCTTTTTGTTTTGTACTAGTAAAGGCTAAATCCACCACGCAGCTTAATGTGCCACTTGCAGAGGCCTCATTCCCGCCATACTGCAAGTCAAGTGCACATGCCAGGAACCCGCCAGTAGCTCAAACCGGCAGGCTGCTGCTCATTTGAGAGAGACAATTAGGAAGCTGTTTTTAGCTCCGTTTTAGAATCTTTTCTCAGGTTTTAGGTAGAAACTCTTGCCCCACGTTGGGCGCCATTTGTTGCTGGAGGGCTTCTCTCCAGGTTCCCCAAGCCCCGCAGTCCCACAATCCACTTATAAAATAATCACTCAGACGCTTGTATCACTTATAAACTGTATGGCCGTGGCAGGCTTTTTGTTAACTGTTCTTATATCTTAAATTAACCCATTTTTATAAATCTATAGCTTGCCACGTGGCTGGTGGCTTACCGGCTTCTTTACATGCTCTTCTCCTGGTTGTGGCTGCAGTGTCTCTCCCTCCTTCTTCCTGTTTCCCCAATTCTCCTTTCTCTTTGTCCCGCCTATACTTCCTGCCTGGTCACTGGCCATCAGTGTTTTATTTACATAGAGTAATATCCACAGCACTGGGAAAAAGCATTTATTCAAGGCAGACATTAAACAAAGTGGCTGAGAATGAACAGTGCAAAACCAGCCTCTCCCATGCCCACTGTCACAAACACAGCATGGTGGTGATGTGTGAGGAGCCTTGGGCCTGATGATCACATATGGGCATATGAGGAAGTGCTGTTCTCCTTGGAAGTAATCCAGTTCAGTTAACTGGTGCTTGCAGTAGCTGAGAGTCCATGAACAAATCAAAGCAAATGAAATGACCCATAACAAAATCTTCTTTCTATAGCCCTTAAAGGAAATAGACTTGAATTGGAAACCGTATTTCCTTTCATTGCAAGTGAGTATGCATGCGTGTGTGTGTGTGTGTGTGTGTGTGTGTGTGTGTTCCCCTGTCACTCTCCAACTCTCCACCTTATTTTGTGAGGCAGAGTCTCTCAGTGAACTTGAGGCTCACCATTTTGGCTGTGCTGTATGGCCTCCAAGCTCCTGGGATCCACCATATCCCTCCACACTGCTGGGGTTATACACACTCATACAACACATCTTTTTACTTGGGTGTGCAGGACATCTGAATTCAGGACCTCCTACTTTACCTACTAAGCCACACCCCAGCCTATAAGCTTTAGGTTTAAAAAAAAGGCTGTGAGATATTGTACACAGCTCAACCCAGTATGCACTCCCTTCTCAGTTGAAATGTTCTGTGACACGTTTAGTAGTCACGTTGAAATGTGACATATAAAAGTGCACTTTAGTGTCAGAAACACACTGCTTGGGACTCTAGTGTGTGACATGGGTTTGAAACCTGGTTTTAGGAGAAGAATTATTTACAATAATCTGTGAGAAATGTGCCTTACACAGAACTCTCACACAAACAGGCTATGAACTGCTCTGACATGCGCTTATTCGGGTTAACAGAGTGCAGCGTGATAAACTCTATGTTAAGTGACATGTGATTCTAGAAAGTGTACCCCATACACCATCAACCAGTACCATAGTTTGGTGAAGGAAACACTTGCAGTGAGCCGTCATTAAGGTCTGATGCTGGTGGCTGGGGTTGCAGACACAGGGGCCTTGAAAAATGGGACTCTCCTTTTTTTCCTTTGGCTCCAAAGAGCATTTGATAGGGTTCATACCTATCAGCATTAACTATGTGGATGCTGGGTATCCAGAGAGCAGATTTTAAAAAATCATGATAAATACTGCCTGATTTCATTTGAGAAAGAGACGTGATTCCAGTGAAGAAATATTCTGCCCCTTTGATGTGACACTTGTGGTGCTCGGCCACAAAGCAAAGGCGAAATACATTTTACTCACCTAGACGTTCTCCAGGTGCAGTACATGCATGACCTTGCCCAGCTATTCAAGCTAAAATAAAACCTGAATACAGCCAGATACAGATAAGAAATTATTTTCCTGCTGCAGCTTGCTTTTCTTTTCCAACTACACCCACATATTTCCTTAGTGTAAAATCCCCTAGATGGCACTAGAGAATATAACATTTAATTGCTTCAGATAATAGCCTTCAGTAGATGAAGAATAGTAATTTTTACTTTTCTGAAAATAAATATTAATAAGATGAGACTAGGACAAGGATGTAGTGTTCAAGGTTAGCATTTGTACATTCTAAAGTAAGCTATTTTCAAGGGGCAGGATCCTCCCCTGATTCAAGAAGGACTGACCAACAGGAAAGGGAGGTCTGACTCCCCAGTAAACTCCCCAGTCCCTCCCCCTGATCCTAACTGAGTTATGTGTTCCCACTTTCCATTTTCTGCACAACCAGGATGAAGGCAAATACTCAAAGAAGTCCACCCCACCCCAAGTCGTTTGTGAATGGGTTAGAGTAAGATACAATGAATTATGGGGATTATGAAGAAGTTGCTTGAATAATATGAACCAGAGAAGACCCTTCATTACTCCTCTTCAGTAGGCTCGTAGGCTTTCATTTGTCACTGGTGAGTTTGTTTGGTGTATGGTCAGGACAGGTGAGGGATCATCGGGACACAAGATTTCTTTGAGTTTCCCTAAGTATTGTGGGAGGAGAATGAGCAAAGATGGGATATCTCCATCAGGTCTCTGGATAGGACTGAGTCTTTGACACCAGTGAAAACCGTGGCTACCAACTCCATAGCTTGCAAATGACAGCTTGAAATCACTTACAAAGTGAATGACAAGATTATAGTAAATTCACCAAAGGTAATGGAGCTAAGATTATATTCCTTGAAATGTGGATGACAACAAAATATGCCTGGTAATTTGTTGCTACAATAACATAGGTGAGCATAAGCCACTTCTCCACTACCGTGTCCTGCATCTTCTAACCCTGTCTTTACCTCCCATCACATTGTCCTTGTGAGGTTATGATTAAAAGTACAAGATCCCCAGTTAAATTTAAACCCCAAATCATTAATGAAAACTTTGTTGGAATGAATGTGTCCCATGCAATTTGCCAGTACAAGTCTGTCCAAAATCGCATGAGCCATACTTATTCTGATAGTATTTGCTGTTTATCTTAACTTCAAGTTTTGACTAGGTGTCCTACATTTTGTTTGGCCATCCCATCCCCATACTCCTCTTTTCCAGTTGCTCCCTAGTTAAAGAATAAATAAAGCAAGCCGAATTAAATATTGGGCTTCCTCACATATGCTTTAACATTTGGAAGCAGCTGAAAAACCTACGCCTGGCCCCTTCTGCTTCTCTTCATGAACCGGCACCCTGCTGGCCCGGGAGGAGAGGAGGCATCTCCTTTGGCTGAGACATGAGCTCTTCTCCAAACCCATTTTCACCTTCCAAACTTGGTGCTCCAATCTTCCTCCAGAGCGGTTTTTCTTCCACAGTTGGCTGTTCCCCGTCTGCATAGATCTGCAGTAAATACTGTACTGCAGAGCTGAAAGGGAGGAAAAACATTACCATCTGCATCTACAGCTTGCAAATTACAGCTTGCAATCACCTGCTATTAAATAAAGACACTTTAACAATATTTTGGGTTTTAAATTAGCAATTTACATCACAAGACTCTGAAAATACTAGTCTTTTAATACTGCAATTTTCTTTCCTTTTAACCAGGCATCAACATGTATTGAATTTTTTTTTTAAGAAGCCATACAAAGTAATGTTTATTTAAACAATGGCCACCAATGGTATGAGACACACAGATGGAAATCCAATGGTTCCTTGCTCAGTGGGAGGCATCATTGGAAGACCTCCCTGGAGCTCCAGCTCTCTAATTTACATCGTGGGGGAAATCTCGACGTTGCCCTTCTATTTATTTATTATTTTTAACTGCTTGGCCACACAAGGCTATGTGTCATCTAAGAAAGTGGTCTCAAGCCGGGAATCAGAGGCAAGGTCTTTGTTTGAAGGAGACTGGAAGCAAAGAAAAGCTGAAAGGCAGAGTTCAAGTGGGCGTATTTCCTTTTGTCACTTGACATCAGGGCTGAATTGGAGGGGATTGGCACTTGTACAAAGCACACTAGATGCAAAATGAGTAGGGATTTGGAAGCCTGCAATGAGAGAAAAATTAAGCAGCTTTATGCCTCATGGACTCCACTGCTATAGACAGAGGGGTATATCTCTATCTAAATATAGTGGTTGCTCTTCAAGTTCTTATTATTGGACCTTTATTACCCCTTTCTCCTGACATCCGAGCTATTGGGTGAGAAAACACCCAGAGCTGGCACACACTGCACAGAGCTAAGTATTAGCTTTGCAGTGTGGATTGCTGGGTTGTAAATTCCTTCACACAAACACAAAGCACTGTGGAGCGCCAGAACGGAGCAGGCAGCCTGTTCCCTGTGTCCTTCTCACTAGGCCTACAGCTGCTGTGGATGGACACCTGCTTCTCCAGTTCTCTGGGACCCAGAGACCCCATCCCTGCTGCATTTGCTTTAATTCAACAGAAATAGATGATCCTCTCTGTTGTCATACATTTTCATGTTTGCTTTTCTTAATTTTTAATCTTTGAGGTTTTTTTAGGCATTATGTAGTGAGTCCAGGCTCTCTATCCAATATCTCTGCTGTAGATGACCTTGAATTTCTGACTCTCCTACCTCCAGTTGTACAGTGTTTGGGATATAGTTGTGCACTACTCTATTCTATTTATGTGATGCTGGGGACTGAACCCAGAGCTTCTTGAGCTAGACAAGCACTCTACCAACAGATCTATGGCCACAGCCCTCAGTTTTGTTTTGTGATGACCCTAGACAGCTGCCTGAAATCTTAAACTTGTTCCTTTTCACTCTATACTAAATTTTAATTCCTAAACACGGCACATATTCAGTCAATGTTTTATATTCTTGCTCCTAGTTGTGATAGGAAAGTTTTAATGCTGTGTCACAGAATTCTAACTGGAGAGAGAAAGTATCTTTGACAGAAAACACAGTTTACATTTTAGCTCATTCCATGAACTTTCAGTGGGTGATTGGTCTGTAGGTTTGGGCAGTTTTTTATTCTTCCTGGGCTCCATTCATGATGCCTCTCAGTCCTACAGGTTCATCCAGCTGAAATATACAGATCCCTTGTGTTCGTTAGTCATTTGCATTTGTGACAATATAGCACACTGACTGGCATCTAGGTCTTTCCAGTCATTTTTCTTAGCCTGTGATACCTCTTATCACCCTGTTGTTATATCTGGTCAGGTCTAATGTCAGCCCCTGTGTTAGAGGATTAAATTAGTTTCAATCTACTCTCCCAAGTGAGACTAGCTGTATTGTGTTCTGGTCAGTGGACTTTGCCCAGGTCCTCATCTTAGGTACTATTTACAGTGACACTGCCTGTTCCAATCAGAGGCCGATGATAGAGCTTGCTACTGCAGTTGTATTTTGAGATGAAGGTCTCCCTATATAGTACAGGCTGGCCTCAGACTTGAGATCTTCCTGCTTTTGCCTCCAGGATACTTAGATTATAGATGTGAATACTTACTATGCTTGGTTCTAGTGAACACTTTTTAGTTCATATTGATTGTATAGATGTTTTTAAAAGCTTAACAAACTGAAAAGAATAGCTTGTCACCAATGGGAAATGCTGGGGCCACTTGCATTTGCTCAAATAGCACCCAGCACCCAGAAAATGAAACATTTCTTTCCAAAGTTGGCACATTTGAGGTTATGAAACGTACTTGAAATGACCACAGCCTCAAATGACCACTATCTTTGGACGTTGGGCCTTTTAATACTTTCATAGGTGAATGTAACTGTTCTTTGTGTGTTTCTATCTACTCTCTCTGTCTCTGTCATCTCTGCCTCTGTGTCTCTCTCTGTCTAGCTGTCTGTCTGTCTGTGTGTGACAGATTTCTAGATATGGAAGAAAAAGTACATGTGATACTCAAATTTCTCCCTGCAACCAAATAGGTGTTTGAGTGATGCTGAAGTAAAATCACTATTTGTAAATTGTGGGATGATATTATATCTATATCTATATCTCTATCTCTATCTCTATCTATCTATCTATCTATCTATCTATCTATCTATCTATCTATCTATCTATCTATCTATCTATCTATCTAAAAGAATAACATAGTGAAGTCAATCCCAGATTCATGTCAGGACCAGGAAGCAATATCTAATTTTGGTAGTCTTAGTGCACAGCATTTGTCTCTTACTTGTATGTGAAATTGTTCCTTCTGTGTATAAAACCAAGTTTGTTTTAACATTTCTGTTGCATGGTCTTCTTTAAAAATATTTTCCTAAGTGCCTGCTAAACTTTCTTTTCTATTACAAGACAGCTAATTTCCTGTTTCCACAGAGGTTCTTGAACCATTTTGTGGGAGTAAGCAATCTACTTTGAGGGTAATTTCCTAACCTTTATTAAGTCTTCAAAAACATCTGCAGTTACCTTTCCTTAGCACTCGCTAGCTCAGAGCTCCTGACATTTTACAAATCCTCAGGTTACTTCTTATCATCTATCACATCCATCTTTATGTTCTCAGCTGGAGAGAAGATGGTTTACCTGTGCTCACTACCTTTAAGCCTTCAACTAATTAAGTAGACATAATTCCATATAATGGGCTTAGCTTTGAGTTAACATTTTAAAGAGTCTTTCACAAATATCCACCCACTCAGGGTTTACATAATGAACTTGGCATTACAAGTCTGTAGCTGTGAGGAACATTTAAGAGCCATGGTAAATGGGAAGGTACCCAATGTTACAATCCCCAGTCCTTAGTTTTACTAATGTTGTAAACAGCTTTAGTTCATTTATCTCTCCCAAGAATTGCTAGCAGGAAGCTAAATTGATCAGATTACTTTTACCAAAAAAATAATTAAAAAAAATTCTCCTTGATTTCTCCCTGGTATCTGCTTTTAGAGCTGCTAATGATCACAGAACCACACACTTTAAACTTAGAGAGTATTTAAAGAGCCATAACATTTCAAGAGTTATGCCACGCTTAGATCTCTTACCCACCATTTTCACCCAAAGGCTAAGCAGGCTTTCCTTAAATTCTTCCAACCATGGGGTACTCATTACCTCTCAAAGGATTTCACTCCACTTCCATGTAGCTTAAGTGGAAGAAAATTATTTGTCATGCTGAGAAGAAATTTTCTTATTGACTTTTGACTTGTTTCCACCGGATAGAGAAAAACACTTGTGCAGTCCTTTCTTTTTGAGAGAAAAAGAATAAATTTGCAGACAGCTGTACTGTTGACTGCTGCCTTCTTCCTCTGGGCTAAATATCCTCAATGGCACCCGTGTTAATGTGATGTGATTTTGAATCTAGCCAACCTATACATCAGAGCTTTGGAGGCACTACAGTTAGCAATAATTATTGTAATAAAAGCTGCCACACTGAACATTAACTATGTGCCAGGGGTCTTACAAACATCATATTTAATATCCAAAATTATCTGAGTTACATGCTATCTTTGTTATTTTATAGACAGAATACAAAGGTCTTTGTATTGAATGAATAAAGTTGAATGAACAGCTGTATCAAGCCCACAGATCTAGTGGTTGGCTGAGCCAGGATTTGAACTGATGTCTAGTGATTCCAAGTACATATTCTTCACCCTCCGTTATAATTTCCTTTATGAGATGAGATAGCAACTCACTGACCCATGTAAAGTGAGCTGAATGTTGCAGTTCTGGCTGGAGCAATTCAGAGCAGAGAAAGGTTACCACTTAGCTTGTCCTAGACGTGATGCCAAACCAAAGAACTGATAAGGCTGAGACAGCCAGAGAAAGAGGGCAGGGAAACAAAGGGATGGGATGATTAATAGGGTGGCTCATGAGCCTGGAATAATTGAAAGAGCTGTGTCTGGCAGGTGGGGAGGCAAGCCCTACACGTGTAAGGGCTGAAATGGGAAGTTGGCAGGTGGGAAGCACAGAAGCAAGGCTGCTATTGCAGAAATCCCCGGTGATGGCTCCAATAAGAAACTCAGCTCCGAAAAAGCACATTCTCTGGCAGCATTCTCAGGAACTGTGCTGTGGCGCCTTGTCTGCCGGTCCATAGCCTCTGGGACGAGGACAATGCAGACTGGGAATGGGAGGGGACAAGTAGCAGCACTCAAAGTCTTTTTGCATGTCACTGTGCTGGGATGCTTGCCATCACCCTTTTATTTAAATTGGATTTGGAGGGAGGCTGTGGCTGTGAAGAAACAGGCATTGAAACCAAGCATATTCTGGGTGGACCTGTTCCTCCTTTTGCATTGATATAATTTTCTCAGGAAAATAGAGACCTGAAAGGGGAAAAGAAAGCCTTGCATTTGTCAATGTCTTTAGCAAACAACCGAAGTTGATTAGAGATGGAAAACAAGGGAAGATGCCATTGCTTTTTGTTTGTTTTGTGACTAACACAAGTGGGTCCCTATGTTACAGGATCTTGTGGGGCAAGAACTTAAGAGGCTCTGAGGTTCGACCATATCCTTTTAATCCGGGTATGGTGTTGCATGACTGTACTCAGGAGGCTGGGCTGGAGGATACAGAGTTCAAGGCCAGCTTGATCTACATAGTGAATTCCAGCCCAGTTTAGATTACAATATCAGTTCCTGTCTCAAAACAAAAGACCAACTAAAAAAAGTTATTTCATTTTTTGTAGGAGAACTGAGCTCCACAGATGAGAAATTCTCACCTAGAGACTTATATCCAGGCAAAGCTTAGAGACTGAGTTAGGTCTTTGGGTTACAAGACTAGGACTCATTTTATGCTCATGCGTGTGTGTGTGTGTGTGTGTGTGTGTGTGTGTGTGTGTGTGTGTGTGTGTGTGCGCCTGCTTATGGAGGCTAGAAGTCAACACTGGTTGTCGTCTTCAATTGCTCTTCACTTTATTTTTTTCAGACAGGGTCTCTCATTGTACCTAGAGTTCACAGATTTTGTTTGATTGGCTGGCCAACAGGTCCCAAGAATCCTCTTGCCTGCCTCCCTAGTGCAAGTATTACAGGTGTATTCCATCACACCTAGCTTGTTTATGTGAGTGCTAGGGCACTCATTGAACCTAGGACCTTTAATGCTTTTGTATCATGCACCTTATTGACTGAGATATCTCCCTGGTCTTCTACTCTCTTTTCTTACATTTGTTATTTCTTTGGAACATTATATATGCTGCTAAAATTCACTGACCCAATGAATAGTGTTACCTAGTCAGATGGTGTCCCTCCAGATAACTGATGACCACAATTGCATAGGGTTTCATTGTAACCTGATTCCACCTATTGTTTCCGATACCTTTTATACGGAACTGTCCATGGTGAATCTGGATTTATTTATTGTTTCTCAAAATGTGGTTCGTGGAACACTTGAAGAATCATAGAAGAAAGGGATGTGTTCATTAAAATTCAAGTTCTTGCTATTCCAGGCAGAAAACCTCTATTAGTATTTTGGGGGAGTGAAGCCTTCTCAAATTGATACCTGACAAATATCCCTATAAAGCTTATCATACCAAATATATGGATTAAGAAGTAATTATTTCATCCCTTTAGTGTAATATTTTTTATTACCACAAGAAATTTTTATGAAAACATTGACTGAAATGGGCTTCCATGCTCTTTAATGAAGTTGTGGATAGGCTAAGTCCCTCTGGGGGGACTAAGGAATTGGTGCCCTGTCATTTACAGTTCCCAAATCTCCCTGTTTCATGTCTCCCTCTCCTGTCTGAGGGCCTCATTAATCAAGATGCATCTCAAAAATCGTTAATCACAGCCGTCATGACATCTTTGTCTACAAGGTAACCTGTGCCCAGAATCTGGGTGCTAAGTTGTGGACATCTCTGGGGAGTATGGAGGCTGCTCTCCCCACTTAGCATCACATTAAATCAAACAAACCAGAAGGGGCATATTAGTATCTGCACTGCCCCCATTCTTTTCCAGGTGTCATTCGAGGAAACTCAGGGACTCTGAAGAGCCATGTTCGACAAAAATGGATTCCAGAACAAATGCAAATGTCCCGGAGAGTCCTTTGGAAGGCAGTCTGGTTCTTGGGCTTCACTTAGTGTGCCCTTCATGGTTTGTAAGGTTTTCTTTGATTTCTATGATTGAGCTTTCCCTTTTCTCAATTTTCTAAGAGACTCCTGAATCCCCTTCCCTGCTTTCTTGCTGATAAAAATCACTGCTGTCATTATTAATGAGCGGATGTGTCTATGGAAGGATAAGGCACTTCTAGACATCTCTACATTCTTGGAAATAAAGTCAAACTTATTTTTAATTAAAAGAAAAATAAACAAGCAATTAGTGGCATTTCAAAGCCATTTTTTCCACTGCGTGCATCTGCACAGCACTGTTTCTCATCTCTTATGCATTACCCTTTTCTTACAGCCTACCCACACAATTTTTCTTAAATTAAACTTGACATTGATAGTGAAAGCTTAATTCCTTTTGGTAATATTTTTCCTTTGAGATACTATTTGGGTAACGATAAAACTTGTAGGAATTCCTGAATTAATCTAAGAAAATCCTGAGTTATATATTTTAATCAATATATAGGAGCAATAAAAGTTATCTAATGGGAAATTAACCAAAGGCAAATAATTAATGTTTTTTTACTTAAGAGAACTCTTTGTGTATTTTCATGTCTAGAGAGGTTTGGCCTCTGCCCTTCGCTGATGCTTATTTCACTTGGAAAAAGGTTTGGTAACACTTTTAGTTTTCTTAATTAATCAACATAGCAAAACATCACAGCCTGGGTAGACTAAACAATGAAAAGGCATTTCTTTTATTCTGGATCTTGGAAATCCAAGAACAAGGTATCAATAAAGCAGGTCTCCTTGTGAGACTTTTTTTTCTTGACTTCGACATACCTGGCTTGTTATTGTCCTCATATGATAGAGATGGAAGGAGAGGATGGAACAGAAAGCAAGAAGAAGAAAGTATGGGACACTCTGGTGTCCCTTTGTCTTCCTCTGAAACCACAAACTATGCTGGATTAGGGCCACTGGTGTCTTTCTGTTGCTATGCTAGAGGACACATGTCCTCATTTGACTTTATTCAACTCCTTAGTTTATATGGCTTCAACATTTAAACTTGAGGACCTGACAATGATGCAGATCAGATCACAGCACCATTCCTATATCATCACAAGTGTTTCTCACAAGACTTATCCGTATTTTCAGAAGGATAGTTTCTAAAATTGTGACAAGGGGAAGAAAAAGCCTGAATAGGTTGTTCAAACCTCAACCAGTTTCCTTGTCTGATGAGAGTGATTGTGCTTGCTTCTCTTTCTGGGAATGTCTATTTTAAATAGTTGAAGAAGTACATGCAAGACCTCAAAGTAGAATAAATGTCATTGGATACAGCCACTTTCTATCATTTAGAACCTCCTGGCACAAACATGGCTGTGAACAATTTTCTTTCTCCTTTTTCATCCTAAGATAGATGAGGCATGGTAGGATTCACTCTGACATTTGAAATAATAAAGAGAACACAGCAGAGGAGGCTATAAGAACCAGTGGGGACATAAGTCACTACCAGTGTTGTCTGTACAGAAGCTTTTTTGATTGGCATTTCTTCCTTGGAGCTCTAACTACAACAGAAGAGGCAAGCAGGAGTTGACATGGAAGTGTTCCCTGCCTAGGTACAAACATGACTGCGTGGAAAGAAAGGACACAATTGTTGAGAGAGGAGCCTTAAGTTCTGCTCTGAGAATCTTGGTCAGGGTGACTGGATTCTGAGAGCAGAGATCACCAAGAGAGTAGTCTATGTTGGCCTGCAATGGCAACGCTCCAGCACATCTATGATTGGCCAGTCACAGGGAGCAAAGTCAGGTGTGGGTACCATGGCAAATTCCTAGGTGGGCTGGACATATTTCTTCATAGCAAGGCCCTAGAAGGGGGAGCTAAGGGAGCACTTTTGTTTATACCACAGGAAACTTTTTTTTTTTGCTTCGAGACAGGGTCTGTCTGTGTAGCTTTGGAGCCTATCCTGGAATTTGCTTTGTAGGCCAGGCTGGCCTTGAACTCACAGAGATCTGCCTGCCTCTGCCTCCTGAGTGCTGGGATTAAAGGCATGCACCACCACTGCCTGGCCACAGGGAACTTTTTATATTTTATGTTTTAAAAAGAACCATTGAATTAGTTAAGCGTTGCAAAGGGGAAAGCATCTAGCTGATCTCTGGCTAAGAGTGCCGAAAACCATTGTATTTTAGTTTCTATTTCCCTCCCTCTCATCCTTCTACTCTCTCTTCTCCTTATCTTCCTTCTTCTCCCCCCTCTCCACCTTCCTCTCATTTCCCCCATCACTTTTTCCTTCCTTATATTTAAATAGTTAACTATCGGTAGGAGGAAACCAAACCTTGTTCTTGACATACTGAAGATAGCGACTTCCATCCATCTGAAGCTCTCTCCTCATTGCCAGGATTGTACTACTTGTCAAGGACATTCTTTGTTTTATGAGACAGTCTTGCCAAGTTTCCCCTGCTGGCTTAGAACTCAAGACCATGTAGCCTCAGCCTTCCAGGTGCTGATTGTAGGTATACATCACTGTGCTTGGCTCCCAAGGAAATTCTTAGGTTTCAGAACAGGTGACACTCTCCTCCAACTGCTCTTCATGTTCATCCCTTTAACAATCCCTTTCAGGGAAGAAATAAACATAGTGTTTTGTTCATTACAATTTCTCATTATTCTTAATAAAACTCACATTTATACTTTTCTAGTTGCTTTCATGTTTATAGTTACTGTATTTATTAACCAAGGCCTCCAACCTTGCTGGAAAAAAAGAGTTAACCATTAAAAAAATAATACAAAGACCTGGGTGTAAATCAATTGGAAAGTGTTTGCCATTGATTTGTGAGGCCCTGTGTTGAACTCAAGCATTACTCACAAACCAAAACTTCAAAATCATAAAATAGAGAATGTAAAGGCAATGAAAGTATAATCTCTACTATTATAACTTCTAGTGCTTAGAAGCAAATTGGCAAACACGCATGGCCCATGGATACTTCATTAAGTGAATAAATGGAAAAAATAGTGAATGAATGAATAGAGGAACATGCCTGATGGAACACTTTGGCATGCTTCTGAAGATGTGTGAAAAGAAAATTATTGATTTAAGCTCTCCAGCACTCTGGGCCTCTATTGCAATTTAGGCTTTATCTTTGTAGCTCTACACAATGGCCTCCTAGGCCCTCCTTGTAGGGATTCTTATTCTAGTGCACATTGGCTGGCTCAGTGGCTTTCTGGAACTCTGGGTTACAAGTCTCCATTCCTCTCACAAATACGCTTAAACACCATGTGGTCACGTTTGTCACTGCAATATCCCTCTCCATGGTACCAATTTATGTGCTGGTTACCTTTCACATCGCTGTGACAACCTACATGACCAAAAATAAGTAAAGGAAGGAAAGACTTATTTCAGTCCACAGTCTATCAAGTTTAACCACCACATAGCCCAGTTCTGTGAGATTACTCAGGAGTACTCAGTAAGGGTAGTCAGGAAAATACACCTTGCCTAAAGTGGTTGGGTCCAACAGGAAGTTTGGGCAGCTAGTAGGCCACCATGAAAAGCACATTCATTTTGGAATCAGAAGGTAGATGCTCATGTCTGACTCTGCCACTAGTAAGCCCATTCCAACATTTTTCACCTCATTTTCTCAGTCCCGAATCTCTTCTCATCTTTTCAGCTAGATGTTTGGCTGAACTGGCTTCTGAGTTCTTCAACAGCCTAGAAACTCCACAAAACTAGACTAATAAACTTATGCTCCTGTCAGGGTATTTATCGGGGAACTCTGAGGACTTCAGCTGGGACATACTGTGTGGAAAGAAGGAGACTTGGTATAATTTGGACAAAGAAGACAATTAGGGACCTTCTTAGAAAACTAATACAAAAAGCTGTGTCAAAACTCTCAAAATGATTTTTTTTTTTTTAAAAACAAGATCCAAGTATTCTCTGGGATGCTTGGGGAAAGACAATGTTCTATTTCAGAAGAGAAAATATGAACTTTTCTGTGAACCTGAATGCAGTCAAGGACATATATCATAATTGGAGCCAAACCACCATTGCCTGGATAAGGAACTTTTAAAAACAATTATTTTCTGGAACAAAGCTGTGTGAGGTACGCAAGAGCAGGTAGTACTTTGAATATTATCTCTATGCTAATGTAAAGGGTTTTTTGTTGTTGTTATAAGTTTTAAAAGGATTAAGTTTTCATATTATGCATATTATGCATAGTGATGGGAGTCTTTGAAAGTCATGCAGGAAATTGTGTTGTGGATATTATGGTGAATATATCATTTTATTCAAATTTTTTTATTCTCTGATGCACCCATAAAAGAAATATTCCCAGCCTATTTTATGTTTATGTGTTGGGGCTACAAAGAAGAATAATGCAGGTTCATACAGGAACATAGAGCATGAAAATATTAAACAACTATGTGAATTCTCACTTAAATGGTCATTCAAATTTCGCATGTATTCAGAAGTGAAGTGGATAATTGGCACTTCTGAACTCATTAGCAGCCACACATGTGACTGCTGGCATCTCTGGAGTAAAGACACCAGTACCCTTTCTACTCCTATAAATAGTACTGTAGGTACTTTGAACTGTAGAGTTATACATACAAGGAATACTTGTCTCCACAAGGCATGAAGTTACTGTCCAAAGGAAGAGCAGAGTGTTTCCATAACTGTACTTTTTCCTGTAGCTAGCTCCTTGGGGACTGACAAGGAACAAATCAGAAAATGAGTTAGTTATTCCTGAGATACCTGTCTACTTAGTGTAGATAAGCTCCAGGTCTTGATGGCTGATCAGCACTGCTTCCTCTTTCTGTGTATCCTTTAAGGGTTGCATCAATAGATCTTAACATTGGTTTTAAAAAAGACTTCTGGTCCAAGATCCTTCCTTTCTTGTGATTGTTAGATGGGATATTTTTAGTTTTGGGGTTCATTACCCCTTTGACTCTTCCTGTTCACTCTCCTTGGAAAATTCTTTTGTTTTCACTTCTAGTTATCACCTATCATATTATATCTTCTTTTTTCACCTTCAGATCTGCATTAGCTTTCTAATTGTTGTCTTAAGAAATTACCAAGTAGTGGCTTAAACTGTGGACCTTTTCAGCCTTTAGAAGTTGATTGGGACCCACTAGGATGGCATCAAGGGTCAACATGGTTGTATTCCTTACTGAAGACTTTAGAGGATCAATGTCTTTAATCATTTTGTTTCTTCAGAATTCAGTTCCTTGAGGTTATAGCACCGTGATGGCCACTTTCTCTGTCTGTAAGCTGAAGGCCATTCACCACTATTAGAGGTTACTTGTTCTTGATGGCTCAGTCTTCAAAGCTAACACTAAAGAGTTGAATCCTTCTCAGGCTTCAGGTGTAACCTTTCCACCTCATTTCTTTCTGACCATACCTAGGAATGAGGGAGTCCCCATCCTTTAAAGACTCGTGTGTGTATTAGAACTGCATGAATAGTGCAGGATACACTGCTGATTTTAATGTCTACAATCTTACTCATATTCATTGTGCTTTTTTTCTCATATGGGGATAGATTCCCAAGTTCAGCACATTAAGAAAATTGATATGTTTTGAATTCCATTATTCTGCCTTTCATAGAGACTCAATTTAATTTGCTGTCAGATTCTGTGGTCTATACTTCCTTTCTGCTTTCTCATCAAGCCTCTCCTGTGTATAATAAAGTCTGCTGCTTCTAGTAATCCACTTCATGGATGTGTTGGCTTTGCCACATCTTCCCAATTCTCTCAAAATCTAATCAAGTTCTTCATAAGCTAGAAAATTTCAGTGTCTTCCACTGCCTAAGATAAAGTTCAAAATCCTCATGAATGCTTAAAGATTTTTTTCCTCTCTCCTTTATTTCTTCTCTCACATTCGGAGTTAAAGTTGTGTTGTATTTATTGCCTTGAGTTTTCATTTCCTTTTCTATTCTGACCACATTTTGTCTCTCAGCTGTTAAATATGTCGGTTTAATGTGTCTAATGAACCAGTGTGCCTGAGTTTTAGTACTGTCTTCATGTTAATGATCTGCCACAGAACAGATTTCTACCATAAAATCTTTTTTACTCTATTATCCTTCTGGTTTGGGTTTGTCTCTATTTCTTTGTATCTCTCTGTCTCTCCTTCTTCTTTCCCCTTTGTCTCCTGCAGTGGAACTTTCTTTGGACTGCTAGCCCCCAAGTAATGACATGGAGACTTATTATTAGTTATGAAAGCTAGGCCTTACCTTAGGCTTGTTCCCAACTAATGCTTATAATTTATATTGTTTCTATTCTTCTGTGTTCTGCCATGGTGTTCTTTACCATTTCTCCATTGTCCACCTCTCTCTGCATCTCACTGACTTAATACCATGCAGCTCAGATGCTTACACAGTTCCTCTTACTCCCCTGAAGTCCCACCTATTTTCTTCTGCTTGGCTGGTTATTGGCCATTCAGCTTGGCAGAGATGCATCTTTACAGTGTACAAAACATGATCTCACAATAGTCTCCCTTTCCTTTCTTCCTTCTTTCTTACACCTTCTCTCTGTTATTTACAGAGTCATAGGTAATAGGATTTAAAATTTTCCACTTTTGTCTTTTCATTGCCTGAAGGGGTGCTGCATAAAAGTGATTGATGTTCAAAATATACTTTTGGATAAAATAACAAATGAGTGAATGAATAAAATGAAATTGTCCTTTGAGGCGCTAAGTATTTTTCATAAGATTAATGAGCATTTGTTTACTACTTATTAATGAATTAATTTGGTATCTGATCTATATATGGCAACTGGGCCACCAATATTTTTAATTATAAATAAGCTTATTATATTTTCTTAAAACTAACTCTGAGTTTTGTAAATAAAATGTGCTCTATAAACAGCAATTGGATTGAATTTTTACCATTTCTTCATGACTGGCATGATTGGTTGAGAGTAGAATTGTGGAAGTAAGTGTTTTTTACATAATTCTATCCTAAGAGTCTGATTAGCTGGCAGCAGAGGGCCAGGTTATTGTAATATGTAAAGCCAAGGCTACTAACATCTGAGGAGAAAGTGATGCTGGAACTAAGAAAGTGAGTGAGAGATGAGAAAGGACTTGGTTTTCCATCATGAAGTAATTTGGTTACAACATAGAAGATTCCTCCTCTACAAGATACGCACTGGATTAGAGACATGGACACAACGTCCTTCCAAACACAGACATTCAAGATCAGTTCTGTGGATGTGAAATGGGAGCTATGTCCTCCAAGAGAACACTCCAGGCTGAGTCAGTGCTTGAAATATTTAGGTTAGAATGACAGCATAGTGTTGTGGAATATTCCTTTTGTACACTGTAAAGAAGCATCACTCTGACTCGTTTAATACAAAACTGAATGGGCAATAGATAGACAGGATTTCCAGGCACAGAGGATGCTGGAGAGGCGAGGAGACAGAAAGGAAGCAGGAAAGCATGATGGACAGTACATAGATGAGGTAAATGAGCATCAGGATAGCACATAGATAAATAGAAATATATTAATTTAAGTTATAAGAACTAACTAAAAACAAGCCTAAGTTATTGGCCAAGGTTTCATAATTAAGTCTTCATGTCATGCTTTGGGAGCTGGCTGATGGGAGAGAGAAAGACTACAGGACAGGTGACATGTAAGCTGATCCCTCATGACTTATTATTAGATGCCATTATTTCATATGATATGGATACAGATTTATATTACAGTTTGGTTATGTGTCCAAGGGGACTTATAGTTGATAGATGTCTTTTACCTGATCAACCATAAAACAACAACAACACAAATATCTTTTACTGACTTGTGCACACTACACATTCCATACTTGTGTTAATGCAGATATGTATGCTACCTTTAAAGGTTTGTGTGTTTTTCAGAGCAAGGGAATCAGGCATCATAGAAAATGGGTGATCCAGGTGATCCAGCCTCCCAGAGTGCCTCTTTTGCGGTTTTCTCAGAATTCTACATCCAGAGCAGGTTCAAGGCTGCTGTCATAGACTACTCCAGCCAGGGCTACAGATAAGCCTTTTGCTTTCCCATTGCACAAGGACTGGACAACTGTGGTCAGAAACTTCTTTGGTCCTGCCTTGCCCAGCAGTCCAGGTGAATCTCTCCTACCCATGGTCCCACAGCTACTTATAAAATAATCACTCAGAGGCTTATATCAATTACAAATTGTATGGCCTATGGCTTCAGCTTCTTGTTAGCCAGCTCTTTCACCTTAAATTAACCCATTCCTATTAATCTACATGTTGCCATGTGGCCGTGGCATTACCAGTCTGCTGGCATCTTGTTGCTCTTTTGGTGGAAGCTTGCATCTCCTTCGATTCTGCCCTTCCTCTCTCTGTATCTTTGCTTGGATTTCCCACTTGGTTGTAAGCTTTCTTGCCATAGGCCCAAAACAGCTTTATTTATTATCCAATGGGAGCCACACATATTCACAGCATACAGAAAGACATCCCACAGCAGACAACAAATGTTATGGCTAGTTTTTTCAGGACTTGACCATTATTCCAATTTTCTCAGGATCTCCCAAAGATGTCATCACCCCCAGACAACAGGAAGCAGTCTAGAAAACACAATGCCCACATTCTTAAGAGTTGGGATGGGTGGTTTTCAGGTATTTGGTGGTCTATGGATGTTTGCCATTGTTTAGGGGCATTGGTTGAAATTTGTTATTGGTCATGATAAAAAACAAAAACCCAAACAAAGGAGATTAGATTCAAGAATTTCTTTCTGAAGGGAGAAATGGGGGGATATAGTATAGAAATGAGGGGACAAAAGGGTAGATTTTCTTTTGAACAACCACTAGTCTCAATTATTTTATATTGGTATGGATTTTTTATATTGATACAAATTTAAGGTTATTTTTGTTATACTGTATGCATGATCACTTCTTATTTAAGATATTGTACCTATACAGCTCATTTAAAAATGTAAAGTTCTAGTCCTTAAAAGCTATTTAGAATAATAACTAAATATAGGTTAATAGTTAGTCATTTATAGCAATCAAACTTATAGTCATGTTAAATATGTTTTCAAGGTCATACAAAGATACATTTTATATGGATATGTGATCAAACACTTTAAAGGCCTACAAAATATGGCATTAAAATGTTTTAATAACATAAGGCTTTCATGACAGTGAGACACATATGCTCCTGGCAGCTTCAATTTACTTCAAAAAGGGATGATGGTCATTGAAGTACCTCCATATGGAGTTTGCTTTCTTTGTGGCAAAAGCTAGCCTCTGGACAAAGAAACTGCTCTTGCCTCAGTTGCTTACACCCTGCTGTCCAAATTAGACAAACAGGACACAAGGAAAAGGATCTGCCAAACTGCCAAGACAAGGTAGGACAGTACTTCAAAATTCCTGCTTCACAGAAATGTCTGTCTGATATTCTAGGCCTGTAGGCTGAAGATGGATGTTCCAACATTACAGAAGGATCTTGAGTGACTGTCCAGGCAGCCAGCTGTTTCTGTCATTTCTTATAGCTTTGGAAGTTGCTTGCTCTGCACTTTCTGTTTTCTAAGGTAATATATTTTCTCAGGTCTTTGATGGGGTTGAAGACTAGATAGAGTTTTTCTCAGTCATGATAAAAAGAAAATTAGGTACAAAACTCTGGACTCATCAAGAGAGGAGAGTTAATGGAGTATTTTCTTTGAATTTGACAAATACAAATGAACTGGAAATTTTGAGTGTATTCTTACCTGATAATTGTTCTTATTGTATATAGTTTTATTGTGTTAGAATTAAAAATGAAATTCCTTTTTATTTAGAAAAAGAAGGGGGAATGTTGTGGAATAATCTTTTTGTACCCTATGAAGAAGTGTCACTCTGATTGGTTTAGTAAAAAACTGAACTACCAGTATCTAAGTAGGATTTCCAGGCACAGAGGGACTGAGAAGAAGGTCCAAGAGGCAAAGAGATATGGAGAAAGTAGGAAAGCTGGATACACAGTATGTAGATTAGGTCGATGAACATCAGGGAAGCACAAAGATTAATAGAAATGGGTTAATTCAAGTTATAAGAGCTAATTAGAACCAAGCCTAAGCTATTGGACAAGATTTCATAATTAATAATAAGTCTCCCTCTTGTGATTTGGGAGCTGGCTGGTGGGACAGAGAAAGACTCACTATAGCACAGCTTCAGTTTACATATTTATTTCCAGCATAAAGACCACACTGAAAAAGCAAGAGGCTATGAAAGACCGAATGCTTAATACCTGGGTTCAATGGACTGGCCATTTATGTTTTGACTTCAAAGATTATATTTTATCAAGAGTCTGTTTGAGTACTAAAAATAATAGTTTAAATTGTATGATTTGTTCTTGAATCCTTATCACATTTTCTGCCTATGAGTAATAACTTGTTTATCGTTATTATATATCCTTACTGAGTGAGGAGCTGCTGACTGTGGACTAAAGAAGAGTGAATTGCTATCTCTTGTCTTTACTTGCAAAGAATAATGCTGCTTGGGCCAGTGGGATTTTATATGGAGAGATGTGATTTAGTAACAATAATGGATTTGAAGCACAAGCCGACAGAGAGAATACCCATGTTCCTTTTGGGTTTTATTCTCTTTCTTTATTGCCTTCATGAGAAGAAGACACTCTACTCTTAGCTTGCATTTATGCCCAGAGGTAAAAATTTGCATGAGGGAATGGGAATGAATATTGCCAGTAGTGAGTGAGAGACACTAGCTGTGAGTGCACAGACCTGGTGTCTAGTTTAAAGGTCTTGTCTTCCAACCAAGAGAGGAACAGAAGAGAAGGTGGGGAATCAAGCCTGAGTCATGATCCTAGGATGACAAAGACCAACCAACTTCCTTGTCTTTCATTAAATCTAAAAAGGATGTGGTCAAAAGATAGCCAGAAGCTTAAAGTCAAACTGAAATGAAGCCAAAACAAACTTTCTTAGTAGTGGCAAGGCATGGAAGCAGCATGGACATCATTTTCTTAATACTGAATTTGCATTTATATAGCACTGTATAGATGTTCATAATAAGTCTTTCCCCCGAAATCAAGTTCTTATATGACCCAATTACAAAATTGGAAAAGGTCTTGAATAGACATCTCTATGTCTATCTGAAGAGCAGTACAAATGCCAAGAAGGTATAGTAAAGATATTCAACAACCTGCTCCACCAGGGAAATACAAATCAAAATGCAGTAAGACCTCACCCTACACTTGATAGAATGGCTATAATACATGTGTAGAAATCCTGAGAATAAGAAGACATTGGAAACTTGTGTACTTTTGGTGACAGGACAAAAATAATACAGCTGTTATGGAAAAATAGAATGGGCAGGCCCCTCCAGTATTAAAAATGCAACACCATGTATTACAGAAATTGCCCTGTTAGTACATATCCAAAGGAAGCTAAATCAAGACCTTACTTGTGTTCATTTCTACATATCCCACAAGAGACAAGGTGTATGAAACAACCAATAGTTTGTTTGATAGATGGCTATTACAAGAGAGTATGTTATATATAGAGACAATAGAATTATTTAGCCCTAAAAGGATCAAATCCTGCTATATATGATGTCATGAATGAAACTTGACATTATGATAAGTGTTGAGAGGCAAATACCTACATGAGACATCTAAGCTTGTAAATGCCTGGAACTACAAGGGAATGATGGTTACAGGCAAGAGAGAGAAATGGAGAATGGCTTCTATATAATGACTATCCAGTTTCAGATACAGACAGTGAGTAAATTCTACATTCCTGGTGTTGGATTGTATACCTGCAGTTATCATTTCTTTCCAAGAACTCTCTTGTTGTATCATAAGGAATATGGGAAAAGTAAGAACTCAAGTTGATGGCCATGCCACCTTTCAGGATTAAGGCTCTTTCTGTTCTTTCAGTGATCTACATAGGTATTATTTTCCTGAAGCAGGAGACTGACTGGTAGGCTCATGAGATCTTCATGTAAAGCTGCATCAGTCGTACAGCAGTGTTCCAACAGAGATGAAAACCTCTGATAAACAAGATGACTTGACTTAGTGATGTACTTTAGAGTAAGCCCTGCATTCCCTATGGCCACTTCTCATGTAGGAGCTTGGACTTCTATAGATACCTAAGTCTTCAGTTACTCGAGAGTTTGGCTATCGTGGGAAGTGTTATCAGAGAGCCATAGCTCTTCTGAGAGACAAACGAGCCAGCCCAGCTTTATAGATGAGAATAGTTTTAGTCATTCAGTGTTCCTTTCCCCCATCCCTGTGGTTGATCCAGCAGGAATTGAACCTTATCTGCCAATTGAACAAGGTGATGCTTACTGTAACCCAAAACATGAAGGTTACTTACATTTCCAACACCAGCTAAAAGCTTGGGGAAAAGCAGAGAACGATTATTATTGCATTTCTCTCTGCTTGGGCTGGAGATAATGAGCCCCCTCCTGCTGCCCCTGCACATGCATAATGCCCATTGATGTCAATGAGAGCCCCATGGTGTGCGAGAGCTGTTAGATCACATGTATCATCTCGAAAATAACAAGGACAAAGGGACGCCTTTTTATTTAAACTCGGCAAAGAGAGCCTGTGTGGATCCAAGCCTCTCTAGATGGTCCCAATTAAGAAGAAATAATCATCTTCCCGGAGTTGAGTGGTTGCCACCGTTTCAAGGTGAGCTTTTCATGAGGAAAGGATGGAGCGGTTCCCGGGATGGTTTGAGGTTTCCAAAGTCACTTCTCCTAGGAGACATGATTAGGAAGTGTCCCCAGTCCTCTCTGAGATTGATCAAAAGCACAGAACTCCTATACATCGGTAGGGACAAAGAAGAGTTAAAAGAAGAAAGAAAAGGGAAGAAAAAAAAACCCCTTCTCATTTGGGGAAGAAGAGAGATTTCATTTTGAAAATGATTTAATTCCTTTGGGCTTTTTGGTTCTTCCTTTGGAATGAAAGTTTCAGTCCAAATCAGTACATTCTAAACTTAGTTCATTATTGTGGTAAATCCGGAAACATGTCCAAAGAATAGGTGTGTGTCTCTCTTTCTGAAAGACTTTAAGTAAGTTGATTGGGGCATACCTGGAAACTGCACTTTGATCAAGTGGTTTTGATAAGCCAGGAACTATGTTTGTAGATAGCTTCTACTATAGTGAGCACTTATATATGTTCCTTCTTTCCATGCTCTTTGTAAGCTATATTATGAGCTGCCTTAGTCTAGTTAGTGGATTATATTAGAAGAGATCATAGACTAAAAATAAGTTGAATTGCTGCCTGGCATGGGCACTAGGAAGTTTCAGCAGTAGAAGATGTGTAATGTGGTTGATGAGACACACTACTAAATTATAGAACCATGAAGAGAAAGGAGATACCAGTGCCAGCAAGTTCATGGAGCTGGCCTGAGTTAGGTAGAGATGCCCTACACAATGTAATTCCTAGTTATCCCGTGACTCTGGTAAGTTTTCTCCCTTTCCTTTAACTATTCCAGCTTTCTTTCTGATTTTCCATGATCCTCCTCGGTGCCTTTGCAATGGCTCTTCCTCTGCTTGCAAGTCTGTTTCTATAGTGATCTATACCCCAACTCATAATCTCCTCTAACTCTGCTTGATTTTCACTCCTCTGAAGGTCTTGTGTATGGGAACCTGCTGTGGCCTCCCCGTGTGGGTCCCTGGCATTGCCTCATCTTGCTTTTATTTCCCCAAACTTAGTGCATCATAGCACACCATATAATTGGCTGACCTCTTGTTATTATTAATTTCCCTGAATATTTTGGTCTGTAATGGAAACTCCTTGAAGGCAATACTCTTTCAATTTCACTCACTGCTATAGCTCAAGAGCCTTAGAGACAAATAAACCTGAGAAGTCTGGAGGGATGGAAATGAGAAGGCTGATTTGTGTGTGTGTGTGTGTGTGTGTGTGTGTGTGTGTGTGTGTGTGTGTGTGCTGTTGAAGATTCAGAGACAAATATTTGAACAGATCTTAACTGCAATTTCTCTTTCCATTTTAGACCTTTGGGAGCTTCAACCCTCTCACTACCTGATGTTTACAAAAGAGCTTGAGGCCTCATGTGCTCCAATTTCAGGGCTTTGGAATTCTTTGCTGGCAATCTAAGAGGAGCAGGTATACCAAGAGGAATCACTGCCTAACTATGCACATTCATTTCCCCCTTGAAGCAGCTCAGTAATGGCAAGAGCTGTCCTGTACCCAGTGCTCAGTGTATCTAAACATAGTCCTCCCAAACATCCTACATGGGTGGCACTGCTATTCTCATTTATGCTTGGAGAGCAGAAGCATGGAGCCCTTACAATGTAAACACTTACTTAAGGTCATATCATCAGGAATAGTGAGGCCAATGTTTTTCACAGAAACTATAATAGTGACCACAAGAGAATTTATTCCCAACTCTTGAAACAGTTGTTCTGACAGTTATTCATGGCATACCATTTTGAGGAATTATGTAAAAATGTTGTAAGTATTGACACATTTTTTGTTTACTTATTTTATAAGTCAGGGCACTTGTTTCAAAACAGAAATCAAGTTTGATTATTATTTTCTGGTGTGTGTGTGTGTGTGTGTGTGTGTGTGTGTGTGTGTGTGTGTGCACATGAGGAGGTTATGGCAAGGTTAGGTGTCTTCCTTGATTGTTCTCTGTCTTTGTTTTTCAAGACAGGGTCTCCCTGAAGCTCACCATATTGACCAGGTTGGCAGGTCAGTGAGCTCTTAGAATCAGCCTGCTTCTGCTTCCACAGCTGGGGTTGCAGGACTCATGTCTATTTCCAGATGTTACATGGATGCTGGGGATCTGAATTCAGGTCCTTTTGCTTTCATAACAAGCACCCTTCCTGACTGATCTAGTTCCTCAGCTTTCAAGTGTGGCTTTTTTTTAGAGAGAAAAGGAAGATACTAACAAGCAGAATAGATTTCACAATCTTCTAGGTTAAACTTGGAGGTTTTACAGCAGTAAAATTACTTGCATTGAGATAGTCCCTGCTCCCATTGTGTCTGTGGATTGTAGCATGGTTATTGTCTTAGTTAGGGTTTCTATCACCATGACACCATGACCATGGCAACCCTTACATAGGAAAACATTTCATTGGTTTACAGTTCAGTGATTCAGTCCATTATCATCATGGTGGAACATGGTGGCATGCAGACACAGTGTTGGAGACTTAGCTGAGAGTCTTATATCTTGCAGGCAACAGGAAGTGATCTGTCTTACTGGGCATGGCTTGAGCATATATGAGACATCAAAACCCACCTCCACAGTGACACCCTTCCTCCAACAAGACCATACCTACTGCAATAGGCCATACCACCTAATAGTGCCACTCCCTTTGGGGACCATTTTCTTTCAGACCACCATAGTTACCCTTTACTTTATAGTTAATAATGCACTTATAAGTGAGTACACACAATGTTTGTATTTATGGGTTACCTTACTCAGGATGATCTTTTCTAATTCCATCCATTTGCCATCAAATTTCATGATGTCATTGTTTTTAACAGTGGAGTAATACTCCATTGTGTAAATATACCACATTTTTTTGGGTAGGGAAGAAGGGAGGTTGGGGAGGGACTTGGAGGAAAGGACAGAGTAGAAACTGCAATGAAGATGTTAAAAAAGAAAGAAAGAGAAATAAAACAAACATACAGAAAATGCTTACATTGTGTTATTGAGCAGAGTGACCTTCTGAACTCTGTCCTGGGTACTGAGTATAGACATGGCATCCTCGCAGGTGCTGCTGATTCTCAGGTGCTATACACAGGTATGGCCACTGGAACCACTGTCACTTTGGCACCTCTGGACAATGGATTTGGGCAAGAGTTTCTTTCCTTGCTTCCCCATCAGAAAGGTTTCTGCACACGACTCCCTTTGTGTCATCCTAAGGAAGTCTGAGTTGGTGCAACTGACAGGTGGAAGTTGGATTGTAATGCACCATCCTGGCTTCAAAAGAGACCGAGAAAGCAAAAATTCAACATCTTCAAATCCTATTGGTACACGTTCTTCGTTCTCCCATCTTCCAGGAAGAGAATCCTTTCCTCTGTCTTGTGAAATTGAGGTTTCAGAGAACAAAGGAGATGTTCTTATTGGATAACTAAAGGGACTGCTTTGTGTACCCACAACTCTGTATATTTTCCAGAAGTGTGGCTGTATTATATGTGTTGGAAAAATCATAAGCTCCCAAAACATGAGTACAGATAGTGAAAGCAACAAGCTTCTCCAATCAGTCTCTTTGATGTTTCCAATCCCCAGAATTCTTATCTACTTCTAGTTGCTTATTTTTCAATACAAGGGGCAAGAAAGAATTTTACTTTTTTTTTTAAAACATAATACTCCTTTATTTTTTCTCCCCACAAACTTTTCCATTGATAAGTATTATAGGCTGAACTGTGTCTGCCTTAAAGTTATTTTCAAGTTCTAATCCTCATAAAGTCAATGAGACTTTATTTGAAAACTGGTCCCTGTGCTTGTAAACAACTTAAGATGAAGTAAAACTCATCTGGGGTACAATCTGATCCGAGATGAGCAGCGCCTGCATAAGAAAGAGTAAAGATGCAGATATATGACAGAGGGAGAATGCACAGGATGCAAGTCTACATGAGAACAGAGGTAGGAGGTAGAAAGATGGGTGTGAACTGAAATTCAGGGGCTGGAAAGAAACCACCCCTGTGTGAAACATCCTACAAGGTGATTGACTGAATAAATCTTCAGAGACTGTGGAGAATTGGAAGGTTACAGAGCCAAATTATCTTAAGTCACCTTAGGTTCTTCAAAGCCATTTATTGCTCACCTTGTTGCGTAACTGGACATCTGTGTGACCTTTCACAATCTACAAACATTCTTAGCTTTCATCAACTCAAAGGCCAAGAATGGCATTAGATATTCTCTAAAATATAGCAGCGATTTCTCCTCCTTGCAGTGACCAGCTTACCTGATGTTCCTATTTGAAAAGTTCCTTGATTTTTGACATTTTCTCTGCTTCTATAAAAATTTTATTAAACTATTACAGTGTTAGAATAAGGTTAACCCAAATCTGTGTCCAGGCCATGGCCATTCATTATCTGTCTCTAGAATAAACTGTCTTTTAGTCTATTTGAGTTGATAGCTAGGTAACCAGGTGGTTTGACCTAGTAGAAAGTTATTCTTCTGGATATTAGAAGTTCAGACAATCATCCCATTTGGGAAAATATACCATGGCAAACCCAGTAAATTAATAAAAGCCGTTAGCAATGTATTTGGAAGGTTAGTCTTGACTTAAATTATCCTATTTATTCAATATTGTCAATGGCCTCAGTTTATAGCCATTGACACCAGGTTTATGTACCAGATTATGATTCTATTTTTCTGCAGAGAAACATAGGACATTGCTCTTCTTATTGTTGGAGAGGGTATGCTTTAATGGTACTTGTATCTCCTGCCCAGAGTGCATGTCTGGGCGTTGGAAAGGGGCCCCCTTTTTGCCTTTCTTACAATGTCCTTACCTAAATGTTATGTGCTATTTGCTAATTTGAAAGACAGTTTAAACTTATCTTGTACAGGAAACTGTGATAAAAGGAGCCTCTAAATTGCTTACTGACCCTGTTAACAGGCTTACTTCTCCACTGAAATAATCTCCTTGGTCTACAACTGCTGCTTCAGGGGCTCCTGCCGTGATGCCAATTCCCTCCCTTGGAGAAGATAACATGGTAGGTAGAATCATCTAAAGTAAATTGAGTGGGATTAGTTATTCAGTGGCAGACTTGTTCTCACTCTGTAACACATTCATAGTTGCTGATGAGCTTGACAAAATAGGGACATTTTCTCTAAGTGAAAAAGAATTACATCTTGAAAAAATACAATCTTAACTCTTTGTTTCATATTGGGCTCTGTTCTGGACTCATGTCCTGTGCCTAGGGAGAGAATTTGATGGAGATTGTAGCTTAAACTCTCCTTGATTTAACTTGCTAAAATGCTATGTCAGTGACAGAGAATCAAGAAAAGATATGTGGGTCACTATTCTTCAGCTGGATTTCATTCAGCCCTGTGGTGTTCCATAATTATTTCTTAAATTGTTTTATTATGCTTATGTGACCTTAAGGGTGATTTAGGATGCCTTAACATTTTCAGGCTTTGCTTTGCTTTTGGGATATAAATTATTTAAATTGTCAGAAACTGGGCTGCTTTGAAGTACATGTGACAACCAAAAGGTTGGGGTCCAAGATGGAAGAACTGCTTGACAAAACTTCCTTGGAAATTTAAATTGCTTCTGACTGTTCAGGAGTGGCTGAGGATAAATGGCTCAGGACTGCTGTCCCAACTCAGACTGTTTACACTGGATTGAAAGGACAGTTTCTGCTGAGTATTCAGGACCAAGTACATACAGTTTTTTCTTTCCTTATTCATTCTCTTTCCTTTGATCAATGCCTACTGCATACCTTTCTACACATTCAATTAATTTTTAATAATGTAGTAAACACATGGAAATCAACCCTGCAAATCAGGCCAAGACCTTGAATATCTATATCTTATTATATTGTTCATCTTCTTAATCTACCCTTTCTCTAAACAAGAACAGAGAGAAAGATGGAGAAGTGAAGGAAGCATGGGAGGGGCAAAGAACACCTTGTTTTAAAATCTAGTTGACGAATAGATTCACATCTCTTCTTGAAAAATTCCAACTGCCCTTCATACCAGCTCATACTGGAGCCCTTCTGTGATGAAGGTAACACTCCTGGTTCCACTGTAGTTGGATTCTCTGAAAAGAGCCCTGGTTGCTATAGGTAGTAGCATAGAGTGGTGTTTTAGGCCGTCTTTCTAATTTCTGCATTTGTTTTAATTCATTCATAAGCATTCTTGTAAAATTATGACCTTTGTAGTTGGTTTTTAAAAGTTTTATTGAAGTAAATTTGTATCTCATACAATTTACCCACTTAAAGTGTACAACCCACTCATTTGGTTTTTAGTTTTTTCATAGATTTGACCCATTCTCGCCATCAATCTGAGAGAGTTTCCTTACCCCCACAAGGAACTCTATACCATGAGCAATCAGTCATTCCCCATTCCACCTTCCCAAATTCTCTCCTGCACCTCCAGCCATTAGGCAATCAGCATCTCCTCTCTGTCTCCTTCTTTCTCTGCATGTTGCTGTGGTCTGAATGTGAGATGTCTTCAGTGTGCTTGTGTGTTTTAACACTTGGTGCCCAGCCATTTGGGAAGGTTATAGAATCTTCATGAAGTAGAGCTTTGTTGTCAGTGGAGACAGATTGTGACATTTTATAGTCCAGCCATTGTAGCTGAAAGTGTTTCTGTGTCCTGCCTGGCCTGCAGTCAGGACAAATCTCTCTCACCTGCCTGTCCTGCAGCCACTTGAACCCAAATGAACACACACAGATAATCCAAATAAACATACACAGGCTAATACTATTTTTAAACTATGGTCATGGTAGGCTTCTTGTTATCTAGTTCTTAGATCTTAAATTAACCCATTTCTATAAATCTATACTTTGCTACATGGCTTGTGGCTTACCAGTATCTTGCTTCTCATGGTGGCAGTGGCTGGCAGCAACCCCTCTGCTCTGTCTTTCTCTCTCCTCTCTGTTTGGATTTTCCTCCTGCCTCTAAGCTGCCTTGCCATAGGCCAAACAGCTTTATTTATCAACCAATCAGAGAACATATTTTCACAGCATGCAGAAAGACATTCCCCCATCATGCCATGCTTCCTATCCATGTTCTACTTTCTGACTGTGGATACATGCACCCTGCTGACATCCTCTTTCCACCATTATGCCTTACTATGCTACAGTGGAATGAATCCTCTTGAACTGTAAGCTAGGACAAACTATTCCTTCCTTAAGTTGCTTTCTTCCTCAGCCATTTTGTCACAGCAAAAACAATGAAAATAAATAGTACTTATTTCCAAAGCAGACAAAGAAACAGATGGGATTATGACAAACAGAAAGCCTTCTGTACAGTAAAGGGAATAATTGACAGTGAAGAGAATATGGGTAGACATATTGTAAACTCTACATCCAATAAGGGCTTAGTATCTATTGTCAATACATATGAAAGTAAAGCAATTCAGCTGTACAAGGAAAAAATAACACTGTTGAAATTGGGCAGAAGACTTAAAGAAGCATTTCTCAAGGCTAAGAGCAAGGCAATGAAACATGTTTACCAGAAATTCATTAACTTGTCTCTAATAACTCTTTTTATTGTTAAGATTGCCTTTGTACTCTCAGATAGATATACAGGTTGATAATATCTATCTATCTATCTATCTATCTATCTATCTATCTATCTATCTATCTATCTATCTATCTATCTATCATCTATCTATCTACCTATCATCTATCTGATCATTTATCTATCATCTACCATTCATCTATCTATCTATCTCTGTCTATCTAATTTATTTACCATCTCTCAATCATCTACCTGCCTATCTATCAAATAATGGTGAACTTTTCTTTATTTTCATCTATTGAATTTGTTTTTATTCTTGATTTTTGACAAGATGAACTAATTTTTTATGGTTATTATGTAGTTCATTGATTTTGATGCTTTAAAATTTTCTTGTGCAAGCATTTGAGAGTATGAGAGTATAAAATCCGTAAAGCCACTGTGTTTGGTATATTACACATGTTTTGGTATATACTATTATCATTCATATTTGAAAAAGCAAATGTCTATAAGATTTCTTCATTAACTCATGAATGGTTTGTCCAGAAGCTTTATAAATATATCTGTTTAAAGCTCTTGTTTTTTATTTTCTATGGTGAACTCTGACAGATAAACACCTTAACCTCTCATTCTTGATCTGGCGAAGAGAGATCATAATTAGCATGAACTTTGGACACCTCAGTGATTGAAAGCTATGAGCCACTTGATACAAGTAATCTATGAAAAATACCACCCTCAATTGTTACATTGTGTCTTTATGAATAGAGATATTTCTCAAAATTGGAGAATTTATAGAGCTTACACTCTCAGCATGTGTAAAGGAAGCATGTTGGGTAGCTTCTATAGGAACATCTATTTTTCATTTAATCCTATGTTAATTGACCATTAGAATTTAGAAAAAGCTGCAATGTGCACATACTATTATGTTTCACAATAGCTTACGATATCTCCTCTCCACATATTTCAGAAAAAAAATGTGTGTTCTCAGTAGCATAAGAATAAGCCACATTACATAGCTGTACCAAAAGAAAACACTTACCTACCTCACCAAGCCTTAAATGAACATAACATTTTCTGAACAATTTGAATTTGTCCACTCATCTTAACTGAGTAACAATATACGCTGTAACCAGAAAATATCAAGTAAGACGATACAGTGTTGCTAAGGGCTCAACATAGATTTACTTGTGTGGGTTTAAATCCTAGAGTTTCTGTAATGGGAAGGCTACCCTTTCACTTTTATAGAGAGTTAATTAGCATCTTCTCCTAGTGTGAAGATGTTCTTTCTAAAAGAAGACTCCATTCTGAAGAAAATGCACACACCATAGCACAAGAAACTCCATTTGCTGTGTGAGCTTTCCTTTTTTCAACTTTTGGATACAAACTAATTTAAAGAAATAAACCATACTTTATATACTTATATTGCTTTACAGTTTTGTGTGCATTTCTCTGTCTATAATCTCCTTTGATCTTCCTACTTCTGTGAGTTAAATGTGGCAGTATTATCATCACTCCCATTTTATAGATTTAGAAACTAGAAAGGCCAGAGCTACACAGAGGCCTTCTGAGGATAAATTTCAGAAAGTAGCAGTGCAGAAATAGTACTGTACAGAAGCCCAGATTTTCTGATTCAAATCAGTGTCTGTCCTGACTAGATTTATTTTTTTTTGTCAATTTGACATAAATTAGAATTATCCTCAATTGAGAGAATACCTCCACTCTATCACCTGTAGGCAAGTCTGTAGGATATTTTCCTGATTGATTGGTATGGGAAGGCCCAGCTTGCTCATTCTGAGGAGTTAGCCATTGATGCCATAAGAAAGCAGGGTAAGCAAACTAGGAAGAGGCAGCCACTAAGCAGTGCTTCTTCAGAACTTCTGCTTCAGTCCCTCCCCTCTCTTCCCTCAGAGATAGATTGTGATCTGAGAATTGTGACCCAAGATGAAAAAACTTTTTCCTTCACAATTTGCCTTTGATCATGTTAGTTTTTCACAGCAATAGGAACTCTAATTAAGAAGGTTTCCTTCTTGGCACATTTTTGATCCAAAAGTTCTATCCACCCTTTCCTTGTATGCCAAATTGGCCATATAGCATCACAGATGGCTGATGCGGATATGTTCTGTATGCTGTGAAGGTGCTGCTCTGATTGGTTGATAAATAACATGCTGATTGGCCAGGAGCCAGGCAGGAAGTATAGGCAGGACAAGGAGACGGGAGATTCTGGGAAGTGGAAGGCTGAGTCAGGAGATGTTGCCAGCTGTTACAATGAAAAGCAAGATGTAAAAGATACTGGTAAGCCACGAGCCACATGGCAAGGTATAGATTTATAGAAATGGGTTAATTTAAGATATAAGAACTGAATAGCAAGAAGCCTGAGTCATTAGGCCAAACAGTTTAAATAATATAAACATCTGTGTGTTTATTTGAGTCTGAGTGGCTGTGGGCCCGAGCTGGACTAGAGATAGCTCCAGCAACAGATGCCCACCTATTGTGTTCTTAGAGGGCAAGGGCCTTTAGAGGAAAAACACCTATTTTTAGTTTTTGCAGTTTAATCAAATGTGTTTGTTGAGTACTGTGTACTACATACTTTAAAAAGCCCTAAATGAGTTATCATATTTAATTTCAACAATAATCCAATGAGACATGCAATGTTGATTTCTCCAGTTTTAAAAAACAGTTCCTTCAAGCTCATTGCACAGTAATCCCTATCCACAAAGGGTTTATTCCAAGAACCCCACTGATATTCCAAACCATGACTAGTAACAGGGTTTGTGTCAGGTTTTCTTTTTAATTTAATTTAATTTAATTTTACAATATAATTTAATTCTACATATCTGCTACAGATTCCCTTGTTCTCCCCCCTCCAGCCCCTCTCCCCTTCCCACCAGCCCACCCCCCATTGCCATCTCATCCAGGGCAAAGTCTCCCCCAAGGATTGAGATGAACCTGGTAGACTCAGTCCAGGCAGGTCCAGTCCACTCCTCCCAGGCTGAGCCAAGCAACCCTGCATAAGCTCCAGGTTTCAAACAGCCAACTCATGCAATGAGCACAGGACCTGGTCGCACTGCCTGGATGCCTCCAAAACAGATCAAGCCAATCAACTGTCTTACCTTTTCAGAGGGCCTGATCCAGTTGGGGGCCCCTCAGCCATTGGTTCATAGTTCATGTGTTTCCATTCGTTTGGCTATTTGTCCCAGTGCTTTATCCAACCTTGGTCTCAACAATTCTCGATCATATAAACCCTCCTCTTTCTCGAAAATTAGACTCCCGGAGCTCCACCTGGGGCCTAGCCATGGATCTCTGCATCCAGTTCCCACAGTCATTGGATGTGGTTCTAGCACAACAATTAGGGTGTTTGGCCATCCTATCACCAGAGTAGGTCATTCGGGCTGTCTCTCGATCATTGCCAGCAGTCTATTGTGGGGGTATCTTTGTGGATTTCTGTGGGCCTCTCTAGCACTTTGCTTCTTCCTATTCTCATGTGGAGTTCATTTGCCATGGTCTCCTATTCCTTGTTTTCCCTCTCTGTTCTTGATCCAGCTGGGATCTCCTGCTCCCCTAAGCTCTCTTTATCTCGACCCTCGCCCTTCATTACTCCCACTCATGTCCAGGCTGTTCATGTAGATCTCATCCATTTCTCCGTCATTGGGCAATCCCCGTGTCTTTCTTGGGGTCCTGTTTTCCAGGTAGCCTCCCTAGTGTTGTGAGTAGGAGTCCAGTCATCCTTGTTCCACATCTAGTATCCTCCTATGAGTGAGAATATACCATGTTTGTCTTTCTGAGTCTGGGTTACCTCACTCAGGATGATTTTTTTCTAGATCCATGCATTTGCCTGTAAACCTCATGATGTCATTGTTTTTCTCTGCTGAGTAGTATTCCATTGTGTATATGTGCCACAATTTATTTATCCATTCTTCAGTTGAAGGGCATGTAGGTTGTTTCCAGGTTCTGGCTATTACAAACAATGCTGATATGAACATAGCTGAGCAAGTGCCCTTGTGGAATGATTGAGCATTTCTAGTGTATATGCCCAAGAGTGGTATAGCTGGATCTTGGGGGAGATTAATTCCCAATTTTCTAAGAAAGCGCCATATTGATTTCCAAAGTGGTTGTACAAGCTTGCATTCCCACCAGCAGTGGAGAAGAGTTCCCCTAGCTCCACATCCTCTCTAGCATAAGGTGTGTTCAGTGTTTTTTATCTTAGCCATTCTGACAGGCATAAGGTGGTATCTCAGAGTTGTTTTGATTTGCATTTCCCTGATAATTAGGGATGTTGAGCAATTCCTTAAATGTCTTTCAGCCATTTGAGTTTCCTCTGTTGAGAATTCTCTGTTTAGTTCTATAGCCCATTTCTTAATTGGACTGTTGGTCGTTTTGATGTCTAATTTCTTGAGTTCCTTATATATTCTGGATATCAGTCCTCTGTCAGATGTGGGGTTGGTGAAGACCTTTTCCCATTCTATAGGTTGTCTCTTTGCCTTGTTGACCATATCCTTTGATCTACAGAAGCTTCTCAGTTTCAAGAGGTCCCATTGATTGATTGTTTCTCTCAGTGTTTGCGCTACTGGTGTTATATTTAGGAAATGATCTCTTATGCCAATGAGTTCAAGACTACTTCCTACTTTCTCTTCTAGCAGGTTCAGAGTAGCTGGATTTATGTTGAGGTCTTTGATCCACTTGGACTTAAGTTTTGTGCACGATAATAGATATGGACCTATTTGCAATCTTCTACACGTTGATATCCAGTTATGCCAGCACCATTTGTTGAAGATGCTTTCTTTTTTCCATTGTACACTTTTGGCTTCTTTGTCAAAAATAATATGTTTATAGGTGGGTGGATTAATGTCAGGGTCTTCAATTCAATTCCATTGGTCCACATGTCCACTTTTTATGCCAGTACCAAGCTGTTTTTATTATTGTAGCTCTATAGTAGAGCTTGAAGTCAGGGATCGTGATGCCTCCAGAGGTTGTTTTATTGTACAGGATTCTTTTGGCTATCCTGGGTTTTTTGTTTTTCTGTATTAAGTTGAGTATTATTCTTTCCAGGTCTGTGAAAAATTGTGTTGGTATTTTGATGGGGATTGCATTGAATCTGTAGATTGCCTTTGGTAAAATTGCCATTTTTACAATGTTAGACCTGCCTATCCATGGGCATGGGAGATCTTTCCATTTTCTGACATCTTCTTCAATTTCTTTTTTCAGGGACTTAAAGTTCTTGTCATATAGGCCCTTCACTTGCTTGGTTAGTGTTACCCCAAGGTATTTTATATCATTTGTGGCTATTGTAAAGGGTGATGTGTCTCTGATTGCCTTCTCAGCTTCTTTGTCCATTGTATATAGGAGGGCTACTGATTTTTTTGAGTTGATCTTGTATCCTGCTATGTTGCTGAAGGTGTTTATAAGCTTTATTAATTCCTGGGTGGAATCTTTGGGGTCACTCAAGTATACTATCATGTCATCTGCAAATAGGGAAAGCTTGACTTCTTCCTTTCCAATTTGTATCCCCTTAATCTCCTTATGTTGTCTTATTGCTCTGGCTAGAACTTCAAGTACTATATTGAATAAATATGGGGAGAGTGGACAGCCTTGCCCCGTTCCTGATTTTAGTGGAATTGCTTTGAGTTTCTCTCCATTTAATTTGATGTTGGCTGTTGGCTTGCTGTAAATTGCCTTTATTATGTTTAGGTATGTTCCCTGTATTCCTGATAACTCCAAGGCCTTTATTATGAAGGGGTGTTGGATTTTGTCAAATGCCTTTTCTGCATCTAGTGAGATGATCATGTTCTTTTTTTCTTTGAGTTTGTTTATATGGTGTGTTATATTGACGGACTTTCGTATGTTGAACCACCCTTGCATCCCTGGGATGAAGCCTACTGATCATGGTGAATAATTGTTTTGATGTGTTCTTGGAGTCTGTTTGCCAGTATTTTATTGAGTATTTTTGCATCAATGTTCATGAGGGTGATCGGTCTGTAGTTCTCTTTCTTTGTTGTATCCTTGTTTGGTTTAGGATTCAGGGTAATTGTAGCCTCATAGAAGGAGTTTGGTAATGTTCCTTCTGTTTCTATTGTGTGGAATAATTTAGAGAGTATTGGTATTAATTATTCTTTGAAGATCTGGTAGAATTCTGCACTGAAACCATCTGGTCCTAGGCTTTTTTTGGTTGGGAGACTTTTAATGACTCTTTCTATTTCCTTAGTGGTTATTGGACTATTTAACTAGTTTATCTGGTCTTGATTTAACTTAGGTATGTGGTACCTATCCAGAAAATTATTCATTTCTTTTAGATTTTCCAGTTTTGTGGAGTAGAGGTTTTTGAAGTATTACCTGATGATTCTCTGGATTTCCTCAATGTCTGTTGTTATGTCCCCCTTTTCACTTCTGATTTTGTTGATTTGGATTCTCTCTCTCTGTCTTTTGGTTAGTTTGGATAAGGGCTTGTCTATCTTGTTGATTTTCTCAAAGAACCATCTCTTTGTTTTATTAATTTTTTTGTATTTTTCCTTTTGTTTCTATTTTATTGATTTCAGCTCTCACTTTGATAATTTTTGGCATGTATTCTTCCTGGGAGACTTTGCTTCTTCTTGTTCTAGAGCTTTCAGATGTGCTGTTAAGTCACTAGTGTGAGATTTCTCCAACTTCTTTATGTGCGCATTTAGTGCTATGAATTTCCCTCTTAGCACTGTTTTCATAATGTTCCATAAGTTTGGGTATGTGGTGTCTTCATTTTCGTTGATCTCTAGGAAGTCTTTTATTTCTTTCTTTATTTCTTCCTTAACCCATTGGTGATTCAACTGAGCATTATTCAGTTTCCATGAGATTGTAGGTTTTCTGTAGTTTTTGTTGTTATTGAAATCTCACTTTAAACCATGGTGGTCTGATATAAAACAGGAGGTTATTCCAATTGTTTTGTATCTGTTGAGATTTGCTTTGTGGCCAAGTATGTGGTCGATTTTAGACAAGGTTCCATGGGGTGCTGAGAAGAAGGTATATTCTTTTTTGTTAGGATGGAATGTTCTGTAGATATTGATTAAGTCCATTTGAGTCATGACATCAATTAAGTCCTTTATTTCTCTGTTAAGTTTCAATTTGGGAGATCTGTCCAGTGGTGAAAGTGGGGTGTTGAGATCTCCCACTATTAATGTGTGGGATTTTATATGTGGCTTAAGTTTTAGTAATATTTCTTTTACATATGTGGGTGCCCTTGTGTTTGGGGCATAAATATTCAGAATTGAAACTTCATCTTGGTGGATCTTTCCTGTGATGAGGATATAATGCCCTTCTTGATCTCTTTTGATTGATTTTAGTTTGAAGCCTATTTTGCTGGATATCAGGATGTCTACACCCACTTGTTTCTTAAGGCCGTTTGATTGGAAAGTCTTTTCTGAGCATTTTATTCTTAGGTATTGTCTATCTTTGAATTTGAGGTGTGTTTCTGGTATGCAGCAGAAAGATGGGTCCTGCTTTCGTATCCATTCTGTAAGCCTATGTCTTTTTATAGGTGAATTAAGTTCATTGATATTAAGGGATATTAATGACCAGTGATTGCTCATTCCTGTTATTTTTTGATGGTAGTGTATGTGTACTTCTCTTCTTTGGGGTTTACTGCTGTGGCTTTATCTATTGCCTCTGTTTTCGAGGGTGTATCTGACTTCCTTAGGTTGGAATTTTCCTTCTAGTGCTTTCTGTAGGGCTGGATTGGTGGATAAGTATTGTTTAAATCTGGCTTTGTCTTGGAATGTCTTGTTCACTCCGTTTATGATGATTGAAAGTTTTGCTGGGTGTATTAGTCTAGGCTGGCATCCATGGTCTCTTAGTGTCTGCATTACATCTGTCCATGTCCTTTTGGCTTTCAATGTCTCCATTGAGAAATCGGGTGTTATTCTGATGGGTTTGCCTTTATAGGTCACTTGGCCTTTTCCTTTGCTGCTCTTAATATTCTTTCTTTATTCTGTACGTTTAGTTGTGTAATTATGTGTCGAGGGGACTTTTTTGGGGGGTCTAGTCTGTTTGGTGTTCTATAGGCTTCTTGTATCTTTATAGGCATTTCCTTCTTTAAGTTGGGAAAGTTTTCTTCTATGATCTTGTTGAATATATTTTCAGTGCCTTTGAGTTGGTATTCTTCTCCTTCTTCTATCCCTATTATTTGTAGGTTTAGTCTTTTCATGGTATCCCAAATTTCTTGGACATTTTGGGTCATGACTTTGTTGGCTTTAGTGTTTTCTTTGACTGATGAATCTACTTCTTCTACCATATCTTTAACGCCAGAGATCCTCTCTTCCATCTCTTGCATTCTGTTGGTTATACTTGCATCTGAAGTTCACGATCATTTACTCAGATTTTCTATTTCCAGCATTTCCTCTGTTTGTGTCTTCATTTTTTCTATTTCCATTTTCAGGGCTTGGACTGTTTCCTTCATCTGTTTCATTGCTTTTTCATGATTTTCTTTCAGGGCTTTATTGTTTTCTTCCAGGGCTTTATTGCTTTCTTCTACTTTATTTGTCCTTTCCTCTAGTTTTTTATAGCAATCTTCCCATTTTTTGTTTGTCTTTTCCTCTATATAAGCCTCTACCTTCTACATGATGTTATTCATAAGGCTGTTTTCTTCTGCTTCTTCTAATTTTTGATGTTCAGGTCTAGATGTTGGAGGAGGGCTAGGTTCTGGTGATGCTGTATTGATCTTCATTTTGTTGTATGTACGTCTGCCTTGACGTCTGCCCATCTCCTTGTGGTTCGTTCTTGGTCTCATCAGTGTACCTGGTCCAGACAGAACTGACAGATTCAGGAAGTCTCTCTCTCTCTTGTCCAGATGGGAGCTCTCTTGTCCAGATGGGAAGTCTAGGGCAGGATGGGTGCTCTTGTCCAGACGGGAAGTCCGGGGCAGGATGGGCACTCTTGTCCAGATGGCAAGTCCGGGCCAGAATGGGTGCTTGGGTCTGGTCTCTTAAATTTCAGGAAGTGGCTGGGGTCTCGGGCGAAAATGGGCATGGGGGCAGGGCGTGGAGATTGCAGGGTCTTTTGGGGGTCTTGAAGAAGGGGAGCCTTCCTGGTATGGGTAGAAGGGAACCTGCCTGGTGGCCAGAACCTGGGGCCAAGCTGGGCAGGTCTTCCCGGAGGGGCTGGTGCCCAGGATGGTATCTAGTCTGAGCCCAGGCACTCACCTCTTGTCCAGAAGGGAAGTCCGGGGCAGGATCTTGTGTCATGTTTTTCTTATATTTGTATAATTATGATAATCTTTGATTTATAAATTAGGGCATAACAAGAGATAAGCAGCAATAATGACAAGCTAGAACAATTATAAAGACATCACAAAATAAAATCTACATGAGTGTGGTTTCTTACTCTTAAAGAGTCAAGCAAAGGTTACTTTCAGACAACTGGTCACTGACACCCTAGAAAGGCAAGGGGTGGATTGTGGACAGTGACTGTGAGAATACACACAGCCAGAATTCTGACCACACTGAGGCCAAAGACTTTACTGGCACAATATATACCAATTAGAGCACAATTTGTTTATTTGTTTGTTTGTTTGTTTAGTCTAAATTTATGTGGGGCTACATTTATCTGGGCATACGTATGTGGAGGCCAGACTTTGAGTACTTTTCTCTATCACATATTTTTTCAAGACAGACTTTTTTCCTTCTTTCTTTCTTTATTTATTTACTTAATTTATTTATTTATTTTAAATCCTGGCTGCAGTTTCCCCTCTCTCCTCCCAGCACCCTCCTCTCTCCTCTATTCCCACTTGCAATCCACTCCTCAGTTTCTGTTTAGGAAAAGACAGGTCTCCCACGAGTATCAACAAAACATGGTATATCAAGTTGCAGTAAGACTAAGCACATCCCTGTGTATTAAAGCTGGGCAAGGCCACCCAGTATGAGGAGTAGGGTCCCAAAAGCCTGTAAAAGAGTCAGAGACAGCTCCTATTCCCACTGTTGGGTGTCCCCCATGAGGACCAAACTATACAGCTAGCTATAACATATGCCGAGTACCTAGGTCAGTCCCATGAAGCCTCCCTGGTTGTCAGTCTCTGTGATCCCCAGTGAGCCTAGGTTAGTTGATTCTGTGAGTTTTCTTTTTCTTTCTTTTTTTAAAATTTTGTTTTAATAACATTTTTTTTTCATTTATTTTATATACCGACTCCAGTTTCCCTCCTCTTCTCCTCCCACCCTGCCTCTAACTCCTCCTGTCTCCATTCAGAAATGGGCAGGCCTCCAATTGACTTGAACCTTGAACAAAGCATGGCACATCAAGTTGAGGCAGGATTGAGCTCCTCCCCTTGAGTCAAGGCTGAGTAAGGTAATCGAGTATGGGGGACTGGTTCCCAAAAGCCAGCTAAGCACAGTATGTAGCCTGGTCTCTTTGTAAGGCTCCTAGCAGTGAGATTCTGTGGGTTTTCTTGTGGTGTCCTTGACCCCTTTGGCTCCTACAATCCTTTCTCCTCCTCTTCTGTAGGACTCCCTGAACTCTGACTAATGTTTGGCTCTAGGTCTGTATCTGTTTCCATCAGTTGTTGGATGACTCCTCTCTGATGACAATTGGTCTAGGCACCAATCCATTCACAGGAGATGGCCAGTTGGGACTACATATATGCTATTGCTAGGAGTCTAAACTGTGGTCTTTCTTGTGGATTCCTGGGAGATTCCCTTGCCAGGTTTTTACTTGACCCTGAAATGTTCCCCTTTCCAGTAGTCTCTTTCAGTACTCTCCCACTTTGTGCCCCCAACCTGATCTGATCGCTCATGTTCACTTCCTCACCCTCCCTCAGTCAACTCATGAAATCTCTTCTACTTTCCCTTTCCAGGGAGATCTGGGTGTCCCCCATGAACCCTCATTGCTACCTAGCCTCCCTGGGGTTGTGGATTGTAGCATAGTTACTCTTTATATAATATCCACTGAGATGGAGTTTCTTACTGAACCTGGAACTCACTGTTTCAACTTGGCTGGTTGGTCAGTGAGCCTCTGAATCCCCAGCATTAGGGCTCCAGGTATGCATTGCCACATCTGACATTTTAGTGGGTGCTGTGAGTCTCAATTCAGGTCCTTAGGTTTACACAGCAATCACTTTTTGCCAACTGAGCCAAATACAAGTCCTCAAGACACAATGTATTTGTCCCACTTCTGAGGCCTTCTAGCTGCCATGGAGTACTCTGCAGGTAGGTAGACCAGATTCATCCATGAATCCGTGTCTCTCTTCATAATGACAGGGATAATCCTTTCTTTTTATAAAGGTTCCTATCAGGCAGCTTCAAAATTGAGAGCTCTTGGAATATGTGTAAGTGATGATTTATGGAATGCCATTTACATGCTATCTGTAAAGCTTGCCTCTGGTGAAGCTTAGGGGAAGCTTTAAACCAATGCACTGTGGGAAGTCACTTGGCTTGTATTAGATGGCTTCCTGGGGACCTTTAAATCCATATGCCATTCAGGAGGAACCTGATGGCTAACAATGCTCAATAAGACAATGACAGGATCTTTGCACTCTGGCATATACTCCTCTCCCCTCTTTCCCTCACCACTTCATTCTCTCCCTCCCACTCACTCATTTGTCTATATCTTTCCCTCAGCTTATTTGATGTTTGTTTTTAAACTATGAAATCAAAAGTACTTCATTAAATTCCTCCTAATCTGCAAGGCCAGCAATACACACCATGGTTTTGAGGTCTATTTATCAGGCTCCAACTGTGAGACTGTCTTTTTCTGGTTGTTCATCCTCCCATGAACCTACTGGGAGCTGTGAATGTTGTTAATTAAATAAGTTTCTTTTTTGAGAATTTCCTATATGAGTCCTATATTTATATCATTTTCAGTCCTCTCCTCTGTCCACTTCCTTCCATGTGTCCACCTACTCTTTCTCAAATTAATTACCTCTTATTTAATTATTATTGTTGCACATATATATATATATATTTACATACATATATGCATGTATTTATCTTATGTTGAACAAGAGCACTGTGCTCTGATTTATCATCAATGCATGCTACAAATTTTTGAAAAATTATAATACTCCATTTAAAAAAGTGACTTTATTTAATTCACCCTTAGCAGTTTCTGGAGGATAACTCTGGCTCTGAGAGTAAATAGTGTGTCATAGTCAGTGGGTCTTGGAGCTAGGAGACATTTTAAGACAGCTTGATGATTCCAGGGTCATCTTTATGCACTGTGTGACATCAGAGCAGATGAATATAAGAATGAGGATATTACTAAACAAAATTGAATGCTGATGTTTTCTAGAGGAAAAAAACATGACCTCAAAGCACATTTTCTTTGTCAAGGAGTGAAAATCATTATTTCCCAACAGTTTACATTTACCTGGTTTTTTATGTACATTATTTCTATTGCTGCATCATTTTAGGAGAAGTAATATTATTATCCATATTTCTATTTCAGATGGGGTAAGTAGTAAGAACATGAACTTTCTCTGATATGTTCAAGGGTAGCTCATAAGGAGGTGAGGTAGATTTTAAACACAGTTCCATTCACTATAAAAGCCTATGTTTTAATGTTTGTCCATAAACCTGAAATTACTGAGAAAAGAAAATATTAGTTGCAACATATTTTAAAACTTAACTATTATGTAAGAAAGAAATAAAATACTTGGCATAATTCCTGGCGTTTTGGCACAAAAAATGAATATTGTAAATGTTTATGTATAAAACCATTGCTCAGAGAAATTGAAGGAGGGAGACATTGGAACTACACTTTCAATTTCACTGGACACTTGTTATAAGACAGCAGAGAACTTGGGGTATAGAGAAGGTGCACGTTTTAACGCATGCTGAGTCCTTGATAGGGAAGAACATGCACTGTGAATGTTCCTCACATTTTCCTCCACATTGGGCCAGGTTATGTTGCTAGGATGAGTAGAGGGCATTGAGTGGGGCTGAAAGTCCCAGTGCTTGTAGTGCTAGGGTAAGAAGCCTGCAGCTAGACACTGTGCAGGGATAGGAATGGACAGTACAGAAAGCACCCTGAGGCAGGCATGTGAAGCTAGCAAGGGCAATTTGGAGTTGAAGTTGTCTGAGAAATGAATATGTCCCTGTTTGACCTCTCCAATTCCAAGCATCTGGGGCTAGAGCAGAAGTCTGAAAATGGATTCTCTGGGCAAGATTTCTATATTCAGTGATGGTGGACAGAATGGAAAGGTCAGGCCTCTTACCAATATAAAGTATCCATTGATTTCATGTATATTGAATACTGAATGCTGAGACATTTTGTGCTTTCCCACAACTTTGTTCTACAGAATCCAATCACTGAGAAGAAAGGCAGAAAAAGAGCAATACCATATCCATGAGTGACACTTTTTACCCCCATCTCCATTTTTTTTTGGTCCAGAATTAGTTATGTGGCTTTTAGTACCTGACAGAGGGCTTGCAAATCTATCTTCCCACAAGTCTGTACTGTAGAAGAAAAGGAAAAGTCATTGGCACTCAACTTCTGCAATCCTTGGCTATATTTGCAAAGGAATACAACACTAATCAGAATGACATCAGTTAGCATCGTGGTAGGCACTAGGGTCAGTGGTGATATGTGGGAGTGATAGCATGAGGCACAGTTGCTGCAAGTTGGTAACTTTCCTCTGGTTCTACAGCTTGTCTTTGCTTTAATAAGGTAGGAATCATGTACTGCCTATTCTCACTATTTATGAATTTTACTATGTAGACAAGTCATTTCAATGTGTTTCTTTTTACTGCTTTCTTCTCCCTCATCTACAAAGAAGTTACTAACTCACTACCTAAGTAGATGATTACAGAGTATCTGGGTGCTTTTCTAATGTGTTCTCTAATGAACATTAAAAAACAACCTTATTATAGTCTCTATATCAAAAATATCAAATTAAAAAATATATTAGAGACATAATAACTGAAGAGTAAGGAAATATGGAAACTCTGTGTGCTGCTTTTCTATTGAATGCTGGCTTATAATGTCTTCTCTCAAGTTTGGGTTTGCTTGTGAATGTGTTAATACACGACGTGGTGCTGTGTGATGTCTGAGGTCATGAGAGTGTGACAAGCTGGGAGAAAAACTGTTAGGCCATGGATGTGGAAATCATCAGCTTCCTGAGGTGTGAAAGACAGCACTCTAAGTCTTTCATATCTCTTGCCCTGTTCTGCATCAAGGGGATCCTAGAATACCCCATGAGTTATAGCATGTATCCAGGAACAGAGCCCTGCTCCAGGATAACTTTTGTGGTGTTACCAGCAAAACCTCGTCCCTAATACAGACATAAGAAGCAAAGGAGGCAGAAATTGATAAATGAGAATGGTGAGCTGCGGTGCCTGTCTGCTCTCACTCCTTCTGCACATGTGATGACATCACAACAATAAGGATGAATAATGAGTTTAGATGACCTAATCCCAGGGGCCACTCTGTCTCTGGGGTTACCTGCTGCCCCTTTCTCTCTTCATAGACCCTCAGCTGGTCTAAGTTTCATGTTTCTTCAGAACTAATCAGTGTTAGGTTTTTATACTACAGGAATCAAAAATTCCATCTGGTCTATTACAACAGGCCAGAGAGTTTAGCCTGGTCCATTTGAAATGCTCTCTTGAGAAGTTCTCAGTTCATTTCTTTTGTATCTTGATTGTCATTTCATGGGAATTCTAAGCTTTAGGGAGAAGTTGCACAGGATTCCTACTTGGTAGAGTAGATGGACACAATCTCTAGATCATTTTAGCTTGGGGGGCCTGATGTGACCAAAAAGGTACTTAGGAAATAGGTCCTTCCATCTTACTCATTGAAACTTCCATCTCTTTGAGCCATACCTGACTGTTCAGGCCTTTCCAGTGGAGGCCCTAAAACACTTAAGAGAAGAGGCAAGCCTTGCCCACTAACCCGACCTGCATTACCAATCCACAGTGTCTGTAAACATAACAAAATAGTTGTCACTTTCCTTCAATAAGTTTTATAAGATTTATTTTTATTATTTTAAATTTTGTGTGTCCATGCATGCATGTCTGCGTATAGGTATACATGTGTGTCCATGCATGCATGTCTGTGTATAGGTATACACGCATGAGGACAGGTACCCATGGAAGCCAGAGGCATTGGATCCTCCCGAAGCTGGGACTCTTGGCAATGGTGAGCTGCTGGATATGGGTACCGGGAACCAAATTCCAGCTTTCTGCAAGATCAGTGCACAGCCTGGGCTGCTGAGCCACGTCTCCAGCCCCGTGCTCACTAAGTTTTAAGATGGCCTTTGACAGACTTTGGTGGTGGTGTTTGTAAACGGAGAGGTCTTGGGAAGTATCTTGATGGAGTCCCTGAAAGAGCTCAAGTAAGCTGTCACTGTGACTTTAGAGGAAAATGAATAAAAATCATTAGAATCTGAAAGAAAACCTTCGCATAGAAGTGAAAAAATTTATACATTGTCACCAGCAGTGGAATGACTAATTTCGATTTCAAATTGACTATATTGAGAAATACCTAGGTTAGGAGAGCACACCGTTGGGTGTGTCTATGAGGTATTTTCTGTGACAGTTGGATGATAAGGACTCTGATCTACCGAATGAGTTAATCCCTGGAGGGATTCATGATGTGACGACATTACAGAGAAGCAATAGAAAGTAGGAGCTGGGGCCTCTTTGGAGGGGGCACTGTTTGAGCTATACCATAGGGGCTAGATCTTGTCTTGGCCCCTTCCTGGCTTTCACTTCCTCTGCTTCCTATGCACTACAACATGGCAAGCCTCCTTGTCTGGCACATGCCCTGTGCTCTGCTTAACCATATGAGGCCAAGTGCCTATGGACAGAAATATCTGGAACCGTGAGATAAAATGTGTGTTTCCTTCCTTATTTGTTTGTGTTTCACTTTTAAAACTTTCTCACAGGAATATATTGTATTCTGAGTAAATTCCTTCCACCCCATTTCCTCCTCTCCTCCCCTTTATTCCTGTTTCTATTACTGTTAGTAGCTGTTTTCTGTTAGGCAAGTTCACCTCTCTCTCTCCTTCCTTCCCTCTCCCTCCTCTCTCCCCCATTTCTCTGTGTTGATGGGGGATTGTCTTTCTGTATGCTGAGAATATGTGTTGCTCTGATTGGTTGATAAATAAAACCATTTGGCCTATGGCAAGGCAGCTTAGAGGCAGGTGGGAAATTCAAAGAGAGAGACAGGAAGAAGGCCGAGGGAGACACCAGTGAGCCACCCAGGGAGCAACATGTAATGGGACACAGGTAAAGCCACGGAACATGTGGCGATACATAGATTAATAGTTATGGGCTAATTTAAGATATAAGAGCAAGCTAGCAAAAGGCTTGAGCCATGGCCATACAGTTATAATTAATAACTGTGTGTTTACTTGAGGGGCACTAGTGGGAGAGATTTGTCCCAACTGTGGGCCAGGCAGGACACAGGTAAACTTTCCACTACTCTGTGTGTGTGTGTGTGTGTGTGTGTGTGTGTGTGTGCTTGCACACACACACGGGTGTGAAATGTGGCCACTACAAATGAGAGAAAACATGATATTCCTGAGATTGGCTTATTTTACTTATTATATTACCTCTAGTTTCATCCAGTTTTCCCACAAACACAGTAACTACGTTCCTCTTAAATAAATTCCACTATGTGTGTGTTTGTTTCACATTTTCCTATCAATGAATTCCTCTGTTGCTAGACACCTAGGTTGATTCCACAATTTAATTTTTATGAAAAGTGCTGCAATAGACATTGGGTTACTAACCTGGAGTAGTGTAACTGGATAATTGCAGTAAATCTATTTCTTGTTTTTTGAGAACCCACCATACTGATTTCTATATAGCTCTTGGATTTGTTTATATTCTCAACATCAGGGTATCATATGAGTTTTCTTTTTTTCTGCATGTATGCTGGTATTTGTTGTTACATGTTTTCTTAAAGAGTGACATTCTGATTGAAATGCCAATGAAATTGGATATTTTCATGGATGAAAGCTCGGTGAAATTTGGATTTGCATTTTTCTGGTGGCTGGTTAAATCATGGTTTTTTTTTTTTTTTTGCTATCTTTTACACACCTCATGTTTTTAGCCCATTGGTTGATTGGATTGTCTTTCCATTTGTTCAGTTTTTTGAGTTCTCGGTATATTTTAGCTATTAAGCTTCTGTCTGGGGGTATAGATGGGAAGATTTTCTCTTAATCTGTATACAGCCTCTTCATTAGATTGTTGTCTTTGCTACACAGGAGTTTAACTTCACAAGGTCCTGTTTGTCAATTGTTGATATTAGTTTCTGAAAGAGGAGAGCATTTCTCAGCAACTTCTTGCCTATGTCTGGGTCTTGACGTATTCCCCTATATTTATCACTAAAAGTTTCAGGATTTCAGGTCTAATGTTTGAAGTTTCTTAATTTTTTTTTGTGTGTGTGCCAGAGATTACACAGCAGTAAGGAGAAAGCTAAGTAACACAGAGAAGTAGGAACCAAGGGAGTGAAAAACACACTAATCACATAAGGATCTGGCTCAGAAGTAGCAATGTTAAGCACATTCATTGCTTACTTGACCTCCACATTATGAAGGCAGAGAGATAAACTATAAATAGGAAAAGAGATCCATTCTCAAGCAGTGTTTAAAGCAACTATAAAAGATCCCCAAACTCTATGTTTGAAAATACAACTGTTTATCACCATCAGTCTCTCCTAGAGCAGATAAAATAAGTCCAGGACACTGCCAGGAAAATATGGGTGTAAGGTACAGAATTCAGAGTGTGACTATAAAACATTCTGTTGGGGTCTTAGGAACACTGAAAGCTAGTGCTTCATAATTCTTAGGTAGAAAGTCATTCTGATGGTACACCTCACAGGACCTCTCTGTTCTGCCTTGAGGAATCTTAAGAATAATGTTATGTGGCAGTCAGATCTCAGAGGGGAAGTACAGCTTATGAACAGATTTGTGGATTTGTCCTTTGTATAATGGGATGGATTATAAATTAATACATAAGAAATGATGTTTTTTAAAAAATTCTTTCTTTTCTTTCCATTATATTTTAAAACAAATTTACTCATGTTTTTTACATCCTGACTGCAGTTTCCACTCCCTCTTCTTATCTCTTTCCTTCCCCCACTTCACCTCTACCCCTCACTCCTGAATCTACTCCTCCTCTGTTTCTGTTCAGAAAGGGACAGGTCTCTCATGGTTGTCAACAAAGCATGGCATATCAAGTTGAGGTAGGACTAAGCTCCTCCCCTCATATTCAGGTTTGGTAAGGCAACCCAGTATGAGGAATAGGATCCCCAAAGCTGGCCAAAGTGTCAGGGACAGGCTCCACTCCCATTGTGAGGAGTTCCACAAGTAGACCAAGTCATATAGAAGAGAAAGTGAGAAATAGTCTAGAGCACATTGGCAGAAGAGGAGACAATTTCCTAAATAGAATGCCAGTAGCACAGACACTGAGATTAGCAATGAATAAATGGGACCTCATGAAACTGAAAAGGTTCTGTAAGATAAAGTACAGTGTCAGTAAGACAAAATGGCAGCCTACAGAATGGGAAAAGATATTCCTCAACCCCATTCTGACAGAAGAGTGATGTTTTAAAGACCATCATATCATATTGACAACATCAGCATCATCTTTGAGTTTTTTATTTCTTTAATTAAGTGTATTTATTTATTTTACATCCCAAATGCAGTTTCCTCTCTCTCCTTTCTTTCCATTCCCTCCCCCTACCTCTCCTCTGCACCCAATCCACTCCTTTTCTATTTCTGTTCAGGAAGGGGCAGGCCTCCCATGGTTATCTACAAAGCATGGCATATCAAGTTGCAATAAGGACTTAGCTCCTCCCTTTGTATTAAGGCTGGACAAGACAACCAAGTATGAGGAATAGGTTCCCAGGCCTTGCTCCCACCTCTAGGAGTCACACAAATAGACCAAGCTACACAACTGTCACAGATATATAGAGGGTCTAGGTGGGTCTCATGCTGGCTCTCTGGTCCCATGCTGGCTCTATGAGTTCAGGTTAGTTCCCAGAGGCTGGATGGCCCAGGGACCTATGTTTTTTTCCAAATATGTTTGGAGAAAAAAGTGTCAATATAATGTTCCCTAATGTTTTGATTTTGAGTCTGGAATTAATGCTATTGTGGGATGATCCTTTTTCTTTCTAAACATGGAAGTAGAAAGGGAGGGAAGAAGGAAGGGAGGGAAGGAGATGGGGATAATGAGAATTCTTTCATGGGGAAGGAGTATTAATGGCTTGAGGGCACCAGATGGAGGTTTTGACATATCCTACACAATTCTTTGACACCAGTCTCTCAATATGCAGAGACTATGTTCCCTTGCTTCGAATCTTAGAAGTTTGTGGCTTCTGGAAAGGGGCTTTGCAGCATGCTTGGAACATTTCCTCTTAGAATGATCTTTGATGGAAATCAACCATCATGCTGTGAATGGACTACAAAGACAGATCACGTGTGTAGTGCCATTCAGCTCTCTCTATCACCACCCTTCTGTCATCCTAGTGAATGCCAGAGATGCATGGGAAGAAACCAGTTGAGAAACAAATCTTTTATTCTGGACTATCATAGCTCTCCTTTCTTGCAGCCATTTCCAGCATTTTTATTTCTCCTACCCATGTTCTTTGACACCTTAATTCAGAGACAAATCACCACTATTGCTCCTTAGCCAAAATCTGGGCCCACAAAAGTCATGAGAATAAAAGGTTGATTATGAAATCAAATTTCAGAGTAGCTTATGATAATGTAATTTTAATGAGAACACTATGTATAGTGTTCTTAAAAATAGATAATCAGAATCCCGTGGTAGTTATGATATATGCTATAAGAAATAAATCTTGACATAAGGACAATTGATGTGTCCTGTGTTGTGGGACATTTGTACACTGTGTGAAGATATATTTCTGTGATTGGTGTAATAATAAGCTGAATGACTAATAGCTAGGCAGAAGTAATAGGTGGGATTTTGAGAGAGAGAGAGGAAGAGGAGAGATGAATCTAGGCACACAGGAGATGCCAAAGACATGGAGAGGAAACAAGAGATGTAATATGAAAGAGAGGTAATGCCCTGCAATAGAACACAGATTAATATAAATGGGATAATTTAAGTTATAAGAGCTAGTTAGAAACAAGGCTGAGCTTTCATAATTAATAAGTATCCAAGTCATTTTTGGGGAGCTGGCTGGAGGGACAGAAAAAGACTCATTATATATGGTGTCCAATATGGGAGCATATATTTCCACATAGAACCTGAGAAAGCTTAAAAAAAGTTCCAAACACACAAACATGGAGTCAGACATGGCTTCCAAGTCCCACAGTCTCTCAGGCAGGCTGTGGCATGCAAAGACATAGCTCCTAGCAACTGGCTATGTGCTTGAGCCAGCCAGCACTGTGCATGGTAGGTTTAAGGCTTGGCTCACATTGTCAGAGAAGGCTGCAGGTGGACAGTAAAGTGGTCCAGACCAAGAAAACCTTTAAGCAGATACAATAAAAATGGGTTAGACAGTCATAGAAAAAAATAGTTTAAAAATAATGTAAAGTCTTTAAAGAGAGAGTAGACTAATATAAAAGAAAAAGGCCATTTAAGGATGGGAAATACACGGGGCATCTGGATCCTGTATAATGCTTTGTTGACTTTGAAGTTTTAGAATGTTGAAGAATGAATTGCAGCTTCTGAGACACCTTGGATTATGTGAGAGAATGCTAAATTAAATCAGCCTATATACTTTAGACGAGATGTCTTGGCTTCAGAATGGAAGTTAGGAAATGTGCTACATTAGGGGAGAGGCTATAACTTTGTTTCCACAGGAAACAGTAAGTTATGATTCTCTTCAAAATTAATAAAGATCAGGTTTGGTTGGGGGAGACCTCCTGAAAATCTTGGCTACAGACATGAAAAAAGAAATAAGAAAGGATACAAGACAGATGATATATATATATATATATATATATATATATATATATATATATATATATACTCATCCCTCTACTATGGGAACAGTTCTGAGGCTGGATGAGACATGATAAATTTTGTTGGCTAGAGTCCTTATAACTTATTATTCCATGCCATTTTTTCATATAGCATGGTTAGAGGTTTGGTTATATAGTCCCAACAAACTTATAAAGTTAATGGATAACTTTTACCTGCTCAAACACATAAAACAAAAAATCATCTTTAACTGACTTGTGCATACCACATATTCCATACTTGTGTTAATACACACACACACACACACACACACACACACACACACACATATATATATATATATATATATATATATATATATATATATACACTTTCAAAGTTTATGTGTTTTTAGAAAAAAAAAGAACCCAACACCAATGAAGACAAGTAGCGTAGGTGATCCAGCCTTTCATAATGCCCCTGTTGCAGTTTTCTCAAAATTCTGTATCCAGAACAACTTAAAAGCTGCTAGCCAAGATGGTCCAGCCTCACAAACTACTCCAGCTAAGACTTCAGATAAGCTCTACACTTTCCCATCACATAGATACTAAACAAAAAATAATACAGCTAGCTCTCCCAGGACTTGAATGTTATTCCAGTTTTCTCAGGGTCCCCCAAAGATGCCATTGCTCTCAGACAACAGGAAGCAGTCTAGAGAACATGATACCCACATTCCTAAGAGGTAGGTTGAATGGTTTTTGGTCATTTGGCGGGTTATAGTTTGTCATCATTTAGTGAGGTTGGTTGCAAATTGTTATTGGTCACAGTAAGGGATAAAACTAAGCAAGGGAGATTAAAGTCAAGGATCTTCCTGAAAAGAAAAAAGAGGGGATATAGGAATGATAGAATAAAAGGGTAGATTATTGAATCTACTTTTAGACTAAAAAACAACTACTAGTCTTGAATATTTTACATTGGTGTGAATTTTTGTATATTGATACAAATTTAATGTTATTTTTTAGAACATACTCTGTATATGTTTCTATTCTTTTGTTTAAAATATTTTTGTATATTGATACAAATTTAAGGTTATTTTTTGTTATACTGTATATATGTTTCTACTCTCAATATTCTAAGCTATTTGTACCTATGCAGCTCATTTAAAAATGTAATTCAAAGTTCTAGTCTTTGAAAACTATTATTATAAACATTCTAGAATAATTAAGAAACACAGGTTAGTAGTTAGTCATCTAAAACAATCAAACTTGTAGTTATATTAGATATGTTTTCAAAGTCACACAGATATATTTTAGATAGATGGTCTTCAGACACTTCAGAGAGCTGCAGAATATGGCATTTAAGATGTTTTAATAACATAAGACTTTTTATGACAGTATGACACATATCCTTCTGGCAGCTCCAATTTACTTCAAACAAAGATGATGGATATCAAAGAACCTCCAAATGAAGTTTGCTTTCTATGTGGGAAAAATAGCCATTTGGAAAAGAAATTGCCCTTTCCTCGACTGATGATGGTATGCTGTCCAAATTGGGTGAGCAATACACAAAAGAAGGTGACTGCAGAACTTTGCCAAGACAAGGTAGGACAGGCCTTCAAAATTCCTGCTTCACAAAAAGTCTGTCAGATATTCTAGGCCTGTAGGCCAAAGATGGATGTTCCAGCTTTGCAGAGGAACCTTGGGTGACTGACCAGGCAACTAGCTGTTTCTGTCATTTTTATAGTTTTGGAAGTTGCCTGCTCTACACTTCCTGTTTACTCAGGTAATATTATGTCATTCTAGGGTCTTTGATTAGGGTTAAAGACTAGATCATTATAGTTACAGTTTTCCTTGTTACCAAATTAAGAATGGCAATTCACAAAAGAGGTATAAGATATATAAGGTTGAGATGTTTTGAGGTCTAAAAAGACAATTTTAGGTTGCTAATTCAAGTTAGATAGAAAGTAATACACAACTTTTAACTCACCAAGATAGGATAGATAATGAAATATTTTCTCTGAATTTGTCAACTGCAGTTAGACTGGATATTGTAAATGTAATTCTTACCTAATAATTGTTCTTATTATATATAGTTTTACTATAATAGAGTTAAAACCCTTTCCTTTTTGTTTAGACAAAAAGTCAGAAATACTGAGTATTTGTACACTGTGTGAAGATGTATTGCTGTGACTGGTGTAATAAAAAGCTGAACAGCCAGTAGCTAGGCAGGAGGTATAGTCAGGATTTCTGGGGACAGAGAAGACGAGGAGGTAGTGAATCCAGGTGTGTAAAAGATGCCAGGGATGTGGAGAGGAAATAGGAGATGCAAGATGTAAGAGAGTTAACACCATGTTATAGAACATGGATTAATATCAATGGGTAATTTAAGTTATAAGAGCTAGTTCGAAACAAACCTAAGCTATAGGCTGAGCTTTCATAATTAAGAATAAGTCACCATGTCATTATTTGGGAGTTTTGTTTTTGTTTGTTTGTTAACTACCCACTCATAAGTGGATACTAGATGTAAAGAGAAGGATAACCAGACAACAACCCACAACTCCAGAGAAGCTAGCTAACAAGGAAGACCCAAAGAGGGATGCATGGATAGCACTGAGAAGGGGAAATAGATGAGATCTCCATGAGTAAACTGGGATGAGGGGTGGGCAATGGAGGGTAGGGGATAGGAGATGAGAACATAAGGGAATGGGATGGTCAAGCTAGAACAGGAATGCAGTGGGAAGTCGATGAAAGAGATACCTTGAAAACATATTTGAGAGCTATTTGGTGGGGCAGAAAAAGCCTTGTTATAGTCCTGTAAGTTTTATACATCTAATCCTACATTAAAAGAATTTGTAGCATACATTTATATTCAACATATGTACACATGTATACATGCACACACACACACATACATGTTTGTACACATACATGCCCATTTGTGCATGCTCATGTACACACACACACACACACACACACACACACACACACACACACAACTAGGATGGGCTATAATAAGTCCCATAGATTGGTAGTTTAAATAACAGCAATGCATTCTCTGACAAGTCAAGAAACTAAAGCCTAAGATCAAAGTGCCAGCTGTGTGGCTGTGTGGCTTCCTTGGCTGATTTCTTCCTATGTCTTCACATGGTACATCCTATGTGCTAATGTGAGTCTTAATCCCTTATTATAAGAGCACCAGTCATTCTGAATTAGCAATACCCTAATAAATCTTATTCAGTCTTAATTGCTTCATTGAAGTCCTTATTTTTATATATAGTCATATTCTGAGGTATTAGATCAATATGTAGATTTTTTGGAAGTTATGGTTTATCTTATGATTCTCTATATATGTATTTAATATAGATAGTATTGTGATCTATATCTATGTATCTATGTATCTATGTATCTATATCTATGTATCTATGTTTATCTATCTATCTATCTATCATCTATTGAGAGGTCTCTATATAATCTCTAACTAGTGGAGTAGTAGGTAATCTTACATACTGTCTTAAACTTTAAAACCATTTTGTCATATGTCTTATTATATTCTCCAAGATATATATTCTTAATTCTTCAGGAGTGACTGTGTCAGTTTGCTGAATATATCATTACCTTTCTTAAATGGGGTTTTTATTGCTGTGGTAAAACACCACAATCAAAAGCAAATTGGGGAGGAAGGATATTTTTTTGCTTACATTTCCACAGCGCAGTCCATCATCAAAGGAAGTCAGGGCAGGAACTCAAGGCAGAAACCCAGAAGCAGGAGCTGATGAAGAGGTCATGAAGGCATACTGCTTACTTGTTGGTTCTTTCCAGGTTTTCCAGTTTGCTTTCTTATACCATCTAGGACAACCTGCACAATGGGCTTGGACCCCCCCCCCCACATCTGTCACTAGTCAAGACAATACCTACTGATTTGTCTACAGGCTAATATTAAGGAGACATATTCTCAATTAAGATTTCCTCTTTCCAGATATGTCTAGGTTTGTCTCAAGATGGCAAAAACCAACCAACACATTCCCTAAAGAACAGTGTCTATTTAATGACACTTCTCACTTTAGTCTTTAAGGGAAGGGACAGGAAAAATGTGCCACCATCTATCTAGCAAGGATTCCTTCTATCTAGCATAACTAGACCCTGGACATCTTACTGAACAGGCTCTACAAGAAGTTTAGTTAGGTTTTGATCATGTGGCATACCATCTATTTTCTAGAAGTCCTTATTTATAAGTTCCCATATCCACCCACTTTTCAATTCAAAGTTTACCCAGCAAAAAGAGTCCAGAGCTTTCTTATAAAAATTCTTTTTTGGTGTTTTCTATTTAATTGTAAGAGAAGCAGCACAGAATATTCACAGAAAAAGAATGAAGAAGATAAAAAATATTCTTTAGAAGTGTTTCTTTTTTTTTCTACCTTGGACCCAATAAAAGAGAAAAAAAATCCCTGGAGTTTTCTTTTCTTTTCTGCTACAGAAAAGTGCACACACACTGTAGGATGCACTGTTTATAAGATAATGCCAAGTGCCAAGTATTAAACTCTTTATATTAGATGACAGGGCTTCACAATCACCTGAAGTAGCAGAATTATCTTGTGGAGTGAGCCACACACTGTCTGTTCGAAGAATATGTTGCATTCCTGCATGGAATGCCATTAAAAATAATAAACTACATCAGTGGCAGAGGCTAAAATAAACTCCAGCCAGAGAGACAGAGTGAAAGTTGGAATACTTTATATCCCATGGCTCTAGGTCAACCACATCAAAGTCTGTAAGCCCAAATAGTCTGTGTGAGTCCCTGGGTGTTTGCCTACAGCAGTGGGCTGAGTCTCTGCTGTCCACCAGGAATGGCTTATCTTTTATACATTAATGTTCGTAGACACAAGAAGCTTAGAGGACTCTTGTGATAGTCTCACAGATCTCCCGTGGAGGACTGCTGACTGGGGTCACCTTGATTCTTCACTCTCAGGTTTAGGGATATGCTCACACCTTGTTTTATTCTCTTTTCTATATTTAAAGACGAATAAATAAGCAAAGAGATGCACCTTGATCCCATCAGTTTGCCCTCTCACTTCTGTCTCAGTGAGTGATTCATATGTGAGGCGACTTCAGTGATTTGTAGGGCTCCTTCATTTTTTCTCTGGGCACTCTGTATTTTTTGCAGCGGCCCTCCTGGGTTACCTATTATTATCTGAAAGTTCTTCTAGTTCCTTGTGCTGTCTGCTTTCTGTGGCTGTGACAAATACCTGAGATAATCAGTTTAAATGGAAGAATGATTTAATTTGGTTCATGCTTTCAGTCTATGATTTGTTTGCTTTCTTATTTGGGGGCCTTGATCAGGCAATGGATCATTGAGGGGATTACATGGTGCTATGCAAAACTATCTTATAGCAGGCTGGGAGCAGAGGGGTAGGATGAAAGGGATTGAGAGACACTATCTCCTTTTTTGGGCACACTCTAGATGATCTAATTTACTTTTATTTTGCCCAACTCATAAAGGTTTCACCATATCCCCATAGCACCATGGGCTACTGACCAAGCCTTTAAGCATGTGGGGATTGGGAAAATATTTAAGACCCAAACAACAACACACCTTTCTTCACTGTCTTTATCTCCTTTATTCTGCTTCAACAGCTGGAAATTGTATTTTCTGGCTTACTTTTTAACCTATTTTCCACTTGTAATAAAATCTCTAAGTAGGCTATGACAAAGAATTTCTTGTTTAAATCCATGGTCCCAGAGGAGAAGATGATATTTTTTAAAGAATGAAGGATTATGAGAAAACAAGCTACAATATTTCATTCAAAGTTACCATATTTTTCCTTGTCAAGGATTCTGGCCATGTGACAGAATTCCAGGTTATCTAGAATTCTTCTAGGTTTACTAGAGTTTATGATAAGTTGGGTTAAGTAGATAAATCTTAAGTTCTGTAATAAAATGTATGTACATTCTCTTCTATTTATATATTCTTTTACAATTTTCTTAGATGCCCCCAAAACCAGGCATTCAGAATATTCTAGAATTCATCTTATTTAGTTAAGTAGGGTACATTGAGAGAATATTTTTCTGACATAAACATACACGAAGTGAAGGGAATCCATCATTGTTGAAATGGTGAAGGAAAGTACACAGATTCAGGATTTAGCAATTTTTTTTATAAGCCAATCTTGTAAACTAAACCAAAACAAAACTTAACCAAATGTAGACAACTACTTTAAAATTCTTCAAGCAGAATTTTCAAGAAAGAGAATGTAGTCAGAAGATTTCCTATGCCCTGGCCTGATGATGGTCAGGACAAATCTCTCCTACTCACATCCCCGAAGTAAACACATAGAGGCTTATATTAATTATAATTGCATGGCCATGGCCCAAGCTTTTTGCTAGCTAGCTCTTATATCTTAAATTAGCCCATAACTATTAATTTATGTATTGCCACATGTTCCATGGCTTTACCTGTGTCCCATTACATGTTGCTCCTTGGGCGGCTCACTGACGTCTCTCTCGGCCTTCTTCCTGTCTTTCTCTGTGAATTTTCTGCCTGCCTTTAAGCTGCCTTGCCGTAGGCCAAATGGCTTTATCAACCAATCAGAGCAACACATATTTGCAGCATAGAGAAAGACATTCCCCCATCACTTCCCATCTTCTGTCTAAACAAAAGGAAGGTTTTAAGTTTAATCTATTAAAATTACATAAAACAAAAACAGTTTTCAAACAAGAATTACAGTTATAATATCTAGTCTATTTATATTTTGTAAAATTAAAAAATTCTATCCTATATTTGTGAGTCTAAGGTTTCGTATCTAATTTATCTTTTATCATAACCAAGGAAAATTGTAACTATCTAGTCTTCAACTATATCAGCCCGTAGGCCTAGTTTCTCAGTCACTTTTTCTTGTATCCTGTGGAATGTCTTGCAGTTTCTTCTGTGAAGCAGGAACCAGAAGGACCATTTTGCCTTACAAAGTCACCTTCCTATGGGTCCTGCATGTCCAGTTTATACAACATTTTATCAAGCAGTTGATGCAAGGGCATTTTTTGTCTGGTGGCTAACTTTTGCCACAAAGAAAGCAAACTCTATAATGAGTTTCTTCAATGCTCATTATCTTCTCTGAAGTATATTGGTACTGCCAGGAGCAGATATGTCTCAATATCCAGAAAGTCAGAGTTCTTAAAACATTTTAAATGCCATATTCTGTAGGTCTTTGAAGTGTTTGAATATTACCTACCTATCTGAATTATATCTATATCTAAAAAACTTAACATGACTGTAAGTTTGATTATCATAGATGACTAATTTTTAATCTGTATTTCTTAATTATACATTACAGTTTCAAATGAGGTGCACAAACATACCTTAAACAAGAGTAGAAATATATATACAATATAACAAAATTAACTTTAAATTTGTCATAAACTAAAATCTATAGCAATGCAAAACATTTTATATGAGTTGTTGCTCTTTAAGCGTAGGTTCAATAATCTATCCTTTCATCCTGTCATATCTACATCCTATCCCTCATTTTTAGCTTTATTTATCAACCAATCAGAGCAACACATATTCGCAGCATACAGAAAAACATTTTCCCATTAAGAGTAGTCTTCAGATGGCAGTGTGAATGTATCTGTGCACCTAAATCTTCAGGTTAGATCATGTTGCTTTTGTTTTCCTGAGTGTATTTGCTTTGGTCACCAGATAACATTTGAAAGCCGTTGGTTCAATGCAGCATGGAAGCTAATTGATCTGTGGTGGATAAGAGACTCACAGTGTAGCTGCCACAATATTTATGAGCTCATGAACGGCTTATTCTCTGCAAAATTAGCAAGGAAGTTTTCATGATAGAAGTCTCGGTCTCACTTCCATTTGCAAAAGTCAACCCATACCAACTACAGACTCACATCCAAAAGATAAAAATCAATAAATCCTTTCTTTGCAAACAGGAGAATATCTCTATAATCTTGAGGTTGGTGAATAATTTCTAAATAGGATTAAAAAAAATATCAAACTTTTTTTTGTTCATAAAAGACCTTAAGTAAGGCAATAGGCAAATTACATTCTCAGAGAGAACGTCTTTAAAATATTTACTTTATGAAAGACCCATTCTGAAACCATCCTAAAAATTCTATAGATCAAAATTTAAATGACTAGAGAATTCTTTTATTTATAAATAGCAAAGTTCTTCAATATATATAATGATAAACATATTTATAACCAGCATTTGTAAATGTGTTCACCATTCTCACTCAACATGGAAATTAGCATGCTGATTGAAATAACTATCCAGTGATAGTGTGCTTAACAAGAATACTAATTAACAAGGACGTAGGTAATACAGTCCTGCAATAAAGAAGGTATAGTTATTACTTTAAATACTTTGTATCATTAAATAAATGTGACATTCACACCTATCCTGTAGCAATTCTAGTCCTAGGAATATGCACAAGAGAAGCGAGCTCATAGGTTCCTGAAAAAATGTACAAAAACATTATTTATTATTTGACTATTAGAGACTGTATACAACATACTCATTTAAAAGTATTCTATAGTAAAAGTAATGAACACATTCTATTTAATGAAACCACAGTGATGGATCCCAGAAATGTAATGTTGACTCAAAAGAGATAAAAATCATTCATAATGTATAATTGCATTCATATGAAACATAAGATGAAGAAAATATAGGGCAGAGTGATAGAGGCCCCAGTAATGATTATCTTACTGGTAGAGGTAGAAATAATATAGAAATGACTCAGAAGAAACTTCTGGAATAATAGCAATATTTTAATCTTGACCTGAATGGTGATACATGGGTATATACAAACATAACTTTTATGCTGCACATTTAGTGTTCATTTATATTACCTTTTGTAAGTTGTAACTCAAAATAACATATGTCATATATGTTAATTATATTTGATTATTTTATGTTTTCTTCATTTTTCTGGCAATAGGGGCTTCAATGACTGTGAGGGACTTTGTCTCCCAGGAATGAAAGCTTTTAGTAGAGTATACTTTCATATATACTAAACACTCCAGTATCCACACTGATCTACTTTACCCTGAGCTTTGTATTCCATGTTACAACATTTTATGCCTCCATCACCCATTTACTAGTTACCAAAACTTAGAAATAGCCCTCATACTCCAGAGTGTGCTGAAATTGTTCAAAATAGCCAATGTTAAGCCTGTTTAGTCTTCCTCATAGAATCTCCTGTAAAGGATTTTTCTATGTTTTCTCTTGATCTATCAATGCATTTACTGGTCCTGGAGATTCTATTTGTGAATCTTGATGGTACAACCTGTCCTTTCTATAGGCAGATGAAGCAAACTGTATTTTTACTAGCCACTATATTCTTATCTCTTGGGCTTACCAAACCTGTATAGTAATAAAACTTTAAAAATATAATAATTCAAGTAAAATGTACAATGCTATTAGGTTTATTTCTCATTACTGGGATAAATCACAAATACAATGTATTCATTCCACAGTTTGAACAAGGTAAGAAGACTCAAGTGAGTAATCAGTCAATCATTTAATCAATCATTCAATACAAACTTTAAAGAAGATTTAGGATAGCAGGTGATGGTGGATGGTGGGACAAAGCTGGATAAATTCAAATATGCAAAAATTCCTGTCTCTTCATATGAATATGCCTCTTACAATGTTGCACATTTATACAACATTTAAATATTTACTAATATGGCATGATAGTACATCATCATAATTATTTATATTGCTAACGATAGAAGAGAAAAATCAAACAGACAAAGAAGAAAGGAGGGGAAGAAAAAGAACATTTTCTGACGAATGTAAATGGAGCCAGCATGTAACTAATACTCCTAAATAACAGAGGTAGTACTGTTAGACACCTGGTTGTCAATGGAGTCATTTAGCAGAAGAAAATGTATTGACAGTGATGGAAACAAGTCAAGGAATAATTTAGAACATAAAATGTACGCTACAAACTTGTGCTCGGCATATCTTTCTCTACTTCTTTATTACTTATTACTGGAAATGCATTCCTTGAATAAAATAATCTGACCATAGTCTTTCATAGACACTTGATAACATGTAAAGGTAAGTATATGTAAGAAAATCCCTTGCCGTGTGGTGGTGGCACATGCCTTTAATCCCAGCACTTGGGAGGCAGAGCCAGGTAGATCTCTATGAATTTGAGGCCAGCCTGGGCTACCAAGTGAGTTCCAGGAAAAGGCTCAAAGCTACACAGAGAAACCCTGTCTCGAAAGCCAAAAAAAAAAAAAAATCTCTCTTTTGATTATAGACAAAATTGTGGTCCTTTGGCACACTTATTTGAAATACCTATAAGTGTGTAGCTTACTACGTATTTCCTGGTGGCTTGCTCTCCTGTGTTCTCATTATGGCTTTGAACAACTTATCTGTGAGAAAGATGGAAAATTATAGATAACCTTTTAATGTAGGCATGAAGGATTTGCCATCATTTCCTCACAGGCTTTCAGAATAGCTTGCTGCTCATGCAGTTATATTCATTAAATATTGGAGTAAGAGTAAGAACCACCTTGACCAAGTCTTAGTAGTATTTCAGAAATGAGGTTAAAGGCAGACATTTCTTAGAGTTTTGACTCTGGGATTCAATTCAAGACAGGATTGCATCTTAATGCACAAATTGGAATGACAATGGATGAAGTCATGATGTAGTGATTTTGGTTTGGAGAGTACTATGTGGCAAATTGTTGATGAAAATTTGGTTAGTCAACATCTCTTTGATAAATGAACTGTGTGCCTAAGTGGATAACTGGTTCCTAGAGCAGTGCTGGTTACCCAGATAACTATCCATTTGTTCAAACAGAGTGACTCCCAAGAAATTCCTGTAGCCAATAGCACAGTTATTTATAGTCTTATTATCTATGACAAAGAATCTTCTAGAATGAAGGAAAAAGTCAATTTCATACAAATGGCTTCCATTGACTCTTAAAAACTGTTTGGGTATAATGATCTCAGTTCTCAAAATTATATAGAACCTGATACAGAATGCCAGTTTTCTGTATTTTTCTGAACATGCTTGAGATAACATACGGGTTTAGAAAGAGTCAATCAGGAAGGAAATCAATATTGTTAATATTTCAGATGCATTCCACTGTTTATATCTCATCTAAAACTTCCTTGAAAAGGACATCTTTTTCATTCTATATACCTCACAAATGGTTGCAGTCTGTGTAATAAATTTCAAGACATCTATCGTTTCAGAATAGTGGACTAGAAGATTTTCATATTCAATTTCAAATGTGTGACTATGTGAGAAGTTACTGTTACTTCGTAATTGGTCTCTGAAAGCAATAATTTGCATGTTTTGTTAATGTTTTAACTGTTTGTTTAACCCTGCATGCAAGGGGTTAAAAAGCTCATTCTGCCTTCAAGATGATAGACTTTGATGATTCCATCATAGCATCATTGAAACCTCACCACTGTTATTTCTTCTATGACTGTAGGCAGCATAATCATCATCATTAGTATTTATTCCCATAAGGACTATTCCATGTAAAATTAATTCTGAATATTAGACAATAGGAATTGGACTCAACACAAGTCTTTCTAGAACATTGTGATTATAACAGAGGCTGAGTATTGAAAACTCTGAGTTATGTTTTTTATGTCAGTTCAAGGATAAATAATGAACAGTTTTGACTTGCTGAAGAGTCACTGTTATAGATGAGGATAACATATCTTTACAAAATCATAAATAGTTTAAAGGTTACAAGCCTAAATATATATCAAAAGAAGTATGCAACCAACTCTAGCTGTCACTGGATTCTATAAGATCCATAAGTTGTTAGGAGGCATTCTCATTCAAAAACGTGGATCTTCTATGTGGTACTAAAACTTTTGTTAGTTTTATGTCCCATTTAGTTTAACCATGGCTATCTGGATGATAACTAGATTGTGACTATCTATGAAGTAATTAGTGGGGAGAAGGGAGATAAGAAAGTCTGTGGAACAAGGGCAATTAGATACATTATATACATACCTAAAATTGTCAAATGGCTTAATTGATGAAAATTACTCTTGTTGACTAGGATATGGAAGTCACCTTTCTAGGATGAGCTAGGGACATAACATAGGAAGTTAGGAATTATTCAAATCAAGCTTTTCAAATAAAGTAAAGTCAGTGACAGTTACAACAGTATCTAGTTAGAGATGAATTTCCCATCTATAATGTCTATAGGAGGGAGTATGTAGGGAGAACTGGAGCTTGCAATTCCATATCTTTCTAGATTTATGACAATTTGCATTACAAACTTTGAATAATAAACTAGAGTTTCAAGCTGCATTGAAGAAGACAGCTTCTGTAACTTGGGTCAAACTTCATTCTATTGTGACCTGTTCTCTCACTGCAAGGAGTTATGAACAGCTTCAGCTTTGATTGCTTCCTCCCCAAATAGCATTTTTCACTTTCCCCATGTCATTTATAGGAGTGCTCCATAATATATATAACTTCTATCATGATTATATATTGTCTCTCCCCATCTCATACAATATTAAGATGCTTTAAGCCCACAGACTTGATGCATTCATGCATTTTTTAGTAGGTGCCACAGCTATGTGACAGCGCTGATAGTAACTCAAGAGGCCAAAAGAAAGGCACCATATCATCCTCAACATACTTAACACATTTGTATTTGACTCATAGTCCTGGTCCTCAAGCCGTTCACATTTTAACTTTTATAAACATTCAACAAATGTATCATCGAGTCTTTAGAATTAGATGAAGCCTGATTAAGAATGGAGATGATTTTTAATTAATTTTTAAGTTAGTATTCAGATTAATGGTACTCATGGTGACATTTTCATACAGAGGTGCTGCTGTATTTTGTCCTTATTCATTCCTGTCTCCCACCACCAGTTCCTTTCTTTCTCCAGACAGTTCCTATGCTCTGGTTTCATGTCACATATACTCTGTTATCCTCACTTTCCTCCCTTCCTTAAGAGCTCTCAGTCTTCTCTCATGATATTCTTTCTACTTTCACCTCACATATGTACAATACACACACACACACACACAAACACATTTTTATATTCTTATATAATTTTAACTCTGAATTCTGCATATGGAAGAGAATGTGGTATTTGTCTGACTTTGGCTTATTTCACTTAACATGAGTTTCAGCTTAGATTATTCTACTGTGAAGAATGAAACTTTTAAGTATTTTATACTGGAGTTTAGGTTTAGTTATGCTAAAATGAGATTAAAGACCCCCCACTGAAAATCAGTTATAGTTTTATATATTTGTACAACTATAAAGGCAATAAACCATTGACTCCTGTTCTAGATTGGGGCCATAGTATGTGGCATGCAGTAGGTATTCCACTAAATGAAGTCTTGTTAGTTACTGTTATTCAATTTAAAGATTTCCTTTTTTTTTTTAGATATAAGTCTCTCTGGTAATTTCCTGCTCTGTCTTTTTGCATGAGTATTATGATTTTTAAAAATGTACTCTATAGGGAGTATAAAAGGAATTCTATGTGGCACTAGGTTTAAATCTAGGGAGAAGTCCACTCAACACCTTTTCTAGTATCATAAGCATGATAGCATCATTTGATCCACATTGACTCTGACACTTGTGCTGTTGAAAACTCCTCTTCAAAAATATATAAGTATCAGACAGTCAGAATGAAAATATATGTATTTCCATAGGATATAAAGGAACAAGCAGTATGCATAGTGAGTCTCCTAAAAGACCTGTCTATTTTAGAAAGATAAGGAAATACTTTGCCAATAGGCTAACATTATGTCCCTTTTTTCATGGTAGTACATGTAGAATCCCTATAGCTTTACATTTTCATTTTTGTGAATCCTGTGTAAATTACAGTGTTTGAAGGGTTAGTTGATAGGATGGTTAAGGCCATGTTATCACCAACTAACCTCAGATTTCCATTATTTTAAAATGATAGTAGGGATTTATTCTTGGTTTTGCCTTGGGCCGTTAAGTACATTCACTTGTTACTAGGGATGTTTTCAAAGTTCCTATATTACCAATGCTGTTACATATTCAAAAAACAACTTTCTTTTCATTTAGTTGGTCAACCACTTTTGTGTATGAGCACGTTGTTTGAGCCTTGTGCAGATAAAAGCAAGCTTGCTTTTTTCTTATGTCTTTGGGTCTTCCTGAGCTATGAGGGAGATGAACATACAGAACTGAGAACCCAGAGGGTTTAGAGTGTTCTAAGACCAAGTTGTCTTCCTGTGTCTCATTGTAGCCTCCCACTGTACTTATATTTTATAACTCACATTTTCTCAGAGGCAAAATTTTTAAGCTGACATCGTGAATGATTTTCCTGATGTCACTTATTAGACAAGCAAAGAGACCTGGGATGAAAACTCAAATTCTACTACACTAGGAGTGACTTTAGGGGGTCACTGCCTCAGGGTGGATTCTAGATAAAGACAGATCATGGCAGGCTTTACCAAAGGAACCCTCTCAAATTTTGTGATGAACCTGACAGATTGTTGTTATATAGCACCGAGAGGAGAGGGGAAACTGGCAGGATATTTGGTGATTTGAGTGCAAACAATGTACATTCCCAAGATGTAATGGCGACATTAAAACATATATATGTTTCAGTCAGCATCACTTAAGCCAAGTAATTACAAATGTTGAAATCTTTAGCCCCTCTGGTTTTGAATCCATCAACTACCATTAATGAACAGACACATCTGCATTGTTTTGGAGATGGTATTCATCTAAATCTTTTTTTTTTTGCCAGTGAAATTCTTTCTTCACTTATTTATAAGTAATTAATTAACTAACATCTTCAACATTTATTTACTGTTGTATATGTGTGTCCTTGCAGAAACATGCAGGCTTGTTCACTTATGTCCATGTGTCATAGCATGCATGTGGAGGTCAGAGGACAGCTTGGGAGAGTCCATTTCCTCCCTTTGCCATGTAGGTTTCAGAGATCAAACTTGGGTCACCAGGCTTGGCAGCATGTACCCTTACCTGCTGAGCTGTCTTACTTGTCTAGGAAGACAATGTGAACTGTGGGATGCCCCCCACCATGAGAGGAAATATTATTAACAAATATATGCTTAAGCAACTTGAGCATTTAGGGACATTCATCTGCTTTCCCACTGTCCACTTCTTTAAAGAGAAAATAAAAATCAAGTAAATTTTTCACAAGTAGAATGTGTATGTATATGTATATATGGAAATATATATATATATATATACATACACACACACACACACACACACACATATATATATATATATATATATATATATATATATATATATATATATATATATATATATGATTAGAAATTCTAAGTCTGAACAAGAATTATGGATCTAGGTTTCCAAAGTACAGTAATGACTGATAAAATAAATTAAGCCTCACTATGAAAATGATTAGAATTTCAAAATCATCATTGTTGAAGATAGAAGTTTCCAGAAAGCAGAGCACCTATGAAGTATTGTGGATAGAAATGATGTTGGATTTCTCAGGGATCAGCACTTGAGAGGCAGAATAAAAAAATGACAAAACATTTGGGAGAACACCAGAATCCAGTCTGACACACCAGGGATATGTTTTGCTTTCAGAGTCCTTGGATAATGCCAGGAAATAATGTTCTCCACAAGAAATAATTAACAAAAAGACTGACAGAAAACTCAGGCTCAGAGATAGCTAGGGTTCATCAGACAGGCTAGTGAGAGGAGTTTGCACAAGCTTCGGGGGAGCCGGGAACATTCTCTATGACAGATGTAGGTTTAAATTCCCTGGAACAAAATCTCATTAGTGGTCATCGAGTTGATGATCCTCGTGGAGGGAAAAGGGTTTCATCCTATCATCTGAACAAAAAATAATGCTGTATCTCTCATTTTAGCCTGTACATCTATGCATTCTATGCTCATATCTGCATTTTTATCAGGGATTCACTCACTTGTGCTGATTAATTTTCCCATTCTCCAAGTTATCCAATTCGCAATACAATTACCCCTTCCAGCACAGTAAACTCAACCATGAATGAATTTTCTCATCCATCACTTCAGGTTATTTGGTCTACTGCAAGACAGTGAAAATATATCCCCATATCAGTGATAGGAAATAGGGCGTGAGTCAGTTTCCTAACTATACCCAGGAGTTGTGCTAACAAGATGTGGGAGCAGCAACGAGGGTAGAATTTTAAGCCACCCACTGCGCTACACAGTTTTCTGGAAGTCTGTGTTGTGGAATCAGGATGACAGATAACTGTAGCTAGAGTTTTCCTGCCTTGCCCACAGTCAGGACAAATCTTTGTCACTCACCAGTCCCACAGCTGCTCAGACCCAACCAAGTAAACACAGAGACTTATATTGCTTACAAACTGTATGGCCGTGGCAGGCTTCTTGCTGACTGCTCTTATAGCTTAAATTAATCCATTTCCACAAATCTATACCCTGCCATGTGGCTCGTGGCTTACAGGTGTCTTTACATGCTACTTGTCCTGGCGGTGGCTGGCAGTGACCCCCTCCTTCTTCCTGTTTTCCCAATTCTCCTCTCTCCTTGTCCTGCCTATACTTCCTACCTGGTCACTGGTCATCAGTGTTTTATTTATATAGAGCGATATCCACAGCAGATAACTTCATAAATATCTCTAGGGACCAGATCAACAAATCCTCACACCTCTTCTCACATACAGACAGTGAACCCAGCAGGGTCCTCCCTGATGATCCTTGCAGCTTCACTTTTCTTCACCCTTAAATTTTCCTTCTGTGAAAATTTAAATCTGAAACATAGTGTAGGATCAGTTTAATGTACTGTGTACTAATGTTATATATATATGCCAGAGTACACTATTATAGAGCATATAAAACATATTACATATGACTTGTGTGACTATATATAATTTTCTCTTTTCTGACCCCTAAAACATTAGTTTTTTGCCTTTTTGCATTTTTTCCTGAATTAATTCTGTTTGTTGTAAATTCTAAAACCATAATTCTGTTCTGTAAAATTTTAGCTTCTGTAGTTTTTCACCATGACAGACACACTCTTATCACACACTGTAATGGATCAGAGTGAGAATTCATCTTTTCAGTCATTCTTAATCACAGAGTCATGAAGAATCATATCCCAAATTTTCCTAATTTAAAAAGTAAACCATTGAACTATGAGGTACATCAATATACAGTGTCATATAGAAATTTCTAAACATTAGCTTGGTTTTCCATGTGTCATTTGGATTTTTCATCACAACAGTCACAAGAAAGGGTAAATGGTATTGGCCCCAAATTGACACCTGCAAAATAAATTGCAACTCAGAGCAACACATGTGTAACCTTCACATTTGGGAACCTGAAAGAATAGAACTGTATATTCTAGGCCAGCCTGGACTAAGGAGTGGCAGTCTATCTCCCAAAACAAGTAAAAATCAGATAGTCAGTATTTGGGTATATTTTATACAAGCTAAGCTGGATTAATTCAGAGGTTTCAAATATCTGTGTAAATATCACTGAGTCCAAACTGAAGCTTCCCCTCCTTTCCTTTGCCGCCTATCTCATCCTACCTTCAGTCCCAATAAAACCTTTGAAAGGTTTTTGTAGCTGTAGCTTTGTGTCACTTCTCTGAGAACTTCAAATAGGCACATGGCTCAGGACCCGGTGAACAGTCTAACAAATAGTTGTACCATTGTACATCCCATACATCCCCAATAGCATTTAAGAATTCTGATTATTACATGAGCTCATTACACATTTTATTGTACACATATATCCCATCCAAGTTAATTTTGCATTTCTCTCATTAATAGTGATATTGAGCATTCTTTATGTGCCTGTGGTGGTCACTGGTTTTTGTTAAATCCCTCTTGCTTTCTCTGTCTCTATGTGCACACAAACACGTACACATATGTATATATGTGTTGGGGGTAATGGGAGGATGCATATTAGCAAAGTATGATATATATGTATGAAAACATAACAAATACCATTCATTATTTTGTATCCTAACCAAAATATGAATAAAAATAGAACTTATGCATCCAAATCTTTTGACTATTTATACATGCACATTTGTGTGGTATGATTTGACTTTGTGGCTTGTAAAATACTTTAAATATGCTAGATTGAAGTTTCCTGTGACATTATGCATTGCAAATATTTTTTATATATAGGGATTGAGGGATTTACTTAGTATTTTTTCTTAGCAATGTATTTCAAAGACTAGAAGACTTTAATTTTGAAAACTCTGACTTGCTATTCTTTTTTTTGGGTCCCTCATAGTTTTTTTTTTTTTAATATTTCCTCCTACTTAAATCTTTGTTGAAGGCCAGAAATATTTTAGCTACTTTACTCATGTAAGCTAAAGATTCAGTTCTAATCTGAGTCTATAATAATTTTCCCCTTTCCATGATGTTGCCTAGATACAAAAGCATCATTTTGTAAAAGTTTATTATGTCACACTTTTTACTGTACTGTTATCATCCATTTTGTCTAAAATCAGTAGACTCCATCTATGTCAGTGTATTTTTTTCAAGATTCACTATTGCATTCTTCTCTGTGAATAACCTTAGAACAGTGGCAGATTAAATTACTATGACTTTATCGTAAACCCTAAAATTAGATAGTATATCTAACCTTTTCATCACTTTCATTTTTCCCTTTCCTTTGTATAAAATTTGCTTAATTTTTTCTGTGTCTGTATATATATATGCCTATGTATGTATTTATGTATGTGTGCATATATATATGGGGATGCTCACAAAGGTCAGAAGAGGCATTAGATTCCATGGAACTTGAGTTACAGTCATTTCTGAGTTGCTTGACATGGATGCTAGGAAGCAGACCCTGGTCCTGTTCAGGAATGTCACAAACTCTGATCCGTCTTCCCAGCTCCAAAGATGAACATGTCCTTTCCTTGCTTCTTTGTTTTCATGTATCAATTCCAAATTTACTTCACACGTACCATGAAGTAATCCACTGAAATTGGTCTAGAATTTCATAAATCCTACACATTACCTTAGAGAGAACTGCCTTTTTAATAAAGAGTCTTTGGACACATGAATAGGTCATACCTCTTGATTTGTTTAGGTCTCTTTTGACTTAATACTTTGTTTTATTTACTATGCCATCTTCACAATTATTAAGTTAAATTTGTTTCTAAATTTTCTTTAATTCTGGGGGGATGGTTAATGGCATTTACACAATTTTTGTTTCAAACTATATCTTGCTAATATGGTGATAAAATTAATTTTTATATAGTGTCCCACTCCTGAGATACATCTCATAGATCATTGTAATGGATATGATCCAAAAATGCTCATATCTTGATGTCTTGGTCCTAGTATGGTAGATCTAACCACTGAGAGGTGATTGAATCATGGGTGTATTAGTATTATCAATATGCTCATCCATTAATGAGTTCAAGTAAAATAGACCATAAGGATTAGGGCTTAGTTGGACTGTGTCTTTGGAAGGTGTGTTATACATTGTATTTTGGTTGTTTATTTCTCAGTTTCCTGGCCACAATGAGTTAAGCAGCTTTTATTTATCATGTCTGCCTCTTGCCATGGCATTTTACCTCACCACAAGTCTGCAGCAATGGAAGGAGCCAGACACAGACCAAAACTTCTGAAACTGTGAGCCAAAATAAATATTCCCTCCCTTAAGTTACTTCTCTCAGATACTTGTTACAGCAACAAAACACTGAGAAATACAATCACAGTAGGAACTAACTTAATATCCATAAATATATGGATAGATGACTAAATGTTAAAAAGAAAGAAATCCTAGTTTGAATACTATTTTTGTAACATAAGGATAATATACTAATATTGCCCTAATATATTAATTGTACAAGTCATACACTGATTGAAATAAGCTAGACACAGAAGAACTATAGCAAGTCTTTCTCTGTTCCTCTAGCCAGCTCTCAAATTGTAGACTGGAGACTTATTATTGATTATTAAAGCTTGGCCAATACTTAGGCTTGTTTCTAACTATCACTTATTACTTAAATTAACACATATCTTTTAATCTATTTTTTATGTGGTTCAGTTACCTTTACTCTGTATTGCCCATGCTGCTTCCTCTCCATCTCACTGGCAGCCCCAACTCTTCTCTTTCCCAGCATCCTCTGTTCCTGGATTTCTGCTGAGCTATTGGCTGTTCAGCTTTTTTATTAAACCAATCTGAGTGACACATCTTCACCATATACAAAAAGATTATTCCTCAACAAAGAACAAATGTAATATGACTTTTCTTTTATGATTCCAAAACAGTCAAGCTCATAGAAGCAGAAATTAGAACTGTGCTTTCCAGAGTCTGGTAGTAGTATTGGTTAAGGGGCAGAAAGTTCCATAAAGTAATATAAGTCCCGAGTCTATAATGATTAGGACCCCAAGTTTATAAAATTGTGTTTATACTTAGAAATTTCCTGGGCAGATTGATTTTATGTTAAGTAGTATTATATATACACATTCATAAATTACAGGTGAATAATGTGGGAGTAAACTTTTGGAAGAGTTTAATATATCCATGAATAAATTTTGTTAATGTTTTCATGTTTTTATTGTACTTTTGTTTGTTTTTCTGTGTATGTGTGCATGTACATGTTTGTGTATGTACACAAATGTGGTGGTACACGTAGAGGCCAGAATTTGCCGCTGAGTATGTTTTCAATTGTTCTGCACCTTATTCTTTAAGACAGTGTCTCTCATTGAATCTAGAGTTCCTTGGTTTGAAAATACTGGCTGGCCAGCAAGCCCTACATGTCTTCTTATTGCTACCTTGCTGTTGCTGGAGTCATAGGTGTGTGGGCTGCCTACTTGGCTTTTACATAGGTGCTGAGGATCCAAACTCAGGTTCTTCATGCTTATACAGAACACATTTTACTGCCTCAGCCATCCTCTGTATACTTATTTCTTAATTCATGTGGTACACATTAAATATAGGCAATATATTGTATATTGCCTGTAACTCAAGATAATGGTGTAAAAACAAGACAATACCAAACTTCCTCAGAGACAATGACCAATACAACTCAATGTTCTAGTCCTTGAAAATATTTTAGCATCCCAAGAGAGTTTTAAGAACTTTGGATGTGTTATTAGCTGAAAGACGTGAGCCATGCTATTGTCTCTAGGAAATAAGATTTCTCCATCTGTCTTATAAATCATTTCTTATTGGGTCATTTAGAGCTCTGATTTCAGCTTGGATATAAAATGGAAAAGTCAATTCAGAAAATGGTAATGCGGGTTACATCGCTCAGCTGGAAAAGGATGCATATGTTTTATCTGTCTTAATGCTTACTACACTGCAGCATCTATTCCTTGAGAAAAAAGATTTTTGCTTTTAGGAGGTATGAAAGTTTGAAGGTTTTTTTAACTATGATTTACAAACTTTCAAAGATTATTTATGTTAGCTGATTCTGTTCTCAGCATATTGACTGTGTGAGACCAAAATGACATTTGCCCTCATTAATTACAGCGGAAAATTTTTCTGAAATGAAGACTCAGTAACCAGGACCTTTGACAACACAGACATCAAAGGTTACTGTATTGTCACTTTCCATCCACTGGCTACTAGGCTAAATTTATCAGCCTGTTTAACTTGAGTACCATTCCATTCTCATCAAATGTTACAGTGAATACAGATAGGTAATGCAGAACTACTCTTGGAAGGGTTGTATGAAGTTTTTTATTATTATTGTTATTATAATTGCAACCTTCATGACTCATTAGGGGTAAATACTACTATAGGCAATTTTCTAGTTAAAGAAATTGAGGCTGACAAAGTTAAGTGAATTAAAAATGGGTGGGCCATGCATACTGTTGCTGTCCAGTCTCAATAAACTATTCCTTGCCTGTAAATTTGATTTCCAAGACTGTGTGTGGGGAGAAGCATCTAAAACCTAAGTTCTAAGGACAGGGATCCTAACAGTCTATCAATGGGCTTTGCCCTTTGTAGATGTAACCAACCGTCTTATTAAATAAGAAACACAGAAACAATGTAAAAGAGAGAGCCGAGAAGTCAGAGCTCAGAGCTAAAATCTCACCCTTCCTCCTGCTGTCCCAGCTTCGCGAAAAGAGACCTACTTTCTGTCGGTTCATTTTTTTATAGTATGTTGTTCTGTCTTCTCATTGGTTGTAAACCCAAACACATGACTGCCTGTCACTGTCTGAATGTACAGCCCCCTAGGTCTTAAAGGCATATGTCTCTAATGCTGACTGTATCGCTGAACACACAGAGATCTTATGGGATTAAAGGCGTGTGCCACCACCGCCACACTCTTGCTATGGCTCTAATAGCTCTGACTCCCAGACAACTTTATTTATTAACATACAATCAAAATAATAATTCAGTACAATTAGATTACCACCACAGCCCTTGAATTTTCATTTAGAATATATGGACTATAAATCCTTTTACAAATTCAGAAAGTATTTACACATAGTTTATGTCATCAATTGTCCACAGTGGATTGAAAATATCCTATGTGCTTGACAATATTACTCTAAGCATTAAGGAAGATAATGCCTACTAGAGCATGTGAGGTATATTGGGTCACCTGGATATGGATGTCCTTCCCTTCATTTCTTTTCTTAAAAAAGGAAATATCATCCTATCTTTTATAGGAAGCAGTTTAGTGTAAAATCATTACATATTCTTTTTACAGACTTGGCATTTTTATGAAGAGTAGAATGTACTGATTTGAGACTTCACTGAGTCCCCTTTGCATGTATGCATGGAGTTCTTTGTAGGGTGAAGGACCTTGTTAGTTCTTAGCTATTCATCCTAGAGATTAAGGTCATCAGGACCCACAACCAAAATAAGTCATTCTTCCCAGTGGCATTCCAGCATTAGGAGTGAGGCAAAGGTATTCAGGCTATTTGTTTTTGGATATGTAATTCAGTATTATGTCTCAAGAGAAGGCTACAGAGTCTTATTTTAAATTTCAAATCATAAAAAGAGCATGAATTTAAATATTAAATTCTCAATACAGACCAGTTTATATACTAAGGAATTTTTATGTACTAACCTCTCTGTCACATAACAGTCGTGTATGGCAGTTACTATAACTCTCATTGCTTTTTCTTTTTTAAATAACAGGGAAGTCTAAAACTTAAAAGCATAAAAATTGTTCAGGGCTTCACAGTTAATGAGAGACAGAACCCCATATTAGATTTCTCAGATTTTAGGTCCTGTTGAATTAATCATTAAAAGATATTTACTCATGAAAAGCAATGAGATTAAGGTTAATGTATTAGTCAGTGTTCTCTAGAGGAACAGAACTAATAGAACGAATCCACCTCTTTATCTATCTATCTATCTATCTATCTATCTATCTATCTATCTATCTATCTATCTATCTATCTATATCTGTCTGTCTATCTGTCTTCTATCTATATATAATGTGGATTTATTAAAGTAGATTACAGGCTATGGTCCAGCTAGTCCAAAAATGGCTGTCTTCTAACAGAAAATTCAAGAATCCAGTAGTTGTTCATTCCAGAAGACTGGATGTCTCAATTGGTCTTCAGTATATGCCAGAATCCTCAAGAAGTAGGTTCTAATGGCAGTGAACTTATCAGCAAAAGCAAGAGCAAGCAGGCAAAGAGAGAGAGCAAGCTTCCTTCTTGAATGTCCTTTATATAGGCTGCCACCTGAAGGTATGGTCCAGTTTAAAAGTGGATCTTCCCACCTCAAAAGTTTCAGACTATAGGTAGTTCTTCCCATTTCAAATGATTGAATTAAAAAAGTCCCTCATATTTATACTCAGTGGCTTGAGTTTTAGTTAATTCCAGTCAAGTTGACAACTAAGAGCAACCATTAGAGTCAATGTTTGTTGACTATCATATGGCAAATATTCTTTCATTAAGGGAAGTTTATCCATTTATCTAAAAAGTGATTATAGTAAAGATAATTATCATTTAAGAGCAGTAATACTATGTTATCATTAATTTGGATCACAGGAAACTTTATTAGTCAAGTTAAACAGAAACTTCCACTATTTACTTCTTGATTGATTGGCTTATTGATTAACATATTCTACTCATCAGTTGATTCCTTGGTGTGGTGTGGTGTAGTGTGGTGTGTGTGTGTGTGTGTGTGTGTGTGTGTGTGTGTGTGTGTGTGTGAATGTGTGTGTTTTCATTTTTTCCTGCAGTTGTGATATCTGGCTATGTAAGTCTGAAATCCACCAAACAGAGCATCAGGACAAGCTGACTGCATCTCGCAGACACAGGTTTGAGTTGTTTTCCACAGCTAGAATTTATTCTTCATCAGAACCCTTTAGCTCTGGGGGAGGAGGGGAGGTGGAGGAGCTGGGAGGGGTGGAGGGAGGAGAATTTGTGGTTGGGTTGTATTGTATGGAAGGAGAATAAATGAAAAGAAAAAATAACTACTAAAAGTTAAACTGAACTAGGATAGCTATTCATAAACATAAAATGTGTGATATGAAGAAACACAATCAAAATATGTAATACTGGTCATAACTAAGATTTGCTTGAAGTTAGAGCAAAACTTAATTAGTTACAGAAAATAAATTGACATGATTATATGAAAAATCTGATATTCCAGAAGATTGAGTTGGTACACCAGATTATGTGAGATAATCGTCCCTCCTTAAAGAGTGGCACAGACTTTCACCTTACAAAGTACTTACACAATCATGCCTAGAATAGTGTTTGATAATAGGATGGAAGTCAAGCCAAACTGCTTGAATAAAATTTACCTTCAAAAGCACCTACCTAGGCACAGGAGTGAGGATGAAAGCATCAACTAATCAAGAAAAGACTCCTGGGAGAATTTGGTTCACAAGATAAATTCCCCAGAGACAAGAAGAAATTAATCAGGACTAGAGTGGAAGTCAGTCTCAGGTAGGTGAGGGATGACCACGCATGCTATTGTCATTACCAGACTGTAAACCCTAGGAGAAAAGTATAGCTCATTCATATCTGATTGAGCAAAATAGTCAGCATGAGGCAAAATGGTCTTTTGTTGTGAAGAATAGATGTGGGGTTATAAAGTACTATCTGGCAGCTGAAGGTTGTAATAAATAAATACTATGTAGTTGAGCTTAGGATAAAACACTGTAGAAGAGGATCTTGCATACAGAGACGTTCCTGGCAATGCCATCCCTGGGCTATGGTTCTGCATCCATGGCTGGTATGTAGCCTGTTATCCCAAGTGTAAGCTACTCCACAGACTACTTTTATTTGCTCTTCTTTGACCTCTCAACAGGCAACGGGGGCTACTATTGTCAATACCTCTGCAAAGCTACTGCTATACAACTGCTGACTGTCTGTCAGTGTATTCTTGTTGTTCACATGCATCCTTACTTAACCCTAGGTAAAGGCTAGTATCACCGTTCTCATTCCCCTGGTTGTCACAGCTATATCTTCTCATTGGGATTTTCTTTGGGCCATCAACCAGCCTCCAAATAAAGACATGGAGACTTATTATTAATTATGAATGCTCAGCCTTAGCTTAGGCTTGTCTGACCAGCCCTTTTAACTTATTTAACCTGTTTCTCTTCATCTACATGTTGCCTTGGGGCTTTTTGTCTTTCTTTCATTCTGTATGTCCTACTTTTCTGCTTCCTCCATATCTGGCTGGCTGGTCCCTGGTATCTCCCCATCCTTTCCTTTTCTTCCCCCTGCCCACCTAAATTCCTCCTCCTCCTTACTATCCATGCCAGGAAGTACTGTCTATACATCCTTCCTCACTATTGGCCATTTAGCTTTTTATTAGACCAATCAGGTGCCTTAGGCAGGCAAATAAAAACAGCAACACAACTTTACATAATTAAATAAATGCAACACATTTTTTTATAGTTAAAACAAATATCCTCAACAATACCTCTCCCCGTAAGACACAAACACCATCAAATTAAGCCACAAAATCAAGTTTAACTCTTTCTAAATTATGTTTTAGGTGTCAGCGCACCTGGGTTGATGCCTTCGAGTATACCTGCCCAATAGTGGGTTTTAATATCACGTCTAGACCTTGTTTCTTCCTTGTTTCCAGTGAAATTACAGTACCTGTTCTAGATCCCTAGTCCAGTGAGGTATCTGGTCTCAATCACTATATTACCACACTAAATTGGTTTCTGAGTTGCCACTACCAATAGCAACATGCAGAAGTCAAGTGATCTCTGTATTATCCAGACACACTGTAGCATGCTCTCTATTGTACTCTGTCCTTGAGGGTGAGCCCATTTTTTAAACCATGTAAGTGATTGAACCACGTAGAAAATGTATACATTTTAAGAAAAAAAATGAATAATTCCAAAGCTATAAGTTCAACTTTTTGCCTCTTCACACAGTCTTTGCTCCCAGAAGACATTGTTTTCCTCAAAGACAAGCACTAGGGATGAACATACCAATGATATTATATTTACACCTTTGCTTCCTGCTTTAACAAAGGAAATTTAGCTTCCAGCCCATAGAAGAAAAGCGCAGTCATTTTGTGCAATTTGGATGCCTGCATTTTAACCTTTGGCCTCAAATAGATCAAATCACATCTTGAGCTCACAGGTAACAACTTTTACTGGTGAAACAGAGGGAACATGGTAGTATTTCTCAAGAAGATCAAAATTGGAGCTTGCAGAAATTTATTGAGGATATTTTTCAAAGACTCTGGGATCCTTTATCGTTATGTGTTTTTCACAGTGGCTGGCAAAAGAGGGGCAGTTTGTCTCTGATGCTCTCATTTTGAGAAGTAGGCTCTGATTGTTCACCCTTTTATACAAGTGTGTTCCACTGACATGCATGTCAAAGGAACAGGTGAAAAATATATATATTAGGGAAAAAAAGTCAAAGTTTTCTGAAAATGAAATGGAACTATTTCTGGACCCTCCAGTGAAGTCTAGCCATCTCATCAGGATGCGGACTTGGAGTTGGAAAAGTAGGTGGCAAAACTTTTTCAAGGCATCTTCAAGTTTGATTTGAGCCCTTATTCTCCTAAGAGAGTCATTATTAGTGCTCAGAATGTACTCAGCTCTCACAAAGCTCTTCCAGTTTATTTTTGTAAAAAGTGAACAACGATTGCTTGGTGAAAATCTTTTTGATTTTTAAGAACGAATAAATACTTTGATCTACCGTTTTCTGGATTTTATCTCACTTACATGTAAGCTTGTGTGCTTGAGAGTTTAACATATTACCGCAGAATTGTTAATAATTGGGAAATTTCCAGAGTAATCTAAGTCTTTGTCAGTAGAACTTCACAATTTAGCTTCAAAACTTGCTTGGCAAAAATTGATAGAATCCCAGTAAGAAACTGGAACAGCAACAAATATGTTTTAAAGAACTTAGTATACCTCTTTCAATAAAGATTGACTGAGCAGGCAGTCAAATTACCAAGGCTATAGATTACTTGAATAATATAATAAAAGCCTGCTAAAACTCAATGTTAGTGAACACAAAGAGCTTGAATACAGATAGGACTTTGGAAAATATTGACTATGGAAACAGAGTTGAGCAAAATAATTAGGTGGGGCTAGAAATAATCAAATGCTTTTCTTAACTACAATGTAATAAAATTATAAATAAGTAAAAACTTGAAGAACATAACCAAGAGCAATAATCTAAAATACATAAAATCCCCAAAATTACAAAAAATAAAACAGCCTAATGCATAAACAGATAATAATATAAACACTTAAGCCCCAGAGAAGGAACTGGAAATTTATTACAGAACTTTCTTTTGATACTACTAATTTCAACTTAAAATGTAATACTGTTTGAAAAAATGAAGATATAGAATAATATTCAGGGTTGGATACAATTTATATTGCATAAGATTTTGATTACAAGTTTTTTCAAGATTTATTTTATTATATATGACTTTTGGCTGCATGCATGTATATGTGCCATGTGTGCAATACCTAAGGAGGACAGAAAAAGTGTGGGATCCCCTGGAACTGGAGCTACAGCTGGGTGTGAACCACCTTATGAATTCTGGGAGCAAAACCCTGGTCCTCTGCAAGAACATCAAATGCCCTTAACTGCTCAGCCATGTCTCCAACCCATAAAATGTTATCATGTCCAATAAGACATTCTTGTCCATAATACATACCAAGATGAAGGGAGTAGGAAGATGTGCAAAAGAAATGGGAAATACTGAATGAGGATGGACATTTTACATCTGTAGAATTTTCTGTTTTATTTCCTACCTCTGTCCTTCTCCCTCTTGCTTTTAACCTTCCTAAATGGATTGTTCAGCAAGTATGACATCATTTTAACACTGTTATAATTTCATTGGTAGAACCGTATGACATTGTTTTCAGTCTTCTTTGTGATTTTCTAGGTTCTAGGTATTTCATAATTAAAAATAACATTTTAAAAGCTATCTCTTTACCCCGAGGCTCTTTTCTTTTCTGGCTCTCACCCAGGTCCTTATTATTATGCACCTGATCAGTTGGTGGTA